>NC_133973.1:126144251-127367251 GCF_047716275.1 Strix uralensis
CTCATCATTCCTGTGTTTCAGGTTGAGGTGTCCATGTGAGGTCCTTTTATAAGAGCAAAGTAATAGGAACTATGTATAATTTAATCTCGTTGGTTTTTAATACATTTCCTTCAGCTTTTAAAGAGTGCTCTAGGAAATGGAAAAACACACAGTCAGCTATGAAATTCTATGACACTGATGCAGTCAGGCTATAAAATATTCTTTGCATCTTAATTGCATTTTATATAGCCGTATAACCTTGTGTAATTCTTAACTCTATAAAGCCTAGCTTTGCATCCCGCTCTGGCATCTCGGTGAGAGCGGCAGAAGAGTGTTTCCCACAGTTCATTGTTCAGTTCGGTGGTGTGGGCAGAGCACAAATGTCAGGACTGTGCAGGGAACTTGCTCTGAACTTTGCAAACTGCTTTCTACAGACAAAGGATTCTCCTTGTCCCCATGGATGAACCTGATCTTGCACGATGAGATCTGTATCTGAGCTCTCTCCAAAACCAGTCGTGATTTGACAGCCAGGCGAATGACGGAGCTTGTTTTATGTAGCATGATTTACTTAAAGGTTTGGAGGACAGTTTGGGGGAGAAGCAAAGGTAGTTTTACTGGCATATAACTGTCAGAACAAAGTGGAGCATGACAGAAGCTAAATACCTATCAGGTGAGAAATCAAGCCAAAGCCAGAATAATCTTTCAGGCACCACCAACCATGTGAAACATTGACAAAATGCAAGCATGCCTGCAGTGATGCTGTACCCAGCAACACAACAGATGCACTCGCCAGTATTTTCTGCCCTCTGATTGCCCTCTTCCAGTGAGAGCCAGATTCCCAGCCAGGGCCACACTTGCAGCCTTTCACTTGCTTCCCCACTGTAAAACAGAGGCTGAGAAAAGGAGACCCAAATGCAGAGAAGGGAAACTGTGGTTCAGAAGTGAGGAAAACAGTGGGAGGATCATAAAGCAATGATGGATGTGATCTGTTCAACTCTGTAGCTTATTTCTAATAATAGAAGGTTTTTAGAATGGATAGACAGAGACATAACAGGATCCAGTGGCTGAAAACTGAAGCTGGATAAATATAGATCAGAAATAATGCTCTGTCTACACTGCAGATTGCAGCGCGGTGTTGAGATACATGAACATTAAATGAGCTAATTCAGAGAGCAAAAGCCATCCAAGAGCGGTGGCAGGGATCTCCCAGATTGATTCAGCTCAGTAGAATAAAAGAGCCTGCTCAGAGGTCTATGCTACTGCAGCCCAGCCATTCACAGCAATTAACCTCACCAAATATCCCAGTGCTCGACCTGCAATCTGCAGTGGAGGCATAGCCAGTGTCAGAGTCCTCAAGAGCAAGCATAGCTAATATTGCAACATTTCATCAAGAGATGTTGAAATTAGTGAGGGGCATGCTGTGTCTCGCTTTGATAGATGTAGACAGATTTTACATTAAAGTCCCCTTCTGGCTTAAGGAATTCTGCGCAGCTGCGTGAAGTGGATGTTGTTGAGGACGTGTTGAGAAGTACTTGGGGAGGTCAAGCTATTTGCATAGCTGAAAGTTTCTGCTAAACCAGCTGAAACTCAGAATTTCCATGTCATGGTGAATTTTGATATTTTAACATTTGGCTTCATTTTACTTAATAAGATTTTTTTGGTTTCTTGTAGCACTGAAATTCTGTAATGCTTTTTTCTTTGGAAATACTTTCCACAAAGTATATTAGTGTTGACAAATCAGCATTTCTGCTTTTGACTGAAAATTTCCAACTCCCTATCACACAGTTTGTTGAACCTCATGGGTTAATCTCCATGAAGTTCCACAGGACCACCCTCTGCAGGAGGGATTTTTACAGCCTCTTTTAGAGAACAAAAATAAAGAGGAACTGACTTTGGCCCAAAGGGATTAATTGGTACCTTGATTTCATTAGGTTATTTAAAGCAAAGATCTCATTAAACTTTCATTGGAATAATGTTAGACAAAGTCTGTAACCTGTTGGGAAGTGAGAGGTCAGCAAAATACCAGATGATAACAAAAAATAGTATTAAAGTTTGAGAGGGGGAGAATGGAGGGAGAATAAAAGCACAGACTGGAGATTTGGGACCTTTCAATTCTCAGTTTTTATATTTGTTGGATATGTGGGTGCTGATGTGCTATTTGCTCCATGTAAAATCTGTTGAGCTAAAGGAGGCTTTCAGAAGCTGAGGAAACCTCACAAGCCTGGAGTGTCAAAATAAGACTAGGTTGTTCTTGTGGTTCATTGCTGAGGCTGTTTGGCTCTCTCTGGCCTAATTAGCTGCTGTGTCAGGGATGATTTATGTTCTCTTAGTTCACCCTGTTGAAACTACTCCACATATATCGTGCAGCACTAATGGATTAGTCCTGGAACTCCTAAAGTGACCGCTTGCATGTTGGGGTGAGACCAGGACAGCATGGCAGCATGGGGAAGAGAGCAGCGTAAACCTGAACTCCACATACCTTGCATCACTTGCAGCCTTTATGTTTCTGAAGCTGGTTTTTGGTATTTATTTTGTATTAGACATCTGGAAATTCAATTAGAAATCATTTACATTGGGTTAGCCTGAGGAAGGGGTGAATGATGGATACCACCTGTTTGGTTTTGATTAGTTTTGGCCCACTTTCTGTGCTATTTGGACCTGTGTAAAGCAGTGTTTGGACTGAGGGGGTCAGACTCCATACAAACAGTCTTCTGGGGTCATTGTTGCCATGAGATAACAGGTCTGCAGTGCAGACCTTTACGTTTGAAGCAGTAGGACCCGTTGGCCAGGGTGCTGGCCAGCAGTCAGGATGTCTGAGTTCCCATCACAGCCCCATGGCCTCAGCCCTCCCCTTCCCCATGTCCTACTTCCCCTCCTCATCCCTCCCTGTGGTGGTCTGGCCTGTGCTCAGCCTATCTCAGAGGGTCACCAAAGCCCTGGGTCCACCTGCCCAGGCCCAAGTGCATCCACATGTGGGACTGACTGCTGGTCTCTCGCCTACAACACCCTGTTCCCAGAGCGCTTACACAAATGTGACCAGGCACAGTTTGCATTTGTGAGTATTTGGGGAAAATAAAGGTTCAAAGCGCTGTCCTGTTTCAGCATCATCTGCCAGCACTGCTTGCAGTAAACAAAGTGAGGTAACTTATCATCAAAAAAACTACTTGCTAAGTAAATCAGGTTTGAAACCCTAAGAATCAAAGCTGAATTTATTGTTCTTCCTTTCTCAGACAGGAATGCTAACTGTCATACTTTGATGCCACTAAATGGACTTAATGCTTAGCTGCTGCAACCAAGGAGGGCTCTACTTCTTTTCCTTCCCCTGCATGTGCCCCCTGCCACTCCCCTTCTGCTGGCACTGACAGTTTTCTGCCCCCACCAGCAAACCTGTTCAGAAAGCTAAATCAGCAGAAAACTAACCCTACAGGAATGAGTAGAGAGCTGTCAGCTGGCTCAGATCTCCAACCCAGCTCATCTGAGGCCAGAAAAATGCCAGTGCACAAGGAAGAGTGGGAAGTGAGAAGCAAGACCACTTTCAGTGGTGGCTATTGTTTAAATGCGAATAGTTTCCTAGAGACACAACCTAGACTTGAAAATGCCAAGATGGGTACGCCGGTCTTACTAAGCATCCTAGGCTGTCTGTCAGTTCCCACCCTAACAGCTTAGACATCCTACATGCTCTTCTGCAAGCCCCTCACCTGCAAGCCCCTGCAGCTGCCAGCACATCAGCAGATCCAGTCTGCAAGTAGTCTTGGCTGGGGGAATATTACTATTTCTACTTGCTTTTTTGTATACTTCCATTGCATTGCAAATGCTGAGTGTGTTTTTCCCTGGAGATTATACATCCTAACAAAGTACACCATATACAGAGCTCTTTCAGTTAGTAGTTCCTGGCCAAAAGAATTCTGTTTTTTTCTGTAGGTGAGGTTACAATTGGTGCTTGAAATTTGGCAACTGCTGAAGACCTGTGTAGTATCACTGAAAAAGGAATAAAGTAGTCATCAAGAAAACACAGGGAAATCTGACCTATATCAACCAACACCTCTTCCGCAGCCTGTATGTACACAAAGCTCAGACTTTTGGTTAGGTTACCACAACTTCAGTAATTGTGCTCTTCTGACTACCAGTGGTAACTGTCCATGTGCACACTCTCAGTTCCTGACAGGTACATGGAAATGTGACTTAGCATAACCTGCTGTCATTGAAGTATAATTCAATTTATGATTGTTTGAATTATATCCCATTTGCTAGGGCCTGTGAACACATGTGCACACATGCAAACACACACACACAGAACTGCCATGACTGAGCTGACACATGCCAACATGTCAAGCTGCGGGAGCTGAATTATGAGTCTGAACTCATATGGATATATTCTACTGGAGGAGAACCAGAGTGTATCTACTGGGTCTAACAAAATTGAAGAAGCTGCTTTGGAATGGAATTTTGGTATCTCAGTCTGTTTCTTTTATGAAAGAGAAGGGTGAAGACTGACTTTGTTAGTCTTCTGTGTTGCTGCATGAGGTACCACAGGTAGGTAGAAAGCCCTGTAGCCAGACGGACAGACTAGAATGGGCTTTAATGTCTGGAACCTGAATTCAGACAAATCAGTCTGCAGGCTGAGTGTGATGTATATGTACATATATATTGATCTTTATGAATCTAACAGTGAACTTGTATCGACAGAGAGTCAGATTCTTAGTTGAATTATAATTAAGTGTGATTCCATTAATTTCATCTGCTTCCTGCCATATCTGCATCTCTCTCACAGTTGTTAATATCTTGGTTCTTCAGGAACAGACTTGCTTACTCTATTGCCTTTGGAACACAATCCTCGTCCTTGATGTTCGCTCTGTTTCACCGAGTGAAGCAGTGGGATTTGCGGGCTAACATACAGTGTATTCCCAGAAATGCATACGTGCAGTGAATACATGTGTAAGGCTCACACAGCTCACCAGAAAACCTTTCTTCTACTCGTCCATCACACATGATCAATATTTGCCTCTCTTCTAGTTTTCACATTATGCATGGTGGTAGTAAAAGATGTTTTCAGTATGTTTGGATAAATAGAACTTATTTCTGTCGTCAGGGTTTGGGTTTTATCTCAGAAGATTCATACATGGGACTTGAGATAGTCCAGCAGGAGCAGTGAGAATGCCTTTGTCTAAAGTTCCTTCATGTTTGCTCCTCTAGTGGTTGCACAGCCAAAGCCATCATCTGGACAAGGCACATGCACAGACCTTCAGTTTCCACGCAGACGATGAATTGGAAGTTCTTTAAGGCCAAGTGTGTGCTCCAGGACCGGTGCCCTCCACAGGGCTGCTCCAGCTATGTGGGGTTGCAGAGGGCTTTGCCTGCTGTGGGGAAGGCAACCAAGGGGCAGCTCTGACATTTACCTCTGATTCTTTCTTCGTTGATGGAGAAAGCAGAGCGTTCATGAGTCAGTTCCTCAGTGTTGCCAACCTCAGTCACTCATAAATCATTAATTGGGCATGCAAAATCATGTCATTTGGGGCTCTTAGGCTGTTGTGGTTTTTAACTCTCTATCTTTTGCCTCCTAGCTTGTAGGAGCTTTGGGTGCCTTTGTTTTGTAGTTCCCAGTTTGAAGAGGCAGTACATGCTCAGCAGCAGTCTCAGCTGGACTGTATCTTCAAATGCAAAGCAGCAAATTGGAATATATACATAGGCTGGAGTTTGGGATTTCTTCAGCCACATTTTGATCTACTGGCTATTTTTCTGCTCCCAAGCCTGGTTTATGAAACGTTTGGATTTATAACCAACCTATAGACATTATAAAAAGACATCCTGAGCAGAGTTTGTGTGCTTTCTTGTATGTTACAGTCAGACAGAACTTCAAATACACCATAAAACCCTACTCACTGTGCTCTTAAATAGCATTAGAATTGCCATTTTGCCATTTTGCCACTATGAATCATTAGACTCCAGCAATGCAATGCCCATTAGATCATCCAGTTTAGCTCCTGATCTGTGTCAGATTGTTCTCTACAACTATTTTCCTCGTACGAGGTCTTGCATTCAGTTTACTATGTCATAGACTTTCCACTGCTTCTCTTGGAAAAGAGTGGATCAAGAATACTAGGAAACATCAAATCACATTGAATATGTCATTCCAGACTGTAAACAAACAAAGCTAAAAATAATTTGAGGACCACGTAGAGTGGAAAACTTCCACTTCCAAAAAAACTACCAAACAGCAATTCTAAGGGAGCCCTTGCATATTGTTGTACAGTTGTAGGTTTTTCTTTGTCAGAGATTTTTATTTAAAATATAAGGTGAGAAAGAATACGCTAGAAGCTCAGAGTAGTGGTTTCTCTTGGAGACATAGAAAATGAAGCAGAGTTGTAGTTATGCTGCTTGTTTACATGTCATCCTCCCTTATTGGCAAATAATTATAAGCAGAATCAAATGATAGATATCTGCTGTGCTGAATTCCACTGCTCTGATTTAGTTACACTAAGCATGGAGGTTTTGAGTCTGATTTTTAAAACTGTCAGGCGCCAAATGGCATGCTTCACATTAGCCTGCAGTTCTGTACCTAATTTGCATTCAGTTATGCAAATTAAACATTTGACTTGAGTAATCACACACAAATCAGCTTGTCTGATCATTTGCACACATGCTTATTCACTTCATTTGCTCAAATAAAATACATACTCAAACTAAGTAGACAGCTTAGTCCCTAACCATTTTAGTAACCAGCTTCAGTATTTCTGAAGCTGATAATGTTTTTTCTTAATAAGGCAGCAGCAAACAGTTAATAATATAGACATCCTTTAATAAAATTTCCCTTGTGCATTCTTGCATGCCTTTAGAATCTGCTACTGATGGACATAAAGTTTGCCTGAATGCATGGAAAGTCGAATGCATGGAAGTTTGCTAAAGCTGACCTTCAGTTGAATTGTTTGTTGTTGGTATGTTAAAAGCAAGTAGGAAAAAGTAACCCTGAGGTCTAGTTAAGCATGCTTGGAGAACATAACCTCGTTTGGACAGCTTAAGCAAAAAGTGCATCAACACATATGCTAGTTAGAAATGTGCACATTTAGCATCTTCCTGAAGTAAAATAAGCAAAAAATAAAATTACTTCTGTACCTAAATATTCATTCTGTCAGTAGCATTCCTCTGTTCCAGGAGGTTATAATAATATGGATTGCTATCTGATGAAAGAAGATCAGCTTTTGGAAGAAATGTGAAATTATTTAGCAAGTGAAGCAGCAAGTGGGGGTTCAAAATATTTCAAATACATTCAGTTCTTCAGGGAAAAGTGGCTGTTGGCACAGGCACAGAAAACTGCCTTGATACACTAATGCTTAACAAATACCTTGTCTATGAAAAATACATTTGATAAGCAAGGGCTTTTGAAATTAAGATGGTTTTATTATTTCTCTATGTGCAAAATTGGAATGTAACCAGTTCCTGAAAATTAGATAAATAAGCAGTTTAGGAATTAATCCTAAAAAAAGATCTAAAGAAAATAATATTATTCTCCTGAGGTGTCCATAGGACATACTGCAGCTGCCCACTCAGGTGATGCAGTACCAAAGCTGCCTGCCTGCATGGCGAACTGTGAAGGAGTACGAAGGCCGTTTGCCATAGGTAGACCATTTCTTGTGTTACATTCAACACTGTTCAGATAGATGAGGAAGGCTCAAACACATGAACTGAAAGGAGCTCTGTACTGAATTACAGAAAGTTGAAGTCCTTCTTAAGCTGCAACAGTGCTGAGATTTCTGCTTCTCTGTATACACTAGGATGCGTTGGGCATATTCATAAGCCTTTGGTACCCAAGGAAATGGGCTCTCAGGAGCATCAGCTGTTGTTTTCAGGCACCATCATGAGTTAGTTGTTGCTTTAGATAATACCGATCTCAGACCAGCCAGGATCGGGGCAACGTGCTGAATCATGACAAACTCACTCAAGTTTGTTGAAGGGGGAGCATTGCCAAGAGCAAATGCTGCTGCACTGTATGCAAGCTCCCAATTTATTACCAATTGTTTACATAGGTTCATTTCTACTTCTACATCCTACTGACCTTCAGATTTTGTCTGTTTACTGCTCACACGCTCACCATGCGCTCTGTAGGTGGTGTTTTGACCTGCTGTTTCTCACACTCTCAACACGATGTTCCGTAATGTTGCCTCATTTATCCACAATCATTCTTCTAATCTCAAGGTCAGTTTACATTTTGCTAACTACCAATTCTTAATTCCCACAAGATAACCCATCTGCATCCCTCTTGGCCATGTACATTAAGTCCATGGTATTCAAGATGACCTGATTCTGGCCAAAATAACCCATGGTCAGGAGAGGAGCTGCCGAGGTCTATGTAAGGCATCTTTACTCACAAATAGACTCTTGCCCAAAAGGTCCAGGATGGTCACGGCAGTGACAGACAGCCCAAGAAGCAGTGCTATCTCCCCAGCATCCATCTATGCCATGCCACACACCTTCACGGAGAGCATGAGGCTGCAGGGAATATTCAGAAGGTCCCAAATGATAAAAAAACATCGTGTATGAAGCAAACCTGCAAGGCTTTTTTCATTGGCAGGAGTCATGCAGGCCCTAAGCATTGCTTGACTTCGGACGAGGCTGTGAAGCTGCCTGGTGAGAGACATGCCCCGTGACCTCAGACTAAACAGCCCCTTTACAAACAATGCGGGCAAGAGATAAGTTTTGCTTTGTTTTGTGCCCCACATTAATTGCGATTAAAAATAGAGCCCTCAGAAGCGGCAGGGAGCAAAACAACTGTGGCATTGTTAGCTTTATCAGGAGAAACAGGAGCGCAAAGGATGAAAACATGAGGCAAGTGGAGGGACCGGGACTAGAAAAATGATGTCAGGTCCAAGGACTGGTTCGGGCTGGACCACCCGTCCCCTCCCTGGTCAATCTACTTGCTCATTTTTAGTGCAGAACAATAATATGTTTTCCTCCATGCTTTGTGTTTAAATAAAAGTTTTAACCTGTGAGTATTTAGTGGCTGCAGATGACAAACCTGTTCTTAGATCATCCATTCCCTGCTTCCAGTTCAGGATTACACAACTACAACTAAATCATTTGGTGTTCTCAAAACTTAAGCACTGGAAGTAAAAACTCAGCCCCACCAGGATTTCCAATAACAACATATCCATCAGTTTCAACGGATTTAACCCAAGGGAAATAACATTCCAGTTTATTCTGAAAGTCATGGCTGAGTTGATCTCTAAAAGGTGAAGACTGCAGCACTGTGGATTCAGCCTTGGCGCTGTGGAGGGAGATGCTTCTGACAGACCAATGCTTACATTTTCTAGTGCTTTGTTTCAACACTGTGATGGATAAATTTGGGCTTAGTGATGAGAGAGGAGTTTGGAAGCTTCCTTTTAAACAATATGGAACAGAGTCACCCATGTCTGCAGAAACAGGTCCCTTCATTAGCATTCATTAGTGTTTGTTAGATTATATCAGCACCCAGTGATCTCTACCACATGAAAGTTCCATTTGCCTGGCTGTTATATGAACATAGATATAATAAATGACATTTGCAGGCTAGAAGACATAAGACCTTAAAAAATTTCTTGTATTCCTTCCCAATGTATTTTCTAAATGCTCACCCCCAAACTGAGAGCAGTTTGAGATGAAGAGAGCTAGTGAAAAAAAGCGATTTTTCATTTCATTTCATACACACATAAAAACATTGTTAGTTAAATCTCAGAGCATGCACAAATAAGAGGTCTGGACCAGCTAAGACCAAAGGTTTGTCTGGTTCTGTATGTGATCACTCTTAGTGGTCTTTAGTAGAAGAGCATAATAACCAGATAAGCATACATTAGCATTCCCCAGGATGCTCTCCCAGCCTCTGACTATCTTTGGCTAAGCATCAATAAAAGGTGTATTTGCATTTAATAGCTTGAATGGATTTTTTGTCAACGAACTTATCCAGTTGCTTTCTGAACCCATTTAAACTTACAGCATGTATGACATCTTGCTAAAAATAGCTCCATAGCTGTGCCTCACATAAGTCTGTTTTTACCTTGCCATGTGCTCATTTTGCATGATGTCCTCCAACTCTTGCATTGGAAGATTCATCAATCTCTGTTCACCTACTCCATGAAACATATTTTATATATTTGCATCACATTTCTCCCTCAATTTTTCCTCTCCTTGGCTGAAAAATCTTGATCTATTTAACTGGTTCCTCTATGGAAACTGTGTTTTCCCTTTCACTGTCCTTTTTGCCCTTCTCTGTATATTTTTCTACTATGTTCTTTTTGAGACGGCGTGGGTTTAAACAGTACCAGCATGATGGGTCTTTGCTTTGCTCTCTGTTCTTTGCTGGCATTGGGCTTGCTGTCTGAGCACTTACACTTCTGAGCACTGAGATGGTGTTTACAGCACTGTCTATTCTGACCTTGGGATCTCATTCCCAAGGAGTAAGACTGAGTTTAGGGCCCATCACTGTTTCCTATGTGCTGGATTTTATATTTGTCTATACTGAGTTTCATCTGTTCTTCTATCACTTAGTTGCTGGTAATCTGTCTTCACTGTGAAAACTCATAATTTGCTCTTACCCTTCCGTTCTGCCTTTTAACCAATGATGTGAAGAGCTTCCCTCTTATCCCACAACAGCTTAGTTTCTTTAAGCATCTCTAACAAGTGATATTGCTAAGTGCCTTTAGGCACAAGCTTTCCAGTCAAGCTATGTCAACTGAATTCCTCTTGTTCACATACCTGTTATCTCCTTCAAAAAACCTTCCTAGAGTTGTGAAGTACAATATTCCTTTGAAAAAGCAGAGCTGGACTTCTCCAGTATATCCTATTTATCCAGGTGCCACCTAAATCTATTTTTTAGAAATTTTTTTATATACATTTCTCCTGGTATAAGCGTTTTCCCTAGAACCTTTTTAAAAATTGGTGCCATATTTGCCACTTCTAGTTTTCTGATGCCAAGATCATTTTCAGCCAAAAGCTGCAGACTATAGTTAGCAGTTCAGCTGAATCAAGAAAAAAGTAGGAAAAGTATAGGTTTTTTTGTGTCCTGGAAAAGAGTTTAATTTTGTAATATTCTGAATGACCCGGCATTTTAGTTTGCTGCTAATGTCAACCCATAACATTTAGTGATTATCTGCTAGTTTATTTTTTCACTATTTGACAAATACTGTGTTAAAGGACACTCAGCCACTCAGAGAGTAGAGAGGCTGACCTGTGCTGAGAGCACTGGGAAACCTGAAATGAAATTATGAACACAAAAAGGAACAGTAAACCTGAAACAAATTTAATTAAAAACTAGCATAAAACAGAAAACTTGGAAAGAGGAAAAATAAAGCAATGAACTTTTTTTTGAGTCATTCTCAACATTTTTCCATTTCAAAGAGGTTGCTCTTCTCAGTGAAAACAGAACTTTGCTGTAAATGTTTCTATCACTGTTAAAACTGAGCTTGTAAGAAAGCAGCGTGTTCAGCAGTATCTGTTACTCATTGGGGATGTTGTATATTTAAACTGACGTAGGACTGTGCTACAGAGGCTGGAAACGTTAAATAATGTGCAAGTTTGTGTTTCCTTGTGAACATAATTGCCTGACCTCTACAGCAGATGCAATTTGCCAAGATTTTCTTAACAAAGGCAGTGACCTTAGTTTACTACATAGTATGAATGTATTCAGGCTATGGCACTGGCATATACTGCATTCCCTTTCTTTCCTCTACGGTTTTGCCTATTGTTTAACTCTCCCTATTTACTTGAGGCCCAAAAGAACTGGCACAAACTACCTGCTCCACCACACATATTGATTAGGCTGATACTGAATTACAGTTCCTTATTTTAAGAAGTTTTGTCAGTGTGCAGTCCTGTGGAGCGTTGTTTATGAAATAAGGCTGCTACAAGGTCAGAGGACTAGCAGCCCCGTGGGACGGTAAATAGCATTGCAGACCATATACTGTTAATTATTTAACATGTCTTCAGATGAGTGATTTGAACTGAATGGTCTCATCTTTCACAGCTAAATAGTGAAGATGACTCAAATGCTTTTATGGCCTAAATCATCCAGGGTAATTTACCCATGAAAATTGAGATGGTAAAGAAACAGAAAAAGAAGCTGGGTTTCTTACAGATTTGAGTCATTCCACCTTTACATTCCCTTTTCTTATCAACCACAGCGCATCCAGCTCCTTCTCCTGTGTCCTATAACATCCTTACCAGGCAAAAGACATTAGATACCAGCTGGGTCAATTTGTAACTGTTCCAGCCCCTACTGAACAAATACGGCTGTGTTCAACCACCACCTCACTTGTCTGTGCCCTGGATTGGATGTTCTCCTCATCCCAGCCACTAGTTTACATGCAACGTGTAAGAGCTTTGCTCCTCTGAGACTCCTGCCAGTTTGTCAAATCCAACTGGAATTGGCTCAGTGGTGGCAGGAGAGGAGGAAAATGCAAAGACCCTAAGCAACGAAACAACCAAAACTCCAGTGGCATGGTGCTCTTCCATGCTTATTGTCTCTGGAAATCAAATGTCCCCTGTGCCAATCATCCAGCCAGGAACATGCTAGTTCAATATAACCATCATACTTAAAAGTAGATTGTAACATGGGTGTGTCCTAATGTTAACTAATGACAAAACTGAACTGAACATGAACTGCCTCTTAAAACTTGAGGGCAGTGAAAACAACCTCTCTGGGTCTGCCATCCTTTATTCCTTTCCTTCATTCACTCTTTCTTTCTTCTTTAATTCTCCAGGATCTTGCTGCAGATCCCTTCCTTCAATGTTTTCTGTTCTCCAATATTCCTCAGACTAAATCATACACTGTCACTCTTCCCTTCCTCAGTCTCTCAGATGGGTGATTCTCTTCTTTTTCCATGTCCTGTAGATTGTTCCTTTTCCTTCCTCATCCAGCCTTCCCATCATCTTGTCTTTTCTCTCTGCTTTTCAACTCCTATTGTGTTTCCTTTTCATCCTTATCTCCCTGCTTCATCATTTACTCTTTTATTCTCTGTCCCCTGTTCCTCTTTGCTATCTGCTACTCAAATTGCACCATGCCTACATGAACTCATGCCCTCTAAAATGCATGTCAATCATATTGGTCAGAAAGGGAAGTGGAGGCAAGCAGGACTGCTTGAGTGGGCACCTTGTTACTCAGCCTCAGATCTTCCGGGGGAGTTTAGACAGCTGCTCAGCTTTGACACTTAATCCCCATTGATTTTGAGTCCTAAATCTCTCTGAGTCTCTGGTTCCAGGTCAGCAACATTATCCATGCCACGTCACAGCCCCTTAGCAAGGCCCACCAATGTGGTCTCACAAAACTTAAGCTATTATTGACAGAAGTGGCCAGTGTATGTGGCCACTTTTTGCTGTGCTCACATCACCTGCTTCTTAATTAAATTGCAGTTGTGCTGATTGGCAGGGGTGAACTTATTCCTGAAACCATGATAAAAAACTGCTGGGGAAGAGGCCAAGAGGGGAAAAGGACAGAGCAACATGGCACTGTGGTGATGTAGGACTGCCAGTTTTTGGATTGCCCAACTTTACCGGGTTCTCAGGAGAATTAAGTCTGTACGCACATTCTTCTCCCTTTTGCTCTCTCCAACACTGCAACAAGGAGAACTGAAGGAAACTGTGAGTAGGAAGGCAGATTTTCCAGTCCCCTTTGTAGGAATGACCCACTTAACAGATGATACAATCAGGGTATTTACTCTTTTTTTGCCGCTTCCAGTAAGAGATGTTCAAAAGCAAAATGCCCATTCACTGAGATGCCCAGTGTCCAAATTGGCCGGCACAAAGGAGCTAATCTTGTCCTCAGCAATCCTATTTGTTCAGGTGCAAAGCTAGTGCCTGCGGTAACTACCAATCTAAATACAGATGCAGGGGCCTAAAAAAAGGAGAAAAAAAGAAAAAAGAGAGAGAGAAAGAAGGCCATTTCAGACAAGCCATAGTGAGCCCAAGAAAGTTAGAAGTAAATTAATTGTGGAACAACACAGTGTACAGTTTTGGCCTCCTAAAATGGAACATATTCCTTATAAAATGGGCATGCTGTGCAGCTCTCTGACATTTCCAAGTGAAACAATAGGACCACTAGAATGGAAAGTCTGCAGGAACGACAGACAAGGAAAGGAAGTTTAGGTTGAACAAAGGTTTTGTTCATTTTTACAGCCCCTAGAGGAAGAGCAGTGCTGTACAGAAGCTGTTAATGATGGGCTGGATTGGACGGCCGAAACCAGTGCCAAGATCTAAATGTGTTTTCACTCCAAACTCCTCCCCAGCTGTCCAGATACCCTGCAGAATTTCCAGCTGGTGTGAACCCCATGGGCTTCTTGGAGAAGCAAAAAAAAACCGGCTGGGGGGCAATCCTGTCCATGGTTTGCACGCCACCTTCTCACTTGATAATGCAATTCACTTGCATGAAATAGCAAATCATTAAGCTTTGTCTGAGAAACTTTCAAGTTGACCTAAACTCTTGGGTTGTAGGAAGGAACTGTGCTGTGCTGAGGGCTTGCTCAGGTAACTATGGCAACTCTGCTTCTCCGTTAGGCTTTGAACGAACTGTTCTTAAGTGAAAACAGCTTCAGCCTACCGTCGCTGTTTAATAAATAATCCGCCAGCAGATGAGAATTCAGGTTCAGAGACGCTGTGCTTCCTTTCAACTAAGAGCTGGAAAATGCAAAAGTAAAATTCAGCAAAGCCGTTTGCAGAATTTCCATGACATGGCTTTCTTCCTCCAGCATGTAAACAAATCCCTCACATACACCCTTGGGGCTCGGCGGAGGGGTATGGGGCTCAGGGACCCGCTCCTTGCTGCTAGTGTCCCAGCAGGTAAATACAGAATTGGAGCTCACAAACTGCTTTTGCTCATAATCTCCCTGTTGTACTTGAAGTAATTTCTAAGCTATATGTCATCATTTTAGATCAACATGAGCAAAATGAGATGTTTCTTTGTATTTGGCAGTGAGGGAAAGAAAGGGAGAGAAACCTTTTGAAATTTGTCATTCAGGACCAGCAGGGTGAGATTCAACCTGCATAGTTCTGCGATACATCAAAGTGCATCGGGGTCAGAAAATAACACTGCACAGTTCCTGAGTGGGAATGATGTTTACAGGCTTTTCTTTTACAAGTTTGGATTCTGCCAGGGACATTACATGAGAACTTACAATTTGTTCTTTATAACTAAGAGCCGTTTTGAATAGTAGCCAGGCAGTCTGGGCCAGGTTCTTCTTTTAGTCTCTGATGCAGCAAGGACTGGCCTGATACGAGTTTTCTGTTGACTCCAGTTGGAGTTGGTTTTATTGGGCATCTCACAGGCATAATGCTGGGCCACCATGGTCAACGGTGGCCTCATTTCTCCTGCCTCTCTCTGCAGTAGGGTGAAGGAGGGATGGCCAAAGTAGTGCAGCTTCATCCTGCTGCTCGAGCTTGTCCACACATTTTGAAGCCTGAGGCATCTCTGTTCTAGCACACGTCTTGTACATGGCTGTGTGGCTTCTCCTTCACAAGGTAGGGTGGGCAGCATGATACATTCAGAAGTGTTGTCAGATAAATAGAAGAAAGCTTCTGGGGCTAGCTGAGCATCTTCCACAGAGGGAACAGGTCTTATGGATGCCCAACAAGATCTAAGGTACCTTTCAGATCTAAGCTTTTCAAAGCCTGCCTTAGTCCAGTCTCCTGACCAGCGAGGAGAGCTTTCATCCCACCAGTGACTCCTTCTACCCATGGGCATGCTCTCTGCAAGGCAATCGAAGGCACTGAGGGCCACAGTGTGCCCTTTCTTCCCTCCCTGCCCTCTCACTGTGTGAATCCCATCCAAGTCTGCCTGCCAATATCCACTGGTCTCTGCCAGCATAAACAGTGGCAGAGGGCCACAGGGACTGCAATTGCACTTATGAGGAGAGGAACAATAAGAGATCAGTTCGATCCAGAAAACATATAGAAGTGGCCAAAATGGAGGTGTGACCAAAGCAAAGAGAAGACCTACAGAAATGGTGCCTATATGGCCCCTCCAAAACACTACAGAACCATGGTAGGGTCACCCCTGCCTTCCCCAGCTCTGCAGCCCGGGTGGAGGACAGCAGTTCAGACCCTCTGAGTGCAGTACCACAGGGACGCAGGATCCAGCTTCATCAAGGAGAGCCACCTACTTCAGCTTTGTCCATTGGGCATCATGACACTGCCATTAGGAATGCCAGGCAGCAATGGGACCTGGTCACCACCCCAGCGCAAGCCAGGGGCAATGCCGGGGGCAATGCCAGGATGAGTGGGATGGCTGAGGAAATGAAAGGAAATGTGTTCCCTACTCAAAACCCCAGATTTGGAAGATGTCTTCCACCCTGTCACGTCTCTCTTTCCTCAGGATCTGCTGGCTTCTGAGCTGAAGATTAAGGATTGCAGGCTCATAGACACTATCTGGTTATTGTCTATGAGTCTGGGACATGAAGTCATTAAAAATAACTCCTCTTGCCACTACCCAAATAACTCAGTAGAGTTGAGTGACTGTAACCCGATTTGGCCTTTTGTCATTCTGAGTGCTGCTATTACAAGGCTGCAGTTTTGTGATTTGTGGAGAGCAAATTCCCCTCCAAGCAAAGGCCAAACCTGAGCCAGAGCCTCATGCACCTCTCTGAGAGAGCAGGGTGCAGTGGGCATGCCCAGGTCCTCTCCAAGCTGAGGGAGCCCCAAAACCACCATGTTTCTTGGGGGGCTCTGTCACTGGGGGTGGCTGAGCACCTTCCACCAGGAGGCTCTCCTGGAGTGAAGAAGTGAAGGTCTATCACTGCAATCTGTCAACATTTGGGCAAAGTATACCTTTGTAGGTGAGATAAAGTTTCCACTCCTGATTGAAAAAAGGAGGGGGAGGAAAGGGAGAGAAGTTCACAGCCTAAGAATCCCAATGCTTAGATGTCTTAATTAAAGGTAAACTTTTGCTTTGGGGTGGCTGTGGTTAGAGCAGCAGGCAGAGACCTGACAGCACAGGCTAAACAGAGAGAAAAAAGGCTCTTTCTTTTTTTTTTTTTTTTATTTGCCAAGCATTCACTTTGGCCTCAGTCTGAAACGGCTTTGAAACTGCAGACACCTTCATGTAAATGTTCTTAATAAAGAAAAAAAAAGTCCGCTGCGGGACATTTGTAATCCTTCTGATTTAGATGTTTTCATAATGTGCGAGTTTATCTTGGAAGATGGTGGCTGACCTGGAATTAAAAGTATGGTTCTGCCAACGTAAGACTAAGAGCCCAGACAGAAGACTTAAATATAATAGTATGTGTCTGTATATATATATATACACATACACACATATATAGACATATATATGCATGTGCTATATAAACACATCTCTAAATAATCATAAACTCTTTTTAAAAATTATTTCAGCCCAAATTAAGGTATAGACAACATCTGATTGGCTCAGACACTACAGAGTGGTGCCCCATGATATATTCATTTCCTATTCTGGTGTGGTTAATTGGGTATTTCAATTTAATTACCACAGTCAATAGTACTTTCAGTTGAGTGTCTTAAGTGTTCATTTAATTTACTGTAGATTTAATAAGGCAGCGGTTGTATGTTAAAGCTGTTAACCATCTGGATGGGCTGCAAAGCCCATCTCTTCTCTTGGGTAGCTGGGGGCTGATCCAAGACACACTGATGTCTACAACAGTCTTTCTGTTGACTTCAGGAGCTCTAGACCTGAACTCCTTGGGGAGCAGGGAGGCAGGCAAATGCCTCTGGCTGTGGGCTTCCTGGCTGGGGTGTGTGAGGAGGGGTATTTTTAGGTGCCATTTCTTTTCTGTAGGTACTCCTGTAAAGTAGTAATAGCAGGAAGAGGAACCCATGACTTGAGGCTTGGTAATTGTGAACTATGAGACTGATCCTTTTGGGTTAGGATTTTAAGTGAAATTTCAAGAGGCTTCTCACAGCCTGGGTAAAGAGGCCACAAGCTGGGTCACACCTAGGAAAAATTAAAATAAACACACCAATATGACAAGCCTCATGCAACTGAGTGATCCATTTTAGCCCATCACAAGGTCTGGCAGAGCTGTTCATCCTCCCTCCACCTCCTATGAGTCACTAGTTCATGCCGTGGGTCAGGAAATATGCAAGTCTGCAGGTTTTCAGATCACTAACATAGTGGGAAGCAGAACGAGACAATCATCAGATATCAGCATTGCTTCTCTTGATTTCAGGGGCTCTTTTAAATAGGAGCATGACTTATTTAGGCAAAGGATGATATAACATAGGGCTGTGATTGTAGGGTCTGGACTTTATGGCCTGGGAAGCTGCCCATCCTATCTTCCTTCACAGTCCTACTTGGTAAGCAGGACAGTACAATGGTAAAATACCACAGTATTGGATGTTTTGGAGATATGCTAGTGCCTAAAGATACTAGCAGGTAATTGAAGGGATTTCCAGGAACACCAGGGTCAGAAGTGGCCAAATGTGTACCAATATCCTCACCACAGAGACCACATGCCTTGGATGAATGAGAAGAACTGGGGAAAGAAGAGGGGATTTTAGGCAGAGGATGAGTAGCCAGGTTCCACAGCTCTGCCATGGGACAAGCAGGAGGAAGGCGTTTTGCAGGATCCTAGAGTAGCCCATCAGTGCAGGCCATGGTGACCCCATTGCTTGCCTCCTCCTCCAGTCAACAGCTGGGTTTATCCAGCAACTCCCAGTCACATACTGCCAGTTATATGATGTTGACCAGACCCAGGGCCATAGCTGGCCGGCAGGCAAGCTGCAAGCAACATAGGAGCCACAGGTTCTTCAGGGCTGCGGGCTCCCATGCCCCCCAGGCTTGAAGCCAGGCTGTGTTTAAAAACAAGCAGCAGAAACATCGGCAGGAACAGGACTCCAGCACATGAAATCAAGTGGAGGGAAATTCTTCTGCTGCAGAAAGTAGGCAAAAGGCAACTGGAGATGAATAGCCTGCCTGACAGTTGGCAGACATGCAGACTGTCTGCCATAGATGGTAATATAGGCACTGCAACTGTTATGGCATCTAAAGTCAAAAAAGCAATGAAAAGATTTAACCTCTGCTATCCGGGAAAACAAACAGTGGCTTCAGATGCAGTCAGTGGAGAGAAGCCTTTGCGATGCTTGTGAGAGGCAAATGGTCTAGAAAGCTCTGCTGAGCTGTGTTTGGGATTAAGGGCTAGGAGCGCCTGGGTTCGTGCTTTATTTGTACTAGTCACACAGCCAGTTTTAAAAATTATATTACTGCTGTTATTATAATGATATTACTATCACTACTGTTATTTTCTTAACACATCAAGGGATCCTGGACAACCGCTCTTTATTTCTTACGTGAATGCAAACGGCGTTTAGATTTTTGTGGAGATCAGACACCAGACACATTCCTACATTCTTGTCCGATGTTCAATATTTTTCCATGAGTCAAGGAGAACAAGAATGGGCATATTGTGTAAATGCAAAACTCTGCCTTTTTAAACTGACACGATGAATTTCAGCCCTGCCTCTTTGTCTCTCTCCTCCGAGCTGGGGCATTTCAGCCTGCCAGATTTTGTTACTTACTATCCTTGAAAACAGAGGGAGGGAAAAGTCAGCCCTTGTTAATTCATTGTCCCAGTTACCTAGCAGTGCTGATCCTTAAGGACTGCTGGGTTTTTTTGCTCTTCTGAGATGGTGAAGGGCTGTTGCTTTCCTGCCAGCTCCATTGTGTTCCCTTAGTAAAAGCCTGCAACACTAGAGGCACTTTAAAAAGAAGCAAGGAGTCTGTTGCAATAGACATCCAACAAAAGTTCCTGCTGCAATCCACACTTCCAGTAAACGCTGGTTCGTAATCCAGATTTCAGGCTCCAGGGCTGGTTCTTAATAAAACACTGATACAGGTCAGTGTAGCTGCATCTGTTTACAGAAACAGAAAATTTGGTTCTCTGTTGCATCAGGCTTCAGTACAGATTCACAGACAAGGACATGTATGCAGACAAATATCAGCATATATGGGGTCCCTGTAATTTGAATTCCACTCGGGGAACATGGCAAAACACTTTCCCACCTCTGTTTTTTAAAGTGCGTGTGAAAGGTGCCTCACTGATGACCTGAAGACTTAACTCACTTGTGCCCTCCAGAGCAACAGCTGCCCTGCAGACTGCTCATATTTGGTCCGTGTCTCAAGCAAGACTTCATGGCCTGCCTTTCCAAAGGCTTCTCCTAAGTACGGACCACCATGGACAGAAGTCTGTGTGCAAACAAAGTAAGACTTTTTTTTCTAGACGGACATTTCTTGGAATTTTTGCAGATATTTTGATAGGCTATAAAATGTGTATTCCCACACCATAAATGAGAATAAATATCTATCTACCAAAGCTATTTAACATCTTTGTCAGTGACATGGACAGTGGGATTGAGTGCACCCTCACCAAATTTGCCGACAACACCAAGGTGTGTGGTGCAGTTGACATGCGGGAGGGAAGGGATGTGCCATCCAGAGGGACCTGGACAGGCTGGAGAGGTGGGCCCATGTGAAACTCATGAAGTTCAACAAAGCCAAGTGCAAGATCCGGCACATGGGTTGGGGCAACCCCAGTACCAATACAAGCTGGGGAATGAAGGGATTGAGAGCAGCCCTTCCAAGAAGGACTTGGGGGTACTGGTGGGTGAAAAACTAGACATGAGCCGTCAATGTGCACTTGCAGCCCAGAAAGCCAACCGTATCCTGAGCTGCACCAAGAAAAGTGTGGCCAGCAGGTTGAGGGAGGGGATTCTCCTCCTCTACTCCGCTCTCATGAGACCCCACCTGGAGTACTGTGTCCAGCTCTGGGGCTCCAACATAAGATGGACATGGACCTGTTGAAGAGAGCCCAGAGGAGGGCCACAAAGATGATCAAGGGGCCTGGAGCATCTCCCTTATGACTACACACTGGGAGAGTTGGGGTTGTTCAGCCTGGAGAAGAGAGGGCTCCAGGGAGAACTTATTGCAGCCTTCCAGTACTTAAAGGGGACCTACAAGAAAGACAGGGAGGGACTCTTTGTCTGGGAATGTAGTGATAGGACAATGGCTAATGGTTTTAAACTGAAAGAGGGTAGATTTAGATTACATATAAGGAAGAAATTCTTTACTGTGAGGCCGATGAGATACTGGAACAGGTTGCCCAGAGAACTTGTGGATGCCCCCTTCTTGGAAGTGTTCAAGGCCAGGCTGGACGGGGCTGTGGGCAACCTGGTCTAGTGGAAGGCAACCATGGCAGGGGGGTTGGAACTAGATTATCTTTAAAGTCTCTTCCAACCTAAACCATTCTACGATTCTATGAAAGCAAGTCTAGTCTAAGTAATATGCAAACAAAGTTTCACTGAAGTGCTTTGATAACCCTGAGTTCTGGTTACTCTTTCTGAGAGTGGAAAGTTTGTGAGTACCCTCTGAGCACATTTGACCCAGAGCTTCCTCACCAAGGCTTATGAAAAAAAGGGGAGCATACAAAGGGAGAAAGGAACTAATTAGCACCAAGAATGATATGGTCATTTGTCTACTAGGAATCAGTCTGCTACCTCCAGAGTTTCATATATAGCAGTTCACTGTGCAGCCCTTTGACTGTAATGATTTGTAGTCACCATTAACTGGTGATGTAAAGGTGAAAGGCTTCACATTAGTTATAAAAATGGAAAATTAATTTTTATCCAGTCTAGTATTTTCTAAAGTCTTTTTGGATCCATATTTTGACACCTAAACAGAAGTTTGCTTCTCAGAGATGCTGAATGTGCATCAGTGTCTTTGGGAATTTAGGTGGAAAACAGGTCTTGTTATTAATGTGTTTGACAGTGTCTAAATGCATGAAGAGTATTTTTCAGAAAAATATATAGAGATAAAGTCCTTGTCATAGAACCTTATAATCAAGGAGAGAGAAACAAAGTGCGGCAAAGTCCATTTAAAGACTTGGATATCTCAATAGACTTTAGCATGGGCTTAAGGAAAAGCGTCATTTAGCAACTCAGATTCATCTGATGCAGAATCAGTTTGCTTGGTCAACCCATTGACTGTTTATGTCATTTAAAAGCTACTGATCTGACGCTTTCCCTGAAGGAATCTGAATAGAAACAGAAATTGACATTTCTCAAGTGCATTGTCATTTATGGCTTTCATCTCCTCCTCCTCCCTCATAATATATATCGTTGACTTGGAGACAAGTAAAATTTATACATCTCCTCCATTCACTCTACATTCAAAGTTTTCTAGTTACACACCAGATCTGTCTTAGAAGTGAACAACAAAAGGAAGAGAGGCAAGGAACATGATTTGCTAACTAGATGTAAGGAAAAAAAGGGGAGCTGGGATGGTGCCTGGAGAGCTTGTGGAGTCTTCATCCTTGGATGTGTTCAGCACTTCCCTGGACAGTGTCCTGAGCAATCTGATGTAAATTTGAAGGTAGCTTTGCTTTCAGCAGGGCCGGGACCACATGGTGTCCAGAGGTCCCTTCACAGCTATGTCATTTTTTGATCCTAAAGATCTTCTAAGGAACTCTTCACTAAGACCTTTGCCACAATACTTTTATTTTCTTTATGCGACTAACATGGTAAATGGACAAGTAGCATATGAACTCTCTTTCTACTGTTAGTGGTTTGCAGAGATGGCATATAAGAGATCCACCTATGGAGCTATACAACTGCACAGGGTTTCCACTGCATGACTCTTAGTAAGGACTTACTCTAGGTGCCTGGACTCCCTTATCCAAGTCAGCAGAGCAGCTGAACAGTTCTGCATCTGGCCACACCCGGTGCATCATCAATGTGTAGGCTACAAAAGTGATGCAGCACTGATGCACAAAGGTCAGTTGTAGCTGAAGGATCCTTAGAGTCCTTGGCTGAACCATTTTCACTGTGTAGCCAAAGGAATGCTCTTTCTTGTGATGGTTGTGGTACCTGTGTCCAGTCTTGCAGGAGTGTGTCCCCTTGTTACAGTGTGTTGTGTCAGGAAGGAGATGCTATTCCACTCAGTCATTGCCAAACAGGAAATTTTTTCTCATTTTGAATTTTCAAAGCCAGCAATCACAATTGGCTCTAGAAACAGGCTCAAGGCTGCTGTGGAGGAAAATACAACTTTGAGAATAGCTGTGATCTTTGAGAGGCCTAGAACTGCTCATTTTTCAGTGCTGTTTCTATTTGCATGAATTCACTTAACAAGTGATTGGTGCACATAGGAAATACGGCGTATAGGAAGCATCAACTGTAATGAGTCCAGTTCTGTCCCATTCACTGAAAACTATCATAGTCAGGCCAAAAATACCTGAAAGTTTTGCGGTGACCCTTTGTGGTTTACCACCACAGGAGATGTAAGGCATAGCTGGTGGGGATGGGCTCCTGTCCAGAACTACCAGGATCATCTTCATCAGCTGCTTAGCATCCCACTGTGTCTCATGGGACTTAGTGATGCATCTAGAACCAACGATCCTCTTGAAGAAAGCTGTAATCGGGATAAAGTCATTCAGTACAAAGGCTCCTAGAAGACTGGATGGCTGCAGATACGTGAGCATCCGCAGCAAGGGTTTGCACTGATGGTCTTAGTCACTGGCATTGCTACTCCAAGCCACAAACCACGGTGTGTGCTCAGCAGCAGGGATTTGCATCAGAGGGGCAGGACAAAGGAGCTGAAAGGCTGCAGTGTGCAAACTGCATCACTTCATTACTGGGGAGGTTTGCCAGTCCCGCCTTGGCACTGTCTCCTTGAGTCTCTCAGTCCATCTGAGGGTTGCTGAGGGCACTGTCATTGAGCCTGTTTCCCACAGACAGGCCAAGGCATAGCTGTCATGTTTTCTTTCCCTCTTTTATCCCTTCCCTGCACCAGATTTGGTCTTCACATATTCTTCCTACCTATTCAGTGACCAGTGTAAAACTGTTCAATGTTACATTTTAAATAATGTGATGATGGCATCTGTTGCAGAATCAACAGCTCTTGAGACACATGAACCCTATTGCAATGTCATCTTTTGCCAAAGCAAATCTTCTTGCAAAAGCCAAGCTTTTGGTAGATGCTCTGTACTACCTCTGCTAATCAGAAAGAAAAAGAAATCCAGAAAACTTATTTTCACTTTCTTCAGAGAAGTCTCCATGCATTTGACTTGTCTACTTGTGCAAACATCTTTCACTCATCCTCTCCACTCTCCTTGTCATTTCTCACATTCCTTCTAAGCATGATCTTGTAAGCTTTTCAGTAACTGAATGATTGGGGTTTTTTAGCTTGTAGGTGCCTTTTTCTTACCCCAGACTGCTCCTGGTCCCCTCTATCCACACTGACCTTTTCTCGCTCCTGGAACTTTCCTTCCTGGATGGTTGCTTGTTTCCAAATCTTTCCATTTATCCTCTCTGGTCATTTTTTTGGGTTTGGATTCTTTCAACCTTCTCATAAAATATCATCAAGATGTTACTCAAAGAAAGACCAAATAATGAAAAATCACCTGAACGGCAACATATGCTAGTCTGAGACAACAAGACATTCAGAGTTCCTGTAACCTGCTAATGATCTTCTGTTGTCTCAGAGCAGTTTTTACTATTCATTCTTGTTCTGTCATTCTGTCTGTGTTTTCAGGCTAAAACTGGAACTCAGGAGCACAATTAGTAGTAAATATTTAGATACTGGTCATATGACTCCCATTTTTACAGTTTTCCTCCAGACTTCTAAAGTGTTGGAAATACAGGAGTTGTGAAACATGGCCAGTCATCCTTTGTAAACCCTTGCAGCATCTCATTGATAACAATGACAAATATATCAGGGGAAGATACACAATCACCTTGATTGGCCTGCAAAACCCACCACTCCTCCCCCTTAGCTCTTTCTCCCTTGCCCACTGACAACTGTAGCCAGTCCCCATGAACTGTAGACTAGTTTGAACCTTCATGTTTAATATTTCACATCCCTTTCTAAATATTTTGTGGTCACCTTTCAAAAGTCAGCATCTTCCCATTTCCAAACAAATGCTCAGTCCCTCTTTAGATCTTGCTGAGCTCTGGATCTGTCATGTAGTTCCTCAAACTCTATCCACATTGGAAGAAAAGGTTTATGATTTCATTGGGATTGAATTTACCGCTGTTCAAGTTTGCTAAATATCCTTCTGATCTGCAGTTAATCTGTTAGACTCTTATTATATAAACTTTAATAATTTTCTCTTTTATTTGTCCCTTCTATTGTCCATTCTCTTCATAAGAGTATCTTCAAAGCTCTTAAATCATTGTTACTTGTCTCCAAAACCCTCTAAAGTTTTGCCTGTTCTGCTTGTATAGGTCAAACTCTTGCTGGCCAATCCTGACACAGGATGTTTAAGCTGAAGGTTTTGAAAATGGCTATTAAGTACTGCTTTTACTTTATGTCCTTCTTAACATGGTGAACATGCATGATGGGGAGAGGCAGGGGGAAGATGCTAATACAGGTCAAACCCAGCCATCAAGAAAGTGCAGCAACCTGTTAGAGACATTCTTTTACACAGGCCTGGATTTGATCTTAAATATCACTTGTCCACTGAAGTTTTTGGCAGAGAATCAGGACTCCTTCCTCCTAACAAGAAGCCATTTTGCCAGTTGCTCATTAAGAGTCTTAGCTGATGCAGTGATGGAAGGCAGTTCTCACTGAAGCAGGACCTCCTTGTTCTGGCTGATAGAGTCTGATGCTGGAAGCATGACTGGGTAATAAGCTGAAAGGATCTTTTTTTTCTAATTGACAAATGATGACTGTATCTCCTATGAACTGTAACTTACCTTGCAGAAGACCTCAAGGCCAAACAGTTGGCCTAGGTGTCCTGTGTGATGTGTTGATTTGCAGAGAGAGAGAAACAGTCTAAATATTTCCTTATTTTCCAAGACTGGATGGTTGGCTGCTGTCTTCCTCCATTGATTGAACTTTTGATACAGAGTGTTGCAGAGGAAATGATAGGTGCTTAGACGGGTAATAAAGGCCCATGTGTGTGTATGAATATGTGTTCTAATGAAGCTACAAAGCCTTCACACAGCCAGTTTGGAAGCAATGCTGGGCAGAAAACCAGGACCAGACTGCTCTCGGCAGTCTTTCCTTAGGTGAAATCTGCTATGCTATTGATCTCTAAAAGGCAAATCAAATAACAGCAGCCACATTTTTAAGGATTAAGAGCTTCCTGTGCAAGACAATATGTGTTTTTAATACTTTAAGCTGACTTATGAAACTGGTAAACAATGTGGAGGGTGGTGTTGGATGACCTCTTTTACATGCCTGATCATCCTGTCAACTTTTATAATGCATTTGATATTTCCTTCTCATCAGGATAGGATCAGTTAAGCAGTCACATTTCCCAAAGCTCAGGTTGCATTATGCTTTGTTCCACATTTCATGGTAATAAACGTTGACATAAATTTCTATAGATTTCACATAAAGTGATTGTTAATTTATTCATAGTTGGAAAAAAAAAAAAAAAAGAAAAAAAAAAAGAACAGAAAAGACTTCTCCAAAAGACAAATACACAGCTTGCAGGATAAGAAATACAGATCTTTCATGCCTATTTGTTTTGCACACAGTAATGACTGCTACATTCTGATTAGCAATCTTGACCTAGTTAAAGTGCTATTGTTTCTCTGTGTTCCTATTCTTCTAAAAGACTGTGGCTAGACATCATATTTTATAATCCATCAGATGTAAAATCTGCATAAAAAATATAATTATTGTGCTTCAGCAACTTGGACCAAAGCCCTGACGTTATATTTCTAGGCAGTACGCTGTGAATGATATTGATGCATTTTTAGGTTGGTATGTTCAGTTGGCAAGATATGTGATTTTTCCATAAGTGAAGGTAAATTGTGGGATTTCTAACATGCTGATTACTATTCCAGCCTTGTTCCCAGCTAATGAGAATTAAGTGGATACTTGTCAACCAGGGAACATCCTTATTTGTTACTATAAATTCAGTTTTAGTGGCACTTATTACAGTAAACAGGGAGAAAAATTTGCATTTACCTCTCAGTCAGCATTATTATTGACAGTGGTAGTTATGTCTAAGGATCAGCCAGAGCTAGGACACTAGTGCAAGAGGCCATGTATAGACACCAAGTCTCCTCCCAAAATTACTATGAACAGAAAGACAGGGATGGGTGGTGGGAAAGTTTAGGATGCGCAGAGCAAAAAATCCCATGGCAGCAAACCTTACTCCGTGTGATCAGAACAGTCTCAGGAGCTGATTAGCTAAATGGGAGAGGAGTGAGGCAGAGCAGAGGTGTGCTGACTCGAGCTGCCACGTTCACCAACAGGGGCTGAAGGCACCTGCACCTCCTCTTCCTCGCTGATCAGAGAGACCAGTTGGTCCCCTTCCTGTGGACACAGAGCAGATGACAGGAGGCACCTGGAGCTGGGCCTGTGAAAGCCAGGCTGGAGAGGGAAACAGCATCTGCTACTCTTGCATAGCTCTTTGCAACCATGGTAGGACCACCTTGACCCAACCGCAGTGCTGTGAGGACACACCAGCTCTTGGTGCCACTCCCCATTGTGCAGTGTTCCCAGGACCTCCACTCTCACTCAGTGCTGCATGAAAAATTAATGTTGTTTCTCAGATCAGCATCATCCAGCAGATTGGACTTTCTGAACCTGGAGTACTAAAATTTCTCTGAAGACAACTGTCACGCTTACATACTCAGCCATGTCATGTAGAAGTTGCAAATGAAGACAAAAGATTAAAAATAAATATCCTTTTGCTGTATAGAGAAAGTGCAGAGCAGAGGGGCTGGGGAGAGGTGCTCAGAAGAGGACCATGCTGTTGAGATCTTCAGGAGAGATGTCAGGGTGAACCTGATGCCCTGGGTGTGGGGTAGAGTGGGAACAGCCAGAACCACTGGATTTCAGGAGATATGTAGAAAAAGCGGTAATGGGAGCCCTTTTGCCTGTTCCTGAAAAGTGTGTTTGTAGTCAGAAACAGGCCATGAGGGGGGGTGTGTGTGATCATGGCATTAGCATCTGTGATGGTCCCGGAGGTGGCAGCTCAGGGCAATGCCCCCTCCTCACCCCATGTCAGCCCTGGGGTGCCTCAGTGGCTCTGCAGCTGGCCATGGTGTGAGTCACCATGACCGTCGTGTCTGGCCAAAGGGGTAAGAAAACAAGGAGGAGGTGCCTGGTCCTCCTGCACGCTGGGGAGATGCCTGCAACAGGGAGGTTCTGCACTGGTGAACCCCAATTCCTGCCTGAAGAGGCACTCCCCAGCTTGGCTCCTCTCCAGACACCGCAGGAGGTGACACTGCAGAAGGCTGGCAGCAAACACTGCCAACCACAATTTCAAAAATGAGAGCTGCTGTCATTCAGGATCAGGCCCTAAGTCCCAGGGGTGGCTTGCCGGGTCCAGCTCTGGGTTGCAAAGGTGCTTTCACAGCATAAATAAGAAGTAGCATTCAGCATGTTTTCCTCCTTTGGAATGAATCCCTTTTTTTTGGCCACTTTCATTGTTTGAATATTTTCTGTATTTTTCATGTAATCCCTTTACCCCTTCCCCTCCCCAGATACATGAAGGATTTTGTTTACAGTGCAGCCATAGATACAGTCAGCACATATTGTGAGAAAGTCTAGGAAGTCCAAAAGGGACCTTTTAAAGTGGATTTGTCTGCTGCTTCTATATCAAAAGCATAAAATCCAAAGCTGCTTTTTTAACATCAGAAATATTACTCCACATGAATAGCTAACACTGCCACGCTGCCTGCTTCAAAAGTGTGATAATTGGTTGGGGTTTAAGTTAGCAGCATGTTACAAGTTTCGTCCCAGTTGTTTGACCACACAACCTAAGAAAGCTGCAAACCTTAGTAGGAAAATGTGAGGGTTGGGAGAAGAAAGGTGGTAGGAGATCTTCCTTTTATGTCTTCAGCTAATAAGGATTAATGGAGACTGAAAACTGTCATACTCCGTTATTTTTCTCTGTAGTTTTCTTGGAGCATTGTGGTGTTTTGGTGCAGTCTTAGTGTCTAGCTATAAACATTTTGGGATGACAGTCAGACATGTTACTAACATCTCTGTACAAGGCCAAGGATGGGTTGCCCTGGGAAAGGAATTGTTTTGGAGATCTGCAGGCACTATGGAGATAACTCAGGCAAGTCAGAGCACAGGCTGTGTTTTACTTGTCCTGAGAGCTGTAAGACTCAAGGCTGCTGGATGGTTAACCTAGGACTTCTGTCAAGCGCTGTGCTCCTACACATTGTTAAATGAAGTGAAAACCAAATTCTAAAGGAAGTCCAACTGAAGAATCTGCATGAAGGGCACAAAAAGTAAGATTTTCAGTGAAAGTGAAACCAGATAGACCTTGTAATTTACTGCTGCCACAGACAAATTCTTTTCTTTGCCATATTGGACAGTCCCTGTGGAAAGGAATGCAAGGTAAATAAATGCACATGGGTAATGTCAGAAATGGGTCAAAGATGTGCTAAAAATATTGTTAAATATGGATATTTTGGAGAAAACAATCCCTAAAATTTCTCATTGTCAAATTGTGCTTTTGCACCAAAGAAGTTTTTGTTTCCATTTTCTGAAAAACTTTTGAGCCAGAAAAAAATAATCAATTTTCAGCAAAATCCTTTAGTTCTACATTTAGTAAAATTTTTCAACCAAAAGAAAGGTGAAGCAAAAGCCTTTTTTTTTTTTTTTGCCAGAAGAGAAATGATTTGATACCAGATTTTGATGAGCCTTAATTATTAGTCTGGTGGAACTCCTGGTGATTTAGCCTGGTGTCAGGGAGCATTAGAGAAGAAGCTGCCTCTCTTAATCCCTTTTAAGACTCAGAATAAGTTTTAAATAGAAATTAATTGTCCCTCTGCACAGGACGTGGTGTAACACTGGGTCGTTTAGACCAAATAATCTCTAGAGTTTTGCCTTCTGCTGTTAACATCTCTGAGCAGTTTGACCAGTAACAGCACTGCGCTATCTTTCAAAGGTGATCTCCAGAGCCTTAGCCCATGGAGTTTTAACTTCAGAAAATCAATGCATCCAGCACTCCCTCGCTCTAAGCGCATGAACGCCTGCTGACTCACCAGAGCCTGCTCAGCAAAAGGTCTTACAATAACACAGGCTGCCAGGAAATATATGTACTCTTTGATGGTTCATACAGTGCTGCCCACCTACCTGTGGGATGGAGCTGTGCATGGAGGGCTTCCTCCTCTCCCACTTACTGTCACGTCACTCATTTCCCATCACAGAGCCTTTCAGTATTACGCAGTTCAAGCAGTTTGAGATGTGTAATCATGAGCTCGTTTGATCTGAGGAATGTGCTTGTGTGTTATAGGAACTTTTGCTCCATGTTTACTGACCCAAATCAATCCTGGCTTGCAAATTGGAAGAGATGGAGCTTGTAATCTGGCAAGCTCTTTTTTTACTCTCTGAAGAGTCTGTGCTTTGCCTGGGGAAAAAGGGCTCAAGTACTGACTTTCAATCAATAGTTGAAAAATGTGATTGCTAGAAAACTGCAAAGAATTGAGTGATCTGGTCCATTCCCCTGTGAAAACAAAACAGAAATAACGCTTGGGCAACAGTGCCCCATAGAAGACAGCATTCAGATGAAATAGCAAGACAGAGGGGGCTTTTGATGGACACTGCTCGTCTCGCTGAACAAACATAGACCAGTCTGCTGCAAACTGCTCTGACACATAATTGAGAACAGCTTGGGGCAAGGAGGGAGAGGGGGCTTCATCTCTGCGGGCTGCTCACATGCTTCCCATGCCCTCACCCTCCACATCCCAAACTCATGGAGGATGTGAAATTAGGACCTTTCCTGCAGCCTCAGTGAAGTCCCCTGAGAGTCCCCTGCACCTTTGCAGCCTCGCTCGCTCTCATTACTGCTTTAAGGTGAAGACATCTCTTGACCAAGGTGGTGTCAGCATTCAGAGGGCAGTGTTTGCAAGGTTTTGGGGAGATGTGATAAGCCAGCACTTGCTACCTCTTCTTTAGAAATGCATAGTGCCCTTTGTGGTGGGCACCTCAGCAGAGCAGATGTCATGAGCACAGGAGTCCTCCAGCCCATGTCGAGGGAGGGAGCGCTTGGTTAAGGGATGTGTCTGGAGATCATGGTGCTCTTCCTGGTTCTGCTGCTGACTTGTGCGTGTCACCAGGCAAACCGCTTTACAGCTCACCCGTATCTGCTAGCAGCTAGTTCAAATGCAAAAGAAAAGCAGCTACTACGCACAGCGCGGTGTAACACCTGCAGTTTTAGTTGTATCAGAAAGCCTGGTGCAGGTGCTCTGAAAATGTGAAGACATTTTAAACAGCTCCCTCTGATTCAAAATCTCAAGCAAAAGCAAAATTAACTCAGAAAGGCATATTAACCACATAAAGCATATACATATGCAGAGGATATATTATTCATTATCTGTTCAGCCTTTCTGCCAGCAACACATCTGAAAGCAAAACATGCTGCCAAGTCGTGTATTCTGATGACTTGGGGACTTCCCCATTTCCCAGGAAGACGAATTTGGGGACACAAGAATGATTTCTAATAAACACACTGACAGCAAAAATGATGGTAAAAGGAAGTTTAACTTACCGTTTTTTTTGCAAAGGAAAGTACAGTGACTCATGTGTCAGAAGAAACACTGTTAACCAAAGAGAAGTCTGCACACTTTGCAAGTGACCACCCAAAACTGCCCCAACAGGGGACACCTAATGACAATTGGTTACTCTTGAAGGCACAAGGTCTGTGGACTTGTACAATAGGCAGCAAGATGTCTGTCCTTATGAAATGAAAACATGAATCTGTGATTCAAATGCTGGAAACTTAACTTGAGATATGAGATTTTCAGTGTCAGAGAGAGAAATTACAAGCTTTATTTTTAAAGGCTAAACTCAGTGACCTGCTGATGCAATGGAAGGATAGGTGGGTATGGAGGAAAAACATATTTGTCGGTTGAGCTCTTTCCAAGCAGCTCAGTGGTATTCACAGCAGAATAAAAGTGTTCACACCTGGAGTTCTCTGGGAAGAGCTCTTACTCATAGATATAGCCTGAAGTGGAGGGGAATGGGGGCCACACAGAGTATTACGTGACCGTGGACTTCTGTACATGAAACAGCATGATACAATAATGGGATTGAAAGATCTTGTGAATTGTCCTTCCTCACTTAACCGGAAAATTAGAGTTCTCAGCATCCCCTCTGCCCATCACAGCCTCCCAGTGTATCACAGTTTGTATGGGCACCGTTTTCTCACTGGCACACACAGGTGTTTGTCAGATGATATTGTCCTGTTGCCTCTGAGGCCATTGCACTTCTGCCCAGGTGCAGAAAGGCAGAAGATGAGCCGTGTTTCCCTGCGGCATTTCCTGACATTGCTCACAGCTGAAACAACGACAGCGTGTGTGCCGATTGAGTGAGGGCTGTTTGTGCGTGCTCACTGCTTGGTGTGCACACCTTTAATGTACAGAGCTAAAGATATGACAGCTGTGCTTGTTTAAAAGTGTTCTATTTTTCTATGAACCATGTTCAAAGCAACTCTACTTGAAGGTATCTGCACCTTACTTGAGGGCATATGCACCAAGTTCAAACTTTTCAGCTTGTGGGGCTACATCTTTGTTTTGTGTGCGTGGGGTGGGAATTTGTGTCTACAACCATGGCAGATGAGTGTAGATCAGGACAGAGCCGCGAACCTCTTTTCCTTCAGTAGGCCCACAGAGCTCGTGAGCAGATGAAAGTATTGCTGTAAATATTCAAGGAAAAGGAAATAGTTACAGTTCTCAGAGCAGTGTTGCGTGGAGTGTGTGTTTTATAGCAAATGTTTCAGAACATAAACAATTAGGGCTTAATGTATTAATATACATCTCTGGAAAATAATCTGGCAGTATATCATGGGCCAGACCCTTGGCTGACATAACCTGACATGGCTCCAGTGGCTTCATTTTCAGTTTTGAACAAGTTAACATCTAACATTTTTAATTGTACACATCTCTGGCCAGTATAAATCCATGTGAGATCGGGATGTCTGGATCTCATGTGTGCCATTAAAATGTCTCCTAGGATCTTTGGACTCTACAGCAGTCAAAAATGTTCTTTTGGATCATATACCAAAATAATGAGAGTGAAATCTTTCAGCACTGAATAGGCACAAGGACAGATTTCATGACTGCATTAGTCTCTGCTATCTAAAAATACTTTAGATCTGACTGGCACAGTTACATGGGAGCAACTCTAGGGCAGATATGGCCACCTCCCTGCACTCATGCCCATGGGGTAAGGGGGTCTGTGATCACAGGAGGCAGCAGTGCTTGAAAAATGCTGGTGGCTACAAGGACAGGGGTGGTGGTGTCAGGGACATGTCTCACTTACAACATATTTTCCTACAGTTCTGCCTAGTTTCATTGACTGAGAAAGCCCAGAGTATCTTTCTGTACTAAGCAATGCTTACTTGCCTGTTGCCTTTCAAGATCCTTCTAGCAAATAGACTACAGATTGTTTCTTTGGTGTCATCTAATGATAATTTCTTTGTGTGTCTGCTTCTTTCAGCTCCAAGGCTCCTTGAAGAGAAAATTGGTGGTAAATCTGTCTCCTGTCAGCAACAAGAGACCCAATGGTGTTTCAGAGAGCTCTTTCCTTGACATTAAGAGGATAAGAGTGGGTGATAATATGTCAGTGGGACAAGGTGGACAACATGTTAACAATTGCCAAAGCCAGTCAATGTCAGGAACTATGTCTGTGGGGCAAGGATCACAAAGAAAGGCCAGCAACCTAGCGAACAATACACATGCTAGTGGGAATGGCATGTTTAATATGACTTTGAAAGAGGTAAAGAAAGAACCAGGAGAAACCATGTCCTGCAGCAAACACTTAGATGGCCAGATATCACATGAGAACATGTTCCCTAACAGATACGGAGAAGACTCATGGGAACAAATGATGGATCTGGAGCTTCAGGAACTATTTAATGAACTGACTAATATATCAGTGCCACCAATGAGTGATCTTGAGCTAGAGAATATGATAAATGCCACAATAAAACAAGATGAGCCATTCAACATTGACCTTGGGCAGCAGAGCCAGAGGGGCCCTGTGAGATCTCTGCAGATGGACAAGATGGTGATAAAAAGTGAATATGCACCAGGCATGAATCAGGCTCCTGTGGGCTCCCCACAGATGAGGCCTTCTTCTACAGGTCCAGCCTTCACTATGGCCACCACTGCCATGTCCACCTCTTCACCCATCCCTTCGGTGCCTCAGAGTCAAACACAGGTATCGCAGGTTTCTTCTGCATCCAGTCGGCCATTGCCTAACTGGCAGGAGGTGTCTCATGCACAGCAGCTCAAACAGATCGCAGCCAACAGGCAGCAGCATGCCTTGATTCAGCAGCAACAGCAGCAGCAGAACCAGACAGCCAACTGGTCCACTCTGTCTCCATCAGGACCTTCCCCTGGACCCTTTGTGCAAGAGAAAATCCCCAGTCCTTCTTTTCGCCAGCAGCAGTTCAGCCCACAAAGCTCAGCCATGCTTGGGGTACCAGTGAATGGAAACCAGTCAAAAGGGATGAACAACTATGTTTATAAACCAACCACTCCCCAGAGCAATCCCATGGACATAATCATGCAACAGAAGCCTCAGGACCTCAACAGAAACTTTATCAACAGCGCTCAGACACCACTAGAGCAGCATCATGGCAACACAAAGCCTTTGTTTCACTTTAACTCAGAGCAAACAAACCAGCAGATGCCTTCAGTTTTGGGTTCCCAAAACAAGCCTGCCCTTCTGCACTACACACAGCAGGCACAGGGTTCAGCCCCCGTGCAACAGCCACAGCAACAGCAACAACAGCCGCAGCCGCAACCTGCTCAGCCTCTCCCGAACCAGTCTCTTCAAAGGCCACCTAATGTACCCCTAGCAATGCAGCAAAAAATGATGCTTCAGAAAATGCAGCAAGGCCAGCAAATCTCAGGTTTGCAGTATCCAGTTTCTCAGCAGCATAGACAGGTAAGGCAAATTCCTCCTTATTTGTTACAGAATCATTCTGGTCTGACTAGTAAAAAGGCTTTTCCAACCTGGCCTCATTCCAGGAGATGTGTACTGGTGCCAGATAATGACTGTCTCAGCACATACTTCCGCAGAGCTGGTGATGGCATGTTTAGCACCTATTCAGGTATATCATGGATGTACATTTATAAGAATTTCAAGAAAGACATGCTCATAACACTTTTTTCTTAATGCAATGGAGTGAATATGTCACTGCTATATATTATGTAGATACTTGTCAGAAAGGTGAGAAAGTAGGGCAGATGCAAGCTTATTTTGGACCCCCATCTAAGTTTTCTAGCTTACAAAAATTTAGGCTCTTTTGAATAGCAAAATTTTAATGAATTCCTATGTTATCTTAGATAATGTATTTTACAACGTTAATTTTTATGCCATCGTTTTCCTTAGGGAGGCAGGGTTAGGAAATTCTGGTTTTAGATATCTTTTGACTGACATGACAAAAATACTGTTTGCACATTTGTTATCTGTTTGGCAAAGAAAAACTAAGACTTATCTGTGAGCTTTATAAACACCCATCACACTTCTGGGAATATTCTGTAGATAAAATACGTGCTTAGATATGAAGGTGAAGGTTGCCACAGATATGTCTACAATTATATACCACATGGCCAGCTCCCACCGTGTTATCATGAGACAGCTCTCTGACAAAATCAGTTGTTATAGCTCAGTTAGTCACTGTGCACCAGTATCCCAAGTTTCAGACCTGCCAATCAAAGTTTGAATATGCAACCTCAGTGTACCCCAGAAACTGGAAACCAGGTGCAAAACAAGTAAAACATATTTGACCTTAGGATGTTTAAGCCACTCTGAGTAGTTTTGGTGGGACTTGGGGTCAACACATTTGAAAGTATGGAATAGCAATGTAGGTGTGGAAATCATCTGTGGATGTGAAAAAGAGCTATAAGAAACTACCAAAAGGTGAAAGCCTAAGTCTTCCACAAAGTCCCAGAGAAGAAGCACTGTGAATGAATCATTCCGAACTGGAGTTTCTGCCTCTAACTGTTTGGGTGATCAATCTGATGTTTTTTAAAAAAATAAAGTAAATTAGTTGTATGCATGCACACCTTTCTCCTTTTAACTCTTTCAAATTCCCTGACCAACTAACCATGACTTTCTCCAACAGAAAATCCCTTAGCAAGAAGTACCAAGTGAAACCTATGGGCAGTTTTGGGTAGGGAGACATTGCTTTGTTGGAAGATGCCTGAGAATGAGCATTGGCAAGAAGCCAGCACAGCTTTGCTGTTTTACGGGAGGTCTCTGCTGGCTGTTCCTCTCCTTGTTGGGCCACTGTGTGCTCTCTTCTTACGCACATTTCCCCATTCTCTTAATAGACTGGCAGGCAGATGAATTTTAACAGTTCCTTCATTCAGCCATGATGAAGCTTCCAGCAATCTGTCAGCACAAGGGAGACAGGCAGGACTTTTGCAAACACTGTTTTTCTGAAAAAAATATGCAAGGTCACATTCTGGAAATGAATAAAAGCACTGAGAGTAACTCTGCTTGAGGCAATGTTAGCTCCTTGCTCTGTGTCCTCTTGGGCTGCTCAGGGAGGCAAGCCAACAAGATGGTACTTGGCAACTTGGCCATAGTAGTACTTGCAAGATTTATCATGAGTAGTGGGATCTCTCACCTGTGCAGCCACAAGATCTTTTGGCTTAGGAAACTTGTCCTAAATGAACTTTGCTGAGTGCCAAACTTTAGATACTACACCAAGGACAGAGTTTTACCTATCATTGCAGACTTCTGCAAGTAGCTTTCCAAGTTTCTTGTCATCTGACCCCAGTTATGTCTGCAGGATGTGGCTACCTGACCCACAGCACAACTGAGAGGCATAGAAGCTTTGTAGACACAGATTACAGGGCTTTTGCAGCAAGAATGCTGTTTTTTCTATGCTCTAGGGAGATAACTGGCTTCTTTTAGAGATCCTTAGCAGTTGTTCCAAAGCTCTGATGAAGTTCAGAAAACCAGGTAGGGCTTTCTCAGTAGAGCATTCTGTAGCTGCTGGAATGATATGTAGAAATACGATCCATAAATTGCAGAGTTTCGGAAAGGTTTGAACATAACTGTTCACCTGGCTGTATTTGTGAGTTCCATGGACTCCTTTAGCTCCTGCCTGCACAGCTGCAAGAGCCCACCAACCCCTTGGTCAGGGTTTGCTTGCCCCATGAGTCTAGTCTGAATATTAAATCAGAGTGGGAGGTGACACCGCTAGTATTATCTTCTAATAAAGACAACAAAGGTCAAAGCAACCTCGTGGGTCAACCCCCGCTGATTTTAGCAATGGGGACATCACCTCATTTAGGCTGCACAGTCTTCTCTCCTAGAGGATTGTCTCCCAACTTTGAGGATTCCTACACATCATTAACAGTAATGAATGATTAATTACCATAATTTACTAATTAACTTCATGATTAATATTTATTTTACTCATGCCTTAGTTCTTCATGAAGAATCAAGGGTTGATTCTGCTTGGTGTCATTCAACTCCTCCTCATAGCATTATAATTTTGGACTGTAAGGACCATCTCAAAACTGTCTGGAATGCTTTGTTGATGGAAATGTGAGTGCACATTCATAAAGGGTTGCTGTGACTTTGCCATCAGATAACACTGACTGGAACACTATAAATTCACATTTTTAGCTGAACCAGCTCACTCTCTCGATTTTTACTCCCCAAGCATTAAGATCCCCCAAAATTATTTGAACTTGGCTTTATCAGCCCAAGCTGGCTAACTGGAAATGTAAGGCTTATAATTTCTCTGCTTGTCACATTAACTTTGTGTCAAACTGGAGCAAACTTATAGTGGGATTTGCTAATTAGATGTCTTTTGCCTCTAGGGAAAAGTCATAAAAATGGAAATTATCTCGGTTTCCTGGAAGGTTGATCTGAATGAAGGGTTTGTTTGCTTCTTTGTTTTATTCTCCATTTTTGTGGGGAAGATTCACCTTTCCATTGTCTATCAGGATGCAACATATGCACAGTCATGAAAAAAACTCTTAGAAATTCAACACTCTCTTTCTTTAGGGAATATTTAGAAGCTCCAAATTCCGCACAGGTTTAATCAGGTTTGCAATACAGAACCTGGGCTGATATGGGGAAAATCTATAACTGGACTTGGATAGAAGTTTGAAGTCTAACTTCCTTCTTGTGAAGAAATGTAGTCTAGTCAGTGAAAGATGCTTCTGAAGTACAACTTAAGGTCTCTGAACAAAAAACTTGAGGTTTTTAACTACTCTAAGAAATTCCACACATATTTTCAAAATTTTTGATCAGCCGTAAGACTTGTTCAATAAAATCCATTAGTCTTATGTAAAGAAGTCAAAAAACAATTAAATAAAATATTATTCATCCCCTTCTGGTTTTGACCTAAAGACAAATTAAACTCAGAGGTTTCAAGCTGATTTTTTCTCCAATTTTTTTTATTCAATTTTATTCACTCAAGGGAGGGGAGGAAAGAAGGCTGAGATCATGAGAATGGGAACCTTAATGGAGCTAGGCCACTCTATCTGCTACATGTGGTCATGTGCCCTATTCAGTCTTGGCTTTGGGACCAAGGATAACACAAGGCATCATAAGAGTTTCAGCCCCCACTTCACACAAACAACCAGTGGTCCTTATTTTTAAGGCTTTGGAAGCATTGGTGTTGTCTATGTAGCTACAATCCACAACAGTGTTTCCTTGTGCACAGTTTAGGGCCTTGTTAGTCTCTGATCCTTTATAATCGCTTTGAGGATGGGGTCATCTTCTTTTTTTCTTTTCTCTGGTTTTTTTTTTTTCAAGGACCCAGGAATGTGGTGTGATTTGTTGCAGTTTGGGACTTTTTTTGCCCTTACTTGCCCTAATTGGGGCATGCCTTAGATCATTTTCTTCACCAGATCTTAACAGGCCTCTTTTAAATCCAACCAGTCTCCCTTCCTACTGAATACTGAGCAGTCCTTTCTCCAGTACCTGCTCCAAGCATGAGTGTCCCATAAGTGCCTCTTGCCTCCTGCTCTCCCACAGGAAGGCTTTGTATTTTGCAGCATGTGGCCAATGGCCTTTCAGGTGCTCTGTAACCCAGGGACACAGCATAGCTGCATTTGTCTGGGGAAGGACCACAGTGCAGCACTGCACCAAGGGATGTGCCACCAGTGAGGAGCTTGTGTTCAGAGGAGCTATAGGAGCTGAGATGACCCCTCCTCACGGGCCCCTTTCATTACACCAGCCCTTCAAATGCCCAGAAAATCAGTGTTTAATTGATATATATTCATCACTCTAATATATCTCCAAGGGATAGATATGATATTTCAACTAACCTGGCAGCTCTGCAGAGATGCTGAGACAGATTGTCCTCTCATTTTCTCCAGTGTAAACCCAGGGTAATTTCATTTGTTTTCAGGAGAGCATAATTGGACCTACAGCAGCATAGTAAGCAGCAGGATATGGCCTTCTACCTTTGTTTTTAAAGCATGCGTACCATATGGATTTAATAAGAAGTGTATGTTAAACTGACAGACTATTAGAGTGCTATATGAGGAAGAAGCACCAGGAGCAAAAGATCGATGGCTTTTTTGAAAGTGCAGATATATAAACTCTTGTTATCATTCACTGCTGAGCAATAACTTACACCTCTAATTTAGCCTCCAAAATTTCTCAAAGAAAGTGTGACTTCTTTGGATGATTCATATCAAAACAATATTTTCCTAAACCTTTGTGTTTACCACTAAAGAAGAAAAGAAGAGCACATTTTGGTGAGGCAACCTCTTTGTTTTCAAGTGTGAAGGAATTATTTTGCAAATATTTGTGAAATGAAGAGAGAAAACCTAGAGTGACTTGTGGTAATTGATACAAACCAGGACTTAAATTTGACTTAGATCATAAATAACAACGATTCCAGGCTTTTGGAATCTGCAATAATAGAAACTGTTCCATAGTGTAAGAAAATAACAATGTGACCTTTCTTTCAATGCTCGCTATAAAAATAATATTTGGATGACAGCTTTTCTTGATAGCTCCATTTTGGTCGCATTCCTTCCTACAAGGGCTTCTGAATTAAATATTCTGGATAAAAACTTGAGTATGTCCCAATAACCACCATCGATTTCAGGGTCATAGCTGATTTATAAACACGAAACCAGAGAGAAAATGTCCTAAGTTCCTGTATTGTCATGGTGGACAGTTGTCTTGGTAGTGTCTTATATCATTAATGCTCAGTTTGCTGAATGAAATACATAAACAATCACACTGTGGACAGTCAGTCTCTGAGAACATTGTAATTCAAAGGCAGAGACACTGCCAGTTCCATAAGGCTTCTTGAACTCTTTGCATAAAGTATTTACACTGGTAGAATAGTAGAATATTAGCCAATTAGGTCAAATGCTTCTAGATTTGGGGATCTGGGAAGTAGCTGAGATAGTCCCTGTTGTGTCATTTGGACTACTTTTTGAAGGTACTTCCATGAAGGTACCAATAAAAACCATCATTGCACTTGCCTGGATGAGTTCTTTACTAGTGTCAGCACACTTGAAGTCTTATTCATTATTTATTAGCATTGTGAAAGTGTCTGGAAGGTCCACTGATAGGGCAAAATGTCATTCTGTGAAGAACTGTATAAACTCAGATGAAAAATGGCACCTGTCTCAAAGGGACAGTGTTAATCTGGGTTCTGTAAGAATCAAAGAAAAGATGACTTTTACAGAAGGAATTTGAAGGATATCAGTTTCTACTCACCTGCATGTCTAAGTGATGTTGATTTGAGGACTGCAGTGATCCAGGAGGAACTTCATGAGCCAGTCAGTTGTCTTGGCCATGGGGAAGAAAAATGCTGTTGGAGACAGGAGGCACAGTCAGGGTTCTAGCTGCTTCAGTCCTCTGATTTTACTCTACTGCCACCTGGAAGACATGGGCTAGGGTAGGAAAGCAGAGGGACAGCCAAGGTACCTGGTGTATACATAAGAGAAGATGATGGTGACTGCAAGGAGGAAAGGGCAGGTGAGTAGATCCACAGTGCTGGTGGCTGAGATTACAGTTTACAGTTTACAGACCTGGGGTGGTGGTGTAAGGTAGGGAACCATCATGAAAGACAGGACATGAGTTTGTGCTTATTAGATTAACAGGAAAGGACGTGTAACAGGACAAGACTGGGATAAGGAACTGTGAAGATGCAATGGTGACCAGGAGGAAAGGGGTCAGGGATGTTTCAGGTCTGGTTCTCTGCTACTAAGCAAGTTAGTCTGTCTTGACCTGTGATCTCATCAATAAAGCTGGGATGTCCGTAATGGCTTCTCACCTGGTTGAAGTGAGGATTTCTGCTATTGCTGTGTGTGCATCTGAGGCCAGAGTCAAGCCCTGAGTCAACTTCCTGCAGGGATTTTGGAAGGGCAGCCTGGAAAAACAATATAATTCCACAGCCATTTGGAGCTGGCATGGTGAAAAACCTTTTCCTGTAAGTTTTCGCTTGTTTGTAGGCAATTTACAAATACCTCAAGAAGTCAAAGAACAAAAAAATTTTAACAAGCCCCAGCTCCCATTTCTCTCCCTAGAGTCTTCCTATTATTTTAATTCCCCGAAGTCCTCAAGAGCATGTCCCAGTAATTTGTCTCTCTAGGGGTTCAAAATGAAGGAATATTTTAATGGCAAATATTTATTCCTCCACTCAGCCACTTTTACTGCCGGTGTTTTTATGGTGAAGACCTGCCCCAGGCCACAGATGACTGTCGTTAAGACAGCAATAGACCTAGTAATGTTCATTTAATGTGAATTTTCACGGGTGAATTTACCATTTGTATGTGATTGTGATCCAGAAAATCAGCCAGATGCTCCAACAGAACTATTCCAGAACCATCTGCCTGCTTCATTTGCTGTATGCCTGTTTCTGGTAATGTACACACACCGTGGAAGAGACAGCTTTTGCCCTGAAGTATTTATAACCTAAATAAGCAAGTCAGCCAAACCTTGAGAAGAAGGAAATGTTACTGTATATTTTATATATTATTATGTATTTTGGGAAAGAGAGAAAGAAGGTCTCATTCAAAGACATGACAATCAATCCACTGGAGTTGTTGAATAAGGATACATTTACTGTCACAGAGGAATCCTCTGACAGAGTTTTGAGTTGAACCAGACCCAGTGTCAGTCTCAGAGCCACTATCCTTGTGTCCCAGGATAGTGCCTGAACCTATCAACTTGCATCTGCTCATCTTGACCTCGCTGCCCCTTGCCCCTTGGTCTGAGAGTCTTCTCTGTAGACTCAGCATCCACAGCTCTGGGCCTTCACAGTCAGCACAGTTGACCATAGGACACCTCTGGAGCAGTTACAACAGTGTTTGATGCCTCTTTTTCCCTTTGTACCTATAGATGGTAAATAACCCATCGAGGTGCACCCAGCAGCTTGCCAACTCCAACTCTTGCAACTTTGAGACACATGGGTGGACGTGCCCAGGCTATGCCTGAGATTCTGCTTGCCACCTTGTCCATGGGGAAGGAGTGGAGTCTTGAGGGTAGCCTCACACCTCATTGAACAGGCCAGTCATGTTGAGTTTGTGTCATCTCTTCAAAAATGGTCCTCTGTCCCCTCTGACGAGTCTCTGCTTTGTCAAGCCCCAGCTGGAATTTGGAGGGGGACCGAGTGCCTGAAGCAGTTGGTCTCTCTGAAAAGCCAAGCACCTTTCATAGTCTTTTAATAGTAATACTTAGCCTTGACATAGTTATGAAAACATGAGCGTTGAATGATTCTCCAATTTCATAGGAAGAGGTGAGGATTTATGTGAGGTCCACATCATATTGTGAATCAGTAGAAAATGTAGAAATCTGGTAAAAGGAGGGATATTTATCCTTCTCCATCTTACCAGTTATCTGTATTTAATGTTAACCCCTTAAGTTTCCTATGTAACCAGTGAGGAAGGCACAGTTCCGAGTACCTAAGCCAGACACATATATGGGGCATAACATCGCTGCAGAAGACTCCCAGTGTCCATGAGCCCAGCTGTGCTGCTCTGCCTGCAAGACAAGCACAGACTGGAACTACAGTGCATTGAATTGCATGTCAATATGTCAAAGGAAGGGGAGGACAGGGGTTTTGGGCACTCAGGTGTCCCAGGATGGCAGAGCTGATCTAAAGGTTAGGGGCAAGGAGTCCTCTCCCACCCCCCAGCCCTGTGTCCACTCCTTCCTCTGCCACCAGCTCTGGCACTTGTCTGTGCTCTCACAAAACTGGCAGAAAACTAACCTTTTTCTCTCTGTGTTGCCTTTCTCCTATTTTAGTGACTTTCTGCAGCTTGTGGGGTCAGACAAAGCCAACACTGGCACAAGGGAGGTGGCAGGAGCATGTAGCTGGAGGCAAGCAGTGAAGATGGGATCGCTCCTGTCAGCAGCAGCAAGTTGTTAAACTCAACTCAGGTGGCTGGTGCTGGGGAACCTCAGCTACGGGGGGTGGCCAGAGAGGGAGTAGAAGGTGGGCAATTGACTGCCAGAGGGTGGAAGAACAGGAACCAAGGGCAGGAAAGAGTCAGGGAGCAAAAGATTTAGTGCAAGGGAAAGAAACAGACAGGTAGGACTGGATCCAGAGTAAGACAAATGTGATGGTGCAGACAAGAGACTGGGAGAGGTGGTGGTGAAGGAGTAAAGTGCAGGAAAGGTGAGAGTCTGAGGGTAGGAAGAAGCCTGGAAGGCAGTAATACAGAGTGTAAATTGGGTTTGGGTGAGGGGGAACGAGGGAGAAGAACTGGGAGCTCAGGAGGAGGAAGCTGAGAGAGAGTCTGGTTGCAGGCAGAGGAGGACAGGGCATCGGAGAGTGGGAAATAGCGTGGGAGGAAATGGGGCAGAACAGGAGCTTCTGGTGCACAGGGGACAAGCACCTACGGTCTTTGCAAAGGGAAGAGTGGAATACTGGTAACACTTAAAAACTAACTGTTTCTGTATCCTATGCCAGTAATAAGTGAAGGGGCATAAGGGGCTTGTTGGCCAGTAGTTCACAAAACATCTGCAGGAGGTCTTCAGGACAGGGCAGGAAATGCAGCTTTGCAGACCTGCCTCACTCCGAGCCTTTCAAACTGCCAGCTGAAAGGACACACTACATATCTCATGCTGTGCTATTCATCCCAACAGTCTCCATCAGTCCCACTGGATAAAAATGAATACATCTCATTCTCTGCTTTTCTTCCTTCAGGGGACCCTACAGCTCTCCTACCATCCCCAGCTGCAAGTGTAGCTATTGAATAACCAACATGTATAGAATAGAATAGAATAGAATAGAATAGAATAGAATAGAATAGAATAGAATAGAATAGAATAGAATAGAATAGAATAGAATAGAATAGAATAGAATAGAATAGAATAGAATAGAAAATTTCCATTGGAAGGGACCTACAGTGATCATCTACTCCAACTGCCTGACCACTTCAGGGCTGACCAAAAGTTAAAGCATGTTATTCAGCGCATTGTCAAAATGCCTCTTAAACACTGACAGGCTTGGGTCATCAACCTTCTCTCTAGGAAGTCTGTTCCAGGGTTTGAATTTTCTTCCTGCCCTGCAAAAGATGCACATGAAGAAGAATGATGGAGATTGAATGGTCCCCTCAGGCCTTCATAAGAAGTTGTGTAGTCCACCTTGGTTGAAAAGTTCCCCATGATTGACTGATACCAAGACACTTGAAATTACCGAGGTGTGAAAATGAAGAAAGATGATATTTCTGTGGAGCCAGTTTGTTCTCTAACCTGTAAGAGGGAGAGAGACTCAGAGCTTTCTGTAATTCTGTGAAGATGAGTTAGATGTACTCTCAGAGTCTTTTCTTTTTCCAGCCCTTTCTATAATTCGTAGTGATTGCAAGCCGGGCTACAGCCTGGCTCCAAGTGAGTGATGAATGACTAAAGGATTTAGTGCTTTGGTTCTGGTTAGAAAAGCATCCAACTTTATCCATTGCAGAACTAGATTTCTCCGAATGACTGTAATCTGCAATCCCAGCTAAAGCAGGCTTCGCTGGGGTGACTCCAGTCTTGTCTGGTTTCAACTAGAATGGAAAAAAAAGAAAAGAATGGCTTTTTTTTTTCCTACTGGAACTGGTAAAAGACATGGGAAGACATAGTAGGCATTAGCAGAAGTATTGCTAGCTTCACAGCCTGAGTGAAAAACAGGGTGGGAGGAGGGAGGGTGGGAGTGAGTTCTGGCTATCCATCCTTAATCCAAAGCCTCCTGCTCCTTCCCAGGCTATACTTCACTGTCATACACTTGCAAATTCACTCCAGTAATGAAAACAGACTAACTTTAAGCTTGTTCCCAAAGCTGCAAATTTGTCCCTGCTGGGTGTTAATTTAACTGCTTCCAGGGCACCAGGATGTCTACTAGTGTTCGCTTTGCTTTCTTTCTTCTTTTTTTTCGCACATCTGGTGTTGTGAAAACTTCCAAGGCACCACACAGAAGAGTGATGAACTGACCACTTTTAACCCTTTCTGCAGCATGCCAAGTATGAACCTGCCTGTCTCTCTCCAGTGTTTTCTCCCTATAGCGGAGTCCATGGGCCTTGTTATGCATAGGATCCACAAACTCTAAAGTGGGTCTCATGAGCATTTCACAGGCTGAGAATTGAGCCTTTCTTCAGCTCCATCATCCTCTGTTTTTCCCGGTAACAAACCTGGCTAAACAGTAATAACTGGACTTCAAAACTTTCCAGCAGGAAGAAACAGGTTTGGAGCAGGGAGAGGTTTTTTCCAAAATATTTCTTTTTTCCTCTTGCTTTTATCTGGTGTTGCCACTTCCCAGCAGGGAGGACATTCAGTGCAGTGGTTTTGCTCACATTATGGCAAGTGATGGCCTTTTCCTGTTGTTTTTTGATTGTTGCATTTGTTCTGTAATGGCTGCATTAACTGTTTATCTGCTGCATCAGCTGAACCAGAGCAAATTCAAAACAATCTGGGTGTCTCATTTCCAGTCATAGCTGTTGTACTTTACCTGACTTTCTCCACTTTGTTTGCTTTCTACAAGTTGTTTGCATGACCAGCTCATTTGTTTCACTAATATATTCCTACCAAGAGTATACAGACTGGCTTTTTTTGTCTTTGATTAGGGTTTCCTAAAAAAATGTCAAAGGTACTTGAAACCCAAATTCCTCTTTTGTTTTGGCCTGTTGTGCAATGCCAGCCTTGTGGCACAAGGAGGGTGCAAAGTCCTCCTTTACTGTCTTCCCCTCATCCCTATCATTTCTTTTATCCCACACTTCCTTTCGTACTTCCATCCCAGTGACTGTCCATTCTCAGCCCTGGTTCCTCTTCAGCACCCAGCTCTGGGGGGCTGACACACCATGGAGAAACATCTCACAGCCACGTGGGCTGCTGAACACAGCGAGAAAGCAGCAGTCTCCATCACACTGATTCAGGAGACCCAAACGTGCCACAGTCTGTGATTTTGGCATCTTCTCTTCTTTCTGTAGGGTTTTCTCTGCTGAATTTTATTTTAAAATAAATTTAATATATTTAATTTATTTAAATATATTTATTTATATTATATATAGAATATATATAGAAAAATATAAATATATTTAATATATTTAAATAAATTTAAATATCTCTTGATCCACAAATTACAGGCCTCTTTGGTAAACATGAAATCTACTTCATGGGTTCAGTACAGCTGTGTTGTCAAAATCTTGTTTCAGATTCAAAGTGCTATCAAGGGCAGCCTTTTGCAGAAGCAGCACTTCTCTGTGGACCAAGCTCTGGGGCCCTGGGAAATGCTGAGAGCAATTCTGCAGAAGGGTTTTCCATAGCCATATATGTACTTCAATAAAAAGTATACCTTCAGATATTAATCCTCCTGAAATGCTTTCTGGAGCGTGGACTCACCACCTGAAAATACTAATGAAATTTGGTTTGTGGAGATACAATCATTCATCTCCCTATTAAGCCTAAGCTTTTTAAAGCTTCAGAACGGGACTTATATGTCCATAGCCAAATTATTTATGCAGATCTAGAGAATGTTGGTCCAAAACCATAGCTTTAACATATCCACCCCTGGGGTTTTTTTGATAAGTTTTCAACCAGTGCACCTAGTAACTACCTTTGAAAATGGCCATAAGTAAATTTAGGCTGGAAATTAACAGCACATTCCCAGCAATTGGAGAAATTGTTTGGCTTTCCCAGGGAGAGTGCTGGTGGTCAAAAGCCTCATTGCTTTTAAGATAAAATTGAGAATAAATGCTAGATGATAGGCGATAGCAAGGCACTCAGTTTAAAAATGGGATTCCTTTCTACTCCTCCACTTTCATAGCAAAAAAAAAAATAGTCCTCTGGCTGTCACCTCATGTGGCCCTTTCTTTGAAGGAACCAAGTGGAGAGCTGTCTAGGCCACTACTAAGCAAAGTGGAGTAGATGGCTAGGGACACCAGGTAGACTTACAGATATTTAATTGTAGCATTCATTTAAATATATACTTTACTGTTGTTATGAGCTCCGAGGATATTTTCCCTCTCTTCCTCCCAAAGAATCCAAAGCAAATCAAAAGCTAGTCAGTTGGTACAGTAATTGTATATAAATTTGCACATGAATCATTAATTAAAGTCAAGCTGTGGAAAAAATTAAAAAGGCTAAAAGACCTTTGGACATTTGTGTGAAGATCACCGCGCTTGATACTAGGGAATATAGAAATGTTTGGACTGTTTGCTCAAACGGGCACGGTGTTAATGAATCATTTTAATCACCTTCATTACAGTCTTTCAAACAGAGGACACTACTATGCAAAACCAAGCCTGACAAAAACAACATACAAAACCCAGAGGCAATTCTGAGCCTGTTAATTAGATAACTTTGTCTTGATATTTGCATTTGAGCCTATGGATCTGGACAACACAGTGTGTTACTCTCAGGGCAAGAAGCAAGCGAATGAATGACTGCTGCCCTGTGTCTGCTCGAACAACATTTTCAAGGTGCCTCTTGGTCTCTTGCATCCCCCAAGGTAAATATTTGGGATACTCTTTATTGTGCTTTTCCCAAATTTTCCTTACATCTCTGGTCTTTTTGTGGCAACAAAACAATGCAGGAGCTGGAATTATGCTATAAAATTTAGGGAACAAAAAAGATGTAGAATGCCCAGATTTTGTGTTATTTTAGCCACGCAAATGCTACAAGCAAAAACTAAACCAAATTAAGTTCATGCGTACATATCAGTAGGAACATTGAGGTAGTAGTGATAGCAGAAGTAATGAAATTATGTAATATATGCTAATTGTTTTCTACACACTAATTCATCCATAAAGCTTCTGGGAAGTGAGTAACTATTAACTGTTCTGTAAAGGTTAAAAATTGTAACTGTGAGGTAAATACTTTTTTCTAATGCAGCTGGTGAAAAAGCATTAGAAATACATGTGATGCATCTAAATAGGTGTCTTGCTACAAAATGACTGAGTCAAGGAGAGATGAAGTAGATCAGTGAAAACCGGACATCTATTTAGATGCATAATTACAGCTTTAATTGTAGTCTCCAAAATAGTGTTGGATTCAGAATTAGCATAAACTTTGCAGGTTTTATAAATTTTTCAAATTAAATTTTTTTGACCAAGCACTACCCCGTCAAAAATTCAGATAGGCAAAGATTCCTACAAATGTCATTGAGTATTTTCAGGAAACTTCCTTTTAAAGATTTAGAGGTCTCAGAAATGAAAACAGTCAGAATTTATTTTCATTAATATTTCAATACATATAGCTTAAACCAGTCTTAAAATTCAGATGTTTACATTCCATGCTGAGGGAGGCTGCATGTGTTGATACTCCTGTGTGATAAAAATGAGTTCATGTACACTAGAGTAGCATCTTAACACTTCACAAAATGGCAAACAGATGCAAGGTAAGTTCTACACTTTCAAATGTAGATCACAGGAGAAATTGATTTCACACCAAGGCTTCTGAATTTGCATCTCAACTACTTTATATATGTCTGTTTACACAAAAGGCAAATATTTTTTCATGTATGACAATGCAGAGGGCAACTCTGTCCTTATTTAAATGGGAATCAAAATACTGTTCACAATTGCCAAGTTACATAAACAGTAAAAAAATATTTTGAGTTCAAAACAATACTCTTAAAGATTGGGAAAAACAGGTTTTTGTTCCTCGTTCAGACTCAGATCTCCCTTCTTGTCCATCAGTTCAGAGTGTTACTGAGGTCCTGTGAGAAACACAGGGTAAGTCCTGTAGTGAATGAGAAGGAAATGAGGTCTGCACTTGCCAGAAGTACTCTCACTGAGTTTGCTCAAAGTGGCAAAGTGAATGGTAGGAATCACTGTGGTGGAAGTGGGGAGCGCGCACACACACACACACACATACACACAGATACAGGTTAATGCCACTGTACTGCTAGGTGTTTGCATCCCAAGCACCACCTGCAATCTGCGCATCCATCTCAGGCAACTTTCAGACAACGAGAAGGTATGAGAGAGGAGATATAGATAGAGATCATGAGTGACATGGGGAAGACAAACAAGGAAGAATTAATCACTGTTTCTCCTAGCAGGAAAGTTCTAGGCACCTATTAAAATCATCAGGCAGTAAAACAGGCAAGAAGAAGGCATCTTACACCTAACAGCAGGGAGCATTTTCTACAGGCATCTTTGCTGCCCAACATTGTGGGTACCAAAAGTGAGCATGGATTCAAAACTGGAGTTGGGCAAATTCAGAAAAAATATTTGTGAAGGGTAGCCAGACAGCATGATGTAGATGCAAAGTTGCACTCAAAATGCCTAAATGACAAAGCTGAAACATATATTGAACACAGTCCCAGCCTATAGTGGCTCTGTTCCTATAGTCCATCTCTGAATATCTCCTCTTGGTCACTCTGAAGGTGACCACTGTAACACACAGTTCTGTTTGGAGTCACAGAAATAATGCTACTTGATCATAGCAGAAAAGGTTATTAATACAAACACCAGAAATGGTGCCCAGTTTGGGGGAATTCATCTTAGTCGTGTCTTCCCCAATGAAGTTTAGGATCACCTAACCTACCAGCCCCTCATTGCAGCAGTATTTTTGCCCATTGACTAGTCTTCGCTTGACTTGGCCCAGCAGCTCCAGGGCTTGTGAAAGTGGATCTCCTGTTAACTTTTCAACTCTGAGAGCAGGCACAGCCATGTGATCGTGAGCTATGCCTCTTGGAAAGGGTTTTTTTAAACATGTCAGCTCTAGGAGAGCTTAGCACCCTCCAGCAGTTTCTACTGGTGTATGTGCTCCTCCTGTTGCTGCCTTCAAGGCAAGTTTAATGATCGCTTTCACAGGGTGGCAGAAATGTCCTGAGGAACACAAGCAATGGAAGGAAAATGGTGATTTTCAGCCATTTATAACTGATCCAAATTGGAACAGCATTTCATGGAGAAGCCAAGAGCAATAGTGTCAAGGTACAAGCCTTGCTCACTTCCAAAAGTTTCTTGCAAAAAAAAGAAGGCAATTAGATTTCTAAACTAATTATTGCAGGTTCCCTTTCAAGCAGGGTATGTAAAGCTCCCATAACACTATTGCCTGCTTTTTACGTTATGTTCAAAAGACTTCTGCTGATTGCTAGGCTGATCTGTGGAAATAGTGACAACAAAACTTGTTTACTCCTCCCCGCTATTGCAAGTTCCTAAGCAAAAATTTTGTGTCTGATTCTTATTCAGGTTGAGATCCCCTTCATATCATTATGACCATAGAAAGGAGCCTTTAATCAAAGAAAAATTTAATTACATATTCAGGCCACTTTGGTATAACAGGGACTTAGTGTTAATAAGAATCAGGCTTTAGGTGTTCCAAATGCTCTTTAAAAAAAGAGACAACAATGTGCAAAGTAAACTCCAAGTTATTAATTCAAGAGCAGTATGAGCAGCAGCAGCAGTAAAGAAACCTGATATATCCATCAATCAACACTGTGGAACCCTGTTTGTTTGCACTAGTTAGAGAGTGATGAATAGGTCCTCTGTGTAAAACATTCAGCTACAGTGTGAGAGGGTAATAAATTATGTTTGTTAATTTTATATGCCATACATATAAAAATCACTAAAAATTGTTAATACACTGTAATGGTGACAGAAAAGTCTGGTGCTGTAGGAACCTTAACGCAGTGCTTTTTCATCTCCACAAGTGAAGGTCTCTTTTGGCATTTCCTGCATTTCAGGGAATATGATATAAAAGCCCTGGAGGAAGAATTTTACCTGCTAATCACTCAGGTTCCCAGCTGCCTCACTGGACTATACTTATCTAAAAATTATACTTCTCGCTTACACTTACAATCCTCATTACCTCAGCAGTCAATGGAGATACAGGGACCTCCAGGGAATGAATGACTCTGACCCCCAGGAGGTGCCCAGGAGATGGGGTGTGATGTGTGGTGGTGGCAGGAGGGCGATGATGCCATGGCTCATTCCACTCTGGAGAGCTGAAGGCAGATGCAGTGGAAGCCCCCGTCAGGGTGATGTACAGGCAGGCATGAGCTCAGCTGTGGGACCAGTCTGAGTACAGTCCGGGCCCTTACACAACTAGCAACGAGCATCAAGAGCTTGGTCTCAAACCATCCTGTTTTGGCACAGGTGGAGAAGAAGTAGACCTGGGCAGCTGGCATAGACTATGTAACCACCTCAGCCTGGTATCTCCTAGGCTGCTTTCAAACTGCAACTCGGAGCACAGTCAGTGGGCACAGTCTTTTAAGCCCAGGTTAGACTGCTGCAATATTTTTTCTTTATCCATGTGAGCTCTTTCTGCTTTTGGCTATGAGGTTTGACCAGGACAAAACTTTGCACACACACCCACTGCCTTCTGTCCTAGGGCTATGCTGTTGTACAACTCCAGTCACATTTTCACACCCACTTCTGTTGCAGCCAAGGCTAAGTGAATGTGAGTGCAGCCTCAGTCCTGCTCACATAAACTGAAGTTGCTTTTCAGAAATCTTTCCTCTCTAGATAAGCTGGTTGATGTTGTCTGGTGTATACTGTGAAAGGGTACAAAGTCTGCAATGATACTAAACAGTGTGGACAAAAGTATGTGTGAGTATTTTTTAAAACATCGTCTCCGAGGAGAAGGCAAGCTTGAGAAACTGCTTCGCTTTCCAGAAGCTTGCTTTACGGCAATATTTATTTCTCAAGTCATGGCAGCAAGGAAATGAGTCTAATGCATGAGAATGTTGCCATGTTATTAAACGGTGGTGTAAAAGCTGTGCTTACTTTCATGGGAATGAGGTTCTTTGCCAAAAATGAGATGCCTCAGCTCCCCCTTGGGACTGCATCCTAGTTTGGAAGGAACAGAGGAAGCTGCTGTGAGCAGTCAGAGCAGATAGCAGGAACGACCCTGCATTTCTGACAGCCTGTTTGTAAGGATGGAGTTGCAGCTCGGCGCTTGCCAGCCGATGCAGGGAGCATTGCATGGGGTGAGGCCGGCAGATCTGCCTGGTGTCCCTGCCCTTGCACCCCAGCAAATATGCCCCAAACTGCTGCTTGCTCCTTCCGGTGCTTGGGTGTTTCTCTCATTTACACCTGGGTGCAAATCCAAAGTAATTGCACTGAAACCCACTTACACTTTGCAGGGTGCTATGACAGGGCAGAATTCTACCTGCACACACAGCACAGCAAACTGGCCAGTCCCTACAGGGGAAAATCAGGAAGGCTTCAGTGATGGCAGCACTAAGCTTCATCCCCCAAGCTGTACAGTAAAAATGAATGTAAAAATAAGACTAGCTTTGTTTGACTTGTTAAACACAAATCATTTCAACCCCCCTGTCAGCAAAAAGTAATTTTTTTCCTAGTTATTTTTATTTTATCGGAAATGGGGAGAACTCATTAACACTTGTGTTTTGAACTGTAGTTTAATAGAAGGCAGACTAATACAGTTCATTAAAATATGCATGTTTGATGTTTGAGGTAATGTTTGCACAGATCCTTGGGGAGAGGATACTGTAGAGCTAAAATGATGTTTTTCACAGCCAAACGGCATAATCTCATTACCAAAGTTTTGTGATCAAGATGAAAGGTACACTTAGTAATTGCAAGGGATAAACATTTTTTTATCTGTAACTGCCCTTATTACTCACGGATAGCAGATCCAATGCAGACTGTTACATTTCTGTCTTCTTTCCTTTACCACCCACTTTGTTTATGATTCACCAGCAGTTTCTATGGACTGGATGTAAGGAATGAGGGAAGTTTCTGTTTGCCTATTTCATGGCAAAAGTACATTGTGAAGAGATGCATTTGCTAACATTTAGCCTGGAAATGCAGATATTGCTCAGGGGGGACAAAAGTTTAAAATCTGAAATTCTTTTCCATGACTTTCCTCCAGCTTCTGGCTTTCCAACAGGCTGCTCAGCACGCTACTCTTCAACCTATTCCAGCTGGTGAACCCACATTATTTCAAGGAAATCCACAGACCCAATACAGCAAATAGAAACCTTGCTTTTCTTAGTTGCCTTTTGACCCTAAGAAGTAATCTGTCGACTCCCAGGCATCTGATCTTATGCTGAAAACTATGAATTTAAGAGATCTGAAGGAGAAAGGGTACATCTGCCAGAAAAGTATAGTTCTTCTAAACATTCCTCTGACCACATTGTCTTTGGAGAGGGAAAAAAAAATCCTTACCTCGCTTGTAGGGTGTGGGAAAAATCCTTTTTTGCCCTTAGTTCAGTACTGCTGTAGCAGCAACTGGGGTGGCCTTTGGGTTGTATTGTTACAAATAACTGAAATGAAACTGCAACCCAGCCAAAGCACTGGACCCTAGTGTGATCTGGTGAACATTCATTTTACGTGTTCCGGTGGACATTTCGTTGTGAACCTACTGGCAGTTTTCAGAAAGCAAGATAGATTGCACTGTGAATTTTTTTCTTCTACTTTACAGCTAGTATGTCATATCTGTAACTGAGGCCTCTAAATCAGGAACTGACACTGTTCCCATGTCCTAAATGATTATATGACCCTTTAGGATTGAGTGATGTGTTAATCTTTTCTAATTATACTATACTGTATCTCTTGCATTCAAACATGGTCACGAACAGGGCTGTTTCTACTCCCATAGATGTAGATGGCAGAAGGCCAGCTGGAGCGGCACCAGATCCCATTTGCAGCCCAGTGACCATGTGTTTGGGGTAAAATTGAATAGCTTACGTTCATGGAAGACACGAGAAATAAAGATGCTGGAGCAGGATAAGATATAAAATGATGTTTTGAATATTCTGTCCATTTTGCAATATGATTCCTCATTCATCATGCAAATTTATAATTTTCATGCAATTAAAAAATATTTTTTGTTATGAAGGTGAGTTTGATTAGCTTGTACAGTTGACAGCTATTAAAGCAGTATGAAATATTCACACACACAAAACCTCTCCTCCTAGTGGGAAATTCCACTTTTTACTGGAGAAAAGGCATATTGCCCTTATCGTAAGCAGAGAGGGAGGATGAGAATTTGTCCTTGTTCATCTCATTACTGGCTGTAACCCAAGAACTTTACATAGGTGATCCAAAGTTGTTACTGTCATGACATAAAACCATGACTCTGGAATGTGCCTGGCTGGATTGTTACCAATGCTGCCACAGTGACCATGTTCAAGGACATTAAATTACTTTTAGAAATCACAGTCACTCCTCATCTTAAAGCTCTTGGTGCTCCCAGAGTGATATAAATGTGCTACATGGTAAATAAAACCCAGCTCCACGAAATTCAGATACACAGTGACCTCACCCCCATTCCAGGGAGGCCAGCACAGCAATGCCAGTGCAGGAGTGGGTATTTACCACCATCCCTTCTCCTTCTTGCTGGTCACAGCACTGGCTGAAGCACTGGGGAGGATACATCTGTGCTGACAGACAAGCGCTATTATCAGCTTAGTTAATGCCATTCAGCAGCAGTAAAGCTGCCAGCAGAAAGACTCCTGTCATCATACGGTGCATCTCCACTGGGGGCTATGCCAGCATGTCTGCTGTGATGGAAACATCCTGGTGTGGACAAGCCTGGGTCTCCTTCTGCTGTCCTGAAGGAGCTCTGGAGCATTACCTAGCTGTATCACCCCTTGTGTAAAGTCTCTTTTAAACAACAGAGGGAATTGAAAGTATCTTAATATATGTCCAAGTCAGCCAAAGTGTGGCTAGTCTCGCGAAGCCCTCAGCATGCATGGCTGCAGCCAGATCTCCAGAAGTGCTTAGCAGCTTCTGAGGCCATGCAATGGAGCTGCCAAATGCCTGCCTAGGACCCAGTCCAGATCAGGACTACAGAACACCTCACTGGAGTGAGATAGGCAGCTGGGTCACGGCATTTCCAGCATCTCACCAGCGTTACAGAGATGCCCAAATTCAGCTCTCATGAGTCTCATGAGCTTCTGTGTCATGCCTCCCTGGAGGCAGTCCTCCTCTCCATTTCAGGGAGTGTGATGGCCTCTGTCATGTCTCAGGAGAGCCCATGCCTGGAAAAGCTTCTTGGATGGATTTGTGATCCCTCAAGAGCTGTATGCACTGTGGGCCAGAGGGTCCGGGACAGAACCCAAGCAACCAAGACAGAACCCAAGAGAAGCTCTGCTGCTGGGGATGCAACATGCTATGTGCTCGCTCGCTATTTGCTTGCCTGCTCCAGAAGTCTAGGTTGGTGCTATGAGACATCTCTGTGGCCTAGGTTGGTGTTATAAGCCGTCTCCATGGCCAAGGTTGGTGCTGTCAGCCATCTCTGTGGCCTGGGTTGCTGCTATGAGCTATCTCCCTCTGTGTGACTCAGGCGCATGACCAATACACCAGATGAGTCCTGTGTGACTCAGTTCTGTAGTGCTGTCTAATGATGGAAGGAACAAGACATGAGAGGTATTGCATGTTGAAAGGTTGCAAAAATGAGAACTCAGGAAGTACCTTTTTTTTTTTTTTTTTTATGAAGATGCTTAGGCAAGCTGGAGGTCAGGTTTTCTAGAGCTCTTCACTTGACAGCTGTCTCTCAGATGCATGTAACTTGATTTTAGCAGTCAGCATGCACCTGCCATATCCACCTCTTCCAAAGACATTGGTGCCAAAAGTCAAAAATGGAAGATTTTGAAAAGCTGATCCAGAGCTGCTAGTGGCTGTCATCCCAGGTTTGATGTTGAGTAGCTACAGTTTGAAAGGGTTGTTAATGAATGATTGGTTCATGTAACTGAGAACTGCTACAGAGGCGTTAGCTACAGACTACTTGCTGCTGCCTAAGCACTCAGTTTAGGGCTCACTGAAGTTCCTTCAGAGAGGGGTTTGGACTATTGGCTGATTCCTTCAGCTAGAAAAGTTCAGTGATCCCAGCTGATGGGAATCTTGAAGTTGAAACATAATTCAATTTCAGCCCTTGGCAGGAGGTCTCTATCAAAACCTGTTACAGTCACCCCTGGAAGGAAAAATGACTGTATTCTTTCTAGGTAGACTCAGATCTGTTGGAAGCATAGGAAGGAGAAAGTAGGTAAAATAAAGGAGCAGGAGAATAAAATTAATATCTGTCTTGTCTAAATTTCCATTTGACTTCCAACTTCTAAGATTTTTGGAGAAAAACATCTAAAATAAGCTTTTGACTATATGTAGAGCTATTGCGATACTCATTTTGAGGACAAAGCATCACTGGTTATGGACAGAAAGGAAGGGAATGAAAAAGATACCTTCTTACTCAACTGATCGGTCCCTGGTGTGCATTATGAGTCATATCTGCTTATTTCACCAACAGAAACAAGTTTTTATTCTTTTTTTCCCTTCCTATTAGCAACACATAGCACTGACAGCTAAGGGAGGACTGACTGGATCACCAACAGAAGAGTTAACTACGTTTTTATTGCTGTGATGATGCACAGGATAGAAGAACGCAGCCTGACTTTCAGGCCTCAGGTGGTGTTCACAGTCCTGGCAGTTAGAAGACACAAATGAGGGATTTTGCAATGGAAAGAAAATGTGAACCCAGCCCTCTGAGTGTCCACGTTCACAGCAGATGCTACGTGAAAGCATGGCTGTATAAAACCCCACAGATAGATCAACAGACTGCTTGAAAAAAGAAAACTGTGGGACAAGTCCTACCCTTGGTAAACCCTAGGCCAGTCCATGCCCTTTTTGAGGGCAGAGATGTGGTCTTGGGTGGGCAGAAACAAAGCTGAAAGGGAAGGCAGAGGGGCACAGCAGGAGGACATACAGAAACCAGGGGGTTTTACTGTCCCAAGACCAGGTGTCCATTCACCAAACCAGGCTCTCTTCTCCCTCCCCAAGAAAATCTCCATAGCTGGATTTGGGCCATGCAAATGATAAAGTAACCAGCTGGTTGATTTTTCAGCTGAGGAGGTTCATGTCAAGAAAGCCCTGTTCAGTCTCCTACGTCTGCCGTGATCCTGCATTAAAAGCCTAAGGGCCAAATACTCCAGTCTGTTTCCAGTGCTGGAAAACAAGATTTAACCAAACAGGCTAGCTAAACTGGGATTATGTCAATGTATTTCACACTGTTGAATCTATCTTTTATGTTTGTTGCTAACCAAACCAGATTCCATTTAACCAGGGAAATAAGTTGGGCTAGTAGGTGCCAATTTTGCATGAACTTTATGCCTATGCTCATTTTCTACCTCTTTCATTTCAGTTTTCCATAAGTTTGTTATATGTTGATGGATACTGGTGCCAGCAATCTTTTTTCCCTCCAGTTTCTACAGAGCTGTTCATGTGCATTCTATGTACACTTATTTACACTCATTAGGAAGTGTTCCCGGCGGAGGCTGCTCTCAAGCATGCTGCCAGCACATAGCAGAGGTGAAAGCACCAGGCTGCAATAAAAAGTTTTGCCCTTGAGGCAAAAAGAGGGATGGAGACAAAAAGCATTTATCATTTCCTGTCACTATTATTGTCTCGTGGTTCCTCCTCAGCTAATGCCAGACCTCTGGCAGTGGAGCGGGGAGGGATGGGAGGACTCATGCTGTGCGTCCATTGAATTAACAGTTTGAGGGAAGAGGCTTCCAGTAGCTACTTGAAGAATCAGTTAGAAGTGAACCTCAGGCAAATCTCCTACTCCTTAGATAGGTCCCTTTGAAGGCTAGGATTTGCCTTGTGAATTATTTAATTTAGTTTAACAGAAAGGTTTTAATTCATTCAATTAAATTCACTGAAATCTGCAGTATTATCCTATGGACACACTGGAGTCAATGGGAACCCTTCCAGTGACTTTAATTACTTTGGTTCCTTAAAATAATTTTTCTAATTGTATTTATTTAATTTATTTAGTTGTATTAAAGACTTCTGTCATAGGAAAAAAACATCTCTTGCTTTTTGAATTTAAATTTAATGCTAACTATACCTTTTATAAGTCATGTTTCAATGAAGGACTTAGTTCTATGATGGCACCAAATGAAACATCCATGAAGTCTGAGCTTTCCTAATGTTTATCAAATGTGGAGGCAACTTTAATATGTAACAGAAATAAAGGAAAAATTCCTTTTGATCAGAACTAGAATTAAAATTTCCCTCTGTACTTTTACTGCATTTCAATGTTAAGTATTTAATTAAGACTAGAGACTTGTCCCCAAAACTGCTAAAACAAAACCCTCAACAAAAAACCATATTGGAATATCAGTGTCTCCACAAAACACTGATGATTTGAAAACAATATGCTTGACCCTTTCAAAATGTGCATCCTTACTCCTACGCCAGTAGCACTTTTATTTTTGTAGCAGCCCAAAATCTGGCAAGACACTCATCTCTCCCATTGACATCACTGAATCATGGATCAGTGCACATAGGCTGGAAGCTTGTGATATAATACCTTCATGCTAATATTTATACACTTGCCTAATTTTACTCCTAAGAATAATCCAAGTACCATCAGAATACTTTGGTTCATAATATAACTAGAAATAATTATTGCAGGTTATTTCACGCTTCTATTGTAAAAGCAGATAAAGACGAGACAGATCACAGACATGTTGTCTTCAGTCCACTCAACAATAAAGTAAATGGCAGTCTGTGCATAAAAATTGTACATGTTCTTTGACTCATTTGTAAACCGTGATATGTCGTTGTGATATTTCATACGTATATAATGACTAGAGCTAGTCATGCTTATATTGGTTTAGTGGAAAGTGCCGCAAAAGCATTTTTGTTACCTTTCCCAAAAGAGTTGCTATTACTTTTTACCTGTACAAAGCTACAAGACGACTCAAAGCAGTTTCAAAGATTGCTCTTCACCAGCTTTAATTATTTGCCCTTCAGCCAAATTTCAAGGTTGATAGCTTTTCAGTTTTGAAATAACACTTTTACATCTTCAGCCTGACCTCTCAGCTGGTATTTAGTAACTGCCCAAGTCCAGGATCTCCACTGGGATTCTGCCATGCAAAATAAAATCACTTCCCTGAAATCAACACTGAGGTGGCATCAAGTTGAGGGGACAATAGTTTCTTAAATAGAAACTTAAATAGATCACTTGCTACTGTCTGCCTGTGGCGTGGCCAGATGCTCTTGTAGGGCACTTCCCTGCTATTGCCATGCCCTCTCTGTGAGTCCCAAGTTACACGAAAAAGCTTGAATGACTTGGTTTTGCTTACCCTCATTTTGCACTCCTGCTTTTAGTACCAGAAGTGGTCCCAGGCACTCTTCAGCTCTCAGTGTTTTGCACTTCTTTTGGTATAAACTTTTGTTCTTTCCTTCTTTTGCTGTGATGAGGGAGCAGGGTCTTCCTGCCAGCCATGTATGCATAAGCAAAACTATGTTGGGCTTTGAAGGCTGAGCCCAAGCCAAAGCGTTCCCAGTAAAAGCTGTTTCATATATATCATCTCTTAAGTATCCTTTAAATGCTGCATTAATTGTGAGGCATTAGTACAGGGAAGAATATCTTTTCACTTAATCATTCCTGACCAAGAGGTTTCTTGTAAACTTGATTCACTCTCTCATCTCCAGACTTTTTATTCTTATATCGCTCTCCTCATTTGAAGTAGCAATCTGCTACTTATCCTGAAAACAGTTCTTTCCAGGCCAAAGGAAATTGTATGAAGCTGCTTTTTCCTTCTTCCAGGCCTGCGGCCAGGACAACCGACTCCAGAAACTCGCTACTGAGTGTTGGACACAGAGTCCCAACAGGGACAGATGCTGCTCAAGCCCATGACCTGGTTCAGAACTGGGGAGATGATGTCTTCCCCCAGTTGCCAATGCCTTGTTACTTAAGAAAAAGAGCTGGTCTCCCCTTTTACTATCAAAACAGGAGAGAAATCTGGTGAATTATTTTCCATAAAGTTTGTTTTATTACTTACCTTGCTGGCTGGGTGACGATTCCTGTGAAGCTCACAGGAACTTTTATTCTTTTCAGTTGCTTTTGGGGTGATGGGACCCCTTTGAGTCAGTAGGTCTCCTTCATCACCCTCAAGCCAGAAATGCAAGGAAGAAAAGAAAGAATTAAAATTCTGTACAAAGGTCAGAGAAAGCTTAAAGCCTGCAACTTGAAACCACTGGCACAGAGCTGCAGCACTTCATATTTCTGCTGGGAAGGGATCCCGCTTGCGGAATGAGAATAAAAGAAGTTCTTGTGAATCTTACGAGTGAATGCAATGACATATATATGCAAAATTATATGTGTGTGTGTGTGTGTGTGTGTGTGTGTGTGTGTATACATGCATGCATATTTGCTATATATATGTACATGTATATAAAGATGGAAATCTTTAGGGACAGTTTTCATTTGAAATCCTTGCTTACTCCTGGGTGATTAGAAAGGATAATAATAACAATAAAAAAACCCTCAAATGGGGATTAAATCCTCAAGAGAAGAAGTGCTCCATTTATTGGAGCCTTGCTTATCTCGCACAGAGTAAGGGGATTATGCGATTGCTTTTGTGTTCTGAACGATTGTGGCTAGACAGTTTCTGACATAATAGACTTGCCTACTGAAATAGAAACATTACTGTTAGATGGATTTGCAGCTGGCTGCAGAAGTGCATTTGTCTGAACAGAAATGTCCCTTGTAACTTACTGAAACACTTGCTCTAAGTGTGGAAGTCAGGCCTTTTGGGGAAGACATACACTGCCTTTTGTTAGGCTCATGAGACACTGTAGCCTCTGGAGACACTGGGGCTGGCGTGCTGCAGAGAAGGGACCTGAGTTCGTAAGCCTTTTTGAATTGAAAATGCAACCCAACACTTGTGGGCTGGAGCCTGGATATATAAGAAAATCTGGCTTTTGGGACATGTTGCTAACTGATGTAATGGCACCAAGCAAGGAACTTGATTTGCAGGAGCGCAGCAGAGTTATGTGACCAACTGGCATGGGCTGTCCCCAAGAGTAGTATTTGGAAATATTTCTGTGTTGGAGCTCCATCTCTCCGGACACACAGAGTACAGGCTCCTTTGTGATAAACATCATTAGTTTCAAATACTGCTTGGGAGACCCTGGGCTGCAGGGCTCTCTGCAGACTCCCAGCTTTGCTCTGCTAGTTCAGACTGATGTCTGTCTTCCAGGGCTGCTGGGCTGCATTTTCTGGCCACTAACACTCTCCTTGGAAGTGTTTAGTCCTGCTTTACTCTGGTGTCATGATCACAAAGGGGCTTTGAATGTTAGACACAACTTTTATAGGAGCAAAAGGGAGTCTTTGCATCCTTTTCCAGCCAAGGACAGAGGTTCCCCACTAAAGGTGACACTGGGACATGCAGAGCAGGGCTCGGTTTCTCTCCCTCAGTGTCCCCTGCCTTTCCTCGGGGCACTTCTTTCCCCACTTTGGTAGCTCAGCAAATCCCACATGACAGCAGCGGTGCTCCCATCCAGCGTGGCTGGAGGACAACAGAACCAAAAACCCCAGGTTGGGGCTTTTGAAGTTCTCAGTGTGGGATGGATGCTGTTGGTTTCAGAGAAGCAGCACGAGGCCAATTCAGAGCACATGGGAAAAATCCTCTATGTCTGAAACATTGCGCTGGCACAATGCCAAACAGATCTTTGGGCTGCATTTTGCTATCCCTCCCTCCAAATTTCAGTATGTCCTTTCCAAACATTTTGTCAAAATAAAGCATGATCCCAGGACCTCTTGGCTCTCTTGTGTGCCCATGACTGGCTCTCCCCATGAAAGGGACAGCCTGGGAGGGATGTGCCCCAGGGTGCAGCTCCATGGGGGATGATTGATCCCATCTGTCCCTTCCACAGGTGGACCACACTCATGGGTTGGAACATCTTCTGAGGCAAAGCAGCCCAAAGCCACATGAGTGTCAGAAAGGGACAGCAAAGGGTTAAGGTGTTCAGGCCATCGCAGCTACAACAGAGCTACTCTCCTTTCCTGTTTTCATTCATCTCTGGCTACTTCCACCAATACACCCACTCCCACCCCTTCCCATAACCTGGTCACGTTGTTTGGGGAAGACATTAACTTTCTGCAGTGTTGCTTTTAGCGTGGGTTTGTGTTTTTTTTTTTTTTTTCTTTAAGATTATGTCATTTTAAAATCATTTCACTTCTAAAAATGACAATAAACTTTACACTTTCCTGCTGTAAAACAGGCCAGTGCTGTCACTAGTCTGCTTGTTCTGGGGGATTTATGGCCCCGTGTCTGATGTGATGCAATCCTCTCAAATGAAAAATCATCACGACTGAGCCTGTAGCACAAAGAGACGATTTAAGAGGAAAAGGAATAATTAAGGCTGCCCCTTACAAGCCCGGCACAAAGGCATTTCTCAGAGCAGCCTGTACTCTTAGTGAATAGGCAGAAGGGGATCTTAGTTGTCCAAGACTGAAAACCCCCATGGTCTCCACCGCATTTGTGAGTGAAGGCAAACCTATGTCTCTGGATTTTAGCCTGTGATTAGGGAAAAAAGAGACTGTGATTCTGGGGGGGATCCTCCTTCCCCAAGCCCTCCAGACCTTGCCAAGCCTGTCTTAAGGAGGGGAAGATGCTGAGCGTGTGCCAGTTACAGCACCCACACGCACCCACTTGACTCTGCACCACCCTGCTTTCAGTTGTTCCCTCAGTAAGGAACCGAGAGCGTCCTGTGGCCCCACATATTTGCATAAATAACAGATAGGACTTCACTTTGGCCATGTCTGTCATCCCTTGCTCAGCAGCTGCTGTCTCACTTGAGCCCCTGGCTTGAGTTTGGCATCCCTTGGATTTGGAGACTCCTGCTACCATGTCTCCTGCATGAGCTGCTCAGCCTGGTGTCCATCCAGGGCAGGAGGCCTCTCAGTGTCCCATAAACACCCAAATCAAGAGCTGTTTAAAATCTGTGATTGTTTCCCAGGGTCTTGGGGGATGCAGTCTTCTGTGTTAAACCTCCCTGACATCTCTTTTCCCAAAGGTCCCTGCTGCAGCCTGCCTTCACCTTGGACACCCAGGCGCCAGGTCACCCCCTCCTGCTGTGCTGCTGGGGGATCAAAAAGGGTCCTGCAGTGCACTAATCTTCCCCTCTGACTTTTTCCTAAGGCACCAAACTGCCTTTGGGGGGGAAAACTGTCCAGCAAATGTGTGTTCTCTTGTCCTACTATGTGCTTGAAATCAGAAATTAGGGCACAATTAAAATTAAAACAAGGCATTTAAGGAAGAGAAAAAAGCCATGTTATAACTGAAATAATAATTTAGGTTATGTTTTAAAAGTCCCCACCAAGACAGCTTCCCCAGAAATTCAGGGGATTTTAGATGGCCACTTTAAATTAACTACTGTAGATGCTCTGAAACTGGCACGTGTTGCATTAGCAGCTCTTGCAGTTGAGCTGCTCTCTCTTTGGGAATGGAATTCATGTCCAAAATGTTAAAGGAAATGAACACTCCAGTTAAATGACAGGGTGGTAATTTCAAAAACACACAACTTCAGTTATCTGCCCCTCTTCAACTAAAAAAATGACCAGTGATTGCAACAGGAACAGAATCTGGCTGAAAGATTTTATTAAATCTCATTCATTATCTAGAAACGTGACTGAACAGAGTACCAGCAAGCATGTTACAGAGATCCAGGTTTTAGTTACACAGGATTTTGAACTAAATAATATTTTTTTTTTCATCTTCAGTTTCTGGATTGGCTTTTCCAGGGGGGCTTTTCCAAGGGGGAGGCTTCAGGTTATAAAAGCCTTAGGTCAATTTGTGGCTGAAAGCACTGTAAGATCATCACCTTTGCAGCATTGTGCACGCAACTGGTGCAATTTAATAACAATAATGAATGTAACAAATATGAGAAGTGTGCCAGTGCTAATCACATTTCACATAATCAGGCTTTTTTAGCCTTAATGCAGAAGAAGAATGTAGCTTTGATGTAGCTTCTCTTGTTTACTATCATTTCTGTGACTGTTGTTTTATGTACTTAAAGCCAATTATGAATGTGACTCACTGGTATTCTCAGCAGACTGCATTCAGGGAGACCATCTTGTCAAAAGTTAGACCTGAGAAAATGGCTCATTTACTCTACATACTGACTCGCGTTTTCTGTTTGTAGGGCATCGATACAAATTCCCGATATTCAGATAATTGCATTGCTTTATTTTATCTGGAGGCATGTTTTTAAATTTTGGACTGTTCATGAAAAATTCTCTGTTAGCATTTCATGGTTGAGTTGAGGTAGTTAATTATATGTGGTCACACCAGCCCAGTAGCATCATTTCTATTTGTTCATTTAATAACCATAACAGCTGAGTTTGAAAAGATCCGTATTCCTCCAGTACACTGGTTTTCACTGGTCAGTGAAGCAATGCCAACTGGAGATACAATAGAGCTGGACTTAGCCAGCATGGTGTCCCAGGAAGAGGTAGTGTCCTATATTTTTCCTTCAGTGCATCCCATCAATACATCCTTCATATTTTTCCTAAATGCTTCTCCCATCGTCCTCTTCCAAACCTCCCCTCCTCAACTTTCTGGCCCCTCTCCCCCCCTGCTTCTTTCACAACCTACAAAAAAATTGAGCTCTGAGGAGTATCTGGAGGTGGATCCACAGATGTGCAGAGCTGACAGTGCTGCTGTGGCTGTGCTAGTCAAAGCTTGATCCAAATCCTGTCTATCAAACCATTGGGACAATGTTCTTGGGTGTCACTTGGTCATGCTCACATTGTCCTCAGAGCTGAAATGAAAAGACAGCATGCAGCTACATAGCACGAGGGAGTGTTCTCCTACTGCATGTGTTCATGCAGTATCTGGCTGAGGGTTGAGGGTTGCAACTGTTCCAGCTCTACAGCTGTTGCTTAAGAAGGGAAGGTCTTGTACATCATCTTCATTGCCCTTGTTGTTGCTTCCATTTGGCTCCATTAAGTAATAGTTTATACTCCATTTTAGAGTTCCTGTTGTAATAGATGCAAATGATCTGCACTCTTTGGTTGCTTTTTTTGAGCTGACCTGCGAATACACATTAGTTCTTTTCCAGCGGTGTAAAACCCGTAATTGTCTGAACATGGAAACATATGAGCTCAAGCTGCAAAATGAACGTCTAATGGTGTAGAGTCATTCCTGTTTGCACTTTCCTTCTTCACGTTTCCTGCATAGATAGCATGGAAAATTGGTTGTTTTAGAAGAAAGCAGCTGCAGGCTCTGTCTTTGGGCACGTGGTGAGCTTAGGTAGAAGTTAGGAGGAGATGCCATCTGCTGGAAATTTTGGACATTGTCAGAAGGAGAAGCAGAGTTGAAAGCAGCTGTGAGCAAATGATACAGAAGATTAAATTAACACTCTACGTCTGTGAGTAACCACTAGCTAGGGGTGAATCCCAACTCCTGCTTTCTCTGCAGCTTGGAGTGCTGAAGCTGCTGCTCTCCTCCCGGTGGGATGGTTGTCTGGCCCTTGCTGGCTGAGCAGTTGCTGAATCACGGCCGCCACCGCTGTTTGCGGGTGAATGAGGCGGGGAAGGAGTATGTGGAGGGGAAGAGAGAAAGAGATCAAATAGAAAGATTTAGGACAATCAGTACGAGTGGGTATAAAGGAGACTACAAGGTTAAAAATCTAGAAATGCAAGTGGGAAGAAAAATGAGCCTACAGAAGCCTTGGAAGGGAAAGCTTTTAATAGCGGGAACTGCAATAACAATAATTGTCATCAATGGGGACTGATAAATGTGTGTCTCTAATCCAGCAAAATGTTGAACTTCACTGAGTAATGCTACTAACACCTTAGTTAAGCACTTATGCAAATGCTTGAATGATAAAGATAAAATTAAACCAAAAGCAGGAAACAGCATGTCAAGAATAAAACTGTTAATTGTTTTTTTGATTTAATCCTCTGATTCTCATTACTGCTTCACTCTGCAACCCACTGTGTTTTCACTGTAACTTTCAAACTTTCAAGGTGGTTGTAGAGAAGTAGGTAGAGCTTAGTGCTTTCTTCATTTCCCCCCAGTGTGTGATTGCACTAAATGTGTTTTTAATATTGCTTTTTACCACTTTGATTTTTTATTTTGTTGTTGTTGTTGTTCACATCAGAAAACCACAAGGCAGACATTAGATATGATTTATCAGGAAATATCTGGGGCTATGCCAGCTGATTAAAAAAGAGTAAGAAAACAAGCACAACACACATGGGAGCCCATCTGAGTAAGACTCATTGAGCTGCAGTCATGAGAGGAGTTCTCTGTAAACTGGAGTTGGATGAGCTGATAGTAACAAAGATATCTGTGTCGGTTTGTCATGGAAAAGGAGAAATGGTACCTCACAGCACATATTGATAGGAGTTAAAAATAATAGGCTCAAGCATCCTTCGTTAGAGTCAGAGTTCAAACATACAAATGTATATTGCTGTGGGGCTCCACTTTCATATACTACCTGAGATCCAGCTCAGAGCCTTACAAGGAGGCATTTAAAAATCAATAGGTTCAGCGTGATTCTGCTCCTGTTGGAGTGGATGAGAATAGGCATGTGCCGGTAGATGCTCCCACTGACTCTAAGGCCAGCGTTAAGCCCTTAGGAACCATGAACCATGGGTCTTGCTTTAGCAGCAGGAGGTCTTGGCATCATCCTTAGGTTGATTTTGGAGCTGAGAAGTAGAAAGAAGATGACCAGGGTAAAAAAGGCAAGAGTGGGAGAGGGAATGCAAACAGAGAAAGGAGAGACCAGAAATGTAAGTACATCTATTTTGTGTTGTTAATTCAACTTGGAAGCTCCATGTCTTCCTTGGACTGGCAACAATCAATATCTCATAGTAATGACTTGCAAAACTGTGAATCACTAGAGACTTGTAAGGTTTAATCTTCAGAGCTCTTCAAAGATTGTATCTCAAAGATCTGAAGGAGTTAAGATATAATGGTGATGCAAAATGATAGGCTGTCACACAGGTAAAATGGGTAGATGGGTGTGTAGATGGCTAACCAGCCAACCAGCTGGCCAGGGATTTAACAAAGTGACCTTTGGATGACCTGTGTTTCATTTGTTTGAAAGTTCAAATCTTTCCTCCCTCACCTGGATCCTGAAACTGGCCACTGAAGGATTTGCAGTTTGCTGGGGCTCTTACACTGGTCTCCATGAGGGGTCACTCCATGAAGCACCTCACCCTTGGGCATGGGCTCACCTACTCCTCTGGTCAAAGTGAGCAGATGGACCTGGTCCTTAGAGGGAATCCATGCTATTAGAAGCATCATTGCCAACTCCTCTCAAAAACAAGGAGATATCATTTGAGTGATTTCTCCTAACAATATGAAGATGTGGGGAATAAGATCATTTATGCCATTCCTGCCACCAATTAGTTTAATGTGGACTCCAGATAGCAGCACCATGGGAAGCTTAGAGGCTGTTCCAGTCAAGAGAAAAGAAGTGGATTGCTGGGAAGGGGAGGTAGGACGAACTTGTGTCTTCTGAGATTTAACTACTAATGAAATTCAAACCTCTCCAGGCTTCCTGATTTTAGTTCGTATATCTGAAAAGTTTTCTTTGTGCTTGTCCCAAGACTTTAACACCATAGAAGACCATAACATCAGAGGACTTCTTTGTCAGAATGCAATAATACACCCAATTTAATTAAATTAAACTAGTACAATACTAATAACAACTCCAATAATAATAGTAGCCAGAGGAAGAAGGGAAGTTGTAAATCCTGCTGTTAAGAATTTTACATGTACTCAGAGCCCATGAGCAACGTTGCTGTTCTCAGTGCTGCAATGCTTCTCCCTCCTAGTGAAAAATAAGGTATGCTGTGTCTCTACAAAATGTGCCAAATGACATGTGAGTCAGTCCTAGAGCTCTGAAACACCAGGGGAGTAGTTAAGCAGCTGCCTTCTTATTGTCATAAAACTTGATAGCTTTTTGCAAACGTGTACAAGCAAATGTTTTGTTTACTTTTGATGTCTTCGAACATGCATGCTGCCAAAAAGCTAAATACCACCGAGAAAGTTTGGTATTAATTCTTTCCCATCTTCATTTGATTGCTTATAGATTTGGCAGGAGAAGGAATTGACAGGATTTAGGACAAAACAAAAAGTAGCCACAATGTCATTGTCAAACTTGAAAATTTTTAAGAAATAATGAAAAGAGTGAAAGTAAAGAGTAAAGAGTGAAGTAAAAAACATGGTGGTTTTGTGGAGTTGGAACTAAAAAAGGGAGAAGGGTACTGAAATACCTTCATTCACTGTTTAAAACAATTGCTTCAAGGAGGATACTTGGCACTTGAAGCTTTTATTAATTCAGAGGGATCTGTTTTCAACAAACGAGATGAATGTCAAGATGAAGTTTTTAGGCAGTCACAGTACATCACATTTTCCTTTCCTGAGAAAGTAGAACAAAAATGTGCACAAATAAAATTACTTACATGTGTAAAAATCACATTCAGTTTAAATAATCTTTTCTTCCTGCCTGGATGTATCAACAGTGTATCAAAGCTTAATGTAATCTTTTAAGAGTGTGATTATTTGAGAATGTTTTCATCCCCTCTACTCCTTATTGTTAACCTACTTCAAAGCAAACATGTAAACACATATTTATCTGGATAGCAGGTCACTGCTGTGCTGGGTGCTTTCTATGTGTATATGGAAAGGGACATTCAGGCAAATCAATAACAATTCTTTACAAATTTTTTTTGCTCTCATCCACTTAACAACCTCTCTCTTTCTTTTTGCTCAGTCTCTCATCTCCCATTATGTGCCTTTCAGACTGTTCCAGCTCCTGGAAATGTCTGTTTTTCTGCTGCCTGCTCTTTGCTAGCACAGCCTAATGCTACCAGGTACATTCGTTGTGGTGGACAGGGGCAGGATCTGTCATGGAGATGAGAGCATGTTGCTCTCATCTGCAGCTTTCAAACTTCCATTGCCAGTTAGTCCAGAGGCTTTCTGGCAGTTGAGTCCTTTGTCTTTTAGTAGAAATATGGCAACAGTCTTAGGTGCTTATATTCCCTTTTCTTGGAGAAAAGAGACAGAGAAGGTGCGGTTTGAGAAAATGTTAAAAGATTTCTGAGTCTTGTGAGGTCAGAAACTGTGGGATAATGTTGACCTCTTCATGCTGGCTCTGTTCCCTGAAGATCCCAGTGTGACACCTAAGCAGCCACAGCAAAGAAGGAAGTTTTTATTTTCAGTTTCTCATCAGAGTACCAGCTGATTATACCTTTGCAATACAGGAGAACAACTTAAAGAGCTGTGAGGGTGCTGAGGGAATCTTTCAGTCCCAAAGCAATGAGATTTGTAATCCTTACTCAAGCTAGGGAAGGCTATTGTCAATAGTCCCTTGATATTTAAGCTCTCCAAACCACTGAGTCATTGGGCCTACTCATCTGAGTCAGTACAAAAGGGAGGGAGTGCTGATGTTGCACAGAGGACTTCAGCAAAGGCGAGTTTTCAGGGAATATCCCACCAGACAAAGTCTATCCCATTTAAATGTGAAGAATGTTCAAAACCCGACAGAGTAGACCAAGAGAAAATCAGGAAGAGAATGTCAGGTGGGAGGTGGGAAGCAGTGATGAGACTTCTGTCTTCTCCAGAGGACACTTAGCCAGTTTTCCATCCCTGCTCCATATGATTCTCGCTTTGCTCTCCCAACATTACTGATGGGAATCTCAAAAGATCAGAGAAGGAATGAAAAGAAAGTTTGTTCCTTGCCACATCAAAACGTTAGCCAGGGACAACACAACTTCAGGAAACACCACGAAAGAGGAAAAGTATAGTTCTGATGGCTCATGTTGCTGGTTACAGAGTTTGACAGAGCCATTTAGCAAATGTTTCTGAATGAGCTGTCAGGGAACAAGTAGAAAGGCCCAATGGTCACGCAGACTTCTATCCTGGGCATCTCTGACATAAGCATTTGTCAGGTTGACTTTGCCCTTGGGTAAAACAATGCTGTTTGGTCTTGTGATGGCATTGAAATATGGAACTCCGTCTTCTGAGGAAAAGCTCAGGGAGGTCACAGAAAGCAAATCAGGATCTTTCCCCTGGTATCACTGTCACTAAATGCTTTCTTTGAAAGATTATTTCCCTAGGAGCCAGAAGCTTGGCTTCCAAATCTTTCTATATCTCCTACAAATCTGTACTCTCTTTTTTCACCTCTTCCTCTTAATGTAATGATGCTCCAGCCTGACATATCTGCGGATTAAAAAAGACTGTATCAGCCTTTACATTTTCAGAGCTTACGGAATTGTCCCTGATTCAGTCTCCAGTCCATATCTTCCCTGCAGAGATACCAGTTGTATGCTTGGTTTGGTCCCCAGAAGATTACAGGAGAGGTCACAGTGATGGGAATTTCTTGATGAGCCTTATATTTTTCTCAGTTCTTAAAGCATGCCTGTGATAGTAAGCAACCTTAAAGTAATAATCCAAATCTTAACGTAATAATCCAAATGTGGTAGCTTTATTTCTCCCCAAGATATGAATTGTGTCCATTGTGTCAGCAACTCACATGTTGGCTTCCAAGGCAGAAGATGAGGATAGAGATTATTAAATGTGTCACTGTAATGCTATAAAAGCTATGGACATTTCTCGTCAAAGGGCAACTGAGATTTTTCAGGTACAGGCATCCCCAAGTAGCCAAAAAAAACAGCATAACCAGATTTATACTTTCCACTGCTTTGTAGGCACAGGGACCACTTCATGGCCAGGGTCATGCAAGGAGGGTCTTGGCCAGGGACAGTAGTCCCTGCAGGACTGTTCTAGCTGGCATAGGTTAGAACAGAATTCAAGATGCTTTAGCTCACATGTAGGATTGTTTTGGCATCTTTAAGTGCCAGAATGTGGGATATTGGGATGCTTGGGTTTTATCCTGGGTTTTGGAAGTGGTCTGCTGGTTGGTTACAGAAAGTACAGCCAAGTACAGACATAGTTAAAAGAAACAATCCTGTATATATGTACAAAATCATGAGCTCTGACTTAGCTGCCACTTCTCAGGAGAGATATATTGAGTTATTACGCGTAGTTCTCTGAAAATATCAGGATCAACAGTTATTGGAAAGGCAAATAGCAGGTACAAAGTATTAGAAAGGGAATAGAAAGCAGACGGCAAAACATCATTATCCCGATGTTTCAACCTATGATTCATCCGCATTTTGACTGCTGCATTGCAGTTCCATTCTTCCTAGAAAAGAATCAGAAAAAGGCAGCAAAGGTGATCAAGAGGTATGAATGGCCTCCATCTGGAAATGGATTAAAAAGTCCAGTACTCTTCAGCTTGAACAAGAGAAATCTGGGAGGGCCTGACAGAGGCATACAGGTATGAATGATATAGAAAAGGTATACAAGGGGGAGAAGCATTCTCCTTGCACTCTTCTCTCTACTCCAGGTATTTATTACCAGTTGTTATTGGATCCAGGATACTCAGGTAACTGGAGCTGTTTGCTAGTTCTTAGGATAGAATAGAATAGGATAGAATAGAATAGAATAGAATAGAATAGAATAGAATAGAATAGAATAGAATAGAATAGAATAGAATAGAATAGAATAGAATAGAATAGAATAGAATAGAATAGAATCTGGGGTAGGAGAAAGCTGTTACAACCAGCTGTAACTCACAGGGGAAACTTGTATTTGATCTTGCTGTGTTGTAGATGTATCACTGATTTTTGCACAGTATTAAGAGAAGCAGAGAAGGTCAGGCCAGGGTTTCTGCTGAGGCATCAGTTATGATGAACTGAAACAAGCTGAAGTTTAGCTTGTGGGCAGAAATTTCCCAGAATACATTGGCAACTGGGCAGAATTAGTGTTTTGGCTTGGGTCCCAAGCACACTGGCTCTCTGTTCCAGCACAGGAACAAACCTAGGCAGTGTTTTGTAAGATGGGTCAAATTCCTCAGAATGGACCTGATTCAAAAGTATCTGCTAGTCCATGACTATGCCTCGAGTGTAAGGGTTGTAGCAACTCTACTAGGCAGTAGTAAAGGGAATCACACAGTGATGCTTAGTGATGGCATTTCAGCTTTGTAAAGTTGTCAGCTACCTATAAGCAATTCAGAGAAATACAGAAATTACAGCAGTGTTGTTGTAATTATTGGTATGCATTATCTGTCATCGAGACTGGTAACACTCAAGCAGTTAACATGCCCTTTGTTAAGGAGCATCATGAATAATTGTTTTGTCACAAATTTTGTATGATTACTAGTGCTGTCAAACTGTGTTCTCAGCTGAGTATAGTTGTTGTTATTTTAATACCAATGGTACGTGATCGTAATTTTCATGAGGGACCTCAGTTCAGATGAGGATCCCACTTCACTACCTCAGTATCACAACAGTGCAAGGACTCGCCTTACTGGGGCATCACCATTGCCATGTGAGAGATGGGAAGTGGTAGGATGAGACAGGGTGCACATAGCATTGATGGTGGTCTTGGATTTTGGGTAGATCTATTTCCTCACAACACAAGAATGCTACAGGAGTGGCTCTGATGCTGGTGGACATGGTTTCCTAAGCAGGGAGGTTCACCTCTGGGTGAGGTGTAGGCACCTCAGGGTTAACTTGTGGAACTGCTTGAGGCTGGCAGCAGAGAAACTGGGAGTTTTCTGAGAAGCTAATCTACATGCTGGAAATGGCGTGCTGGAAACATTAGCTTTACGCAAACTAATTTTCCTTGTTTCTGAGCTTGCTCAGGGTTACCACATCATGTCTCCAAGGCACAACATTGTGCAGCTCTCTGATAGTACCTCCAGAAATCACATGGATGTGCTCTGTTAAAAATGGGAAGGAACTAAAGGTCCTTGCCAACACACTTTAGAACTGACTATGTCTTAATTTATCCATGGCAGAGTGTCTTACTCAGTAGGTGAGAATTTAGCTATGAGTATATTGAGTGGCAGCCAGCTTGGAGCAGGAGTGTAATTTACTGTAACTCTTGCTACATTCTGTCTGATCATTATCGTACTGAACAAAATGTTTTTAAAGTGCTTTTATAGAGTTGAGTGACTTATTCAATAATTTATACCATTTTGGATGGATTAGTGGATGAATTTAAGTTATCAAATAATGTCATTATGGCTCAATGACTACGTTCTTTATCAGGAAAAAAAATCAGTTGTAATTATGCTCAAAAAGACAGAGACCCTTTATTCAGCAGTTCCCCCAAGAACAATGATATCAAAGATGCTGATAGGTCTCTCAGCTGTAAAGAGGGCTGTCCTTCTGTGTTAGGAAAGAATATATCAGCTGCTGTCTGCTTATCTATATAACCATTGTGCCATTTATACCACATATTTTCAGTATGCCATGCCTTTAAACGTCTGCTCCTTGCAGAGAACAGGGATCCTTCTGCATGCAGAGCTGTGCAAATTCTTGGGCAGCCCATGGCCCCACTTAAGTTTGTGGGAGTTTTGCCCCTAATTTCAGCAAATTAATTTCTCTGCCAGAGCTCACCAAGCAAAGAAAAGGCAAAGTCTATGTGGTGACTCTGGAGACTTTTATTTACACCAGATGGTAACGTGTCAGCCTGGCCCTTAGGAATTTTTTAATGTTTTTTCCTTTTCATTTGTTTTTATTTATCTAAACTCATAGCTGCCCTGGCTAGGGGACTGCTGGTATCTCAAAGTAGATGTGCTTTCCACCGGTGGACTGGGCACTGCAAGATTTCATTGGACCCAGCTTATGTCTAATGCTGGCAGACTAGCAGTGTAACCCAAAGCTTTCATTTTTCTCCTTAAAGATATCCAGTGAAATCATAAATCCTGCTCACTTGACCTCTGAGCCGGCTTTTCAAACCAGCTTTTAGCAGCTTAGGAAGACTTATCTCAGAGAGGAAAATCAGGTCATACAGAGTGTGTGGACAAAGACTAGATAAGTCTGATTTGAGCAAGGGAGGAAAATACATTAGATCATCCCTTATCCTCGCAAAATGACTGTATGTTCAAGATGAGCATTAGTCGGAATAATTCCCCCAGAAGAGCTCAAGAGGTGGAGGCCAGAAGCAAACACATCTCCCTGTGAGGGTGTTGGGATTTGGAGTTCTCTGCACATTGCTCTCCATGTCCCTCACTTACTAACAGCACCAGCCACAAGCAGACAGGCGACAAAACAAAACGTCATTTAAGACAGGAGTAAGGAACAAGGAATACATTTGGTTTCGTTTCTAAAGGCATGTAAATTATTACTAAGGTCCACACCTGAACAATATTTTATTGCAAGCATTCCCCTCCATGCCTTTTGGTGTAAAATGAGTTTTCTAAAGTACACTTATTCAAAATGCCACCTGGCTGCTCCATGGCTGTGTCTCTGTCCTTCCAGATCAAATGCACCCTGCCCCAACAGCCACTGAAACCTGGAAATCTCTATATTGTGCGCAAAGAAACACTCCCCTCCCTCCAGCCATACAGCTCGAGCTCTGCAGGAGGTTGGGTCCCCACATTCCCAAAATTTATTGCCAGCACCAGAGTTTCTGCAGGCTAAACAAAGCTGTTAATGACACATTTGTTGTCCAAATAACAAATTAATGTTATCAAAAGCATAAAGAATTGAAAACTTTATGTTCATGACTCAAAATAATAATACCATTCGGTCTCCCTGTCTGGTAACAGTGTTGGCTCTACAGGCCTTGTAGGAATCAAAGGCAGAAAAAGTTGTTATTTTGGCCCAGATTCACCAAGACACCATTCTTCCTCACTTCCAAAGTCTAACTGGTTTTCAACCAGACCATACCAAACAGAATAAACTTCAGTTCATCCTCATAGCTGGGAAAAAGGACTTTACTGCAAAATATGGGAAATGTCTTTATGTGAACACACTGAAAATACCTAGAACTGTGAAAAATAGTATTTTAAGTGTAATTATGAAAAGCTTTTTGGATTGCAGTGATATTCCACTGATACCAGGCTGAGGAAATTAAGAAACTTAAACATCTTGCTGGGTCAAGGTCTTGATTGCCTACTTCAATACACATGGAAGCAGGATAACAAAGTGCCATTTTACTTTTTTTGTTTAAGGCAAACCCAGCCCTTTTCTAATCAGTGGCGTTACATTATATTATCTTTTTCTACCGAGGCTAGAATGAAGGAATAACATGACAAAGAAGCTTTGCAAGTAAGAATAATGCATGCAAAGGTAGTGCTACAAGGTGCTTCATCTCTACATTTCATTTGCTTTCCTTTATGTGATGAGAAGGTGTGCAGTATTTTTGTGCATCCTTTGGCCTGCTTCCCCTTGAGCATATCACAGCAGATAAGAACTTGTCTTTATGACAGAGCCTGGTCCAAAGCCCAGTGGGATCTTTCCAATGCATTTGCATTTGATTCCTAAATCTGTTACTACAGACTTGGTGCCCATGCAGTTTCTTATTCAGATTTCTTACCATCAGGTGAGAATTGTCTCATTTCAACATATAGTCTTATGTCCAAGTTAGCCCCCCTTGCTCCTCAACTCAGCAGAACAGAAACCCCTCCAGACTCACCCCATCCATTTTAGAGGCCAGACGTGACCAGTAACCCTCTGGAGGCAATGAGTAGCCCTCATTCTGTGAACAACAAGGAGAGTCTTGGTGACTGGATTAGATACCTAACTTTCAAATGACATGAAACAAATCTGTTTCTGGCTCCTAGATGGGACAATACAGTAACTCCTGTTCATTGCTTGTCTAGGAAGGCAGGGACTGGTGGGTCTGGCTATTAAGATGGCTGCCTGAATCACTCAGCACTCTCTTGAATTTAGATGCCATAGTAGTTGTGACACCTAATTATCCATGTATAGTAGGTGGTCCAAATAGGAGTGCACAGCAGAGGAGCAGATGTGGGTTGCTGCTGTCAGATTAGATTGAGATTAGATAAAGCTTAATTAACACTTTATTTTCATTAGATTCAACTCTGATTAGTCACACAAAAATTATTACAGAGAAGCATGGCAGAAATCAAGACCCACAGCTAACATTCTTATTATTAAAATCAAGGAAGCATTTTTACAGAGCAAGACCTTGCTAGTAAGGGACTATTCCCTGAATTTGACACCTCTTTGGTCTGGAGAACAAGATGAACTTGGAAAGAGCTCTTTACCACACTAAGCACCTACTTCGTAAACATGCCCTTTCTAGCTGTACATATCCCAAGCGATCTAATTAACCTAATCATACATATTTGAACACACATTTGAGGTACTTTATGCCATTGGTTAAAACTCACATTATTTCCCATCAAATCACTTCTGTATTTGTAGTAGTAACAGTATTTTAGAGATGTGTTAACAAGACTCCTAGTAACTTTAGTACAATTTATCAAGAATTTTGGTGCCAAACCTCACAAATGTTACATCAGAACTCCTTGCTATCCAGACCTTTATCATGATATTCTGAATGTTCTGAGTCCACAGTTCAACACATCACAAGATTTTTGCCCTTCCCCTAATTAACAAATGCAGGTGATTTCCTCTGTGTCAGAGTCTCCTGTTGTTTGAATCCACACAGTAGCCTGGTAGGCTTCTCCTGCCTGTAACACCTAAAAAACTTACCAGAAACTTTTATGGGGCCCAGAGGGAAGGTTGGTTGCAGGAGCAGCCTTTTGGTAAAATTTATTTCTGTGCAAAATAGTACAAACCAGTGAGCCAAGTAAATCCCATTTAAACCTTATTTTGAAGTTAAAGGAGACATATGGTGTCTATTGCCCAAGACTGAATCCAACTTTTGCTTTTTAGGACAGGGAAAAGGATGTCACAGATCAAGATATTTTTTCAGTAGAGCAAATATGCAGGTTTAGAATATCTAAAATCCAAAATAATCATAGAATCATAGAATGGTTTAGGTTGGAAGGAATGTTAAAGATCATCCAGTTCCAACCCCCCTGCCACGGGCAGGGACACCTTCCACTAGATCAGGTTGCTCAAAGCCCCGTCCAACCTGGCCTTGAACACTTCCAGGGAGGGGGCAGCCACACCTCTATGAGCAACATGTTCCAGTGCCTCACCACCCTCACAGTGAAGAATTTCCCCCTTATATCAAATCTAAATCTACCGTCTTTCAGTTTAAAACTGTCACCCCTCGTCCTATCACTACATTCCCTGATAAAGAGTCGCTCCCCATCTTTCTTGTAGGCCCCCTTTAAGTACTGGAAGGCCGCTCTTCTCCAGGCTGAACAACCGCAACTCTCTCAGCCTGTCCTCACAGGGGAGGTGCTCCAGCCCCGATCACCTTCGTGGCCCTTTTCTGGACCCACTCAAGTAGGTTCATGTCCTTCTTACACTGAGGGCCCCAGAGCTGAACACAGTGCTCCAGGTGAGGTCTCACGAGAGTGGAGTAGAGGGGAAGAATCCCCCCCCCCTCCACCTGCTGGCCACACTTCCCTTGATGCAGCCCAGGACATGGTTGTCTTTCTGGGCTGTGAGCGTACATTACTGGCTTATAGTCAGTTTTCCATCCACTAATACCCCCAAGTCCTTCTCCGCAGGACTGCTCTCCATCCACTCATTGCTCAGGCTGTATTTGTGCTTGCGATTGCCTCGACCCATGTGCAGGACCTTGCAGTTGACCTTGTTGAATTTTATGAGGTTTGCATGGCCCTACCTCTCCAGCCTGTCAAGGTCCCTCTGGATGGCACATCCCTTCCCTCCAGTGTGTCGACTGCACCACACATCTTGGTGTTGTTGGCAAACTCACTGAGGGTACACTCAGTCCCACTGTCCATGTCACCAGCAAAGATGTTCAACAGCACCAGTTCCCCTGAGGAACTCCACTCATCACTGCTCTCCACTTGGACATCAAGCTGTTGACCACAACTCTTTGACTGAGATCATCCATCCAGTCAATTCCTTATCCACAGAGTGGTCCATGCATCAAATCCATGTCTCTCCAATTTAGAGACAAGGATGTCATATGGGACAGTGTCAAATGCTTTGCACAAGTTCAGGTAGATGACATCACTTGCTCTTCCCTTATCCACCAATGCCGTAACCCCATCATAGAAGGCCATCAAATTAATCAGGCACGATTTTCCCCATGTTGGTAGTTTCCAGAAGGATCCACTCCATGATCTTGCCAGACACAGAGGTGAGACTGACTTGTCTGTAGTTCCTCAGGTCTTCCTTTTTTTCCTTTTTTAAAAATGGGGGTTATGTTTCCCCTTTTCCAGTCAGCAGGAACTTCACTGGACTGCCACGTCTTCTCAGATGTGATGGATAGTGGCTTAGCCACTTCATCTGCCAGTTTAAGACCCATGGATGCATCTCATCGGGTCCCATGGATTTGTGCACCTTCAGGTTCCTTAGATGGTCTTGAACCTGATCTTCTACAGTGGGCAGTTCTTCATTCTCCCAGCCCCTGCCTTTGCCTTCTGCATCTTGGGCGGTGTAGCTGGAGCACTTGCCAGTGAAGACTGAGGCCAAAAAGTTGTTGAGTACCTCAGCCTTCTCCATATCCCAGGTAACCAGGTGTCCTGTTTCCTTCCAGAGAGGGCTCACATTTTCCCTAGTCTTCCCTTCATCACTCACTTACCTGTAGGAGCTTTTCTTGTTGCCCTTGATGTCCCTGGCCAGATTTAATTCTATCAGGGCTTTGGCCTTCCTAACCTGATCCCTGGCTGCTCAGACAATTTCCCTGTATTCCTCTCAGGCTATCTGTCCTTGCTTCCACCCTCTGTAGGCTTCTTTTTTGTGTTTGAGCTTACAATAGGTGAACACTTCTCTCTTGTCCTATATTGTTGTCCAGCTGTCAGCACTGCAAAAGGATGACCTCTACAGGGCAAACCACATCAAACCAAGCCAACTCCTTTTTTTACATCTGTGCTATCTAACCAAGTATTTACAGAATATAGTACAGCTCCATGTAGTTCATTTAGTTCAGATGGTTTCTCCTTTTGCTTTCTGTCCTTGTAAGCACAGTTAAGTGCTCAGCTGGGTATTTCTACTTCGATGTTTTGTCTGACCTGTCTGGTCCAACACATCTCAATAGGCATTGCCGATGACTATGAAAGGCTCTTTAGTGTACTTTTATCTCCTCAGCTTTGCCACCTGACAGTGAGAAGGATATACTCTGTCCCCTGAAAAGACTGATACCAATAAATTGAGTCATTTCTTAGTTTATGTGTTTATTAAATTGTGTGGTTGTGACCATCAGGGTGCATCTTCATTCTCAAGTCTGCTTGCTCTCTTGTTCATGGACTGTATTCAAGCTCTCCAAATTGTTGGAAAAAACCTGAGCAATGTGATGCTGGCAAAGGGTTTCTATATTAGTTGCTTCTAAAGTTAATACTACTTACATTTTTCATATGTGCTGTGAGACTGAGGAGGAAAGGGCTGGTGTAGGGAACAGGATGGCAGTGGGGAGGGTGCTGAAATAATTCCTCCTCACGGCCGTTAGAGGCTGAGTGCCAGTCGAAGCCAGGCTATATATTCAAGAAAGCAAAGTTCACAGTAAAGTTTCCCTCATCTGCATATTTACATGAAACAAGGACCTAAGGGCCTCTCCAGACAGAATAGCAGGAACATGGAAAACTGAAACAAAACACTTAGCTACAGCCACATTTAGCAGCAGAAAAGAGAACCTGTGCTGCCAGGATGTGCTCACTAGTGCTTGTGGTAAATCAATTAAGAAGTCATGTTAGACAAAAAGATGAGAGAAAAGAGAGAGGTCAGCTCACTCTTCAAGCCACAGACTAAATTCTACCTCCATGCAAAGTTGGGGACAGAACTTGAATCTCCCTGCTGCCTCTTCAAAGGCTTGCCAGAAGACATTGCTGTGTCCCCCACAGCAAAGCCCAGAGCTTGTCTGGCAGGGAAGACAGTGTGAATGTAACAGGCTAACCAGAGACCCCTAGTCCTTGCAGTGTGGGATACTGACCTTTGCTATTTCCCAAATGTGGGAAATGCCACAGCATAATCTGAGGATCATTTGTAGACACAGGCAATTGCATTTGTACTTTCCCCTGCTCAGGGAAAGAATACAGGACAGTGATACCCTGTCCACCTGTTCTTTTTCATATGTGAGTGGGTCTGTTTAAAAACAAGAATACAAAACAGGTTTTCACTGCTCTTACACAAGAGTAATGCAAAATGAGCAGAAGTCCAAGAAGGTTTTTGTTGGCACCAACCTTCCCATTCTCCAGAGTTGCACGTTATCTGATAGCTGGAATATGGCAGACCCTGGATAGTCTGTTATTCTTTCCCACGCTGCAAGATCTGGGCAGTAAATAGCTTAAATAAATGCCAGAAGTATAATTCTTTTTTACTTCATCTGATTTAAGGAAGCCTTTCGTCAGATAATTCCTCCCAGGCATGGTGTCCAAGGCAGGACTAGTCCCTGGTGGATCAAGCTATTTTGACCTCTGTACTGGCTCCATTACAGCTTTCAAAAGGTTGGCGATAAAGAACAGAAAAAATAACTCACTACATCCAAGTACTGTTGCACCTTTCTTTGAGCTCGGTGAGATGCCAGGCTCTCCTTGAAGGGCCTGTGCCATTGTACTGTGGTAGTGGCCTCTGTCACCTTTGATTAACCTTTTCTATTCTGAAGCCAGATAAAAAAAGGAACTACCATGTCCAGTAATGCTACCAGAGGGGCAGTGAGGCAGCAGATAAAATCCCATTATGGGGATCCTGGCCAGACAAACAGATAAACTCCCCAGGGCTGAAAGCAGAAGTGAATGAGTTCTGTCTAACCCTGTTACCCCTCAGAGAAGAATCATAGAATGGTTTGGGTTCGAAGGTGCCTTTAAAGTTCACCTAGTCCAACCCCCTGTGCAATGAGAAGGGACATCTTCAGCTAAATCAGGTTGCTCAGAGCTGTGTCCAACCTGACTTTGGATGCTTCCAGACATGGGGCATCCACCAAATCTCTGGGCAACCTGTGTTTCACCACCCTCATCATAACCCTCATCATAACAAGTTTCTTCCTTACATCTAGCCTGAATCTACCCTCTTTTAATTTAAAACCATTAGCCCTTGTCCTAACGCAACAGCCCTACTAAAACATTTGTCACCATCTTTCTTATAAGCCCCCTTGAAGCACTGAAAGGCCACAATAAGGTCTCCCCAGAGCCTTCTCTTCTCCAGGCTGAACAACCCCAATTCTCTCAGGCTGTCTTCCCAGGAGAGCTGTTCCATCCCTCTGATCATTTTTGTGTTCTCTGAATCAGCTCCAACAGCTCCATGTCTTTCCTGGACTGAAGACTCCAGAGCTGGACACAGTACTCCAGGTGGGGTCCTACCAGAGCAAAGGCGCAGAATCACCTCCCTCGACCACAATTCTCTTAATGCAGCCCAGGATACAGTTGGCTTTCTGGGCTCCAGGCACACATTGTCAGCTCATGTCCAGCTTGTAATCCACTGGTACACCCAAGTCCTTCTCCGCAGGGCTGCTCTCCATCTACTCATTGTCCAGCCTGTATTTGTGCTTGGGATTGCCTTGACCCATGTGCAGGACCTTACACTTGGCCTGGTTGAAGCTCATGAGGTTCACATAGGCCCACTTCTCAAGTTTGTCCAGGTCCCTCTGGATGGCATCCCATCCCTCAGGCGTGTCAACCACACCACTCAGCTTGGTGTCATCTGCAAACTTGCTGAGGGTGCACTTGATCTATGTCATTGATGAAGATGTTAAACAGTACTGGTCCCAATACAGAGCCCTGATGGACACCACTTGTCACCAATCTCCAAGTGGACATTGAGCCATTGACCACTACTCTCTGGATGCAACCATCCAACCAATTCCTTATCCATCGAACAGTTCACCCATCAAATCCATCTCTCTCCCATTTAGAGAGAATGTTGTGAGGGGACAGTGTCAAAGGCCTTACAGAAGTCCAGATAGATGACATCCTTTGTTCACTGATGTAGTCACTCCATCATAGAAGGCCACTAGGTTGGTCAGGCAGGACTTGTCCTTGGTGAAGTCGTGTTGGCTGTTTCAAAGCCCATCCCTGTCCTCCATGTCCTTAGCATAGCTTCTAGGAGGATCTGTTCCATGATCTTCCCAGGCGCAGAGGTGAGGCCAACAGGTTGGTAGTTCCCAGGGTCCTCTTTTCTACCAGTTTTAAAAATGGGTACAAAGTTTCCCTTTTTCCAGTCACCAGGGACTTCACCTGACAGCCATGACTTTTCAAATATCATGGAAAGTGCCTTGGCAACTATATCAGACAATTCCCTCAGGACCCTGGGATGCATCTTGTCAGGTCCCATAGACTTATGTTCAGGTTCCTCACATGGTCACAAACCTGATTTTCTCTTACAGTAGAAGGGACTTTTCTTCCCCAGTCCCTGTCTTGCGGTTCATCAACTTGAGAGGTGTGGGAAGAGAGGTTGACAGTGAAGATTGAGGCAAAAACATTGTTGAGTACCTCAGCCTTCTCCTTGTCTGTTGTTACCAGTTTTCCAGTCTTGCTTATCATGGGGGGTACGCTTTCTTTGACCTTCCTTTTCTGTATGACATACCTGTAAAGGCCCTTCTTATTTTTCTTTGCATCCCTTTCTAAGTTCAACTCCAACCGTGCCTTGGCCTTCCTGACCCTATCCCTATACAACCAGGCAGTCTCCCTATACTCTTCCCACGATACCTGTCCCTGCTTCCACTACCTGTGCCTTTCCTTCTTGCCCTTTAGTTTGACCAGCAGGTCTCGACTCAACCATGTCAGTCTCTTGCCTTCCATTCCTGATTTCTTACACCTGGGGATCGAGATCTCTTGCACTGTATGGAAAACATCCTTAAAGATCTGCCAGCTCTGTTCTGCTCCCTTGTACTTGAAGGCAGTTTCCCAGGGAGTCCTATTCACTAACTCCTTGTACAGCTGAAAGTTTGCTTTCCTAAAATTCAGGGTCCTCACTTTACTCTTTGACTGACCCAGAGAAGAAGTATTCAGAGCTGCTGGGATACCCAATAAAACTACTTTGCTTCCTACATCTTGAGTTCATAGTGAAAAATGAGGCAAATCCCAAGAGTGCTATTCAGGAAACCTGGTGTTTTCATATTTTAATGAAACTGCTGTTGGCACAGACAGATGAAGGATAGGTAGATTTGTCAAACCCTCAGGCTGCTGTGGCCACTGGCACCATTTTATCACAGTCATCAAGATAGCGAGGGGGGATGGCAGGAGCCTCAGGTTTATGTCAATTCCTGCAAATTAACACCCATCAAACTAAATTGTTTTATAACAAAGACAGTGATCGTTTTAAAGTAAGGAGAGGGCCCTTCAGGAAGAAGAGGGAAGATCACAGTTGGGGTTGCGTGCTAGGGACTCATTTAAAAGCGAGTAGATGGGCAGTCACATCTCCTCCTTTGAACCCTGCATTGCACACTTGCGTGGGCTGTCACAGTGAGGAAACTGTTGTCTCCCCCCACCTTCTTCTGTGTCAGGTGACACTTGGCCCCCAGCCCCAGATGCTGATTTTGGTTAGAATCAGTCATTGTCCCAGGACAGGTAATTTGGAACAAAGAGATCCAGCCCCACCATGTGTCCCACCCGAGGCCTTAATCAGTGCATGGAGACACAGGTCAGAACCATTCTTCACACATTGCTTTTCAGTATTCAGCATTGTTTTCCATCAGAGTTCAGAGCTGTTGGTTTAGAAACAGGATCCCAGGAGGCTCTGGTTTAAGGATGCTCATGTTCTTGCTGTGTGTTCTCAGCAGGAGGGTTTTGATCTTAATTTGTGTCTGTGACAGTCATGTCACCCATGTTGTGCCCATTTGTATTCAAGTGTTTGGTCCCAGTGATGTGGTTTTTCTGTTGTTGTTGTTGTTCTTTCTGATTAATTATTTTTTCTTTCTTCATTGAATATTTTGTTCAGGTTGCCTGCTCCCTCATACCCTCCCGCAGAAAAACTGGCATTTTATGGTGTTTGCTTTGCTTTGGTTTATTGCTTGAGGAAAATTTTCACATTATGTCATCATCCTTGGTTTTTTTTTTTTTTGTGGTTGTTATTTAGAAGTGACACAGATGTGTTTAAACTACAGACAATTAATATGGAGGGTGAATCCTATATGAGGAGGCATATGGAAGGTGCAAAGAAAACTTAGATAAATGCCAGTGGGAAAAGCTGAAGAAACTAAAGAATAGCCTGGAAATCAAGAGGATAAAAAAAATTACTGTAATTTCCTATAGAATTTTTCATTAGTGTTTATGATCAAGAAGAAAAGGCACAGACTCTTTTATTCTATTTCCATTAGATATGTTAAAAAGTAATACTTTTGCAAATGCAGCATCAGTGTTGACCTGCTCTTACAGTGACAATACTGGGTGGGTTCAGGTCTGGAAGATGGCTGCATTCATGCAGCATCCTCCTGAGCTAAATGTCCCTCAGCTCAATGTCCCTCAGCATGGTTTATCTTTGAGAACAAATAGTGGCCTTTGTGAATAACTATTGCAGACTTAGCTAGTTCACTTGGCACTGCTCCATGTGACCTTAGCAGCCCAGATCTCCACAAGCTCAGGGACGCCTGGACCATACTCCCCTGTATGGTGCCCATATGCCCTTGGGTTAGTGGGACCGTCAGAGTTGCTGCAGGGGGGGGTGGGAAACATGAGGATGAGGCATGAGCTTGACATGCCAAAAAAGACACGTTATATGTAAGCCTTCAGTGACATTTTTAGCACTGCTCTGTAAACTCGACATTTAAATATAAGCATGTATGTATGAGAGTGCCAATTATTACTGAATTACCTGCTTCCTCTTACAAGACCCTGGTTTTGATCGCTTATAGTTTTTCTAAGTGGGCTGAAATTTTCCACACCCTGTATCAACCTCAGGCTAGATAATTTTGGGAAAAAATAATAAACATATGGCAACAAGACAAGAACATTCAGATGAATAAGGTATACACATATATAGATAATATATGCCCACACTAAAGATACAGACAGATAATCACAAGTGTTTAATTCAAACAGTTTAGGAAGTTTTCACTGTCTCAGATGGAAATTACCACTCCTTAAGCAGAGGCACAGAGTCTGCAAGCATGCACGTACCTTGTCCTGAAGTACTAGGCAAAACAGGTCCACTCACACCAGCTCTTGTTCTAGCTAGAGGAGTGGCAGTTTCTTAAACCTCTCTGACTTTGTCTCCTGCAATTGTGTGATGATAAACTAAAGGGCTTGGCTTGTTGCAGTGTGAATATTGCATATTACAGACATTGCAAATAATAGTGCTAAAGTAGAACAAACCATTATGTGTCTGATTTTGGCAAAAACCTGATAGGAGTCTTCATCATTCATGTTTATTGGTGTAATTATTACAATATAAGTTAGCGGATGTGAGGCATTTAAAACCAGAGCTCCATACAGACCTGAGGATAGATTTGCTCAGCTACATTAGTGGAGGGTCTTTGCTAGCATCTGCCTGGACCAGGTAAGTATCTTGTCCAGAGGGTGTAAGCTGAGGTCACTCCAAGCCAAGAGTGCCACTGTGCCCCTGGGGAGGGGGCTGGATGGAGACCTGGGAGGAAATTCTAACCCCGTTGAAGTCAGCTGGAGTTTTGCCATTGGCTTCGATGGAGCCAACATTCCTGTTCTGATGCAGACATTTCACAATAACCTCCTCTGTTGAACTTTCAACACGTGCATGTTATTTTCATTACAAATAAACAAAATCTTTCTAAGATGGAGACCTTCATAATATACAGTATGCCAAAAGATCACATTAAAAGTTCATCACAGTGCACGTGGTAAAATACTAATAATCCATCCTTGAAGTCTCTGGGAAAATTTCTGACATGAACAAATCCCCTTTAGGTAGTTTCGCCTGAATATATAGCAATCACATGTACAGCTGAGGGTTTATTATTTTTGCAGAATGCACATGCATTCCGAATTTGCCGTGCTCAGCTCAGAAACGGAGACAAGACATTCATCTGTGTGCTTGGCTTTGGGAAAAGACATCTCTGTGTGTCCGGACACGGGCCCTGGTATAGCACAGACAGGAAATCTGCCAGACTGCCTCGGCAGGAGGCTGCCTCCAACACGTGCAGCAAGGAACAAGAAATGTCTTAATGATTAATCACTGTCAACCTTTGTTCTCGTTAAAGCCTTGATTGTCGGACAAGGCTCGTAATGAGACACTGTTCCTGGGTCTGTTACTATGTGATTGTGCAAGTGCTGAATCTGAGCCTCGGACCCTGCAAGATGCAGCTCCCACTTTGCCCAAGTTTAAGGAGTTGGGGTGGGAATGTTGTTATAAGAGTGCCTGCTAGTGGCTATAGGGCTGTGCAGCTTTCCAGCAAGAGATTATGACAAGGCTACAAATAAATCATTAATGGCTGAAAATCAGTTCACAAGGATCTCAGGAGTGGGCAACTTCCTTGTTGGTGCTGAAAAGGCAAAGTGCTATAAAAGGTTTCTCTTAAGAACTGCACAAATAACTATCTGTCAAAGTCTCTTGCTTATGGTTTCTCACCAATAGTGGGGATTGGCTACTTTGAGGTATTTGATCACCCATTTCTACCTAGGAGATTGTGCACAGTGTTCTTTTTCACTCTTTTTATGTATAAAATTTGCAACGCTGAGTAGCAGGAGAATTACCTATTTCTGAAGATAGTTCTGGGGTCCACCTAAATTTCAGTGTGTCCAAAAAACAGGCCCTTTAAAAAGCCTGGCCTCCCTGGCTCTCCCAGTGAGAACTGCAGCAGATGGGTGTGCTGAAATACTTACCCTCTGCATGTTGAGTATCTGCTGCATCACCTGATATCCAAATATATCGCTCCAACGGGTGACTCACACCCATGAGGCTGCAGAAATCAGGTGTGTGCTCCTTACTGTCATGATCATTTCCAGCTTCGTAGTATTGAAGGGATTTGTCCGCATTTCCTCTTTGAGCTCCGTTGCTTGGTTGTTGGAGGAGTGACACAGCATTTGCTTCTTTTCCCTGGTTGGATGAAGGCTCAAGATTTCTGGCAGACAGCCTGAACTTGTGAAATTGCAAATGCTGGTGTCCGTGATTCCTTGTGTATGTGCCTTGGAAACATTGTTGGCCCTGAAATTTTTGTCCTGAGAGCTCAGATGTTCACAGAAAAAAACACAGAAGATGGTCCCCTGTGGTCTTAGCCAAATTCTTATAAACACTCCACAAAAAGGGAGTTTTGCAGTCTTCACCCAGCTATATCTCTGGATAACCAGGATGGATATGGATATGGATAACTGCAAAACCAGGTCTTGGGATCTTGCAATAATCAAGTTTTCCAAATGCTGTTCATACATATGAAAGCAGTCTTGCTGGAACGCATAGAACTACTCTCTGGCAGGGTATTAGGAGAAATTCAACCTAAAACAGTATCTTCTGCATGATTAACTTGAGAGGCTTTTAGGTCACTCTATACAACATCCTTAGAAAGTGATCCACTAGTGCCTGGCAGATCAAGGGGTGTTCACAGTCACTCTTCCAGGCATCTTACTCAAGTGTGACTAGAAGCACCTAAAATGATGAGTGTAAGGGAATGTTCCTATCATCTAATCCGTGCTTCTAACAGTTTCTAAATTAGGCATCTAGAACCTAATCATACAGCCCTGTCCCTCTGTATAGTAGAAGGCAGAGCTCCAGCAGGCAGTTTAGAGAGAATCTGATCTAAGTTTTTAGTTAGAGACCTAAACTTAGAGGAGACTCAGTTTTATGCTGTATGTTCCAGATATGAAAAAAGGTTGAGTGAATTTGAGGTGCTCAGGAAGATGCTGTTTTCCACACCCATTGGGCTGAACGAGCAGTAAGGCAAGGGAGAATTGGGCTGATTGTATTTCTGCCCAGACTGTGTTATTTCCAGCCCTGATACGTAGATCAGATCTTCAGCTGTTGCATATCAGTGTAACCTCAGGAACTACTTGGGGCTCTCACAGTGTACATTGGCACAGAAAGCAGTCCTCTACGCTCCAGTCAAGAGTGGGAGTTATTCCTAAAAATAAGAGTTTTTACTCAATAGGCACTCTGCCACAGTCCTGCTGTAGTTTTGTTTTCTTGTCTGAGGCAAGAACACAAGCAAGCAGTGCTTGGAGTTCAGATGTCCATAGAAACCCCAGCGTTTGGCAGAAAGGGGTGTTTCTGCTTGCATTAGATGTAGCAGAAAAGACGTGGCTCAGAAGGGGCCTGGTGAGTCCTAGGACCAGCTGTTCAACAGAGCACCCGGTGCTTGGCTTCCTAAAGTTGCATGAGTGAGATCGGCTCTTCTCAGTAAGCTTGGTACTGCTCCATGCTTGGCCCTGGGGGCTGCTGGAGAACCTCAGTTTCTGGCTGTGGAAAGGACCATGCCAGCTGAGGTGGTGGAGGTTCACACCAGGCGGTCGTGGGCGGTCTGGGCTTTGCCACCAGCCTTGCACCACCTTGAAACAGTGTTGCAGGACTTCATCGAGCCATTCCTCGGAGTCCTTCTCTTCCTCCCCCTCCTCCTCCTGCTCCTCCTCCTCCTCCAAGTGCTCAGTGTCCAGGGTGGTTTGTAGCAAAAGCATGATGCCCTTGAGAAGCTCATGGGTCAGGACAGCTGGTGGTCCATGAAGAAATCCACAGAGTGCCTTGACCTCCATAATCCTCACTCTAAGTAGCCCGTGACGCAATTAACACAACTGAATCAAACCACCTATGAGTGGGAACATCATGCATAGGTTTGGTCACCTATATGAACAGAACTTTGCACAGCTCTTCCCCTGGAAGCAGCTTTTGGTAAGGCAGGCATCCATTGCTGAGCAGGCTTCCGTGAATGGATCTGAAGCCTTTTCCATTTTTCTTTTAATTCTGTTTCTTTAAGCCAGAGCTATTGCAAAAGGAGGGCAGAAATCAGCGCTGTCATTCCTGACCTGACACTGGGCACAGAACGAGCTGCCCCACAGGGGAACAGAAAGGTGGAAAAATTTACCCCCTCCTTTTGAGGGAAAATCTGCAAGAAGCAGGTCTGTGACACAGATGCCAGTGTGCCTGGCTGGGAAACGAACAGCCTCAGAGGGCATTGTGGTTTAGTAAAAAATTGACCATTGTTTCCCTTCTGTCCCACCAAAATTATTTATCAATTCAAGGCATTTCCAGGAGAAAGAAGCAAAAGGTTTGCACATCCTTTTCCAGCCAAGTGTCCCTAAACTGCTTCTGAACTAGGAATGCAGAAGCACAAGCTTGCAAAAGGCTTTCAGGCCCCCCTGACAAGCTTTGGAGAGAAAGGAAGAGGAGAGGAAGGGGGAAAGGTGCACTTTGTCCCGGTGGCACAGGGCCTTGCCAGCTCTCTGCTTTGCAGAAATCCCTCGCTCCAGCTGCACGTTACTGTTACTGCTCAATATAAAAGCAGTGATCAGGAAATCCCCTTCTTTCCCTGGTAAACACAGTAATGTCTTGCCTTTCTGTGGAGCTTTTCACCCACCTTTTCATCCATCCTCCATGGAGGAGCCTCTTCAGAGAAGTGTGGAAGGAGCCTGTAGTGCTGTGGGATCATGGAGGGAAGGATACCCAGCATTGCCCAAAACAACTTGGGCTCAGCCCAGAGAGCAGCATTTGGTGTCAAAGGTTTAAGCAGCAGCATGAGGGGTCCTGACAGGGGAGAGAGCCCGCAGCAAAGGGCTGCACAAGCCCAGGAGATGCTGGGCAGGGGCTCGCTGGTGTGAGCTGCCTGGCTTGTCCTACACAGTGAGCAGAAGGCCAAGGTGAGGCATCCTGTAACACCTCTCAGTGAAAGCATCGGGAATGGCCCCAAAAAGGGAAACAGAGTTGATATCCATCCAGACCCAAACTCACTGGCATGGTCTGAAGTAAAAGGGGGAAGGGGAAGGGGAAGGGGAAGGGGAAGGGGAAGGGGAAGGTTGGGGAGGAGAGGAGAGGAGAGGAGAGGAGAGGAGAGGAGAGGAGAGGAGAGGAGAGGAGAGGAGAGGAGAGGAGAGGAGAGGAGAGGAGAGGAGAGGAGAGGAGAGGAGAGGAGAGGAGAGGAGAGGAGAGGAGAGGAGAGGAGAGGAGAGGAGAGGAGAGGAGAGGAGAGGAGAGGAGAGGAGAGGAGAGGAGAGGGGAGGGGAGGGGAGGGGAGGGGAGGGGAGGGGAGGGGAGGGGAGGGGAGGGGAGGGGAGGGGAGGGGAGGGGAGGGGAGGGGAGGGGAGGGGAGGGGAGGGGAGGGGAGGGGAGGGGAGGGGAGGGGAGGGGAGGGGAGGGGAGGGGAGGGGAGGGGAGGGGAGGGGAGAGGAGAGGAGAGGAGAGGAGAGGAGAGGAGAGGAGAGGAGAGGAGAGGAGAGGAGAGGAGAGGAGAGGAGAGGAGAGGAGAGGAGAGGAGAGGAGAGGAGAGGAGAGGAGAGGAGAGGAGAGGAGAGGAGAGGAGAGGAGAGGAGAGGAGAGGAGAGGAGAGGAGAGGAGAGGAGAGGAGAGGAGAGGAGAGGAAAAAAGAAATGTCTGTTTCAGAAAGTCCATGTGTTAGAAGCCAAAACCTCCATTCATTTGTATGAACACAAGTCAGCTGCAGCAGGGATAGTGAAAGGCAAACTCAGTCTTAAATGTTTTGATTTACTGTTATTTTAATTTATTATTTGAGCATAATGTTCTTTGTGATGCTTATGAACAAACCCCAGTTGTGCTACCAAGTCTTGAGGAGCTTTCACTGCCTCTCTTTCTGCTTCTCAAAGGTTTTATATCTCACTGTAACATCAGAAGACAGGGTGCAATGCACCTGCTTTGCACCTAGAGCATCACTGTGCTGGAGTTTCAGCACCAGCAGAGCAGATGGGGTTATGTGGTGCTTGGTGAACACAAGCTCAGCCCTCAGCTGCTGCCCCTGCCCCAGCTGGCACCAGGCATGGCCCTGCAAGGGCCGCAGCTCCTCTGCAGGGCTGGAAGGATGTGGCATGCATGAGCAGTGCCAGCAAGTGGAGCAGGAGTTTGGGGGTGAACCCAGACAGACAGTTGTACCTGTCGGAGGTGTGATGCCTCCATCCCATCCCTGACACCCAGCTGGCTGCAGGGATGTGCTCCTGGTCGCATCACCTCCTTGAAGGCAAAGTGGAAAGAAGGTTACCTTCCCCATGCAGGGAAACAACATGGTGTCATGGTGCAGGCAAGCAGGCTCCCCAGCTGGAGTGATGCTGGGCTGCCTCTGGGCTTGGCAGAGGTGCCCCTGCTGCTTGGCAGAGGTGCCCCTGGGCGAGAGGACACACATGTCCCACTCCAGTCTTTCTTTGGTCAGGGGTTTCTAAAGTTAAAGTGCATGAACCGCAGGCATAGGAACTCAGGAATGAAGTTCAAAAGGCCACCAACAGCTTTAGATGGGTGGAGTTGTAGTAAAGCTGCTGCAGGAAAGCTAGACTTAGAGCAGAATGAAACAATTCAATGAAAGCATGGTATCTTCAACCCAAATCTGCCCATCCTTGGCAGGGATGTTGGAAAGCGTCCTTTGTCCAAGTGCACGGGCAGAGCCCTACCTCCCTGGCAGCAGTGTAGGCCTTCTGCCTTCTGATTTTCAGCTATGCAAGCACAGAGTGAGAGTAAGGCTTGATACCGCCAATTCACAAAGGGTCAAACTGCTGCGCAGCTAATCTGCTGATTTATTAGGAAACTGTTCTTCCTCCTCCCATCGCATCACTGCCGATCAGCAGGCAGGAGAAGTAACACATCATAGATTCATAGACTCATACGGACATTTCATGAACAGCAGAGAAAGGACCGAATGCAAAAAAAACCCCAAACTGGCTCCAAGTTGATGATTTATACTGTTTTCTCAGAGCCTGTTTGCCAAGCAGCTGGTGTTTTGTGCCAGTTGCTATTACAGAAGAGCTCTCTTTGATAGGTATTGTGAATGGACACTGCACAGTTTATCTTAAAACAAAATCCCTCCCCACAGCTTATATGGGCTGGCAGGGGATGAGGGAGAGAAAAAGTTGGGTTTTGTTGGGTTTTTTTTTACGCAGGACTATGAAAGCACATTTGGGGGAGCCTGCATTATCTGTGCAAAAACACAACAGATGAATTCTATTAATGGATGTAACATGTGGCTGGGTTCAAGCTAGAGTTGTCATTTGAATATAGAAGTCAAAGCCAATTTATTGTAACATATTTTTCTTTTCAAAATATTTTAAGAAAGACAAAAAAGTTTGCACAACAACTTGGCAAGAAGGTCTGTTGAGAGGAGGTATTTTCTATCTCGCAGCTAACATAAGGGCTGAAAAATATGGCAGTGCTGAGCAATCCTGGATTCCTTCTAGAACTGAAAGAAAGCGTGTGGGATATAATTGTGTAAGAGCCCAATAAATTTTGAAGGGTGGGTTTGTAACACAGCCTTGGGGGCTGCAGGTGGCTCCAGAAGAAAGTCATGGTTTTTATATCAGTAACAGTCATCAAATACTTTATCTAGCTAGCTACGCACTCATGTGGCCCCATCTAAAAGCCACAGAATTATTTTAAAATAGAAATACCCATAACAGTCATTGTGTTTCTTCCATGCCAGATGGTGGAAAGATAAGTTGGATTAGTTTGTAGTGTGTGCGTGTGTGTGTGTGTGTGTGTGTGTGTGATTCTGTGTGGGGCAGGGTGCAAAAGCTAAGGCACAGAAATGAGCTTCCTGGGGTTTGCAGAGCAATGACCATCAATGCTCTTCAGGGCATGGGTAGGCTATGCCTGCCCAGCCCTTGTTTCACTGTTGGTCAGTCTGTATTTCCCTGGATGCCGTGGGAGGCAATGGCCATGGAGCAGAGCTTTACCTACGTAGTAGACCAGACTCTGGCACTACACCTTGGTATCAAGAGAACCACTGCGTAACAGGGAGCATCAGGCTCCAGCTGTGGATTCCTATGTTGCAGGGCAAAAGTGCTGCTGCGTATTAGGTTATACAGAATTATATGGTTAGGTTCCTATGGTGAATTGCAACAAAGTGGAGTCAGAGAACTGATGTTTCTCATGACTGTTGTGGCCTCTCCAGTGTATCCTATTTTCTTTGTAACTGGGTGGCTAAGGAATACCTGACTATCAAGTGATCCAACATCGGCTGAGTGTTTTTGTGTGTGGACTGAGAAAGCTACTTCCTACATTTGGTAAAGCCCCAAGTACCAAACACTGGTGGAGCAAGTAGACAGAAGCCATATTGCTGTCAAGGAAAACCATGGCTAAAAGAAAATGAGCAGGATATTGAAATCCCATGTTCATTGTCATCCTGTATGTGCATGGTTTGAGTCCCAAAGTACCTTTCCCATTGCCTTCTGAGATGACTTTTTGCCATCCCTTCCTCATGAAGCTGCACACAGGGAAGCGGAAGCGGATCTAGATCCCTATTGCAAAGACCAGGGGAGACCCTAAAGCACTCTTCAAAGTCCTGTCCAATTACACATTTGTTTTACCAAGGAAGTTGATAAAGTCTAAGCCTATTTAATCCTGCCACTAATGAGAGTCAATCAGGGAGGTGACGGGATGAATTAAAGCATCTAAGCAATGAACAGTCTAATCATATGCTTAACTTGAGGCATATGAATATTGTCAGTGGTTTTCTTTGCAAGATAAGCTAAGGTGCTTTCATTCACCCCACTGCGAAGTAACAACTTCTGTATTTTCTAAGAATAGGTGCCACTTCTAGCAATGAGTTTGTCATTTCTTGCTGCTGCTCGCCAGATGGTAGGAACCAGCAGACGCCAAGTTTGTTCCCTTGTGGTCAAACAAACTGCCATACGGCCTGGTGCAAGTTTCCCGAAAGATCCCCCAGGACGGCTCCGTTACTTCTGTTAATGTTTCCCAAGCTCCTGGTACAACATTGAGGTTTTCCACTGGAACCACCTGGCACATTTTCAGAGTCTTCCATGAGCAATGAAGTTACTCAATCCCCTTCTTATTTTGTCAAAGCCTTTGTATCGGTCACTTGTCCTGAGAGCCTGTGGGCTGTGGCCTGTACTTGAGCTAATTGCATAAAAAGGATTATTTCCTTTTCCTGATGCTTGTTATTATTTTCATCCTTCACAAGACATTTCTTCTGTTTTAGGATCAACACTCTGTGGTAGGCCAGGGAGCTGGCCCCACTCCAAGCTCCAGTTCTTGCTCAAATCCAAACACTGGAAGTGGTTACATGAACTCATCCCAGCAATCAATGTTGAATCAGCAACTGATGGAAAAGAAACAGGCTCTGCAACGGCAAATGATGGAGCAAAAACAACTCCTTCTACAGCAGCAGATGTTGGCAGAAGCCGTAAGTTTTCTAATTCCTTATTTTACATAGAAAAGATTATCATAGAAACAATAGAAAAGAAAGCTAAGACAGGGGGAAGAAAGCCCCTAAAACTTAGAGGTCATTTTGGCAATGCCTAGATCTTCTAGAATGTGCCTCATATTTTTCAGCACTTTGCTAAGCCCTTTTGAAACCTTCGTCAGTTTATATGAAACAGCTCAAGTATCCAAGCTACTGTGGTTTCATTATAAGAATAGTCTAAGCATATGCTTAATTTGAGGCATATGAATATTGTCAGTGGTTTTCTTTGCAAGATAATCTAAGGTACATTGCTATGCTATTTCGACCACAGGGGAAAGCTGACTTCCAGGCTCTGAAACCTAGACAGCATGGTATAAAGTGCCTTTGTGTAAACAAGGATCAGGTACATCAATTGTAGTGTTCAACACAAGTTTGTGTGCTTGGCTGGGATCATACACAAGTCCTCCTTTCTCTGTTCTTCTTTTTGCATTTCCAGATATTTGTAGTCAGTTCTCTCTCCCTTGGTATCTCAGAGGCCAGTTGGGAGTTTCTGGTCATTTTATGAGGCGTGGGGGATATTTGTGGTCTTGTTGGCAGTGATAAGTGCTAGAACTCACCAGTTTAGTTCCACGGAGTCAGCTGAAGGTGCTTCATGGACCACCATCCAAGGCCAGTGCAACAGGGGGGAGTCCCAGCTGCCCAGAGCAGTAACACATGCCCTCTGCATCCTCGTATTCACCGTTCCTTGGTAGCCCTGCTTGCCAAAGCATGGAGAATAGAGAAGTTCTGGAAGAGAATCTGAGCTTGTCATGTCTCTAAGGCAGGCAGAAAGCAATGTGGGTGCCCTGTGGCAACTAGGGAAGGGCTGCAGGGACAATGTTGGGGAAGGACGGAGGTGACAACCCACCTGCTTTGCTTCCCCCAGACTGCAATGACAGCAGACACGAAGCCTGTGGCTTATTTACCTCAACCTGCATCTCAGCCTACAGGACAGACCCATTCATGCTGGCCTGACATTTTGAATCCAAAACTTTCTTTTCCCTATAAAGATGTAGACTTAGAAATACTGACACATTTAGTGAATGCCATTCAGTAATTGAAGAACAACACAGAAGTGGAAAAACATTCATGTTTTTGTGGGAATGTTTTCAAAACAAAAATTATTCCATTTTTTATAGCGAATATATTTTTTTTTACAGATTTATTTCCATTCCAAAAATACAATTGGAAAGCTTGAGTTTGAAATTTCAGATTTAATTTGTACTATAAGGGAAATATTTGTTGACTTTTTAATTTATGCAGAAGAAAACTGAAGTTTCAAGTCAGCTCTACATGCTGCAGTTTTCTGTCAGAATTTTTAGCAGAACGAAAGGCTACTTGCTCAAATAGCTCTTCTTAAAAATAAATAAAATAGAAATTAAAATCACTCTACAGAATGTGTTTTTTTCATCAACTTGCCTTTGCTTTTGTGTCATGTACATAGAAATAAACACAAAGCCTGCCTACATTTTTTACAAGTATTGCAGGATTTCCTGGGTGTTAACTTGTCTTTCTTCTTCGCAAGGGTTCAGGTCAAGCAGTATGTTAAAATAAGCCTTATAAATCTTAATCAGACCCCTCGCTCCCACAGTGCATTACAGAAATGCCTAAATACCGCAAGAAAGGCTCTTTTCCTAGTGTTTTAAAGTGCTCCTGGCAAAAGAAAAACCAGATTTTTCACAAGAAGGTCCGTTTGCATGCTCTTTTCAGGCAGAAGATCCCTAAATTACTCTGATGGACTTCCATCACCAGCCAGAGCCTGACTCTTTCCCAGTGATGAGCTGGTTTGCCATTCTGGCAGCTGAGCACGAAACCCAGGCAGGTTGCAGAGAAGGGATGAAGTCTGCCAAGCAACTGCCCAGTAAGCAGTTTACTAGATGATCTTCAAAGGTCCTTCCAGCCTAGGTGATTCTGTGATAAGCACAACTCCGGAAGGCATGTGTGCACTGGCAGTGACCTACCAGTGACTGAGATGGTCAAACCCATGTTTTCCTACCATGGGGCACATATCCTAAGGAGTCGTTGCTCATGGGTGGGCAGTAGCACTCTGGAGGCATCACACTGATGCTGATGAGAGATCTGGCGTTGACTCCAGTGAATACGCTTTCCAGATCTTTACAAAGGCAGGGCAGTTACTTAGTCAGATGCCAGTTCAAGGACTTGGATTTCTATCTTCCCTTCACCAGAGAAACATCCCTGCAGGCCCAAAATAAAAAAATCTCCCCTACTAATTGGCTTTTTCTGCAATCTTTCCCTGCTGTCCTTCCCCCAGTGCTTGCACTCCCAGTGTAAGAGGAAAGACAGCACCATGTACATGTACGGGGAAGCACAGGGCAGTGGTGAGTGGCATGAAAACCAACCAGGCCAGCACTGTCCTTGCTAAACCCTGGCCATGCATCCTGCTAGCATCTCCAGTGAGGAGACACGGGGGACAACAAATCAAGGGGTTTGCTAATTTTTGTGGGAGCTCCTCCGGTGTAGGAGAAAGAAGGGAGTGAGGGATGGGTATGGCTGTGGATGGGGGTGACAAGCTGAAATCCTCTTTGCCAGCTGTGCACACTGAGAGGGCTGCGTTGGTGAGGTGGGCTGAATACCATTGACACAGTCAAGGAGCAGGTGTCGACCTTGCAGGTCTGGACCCTCGTTGCTCGCCATCTGCACCCCAGCTGTGTGTTTGGGTTGGACCTGGGTGTTTACTCTGCCTCTGTGATTTCTTTGAAAGCAAACCCAGATGCACAGACAGGGAGGGAGCCATGAGGAACCATCAGGCCCATCTGTCTGATAAGCATGGTGAGCAGTGTGGACGTCAGAAGACACTTTGTACTGCAGTGCTAATGTTCTCAGAGCCTGAGAACCTCTCAGTGGTTTTAAGGCCAGACTCAAACACAATAGAACCAGCAGAAAGGTTTCCATACAGACTTCAGTGGGTGATGGCACAGGTTCAGAGATGCCTCTCCTGTGGACCAGGCAGGTGAAAGAAACACTTCAGTTTTGTACATACTGAGAAAAGAAAGAGGTGGGCAAAAGACTGAGCCAGGAAAGCATAAGGAAAAGCAGATTAATATATTCCTGCTCTACTCTTCTAGGAGAAAATAACTCCACAAGATCAGCTGAACAGACACTTGACACGACCACCACCAGATTATAAAGACCAAAGAAGGAACGTGGTCAACATGCAACAAGCAAACCAATATCCTGGTAAGTGCCCATGAGCTAAATGAAACTGTTCCCTTCCTTCCAGCTGGAAGACCATCCAGAAGAGCCATGCATGCACTGATGACCAAGGCCTTATTTTCTGGGTATCCACTTACATCACTGCAGAGGCAGCGGTTGGTGGCTGCTGCTCTCCTGTAATATTTACCTTACTGTCCACCACCCACTGAGAAATGCTGGTGTATGATCTGGAGAACCAGCTGGTGGTTCATCCAGGCTGATGCTGCAAGTCTCAGACATGGGGAAGGAGGGGCTGGTACCCTTCCCGTTAGCACTGTCTGGGGCAGATGTGTGCCCAGATACTTGATACAGAGGTGTCCTCTTGACTATGCAACCTCACTCCATCCAGATGCTTCTCTCATGTACATGGTACATCTTGCTTCAGAGACTCAGATGAGAACCACCCCTCCCTTCAAATGATAGCTGAAGTACAGCATGAGGGCCCTCATACTGATTTTTAAGTACCTCACATGACATCATCATGGGCAACCAGAGCTACCATCTGAACTTTTGGTCTGTTTAATATGTCACGGTCATGGCCTCAGTGCTGCTCCACAAGCAGCATCTCAATAGATCAGTCAAACAGCAGGGAAAAAGCCCCTGCTTTCTGCCAGAACAGCTTAGGGTAGAAAATGCTAGTCCTTTGTTTCAGCTTTGTGCCCTCACCTCCTTGGAGAGTCTAGTTTTGGGAGCACAGGACTGCCTGGTTGGCATTTCTGGCTGTTCACCTTACTGGTTAGCTGGAGAGCAAAGACAGAGTAACAAAAAGATGCTGTGGGGAGAGAGGAGGTGGGGGGAAATGCAGCAGATGGGATCAAAGGATGTTCTTTATACTGCAAATTGTCTGTACATTTAAGTATAAAAAGGATCCTTTTCCTTCTAGTTTGTATGTAACACAGAGGAAAAAAAAGATGGTTTTGTTTATTTTTCCATAACTGTTGGCTCTGCAGATTGAGCCAGGGATCTCAGTCTTTCCTTCCTACCTGTCCTTTGTGGCAAAACTTTTTCAGCTTCTGTTATGATTTTAACGAGTTCCCAAGTGCAGCTTGCTCTCATGCTACCCCTCTGCCCAACCTGCTGGCCATGACACCAACAGCCCAGCTACGTGTGGAAGAAGGTTGGGCTGCTCAGGCAACATTCATGCACTCCTTTGCTTTGCTTACAAGTTCTAGCAGCGATAAGCTTGCTTCAGCCTGGAAATTGCTGCTTTCCAATGGGCCTGAGTGTTTATCATCTTCAGTAAATTTGCAGAAGCATCACTGATGCCAGTGTAATAACCCATGCTGAGGGCAATGCCACAGGGCAGAGAGAGCCCTGCTTGCTGTCTTGGTACCTCCTGTGCTCGTAAAACAAATGCTTTGGCAACCCTGACAGTTTGCTGGGGGATCCTGTGATTTGGTGTGTTGTTTAAAGGCTCATTCCTGGAATTAAATGATTAACTGAGATTCTTGGCTTTTACTTAAAACCAATCCGTTTCTAGCCCAAGAGAGAAAATGGAAATGACTGCAGCCACATCTGTGAAAGGCTCAAAAATAAGTAGATCACCATTGTTATGTGGCTCTTCTTGTTCTTAATCTGATGGACTCTTTGCCAGTCTCGTGGTATTTGGAGTCCCATCTCCTGGGTTTGAAACATGTGGGATTGGCAGCACTTGTCCATTCAAATTTCAGGTCCCCACTGAGTGAGCCCAGGGAGGAGAGCAGCTTTTCAGGCGAGCCTGGGAGAAAGGGCTGTGCTGGGAGCTTGCAGCAAAGCTACCAGATGGAGCGATTAGGAAACTCTTGCATAAGGGAGTAACAGCAGGGAATCTGTTCCCTTTTTCTGGGAATAGCTTTGCTCAGGTCAGGGAAGAAGAGACAAGAAGTTAAATAAAATAACACAGGGGCTTGGAGACACTTGGTTAAGCATTTTATTCCGCTATGCTTTTCCCCATAGTGCCATGTCACAGCAAGAAACCCCCAAGAAAAGAGCAGGTGAATCAGGCAGTGAAGGCATTTCTCTGAATTGCTGTAGCCTGGGGTGCCCAGCTGCTGTACACAGCACTGCTGGAGAAGACATTTCTTCCCATCTGGAAGAAATCAGAATGGAAAATATTTGCGTTAAAAATAAAAGGATAAAAATAGCAATACAAAAAAAGAGGAAGCTTCGTCTTTTGCACAACAAGTACAACCCATGTCCCGACGACTTGTGCTCTTTAAAGAGCGTGGCATTTGCAGGAGCAGTGCGATGGTAGCCCTGAGGGCTGCTCAACAGCTGGCAGGGTCACCCCAGGAGGAGCTTCATCCAAGAGGCAAGTGAAGTGACTCCACAAACTTGTAGTTCAGCTGGAGGGAGAGAACCAGCTCTCCTCAGAGGGCTGTTCCAGGTCTTTTGAAATGCCACCGATTTCTGTGCCATTCCTCCTCTTTAGTACCAGCATAAGGAAGCAAAGAATCAGGGCCCCCATCTCTATCACCCCTGCAAAATGATGTTACAGTATTTCCAAAAAGCAGCAATGCACAACCCACTAGCAAAGGCAAAGATGGGGGTAATCATGAGGCTGCCTGCTGAGCACTGATCTTCTCCTCTTCGTTTCCAGAGCTAAATTCAGTTAGGGGGCTCCCTGGGAGGACATGGAGGAGAATCTTATTGTCTCTGTGAGGGTAAAACCAAGCGGACTCCTCATAGTATCCCCTGTCCCAGGGACTGCCCAGCCTGGGGACAGAATTTAGATGCTTAAGTTAGGTCAACGTAATTGTTAGGACAGTTAGATTCTCTGTAGTCAAGTGTCTCCTGCTTAGAGCCAGTGTGTGGAAAAGCCTCCCTTCCAGAATAAGGTGAGCTTCTTAATTTAGGTATCTATTTTTATATTGATTTGGAACAAGCAACTCTGGTTGTGGAGTCACACTCAGTGTTAATAATGATTTGGGAAGAGATTATTTCTAAGTACTTAAGGAAAAAATGAGTCCTTTGCATCCATTACTAAATGGAAATAGCAAATGTATAAAAATAATGCAGAAAAGGCAGAAATATATGATATTTTTTTTTCAGTTCCAGTCTGAGGGAACTGAACATTATGGTGAAATTTCAACAGGAACATTATATTAAACAGCTGTTCCTAAACATAGACTTTTAAAATATGTATGCACATGATTTGTCTTCAAGAGTTTTAAAAGAGCTGGCTGAGAGGTTCTCCAAATTCTTAATGTCACTTTTTATTTAGTCTTGAAACTCCAAGGAATACTGCTAATACCATGACAAAAATTAAAAGAGTAAGTAGGTAATCGCAGCCCTAGTGACCTAATACAGAGCTCAGCAAAAATACTGGGGAGCTGATACAGCCTGAATAATACAGAATTCAGGACTAGAATATAATTAATGTCAGGAAATATGGACTGATGTAAAAGAATCCTTTCAAGCTAGCATGGTATTTTTTTCAATGAAACCACAACTTTGGTTGATAAAGGTAATAGTTGTTCAGGTAATGTCCTTTAAAGCATCTGACTTTGTACTGCTTATTTTGGTTAAGAAACCAGAGTGATACAAAATTAACACAGCACATAAGGAAATGGCTGATAGGTCTCCAGATATCACTGTGAACAGGCTGTGTGATTGCAACCAAAAGGACAAACACCGTCTGAGATGATGCTGAACAAGAAAAAAAGAGATGTGCAAGAGCTATTACTGTGATCAGCTGTGATGTTCAGCCTTGAAATCAAATGTTGAGAACTGTCAAGTTTTGAAAAGAGCTTAGAAGGACCAAAGGACTGGAAAACATGCCACAAACTGAGACTGATGTATTTGGAGAACGCTGCAGTCATGATTACAGTCTCAAAGCACCTGTGCAGTAAGAAGGAATTGATGGACCAACTAATAAAATTAATCATGCAGACTAATATATAATAAGATTTGATGATGAAGTCAAAGTTAGTCAAATTCAGTCTGGTTTTGTTGTATATATGAAGGATCAAACCAAGGCAATGTCCCATGTCCAACAATTGCTACTTGTTGCTACCTATGAAATAGCAAAGCTCCAGGGCTGTATGTTCCTCTACTCCCCCACTTGGAGAGGCGCCGGGAATTCCCTAAATGTGGTGGTAGCAAGCCTTTTCTCATACTTTGGAAGCCACCCAAAGTGGTACAAGAATTTAGCTTGTATTGAGCCATGTGGCAAGTATTTCCTCAGCTGACCCACACATTGTGTGAAGAAATATGTCCTTTTCTTTGCCTTGAACCTGACTTCTCCTAGCTGCACTTCTTGTAAGGCTTGTACTGGAAGAAACAGTAGCGAAGGGAATTAAGGTGTGGAGCAGCTGGCTGTGTGCAGAGGTGGGGTCTCCACAGTGCCATCTACACTGGCTGTGTTTAGAAAACATTTGCTCTTCTTCAGTCAATCATTCAGAGCCTTGCACTGCATAAGCAATCAGCCTGCATGGCATAAATGACTTATTGTGGCCTCAAAATAGAGACTATGTAGCTGCAAATCTGCCAAAGAAGTGAGCTTGTGTTGAGGTTTGGAGGCTGAAGAGAAGAGAAACCTCTCTTCTTATGATTCATTGGCAGATGTCAGGTACAGGAAAATCCTCCACTGGGCAGAATAAGCCACAAATAGTAGACTCATGCCAACTCACAACTTCTAGTTTTCTAGTGCACAAAAGGTGATGTTCATGTGCAGCAAACGCTTGCACATCAGTATCGTGTGGCTCCCTCATGGGCAAGCCAGCTTCTGCAGGGGCAGATGGCCGTAGCCCAGCTGGGAATAGAGCTTAGAAGGGGGCACGTGGGTGGCACTTGCCAGGCATAGCACCACGCCATGTCCTCGTGCCTGCTCAGCCACCACGCAGGAGGATAAGCAGGTCACAGACTGAGCTGAGCTGCTCTCCCAGCACCTGGCTGAGAGGGGGGTCTGAGTGCTGCAAATATGTGACACAGTCTTGGCTCCTGCTATCATCTGAGACAGGCATTTCCAGAAGGCATAGATACCACTGCTGTAGGTGCCTAAGAAAGGTGGAAGAGGGGCCTGATGATGGTGCTATTGTCTCTAGAGGGAGCCAGCATAAGCCATGCCCTGTAAGGAAGAAAAGTTCTTGATCTCCTGTGCCCCTGCTCACTTAAACAGGCTTTGTCCTGTCCGAAGTGTCTAGCCCTTCTATAAAAAAAGGCAGAAAAGTCTTCTTTCCCGTCCAGTGGTTTCTGTCTGTCCTTCCCTGCTTCAGTATTTCTCTTACAATGAGCACTGGTTCTGGTTTATCTGATGTCCTCTGAAGGGATGGAAAGACCACCAGTGGCTTCATATAGACCAAACCACCCTTTGGATGATAGGCATCTTTAAGGCCTTGAGCAAGTTCATGCATGTTCTCTTAAGAGCAAAGTATCTTCAAGAAATTCTGCTGCTAGAAAACTGGATTTTTAACCTGTTGGTATTTGAATGACACCATGCACTGATGCACTCATATTTGTTTTAACACTTTTGTTTTCTCCTTTCCAGGTGGTTCACCAGCTGTGAGTATGAGCTCCAATAACATGTCTTTATCCAACCCAATTTCAACTCATAGCATCATGCCCCAGAGCTCCAGCCTCATGTCCACCGCCGCTGGGACCCGAATGCCTTCTGTTCCTGCTGCTCGGAGTATGGGCTGCTACGGGAACCTTCCTTGCAACCAACCAAGTGCATACAACGTGACTTCAGGAATGAACCAAATGCAGCCACACAGAAACCAAAATCAAGTCCTGCCCAGTCAGAGTAACCCCATGATGTCTCGACAGCAAACCATGACACAAGGAAACAACGTAGCAGCTTTTGGGACGGGGTCAGTGGTCAACTCGCAGCAAGTAAGGCCAAGCTTGAACCATGGAGCCACAGGTATCCCTGCGCAAAGGCCGGCCAACGTGATGATCACGGCTACTGCCACTGCCCAGAATTGGGCCCCACAAGAAGCCACAGTGAAGCAGCAGGATGCACTGAAACCCACAGGGGTCCGTTTCCCCACTGGCACTCCATATCCTAACCAGGCTCTGCAACGCAACGTAGGCAACCAGCATTTTCCTCAGCGTGCATTGGCACCTCCGAATCAGTTAACAGCGGGAATCCAAATGAGGCCTCCTCTAAACCAAATGCACCAGACTCTAAATGGACAATCTGCTGGCTCACTACGAGGTCTCAGCATACGACCTAACCAGCTGAGAGGACAGACTGTGCCTACCTTGAATCAGCCGGGAACAAGTATGACACCTCCGTCATCTCTGCCATCAACCAGTTTCACATCTACCAACCAAAACTCTCGGGCTTACCAAGGAAGTGACCATGGTAATGACCTAGCGTTTGACTTTCTGAACCAGCAAGGTGATAGTATAGGACCTGCGCTCAACAGTGACTCAGACTTTATAGATTCTTTACTGAAAACGGAACCTGGTAACGATGACTGGATGAAAGACATCAACCTTGATGAAATTTTGGGGAACCACTCATAAGTGACAGTACCAAGGGTGAACCAGATGAAGAGGCAGTAAGGACATTAGCTTTCTCTTTAGATACCAACAACCTGCTTTATTAATTTACACTCCAGTAACTGGGCTGTCCTTTAAAACGCCATGTAGGGCAACTGCCCTGTTTGAAGAGTTGCTCTAGGAACAAGACTGAAGTCTCCCCTGATGAAATAATAACGTAAGTGATATTCACGCCTGCCACAAAGGAGTGAGAACACGTGAAGGGTCTGTTCCCCACACCGGTGCCCAGCACATCACAAACCCATCAGTTCTTTTCATGGGGGCTGCGGGGAAAAACGTGCTTAGCTTTCCACACACGCAAGTACCAGACAGTGGCATGGGTTGTGGAACATCATTTCTCTGAGTGCAAGTAAGAGCCCAAGTGGTCCAAAGCTCTTCAGTCATCGTGTTCATAGCCCTTAACTTCCTCGGGACTCCTCAACCCTGACAGCATCAGGCCCTGTGTAAATCTCATTGAGTTACAAAAACTGTTTACTTCTACAGAGTACAAACTCACATTTGCTTTCCCAATGATTTTGGTTTAAACCTTCTATGTTTTGTAACACCCAAAAGGGTAAGTGGTCTCATCCGAGGGAAGAAGGAAACAAATCACCCAGTGTGTTACTCAGTGTGCTCTAGCGTTTGCTTTCTCCCTTTCATCAGTGCTTGCAACAAGTATCAGAGGACACTACTGTCCTGCCAGCAGCACAATCACTTTGGGCATTGAGGGGAACACGAGATGAACTACACCAAAGCTCAGGATCCTCACTTTGCCACCTTCTCCTACCCCAGGGACTCCAGTGACTTAATGGACAACTTAAGTGAGAAGGGTGGTCACAATTTGACCTTCAGCGACTACTTTCACAGTCCAGCTTAGAGGAGGGCAAATGCATGAAGTGGCTCAGCTAAGCCACTATCTTCATTTTCATCTTAACCCACGGCGAGTGTCAGGTAGTTCAGCCCAGTCCTGTTCTATCAAATAGGTTTACCCCGGTAGAAATGCCAGCATCTCTGTCTGGGGAGAGGCTACCATTTTGATTGCACAGCATTTTGGCTCCACCCTGCTTTCCCTTTGCCATATAGGGGGAGTTGAAAGAAGTCCAGTGATGGCCCAGGTCCCCACAGCCTCCGCTGGGCAGAGTACAAGAGGCTCTTCCCCTGAAACTAGCATGCAGATCAGTTATAACCACGTGGGTTACTCACAGTAGGAGGCTACACTCAGCCACATCTGTGCTTGTAAATGAAATAGTTTTGGGGAATATTTCTGGGCACTGGACTCAATCATTGCCCTGAGCAATTTCTGTGCATCACTAGGGAGTTAACCTGAGGCAAGGACCATTCCCATAGACAGTTTGCAGTCACCTTGCCTTGGAGGCTAATAGAGCAGAGCAGTAAGGATATAAGTTGTTCCATACTGCTTGATCTCAGTGCCAGGGAGTAGTCTCGACTGTGTTAAATTTTCTCCTGTAGACTTGGTCAGTAAGGGCATCAGAATGAGGTGCTATGTCACTGTAAAGCAGCTCCACAGTGAGTCAGACAGGAGGATTCATAGATGGGAACAGATCTTGCAGTTCAGATGAAAATGTTGTTCTTTAAAATGATATGGTGCGACATGTTTCACAGCCTCCTCTGAATTAGCTAAAACTAGATGTGGCAAAGGAATACAATACCTATGTTCACATGCCTCAGTGCCAAGAGGCATTGCTCTGCCCCGTGTAAGCGCTTTATTCATCCTTGTTAGTGGCAGCGGGATGAGTAGACCACTTGACAATAGCCTCTGCACCTATCCAACCTCAAGAGAGGTTTTAATAAGGCTTTTCCAGCCATTTCACCTTGTCATTCCATGTGGGCACAATTTTTCATGATTGTTTCAAGAAGCATCATCACACAAACAAGCACCAGCACCTCCAGGAAAGGTGTAATGTGGGCATTTAGCTAGATATGCCAGTTGAGGTGGGCTGGTCCATGTCGCTGTTTGTTCCCAGACATGTTTTTCATAAGAGGGACGAGAAAGTCTGCTGAGGAGTCCCTTATGCTGCCCCAGCTGTTGATCGTTGCACACCCCTGCATTGTGTAACATGGGGGCTCAGCTGCCCAGAAACCTCCCTCTTCCCAGTTTTGGCTGGGGTGCATGTGGTCTCCTTTTGATATGCCAGTACAATTTTTTCCAAGTCTTTAAAGAGCTTTTCAGCCCAGGTCACTGGCACCCCACCTAAGTTTGGAGAGATACAGATGCGGTCTAACAATTGAGTCCCCTATAAATTGTGCAAAACTAGACTGAAATAGTAGCTGCACAGTTTAAAGTGGAGGGAAGCTTGGCTTATCTGTCTCACAGGGAGGCACACACCCTGTCCGTGAGCAGGTCAGTAGTGACTGCTGAAGCTCTGCTAGGAACAGACGACTGCGATGCCACTAACGTCGACGCTGAGTTAGTATCATCATGAGCAATGGGCACTGAAGTCTGGTAACTTCAACTACCCTCACATGCCATTGAAAAAGCCACCACTGGTTTCTGTATTAAGACCAGATTGTTTTCAAGATCCTCAAATGATGTAAAAAAATTGTTCAGCTGAGTTGGTCCCAAGACTTAAGGATATCATCCAGTGGTGGATTCAGTGCTGAGCTTTGTCCTATTGGCCTAACTCAGCCTGGAGTAGAGAAGACACTGGGCTGTGAGAGCCATCCCTGGGATCAAAATTTCATCCTGTCTTAAGTAAATTCAACAAAGGTAGAGGCCATTTGCAGTCCTGTAAAGATATGCCTGATGCAATTGAAATGTGAGCTTGTGAAAGACTCTTGGAACCAAAACTTGAATCCAGTATCATTTCTTCAGAACACTTGTATCTGAACCGAGTTAGTGTCTTTTTTCTCTTTCTTTGCAATGGCTAAGTGCACTACCCTTATAGTCTATTTTTCATCATTGACCGGGCACTCTTCGCAGTATTGGGTTGTAAATATAAAGAATTATTTGTTTTGTAAACTTTTGTAAAAAAAAAAAAACAACAAAAAGTAATAATATTTTGGTAGGAATAATAAAAATCATATTATTTGGGTTATATTTATACATATGTGAAATAAATATACTATCAAAAAGTTGTATTTTATACAAAAAGTCAGCGGTTACCTTTTGTATTCTATATACAAAGTTTTGTATGATACGATTGTTTATTTTTATCTGCAGACTTCAACTTTGGATTTTGGGGAGGGCAGAACGGGATCGTGGTAAAATAGCTGGGTCTGACCCCAAGCTCACTGAAACCAGTGGAGTCTTTCCATTGCCTTCACAGGGCTTTGAATCAAGCCTTTAAATAACCTTCAGATATGTTTGACATCTGAAGCTCTCTGGAAACCTCAACATGAAAACATTCCAGGTTTCAAATTTTTTCCCTGAAAAAGGCTTTTATTATTATTATTATTATTATTATTGTTATTGTTATTATTATTGTAACTCTTGGGAGGCAGGTGGGACCTATGTAACTGTCATGTCCTTGTTGCATGTATGTCTGCTTTATATTTTCCCCATATTATAAACCAGTGTTTCTCTATACAGACTGAAGGGAAGAATTGCTGTACAGAAATGTTTGTGTTTATGCATTTTTACATGTGGCTGTATATACCTCCTAGTACTATGCAGTGACACTTATTTGACTCCATTTATTTTTCACCTAAACATGAATAGTATGTTTTTCAGTAGCTATCAAAACTCTGCCAAGTAAATCAATCAAAATTATCCCGAGCGTCTCTTTTCTTAATATGAATTTTATAATGAATGTCTGTTTAGTCAACTGCTTGTTCATCTGAGTAAATTAAAATTACAGGGATATTTTAGGAGGGGGTGAGAAAAATGTGCATCTGGGAGCTTCTGGGAGCTCAGTCTGCCTCTTTGCAAGAGAGCTGCAATGTTTTCCTACTGACTGAAGACATGGTTTCAGTACCAGCAAGGGTTAACAAATAACACGTGGTATTTTAGCTCCTGATGAATGGGTTGGTGTAGTCTTGCAGCACAGCAATTTTCTCTGGGATCCTGCTAAAGTTAAAGCATAGAGCTGGGTACCCCAAGAGCTAGGTACCCCAAGAGGGCCAACCAGGTCCCCAAGCCCATGTCCTGCCCTGGATCATGCCCTGGAGATATCTGCCCCTCCCTACTAGTAGAGACCTCTAACGAGATGTCAGAAATCAAGGCAACAGGCTTCTCCTTCCCTCCCTGCCTGCCTCACATTACGCTTCATTTTAGCCTAAAAAAATTCCAGCGTGTACCAGATCACGTTGGGTTGTGGATTGTTTCATACAAGTATTCAAACCACCAGGATATTTTTAGCAGGCCAGCCCTGCAGAAGTGATGTCCAGTTCCTTGAGAGGCTTTCCTCATTAGCCAGGTTCCATCTCCAAGTTGGTGGCTCTTTCCACCCCATGAGCTGAGCAGCAAGGGGTGGCAGAGGGGACATTTCAAAGGGACAAATGTCAGTACAGCGCTGCCTGTGCTCGAAGGCTGTGCTGTGCTATTTTCAGATGTAGAAAACGAAAAAGGGCTCCCCACACCTTAACTGCTTCACTGCTGTTGGTGATGCTCAGGGAGCACCATGATGTGCATCCGTCCTTTTAGTCCCCCTCTGCTCACCTGCCCCCATGGGCTAAGCAGGGAGACCCCTTCCTTGGCTGTCCCTCTCAACCCCAGCTCTGCTGACTGCTGCCCTCCCATTTTTTTGCCAGTGCTGCTCAGTCCCTCCACTATATATGACTCCCACCTGCAAATGGCTCCTGTGTCCTTCCCTGGCATCTGGGGGCTGCACAGGGAGGGATTCTGGCACGTGCCCTGTTCCCCACCACCCTGGCTGTGCCTGTGTTCCCTGTCCCAGCTGGAGATGATGAAGCGAGGTGGTGCCCAGGAAGTGCGTGGCTCTCTCCTTGCTTCAGCATCTCCAGCACACATGACAGACAGTGCTTCCCTCGCACTTGAGGGTGGAAAATAGGGCACAGCCCCACTCATTGGATGATCGCACGCTTCGCTGGGTAAAAAACTGGCTGGATGGCCGGGCCCAAAGAGTTGTGATGAATGGAGTTAAATCCAGTTGGCGGCCGGTCACGAGTGGTGTCCCCCAGGGCTCCGTTTTGGGGCCACTCCTGTTTAACATCTTTATTGATGATCTAGACGAGGGGATCGAGTGCACCCTCAGTAAGTTTGCAGACGACACCAAGTTGGGTGGGAGTGTTGATCTGCTCGAGGGTAGGGAGGCTCTGCAGAGAGACCTGGACAGGCTGGAGCAATGGGCTAAGGCCAACTGTATGAGTTTAAATAAGGCCAAATGCCGGGTGCTGCACTTTGGCCACAACAACCCCCAGCAGTGCTACAGGCTTGGGGAGGAGTGGCTGGAGAGCTGCCAGTCAGAGAGGGACCTGGGGGTGTTGATTGACAGCCGGCTGAACATGAGCCAGCAGTGTGCCCAGGTGGCCAAGAAGGCCAATGGCATCCTGGCTTGTATCAGAAATAGCATGGCCAGCAGGGACAGGGAAGTGATCTTGCCCCTGTACTTGGCACTGGTGAGGCCGCACCTCGATTACTGTGTTCAGTTTTGGGCCCCTCACTACAAAAAGGACATTGAATTACTTGAGCATGTCCAAAGAAAGGCAACGAAGCTGGTGAAGGGTCTGGAGCACATGTCATACGAGGAGCGGCTGAGGGAACTGGGGTTGTTTAGTGTGGAGAAGAGGAGGCTGAGGGGAGAACTCATCGCCCTCTACAACTACCTGAAAGGAGGTTGCAGCGAGCTGAGGATGAGCCTCTTTAACCAAGTAATAAGTGATAGGACAAGAGGTAATGGCCTCAAGTTGCGCCAGGGAAGGTTTAGGCTAGATATTAGGAAGTATTTCTTCACAGGACGGGTAGTTAGATGTTGGAATGGGCTGCCCAGGGAGGTGGTGGAGTCCCCATCCCTGGAGGTGTTCAAGAGGCAGGTTGACATATCGCTTAGGGATATGGTGTAGTTGGGAACTGTCAGTGCTAGGTTAACGGTTGGACTAGATGATCTTCAAGGTCCTTTCCAACCTAGATGATTCTGTGATTCTGTGATTCATCCAAGAGTACATTTGAAATAAATCAAGAAACTCATGCCCTGAAGGTTCCTCTTTGTCTGTCCTGGCTGTAAAGGCAGAAGACAGGGCAGGTGGGATGGCGGAGCCTCAGGCAGGGCAGCTGCCTGTCTGAAGAAGCTACATATATATCAGTGAGCTGAAAAATAGCCAGGGACCCCTCCCAGGCCCTGGAGCGTGGTTCTCTGTGTCACCAGTCTGTGACAGTCCCTGGTAGTGCTTGGGTGCAGTGACCACCCTCCCAAAGAGGTACCACAACCAAGAGCCATTCCCACACTGGATGCAGAATAAGAGGAGTAAGAGGGTATAATAATATGGACACGGGTCACCCTGTGCCACATGGCCTCTGTGCCAGAAAATGTCCTCAGACCTGTCTCCTCTGCCCAGGGAGAGGTAGCCAGTGAGACCACATGGAGGGGGTGGGTGACATGGGTGGCAATGAGTATTTTCTCTGCCTGGCCAGATGCAGCACAGAAGGAACTGCACCAGATCTGGGCGAGGGCTGACCTTTCCCATTGCATCTGAATCACTTGGCAGGAAGCGCTACCAGCTCGGACGGGCAGCACAGCCAAGAGCGCTGCTCCCTCTCACAGCAGCACGGCGGTCTGGCAGCTGCAGGAACCAGGGATGACATGGAGAGGATCCTGCTGCAACAAAAGCTTAGACCATGGTAAAAGATTACATCACCCTGATTTTTAAATTAGGCATTCTGAGTCATGTAGACCACTTTGACAGAGCCCCTTTAACAGGGTTCCAAATCATGTATACATATCCCATGTATCCCTTTAAAGAAAACATAAAATTTATTTCATTTTTTTCTTCTAGTTCACAAAATGGTTACAAACTAGCTCAGCCACACTTTACTGTCTTACTGGAGGACTCACAGGATGAAATGCCAATCCATACGCTACAGATCAGGTCAGGTAAGTTGATAAAAGCAGCCTGTTTAAGACTTTAAAATCTAGGTTTTAAAAAAAAAAACTAAACCCACACCAAAACCAAACTAGCATTTTCCAATCTTGCCTTTTCATTATAAGGAACTTCTATAAAAGAGTTGAAGCTTAAACGATTGTTTTCTCTGTAATGATTCAGGCTCCTCTGTGCTGAAGAGCAAGCACCGAGTGAGCGACTGCAGTTGCTGGTTGAACATGTGTTGATGTCTGTGTTGCTGCTGCCTGGGTATCCAGGTTGGATGAGCTGCTTAGCTGTCCTCAGGACATGCAACGGCAGAGCCGGTCCATGTCTTCTGGAGCAGCAGGGTTAAAGCCCCACCGGCTGTGCTGGCATGCGCCTGGCATGCAGCTTGCTCTCCCCAGACATGTCGTGCATTCCTGTGCATGGCTTGAGACAACAAAGATGTTCTATCTGCGACGTTTTCACTCTGGCTGACTGGTCTGCCTTGTTCTACAGGACACAGTTGCTCTGTTTTATCCTTCATGCCCAGGAACATTGGGGAAATCCTGTAGTGCTGTTAAGTGTTTAGGTGAAATACTAAGTATAGGTGCACCCATGCAGCTCATGTGCAAGTTAACACCTCTGATGGCAAAATCTATCCCTCAACATTGATTTGACATGAAAGGAAAGATTCCTGTCATTGTGAAGGTCAAAGAACATCGTGTAAGGGCAGAGTTTGCCATTGACACCATTATGTTGGAGTGACATGGTGAAAATAAAAATTGAACATATTCAAATTGCCTTTTGTGCTGGCCTGGTCTCTAAGTACAACAGGGAAGTTCAACTCTAGAGACCTAAAAATTTTTTTTAAAATTAAATTAGTGCCTCAAGAGCATGAGCTCCAGGGTATCAGCTGGCTGAGAAATCTTTCCTAGAAATTATCGTGTTATTATTTGAGGATCTGATTTGGAAAGCTCCTTCTTATAGAAGTACCCCGTAGGGTTAGTTCCATTAACTGATCTTACATGTCAATCAGGTTAACATATGAGTGTAATTCATATATGAATGTAATTTCAATCAATGAAAGACATCTAACTTTCTCTAGGAAAGGCATATTTGGGGACTCAGCACATTGGCTGCATCTCTTCAAATTTATTATAGAAGGAATTTGATAAATATTCCCAAAGTGTAATTTTAAAAAAGAGAAAAGTGTCAGAATGTACGTGCTATATTACTTGGTTCATCAAACTTACCAGTGTCTTTAAGGTAAATACCGAGGAATGTCTAAGAATATATGCATTGGCCAAAGTATCCCTTTGTGAATCTGCACGTCAATTTTACCAATGACAATGGTTTATTCCTTTCTTGAGTTCCTTTTTACTCTTAAGGATCCTGCTTTTCTTCCATGTTACTTGTCCTCCAGCAAAACTAGCTGGCATAACGTTACTCCTTATAGTAACTCTATGAGTAACTGAACTCTACACCAAAGGAAAACTGGTGTAAATGTACTCTCTCCTGTGGTTTCCTTAGTGTGAACTTATTAGCCTTGGTCTGTTGGGTAACCAGGCTCACAGGATGTCTACAGCAGAGGCAGGAACTCTTATGTGTGTTCCCAAAAGGTTGATCAAAGCTGCAGGGCTATGTGGTGTTCCCGTTCACATGTCAGCAGTAAATTAACTGCATTAGCACAGCTAAAATCAGGATTTCATGCATAAAGCTCCCTCAAAGCCAACTTTTCCCTTCATTTAAGAAACAAATCCACTAATCAAAGGAGTTTCCCCATATTTACATTTCACCTTTATATTATATTGTGCCACAATGCACTTGATTAATTGTACTGTAGTAAAGCCATCACATGCTAATCTCATTCATTAACTTCCCTCCAACCTCAAAGACTTAGTCCAGTCTGTTTTACAATATAATCTGCTAACTTCTTACATGCAAATACCAACAGACCATCTGTTTATACTGGGGAATTTAAAATCTTCGTGTAGAAAATGTCTGGAGTATTTTAGAAGGTTACGAAGAGAAGCTTTCAAATGCTGACAAGATAGTGCATTTTAAAGAAGCAAATCGTTAAAAAAGAAAAAAAAATGTCCTGGAGAATATTTCATTACTTTCTGAACATTGAACATAGTCTTTTTGCAAGTGACTCAAGTGCACAAAACATTTCAAAACCTCAGAAATTTCCTTTTGTTACATTAGTTTTTTAAGCTTCAGTAGTGGCGATTTTGTTTTTAATTTTTCTTTTTTGAAAAAAAATGAAATAATGTCCTTTTTATACACTTTGCCTCCAAAGCCTCCTGCTATTAGATCGGTTTTAGCTTTCACTAAGCAAGAGTGTGCAATAAAGGAAAAGTCTCCCAGTGGCCACCAACACTGTGACATAGTGTAGCTGTGCATTTAGATGGCAGATTAGCTCCAGAAATGCTACTTTATATTAAACTATTCAAGCTTTCATCAGAGAATGTTTCCACGAGGCTGTTACGGCCTTTGATATAAGGCAAGATTTTCAAAAAGGAGTCCGAAGTCTGGCTCCCATGTTCACACTGATCAAAATGGTGATGTCTGGCCCCCAGATTTTAGCCCCATCATCGCTTGCAGAATAGGGGCATTTGGCAACATGATGTACATAAACAAGCAATGCAAATGATCAGAAGTTTAGAAAATATATGGAAAAGTGTTGAGGTTGTTTAGACTAAAGAAGAGGAGGTTTGAGTGGGGATAGGATGAAGATTCTTTGAATAGATAAATCACTGCTGTCAAGGGAAAAGATTATGTATTTCCATATTGATTCACACAGTTCAGTTTAGATGCCAGGTGTAAGTTTTTAACAGGAAAGATAATATGACAATGGACTGTCTGAGGAGGGTATGCGGTCTGAAGGTCCTCAAGACCTGGTTAGGCACCTGTCAGAAATTATAGTGGTATGGTTTATCTGCCTTCAGCCAGTCGAAGAGATTAATGTCTTCATGGGTCCTCACAGGAAGACAGAAAAAATAGGGAAAACAAGTGGAAAGTTTTCATGTCGAGGAAGAAATAGAAAAGAACCAGTAAATAGAGTTTTGTGGGGCTTAAGTCAATGAATACTCACCAATTGACATGAACATCACCCACCCCCCCATACTGTAATGCAGCTACTCGAATCACTCTCCGCTCCCATACCATAAAAACACAGCAGGAGGCCTGAGAGAGTTGGGTTTGTCCCAACTGTCTTGCCTGCCCCTTCAGTCTTTTTCCTGGGGGGTGAAGTTAAGGAAATCTTCCATTTGAGCTCCTTTCCTGAAGAAAAAGGTTTTGATTCTATGCTTGCCCTTTTGTGTTAAAGTTACCAAGGCAAGCTGGCTAATCGCTGGGCTGATCAAAAGGTCCCAGAGATACCTGAATCCAGCTCGGATCATGTCTAAGTTGATGTCTTTGTTCACTTCACAAAACCAAACAGGAGTAGCTTGTGTGAGGATTAGATATCTGCAATTCAATCCAGATGATTGCTTTATTATGGAAAACCATTCCTCTCCATACCACCCAGAAAGACAGCCACCGTGGGATGAAGTATCGCGGGCTCCTGTTCCGCCCCAATTGAAGTTGCAGGCTTTAAAGGCAGAGTTAAAAGAAGGCATACAGCTGCTACAGGAGATGGGCTTAACACTGTATGAACACCATGTGCTTGTAACAATATTTAAAGGATTAGGGGAGAATTAAATGTTTGCCTGTTGTTCAGCACAGCTTTAAAGCTGGAAGACGATATTAAAGAAGATGTTTCCCCTTTTTAAATACCAGAAGGGGACTCCTAAAACAATACCTGGAAAATGCAGGCATGACCTAACAGTTTTATACACAAAGGTGCCGGACAATTCTTATCAGACGGGTGAAGAACATGCTATTTCGCAGTATAAAAGAGTGATATAAAGTTCGCAAGTTAAAATATCAGTGCACAACCACCAGCATGGACAGCCAGCTTAAAATTCCTCTCCAGGAAACAGAAGGCAGGCATCCTGGTTGGTGGTTTCAATTTATGCTGGGCTGTGGGTTAACTGGCCAGTAGCAGTGTGATGTTTCCCATGGCCTCTCCTAGGAGCAGTTCTCTTGGGCAGCCAGGGGTGGTCACCAGTTCAGCTGCTGCTGTTAAATCTGTCTTGTACCTAGAATCAGAGCTCTTAAGTCCCCAAAGAAGGAAATTTCTCTATAACCTTTTAGGAAAAAGCAAATCTGAGATAGAAACACCCTTGGCGAGATGCTCAGGTCAGTGGGTGCTTTCTGGTGGAAAGGCTTAGTTAAGGATTCAGGCAAATTTAGTGCCTTAGCTTGCAAGCGGAGGAATGGAAAGTCTCTAAAGGAAAAGCATTATCTTTCTCAGAGAGGTTATGACATTAAATCAGATTTTTACTGAACTGAGAAACTTGCAGGTCCAGGAATAGGGCTAAAGTGGTCTTAAGATACCTTGGCATGTTCCTGATCCCAAGCTATTCTGCATAACTTAGATGACTTTGGCTGAGTTGTGGCACACACCCCACAGCAACCGCCCTCCAGACACCAGAGGTCTGCCTGGGGCAGCTACGCTGCTCTGTGCTGTGACTGCACTCTTGCTCTGGGCCTTTCTGTCTGTAGCCATATACCAGGTCCAGAGCTTCTGAAAGCATCTTTAGAAGGCAGACCGATGGCTGTCTTCTGCATGAGGGATCATCTCTTCCAGCTGCATTTGAGGCTTTTATGGATTATTCTTCACTGGTCGTCTTCTTTTATTCATTATAGAAGGGGAAGAGGAAAGTTGAAAGCCTCACTTGTTATATCTTTACCCTCTCCTGCTCCAGCCTAACTCTGTGAAACATGTTATCACTGAAACAGTTAATCTGGACTAGTAGCAATTGATATCACCCTTAGAGAATAAAGGAAAATTCTTTGTAAGAGCAAATACTCATTCTGAGCAAACACAGCCCTGATTTCCTTAGCTGCCCATCACCTAACACAGTTGCATTACTTGTGACTTCACAGGCCCCACAGTGAAGAAAATAACTGCTCATCTTCACTGCTGCCATACTATAAATTTGAAATGCATTCAGTTTTGTGTTAGTTTTAATCACAGTGGGAATGTGCTCTATAGGATATTATCCAAGCATTTTTACAAAGGGCACTGAGCTAACAGATACTCAGGTTATTGAACAACATATTCATGCAGCCAAAGACTTTAAATCTTGTCCACGAAGAAATGTTTAAGCAGAACAAGGACATTTCTCTCCTTTCTTTCTTTTTCTTTCTAAAAGTGAATTAATATCTCTCACTGGGGACACTGGTCCATCCTACATTAACTTAACCCTTGCCTTTACAAAGGATTCTCATGACCCTTCTCTGGGAAGGGATTGCATCTCCATTTTTTGGAAGCAGGTATTTGTATCTGGCACAGGGAATGCCCATAGGGTAAAGAAGTACCTTTGCCCTGGGAAATTCCACTCTTGTTTGGTTGAGACATTTAATGTTAAATCTCTGTTATTTTACTTCTCTGTTTCCTTAGGCTGGAAAGTATGTTGGCAATGTTCCAGCACAACTGAAGCATCCGAGGGAGCTGTGAGGCACACGCTCATGGTTCAAGCCAGGGCTCATTCTGAATTCCTGCTGGCTTCAGGCACTGCCAACCCCACAAGCACCTCTGCTCTCTGCAGTTGCTTTTGCAGCAGAGTTGGCCAAAGCAAACATGTCCCAGCCAAGGCATCAGCCTCCAACCTGTCTCCGCTCACGAACCACCCGAGCTCGTCTATCAGCGTGCTAAGGATGGGCTGAACGTGTTGGCAGAGCAGCAGCAGATATTGCCTGGAGACACTACTGAGCTGCCAGAGCAGCTGCAGCTGGGAGATGGTGGAGGACTGTGTTTCATGTCACAGTCCCATCACACCACTCTGGGGCCCCCATGATGGACAGAGGGTTGCCATCCCCGGGCAGGAAAAAAAAAAGGTTGCCTTAGGCTTCTTTCTTCTCCCTCCACATTAGTGCCAACAGATCCAGCACTAAAACTTACTTCTCATCCTTCCCCCTCCTTGTCAGGGACAGGAATTCCCCAGCAGAGAAATGAGGGCTGTCATCTTACACCCATAAACTCCCCAACAGTAGCATATGTCCCTCTCAGTCTCTCAGACATATTGCAGGGACACGAGGCCCCTGCCTTTCAAGGACAGGAAAGGGAATACTGGATTGTACTCCTCCTCATCAACTTTTGAGCCAAACACATGAGACAGCAATCCTTTTCAAATATCCCAGACCCAAAACGTACAGACATGCACAGAGAAATGAGGGTATCAGGACCCATCACAGTCTCTGAGTTACAGTACTGAAGGTTCAGGGGTCACTGACTGTGGATGATAGTAAGGTGACATATTACACTCACATAAGATAATTAATGCTTAGTTTTGGCCTTCACAAATTGTAGTTTATATATCAGCACTGCATCAGAGTCTTGCTACGCGTGGTAGAAGCAGTTGACATCCAAATGCTGGAATATGGCCAGTAATGGCATATTTGGAGTTGCTTGTGAAACCTGAATTCAGCCACACTTACATGCAGGCATTAAACTGATGTTTAACTACACAGTCCGATTATGCTTTTTGTCCTGAACCTCCACTGCATCCAGCACAGAGGTGGAATGCCTGAGCAGGATCCATTCAAGTTATATGGGCAAATTTAAACTAGGCATTTCCTAACTTTTGGTACACATGGTATTGCAGCCTAAATATTTCTTGAATGCATTAATTTGATAAATACAATATAAATTTCGCTACAAAACAAGTGGCAGGATAGGCATATGCTGGCTGTTACTTGCATGATCTAAAACTAGAGGGAAGTGGTGTTCACGTCTATGAGAATGGTAACAGTAAACGGTCCTTTCAGCTTGTGCCAAAATTTTAGAGTCTGAGACCGCTTGTAGGAGACTGGATGATGTGCACTTCCCTGACCAGCCACTCGCTACCACCTTCCTGGGAGAAGCACACCATCCCCTTTCCAGCTGGCTGGTGCTCCTATGGGCATTGATCAGTGTCCCCATACTGGGTGTGTAGTGGCCTTGAAGTCAATGAGAAACAACTCCCTGGGTAGGTCCACACTGCTAAATAAACAGCAGTCAGGCAGAGATGCTGGCCATGAAGCCAGGCAGAGCAAATTGGCTTCTGCTCGCACCAGAACCAGTTCCTTCTGGAGCAGTCTGGCCACATCCACACTACGTTGAGCCTGGTTCTCCCTTGGCCCTATATGACACTAAGATGTAATTTTTATTTTGGAGGCTATTTCAAATCAGCATGTCTGCTACAAAGGGAGACCCACCAGGCAGCTATTTTCATGGCAGGAAAGGATGGGTATGTCTTGCACATCTGGAGGTGCGGCCTGAGAGCACTGGGCTGTTTGAGAAGGCACAGCTTGCTGTCACTGTGCAGAGGCTGCGTAGGGTGCAGGGAGCCCCATCCCACACCACCTTTTGAGACCCATCACTGGGGCAAGCTCTGTCTTGAAGATCGCTCGCCCAGTGGTAAATCTGAAAAGGCAATGTGAGTGCCTTGAAGCCAGCAGATTGAAGCAGTCTCCCCATCCCACATGGTAAACTAACAATTAAGCAGTGTGATTAATCAAGGCTCCAGCACTTAAATTTGCTCCTTGTGCCTCTTATTTGGCATTATTGACAACCCTGTCATCTCCATCTCCAAACTGCCATCTCCAAATCCAAATTATCCATTGCCATCTCCAAATTATAGTACCACTGGAAATGGCAGTAAGCTTCCTCCCTCATTGTATCCAGGGTCTTAATGGGTCTTCAGTAGCTTCCTGAATGTTTTCCACAGCTCACCCACTGCAGATATGTTGCTTACACAGAGGAGATAATCAAACACCTCTCAAATACTTCATTTTTATTACACTCACTGTTAAGCCTGCAACTCCCCAGCCCTTTCATCACTAGAGCTGAACACCCTATTGCATCTAAAAGAAAGTCAGACAACTGTATGAGCCTTCCACATGGAAATTTGAGCCATCAAGGTAAATAAAAGGGAAACCAAAAGGTTTTCCTTAATAGGAAAAGAAGCATAAATGAGATAAAATCAAGTATTCTTAACCATTTCCCCAACTGTAGCTATTAAATACACCAGTTGTAGATTAAGATCTCACTTTGTGCACATACACAATATAAAGAAAGTACTATTTCAATAATGACTATTTTAAAAATGGCTGTTTGCTTGAAAATTGGTGTATAAATCAGGACTGTAAAATAAAGATTTGAGATCCAAGAAGTACAGAGACTCTTACCCTGCGTATGAACACCTATCCCTATCTTAATGACACTGCTCAGCACAAATGCTGAGACCTCAGAAAATCACCCTCCTAATGGCTGACAATATCAAAACCAACTTTTGCCCCAATGTCCTTCCTTCCTGCCTGATCACCCTACAAGTTCTGGAAATACATTTATTTCCAGCAGTGGTGGTTTAACAAGCACCAGAACTTTCAAATTTAACTCCCGTGAGTAATTCTTACTTCATGTTTGCCAGATTGGACACCATTACACAGATGGCAAGGAGCTGCTGAAGTGTTGCAGTCCAAACCTGTAGACAGCCAGACAGCTGCTGTGATGTATTTAGTCCTTCAGGAGGAAAGATGCTATACTACTTTATTTGAAGTGACACTAAAAATTGATCTTCTAAAACTGCAATATGGTTTGTGGCATGTAATGGAAGTCCTGCCTGTAGAGCCTGAGGAATACTGCACACAGCAGGTGAGGCAGCCACGTGCTCTCCAGAACAGGGTGCCTGCACCTTCAGACTTCACAGTCTGCTACAGCACTGAAATACTTACCTTGTCAGCCTTGGACTGGTATCATTGCTTAGCTATAAGCAAATGCATGCTGCAGTACATTGCAATAAATCAGTATCTGCAGAGACCATTAAAAATTAAAAGCATAAGGCAATTAAAAGCTGGGTGAAATGTCTGACTCCAGGCAGTGGTCTGTACGCACTGAGCACACACTGGGATGGATCCTGACGTACTCATTAGCCTGTCTGATATTTAATGCCTCACTGCTCTGCCAGCAGCCATGAGCTGGTGGTGAGTGTGAGGACAAGAAAGCAGCAAGCAGAATAAATATTCTGCCCATCAGAAGTGCTCTGTAAGCAGGTAGCAAGTTATAGCATGCAGGATTAGGTCCAGCTTGAGTCCAGAGCTCCACATCCGTAACACCTTGTACCAATATGTGCATGACTGCATAAAAAAACCCCAATCAAGTGACCAAAAAAAGCATCAGAGGCCTACTAATCATTAACTTCTGCTTCTATCAGACACATGGCGGGTGCAAGGCAAAAGCACTGTCAGGGTGCCATCACAGCCAGTAAATAACCATGTCAGGGGTGAGCTAAGGTGACCACTCTGGTCAGTTTAACCTCAAGTACAGTAATCTTGGAGACACGGTGACAATTTAAGTGTATCTGCAAGTCCCTCTCTTGGTTTTGACTAGTTTCCAGCTTCGATGGCACAGGCATCATGCATCAGTAGGACCGAATCCACGCATGTGCCCCATGACCATCTTGTAACAGATGTTCTTGCAACCACAGGCAGCTCTAGCTCCAAATCACAGCCACAGCACGTTGTTCTTCAACAGCCTCTCTGCGTGTGCCAAAGCTCTTGCTGTTTCTGACCTCATACTTTATCAGCTGATGGAGCTTGACAAAAGGAACACATGCCACCTCCAGTGTGATCTGATGATCGTACATCACAGTGGGATCTCGCCAGTGACAATCCGCCCTTCCCAAGGCGCTGAGAATCTTTTATCGGCTGCCCACTGCCCTTAAGCTGTACATCAAGGAGACAAGAAAACGTAATAAATCTGAGAACCATTTTAGTGAATCAAAGGGAGAGACGAGGGTGTCTCTGGTTGTGTGGTTTTCAGAACAATTATGGGACTGAGTCATGCTGCAAATTTGTTGGACTCACTGATGTGGACTACTAGAGAGGAAGGCACAGTGTTTGAAGCTGCCATTGCTATGAATTATTCAGTGCGCCGGCTAACAGGGCACAGAAATGTATGAGTATAGTGGGGAAAATATGGGAGATCTGTAGAGCTCTAGTGAGGAGAGCTAGTTTTAGGATGGATATGTTTTTAATGTTGGGGCTGGAGTGAAGGGGAGAAGGCAACCATTTTCAGAAGGGCTTAGGGCTCTCGTTCCCTTGTTATTTATAGGCCTTTCAAGTAACCGTGTTGGGTTGTGAGATGGGGAAGAGGGGGAGGGAGGGGAATGTCTGATGAGCTGTACCATGTAGGGCAGGTTATGACAAAGACTGCAGCAGGGGAGCATGCTTTCTTAGAGAGAATCATTTGAGCACATGGTTCTGCTTCATGGTTCACCCTTTGACCACTGTAGAAGCACGATTCCTCCTCTGCTCTGGCACCCGATGCTCCAGGTACCTTTAGTCAAGGAGTCACCGGCCATGACCAAACATCCCCACAAGACCCCTACGAGCAGGTTGTGCCAGGAAGCCTGGGATGTGTGACTGTCCCTAGCCTTGGGTAGCACTGTGCTCACACGACAGGCCTGTGTTTGGCTGTGAAGCAGCAAAGCCAGCAAGTTCCAGGGATAAGAACATCTGGATTTGTAACATCTAGCACATTCATCTATCACATACCAGATGTATGGACTACACATACAGACAGAACTAGAATCCCTTACTCAACAGACACGTAGTTTAAATACAATGGACACAAATACTCTCTCCCTTTCACCCTGAAGGTCCGAGGCAAAAGTTTTACTTCTCCTCGCTTAATCGTGTTTTATATGGTACATAAAATTACCTTCTTTGTGTTGTATTTGCCACAGCTTTGACAGCCTCTAAACACCTGAGAAAGCCAGGCTACATATTTGACACTTCTTATGTGCTATAAACAAAAGTTACAGCCACATACAATTTCAGAAAGTACTGCAGGATGTCTGCTTGCCCTTTACTTGGAAATAATCTTTCACAGCTTTGATTTGAGAAAGTTCCTTGTCATTCTCTCTTTCAGGATATCATTTATCTCAGCTGTGTCAGCGATAGAGCATTAAAAATGAACACAGGTAATTTTATTACTTATCCATGATTATTTTTAATTTTATTACTTATCCATTTTATTTTACTGTTTCCTGTCTTCAAATCACAAAACAGCAGAACATTCCCTCATAAAAAAACAAATGATGGTATTTGTAAGATAATGGTAAGGGATGTGGCAAGCAAAAGTAGGTTAACTATGCTTATTTTGCATCTGTTATAAAACAGTCTTCTGAATTGTTCTTAATTGGTTTTGGTTATGTCAGAGCCTTTATTTAATTCTCCATCACTTGTAAGAGCCCTGAGGTAACTCACTTCACAGAGAAAATTCTGACTGACTTTGAAAATGTGGTATTGTTGAGCAGAAAGACTCACTAAGCAGACTGCTAGCTTCTTTCAGCAGGAGGAGAGATCCAGGAGGTGATTAGCTTTGTTCTCATTTACAAAGCACCAGTGGGAATTTCTAAAAGGTTTCACAGGCCCTGGGGATAAGGCCAAGAACAAAACAGGGCAGTGAAAAGCAAATAGAGCACTTCATCAATAAACTACTTAGAGATGCCACATCAATAGCAAATTAGGAAGAAAGGAAGGCAGTCTAATATTTTCACACAGCAAAGGAGGTTTATATATTGTTTTTATTCCTGCTTGACTTTTTTTAAACAGCTGCACCTCTATCAAGCTAAGTTTAGTGGAGAGAACAGAGGTAATACCAACTCATGACAACACTATTTGGTAAGATTTGAAAGGAAGACATGCACTGCTCTGTGCTAGTTCTACAGCGCTGACCTCTCCCAAGGGTTACTACCATCAGGAACTCCATCCTCGGGAAAGCTGGGAAAAGAGCACAGCAGTGGGAAAAGGCTACCAGGAACTGTGTGACTGTGTACCAAAGATGCAAAACTACTGCTGCCACAGCACCCTCTGTCCGCTTGTCTCTGAAGAGGACACAGTCTGCTTGCCCTGACATAGGTGGGATGGAAAGCTAAAGAGAAGGGTGGAGGGAGAGTATCTCATTGGTATCTCATTTGCCATTAATAAATGGTACTTCTGAAAGGTTCATTGACCCTAACTAGAGAAAAATAAAATAAATCAACATTTAAACAATTTTTACAGCTGGGACAAAATCAGCACAGGTCTATTGATCTTTTCATTGTAATAATGGCAAAGCAGTTTGTTTGGATTTTAACACTGCAATAAAACACTAGCAATTATCTTATTTTTTAAAGCAAAAATCTCACTTCCAACCAGAAACCAGAGTTTTCATTTTAGAAAAGGCTCCACAAACTAAATTTTCTAGTCTGAAAAAAAAAAAAAAACACCAGTAGACAAACTTGAAGATTAAGTAAAAAATACAGAAAAAAAAAAACCCTGCTTCATCAAAGCTGTGTTTTCAAGTTTAAACCAGCTTCAAAACCATCCAACATCAACTTTACTCAAGAGCTGCTAATAGACACTAAAGAAAAGAGCGACGGAGGCGATTTCACAGGCTCATCACGCAGTCTCTGGCAGGGCTCCTGCAACCCTGCTTCAGCATCCTGCTCATGTTCACCGGCTTCTGCATGATTTAATCTGCTCCGGAGTTACACCCTGATGACAGGAACAAAACGGGAAACAACAGAGATACATCAACTAATTTAGTCCTTGGAACACAAACAGGGATGACGTTTCAGTAACCATTTTACAGCTGCAGAGTATTCAGATGTTTAGAAGATACAGGGTTTATGCTGTTTTGAGGTAGTGTTTCACACAGGGAGGTCCATTTGGACTGATGCTCCTGACATCATGTGCTCTTTACCAACAAGCAAGCCTTACTGGAAACCTACCTGCCTACTAACATGTCCCTAGCATTTCAGTTTCTTTGTCTCATGGGATTTTTGCCAAAACAGCTATGCATTTGGAAGACACCTTCACACTGGGCATGAGAGCCTTAAGATGCAATTCCCCAGTCTCCACAATCAATGCCACGACCTTTTCTCTTGATCACCGAATTACTCCAAGGAAATGAACATGCTATGGCTCTTCCTGCAGATCATTTGATACCAAGCTGTGAGTGCAAAGCTTCCTGGGCACAAATGGTCACGTACGCATGTGAGCTGCCAGTCAGGTAACTCTTCTCCCTGCGAGCACACAGAGGATCCGTGCTGGCACCCTGCGGACTCGCGTGATTTTGACCTGCCATGTTCCACAGCCTGTGCCCCATCCAACTGAGGGATAAAGTCAAAGGGGATTCTTGAGCAGACATGGGCAATTAAAAATTTCAGGAGCACAACTGGTTTTTGTTATGGGTGTACAACCCAACACAAGAGAGGGTCTCAGCAGAGCCTCTAGCAGGGCAGCCCAACACAAATAAGAAGATGACTTCAAGAGGACCCTTGAGAGAGACCGTTTCCTTGCTGTTAGGAATGACCACGGTGCCCCAGGGAAGGAACCTGAGAGCTGCCGCCTTCCCTTGGTTTTCAAGAGGCCACAAAGAGAGATCCTGGCCAATTCTGTACGCCCCCACCCGCTGGCTGGCTCCCCCTGTCTCTCACCCTCTTCTCGCCCCTAGGCTGGAGGGATGAGGAGCCCCCGGGCCCCGGCCAGGCTCAGCCCGCGGGAAGGGAGGCAGGGGTGTGGCGAGGGGAGGCCGGGCACAACCCCCTTCCCCTCCCTCCGGCCGCCGAGCTCGGCGGCCCGGCCCCCACCTGCGCGTCCCTCAGCCCTGCGAGGGGAAGGGGCCGCACGGCGCCCCCGCCTTACCCCCTCCCTGCCCGCCGGGACTGCGGGCTGAGGCGGAGGCAGCCCGGGGGAGGCCCTGCCGCCGCCGCTCCCTTCCCCGCAGCCCCGCGTTGCCAGGCTCTGCCCCCTCTCGCCGCCCCGCCTCAGCCCGCCCTCCCCGCGCGGCACGCCGGGCCAACATGGCCGCCTCCCGCCCCGCCGGGCGCCCGCCGCTCGGCTGACAGACAGCTGCCCGCCCCGGGGCCGCCCCGCCGCCCGGCATGGAGGAGAGCTCCAGCTGCGAGAGCCTCGGCGCCGGGCGGGCGGCGGCGGCGGCGCGGCCGCCCAGCGGCGACTCCCTCTCCAGGTAACGGCCGCCGCGCCATCGCCCCCCCGCGCCGCTGCCGCCGCCCGCGGGGGGCCGGGGCCGGGCTGCCGCTGCCGCACCGCCGCGGGGCTCGGCGGCTTGAGGGGCCGCTCGTCAGTCAAGAGCCATCGCGGGCCGTGGGGGGCGAGGAGGAGGGCGAACAGGGGTCGGCGAGGAAAAGGAAACTGAGGGGATGGAGCCGGTGCCATTTTCTCCCCCCGTGGGCAGGAGGCTCGGGCGTCTCCCCGCCGGTGAGGCGTCCCTGTGGGGCGTCCCGGCGCTTGGGGCAGCTCTGGGGTGACGGTGCACGCTGGCAGACGTGACTGCGGCCAAGCCGGTTCCTTTGACAGGCGTTTAGTCAGAGAAGGAGGTGCCACCCCCACCAGCCTTTCGATAAAAGCTCCCTAAATAACCAGAGCTGTGCCACCAGCCGTTGATACGTGCAGTGAATGGATTTAGGAAATCACCAGTACAGGTGAGCTTTTGCTGGAAGCGTAGGGTAGGCACCGGGTTTGTTCCTGCACACTGCTGTGCCCAAGCTAGGCCTTATCATGTGCTTTTTCAGTAACAAATTTACTGGGGTATTTGTGGTTTTGTCCTCATGGCTTTTTTCTGAGAGCTTGACTGCGGTCTGAATGACATTTAATGCCACGTGGGTAAATCCAAGGTCTTTAAGCCACAGAAGCTGAAAGGAGACTTTCCTGTTTGTCCCACCCTCTGCAGGCTATTGGTGAAGTTTGAATTTTGTGACTCAGAAGCATGTCTCGCTTGGGCCATGCGTTTGATGCCAGAGAGGGTGGTAGGGTAGCAAGGGAGGATGTTGGCAGATGGACAGGGGTGGTCCAGGGTTTCGTGTTAGGGCCTGGGAGCAGGATGACCTGACAGCTGAAGATTATTCTGTCCCGTTCTGACTACCCTTGCCATGCCCAGGTCGTAGGATCACAGGGTAGCTCAGGCCGAAGGGATCCCGGCATCCCTCAGTCCAGCCTCCTGCTCACAGCATGGACAGCTCTGAGATCAGATCAGGCTGCTTGTGACTTTTACCCAGTCTGGTCTTGAAAACCTACAAAGATGGAGACTTCACAACCCCTCTGGGCAGCCTGTCGCCATCTCCTGAATCCTTTCCACGTAGGCATTGGGACTGCTTTTTGGTCCCCTGAAGCAGTCTCTGCTCCAGGCTCCCCCAGCCGCTCCATGAACTCCCTCCAGCTCATCAATGTCTTTCCTACACTGGGGGGCTAAAACCTGGGTGCAATATTCCAGAAGTGCTCTAATGAGTGCCAAGTAGGGGGGGATCCTTCCCTGGATCTCCTGGTTCTGCCTCTGCTCTTACAGCCCAGGGTGCTGGTGGCCTCTTTGCAGACAGCATCTCTGTACTCCCATGCTTGGTTTTTCCCCAGCAGGACCCCCAAGGCCTTTCCCGCAGAGCTGCTCCCCAGACAGGCAGTGCCCAGTTTGCACTCAGGTTTCTTCATTCTTGAGTTCTTCATGACTCCTCATTCTCATTTCACCCTCCATCAAATTGTTCTGTTCTCTGCTCTTTGTTTCAGTTTCCTTGTGCAGGTTACCTGTGCCCTGCCAGATGCCTACAGGTCTCTTTCCCTCTTACCTCACTGACCCAGTATACCCAATATGCTCTTTTTTTTCCTTCTGCAACTTGGACCCATCTGGAGGTCAGTCACTGTGAGAGACACAGGCCTGTGGACAGAAAAGAGAGCTTAACTCGGAAGAGCCAATAGCTACAAGGAACCTCCTGTTCAGCCTCTCAGCAGCATGCTCTGCACACACAAAACCATTGGGAAACGGAGATGATAAGTCTTGTTTCTGTGGAGCATGTACAAGGCTATGTCCTGCAGTCCCTGAAAAGGCTCAGACCTGAACAGATTTCTTGGGATATAAAAAAGCTTATCCAAAAGCTTTCAGAATATCAAGTGTCTGTGCCAACATCTAGAACTCATAGACAATTTTTTGGATGTATCCCAAACAAAATATATTCTTCTCTAGCTAGGTGTTGGAAATAGATAAATGTTTTTCATCTGCAGTTGTTAACAAAAAAACCCTCATCTTAAGTTGGTGTATGCTGTGAAACTTTTTAGTTGAAATGGTTAAGATTAGGGCAAAATTATAAGAAAGTAAAATAAGGTTCTTGTAATGGGAGATGCCTGGTGCCCTTCAGAATGTGTATCACCAGCTTCCCCTGGAAATCTAATGATACTTATGCGCAAGTAAATAATTTTCCTATGAATTGGATTGTAGATCCATTTTTTTTTTCATTAAAGCTGCACTGTAGTCTGATTTTATGCATCAGAACAGCCCCTCTGAAGCTAATGGGATTATTTGTATATGTTGAAACATACTTATTTTCAACTCTGGGATTGTGGTGTAGTAGCTAGACTAACTTTGAGTTGTTAACCTGTGACTGTAGAAATGTGACACATTTTCACTATGTGATTTAGTTTGAAAAGTTAGCTTTGGGGGTGATGTGAGGAGCATAGTGAATCGTGACGGTGCTGTCATCAGTTTTTGTAATCCATTTTATTTCAAAAGAACAACAGAAAATGAGTAGAAAGTCACTCATCCCAGATTCACAGCTACCTAGCAATGTAAAGCTTTATTGAGTTGTAGTTAACTGAATTGTTTTATGCGCGAAAGGTGCTAGTATTAAATATATACAGCAATATATTAAAGGTGCTAGTATTAAATATATACAGATTCTTCCAGCTCCAGCTCAGAAGTGAGTTTCGTGTTTCTAGAGATACTTAAGATCTAACTCCTCAAGAAGAGATGCTTGATAGAGTTTGCTTATACATAATTATGGTTGGGCACATGAATAAGTGCCTTAAAGAACATATATACGTTTATTTGTATTTTAATAATGCACATGAGATATAGCAATAATGGCATTTGACAGTGAAAGTTGCTTTGATATTTTAATAGACCCTAGTAACGCGGAGTACGTGTGCTCCCCGAGTAAGATAAGGGAATAGCTAAACAAGCGTTATCTACTTTGTGTCACAGCTAGAAAAATATTTGAAAAGCTCTTTGAAACTCACAGTATAGCTGTTTGTACGTAGTAAAAAATCCCCATCTCTATGTGGAAATACTGAGTTAGTTTCAAATGAGCAGGTCACAGCTAATCATAGTTGTGCTGAAACAGCTATTCTCCTTATCAAGTCTTAGCTGTCTCACCCAGTGCTAGTTTTGGGTGGCACAGCACTGGGTTCTGCAGCTCTCCGTGGTTTCCAAAGGTCAGTATTTAGGACAGACTTTTCCCTTGCATCCTGTCCTCGTGGAAGACAGATGACCATGAGCCAACTACTCATAAAGAGCTGCGGTGGTATTTAACTGGCAGCTTACAAGGAGCACTTGTGTGTCTGCTGCATCAGGCCAGGAACAACTCGTGAGACAGAAGGAGGAGTGAGGTAAAGCACTGATTCTGATGTTTACGAGCTACAGCACAGTTATGTCCAGAAGAGCAAGCTTTACACAGTATTATGGACTGCTTTTATATCTGTGAAATGGCTGGGGATCCTCGGTGAGTGAGTGATAAACAGCTTTCAGCTGTGCTAGTTAATCAGACTTCTTCAAAGACCACTCTTAAAATGAATTTGTAGGTAGAGCTGTGGGTGGGTTTTTTGTTTTTAAACTTGAAGGTGCATATGGGTGCTTTGACTTTTGGAATTCATAGTAACAGCCAACAAAATTCTGCCATAATCTTTCCTTTTGTGAAAGGAAAGCCAGATAGAGCCATGTATGACTTTAGCAGAACACGTGACTTCAGGAAAAAGGTGATGTCAAACTTCAGATATTTACTTTTCATTAGAAGCAATTAGGCATTTTGTTCATGCAGTCTGTGTGGTTATGTGCTGTAGTTTCTGAGTGAACATATATCTCTCTGTATTCCGCTGAAATGTTATCTGAAAAAGCATATTGCAGTCCAGTCTGAACAACAGTCCAATAAGATACCTAAGAGTCTTTGTGTTAGATCTGCTGAAGGTAAATTTGTACTGCCTGTGCAGAAGTGTGGAGGTGATTGTACTGTAAAGAAACTGCTGTAGATGTCAGTGATATTTCAACCTCAGTATAACATGAGAGAAAGAGATAAGGCAGTGGGCAGATGTTTCCTGCCAGCAAGACTGTAGCAACGTTTGATGTTACCACTTTCTGGTTGCTTGTTACCACCTCTCTACTGATGGTTATCATCCACAGAGGTCTGCAGACACAGTGGATCCTATGCATTGCACTTTTACTGGAGCATATGAGAGTAATCTTGCTCCTTGTCTTTATGTTTGCAGGGATAACTCTGAAAACATAAACGCTGTGTAAATCAGTGCAGCTAAGTCTGTTGAAGCAATAGCTCCATGAGGTATGAACTCCCCCCTTCGTCTCAAATAAGGTCCTGTCAATACCTGATCTGATTTAAGGCTATGTTGAAGGAATTCCTTCCCCAAGGATGAGAGTGATGCTGGAAGGAATTGGGTCTGTAAGCTGTTGGCTGAGGAGGGCTTGCTAACACCACATTGCTACCAGATGTATGAGCTTTGCTGATTGAGTTGTTTTGTGATGAGTCATTGAAGTTAGATTTTGAAAGGGAAGATTTTTGCCAGTTCTGGTGTTCAGTGAAATGTGAGTAGCTGTCATTTTCCTCATGGGCTCTGAGAGCACTTCTTGCATTTGATTTCTTATATGTGTGAAGCAGGATTTCTCAAGAATTGTTACCATTAAAGACAAGTACATTGCTGGCTGAGTGTTGATAATGAACTGTTTCTTGCATCTGCAAAACTTAACACTATGCCTAGAACCAATTAGCAACTCCAGGCGGGCTCATTATCATTAATTTTAATATGTGAGCGATAATTTATAACACTTATTTGCAACTGAAGTCCATTCTGAGATAATTTTTTTGTGTACTGTATATTGTGAACATAAAGAGCAGTTTTGCCTGCATGCACATTTGTGAAGTAAGGAGCATCTTTTATCAGAGTTTGAAGATTTGGGGCAGAAAATAATGAAAATAACATTAAGTCTAAAAGACTTTAGAGTTTTTAATTTATGCACTGCACTTGCAAAGATAAACCATTACCTTTGAAGAATTCGGGAACTGTTTTTAGTAGCAATCTTTGGCACACACATTTCTTCTCCTGCATTCAGCAGCAACCATTCCTCCTTCTCTTGGAGCGTGAGACCTTCAGTCTTAGAAGTTTTCCTCTGTCAGGCACACACCCATCTCTGTCCAGGCTCTGACCATTCAATAAAAGTGTACGTGTCGTGTTTGCTTTTTAAGTATATTTTCCACTTGAGAATATAAAATACAATTGACGTTCACCTGTTTCTTGTATTGCAGTTAATGTTCTGTTGCTCTTTAAAGGCCTCACAGGAATTTGGGGTGTCGTGGTTCTAGCTGCTGTACAGAAGGCGATGATTCCTGCACTGAAGAGCCAGGGACCAACTATTTAAATGTGCCCAAGCCAGGACTACTCTATTTTTACTAATGCCTGGTGGGTAATTTTAGTAAGCTCTTGAACTTGCAGTCAAGTGCTGAGACTCCTTGCTGAGAGATTGGGTGAAGAGTGAGGAAGTCTAAGGATGAGATGAAAAACTGCTGTGGAGAGATGAGGCAAGATCTGACAGCTGGTGAGGAGTAAAGCTAGGCTCAGAACACGACTCTCTTGGGTCCCATCAAGCACTGCCTTTTCTGAAGAGAAATGGTAATGTTATGTTGACTAACAGTCTATTTGCTAGATAGTTTTAAGTTGTACACAAAGTTCCTTAACTACAGGCTGTTTACAGCAGGGACACAACTACAGAACCTGAATTTTAAGATTGAGGATGACCTGATGATGTCACATGCACAATTCCTATCTGTTACATGATTGTACTCCTGCTATGACTTCAGTTACAGGTTAACACCTGTCTCAAACAGATTTTGTTATCTATTTCTGATGTTTTATTATCTCCCTTCCTTTGCTAATTGTTTTATAGCTCATGTACAAAGGCAAGAACTGCATTTGGAAAGGTCATAACGCCTCTTGAATGGCTCAGCAGAATCAGTAGTCCACAGCTTCTTTTTCATGAATCTTTTCCTGATGACCTGCTTTACTGTTACTGGTTTTTCAGTGCTGAGGGTATCAGGTAGTCTAAAAAGACCTGATCCACACACCAAAGGGCTTATGTTAACAGAAAGCTTAGTTGAGGAAAAAACCAGCAAGCATACGTTAGAAATGCATCGGAAACCTTCCAGAGGTCACTCTGATAAGGTGTTATATAAAAGGTGTAGCTGTAAAGTAGGACGTGAAAAAAGTGGTCTTGTTATTTGTGCATGGGAAGCCCATTCCACCATGAAGAGGGTGAGAGGAAGGTAATGAAGTGCTTGGTTTGTAGAAGTGCTTGGGATAACCCAGGGAAATGAGAATACAGAAGAGACACTGTCACAGTAATTACTCCCCTCTTCATTTTAACTAAAAAACATCTGGCTCTTTTATAGCCCCAGTAACTGGGAGCTAATGGAAGAAAAAAATCAGTGAAAGACAACAACAAAAAAATCAGTGGAACTTTTCAAGTATTTGTTTTTCCTTTTCCGACCATCTGTAGTTTCTTTTGCCAGACAATGTTCTCACTCAGTAATTTTCCAGTGATTTCAAGGTAGCTCTTTTCCTTGCTTCTCTCTTGCCTCTCTGCTCCATGAATTCTTTCCCATTGCTTTCTAAACCCTGATACATTTGATGAGGAGAAAGTGTTAGCAGTTTTCTAGTCCATAACCCCTTCAAGGTGATGTTCTAGTCATTTTGTTAGCTCTGTACAAATGCTCCCACTTTACAGATCTGGTCTTTTTGTAGTCTTCTGGCCATGGCTCCAGAATCACTAATATTAGGTCACCCAATGGTTCAAATTTGATCTGGGTCAGGTGTGGGTATGTGATCATATTTCTGCTGAACTAGTTAGAAAAAACATGAGTTTATGGGTTTTTTTCCTTTGTTCTGGGAAGATGGGCAACACCTGTTTAGAATAAAACAAAATTTTTATCTGGATTTATTTACTGTGATGTAAAGAGACTACATGCCCATACAGAGTGTTACACTCAAAATCTTGTTCATGGGCAAAAAGGCAGCACATCTTTATACGCAAAGAATTTATTGTTAGTGTAACTGAAATTTTGAAAGTCTAATCATTATTAGTCCATATGCAATTATTGCAGAAAAAGAAAGAAGAATAATGCAGTTAAAACTGTCTTAGTTTCCACCCTTCTTTCTGGTGTTACGCTCACCCCTCCCCTGCTCCTTTGGGTCCCAAGGTTGCTGGTTTTATTCTGGTGGTGGTGGGTGTTAGAGTGAGTTGTCAGCATCTGGAGTCCTTTGCTGGGAGAGAGGTATGAGGTTCGTGTTGATGGTTTCTTCTTTCCTTACTCTAGGATCCACCTGGGATCATTTTAGTATGTTTGATAAGACAGCTTTACACCTATCTCTTTCTTCACTGGTCTGCAGTCCCACATTGCATCTGATTTTTGCTGTATGTGGTTGTGTTTATGTGTATTGGATACTAGTTCTTTGTTATCCCTAAAACCTGTTTTGTCCAGCTCCAGGTATGCATTTCTTTAACTGACCATTGGTGAGTTGTTTATAGCCATGGTCTCCAGTGCCAAGCCTGTGCCCCATCTCTTCTCAGCCTGTGTGTGTACTCCTCTGTGCCAGGTCCTGTGTCTCCACTTCTCCAGGCCTCTGCTGTCATACCAGGCTGTTGTATTTCTCTATACAAAGCCATTACATTAGTGGTAAATAACTCATTCTGTACAGAGTAACTGCTTGTTACTGCTGTCTGTGCAAAACTGGTTGTACCACACACAAACAAAAATAAAGTAGATACAGACACCTGGCCAATTACAGAACTTGAGTCACAACTAAACCCAGTAAAACAAAGCTGCCAGCAGGCCGAGAAAAGTTCAGACAAAGCAAGAGTAACAAACCTTTGTCCCAAGGACTTGAAAATTCACTGCAAAGCTTATGGCCTATGAAGAGCAATGGCAGTACTGAATGACAGGGCTAAAGGTTAACCCAGCTATATTTTTCTGAACAAAATTTAGCTGTTGGAGTGAGTATACAGCTGACCATTGCTTGGTGTTTTGTCAGCAAAGTGTTTGGTCAGGTTTTTTCCCCCCCCGGCACAAAAAGCACTAATATTTGAATTACTGAGCTCCTGACCCACAGCCTTATTCACACCTCCTGCCTTTAGTGAAAATGAAGTATTTGTGCTGGTTTTATTGCTGTGTTAATAAATCCTGTTGTTGATTTCAGTTGATGTCACTGCTATAAGATGGCGGTCTTCTTGAAGAGAAAGATTGCACAGATAGGTAGTAGGGTGAGCCTCATCAACTGTTTCAGCTAAATCTGCCCATGAAAGAGCTGGAGCCTGTGAACAGATTGGTTACATGTGGAAGATTATAGGGGCTGTCTGGCTGCTGTGGAGAGCAGATGCTGAAGGTAGGGGCGGATCACTGAAACCTGTAGCACCAGAGATGAGCTACTGAAGAATGACTGTCAATATCAGTCATCAGAGTAGAGGTTGGTTTAACCAGCAGATGGGATACCTTTAACAAATCAAAACTGCTTGGCGTCTCATTTGTAAGTAGAATATCTCTGATAAAGAAATGAAAAATGTGGGATCTTCTGCTCACAATTTAACCAAGTTTTGGAGTAGTCTGTACTTGAAAATTCAGGCTGTGTCCTCTAGTCTAAGGGTGGGCATCCCACTTCTACACTGTAAATGAGCCCCCACACCTCATGAGAGAGTGTTTCCCAAGACTTTTTCCTCAAAGGTGAAGAATCATGCTACCAAAACGGTTATTAAATGCCATGGTGTGAGAAGAATGTGGTGGAACTGTTTATGGATGTGCTCAGGACTTGTGCCAGCTGAGCAGTCTTGGCCCTTGTTACCATCTGCTGGGGTACAGCTGCTGATCACTGCTGCATCCAGCACCACAGAGGGACATCTTTAATCATTTTTGCTTAAACATACTCTGATTCTAGATTCCACCTTCTGCTTCCACTTTCTGTTTCCACCTTGCATAAAGAAAAATACAGACATCCTGGATGAGATTTGTCTCATCTCATTGAACTGATACAGATCTCTGGGTTTCTTTTTGTAGACAATGGGGAAGAGTGAGTCATCTCAGTTTCTCCCCAGTGACTGTAAGGAGGGGCTACAGTGAGTAATTCAGATGTGACCACCTACACAGAACTCCCTCCCCATCGTTGTGGTAGTGGCAAAAAGTGCGTTGAGTTTGGGTTGTTCTCCAGTCCAAAAAAGGAAGGAACTATTTCTTAACTCACATCATTCCTCTTTTTTACATATTAACTAAATCTGTTTGCAACTGAGGAGAGAGAGCAGAGATTTGTAGTCTGGTTTCCTAAGCCCTGTTTCTTCATGTATGTGTGTATATCTGTCTAGTTTGTCCACTAGTTTTTGTATCATTTGGACAGCTTTAACCATGTTTGACAGATGAGTGAAAGTAATAACTTATGCCAAGTTTTGCATTTAAACAAAGATGGAGATGGGAAGGGAGGCCATGTAATTTTTCCCATTTTTTCCATTTTTCAATTACAGAAAAAGGTAGTTCCTTTTTCAACCCAAGGGGATACCTAGATGAGATAGATGTCATGAATGTGTGCAGATTCTCTTGGACAGGGCTTCTCTCAAGTTGGAGAAATACATTATATTCTCTCATTTTTGCATTTCCTTCTTTCCCTGTGCTTTCTCTGGTGTCTGCAAAAGGCTGTGTTCAGTTGAAAACAAAAAGCAAAGACAAACTTCTCTGCCACAAGACACTCATCTTCTGGAAACCAGGGCAGGATCTAGTTCAGATTGTCATATCTCCATGTGAGATATGGCAAAAAAACTTCCCTACCCTCAGCAGAGTCAGTACACTCCACAAGTAAGTCAACTGAGCAAAGGTCAGTGTCCACTCTGGGATACTGAATTGTCATCTAGACTCTATTGCCTGGGTTTCCACTGACTAAGTGGGAGTGTGGGCACCTGTGGTATCTGCCACTGGGAACTGAACCATCCAGACCTCATTGATCCTAGTCCTCTTTGATTTACTTTGTTTTTCATATAAACTGATTTCTGCTTGAGGAAGCAGAAGTGGTAGGAGCAAGTGGCTATGGGTGGTCTTAGAAGATTAGCCCTCATTTTGGATCCATGAGAACTGATGAACAGAAAGTCTTCGGATGAGCTTGCAAACTTTGTATGCCTCATTTCGTTGTAAGGTGGAAGAGTTTGAAAGACCTTTGTTTTCAACATGTACCCTACAACTGGCCAGTGGGGTGAATGAGTGTGCAGAGCTCTTTGGCAAATCTGGGCCATATAAAAATCAGTGGCTGCTGAGCACTTTGGAAACTGGGCTTTGTATTTAGACAATAAATGGGACTGAGTTCGTGGGGGTCCCAGGTATTAGTGTTGAACCTGGGGACTTTGACTGATGGACCACAATCTTCAAAGATGCTGGGCTGTCTGGAAGTTGTAATAAGATACAGATAAGGTGCTCAATGTTTCTGAAAACATCCTGTTTTGTCTTAGCTTGAATTTCTGGAAATAAAGACCCCAATTATTGAACGCTTGGCTTCTTTAGCCTGGAGACTCTGCTAGGGACCAGTTTCATGCAGGGGCTGGACTGCCAGTAGAATATAATTGTTCTCAATCCTTTTTTGAGCTGAGTCTAGTAGAGCACGCAGCTGAGTAGTGTCTGTGAAAGTTTATCAAGGTGTTACACCACGTCAGTTTTGCTAGGTGATACAAGACTCTCCAGATTGGCTGTATTTATATATTCTTTCCTCCTTCTTTTGGTTTTTTTCCAGGATGGAACAAGTAATGTCATTGATGAGTAAATCGCTGGTATTTTTAATTCCTGTGGGTGTTTGGCTTATTGGGGTGAGGGCGTTGTGTGGTGTGTGTTTGAAAGAATCAGAACATTTAACAATATGTGTTACGTTCTAAGGTGTTTTTTAAATAGGGGAATAGGTAGGAATCTAAAGAAAAATTCAGACAGCGCATGAACTGTGGGAAGTATACATATATTTGATTAAACTATACATAACTGGTTCTTAGTATGTAACTAGAAATTAAGGAACTGCCAGAATACAAATAGTAAAAGAGAAGTTTTATCTGTCTTTTTATCCAGTTCTGTCTGTCCTAAGGTGAGTACTTACTAATGGAGGTATTATTTCTGTTTCTTTCCTTGATCAAGTTAATAGGGTTTTTCTAAAAAAAAAAAAAAAAAAAAAAAAAAAAAAATTAACAAGCAAACAAAATATTTTATATCAGGTGTTGGTTTCTGTTTTTTCTGCCTCTCCTTGCTCTCAGACTCGGGAGTTGTTATTACAACTTATCGTGAGACTGCCTGAATTTGCATCAAAGTCCTGATAATTTTTTACTTGTATGTTCTCCTCTGGCTTATTATATTTCAAAGGAAGGGGGTGGAAGTTTATATGGTAAATATAAATATTGGTAAACTGCAAGAGGGGGTTTGAACTGTATATAGGATTTCCATCATGACATTTGTCTGCTTTCAAAGTATCTGTGGAGACAATTAGATGTTGCCAGCTCTCTTTCTCTTGTGGTGTGCAGTGGTAATTCTGAGGTTGCTCTGATGTAGGAGATAGCAGCACCACCCAGGTCTCTTACTTCTCTGTCACAAAATGTCCCAAGCCCTTGAATTGGCTTCAACCACAGGAAGAGCTAAGAGACACGGGTGGTCTTAGAGCACCAAGAAACACTTGAATTTGGATTCTTGAGTTGCCTTTTTGCTGGAGGCAGTCATGCTGCATGGAGAGCCCCTTGGCTGTGGTCTGCCCAGGCTGCTGCCTGGGCCATTGGGGGAAGAGAGCTGCAGGTCAGGACATTATGGCCCGAGAGATCACTTGACAGACATCCTGTCAATCAGTGATCTCCCGAATGGCTTTCTCTCTGTCACTGTGCAGCACTTCTTCAGCCATCTGAAGCCTGAAGTGCTAGAACTTCTCCCCCTCAGCCATGTCTTTTTGACCTAGAAATACTGTTTTCTTGGGGGGGGGGGGGGGAATTTTCTTCACTTCTAGTTCATCCTGCCCTCCGCAGCATCTTATATTTGAAAACAAAGTCTCTAGCTCCTTTTGAACAACCACAAATGATCCCCAAAAATGTAGCAATAACCTAATGTGTAGGAAGGCACAGAGATGAGTCAGATGGGAGCACTGTTCCAGCAGTCTGTGTTGTCGGTAAGCAGGGTTGTGGTTTGAACCCCTCTTCCCCTTATAGTCTTAATTTATTTTCAATGGGAAGGGTCTGTCTTGGTGATTGGAAACCCTTTGAGGCACAGACCCAGATGTGCGCACCGTCTCTGGGAAGTCTGTCAAACCTTTCTCACAAGCACTAGGGCAGAGCCAGAATGACTGGGCTGCCTTTCCATCGTGTCTCACCTGGAGGAGGTGGGTTGCTTGCCTTGCCCACCGCTAACTGCCCAAACTCCTAATGCTACAAGCAAAGGCGCTTGTGCTAGTGGTGGACTTTGCAAGCCAGACATTTCCATTAGGAACTGGAATCAGACCAAAGTACTGGGTTATGAGCCTGCTTTCAGGATGTAGTAACTAATTTTGGACTCTAGGTAGGGGCTGAAGTTCACTTGGTGAAACAGAGGTAAAATGTCAGTTCCCTGCAGAAATCTAACAACTTCTTGAAAAATAATTTCTTTTTTTCTTCCCTTCTGTTTTCTTCCTTGTAACTGAGCACCATCCGATACCAGCCTGGAGCTTAGTTAGTTAGAAACCTAACTGCCCTATTGTTCCTCTTGTGAATACAGATCACTTCGTAGTTATCTTCCATGTGCTGATCAGAGGATATTGGTTCAGGCCTCTATTCTTCCTGTTTTTTACCTTCTGGATTGTTTGACTCACGAAAGCATGATACTGTGGGCTGCTCGCTGTTATTAATTATGTGCTGCATATTGGTTTGTCTTTGGGTGTTGGCCTTCTATTCTCGGAATCTTGCAAATATTTTAAACAATCAGCCTATTGTTTAGCAAGTGCTCTACACACACTGTAGGCCTTTTGTGAATTTCTGTTTAAAAAAAATAATAAAAGAATGACTAATGGAGCACGAACGGTGCTTGTGACACTGTAGTCCATTGTGTAACTATTGAGAGCAAAATTTGCATTCCTAGAAAAGCTTGTTCACGGTCAAAATATAGGACATTCTCTTTATGGCTCATGGGAAAACATGTACTATATATTCAGCTCAGGATGCTACTTAGAAGGATCAACTTTTAAAAAATGACATTTTCCTCCCTTGGAACATTGAAGTTGGACTGAGACCCGGCTTTGCTTGGCAACAGAAGTGAATCTTTTTCATTCAGGCAAGTGGTGTGGGGGGCTATTTTAGGTCTGTCACACACACATGCACAATGATTTGTTTGCTGAAATGGCTTCTTTTTAAAATGTCATTAAGCTCTGACATGCCAGCCCTTTTGAATGGAGAGGGTGCATTATTATATTATATAACTGTCTGCCTCCTCTGAATGCCAGAGGAAGCCTGGCAGTTGGTGCTTTTCTTTCCTTCAAATGCATATTTGTTTATGGCTTTTTTTTCCCCCCCTTGAGATTGTTACAGGTCAGGCAGAGGTTAGAGTGGGATCTTTAAATGTTTAGAAAAATTGTGAGTTCCATGTACTTCTGAAATGTAGCAATTGTCTGTCCTGCAGGTGCCTAAAAAGAGGGTACTGGGTGTTTGCAGAGGGTAAGGGTGTATCTCATGCTGTAGGTAGTTTCCTTTGGTACTTGTTGTCTAAGTAGAATAAGCCTGTTTTGATTTTCTATTTCACTGTGAAGAATTAAGGTCAAGTCACTGCTCAGTGGAGATACTACTCCTTTGTCCACGTAAGCTCTTCCGGAGAGGGGCTGCCTGTTATTATGGGCGTGCACAGTGCTGAGCACTGTGGGACAGGAGGTGTTGAGATGCTAAAACTTAATTTACAGCAGCAGAGCGTGTTACAGCCCCGAGGCAGAGTGGAAGCCAGTGCTGAGTGCCCAGCTCCTGCTGCGAGGCCCTGGTTCGGTCAGATGCCAGCCGTGCTTTCAAGTGCTTGCCTGAAGAGGGGCATACAAGGGACTTCTGAGTACCCTTAGGTATTATATACAGATAAGGACTATAGGGACCACTTAGCCTTAGCAGAGAGCTGCTGTAAATGGGAGAGACTGATGTGGGCAGCAGCTGGATTTCCCAGGCCAGTTCAGCCAGTACTAGCTAGGACAAAGTCATATTCTTGGGGAACAAGCACCCATTTGTCTTGCTCTGCTCTGATATGACCCAGAAGGTTTTTCAGTACTTCTTTTTCTTTCTCTGAAAGAAACAGGGGTGTTGAAAGTATTGAGGAGAAAGAGTTGACCATTTGAATTTGGGAAGTTGAGTGCTCAATACCTCTGTGTCATTATACTTTTAAGACAAGTGCCCAAGTGCTGCAGGTGCTTCTATTCATGGCCCTGCTGTGAGTTTGATCCAGTTGGATCCTGCTCTCTTGGCATCTGAAGCTTCCAAATTAAATTGTATTTGCCACTAGTCATCATTAATTTGCAGTTTTCACCTTGATTTAGGAATGTACATAATGAGAAACTTTTAAAAAAACAGGAAGAGAGGAAATGGAAATTTGCCCTCTGCGGTGTTTTTCTCATTTATGACCTCTGTGTCTGAAACTCTATTGCTCAGTGGTGCATTTTATCACCTGTTTTCCATGTCAGTTCAATGACTATTGAAACAAAACATTGTTTGATACAGAAAAAATGGTGTGAGCAGCTCATGCCAATTAGTGTCTTGAGTAATTGGCACACCTTTGCAAGCAATGAAGAAGCTACTTCTTGTACTGGGAGGGAAGGAATATTCATAAGGAAGGTGCTGGAGAAGTGACTTTATCATCACTGACTGCATTTTGGTTGTGTTATTTATATGAGTGAGCCAGACAGTGGTACAAAAAAATAGGTGTCCTCAAGCCGTATGCATATGCTGTAAATAAAAATGGCATATTTTCTAGAGGTGCGTTTCCTCCCGTGCCATCAGTTTTTCGCAGAGTTTTTGCAGAGTTCTCATATGCAGGTTCCCACTCAGGGATTTCGAAGAGGAGCTTTAGAAATCAGAACTTGATTTTTTTTTTTTTTATCGTCTCTGGGTTTTTTGGTTGTTTTTTTTTGGGGGGGGGGGGTTGAGCAAGTATCTTATTCTGAAGCAAGACAAAGGTCTCCTCCTTAGTTTTCAAAGTCTGAACAAGTGTCTTCAAAAATTAACAGTAGTTTCTCGGGAAGTTGCAATGCATGGAATCATAGAATGGTTTGGGTTGGAAGGCATCTTCAAAGGTGATCTAGTTCCAACCCTCCTACCATGGGTAGGGACATCTTTCACTAGATCAGGTTGCTCAGAGCCCCGTCCAACCTGACCTTGAATGCTTCCACAGATGTGGCATCCACAACTTCTCTGGGCAACCTGTCCTGTTGTCTCACTGCCCTCATCGTACCCAGTTCCTTTCTGCGTAGGATTGTTTCTTATCTTTGGGAAGGTGTGTATGTGTATATTTTTTTATGTTCTTGATGAACAGAAGTATAGTAGAAGGAATATATGTGTATATTTTTGATGTTCTTGCTGAACAGAAAGAGGCACACCTCTAAGAGCCTGCTCGGAAATAACCATTCTCAGCAATTACAAGCTGGGATGGCTCATCCCGATCACCCCTCGTATTAATGTCATGCCCTTTGTCTCAAATTTTGCCAGAAGTTTTGAAGTTTATGTGATACATGAAATTGATTGTCGTGACTTTCTTCTTGGGTCCCATGGCCTAAGAGAAGAGGTTGTGTAGCGTTGTCATCCTTAGGCCTTATGCTCACAGAAAGTTCTTTGTAAATATCTCCTAGGAGTTTTTCTTTCCTCTGGAGGGTGGAAAAATATCCTGGGTTTGGAGTACAAAGAATGTGGTATTAAATTCCCTACAATAGGGGTAAGGATACAGGGAGGAAGACTCAGTCCTGCATAAACGGTGCATTTGTCTGCATGAAGTTAGAGCTGTGGGGCTTCACTGTTTGATTCTGGCACTTCCCTTGCATCTTTGTGTTTATCTTTTACCTGACCTGAGTTCACTGTGTCATGCTCAGACCCTCATGAGGTCAAATTGCTCTCTTCAGAAGCTGTACTTGTGCTTTCTCCTTTCAGGTAAAACTGTTGCTTCTCTACACTAGGAAAGCAGTAACTTCAGAGTCAAACTCTTTCTGTAACAGCAAAACAAATGGCAACTACAAGTTTTTATTTCTTTTCTTTGGCTTTCTTATACATCACATTTTTTACGTTGCAGGGGTCTGAGGGTAGAGATTGACTCGGATGACTCTGACAGATGCCATTTAATGATACTTTTTGAAGTGGCTTAAGACCTTATCACTGCTTTCCCCCAAAATATTTCCCCTGAACTTTCATAGTTTAAAGGGATAAGTTTGCGTGTCTCAGACACTTCTGTTTGCAGCTTCTCTACATCTTTGTTGACAGTTTAAGCTAAGCACACTGGCATACCTTCAATTCTGCTACAGATGCAGTAATACCTTTGAATTGCCTGAACAAGAATCACCGGAGGGCATCTGTCTGAGTCTGAATTATGTTTGAAAACCACCTGGTGTGTTGTGGGATCGTCCTAATAATAACAATGAACACTTTATCAGGAGTTGAGTCATTGTGCTTGGTTTCCATTGTAATTCTCTTATTAGTTGCATATATGTATTCCATATAGCCAAGGGGTTAATACTGCGTGCAGATACTGTACAAGACCATTGTGCTGACAGCTCTCATTTGGACTCATTTATCATTCAAAATCTGATCATAAGAAACACGTTCAAATAATAAAAATAATTACTAAGGTGAAAGACATAGATCAGTGTTAATTGCATCCTAAACCTGTTTGCTGCTTCTGCATGGGGAGGGAGGAAGGAGAGGAGAAACAGGGATGGCAGTAACAGGCATAAGGTGCTTTCCCTGAAGGTGCTTTTGAACTGTTGGTAGGGGTCTCTCTTGGCACTTAACACAGACGTCCATCAGCAAGGATAGTGTGGAGCTGCCTGGGCCTGAAGCATGGGAAGAGAAATGCTCCAGGAGGTCCTTGGTCTTCACAGGTTCCTCACAGGAACATCTGCACTCTCTTTCTTTCCTGTAGGAAGAGCTTGGAGTATTTTGTGAACCTGAGTATATGTTGTTTCCTAGAACCTTAATGAGGTTCAGAGATAATATCGTTATTTTGCATGTTTATTAAGTGTATTGAACTAGACCTTAAGCTAGCAGTGATTGGCACAGCTCCAGTGATTTTTAACCCTTGCTGAAATCTGCCCAAACCTACCTGTGTTCTCAAGTGTTTGTCAGGTGTCCCTGAACCCAGCAGTTACATCTGACCGTTGTGCCTGTACCATCCCTCAGGTTTGCTCTGTGTTGTCTTACTGGTGGAACACAGCTGATGGGGCTGTGTCCCTGTGAGAACAGAGCATCCTCGGCGAGGTCCTCAGCATGATACCAGAAGTACCCTGTCATACTGCCAGAAGCATTGTACGAGACAGCTTTAACTACATTGGCAAAAGCTGGGATAATGAGCAGAAGCTGTGACAGAAACCAGAGTAAATGATTTGCCCAAAATGATGCAGAAGGGCTGGTGGCAAAGCGTGGAGGGAGCTCTGGTCTCCTCACTCTGAGTTTGTGTGTCAGCCCCAGGATACTCTTCCCCATCTGAAGCCACGTGAAACTGCGTGGTTTGAGGATCTTTCCTTTTGCATTGGCAGCAGAGAAGAGCTTGAGATTGACTAAACCACTGAAGTTAATAAACTTCTCATGTGCATGCAAGGACATCAGGTTAATTAGTTTGCTAAGCAGCAGAGCTGGAATTGTGCAACTGCCTGACAACGATAAGAAGAGGGAGCCGCAAGCCAGTGGCGTTTCGGTTGTCTGCTCCTTCGTTCCATCTCAGCTCACTATAAATGATGGATGAGGAGAACAGAGGCAGTGAGCCAAGCATATGCAACCTATGCATACTGCGCAGAGCTGCATAATCCAAGCGGTATTGTTCACTGTGTGTGCAGGCGGCGCTTCCCAAAAGCTCGTGCTGCTGTTGCTGGAGGGAGGCTTCACCGGTGGTTTCTGCGGGAGCAGAGGGACACTGGTGCAGGGAGCTTTTGAAAATCCACTTCTAAAATGCAAATGCTTTCCTTCATTAAAACCCACTTGAAGCCAAGCGTGATCAACAAACACAAAACACTTTCACAGCTCAGACATGCTGTGAGTTATGGTTCTCTTTTTTTTTTTTTTACTTTTTCCCCTGCGTAAAGCAGTTTGCCCCTTAGTCTGCCAAAGTGAAATTAATTGACAATTTCATAAAAATTTTTGATCTACAATGATTAGATAATTGCTGCTTGTGTATTAGGTAGGCACTGGGAATGTATGAGGGCAGACAAGTTGCGTAAGCAGAAAAACTGGTGAAATTTTGATCCTTTTGTTAGCCCTCTCCCTCCCTGGCTGTTAAGAGCAGGTTAGACGGACAGGTTTAGGGAGTTGTTTGGGTGTAGCTTGTCCTAGTTTAGGGACAGAGAGACTAGCACACTCCATTAAACCTTTCCAGCTTTTCCAGCTCCCTTTCTGTGACTAAAGGATATGAAATTCTTGATGCAAATGCTTCTCCTAATAGGTTACTGTGCTCAGTGATTTAGTGATGGTCGTTGGGTGAGTAAGATGTCCAGCGTGGTGCATGGGGTCCAGGCTAGCTGCTGGTGTGCCCCTTGCTTAGTTATTTACACCTGTGCTAAATGACTTGTAAACTCAGCAAAGTTGCTGACCTGTAAAATCCATCTAAATACACAAAATTCTGGGCCCTGAAAGGGGAGGGAGCTAGAAGGCATGGCTTCTGGAGGCTTACTTTGAGCCTCTGGCTCCCCCGGCTGGAGCCAGCATGGGAGAAGGCACGATGGAGACCCAGGGACAGGAGTCAGAGTTGTCACCTGGTGATAAAGGCATCTACAGTATCTGCTTACTCTTCCTTGGTAACTTTAAGTACCATTTCCTTATGACTTGCTATACAATAAACTGGCGCTGCCTTGTGCAAAGATTAAATTAAGTGTGATTTCTCCCCTTCCCCCTTTAAAAGTCAAACTAATTAAAGTTGCAAACACAAGGGTGAACGCTTGGAAGATGAAGGCTGACCATGCAGAAACCAGGCTGAAAGGAATCTCAAGGCAACACATCCAGGGGTCTGAGCTCGTTTAAGTAAAGTAATATAAAAATGTGGTTTAGTGCTAAGCCTAATTTAGCATGCCTGCAGGCTGCTGTGCGCAGAAGTGCTCTCAGCCTTCCTCATCATCTCCAGATACAGATTCCCTCCCTCTCCGTGTGCTGCATCTGATGATTTATACAGTCATGTAATGAATCCAGTCAGTCCTGTTATCCAACAGAAGACTCTCTTCATGTTTATTAATAGTTTACTGTCCTGGCAGATCAGCAAATTGAACCATGCATCCTGTGATGCTCGTCCAGCACAATGGAGATAGCAGCAGTGTGCAGCCCAGGTTGAGAGGAGGAGGAAGAGAATGGAATGTGAGCAGCCCGTTCAGCAGCAGCGCACACTTTATATCAGTTCTGTTGTGAGACTACACAAATTCAGCGTATGTGTGAGGCCCTTTGATCCGTAAGAACAGGAGGCTTTGCAGATTCAGTCCTTGTTATTTTAGTGTAAGACTATTTTCTGTGTGGGACGGAGACTGTGGGGCTGCTGCAGCATGAGCAGTGTTGTGTGCACAAGTGCCACCGTCCATCTGAAATGACAGGAGTTTAACTGGCAACACCACAAGGATTGAGTAAGTAGGAAAGCTGAGTGATTAGCTGTTGAACCATGTACAACAAATGCATTCAGTGAAATTGTGCTATTCGATTGGCACACCAGTATCGTTTATTTTAAATAATTTTTTACTGTTCCCAAAGGTTCCGTTTCTAAGTTTCTACTTCATAGGATGAAAGAGTTGCCAATACTCTTTAATCCTTGGAGAGAAAGGACTTGACCTCCCAAGAGGCCAAATTTGCTGTAGTCCTTCATGTTTTTAACACTGCCTGTGCAATACTTTGCCAAACTCTGAAGAACAGAAATAAAACCAGAACATTTTAGCTTTTTGGTGGCTGTTTACCAGCAGCAAAACAATTTTCAGACAATTAACAGATCTCCAGGCCCTTTGGAAGCTTAGATATAGCTGTTTCTAGGTTGTCACATGTCTAATTAATACAAGTAGTAACGGTAATACTCCTGGCGGTATTCTGCTTCAGCCAAGTCTAGGCTTGCAAGCCTGAGAGCTGATCCTTAAGAGTGTCTTTATACCAAGGTAAAACCTTTCTGGGGTCGGTAAGAGTGTGGGAATTAATTGGCGCAGGTAGCGTTCGCTGCTGTACTGTGGCTTCAGGGAATAATGTTGTACCACGGAGGAACTTTCTTTACAGTCATCTGGGGTTTTAAGAGCATTATTATCAAATGCTAATTTTAAGCAATTATGGTTGTAGGAGAGGTCGCAGCATAAAAATGCTATAAAATAAGCTTATTTTAATTGCTTACAGCTGTACTAGAAAAACTCTGTAGAAAAAGAAAATAACTGTTTTGCTTTGCTGTTTAGCAAATCGCACTTTGTATCACCAGAGAGGTATGCTGAGAGAGTCTTTTTAATTCTCCTGAGGGTTGTACTTATACCTGAAGGAGGAAAGTTATGTGTGATGAAAAGAGTTTTTATTCTGAGTTTCTTCCACTGCTGTAAAGCTGCGGTTGGAGTTGTGCTGGCATGCGTTCAGGAGTCTGTCTGTTTTCATCCCCTTGCAGCGCACTAATATCTCCCATCTGAAAGCCTGAAATGGAGGCCCTTAGTTTCTGTAATTTAGGATTTGATCAAGTGTGTGTGATCATGATAACCTTGGCTCAGTCTGAATTGAGATTTGGTAATGAGTTGTGTGCGCTTTGGTAATCTGTGGCAAGGGCGAGTAAAACAGGTTCTCTTAAACCACTGCTGAGGGCTGAATAACTGAGAATGGAAAGGGTGGAAATAGTGAAAAATGCCTTATATGACTGTAAACGAGTGGCTGTGCTTGCTGGCTTTTGAGCATTCTCGAGCATGGTTTTGATACACTGTGGTGTTTCTCTTTATAGTGCTTCCACTTCTCACTCGGACCATTCTACTCACACCAAATCTGCTTCCGCTATATCATCCGACTCAGTCTCCACCTCAGCAGACAACTTCTCTCCAGATTTAAGGGTATGTAAGTTTTGTCTTAAAAAAGAAAAAAATATATATATTGTGGCCTCCTTCAGAGGACATTGCTTGCTCTTTTGAGTTTGGGTATGGTAAAATGATGTCAGCTTTAAGGTTAATGCCAAATTTTATGTAGCCAAAGAATGAAAGGACCCAAAGTCAAACAGGTGAAATTGAAGTTTAATCTCTACCATATTATTTCCTTCTTTATAAAGTTGTTTAATCTTCAAAAAGCTGACTCTGCAACCCACACTTGGAGATGAATTTTCAAAGGAACTCCACTTTCTTTTAAGTGCTTTAAGTAAGTGAAATCCTTAACCTGCCAGTTGTATATCCTTTTTTTCCTGTTGTGTGTATATATAAGAGATGTTCTCCCTTGAGAAGTCATGCTTGTTTGTAAACACTGCGTCCTTGGAAGTATCTTCTTTCAGAGGAAGATTGCTATCTCCAAGCTGATAAAAATAATCTTGTCACAAAAAATTGCTCTGACATAAAAAGGTCCAAACAAGGCTCTTTTAAGTCTGTTATTAGATTAGTTAATTATAAATTCAGAGTTCTATTTCAGTGTCATAGAAGTTTTGAAAGCTATCTATGCATTTCTCTTATGAAACCAAGGTGCTTGCTGATATACATTTGCTTTAAAAAAATGTCCCTGAGTATAAAACTATTGGTGTTGGTACATTCTAGTAACAACTCTTAGCATTTCTGAGCTGTGGTTGAGCACCTTTGTACAATCTAAACACAGTGAAATTGCATAAAAACCTCTAAATGCAAAACTAATTTCTTTGACAATGATGATAATTTTTTTGTCCCTTGAGTGTTGTCTCAGTAGTCCATAATTAATAACAGAAAGTCCACCTGCTCATAAGTGTCAGGAACACGACTGTTTCTTTCTAAAGGCAGCTTACTAGCCAATATTAAGTTAAGATTTGAAAATGAATCAGTAGTTTATGTGTAATCTAATGATAGTTTACACCTTTTACCTACTACAAACAGTAACATGCCTGGGTAAAGAAGTTTGTAATATATCTGAAGTTTTTTCCTCCTGAAGTTGGTGTTTTCAGTTACTCCAGCATGCAGAAAGCATAGTTTTTAGGGTGAGGCCAAGTGATTCATTGATATGAATATACATAAGACTGTAAATACTGCTACAGCTATAACTGTATAATAGTATAAAAAAAAATTACACAAACTATTTTTTTACTTTTTTTTTAACTGAAGTTTGCGTAAGTAAATTTCTTTTTCCAGTTTTGATGCACAACTCAACTGCCTTTTCACAGTTTGGTGACACTTGGGAATTACCTTTAGAAGTAGAGAACAAAGCAACATTTTTTTTCTAGAATCGGAGTTGTCTTTCCTTCCTGGTAGTACGGTGTCTCAACATCTTTTCCTTGTAACCCTGATTGGGTCTTATGACTCTTTCCCCCATTTTGTCACCTTATCTGTGTGAATTGTAAGCTGTCTGGATGGGGATTCCAGCTCTCCTGGGCTTGTCTGGTTCCCCATCCAACAGGGCCTCTGTACGCACTAGCAGTCAAGACCAGTGTCCACAGAGGAATGTCGCTTGGCTGCATGATAGATTTTTCAGGCAGAAGATGCGTATGTATTGTTTACTGGAGGCCATTAGAAGCCTATACTTCCTTGCTGTGCTGCAGTTCCTGTAATTTGCAGAGTGATTTCTTCACAGTCTTCCCTCTTCTTTTTTTCTTTTTTTTTTTTAATTTCTAAGCAAACTAAAGTTCTGCCATGGTTGGAACAATTGCTGCTCCCCTTTCATTTTAGAATAGTGTTTGAGGAGAGATGGTATAGCAGAGAATTACTTAATTAGAATAAAAGCACTTCAGGCCAGGTGTGAGCATGTGCCTCTGCTGGTAAAATGCTTCTTGCTCTTAACCTGCATCAGCTCTGTGGAGCCTGAATTCAGCATAAGCCTGCCATGCTTCACCTGAAGCTTGCTCTGGCAGAGGTGGTGTGAGTGGCTGCCACACAGTTCTGTGTAGGCATAAAGCTGGTTCTTGCCTAATGCTTGAGTGACTGACTGTCAATGGTAAGCAGGCCTAGAGAAAATACATTCCTGTGGTCCTACTTGTATTAGGGTGCAGGGAGGAGGGGACAGTTTCTGCTAGCTCAGGTTGACTTTATCTCTCCTAGAGGAATTCATGCATTAACCATTTCTCTCTTCATTTCTGAGAGTGTCTGATGCTGGAGAACAAGCCTGGAAGGTGGGATGAAGATCTGTCCTCTACCCGTGGACAGCTTCTTGTGTTGGTATTGCCAGTGCAAGTCAAACAACCAGTTCTCAAATCGATTGCTGCTAGTGCGTTACTGTTTGCTCTCCGGGCTTGCTGTTGGAGCCTAGTGCTAGCTCCTAAATGGAAGATTTATTATGAGTGGTGATCAGCTAACACTGATTTCTTTCAGGTCTTGAGAGGAGAATAAACGTCCTCTTTCTGGTCTTGTAATTCTTTGTCCAACTTTCTCTGAATGAACATTTCTGTCATGTGACAACTCTACAAGTTTTTTTTGAAGTCAGTTCTGTGAGACATTGTTCTTACTATTTCTTTGATCTTTCTGAGATGTGGCCTTGCCTCTGATATTGCAAATGAGGTCATAAATTGACTGATACAGTGACATGAGCATGTTCTCTGTTCTAGCCCTTTCCTTACACGCCTGAGCGTCTTGTGCAGCTTTGTTTGGCACAAGACAGCACAAACTCCCAAGTCTTAACAGATACTGAGATTTGAGCTAAGCACCTTGTTACTTCAGAGGACAAAAAGAAGTCCCACATTGTTCCTGGAAAAATGTAAGAGAATAAGCCCTGAAGTGGGAACTAATGCATTTTGTGGTAACTCTGGTATGGGAGACAAGTGCCCAGGCTACATTGTGTTCTCACAGGAAGGTGTTGCATCAGTTAGCTTCAAGAGGCTGAAAATAAGCTTTCAAGATTTTGAAGTGGATCTGCCAATTATTGGATTATGCTCTTGATGTGTATTTAAATTTTCCCTGCTAGAATGAATTGCTACGTGGATCCATCATCACTCCTACCTCTACTCAGTCTCTACCTCTGCATGCGCATTGACTCAATTTCAGGAATTAAATTTCTGTGACGACGGAAAAACACTTTGTGATAACTACAATTAGCACTCTCTTTTTCTGTGGGGAATTTTTAGAAGAATAGTAGGCGTCCATCAGGAGGAGGGAACCAAGGGAAGGACCCACATCATTTCTTGCAGTCTGGGCCTGCAGTTTTCTTTTGGAGTGCAATTAACACTCTGTGTGTGTGCGCACATGTGTGTAATGAGGTAAATGAGACAACCACTGGGGATTCCTACTGAATGCATGTGCAGTATTTTTCCTAAATCTTTCTCCAATGTATTTAGTAATAACCTGTATGAAGGTTTTATTTTTAATGTATATTTAGCATTTCAATATCTGGAACTAAGATTAAATTGCCTTTCCACTACAATTTATAGAATTTTCACTTCATAAACTAACTCTAAATAACTTCTGGCTGCTTCAGTTAGTTTCATAGGGGAAAAAAAACAAACGCCAACAGAAAAACAACAAAGCACTTTTAGGTTCTCCCCTCCACCCCCTTCCTGATCTCAAATCTGAAGCTGTTTAGACTTGATTTAGGGAATGCATTTTTTTGAGGGAATTTTTAGCAAATACACTGCCATAAGTTTTAACATAAGTTATAGATCAGGCAAGAACAGAATTGAATAGAAGTAGTTGGAAGTGAAAATGAACTGGAAATTCATAGATGCTTTGTAATTTGGGATGAGATTTTAAAAACATCTTACAGCCAACATTACCAGAGGGATTGAGGTACATAAATATCTCTTACAGATCTGGGAACTTGGTGGTTATTAGGTGAGAGTCTTGCTACTAAGTCCTATAGGTGATATTTTCTCCTGCACCTACAGGCAGACATGTCTGTGCATTTTATACTACTTCTCTTAAGTCTTCTTGCTAATGCTATAGCTTTTATCAGTAGGGACTTTCATTTTGAGTTAGCTGTTGACTTACAGGATAATGCCTGAAGTGTTCAAAGCTTTGGAGTAGCTCTCATGAAAGGGTTGGATCCTTTCCATCTGCAGTTAGGAAGCAGTGGATACGGCCAGTGGAGCCTGCTGCCACTTCCCTCAAGAACAGTACCTTTGCTTGAAAATTTGTTAAGGTACATTGTGCTTGGTCTTGGATTGTATACAGTGAAAGCCTGAGCCAGAGGATAGAAACTAATACGTTGGCTTTCTTATCTTGCTTCTTCCTTCTAGTCCATTCTGTGGACAGAGGAAACCAGTACAGCAGACCCATATGTCACCTGCTTAGTTGTGCAGCCTTCAAAAAAAGTGGTTCAAATCTGTGTTCTTGGCATTGCTGTTTGTGACCACTAAACCATTCTCCCCTTTGAGGGCAACAGTAAGATCCACAATTCCTGATGTTCCCCTGAGAATGTTGTACAAGCATGTGTCCCATCCTCCATAATAATTTTCTCCTTTAATATATGAGGAATCAGTAGATTTGCAGTGGGTTTATGTAAGATGCAAGAACATTATCGTAGCATGCCCAGGACTCAAAGGTTAGAAATGGAAAGAAACAGAGTTGCTTGTGTAAACTTAATTTGTTATTCATTGTGTATATGGTTGGAGACTGTGGACAAGCCCATGTGGTTTCTTTTGTAAGATACATAACTGATGCATGACAAAAGGTATATGAAGGAGTCTGCCCTTCCAAGACAGTAAATGGATGCCGTTGCTGTCTCCTTAGGTTTCCTGGATGAAATCTGTTTGAGCAAGTCTGCATTGAGGCTAGCCAACCATGATTCCTTTGTAGTTGATGGAAAGAAATAGGTCATTTATGATGTGATTTATCTTGGCTTTAAGGAAATGCCCATGCTAGGTGAGAACATCATGTAGCTGAGCTAGAGAAGTCCTTGCTACAGGATGTTGTGTAACGTTATTTGAGGGGCAGCAACTGATTTCTCAGCGGGGATCCCAACTTCAGCTGTGCTCCAATAAAGGTGCAGTTTTGTCTCATTTGAAAACCTACTGTGTTTCTCCTCTGACTATGGAGAGAGTTCAGGGTAATTTCTCTAGATGTAGACCTCTAAAATTGAGGTAAATGTTGTCCCTCAGGTGATGTTGGGAAGGATTAACTGAAATGCCAGTCACTGACTTTGCCACCTTTATGTTACTTTATTCTAGCTTTAGCGCAAAGTGGCTTAGACTAGTTTTGTGTAGAACATGTATATTGTTAGCAGAAAAGCATATTGAAGAAAGATGTGATTTCCCCCCCCCCACTGCCCCTTTGCTGTAAATCACTAAAACTAGCCTCAGTGAGCTTTTCCATTGCTATCTCCCTGCCAACGCAGGAAGTGTGTCAGGCTTCACTTATGTGTAACACATGTTCAACAAGAGCTGGGTTTAGAGAGCGGCATAACTTTTAAACCTTAAGCGCTCATTTAAGCAATGTTTTTTAGTTTTGCTTTTAAGGGACTTTTCAGTTAGTGAATGATGCTAGCTTAGAAGCACTAAATCATGGAAAAAAACCTCTGCCTAAGCGCCTCCAGCATTGCTGAAGACTCTCTGCCTGCCAGTCGGCTCCATCCCTCACTTAATGGTATATGGGGATAAGTATTCCTGTTTTGGACTGGCCTTTAACTCTGCTTGGGACTGCCTGTAAGAAGAGCAGTTCATAGCAAATGCAAAGGTGTCTTCTGTGGTGCGAGCTTTCCTTCCCCGTGCACTGGACTGTGACTGCTATTAAATTACAGACCATATTGCACAAGCCACCAGATGGTGAAGATAATCGACCTGTGGTCACAAAAGACTTGGCTGGATGTGAACTGGTGATACAGCAGTGAGATTAAATAAACAGTTCATCTTTTTACTGTCACTTTGTGAAGACTTGACCATATGTGTTTCTCTGTGTCATCACTTTGGGCTCAGTTATATTCTCACGTGGAGGTGCACCTCACATTTTTGTGGGTGTACAGAAGGTAGAAGCTGTGCAGGCAGAAGTAGTCCTTACCTGATTTGCATGTAGTATTTCCACAGGTCCCTCTGCACACAGGGATGAAATCAGGGCCAAGTCCAAGAACAGGCGATGCTTCACATTACCAAAGATATCAAGTAGAGGGACTTAAAGAGCGGCAGAGGAGAAGTAGGAAAATCATATGGAGAAAAATATTTTAACTATCTCGAAATTCTGATTTTGGCTGTACAAGTTGCGTGTGTTTGTCTGTGGGAAACGGGCTTACTTTCTTCTTTGGAGCATTAAGCTGTCAATGAGCAAAGGCACAAAGGGCTGGTTCTGGAGAATGAATGATGCTCTTGTCCATAAGGGTGGTCATTCCAGGACAGCCCTGTGAATGACTGGAATTTAGCCCCTGCTGTTGCCATGTTTTTCGAGGACTTCAGTTTCCATGACTGTAAATGCTGTATATTTCATGAGAATTACAATCTTTCTTTTTAAACTGTCCTAAGAGATGGAAAAGCTTGGTCCCCTCCCTGCACCTCTCCCCAGTAAGTCCTTTTCTGCACCTCCCCCTTTCAAGGAAACAAAAACACAGAGTAGCCAACCTCTGGGTTGCAAAATATTGATTTCATGCAAATTAGATGGGGGGGAAAGCCAGATGCAGTCAGTTTTCTGTCTCCTTTACGTGGAAATAATACTCCCTAAGTGCTTCTCTAGTTAGAAGAGAGAAAAGACAGCAAGTGTTGCTAATATTTCTTGTATAGAGGTACCTGAATGTTTGAATATGAAGTAATGCACAGTGAAAGAAATCTCTGGAAGCGTTTATGATTGCCATCTATTAGGCATGGAAAACTAAGGAGAATAAGCAAATGGCCTTCATATGTTCCTCAAAAATATTTTCAGCTCTTCCTAATCGACTGCCGTATTTCTCCTAGCTACAAAGTGCAAGAATGCTCATTTTGCTGAGTAAAACTGGGTAAGAGGTGGCTTTTTTCCCCTTTTTTTTCCCACCTGTAGTTATAGTTTTGTAGACTGAAGCACAAATCAGGCAGGAATAAACAAGCACGGTATTTAAAAGGAGCATGAGGATTTGTGACTGCATGCAGTACCTGCCAAGATTTGATTTTCTGTAGATGTTTTTGTACTGAATGAAACATCTTCATTCACCTCTGTATGTTGTTTACTCATTGTAAATATATAATTACTTGTGTCTTGAATCCTTATCTTATGTATCACTAAACTCCAAAGTGAAATTCTTGGTAACAGAGACAGTTTTTTGCGACTTATTTTGATCAGAAGAATTTATAACTCTATTTGGTCAGAGTGTTTTTCTGTTACTGAGACTGATGATATGAGCTTCACTTAACTAGTTTAATGCTTTCTTGAAAGTTTTAATCTGTTTTCCCATATAAGTTGTTTGCTAAACAAAATTCAGTAAAAGTAAAGAAAGGATAGAGTCAGGCTAATGTGCTGTCCAAAGTTTTTGAGCAGACAGTGGAGAACAGACCTGTTGTCATTTGAGACATATGTGGAACCCTTGGCACTGAAGAAGGTTCTGTATTAAAAAATGTTGGACTTGTTTGAATAGATAATATCTGCAACCTTCTGTGCCAGGGAGCGTTGCTGTGTTGAGTCAATGACAACTTTCTGTCGGAGCGTAATGAGAGAATTGTCTTGAGGCACCAAGCCATACAAACTTGAAGAGACAAGCCAGCCATGGTTGAACAAGTGGCCTTCAACAATGAGTTCTTTTGAGCTTCTGAGTCTTGCCTTGTACTTGTGCAGCAAGGGCCCAGGAGATTCACCAGCCCAGAGAGGCTGTTCTTTGTCACTGGACGCTCAGGTCTGAGTGGAGAAGGACATCGTGGAAAAAATAAAGCGGAAAACCCCAGGGAAACACCGCATGGTGGCTACTTCCTCGTGCAGAGGAGTCCCTTTATATTACCTTGGCAATTGCATTTTTTTTTTTAAATACACTAATCTTCAGCTTATTTTTAAAGATTTTCAAGACAGTGGTAAGTAAGCAAGTGATTTCTCAAGCCTATTTATACTTTCTCAAAATATATATGGTAGGTAGAGATCATCACAGTTTGGTTTTTTAGTTATGACAGGAAAGCATAGTTGAAAGGCAGTTACAATGTACATTGTATGTGATTATTTTCTTGAGAGCAGTGTAATAGATGGCCTATTCTCAGAACATTTTATTGATAACTTAAATGCTTCTTGTGTTGTTTTTTAACCAAGCTAGAAAGCCTGCTTTGGCTGAGTACTCTCTTAGGAGCTGAATGGGCTTCATGTGGTCTTTGGACAGTATATTTGATTCTCTGTGTACTATTCTGAAATGATCCATGGTCCCATGGTGTTTTGTCTTTTCCCCTTTGAACTTCTAATATCCCAAAAGAATAAGACACAAAGTATTTCCCTGCAATTAATATCTTGCTGGTCTGAATGTCTCTAACAGTTTTTCAACCCATCTGGTCATAATCCTCAGAAGAGTCCCCATGCCTCAGTCATGCAGAGATACTGCTGTTCTTTCCCATAGTCATTCTGCTGTGGTATTCTTAATGATTCAAAAATAATCAACAAAGTCCATTTACTTGCTCAGTTTATGTTTTATTGCATTTTCAGTAGGATCCATAGTACATAAATCTTCTCAAAGTACACGTGAAATAGCCATAGATGGCAGCTGAAAATCTCCTCAAAGTAGTACAGTGTTTGTAGTCTACAGGAGGATTTGTCAAGTAAGCATGGCTACTGTTTTGTGGTCCTTCTAACTGAGCATTGAGAAGACAGAAACATCTTAGTAGCAAAATGCTAGAAAAAAAGGTGCCCTTTTTTCTGTTGTGAGAAATGTTTCATTTAGAGAAGAAACCAACGCACCTATGAAAAATTATCCTAAACAAGCATGCAGGTCTTGATTCTGCACATATCAGCTGGGCAGAATTAGACCTCCGTGGCTTTTTTTTCTAAGGTGAATGGAAAGAACTTCTCTATCTGTTTTGTTTCAGAGATTGTTACACCATCATTGCAGTAATGATAAATCTTGATACACCTGCCATAGTGGCACTGTCCTCTATGGTGACAGCCATGAAAGAGGAGAGGGATGGAGAGGGAGAGCAGTTCAGGGGAAGGAATAGGTGAACATGGTATGAGACCACCAAAAGGCGTTTGAAAGGAGGAAAACATTGGTTACGTAAGTGCGTATGTTTTGCTCTTGGTTTACAAAGAAAATAAATTTTAAAAAAAATCAAGTATGTAAAAATAATCCTATGGCTGAGCCTTTGCAGAAAGGCTGAGTTCCCTCATGTGGTTCTCTGAGACAGCAGAAAGTAGCCGGCTCTGACCCAAAAGCTGTGTCTGGTAACTCGTCTAATAAGACCTATCCTACAAGCTTTGGAGTCATGCCTGTTTTAATGAAGTTCATGCAATTTTTGGATCTGGCCTGGCTCATCTCCTGCTGCCTCTCTGCACAGAGTAAGTTTGGAACTCTCTGCAAAATACAGGTTGTGACTACTCAGTTGTACTGAGATGTCCAGGAGATTGGGCATTGCTGCACTGGCCACAGTGAAGCACCAGAGATGGGATTCACCCCAACAGATCTGCACTGGAGTTATTTATCCTAGTTCTCAGCCTTTGGTGGGAAGCAAAGCACTCGTCCTGAAGGTGAATCGCCTAGGTCTCCTGCTTTCCACTGACAGTACAGAGTGCCTAGGGTGACTAGCTCAGCTGTGGATCTCCAGTTTTAGATGAAATGGATATTCCTGCAGTTTACTGACTACCCTGCCTGCAGACTGGCAAGAGTGCTGATTCAGGAGGGCATTTAATCATGTGCCAGTCCTTGAGGGAAAGACATTTAAAAAAAAGAAGGTGGGGGAGGAAAGTTTAGATACGTTAACTACAAGCAGAATATTCCCAGGTAGTCCGTTAAAATGTGAAGTATCAGACAAATACTTTCCTGTAGGCGATAAAACCTTTCACTTGGCTGTTGAGTTTCAAATCCATATTTCACCTATAATTTGAAAAGCTACGCATTTTTAAAATCTACTAATTCTGTGTGCATATTCTTGGGCATGCACATGTACAAACACACACATTCTTGTCCCTGCAGTGTATATCCTGCCTGTTGCTGCTGACCAGTGCATGCTCCAAGGTAGATATGCCAAACCCGTGAGTTCAGGGGCTGCAGATGCAAAGGGATTTTGTGTGTGTGTGTGTATGATGTTTGTCTATAGAGACGGGTTATATATGTTTATGTCAAGGGACCAGTTAAGAGACCGGCTTCCTGCTGTAGGAAACTAGGAAACACCAAACAGGACCGTATGTAGCTGGAACAAAAGCAGCTCCGAGCCTAGAGAGCTTGTCTTTTCAATAGATGAGGCAGATGTGGTTTTGGGAAAAGGAATAATGTGGAAGCAAGGTGGTCACGGTGTCAGGTCGGACATATCGCACCAGTGCTGTGGCTTTATGCATAACAAATCTGTTCAAAATGTGCAAAATGGTTTGTAGTGTGTAGGAGGTTACCAAGGAGAGATTAACTCAGAGGGGAAAAAAAAACCTCAGAAAGGGTACATTTTAATTCTGTCTAAACCAGAAAAGATTATTTTTGTTCATTCAGGATAGAAGAATCTATGCGGACTTGGGAAAACTTACACAGCAATTTGTAACACAAACCTGTAGTCTCCCCTTAAGTTGCATGAAGCTAAAAAACCCTGACCTTTCTCTGTGGGTTTCAGGACTTAAATAGTCAGGGTGAAGTAGAAGAGAATAACTGGAAAATAACTAGGAGGGACCACAGGTGCTCGCTTCATGCATCTTTGTTATCTGGAGGCTTGTGCTGCAGATGTCGGTGTCCAGGGACAAAGTTACTGTCCCTAGTCTGTCCTGGCTGCTCTCCCTCCCTCGCCCTGGGTTTACACGCATTCACTGGTGTAGTCACAACCTAAGCCAGTCCTGGGAAAATGATCCAGGTTATGGAAAAACAGCCATTAAAAAACCCATTAAGTGAACCCAGGCATCTTGATTGAACTAGAACAGGGGCAATTACAGCACTGGTAGATTGGGTAGGAGGAGGCAATCCTGGCTCGGCCTCAGCCAGTGCAGGACGTGTGTTGTCATCCTGGCTGTGTGGCTCCACTGGTAGGCAAACGCCTCACAGACAATACAGGAGGAAATTATATCAGTTGTTTTGTTCACAGGCAAAAGCAAACCCTGAATATAGAGTTTCATGCACCCTCAGGCCCTTCTGGAGCAGTGTTCAGCAATGCGCACACCTCTGAGACCCCGTACTTAGGGTGCACTGTAACTCTGTACCACCCTGAGCTGGCTGTAGCTGCTTGGGATGAGCTACGTGCACGAGTGGTGCGGGGATGTCAATTGGGAGAGGGATTTTTGGAGCAGCATGCTGGCTGCTGTTAGGAGGCAGTGTAAACACGTGGTTGAAGCAACTTGGCAGAACTGCAGTACCCTGAATCGCAGTGTGAAGAGGTAAGGGAAAAGGCAAGGAGCAGTCTTACCTCTTTAGCAGGATCTAAACCTCTTTCTCTGACCCCATACATGCAAGCAAAGGAGGTGATTGTTTTGTTGCTGAGATCTGGAGGTTGTGTCAACCATACAGCATCAGGGTTTCCTTGCCTTGGGTGCTATAGGTGGGAGGGCATGAGAGAGCTCTGCACCTTCAGCCATGGGTAAGTGGGCTGGAGCTAACACAAGGTTGGATCCTGGAGTAAGAGAAGCAGTTGTTAAATGTAGCAAGTGTGGGTTTGTTCCTCCAAGTCACTGCTTGAGCAGGGAACAAAGGTAGGTGGCAGCATGAAGTCCTCACACCCTCTGAGCTGAGGCAGGACTTGTGTTTAGGTGCTAAGGTACTCCCATGCTCAGCATCCCAGAGAGCTGCTTTATCTAGAGAGAGAGCTGCTGATGGGTGGAATGGGTAGATGGTGTTACTCAGTAAAAGAAGACAGAAATAATGGTTATTCTGGTGTGTAACTAAACTCAATTCCCTCAGAGATTCAGTTACCAAGCAGAACGTTTTTGTGCAGAAAAGATAACGAAGACCTTTTTTGGCTTTAGAGGCATGGCAAAGTAGTCTACTGATTTTTGGTGGTTGTATTTGTTTCTTACGTAAAACATCTTAGTGATGGTTGTGACAGATACAGCCAATGTGTGACTCTATATCAACATGGTCCTATTTCTAAGTAACGCTGATTCTGCCCACCTCTGGCTGCAACCTTCATTGCAGATCTCTAACCACTCTCTGTTTTGAACCTGAGGCACACAGAGGTGGAACATGTCAGTTATAGATGTATATGGTACCTGCCTCAATAGCGTTAATGCATCAGTAGCCACCTGTCACTCTCCTGCAGCCGGGCTGCCGCAGTCATGTCCCTGACTCCCCTACTTTCTTCCTTGCCTCACTGGAGCTCTTAATCTCATTTTGCAAGATCTGCAGAGGGCTAAATATGGGCCCAGGAGTGTTATTTTTAGAGTCTTGAAAATAGGCTAATGTACAAAAAAAGATTTTTCTCACAGTTTAATGAATCATATTTTGATTTTGGAAAGGGAGGGTGGCAGTAAGATGGAAGGGCTTTTCATGTCATCTCCTTAGTCATATAAGCAGCAGAAGGTCCATCTGTGGTGCTAGTGTCCTCCCAGAGTTCCATGTGCAATGCCCCATCCCATTCTTCCCCCTTGATCTGTTTCCAAAACTCCTTTTTCCTTATCCACCGACTTTTCCTCCCTCCTGCCAGCCTCTGTCCTTTAGCGCTGCCCCAGATGTCTTCTCCTATGCCTCCTGCCTTGCATTGTCAGCTGCATACAGATTATATTTCCCTGAATCAATTTTAAGGAGCCATTGATAGAGGTGGATTTCAGGAAAATGCCTACTGTTCAGTTCTTCGTTTCTGCCAGGATGGGTTTCAAGTGTTCATGTTTCAACCAGGAGGCTCATTCAGGGTTTTAGAGCTGGGCAGATGCTGCAAAGATCAGCACACCAGAGAAGTGTTTGTCCTGGGCTTTGTGACCATGTCTGTCTCAGCCTCTTGGGAAGGATGGCTCTTGTCCAGGGGGGATGTGCTTGCGCCGACTTTGAAACTATGATGGAGGCAGTCGGTGCTGTGTTACCTGAGGTAGGTCATGTGGCTGAGGTCAGTTGAGGGATGGTGAAAATGAGTTTAGTCCTCAACTCTGTACCAAAAGAAAAAGGAAGGGGGAGAGTAGGGGCGAGGGAAGGGGCAGAAACTGTTGACCTTGAAGTGCTGTGCTTCCAGTAGTCTATCTGTCTGCTGCCCTGTGTTGAAGTGAGCACAGGTTTGGATCGCTAACCCTTTCTTCTGATCCTGGGGACTCCACATTTCAGAGTGCAAGTGAGCAGATGGATTTTATTAGTCTTAGCCAGTTTTTAAGCTGAAAGAGCTTTCAACCTTGTCTTTACACAGTGGTGTTGACATGGAGGTCTTTGCCTTCCATACTGCTTGCCTCTTCCCTCCTCTCCCCCACCTGCAGAACAGTGTTTAAAAGCCACCTGAGCACTGCCCACCTAGTTATCACAGCAACTGTTTGTCATACCAAATGCTTTCTATGTATCTTACCTCATAGTTGTTTTGGCTTAAGACAGAACCCCATCCCCCAAGTGTTTACCACTGGATGTGCTCTTGCTGACATCTGCAGGAGAGCAGCGAGTCCAGCTGTTGACTGAAGTGATCCTAGCAGCAGCTGCTGCCCATTTGGGGTACGGATCTTCTCAAAGAAGTTGTGATTGTGTCCTGAACAGAGTGTATTTTTACTAATGTCCTTCCAAGATAAAAGGCTGCAAAGATGACCACCACTTATGGACTAATGAGCCAGAAGCCTCTGTCTCATTTGGCATAATCCAGATGTTATCCTGATAATTTCAAGGCTGTTACTCAAGCACAAAAATTGACACACAGGAGTTGAGAGCGGGTCCACATCACAGGCTTTTGTCAGGGAGGCCGTCAGTCAGGGCTTTGATGGGATCTGTGATCTTTGGCCAACACAGCTGTGCTGACAAGAAGTCCTCGGCGTAGACTTCTGCTAGTTATGCCAGCAAAACCTTGTTTTTACTGGTATTGCTGACATGAGGGAGGAGAAGCTTTCCTGCAAGTTGCTGCCAGTGTGAGCTCTGTCAATGGTGACCTCCCTTTACCCATCCTGTAGACCCCAGTCCGGCTGCTCTGGCAGCCTCCCTGGTAAGAGCTGGCCTAAGTGGGTACAGTTGTGAGGTTCCTGTTAGGAAGCCAGGACTGTACTTGCCTTTATTATTACTTTTTTTTTTAAGAGTCTTTTGAATGCATTTTATAAAATGTACATCTTGTTCTCGAGAAGGCTTTGATCTTGTTAATCTTTTCATCTATACATCAGTCTGTTGTGTGAAAATGCTGGAACGTGCTCTTATTGTGGCATGGGGTTTCTTTGGTTTTAGTTTTCATTTTTTTGCATAGTTTAGAGAATTCTTCTTCCCCAAGGCTCTCCCTCTGTCTTGATCCTACATGAAAGTTGACCACAGATGTGTCAGGTTCTAGAGTGCCACTTTAGGCCATGTCTTTGAATTTTCTTTGCAGGGATTTCCTGATATCAAATTAAAACAATTATTTCTCTTTCCTCACATTAAGATAAAGAAAGCATTTTAGGTGAGTCTGCACATTCAGCTGTGAGCAGACATGAGCTCTCTCTGCCTATCTCCACCAGGTGGGATGCACATCAACTTGAAACCCAAAGTCTTGTGGTTGCTACAGCATGAGTCTCTGTGTTGTCAGGTTGAGCAAACGGTGTGCTGCTGGGGTTGTGATCATTTGGCCAGTTCGAGGCATGGGCAATATGATTAAATCCATCTGTGTTTGGCCACACAGACTTAGCCCTTAGTCTTGGTCACTTACATGTGATCTTCTCCCCTAGTTCTTACCATAGGTTTAGACCTCATGTTATGCTTTCATAGTTACAGCTGTGCTTTCCTAAAATGTCCATCTGCTTGTGATAGTGGCTGTTCTTGTGAAAACCCCTGTATAAATGCAATCATATCTGTGAAAAGTAATGCCCTGTGGTATAACTTTAACCCAAGGGAAAGTGGAGGAGGGGTCATATGGCAGCCAAAAAAAAAAAAAAATCCACACTGTTCTGCCTGTACATGCCTATCAAAACATAACCTTTGTAACAGGTCACTGCTGCTGAGCCAAATCAGGATTTTTGCAGTTGTTGGACCCTCGTTGAAGACAGTGGTGTGACAAGGTGTTCCTTTTAACTTTTCTCAGTGTAAACTAGAAATTGCTCAACTTAATAGTTGATAGCATCATGGTAACAGTTGATCACTTCATCTGGGAAAGGAATTGATGCCTTTGGTTCTGCATGTAAGTGTTAGGGAGTTTGACTTGTGATGATGGGCTGTGGAGGAGAAGGTTGATGCATGAAAGGCAGCCACTTGGGAAGTGTGCTGCCAAAGCACAGGGCCTGCTTTGCACAGCTTCTCCATTACAGACAATGCTTGCTTTAAACACTTCTGCATGGCCCAGTAGTATGCTCAAGGACTGCACTGAGGTGTCTCACATACTTTGTGTTGACCTTTCAGGGGCTGAGACATTAGGCAGTACCTCAAGATTTTTGAATATTTGTTGTCTTTGATATAGTTGACCCGTTGCAGGTAAGTGTAAACCTCTTAGTTTATGAGAATGTAATGAATTTCTTTTTCTACCTCTATCTTTTGCCTAGGTCCTGAGGGAGACTAATAAATTGGCCGAAATGGAAGAGCCGCCTTTGCTACCAGGAGAAACCATTAAAGACATGGGTACGTGAAGAGGAAATTCCTTATTGTTTGCTGACCAAATAAAATATCCATAGAGCAAAATATCTTGGCGGTCATTGACCAACAACAGCAAATTGCTGATGGTTTGAGAACCATGATCAGGTTGTCTCATTAATCAAGTTTTTGCGCATCAGATGAGCCAAGGTAATGATATGTCTCCTCTTAGCATGTAGCAAATACAAGGCAATTCAATGTATTTTAGTGTGAGTGATGAGGTAGGTTGCAGAGCTTTGCATTTACTGCCTCCTGAGAGGACGTGGCTCGACTGTTTCAAGTTGTGCTTGCCATAGGGTAACTTCTTAGGTTGACACAGCACGATTGTGTGTCGCATCTTTGTCACAGACTGCAGGAGAGGATACAGTGCTGCTGCAGGAAACTTGCTGTGATACAAGGATGGAGCTGTTTTTTTTTTCATCAAGACATTCGGACATGCATCAGGTTTGCTGATGCACTCCAGTCTGAAAGTCTGAGTAAGCCTCTTGATTAGTTTTCTGTGAAAGATTTTGCATTCGCTAGTTTAACATATTGCCTTGCTCTTAAAGTATTATATATGGAAGAGTGCAACTTCTGTCCTAAGAATAAAAAAAAAAACACAAAAAAATAAATCTGAAAATACCTCACAAATAAAACCCACCCCCCCAAAACCCCCAAAAACCAAGCAAAAACCCCACCTCAATGCTCTTTTCTCTACTCCTTTCCTAAGGACTCTGAACTTGTACTCCAACCACGCACTGCAGACTGACTTCTAACTCACTCCACAGGCACAGTTAGCTCTGACAGCGAGACTGTGTTTTGAACGGTTCCTGGGGAATGGTTTAAGAGATCAGAGTTACCAATGTTTTATCAGTTGGCAAAGGATGTGAGGAGCCATGTAAGTCTGTAAGACTGGGTGGCTTTTGGAGTAGGCCAGACAGCAGCTGCCTGGTCCAGCAAGAAGTTAAAGGTAGCAAAAAGGAAATCTTTATTATTCATCAGCAATAATTATTTCCTGTTAAAAGTGTCAAGAAAGGCAAATGTAATTCTCTTTGTATTTTACAGGAAAGGGAGGAGAAATTATTTCAGCCAACCCAATAATCTAGGGTAAGATTGGCCCTATAAAAAAACAGAATTCTATAGGCAGGGGAATTAGTAAATCCTGGTTTCCAGTATCTTTCTCCCATATGGGTTCTCTTATATCTACCAAAGACTGAGCTTATTAGACTTTCCCTTGGTAGTAGCACTAGTACAGCCTACAGCCTCTCTATTATACCTGGCATCTGTTCTAACAAACAGTGAAGCATTTTAATGCCTTGGAGATCCCTATTTATCAGATAAAGACTGCTGAAATCATACAACCATGGTAGGGTTAGGTCAGACAAGCCATGTGTGTAGGTACATGTGTACATGTGCAGTGTAATTAAGTAAAATTGTTTCCTTAGGAAACCAAGCTAATAAAATGCAAATGTGAAAGGTGATGTGGCTTACAAGCTGGCAAGGCCACTGTTTGTGCCTGGGATTCCTTACCTGGAAAACATTTTTCTAGTGCCTTCCCTCTTTACCCAGAAATCCTGTTCCTTTTCAGATGTAAATGCACACTTCTCTTATTAGTAAATTTTGGAGGGTTTTTTTTAAACATTTTGAAATTACATTTTGAATAATGGGAACTCTAGTGGAAAAATCAGACAGGCTGCCCTCACCCTTATTATGCTTCATAAGTCTGCTTTCAAACCTCTGTCAAACTAGTCTTTGAAAAAGAAGTGATTAATAATCGGCCAATAATGAAACACTTGGTTTAATTAGAACTGGCTAGAAGCATTTTCTGTTTAATTGTCCTTCAAACAAATGCATGTCAATTTAAATAAATAAATAAATAATGAAATTGCTAGCGTGTGTGTATATATATATTTTTTTTATTTTTAACCAAAAGTTTTGTGCTACGTATTTTGCTCTGAATTAGTCACTCCTGATATTTAAGGATCCTTCTCTATATCCAGATATCGAGAGTCAGTGAAGACTATTCAGAAGTAGAGCTGACGTGAGGATGATTTAGTTATATGAGTTGCCAGTGCCCTGGAGTAAGGCAATCTCTCTTCCTCCCTCCCTCCACACTAAATCTCGTGGGATAAAGGTAGAAGAAATTCAGATCCCCATCTTGACACCCCAGTAACCTTACACCTCATGTGTGTGGTGACTGTCACCTGGATGGGAGGCAAGCTGACTTCACACAGCCCTTGCAAAATGGATCCTGTAGGGTTTGAAGGCTTAAGGTTATTAAGGTGGTCCAGGGAGTTCATGGATCTGGCAGCTCTGGTCAGTGGGTCTGCTGAAAGGATCTCTGTGTGTTTGAGGGGTGTCATTACTTGGCGGTGATAGCGTAAACTATTGCCACAGCACAGCCAGCCAACTGCTTCAGTGGCAGAAGATGTGATGGGTCACTGCTGGGCGATGGCGGGGGAAGGGAATGACTTAAATGTTGGCGTTTTTAATTGATGTAAAACAGAAGGGCAGTTAGGGGAGGTGTTTGCTGTGGAAAACCAGCAGTACCTCTTACCTTTTGCTGGAACAAGTGAGAAATGTTTGGGGTCTTTTAAGAAGGGGACTGTTTTGAGTCACCATCACTCAGGCTCAAAAATAATTGAGTTATTGCAGAGTAACTTGATCGCTGACTTCAGACTTAAAATCACGAGCAGTTGGGTACTATACAGATTTGTGGCTGCTGGAAATTGCTGTACCTCTGCTGGCTTTTAGCATGAGGGCCTTCATCCAGGGCTGACTCTGTGTGCAAGGGTGTGCAGAAGGACCCAAGCATCCTAAAAGCCACATGTAGGAGAACTGCCTTTTCCTGTCCTTGGTGGCACAAACCAGCTTGCCGATGATCCTTGGTTTTTATGCAGCTTGTTGTCAGCTTCAAATGTTCTTTTTGTGCATGGTTCTCAGCTACTGGCAATGCATTGCTTAGTAAGAGTAAACAGGTTGCAGCTGAATACTGTTTTTTTTACAGGGGTGGCAGTTCTGTGCAAATGTAGGATTCTAGGTGATGGTACTTGCCTGGAGTTCAGTTTATACCCAAACTCTTACCTTCTCCACAGAACTGAAAATTGCCTGTTAGTTCTAAGCTAGAACCCCAGATTAAGCTTGTTTTCATTTCATGACCTGAAAAGTAGAGCCCCCAAATATTGTTGCTGTCATAATTTACTTCCATAAAATAACCATGAAATTAACAAATTTTTTTTTCTTTTTTTAAGCTAAGGATGTTACTTACATCTGCCCCTTCACTGGAGCAATCAGAGGAACCCTTACTGTTACCAATTATAGACTGTATTTTAAAAGCATGGAACGGGTAAGCTTTTGAAACTCTCTGCTTTCGTTGTCTATTCAATCTTTAGACCTAGGTGTTCTTTGAGAGTAATTCTGTGTGAATCATAGCTATATGTTTGGGAATATAGACGTAAGGAAGCAGGAGCTGGGGATTTTTCCCCCTCCCCTTTTTAAACTCACAAATTTCAACTGTCTACAGGACCCTCCTTTTGTCCTAGATGCATCTTTAGGTGTAATCAACAGAGTGGAGAAAATTGGAGGTGCTTCCAGTCGTGGTGAGAATTCTTACGGGCTGGAGATTGTGTGCAAGGTAAACTTCTATTTGTGTTTCACAGTAGGGGAAGGGGAACATACATTTTAAAAGGTTTTCTCTGTAGTACTGTAGGAAGTTCTGCAAAACATTTCAGTCAGTATGACTTCACACACTTCAAAAACCATCTGATTTTAAAAGTAATTTTCAGGATTCTCCAGCTACACTCATTTGAGATGAGATCCAGTCCTTTATTCAGGCTTTGTGCTAGGTAATGTCTTTTCTTCATAGTAGAAACATCCACCTGCATCCCACTAATGCAGTTCTCAGGGTTGTCCACAGGCTATTCCAAGTAGGCCAGTCATTGTGGAATATGGGATGCCTTACACTCACTTGCGTTTCAAGATCAACAAAGGGGCACATTTCCCCCTAAATCGTTAGCTTATGTCCACCTGCTGCTGTGCTTTGTGGTGAGGGACTGGCAAGTAGCCTTTAGTCCTCCTTGAGGCTGTTCTTTCATTTCTTTCAAGGCAGTATATATTTCACATGTGCCTCTCGAGAGAGAAATGCAAACTTCAATAAAAATTAACAATTCACCTCCTTGTGCCTCCTTACTATAGACCCACAAAGTAGATAAAGCCACCACCTCCAGTCCTAAATCCATACCTCCGCTGTTCAGCCAGGCCATGGCCCCTCTGCTTTCCTTGGTGGCCATGTGTGGAGAGCTGGATTCTGAATCTTGTAGGTCTTGTGCTGCTTAGCTCTTGTCAAAGCCCCTTCAAGGCTGAAAGGATGCCACTTGCTGGATAAGAGCAGATGGAGGAGTGAAAAGGAGTCCCAAACTGATCTGGTCACCACTGTGATTTTGAGGCACCAGGAAGCTAAACAGACTTGCAGGCTGCGGGTGTGCTGAGTCAAGAGCAATTGATATAATCTATACCAAATCATCCAGCTGCTCCCTTGTCCTGTTGCAGTCATGATCCTCCCTGGCTAGCGTAGGGGTGCTTGTGCTGGCAAGCTAATTTGTTCCCTATTTTGATCTGGATTCCTAGTCCTCAGCCATTTTGCCTATATGTAGATTTGCACACGTGGTCAAGTTTGGAGTGAACTCCATTGTTTCCCTGGGTGGGAGACCCAGGCACAGACTATGTGATGGGTATTCTGGCCCTACACAGCATATATATATATATATATATATGCGCCAGCCTGCTTGGCCCAGGATATGCAGAGCAGTTTAGTGCAATAACAGAGTAGAAGCAATACAGCTTATGCATCCTGAAATGTTCTCTGTCTGACACCAATTACCTAATCTCAGTTCTGTGAGAAAGCTAAGTCTTTAGCCATTTATCTCATTCTCTGACTTGCTGTACCATCTTCATATGCCTGAACTTGATAGCTCATTTCCTGCTGGTGGCTTTTAAACTGTTTACTACAAGTGTTTGAGTTGTAGGCCTGGCTGGAAAATCTTAGCATCTTAGAGATGCTTTATTTAGTTCCCGAATTTTATTTTGTAGATAAGTACGGAAAGGGTGTCCTGGGTTACCACTCTTTGTGGAAACTGCGCAGCTGTGCAAAGTGGAGGAGTTCTCAGTTTCAGGACATCCTCTTGAGTGCTCTGAGAGATGGAAGCTTTAAAGGGAGATGACATTGGTTGCTTTGCACCAAACTGGCTGGACTTTAGCTCCCTATGCACAGTAGTAGGTACTTTGTGAGGCAATCCCTTCCAGCTGTCTTCTGGCCCAGCTCAGCATGAGAACCCAGTAAGAGCTAGGAGGTCTGTCTCACAAAGTCCTGCCAATCAGAGATAGCCTGTCCCTGAACAGGCCTCTCCCCTAGATTTTTGGCAGGTAGAGAGCTTCACGTGAAGACAAGATGCTGCAGGTGCACCTGTGCACTCCCTTGGCTCCTCAGCAGTTGTGGCAAGCTTTGCTGGAGGTTGCAGACAACTGCTGAACCAAACCCAGAGTTGCAATACAACAGCGACCAAACTATGATAATAGATCAGTACTAGAAAGAGCATCATGATGTGACCCTATTTTGAATGCTGGCTTTTGGATTTTCTTTGGATTTTGAAGCGGTTCAGAAATCTGCAATTTGATTTGCCTCGTTTTTCCTAGGATATTCGAAACTTGCGATTTGCTCATAAGCCTGAAGGGAGAACTAGACGATCCATATTTGAGAACCTAATGAAATATGCTTTCCCAGTTTCAAATAATCTGGTAAGTATTTTCTTTTCAGTTTTTACCAAAAAACACCAAGTGGCAGTAAGCTGTTTTGTTCAGTCCCGTCTACTTGGTACAGGGTTCACATGGGGTGCATTTTGTTGAAGGAGGAGAAATGCTGGTTTTTAAATCTGTTTTAGAATTAACTCTGTAAGAGTTTAGGTTGTATAGAACACAGGAAAAGTCTACTACTGTGGGGCTGGCTTCCTTCATGCATGGAGAATGACTTATACATCCTCATAACAGGAGAAATACTCAAAGCCCAGTGACATTCATCAGAGGTTTACAGCTAATGGTGACTGCACTGCCCCAGATCTGGAATGCAATTAGTCAGCTCTGTCATGTTATGGCACTGCAATTGTTGCTTCAAGTACTGGTTGAAAGTATCTAGTTCTTAATATGTAAGACCGTTCTTGCCCAAGTCATCTTTTCTTTCTCTCTTTAATAATAAACTCCTTTTGTCCATGAAGTACTAGATACTAGACAAGCAAGAGCAGGGGTATAGAGGGAAGTGCACTGTTGTACTAATTGTCTGCTACAGTGAACATGTTAATCTTTTTCACAAAGCCCTAAAAGAAAAGTAGTGCAGTGGGAAAAAAGAAGGACCAGTCATGAGTTACTATTTGAGATATCAGACATCCTGGAAATGGGCTCTGGGTGGGCTCTTAATGGTAAATTTTCTTTCTTTCAGCCACTTTTTGCATTTGAATACAAAGAGGTTTTCCCAGAAAACGGATGGAAGGTGTACGACCCCACTTGGGAGTACAGGAGACAGGTGGGTATTGTACCATGTCCTTCCTCATCCTCTCTACTCTTCGGAAGTGAGACTCTGTGCAATAATATAATTACAAATCGCATGGAACAGAGAATGATCCTGATGACAAATGTCGTGCAGGCTGGGTTAGGACATTGTTCTCCACACCACAGTGACTGATGACAGCAGTACAGCTTTAGAGATAGTAGCATCTACTGATGGAGATTACTCAGGCTGCAGAGAGCTGACTTTAGGCCTTGGTAGAAAAAACTATTGCTCTGACTTAGTCATCAGCCACTGCTGGCAGTGGGAACAAAGGATGTGGTTTGCAGGTACAGGCATCCCATTGTTAAGTTTCACACCTCAGCTCTTACTTGTGTCATTTTAATTCTTTCCAGTTTTTTTGTCTCAAACAGGAACTTGGAAGGAAAAAAATTAAATGTAGAATGCCCTCATTTTCTTGGGGAATCAGCGTAGGGATCAACCTAGAGAGTGTTGTGATTAACCATAGCTTAGAACAGACAGTTGTAGTGTGTCCAGAGTAGACTGGTCAAAGGTATTAATGATCGTGATGTGGTAGGCTGTCAGTTTCGAATACTGTGGTAAAAACTTGAGTGGTCCTCCCTTGGGGAAAAGATGGAAGAATTTTGATTTTTATAATGAAATCACTCGTCATAAAATCGTCAAGTAGAGGAAACATCACAGTTTGGTGATACATTTGCCCTGGACACAGTAAACTTCTGTCTCATCCAGATCTGCCGCAATAAAACCAATGTTCCTTTGTAAAATTAAGAAATTTTAAGCCATGTAATTTAAAGATTTATTTGAGTCTTTCCCATAAAACAAAACCAAACCAGACCTCTGTCCTAGCCTAGATGTTCATCTGATTTCTGGTCACCAAAACCTAAGGAAAGGATTCGTTTTTCTAGCTCTAGTCTTCTAAAAGCCTTCTAAATTGGTTATCTAGGCCTGTCATTAACAGATGGGAAGAGAGCGCTTCACTGTTGGGGGTGATTTGTTCCCTCCTGAAATAGCTATCTAAGATAGATCGCTGGCTTCTAGGCTGCTAATTGAAAGTGATATGTATCTTACCTCTGCTGTCTCCATTGCAAAAAAGTGTATGTTTTGCAATGAGGTACCACAGTCTAAATCCTAGTAGAGACAAACTCTGATCATTTGTAATCAATGACACACATTGTATCTAAGGTCGACTTTGACTAATAAGACTGGATAATGCAGCGATTATTGCTTGATTTAGAATTTGCTTCTTTCTTGGTAGTTATTTTAAGGAAAGATCTGTTTATAAAGAAGGATCTGCAGCCCAAGCTGTATGGGCAAGATGCTTCTTTATAGGACTGAGAACTCTGGAGTAAAGACTAGAGAATACCTGTGCTATCAAAATAACCTCCATTGAAAAGCACAGCATTCACTTAGACAAGCTTCAGTTAAAACAGATGAAGTACAAAAGACATTCTTACAATACCTGGAAAGATGGAAGGGTGACCCTTGAGAATTTGGAGGTAAATTATTGCAATTTCTTAATCCTGTCATGTCTGGTTTTAGAATACAAGCTTTTCTGTCCATATTAGTTTTTATATTGTGATTGGCTGTACCTTAAATTTGGCAGGAGCTTGGTTACACAGTGAAAGGATATGAATATTTACATGCATGTGATTTGCAGCTCTTCATGGCCTTTCTGTAAAGAAAATGAGACTCTGGGCTCTGATCTGATTCTGTGATTCTGTGTCTTTGTTTCTGGTCACACGAGGTAGCACTGTTGTGTGTAAAGCATGTCACAAATGAGACATTGCTGCAACTTGTACTACTTTTGTTATGACCTGCTTCTGTATCATTTTTGAACGGACAGGAAGAACTTATCCTATCTGCTTTTATGTCAAGAAACCAAACTGATGTTCATATGCTGAAGCCCCTGGTCATTTGCTTACGTTAGCATCTGCAACAATTAATCCAAACCAGGATATTTTGCAGCCATGGCCTATCTGAATTTTACCCATGATGGGCCACAGTCATTCCAGATCACGCAATCCATCTGTTCCAGTAGCTTATCTCCAAAAGTGACCAACACCAGCTGCTGAAGAAGAGGTGAACCATACTGCAGTAGATGTTTTTGTTGTGATCTGGCCAGGAGGAGAATTTCATCTCTTTCATTAGATTGATTTAGGTCCTGCAGCATGAAGCTTTATGTCCCCTCCAAAACTTTTAGGTATTTCGGTCTGTTTATTTAATTTCAGCATTTATAACTATAGATGTTCAGTTTATCTGTGTGTATGTCTTAGCCTTTTTTCTTAATCCAACCAGGTTCTGTTAAAGAAATAACAAATACTACAGTAAATCAGGATTATGTCCTGAAATGGCAGCAGGGATTCGTTAACAGTGAAACAAAACTGGCATCATCAAATCAGATAATGGGATTACCTGTCTCTGACTGTATGAATTGTGATCAGAAATAGACAAGCAGGACATATGCACTATCTGCAGGACCTTTTGGAATTGGTTTAAAAACTGTAAGAGAAGCACTGGCCCAGGGCATAAGCAGCCCAGCAGTATGGCCAGGCGTGAACTTGGTATATCTTAGGTGGGGTCAGTCATTTGCCTGTGGGAGCAGGGACAGAGAGAGGGAGCAAAGTAAAAGTAGAAGTCAACTACCAGGCATCCAGAAAAGACTTTTCTGGATCCATAGTAGCATCTGTGTCTATACTGTAGACATGGCAAGTTTGTGTGTGGTATGATTTATGTATTACAATTTTTTTTCAGATTAATATAAGTGTGTTGATATGATAGAGACTGTAGCAATTAGGAAAGATATTCAATAAACCCCTGACTTCTCTGTTAGCATTCTTGGGAAAGATGGAAATATGTAACTTATTAAAAAATCTGTGATGGTGTAAAACTATGGGGAGTAATAAACAACCTGTAGAGAACAAAAGGAAGTCAGAGAGGTTTGGGACTTGGTCGGTAAATGGAATCACATGTGGCAAATGAAATTTAAAACTGAAATTGCTCCCTGATTTTTATTACATGCGGGCTGGCAGAGTATAAAACAGAATTGCAAAGTGAATAAGACTCAGTTGAAACTGAAAGGCCTTGAGATGCCTTTGGACCAACTTAAAGCTTTCATTTTGCTTAATAAGGTGGGGAGCATTTGGAAAATATTACAAGGGGTTGTGAAGCTGGAAGTGTGTGATGTCTCCCTACAGAAGTCATGCTTGTGTAATCCTATGCTCTGGTCATATGTACCAGGGAGCCACAGTATAGGGCTGTGGTTGTAGCTTTCAGAGAAAACATACAGAAATGAATAATCCAGAAGAGGAGCTGACCTATTTTGAGGATAAAAGAAGTGCCCAGCATTAGTATACAAGCAGGGTGGGAAGGGTAGAGCATGAGAACAACATCCTATGGAGGATTGTTGGGTGTAACTTAAGGGAGTAAAAGGAGACTTGAACTGTTAAATGTCCCATGGTTTAACTGAGGTCCTGCTTGTGCTAGGTATGTCTCTACTGTAAAACAAATCACAGCTTTCTTGTGCTAAGTGGACATGGCCTGCGCTGAGTTCATAGCAGAAGGACCAGCTTGGCCCTGGCAGCTGTATCCTATGTCAGTGTAGGGATGCGCCTGACCTAACGTGCTCAGTCTCTTGGTATCTCATGGCTCAAACCAAATTTGAGACACACACTGCTGGTGTGTAACTCAGGTCCCTGCCTGCCTTACCCACTGCAGCTCAGGGTGTACCTGTGTGGCTAAGCTCGGAGTTGGTCTTCTGGATCCTATAGAGAGATGTGTAACTCCAGCAAGGAAATTTTTTTTTCCTGTCAGTGAAAGATCCTCATGCGCTTAAGCTTAAACATGTGCTTTGCACGGTGGTGGTTTCAGTGCCATGCTGGTGTGTCTTCAACAGTTTTTCCCTGCAGACAAACTCCATCTTCTGCAACGTGCGTAGGGCAAGTAGTAACTGAGCACAGGTCATTAAAGTAAGACATGAATGACTATCCAGAGGGAAACAAGTCTGGTTTGTGTGTGGAGACAACACAAAGGCTCCATCTCTATGGTTAGATGATACAGTTGTAAGGAGTCTTCCCAAGCGCTGGGACACCTTCATCGCAAGCTCCAGGCGTAGCTTCAGTCCAGGCTGTTACCATCCCTCTTTTGAGTGAGTGCGTTTGAGCATCTTTAGCCATGCATGAAGATACTCTTCCAGCAAGATGTATGCAGATTGAGGGTATGAAGCAATTATTTACTGGCTAACCCACAAAAAAGATAGCTGAGATTTAACTAACTACTAGGTTGAGCATTAGTACTCACCACCTCAGAGCAGGCATCTGAAGAGACTTTCCTGGCCAGGCCAGCACCAGTGAGAGGAGAAGTATTAGCCTCTGCACCTCCCTCAGTTGGGTTGTTGTTGCCATCTTTCACCAGTAATGTCAACATCAGCACACAGATGACCCAGCTGTTGACCCTCACCCAATGACTGCCTACTAAACCTGCAGTTTTTCCTTTTGGATTTTATACCATTTCATGATGATGTTTTCCCTCTTGAAACCTTGGGCTGCCAGTGATCCCCATCTCAACAATCCTCTTCCTCTGTCTTCAGTTTTACATTTCTTGCCTTTCTCTATATTTTCACACAGCTCTTTTGCATGGCTTTGCAGTGCCCTTGGCAGTCTGAGCTGCAGGGGTGCAGCTGGGCCACATCAGAGCTGGGATTTGAAGAGGCAGTCAGGCCCTTGGGGAGTAGAGAAGGGGGAGGGCTGCAAGGCCAGCTCACCTGCTCCCAAACCCGGGCACAGTTCAGAGGCTGATGCAAGGCAAGGGTCTCCAGCAGGCAGTTCAGACAAACCGCCCTGTTTTGAGGATAAACAAGTTTAATAGGATCTACTAGCAGCGTTAGTTTACCTGGAGAAGACAGACTTTGTACACCAGTCAGGGCAGCAAGCTTTGGTCACTAATGTGGGCACCCGGCAGCCACATTCCCTAGTAGCTTCAGGACGATCATGCTGCTCTTAGCAGCGGCTCCCAGAGCCGGTCCTGAGCCTGCAGAGGCTTCTTGAGTTACATCTGCAACAGTTTGGGTTGGTTTGATAGCAGGCTTTTGGGTGCTTACAACTTACCAGGAAGCAGTGAAATGCATCTTATATGAGGAAATACCAATGTGCTTTTTATCATGTTTAGCTTTTTCTATTGATTCCAGCTGGAGAAAGTGCAAATCTGAAGGAGCATGAATAAATGCAGAAGCTACACTGCATCACGGCAAACCTCCTGGGAAGATGCAAATTCAACTTCTCTTCTAGCCCACTTATTTCTATTTGCTTCAAGTCCTTAGAGAAAGTCACAGTCTGAATCCAAAACCTTCTTAGGGTGGTGCTGATTCAGGGCCCCTGTGCCAGGGGAAAGCAGTCATTCCCCATGATTCAAAGGAAACTTGAATGCTGACACACAGCCTCTTTTCTTTCTCAGGGGGGGATTTTCCTGGTCTGGGCTATCGCACAGGAAAGATTTCATTCAATTTTGTCAGGGTGACAGCTGAAAGACTTATAGCTTTGGAGGTGTTGGTTCTGGACTGAGCAGTGTGTGCTGAAGCCGTTCTGCCCAGCACTGTGAAGAGGGTGCTTTGCAGTGCCAGTGACTGCTTGATCTTCTTAGGGAGCACTGATAGAATTGCAGGGTAGAACAAAAAGGAGAGTTTCTGCCCTGTAACTGCTTGTCAGCTCCCATTTTCCTTGCCAAGAGTGTGCCAACAGTATAGTTTTAATTCAGATTTGGGGGAGGTGAAATCTCCAAGTGTTGCTGGTGGATCCATTGCAGTGCAGTCATGTACTTATCAGTACAGGACTGAGAACAATTAGTCATTTGCCATTAGTTCACTTCCAGATAGTAACCAGTTTGATCACAGCTTGACAAACAGCTTAAGAGCAAGACTCTTGCTATTCCCTGGTTGACAGCAGAGCTGGTGGACCCAGGAGATTCCATCCTTGCTGTGTACAGCAGGTAGACCTCCGAGCATGTTTTACCTATCAGTAAGCTTGGACTGTGTATACACACTGTTTGATGCCCATTCCTGCCACTTCTTTGACTTCAGGCAGTGCCAAAAATAGCTTTCCTTTAGGGTTTTGGGGTACTCATGATTCCTGTCAGCTCTGTTGATTCCTTGTAGTAACATTTCCTTCCCAGGGAAGGCCACAGCACCAGGGGTGATTCACAAGCAGGGTGTGACCAGTATTAGACAGAAGATCTGCCCTCTCTTCAGATTTCTAACCATGACCTGTTTTGACAGCATGACTCACTGCTGTGACCGGCAACTGGCTGCAGTCTGTGGGCCAACCATAATTACCACAGCTTGTCTGACTTGTGTGAGATTTGTCATTTATTTCCTGTGGGAGCCGCGACAGTGGTAATCAGTGTTCCACCACCCTCCTTAAAATGAAGTACTGTTTATTAGAACAGAAGCATGAGTTGTTTTAAGAGCTGATGCTCCTCTAAAACAGACTCTGTGCTTAACAGCCTGGCCATGTTCACCACAGTAGATGTGTCTTCCCCCCCCCCACAGAGATGCTTTGTGTCGGTGCTCACCCCTGCTGCAGCAAGTGTCTGTTTAAATTTCTCCTTACAGGCATGCAGTAGCAACCACACCGTTTTGATTTGTTAACTCCCAGTGTCAGCCAAACTAAGTCCGCAGGTTGTCAGGATCATCCCTGTTGTGCTTCGGGTGTTACCTGGAGGCTATCACCTGGGAACCTGTTGAGTTACTTCCCCATCAGGGCATGCTGAGCTTGGTGATACACGTGTGTGTGTAGATCCCCTGCTCTCCCAGCCCAAGTCAGATTAGTAGGACCAGAGAGCTTAGTCTGAGTGGAACGTGGGAGTTGCACATCACTGTCCAGATAGCATATAGTCACGCAGCCAGAGACGTACAGTTAGTAGGTTTCTGGTGTTTTTAGAGGATTGGACAGCTGTGCCACAAACACTGAACAAGACCCAAGCCGGATTGATTCTTTTGGGGTGTTTTACTGCCTGTTCTCCCTTCTGTCTTCCCCTCCATCCTGTCTGGTAACTCCACTTTCCATCCCCAGTTTCTACCCACCACGTTTGAGCTAAGTGCTGAGAGAGGAGTGAGGACTGTCAGTCACCTGTTCTGTCCTGCTCCTGGCTCTCCTGTAAGCACCATGATGAGACTGGGAGGTATGTTAAAGATGCTCTCAGGGGGATCACCTGTGTTGCTACATCTGTAGCTTCCACAGTTCCTTGGCCGTAGGTGAGCCTGCCTGCAGTCTTCTAGTTCTCCTGTTCTTCAGCAATGTGATACAAAACATGTGCCTCTCTGGGAAGAGGCCTGAAATGCAAGTTACCAAGATAATGCAGTCCCAGGCTCCAGCCCTAAATGTCCTTCATTAACAAAAGCTACCTTGAATTTCAGGTCAGGGAATTTGATTGTGCTGAGGTCCCAGAACAACTCATTTGCTAACCTTCTGTTTTTTCCTCTTTAGGGAATTCCCAATGAAAGCTGGAGGTTGACCAAGATTAATGAGCGCTATGAGCTGTGTGATACATACCCTGCCATTCTAGCTGTGCCTGTAAACATTCCTGATGAAGAATTAAAGAGAGTAGCATCCTTCAGATCAAGAGGACGCCTACCAGTGAGTGTGACAAAAGAAGCCACTTTGATGTGGTTCTGTTACATACCTTTGGGCCATAAATAATACCAAGATCAGGCTGAGTGGATTCCAGGGAGCAAATAAATGGTCAATGGATAATAAAAGTGACAGCAACATGTTTGAGGAGTTAGAAAGCAACATTATCTGCTGGAACTGCAGTTGTGAAAGAGATGTAGACTAAACCAAAATGAGAAGATAAGATAACTTAGCACAACCCAGACCAAATCTTAGTTGAGTTCCTGGGAAACACAAAGCAGCCCTGTTTGGTTGTTTACAATTGTCTGGCCTACTCTGACTTTCAGGATAGAGAAATACTTAGTGATACTCTTGACGAAAATGCTTAGTAAATGAAATTAAGACACCACACATCATTATGATGATTATTTTAGCAGTAACTGAGAATGTACTGTTTTACTTCTCAAGTCTATAGAAAATTAAATCTGTTCCTACAGTGTTTAACTTTTACATGGTGTAACGTAGAGTAAGACATAGCCCAATGACTGCAGAGCAAGAAAGTGTGTTTGTGACTCACACAAAAACAATAAGTCTGCATCATATTTAAAAGTAAGACTTAAACCTATTCAGTCACCTCTTGTTTGTTCAAACTTTGGGAATGACATGAGAATGAATGAGTAAGGACTGAAGAGTTCTTTCTTTCAATAAGTCGTGATGTAATAGAATCCAGCCTTCTGGAACCAGCTAATACATGACAGGATCCCAGAGCAAGCCATTACAGGTAAAACACTTCACTGGTTTAGTGAATCCCATTTTTCCTTCATTTTCTTCTCATTTATTTTCAAAGGTATTGTCGTGGATTCACCCAGAAAGTCAAGCAACGATCACTCGCTGTAGCCAGCCAATGGTGGGAGTGAGTGGCAAGCGAAGCAAGGAAGATGAAAAGTACCTTCAAGCCATCATGGATTCTAATGCTCAGTCCCATAAAATCTTCATATTTGATGCAAGGCCTAGTGTGAATGCCGTAGCTAATAAGGTCAGGTGCTTCTTCCTCTGTCTAAAGCTGGGAATGTAGTAATTTAGAGCACATTTCCCACCACCATTTCAAATTATTTCTGAGGATCACAAAGGGTTTTCCACTGTGAATGGAATCATATGCAATGATCTGATTCTGTAGACAGACTTTTACACCTGCACTGGTATCCACAAGATATCAGTGTGACTACTAAAGGTCCATTTGGATTAATCTACAATGGGAAATGAGATTGGAAGGGGGGGTGGAAATCAAAGTAGTACTGAGGTTGAACTCTAGCAAACTCTGGATCTTGTGTATGGCCATTTTTCACTTCACATAGTTGAAAGACTGCTTCCTCTGTGTCAGAACTCTCCCTGTTAACCCTGGTGGGAGCAGAGGATACTCAGGACGTCTGAAGATCAGGCATCGTGATCTTTAATTTCAAAATACAATTTAATTTCAAAATATAATATGGGTATCTTTAATGTCTAGGAATGTTGCTGTGTTCTTCCTGCTGTTACAGAATCATAGAATAGTTTGGATTGGAAGGGACCTTTAAATGTCATCTAGTCTAACATCCCTGCAATGAGCAGGAACATCTTCAACTTGATCAGGTTGCTCAGAGCCCCGTCCAACGTGACCTTGAATGTTTCCAGGGGTGGGGCATCTACCACCTCTCTGGGCAACCTGTACCAGTGTTTCACCACTCTCATTGCAAAAAATTTCTTCCTTATATTTAGTCTGAATCTACCCTCTTTTAATTTAAAACCATTACCCCTTGTTCTATTGCAACAGCCCTACTAAAAAGTCTGTCCCCATCTTTCTTATAAAGTCCCCCTAAAGTACTGAAAGGCCACAGTAAGGTCTCCCTGGAGCCTTCTCTTCTCCAGGCACTCTCAGCCTGTCTTCATAGGAGAGCTGTTCCATTCCTCTGATCATTTTTGTAGCTCTCCTCTGGACCCACTCCAGCAGCTCCATGTCTTTCCTGGGCTGAAGACTCCAGAGCTGGACACAGTACTCCAGGTGGGATCTCACCAGAGCAAAGGGGCAGAATCACCTCCCTCGACCTGCTGGCCACACTTCTTTTGATGCAGCCCAGGATACAGTTGGCTTTCTGGGCTTCATTGTCGGCTCATATCCAGCTTTTCATCATCAGTATCCCCAAGTCCTTCTCTGTAGGGCTGCTCTCAGTCCCTTCATCCCCCAGCCTGTATTGTTACTGGGGTTGCCTCAACCCAGGTGTAGGACTTTGCACTTGGCCTTGTTGAAGCTCATGAGGTTCACTCAGGCCCAATTCTCGAGCTTGTCCAGGTCCCTCTGGATGGCATCCTGTCCCTCAGGCATGTCAACTGCACCACTCAGCTTGGTGACATCTGCAAACTTGCTGCAGATGCACTTGATCCCACTGTCCATGTCATTAATGAAGATATTAAACAGTACTGGTCCCAATACAGAACCCTGAAGGACACTGCTTGTCACCAGTCTCCATCTGGACATTGAGCTGTTGACCACTACCCTCTGGATGCAACCATCCAACCAATTCCTCATCCACAGAACAGTTCACCCATCAAATCCATATTTCTCCCATTTAGAGAAGGATGTTGTGGGGTACTATGTCAAAGGCCTTACAGAAGTCCAGATAGACGACATCCATAGCTCTTCCCTTGTCCACTGATGTAGTCACTCCATCACAGAAGGCCACTAGGTTGGTCAGGCAGGACTTGGCCTTGGTGAAGCCATGCAGCCTGTCTCAAATCACCTCCCTGTCCTCCTTGTGCCTTAGCATAGCTTCATGGAGTATCTGTTCCATGATCTTTGTTCCATGATCTTCCCAGGCACAGAGGTGAGGCCAACAGGTTGGTCATTCCCAAGTCCTCCTCCTTTCTACCCTTTTTAAAATTATGTCTCAAGCCATCACTCTAAGCTCTGCTTTAATGTTAAAATTGCTTTGTTGCACTAAAAGTGATTTTTTTTTTCTTTTTTTTTAAATCTGCCTTTCTCACTACTTAGGAAAGGCAATTAGTGTGTGGGATATTCTCCTCTGTAATAGTATGGTAAATTTGTAAATGACAGAATAGTGAATCTAATGAGCTAGCAACTTGAATGGGAATAAATGATAATTACAGAGGAAGAGAAGGCTTGTAATGCGATATTCTGTGGTAAAAATGATAGCATTCATTAACTATTGCAGGAAAGAAACACAAAGTGTGTACGTGCACATGTTTGTTCCTAATTGTAAGATAAATCAAATGTTTTCTGCCTGCTTTAGATAGCATAATCACTGTGGTATTTTCTCAGCTGATATTTGCTCAGGACAAACAATTGGGATAAAGTATAAAATATGTTTTTGCTTAATGAATTGTATGTGGATTTTGTTCTTCAGGCTAAAGGAGGGGGCTATGAGAGTGAGGATGCCTATCAGAATGCAGAATTAGTGTTCCTGGACATTCACAATATTCATGTTATGAGAGAGTCACTGAGAAAACTGAAAGAAATTGTGTATCCCAATATCGAGGAGACTCACTGGCTGTCTAATTTAGAGTCAACTCACTGGCTGGAGCATATTAAGGTATGCATGTCTACATCCACTGGATGTGGCTGAGTAACCACAAGTCCGTACCAGTCTGTTCACTGGGAAATGTAGCTAACACCAGAGCTAACACCAGTGCTGGATTTTTCAATTCATGAGAAATTTAAAGACTTACAATTTCTTTTTCAATTTATAAACAAATGAAACCACACTTTCACAGAATAGGGAATTTTGAGGCAATGGGAAAAGGGACAAGAGAGGGGCTTGAAATACTGAAAGATGGTGTTTTGGAAGTGAAGCGTGTTCCTGGGTAATGTGTGACTATGAAAGCCCTGGTGAGAGCACAGGAGTCACAGAGTTTCCAATCTCTTGACTCGGGGATCCTTGACATCCTGACATTACTACTGCCTGGTCCAGACCAGCAAATGTTGGGAGTTCATGCTATCAGCCTTTCAGGAATCCAAGCAGAGTCAGAATGAGTGGGGCAAAATTCTTCAGATGTTGATTTTCAAATTAAGCTCTTTCTCTCCTAAAAATGCCCAGGTTACATTGTTGACTTGCTAACGCAGATGGGGTAGATCTGCTCCTGGGGCAGTTGCAAGGCAATGGCCATTTTGTGTTCATGTTGCAGACACAGAATGCTCTTGCATTTAAATCCTGAACTGTCCAAGGACTGAGCTTAATGCAAGGGTTCTTCTAGAGTTGTGCTTACACCACAATTTAGGTGTGTTGTCATCTTGCTGAAACAAAAAATGTGTTCACCAATTTACTGTCCTAGTTATAAAGGAGTTGGAACTGATTTACCATTCTCCTTGTGGCAGACAGAGCCCTTGGTTTGTCCTGTGTTATCAATAGACATTTTTCATTTATAGTTTCTGTTCCAAAGAGATTTTGTAACTTTTTTTTTTTTTCCTTGTCCTAGCTTATTCTCGCTGGAGCCCTTCGAATTGCTGACAAGGTGGAGTCGGGGAAGACATCTGTGGTGGTACACTGCAGTGATGGCTGGGACCGGACAGCCCAGCTCACCTCTCTCTCTCTGCTCATGTTAGATGGCTACTACCGAACTATCAGGGGCTTTGAAGTGCTAGTGGAGAAGGAGTGGCTGAGCTTCGGCCACAGATTTCAGCTGGTGAGTCACTAGCCCTTGGAAGGCACTGAACAGAAAGTTATTGCCCACCTTGAAGGATTTCAAAGGAGTTTAGCCTTTCCTGTGAGAAGTCTCCCTGCTGAACTCGCAGAAGAAAGGTGAATGCTGCTGCTATTGTTTTCTGCCTATAATTCCAGTCATCTCTTAACCTCCCTGGAGACAGTATTGGTCAGATACAAGGAACAGGTGGTATTAAATCTCTCAGTTGCCTGACTGATAGGTTGTCTTCCCATGCTTAGGCTTAAACTAACAGTGTGCTTTGGGTTTGGGACAAGCATTTCTGCTGGGAGTTGGCAGAGACCACTGGGGTATTTTTTGTCTTTCTTTCCAGCTCAGTCCATTTTCTGAGACTGCTTGGACACCATCATCTAACAAATGCCTTGGTATTGGAGAGGCTGGAGAATTTGGTTATGGCCTTGACTTCACATTTTCTTCAGGCGCATTTTATTTTTGGGGAGGCTTTTAATTGTTTAGGTAAAAGAACAGCAGTTTGAGATTGGACCAAGAGTAGCTCGTGGTTGTGTCCCTAGAGTTGGCAGAGAGGCAGCTTTGTGGACTCGTAACACAGCAGTTTGTTACCATTTGCACTGATGGGAATTGAGAGAGCCTTTCAGTAGTATCCTTTCAGGTTTTGTTCCTGTTGCGTTTTGCTCACAGATGTTCTCTTGCGGTTGTTGAATTTTGGTAAGGGCTAGAACAGGGTCTGTTCACAGCACGTGCGATGGTGCATAGTCAGATGCACTGAGGAAGGTGGGGTAACTGAGGCACTAAGCAACTGAGGTTCTGCTGCAAAAAAACTGTTATCTGGTGTTTGAACGACGAGTATTTTAGCTTCCCTGTCTATACAAAGAAGATAATTATACTGATTTCCTTTGGTCAGGGGACAACAGTATTACAGAAGAGGTAGGGATCTCTGTTACTTACATGTTCTTGTTCTGTCTGTATGGTACTTAGGGTTCCTGGGTAATATATAACCACTAACATACTATACTAATTATATGGAATCAGGCCTCGCCTGTCTTGGCCACATAGCACGGTCAGGGTTGGAGGCCTACTTCTGGGGATACTTTCTTCACTGCCTCTCTTGAGGTGGCAGGAGATGAGCTGGGTTAGTGTTTGTACAGCACTTGGAAGCTGCGAGGTGTTGTGTGATGGTTATCGCCACATGCTGTGCTTGTAGGTAGTGTTTAGATCTATCACACTGTACTACTGAAGTAGCCAGGACAACAGCTGCAACTGAAGCAAAAAGCATTCTCATTTTTTTTCCTCTGAACTTTAGCTATTAACTGAAGTCAGTGCCAGCATAGCATCTGGAGCCTCTACTCAAACAACTCTTGTTTTAATTTAGCATGAAAATATCCCCGTAAAGAAATTTCACTTCAAAGACGAAGGGAGTAGCTGTTCTTTACTCACTGATAGGGACAAAGCAAAATCAAGATGCATTGGAACCTTCTTAAAGCTGTTGATAAAGGCTTGGGTGACTGAGGGGAGACCCCAGCAGTTTCCCCACGAAGCCCTGTGCGACTCATGTTCTTTGTCCTGCTCTGTTTCAGAGAGTTGGCCATGGAGATAAGAATCACGCAGACGCGGATCGCTCTCCTGTCTTCCTCCAGTTCATCGACTGTGTCTGGCAAATGACAAGACAGGTAAATTGCTAGGTGGCACACATATCCGCAGAGCCAGTGTGCCAAGATGTGGCACAGTGTCTGGCCACAGGAATAATTTCCAAGCTGACCTGCACAGGCTCTCCTTCCTGGGTTCCTACTCTTGTTTTCACTCTGGCAACAAGTTTCCTGGGAGTCTGTTTAGCAAAGAGCCTGAATGCACAAGTGCCCAGGAAGGCCACGATGTCGGCTTGCATCAGATTAGCTAGTTAGTGGATGCTGCTTACCTACGTGCTGCTATAATAGATGTGAGCTTGTGAGAAGCAGCTTGTCTCACCCTGAAAGAGGGGACAGCTGCCTCACTTTTACCATGGACAGGAACAGACAGCCCAGCCATCCTCAGTAGCCCACTGTGCCGTCAGAAGCGTAACTGACTTGAGCTGCTAATGTAAGTCTCTAGCGTGGTGGGTGCAGGCAGATCCCTGTTGCCTCTACTCAAGATGATCCTGTAACCAAACCTGCAGCAAGACATGCATTTGCTCATTTTAACTTCTTCTGAAGACAAATACACTGCTCCTGATTCATACACAATGTACAGAGCTGAGTTCCTCACTTGAGACCAGGCATGGCAGAGGTACAGTTCAGGAGAGATTCCCTATGCTTGGGAAGTTTTTTCCCAGGTATTTGTAACCTGGAAGGTTTTTTGTTTCTGTTGTGACACCAAATGTGTCACATGGCAAATGTCAGCCATGGACAGGCAGTTCACTGAAAAAATTAGGCTCATCATGGATTAAAACAGGTGAAATGGAAAAGAAGGGTGTCACTATTTATGAAGCTGTACCAGATCCAAGCAGAGAAAGAGGGAGGCTTTACCATCATCAGAAGTCACTTATATCATGCTCTCCTTGGATTGCTCTGACAAGCAACATCCTGACCTGCAGCTGGTGAGGTCAGGGTGTTGCAGCCAGGGAAAAGAAGAGTGGTTTGTGAGGGAGGAAGGCTTCCCACTCTCCATCACCCCAGCATGTCTTTGCAGTTCACTGCATGTATTCTCCACCCTTTGTGGAGCATCAGTTCTCCCTGTCTTGGGTCCAATTGTTTCTGCATGGAACAGCAACAGCAAACACAGCCCCTACCCAGACACCTGTTCCTCCTGCTGACCGGTGTTGCAGGATGCCTCCCTGCTGTTCCCTTTGGGAAGTGCTGTGTTACACACAGAGGTTATTTCTATTTGGCCCTGGGAAACTTTCATTTCTTTTTATGCATTATTTCACATGTGCTTCAGCCTTTTGTTCGCAGTCTCGTTGTATGATCTGTCACGAGGGGCAGGCACAGCAGAGCAAGCTTCAACTTGAAGCAGCACAGAGTGTGTATAAACAGCAATCAAACCTTTCAGACCTCTGGCTTTTGCTCAAAATTCCTCTCTGCACATGTAAAGCAGCTTTCCAAGAGAGCAACTCTTGCTTCTGGACGGAGCAAATATGATCCTGAATGTCCAGCTAGGCAGGGAACAGGGAACTGGTTTAGAAGTCAAGAAGAGAGGCCAACTCTTTACCAAGAACACAAAGTGGGAGAAAGTTTATTTGTGATTCCTGTTCTAAAATCCCATCCTAATTACCTGGTTCTGTCTGAAGTTTCCTACAGCATTTGAGTTCAATGAGTACTTCCTGATAACCATCCTGGATCACCTGTACAGCTGTTTGTTTGGGACCTTCCTGTGCAGCAGTGAGCAGCAGAGAGTGAAGGAGGTAAGACATCTTCTCTACAAGGTGAAGGCCTGTGATTGCTTTAGCTGGCCAGATACTGCTAGAGAAATGTTTCAGCACTCAAAAATAGTGGTAGATGCAGGTGTGGGTAATGCCAAGGCCCCTTCTTAACAACTGGGACACGGGGTATTTTCCTCTGCGCAAACTGGTGTCTGTTGGAGACTTTACATTTCAGAGCAATGCCATGCCCCTCTGGACAGCCCCACTGCTTTCAGCATGGCTTTCAGCTGCTCACTGGTGGCTGAATAGCTCCTGGAGTCTCCTAGGTCGTTCGAAATGCAGTTTTTCTTTGAACTTCAGTTTAATGTAACCTTCTCTGTCAAAAATGGTACATTTTTGTCCTCCCCTTTCCTTGAAGTGGTCCCTTTAGGTTCCTTTTAATTACCAGGTGTGCATTGTCATTCTGCACACATAGGTTTCATCAAGTAACTGGTCTCAACTTGTGTTCTTGCTGTGCTTGCATTTTTCTGGGAGAGGACAGAGCTGCTAGTATTAGGAAGGACATGCCTCTAGGTCCTGCCACAAGCCAGCTCTGCCCTGCAGTCTGGTGGAGGTTTGTTTGCCAAGGGAGGAGCATATAGACATGTACATTCAGACCCAGTCTGGAATCAGAAGGAAAAGCAGTGGCAGTCACCTACCTGAAGATGAAGCATTTTGTCACCAAAAGGTTGCAGCCTAACATCACAGAGGTACATTGAGGACAGTGCTGTGTGGACCTGATGCGATTGTATTTGGTAGCACATCAGGTAAAAAACAAAAATTAAAAAAAAAATACTGTAGTACAGAAGTGGTAGCATTGTGCTGTAATGAAATCAGGGCCCCTGTTTCTCTAGAGTCCACAGTGATTGAATAATTGTAATTTCCAGAGAAGAAAAACCTGCGTGCTGTTTGCATGTGCATTTTGGTTTTTTTTTTTTAAGGCCTCAGCCTAGTGAAGTACTTAATCTAGAAAGCACTTTCAACACTGGTTTCACTGGGACTATTCACAGCCCTAATTATTCCACTAGATCAGGACCTAAGTCAAATGTTTTCTTTTTTTCTTTGCAATTAAATACTCCAGCAAGTCCTCCAGGAGCACTTTAAAGAGGTGAAGTTTAACTAAAACATTGAGAGTTCACATGCCAGTGTCCCCTTGCTGTGCTGATGGCGATTCCTGGTCCGTCTTGGCAGCTGGGTGGGTAAGAGGGGATGGGTGTGCCTGCCTGCATCCATGTGCTTCGATTACAATAACCACATCAAAAGAATGTTGTGGGGTTTTTTTTGTTTAAGCTACAAAAAGCCAACCATCTCTGTATTAATGACAGGTATATGTATGTGCTGTTGTACTTGGTAGATAAATTCTGGGATTCGTATGAGAAATAAAGCCGCCTCCACCCGCTTCTTTTACAGAGCCTTCCAAAAAAGACGGTATCACTTTGGTCTTACATCAACAGCCAACTGGAAGACTTTACTAACCCCTTGTACGTGAGCTACTCCAACCACGTCCTGTATCCCGTGGCCAGCATGCGCCACCTCGAGCTCTGGGTCGGCTACTACATCCGCTGGAACCCCAGGATGAAACCGCAGGTACGTCTCCTCCAAGGATCCTTTTATTTCCCTCTCTGCTAGTACTAATACTGTCAATTTGGAGTTCAAGACCTTTGAAGCACAAGAAGTAATGTACAAAATCAAGCTGCCACTGCTTATATCGTAAAAAAAAAGCAGCCTAAATGCAAATGGAAGCAATGAAAGAGCACCTGCAGCTGGCTGGTGCAGGTGCTCAGCTGGAGGTTGCTGCCTTGTGAAATCTGCAGGAGCTGAAGATTCTCAGCAATGTGGAACATTTCTCACTTAGAATATGGGGAGAATCATCTGAATTCTCTCTTCTTTACAAAAGAGCCTAAAAACCTAAGACATTTTTGGATGTGGGATTCTAGATCTGAGCTTTGGGGCTGTATTTAGGTGACCAGCAATAGGAACGTGCTGCTTGCTTTGGCTGCCTGAGGCACAGGGGTCTGACTGCAACCCCGTACACTCCTGAACCCTGCCAGCAGGAAGCTGGCTTGCCCAGGGCAGGCACCTGAGACAAGCAGTCTGAACATGGCCCTAAATGCTGAAATCAGTTTTCAGTAGGGAGGGACAAAATCTTCTGGATTGCCTCAGTCCGTGTCCAACTGCAGTGAACAGAGTTTTGCAAACCTGGGCCATTAGATACAGGAACCTATCAAATGCTTTGCAGTACTAACTGTTCAACAGTCAGAACTATGTGAAAATATTTAGATAAATCTGCATTGCATTTTTTTCCCCAAAGCCCTGAAATTATGGCCAGGTTGAGATGCCAAGGACAGCGTCCCCCAGAAATGTCAGAGATTAGAGTTTTGTAATTGTCATCTTTAAAAATATACACAAAGTTTTGTTTAGGTACCATTGCAGTATGCATGTTGGATAAAAATGAATATCCCAGAGCAACTACTCACTCAGCCCTGGGCTGGAGACACTGACATTACCTCCCTACACCCCTCCTTCCCTCATAGCTGTGTGCCAGGTCAGCGACATTTTGTGGTTCAGGCTTCCACTTCCATGCTTACCTCCCAGCACTCAGCTACACATTTTCTTGCAGGAACCTGTCCACAATCGCTACAAGGAGCTTCTTGCCAAGCGGGCTGAGCTGCAGAAGAAAGTGGAGGAACTGCAGAGAGAAATCACCAACCGTTCCACCTCATCCTCGGAGAGAGCTGGCTCTCCCGCACAGTGCGTCGCTCCTGTACAGACAGTTGTATAATATGAACTTTTTTTGTCAAGTACCTTCCCAGGACCATGGGGGCAGCTTTTCTGAAACCCTCTGGATTTCCAGCGTGGTGTCTGGGAGATGCCAACGTATTTATTTATTTCTCTCCAGGGTAATTTATTAGTACTGTAGCACTAGAGGAAGCTTAAGCAAAACCACACAAACAAACAAGGCCCCCTATGCAATTAACCTTCTCAGTGGCTAGATTGTAATACAAGCTAATTGCACTTGCCACCTAAAAGAAACCTAGAGCTCCTTCTTTGTTCATTTACGTGCTGGAAATCACTTGGCTTTAAAGAGAGACTGTGCACTAGAATGAAGTACTGTGGAGGAAAAACATCTGCCCGGAAGTTTGAAAAATCTCCCCTTTGCTAAAAGGAAATATCAAACCTGACTTTGTACAGGGGCCTAGAATACAGCTGTAAAGTCATGAAACCCTCTGCTATTAATGTCTGCGTAGCAGTGTTAATGAGAGCGTTTGCCAACATATGTAGAGACAACCAGCGATGGCACCTGAACCATATCACCATTGTTCTCACTTTGCCCTTCACTTCGATGTGGATCGTAGGAAGCCATGTAAATGATGCCTTATTTAAAGAAAGGGCAGCTCCTACCAATAACACATGGTGGTAGAGGAACAACCTACATGACTTTGTAGGACAAAGTTTACTTCCCTGTCTGCAACTTTAGAGTCTTGCTTATGGTTTACACTGGGTGTGCCAGGATGCAACTGAAGCACCTTTATTTCTGAGGGGGGAGCAGAGCATGGCTCCCCTGGGCTCTCTGCAGCTCCGCTGTCCTCCAGTGCCTCATACTCATCAGGGGAAGGTAGTGGAATGCCAAGGGGCACCTGCAAGCTGCTGGGATCAGTCATTTCGTTTTGCTTGGGTAAGCGTCATTAGCGATTTTAATGCTTCTGTGCAGGATCATAGTGGCGTACTTAAGGTATTTCATTTTTCTGTTAACTAAGGGAAGCAACTGTGTATCAACCAAAGAAGCCTTTCTGCCTGCATTGCAACTGCTACTTAAAGTTATTCTGGTAGACTAAACAGCTTAGCCAGTTTCTGAGCCCTATGTATAGTCTTTTTCCTCATAGCATACTTCAATTTTAGTTCCATTTTAATACAGAATTTTACTGTAGAAGTGGAGATAAAAAACACACTTGGTAAAACCATGACTGCCCCATTGCTCTTCCAGACAGACAAGTACTGGGTTGCAGAAGACAGACAGGGCTTACAGTGAAGGAAGCTATGTATGTGCAGGGATCTGTACTCCGGGCTGCTTCTCATCTCCATGCTAAGGGTGAGGGGCGCTGCTTGGGCTGGGTTCCTGTGTCGCTTTTATGGTAGGATCCCCTACTGTGGTCACCTCTTTAATACACCCATCAGCACGCTGCTTCACTCAGCCTCTCTTCCGCAAGAGAGAGGTATTTTCTGAGAGAATACACATAAGAAGTTGCCCTTCAAAAGCCACATTCCTTCCAAGGCAGCAACAGTAATTTCCCTCTGCAGTCTCCATTTCTGCCTGCTCTATTGCAGTCAGGGACTCAGTACTTAGAGAAATCCACAGCCACCTTCTGACAGAATGAGTAAGAGGCTGTATAGCATCACTGCATTGGGTATAGGGTGGCCTGACATGTGATGGGTCAATAGTGCAAAGAATCCACACAAAAGACCTTCTGAAGGACTTGGACTTGCTTTAAGGTTAAAGGGCAGATCTGCTCTTACGTACAATCACTATGTAAGATGGTTCATAGCATTATTCTATATTAGCAAATTGACTATGTGTGTATATTTTGTTTCTTGATGAAGGCTGTTTGGTATCCTTAACACTAATAAAAATTGATAAATGGGTAAAGTTCCTGTGCTCTTATTTTCAACTATGTGGTTCTCCAAAGAACTTGTAGGACATGTAAACATTAATAAAATAGCACTGAAAATTTAGTATATCAAATCGAAATCTCTCTCATTCTTCTGCAGATGATCTTGCAAGATGCTAGCGTTCAAACACTGAAATTTGGAATGACAGGAAAACAACATTCATCTTCAGACAAGTTTCTCTTATCCTATACAGACCAGTATGAATAGAGGTACAGTGCTTAGCTGCTCAATATTACAAAAATACTTTCACAACAAAAATTCAAACAAATTCTGCACTTTACAGTGCATTAGCGCAGTAACTTCTGTGTAAAAGGAAGATTCACATTTTTCTATATAACTCATGTTAAGCCCAAATTCACTGGGATGATTTGGGATCAACTCAGTGTCTGCTCCTTGATGCTCTCACCCCCAGAAGACTTAATTCCGACTTGGGTACCTCATTTACCATAATGAGGTGCCTAAAATACTCCAAAGCCCTCCACCAGTAAGGCATGCATGAGGACAGCCAGAGGTAACGCTGACATTAACCCATCCCCAGAGGTCCTTCCTGAGCAAAATGACCACGCCTGATTTTTCAGAACCTCCAGGATGAACCGCTCCCCCAGGGGTTACTCGAGCTACCTGGAACCCCTGTCTAACATAAATGGAGTCAAGGGGGATGGCTCCAGGCCTGGTTAACAGCTTCTGATGCCTCGCCGCAGAGCTAAAACATTCTGTGCCTCAGATGGCAGGAGGCAGGCAGGGTGGAACACCTACAGATACTGAAAACTCAAATTCCTTCTGCCTGTGTTGACCGTACAGCATTCCCTGCCTGTTCAGCTACAGTCAAGGGTAGACAACTCCAACCCCCACCTCCCTGCAGCCTGCTCACAGCTCACACTCATCACCCTGACCAGGGAGCTGTCCCCTCACCACAAAAAAGCACACTGGACAGGGCACAGTGCTGCGGCAAACACCGAGTTAGCTTAGAGGAAGTGCAGGTTTCCCGCAAATCATTCAACAGGCAAGCTGGCTTTATTATTTTTCAACTGTATAAATCTGGGTCTTCTATATATTCCATTAATAGGAAATTCTTTACATTATTAACATAATAAATAACATTTACTCAGCTGTGCAAGTGAGAGTGCAAAATGAATTGCACCACTACCAAAGTAGATACCTCATCAAAGCACATTTCAAGTTAAAAGCAAGATGCCAGGACTGAATGGCATGATTGAGGCACTTGCAGTTTAAAACATTTGTGGTTTATTTCACTGCTTTACCACCCAAAGCTGTGAACTATGAGACAGGCTATTATCCCCTATCCTATAGCTCTTTCATAAAGTAGGATTTCTGTAGAAAAGTTTCGCTCTTCAGACTTGAAAAAGAATTCAATCATTAAGCAAAATAATTTGGAAAAGTTATTTTGCTCCTTTGAGTACTCAAACATCCATTGCCATTAACACTGACTAATGCAATGTAGCAGAACAAGAATTAGGAAAGCTTTTTGAGAGCTCTAAAGAACACCTTTACAAGGGTGTACCTGTTCTCAGACACTCTCAGAGTTTGAGTAATTGCAGCTGCACACAGAACAGAACTGACAAAAGCCCTTAAGACTTGGGGTTGCAGCATCGTTTTCAGACAGGATGCATCTTGAGAAGCCTCCCAAAGCACAGTTCAACAACAGGATGAAATTGCGCTGACATTTCACACACACCAACCCCCACAAACGTGCAGTGCTTGGTGTGCTGAAGGGAAATAGTGGGACTGCTGGAACTGTAACACAAAAGGAACTGGTGGAGGCCTGTGGTTACATTCAGCAGCTGGGTACCTTTAAAAATGGAATGTGTTTTAAGCTAGACCATAATATATACAATCAAACCCAGGGATGGAGAATTAAGGGCCCGTATTTCAAAAGTGCACTTAGCATACAGTAGTCTCTTTCACACAGCAAGAAAGGCAGCTGCTTTATATCCAGAATGTGAGAAAGTGACTGGGATGGTTCAAGAACATCTCCTGCAGAACAGTCAGTAGTCCCAGCTGACATCATCTTTCTGTAGTGAAGTCTGTATGGTCTGCATGTCTCTCAACAACTGAAGGTTTTTCCGACTCTTCTCTCCAGGTTTCACTTTGATGGGACCAGCATTCTTCCCTTTTGTGGTTACAGTAGTTGTCACTTTCACCTCACTAACAGGGAACCTGCTGTCTTTTACTTGTTTAGCAGAAGTCTTTCTGGACTTGCATTCTCTCTTAAGTCTCTCTAGCTGAAACAGAAGCCCAAAGAAAAACATTAAGCAGTGACCTTGTTTCAGTTTATGTTGGGCAATTCTTCCAAACAGCTGAAATATCCCACCACTTATCTCACCCAGCTAAGCAAATAGATGCTTCCAAGTCACCCTGAATAAAAAATATTTTATTTTCCTTACACAGCATTGCTATATTTGCATCTTTAGAACTGTGTTCAGCTTAGTCTGAACTACTACTGACCAGTTCATTATGGGGGAACATCTCCATTATGAATGTAATAGAAAAAGGTACCTGTGACAAAGGTGATTTGTCACTGTTACCATCCAGTGATTAAAAGAAAAACAAACAGAAAACAAATTTTTCTACATACATACTAGTGATTTTAATAGCTAGTCACTGTCGGAGATGTAGCTTTAAAAAGAATACCAGAACTGTGCTGAGGTGGAGAGCTGGTAGCCACGCACAGCCACTATAAGTCACAGCTTGTAAGACTCAGTACTCGGCAACAAAGACTGAGCTTGCATAAGCCTGAATGGGGAACTGGACAGTCTAAGCTACAGACACATTCATACTCTCAAACCATGAAATAGGTGGCATTTATAGTTCCCCTCTCTTCAGGTAGCAGTGCTCCCTCCTCCTAGTTTATAGCATGCAGCAATTTTCCTAAATCCCGACTCCTCAAACTTTTGCCAACAGCTAGTCCAAACCCTCAGTATATGCAGAATTGTTACTACTGGGAACTACTACATATCTGTATCTCTGCAACAGTTATTCTGAAGATCATAAGAGATCAAAAGTGACTAACGCTTCTAACCCAAAACATTTCACGTGTCCATTTTGGAGGTCAGCAGCAGTGCCCTCAGTGCATACTTTGTGTATAAGTTATGTCAGGTGAGGGTGAATCTTGGTTCATATGAACTGAACCAGATTAAACACATGGGATTAAGCTCTTTGGAAGAAATTCACTAGAATGAATGAATATTAGAGAAAATAGGGAATCAATAGGTTTTATAGCTTTGAATGAACAGGCTACACTACTCAGAACATTTTGAAAGTTGTTTTAAACTGAAACAGATATTTCAGGGTTTATAAAATGCAAATCAAAACATAGATAGGTTGTTTACTCTAAGCAAGGACTATTAAAAGATTCAGGGGATGAGAGGAGTGTAAAATGCAATGCAAGAAGAGAATCATAGAATGGTTTGGGTTGGAAGGGACCTTAAAGATCATCCAGTTCCAATCCCCCTGCCATGGGCAGGGACACCTTCCACTACACCAGGTTGCTCAAAGCCCCGTCCAACCTGGCCTTGAACACTTCCAGGGAGGGGGCAGCCACAACTGCTCTGGGCAACCTGTTCCAGTGTCTCACAGGCAAGAATTTCTTCCTTATGTCTAATCTAAACCTACCCTTTTTCAGTTTAAAACCACTACCCCTCATCCTATTCCTATACTCCCTGATAAAGAGTCCCTCCCCATCTTTTCTGTAGGCCGCCTTTAGGTACTGGAAGGCTGCTATAAGGTCTCCCTGGAGCCTTCTCTTCTCCAGGCTGAACAACCCCAACTCTCTCAGTCTGTCTTCACAGCAGAGGTGCTCCAGTCCCCTGACAATCCTCATCGCCCTTGTCTGGACCCGCTCAAGCAGATCCATGCCTTTTTTATGCTGGGGGTCCCAGAGCTGGACACAGCACTGCAGGTGGGGTCCCACCAGAGCAGAGCAGAGGGGAAGAATCCCCTCCCTCCACCTGCTGGCCACACTTTCCTTGATGCAGCCCAGGACATGGTTGGCTTTCTGGGCTGTGAGCACACATTGCTGGCTCATAGTCAGTTTTCCATCCACCAACACCCTCAAGTCCTTCTCCGCAGGGCTGCTCTCAATCCACTCATCGCCCAGCCTGGATTTGTGATTGGGATTGCCTCGACCCATGTGTAAAGATGTGAAAGCTCTGCCCCGGACAGGATGAAGAGTGGCACAAGGGTGACACGGTAAGACAGAAAGGATACTTCTGCAGAAATACTGGCATAGAAAGATGGAGGTATGCAGACTAACTTTGAGACATCAAACCTAGAGCTAGGCACTACTGCTCTACAGCAGTAATCTCTGCTTTATTCAATTGCTGCTAGATTAGGAAGTAACATTAAAAAAAATTTAAACACAGTAACTCTACAGAACCATGAATATAGTCAAAAAGTAACTCACCTGCAACCGGTGCCTCCGGACTTTGCTGATCTGATCTGCCTTTGCTTCCATCTTTCCCACCAGTGCCTCAAGTTCCCTCTCCAGATCTTCCCTCACCGCAATGGTTGGGGCTTCCTGGACAAGCTTTGACAGCTGCTGGTGATCACTAGCATAGAATTCAGACAGAGCAAAGCTTGCATCAAACTCCCTTGGCTTCTAGTGCTTGTACACCCAGTTCAGAAATAACACTTCTAGTAAACCGTAGCATCAGCAGCCAGACATGTTCAACGTTGCCATAACAAAGCAGTAAGAACAGTTTTGCTGGTTAGCAGCATTATTACAGTGGCACGTCCTGGTGCTAGGCTGCTGCAACATTAAGTCTCAATAACACAAGTAGCTTCAGACTTCAAATCACACATTCAAAATGACCAAATAACCCCCTGAGGGCATGATCTCAGCACTCATTCAGTTACTGTTTTTCACATCTGTATCTACTGCAGTTGTACAGTAGGATAACAATTAATGTTCTGTTAACCAGGACAAGCAAAATGCCTAGTAAAGCTGTCCTTTAACGGAGTGTTTGTCCACTGCATCAGGGGCTGTTACCACACTTCTTCCTTACCCCTTACGAATTCAATACTGCAGCATATAAACACAGATATGGAGTCCAGACTGTTTTAACTGCAATGAGAAATGACAGCCTCCCCAGCCAGTAGAACAAAGCATACATGTGCTAAAGACTTCCTAATACTAACTCTTTTGTCAGGCAAAACCTTCCAACTTTAAAGCAAAAGGCAAAAATATAAAGCATCTACATTCATTATCTGCAGTGCAGAAGAGGCCAAACTCACAAACTCATCTGTCCAAATTCATCCTGTAAAGTCAGCAACACTTCTGAGAGCTCTTCCTGGGATGAAGAAGAGTCCTTTGGTAGAGATGACTTTCTGCTTTTGCTGGCAGGATGACCAGTACCGATGGGTTTTGCTAGTGGAGTATCATTTACCACACGACTGTTACACAAAGCTTTTGTGTGTTGTTTCATCAGGTGCAGGACATGTTGCACGTTGGCGCCAACTGAATGACTGGGACTGGTAGACTGGAAGGAAAAGTAAGAGAGACTTCTGTTAAATGGTATTGTCAACAACCTACTTGATAATAATGGAGTAACATTTCTGATTTTCTGCCGAGAATGTATTTTTTGTTTGAATGAATATGCATGAACAAGAACAGCTTGACAAGCAGCATAGAGAGGACCCATTTTAGGAAACGCCCATTCAGCACGTTACCAACATTCAACAAGCCTTTTGAAGACAAACTGGAAGCAAAGAGTCAAAGAAAATTAAATGATCTGACCACTGGGTGTCAGGAGTGCACCAAGCCAAAGCCACTTAAGGAGCTGCAGCTATTGAGCATTAAGCTTTGAAATTAAGCAGCTCACCTTCCCAGCTACAAAGGGTACATCACCCAGACACAGTCTGTAATGGGGCTGCGTAGTGAGATGGCTTGTAGAACATTTCTGGAAAGAAAGAAAGAAAAAGAGAGAGGAATGTTTATCAAAGATGACACTAGAGCAAACCCATCTTCCCTTTGCTTTGTAATAAAAGAGGAAACTTACTTCCTGACTGCATGCACACACCCTTATTTAGCTCCTTAGTAATTGCCCTTGTTTTCCCCCCATGTTACCTTCTCTGGCTGCTTAGTTTTTTTCCTGGGTTTTCTTGTTTTTGGAGAAAGCAATGGTGATGCTGCTTGAATCAGTAGTCTGTTGGTTTCCAGGCCTGTCTGAAGCTTTAATTGAGGGAATAAGGGGAGTTACTGTAATTGTATTTATAGATAATCAGAGACAGAGTAAGCTGAGAATTGCAAAACAAACATTTTTAAGATACAGGCTCTCTGAAAGCAAGGGCTGCGAGTTTTTAAGATGCTTCTGATAATGTCCAAGGTCATTTTAAACATTAAGTAAGAATACTTCCTCTGGTAGCACTACTCATCACTAATCCTAGTAAATTAGAGAACTAGTCCTACTGCATTACTCCCATGCAGGCAAGTGCCAAAACATCAGCTGTGCTTTACACTTGACAAAATATTATGAAAGTCTAGCCAACCAACCCTGCTCAATTGATCCTGTGGCATACAGTTAACGGACAACTATTCCTTCTGTTCTATTAAATCTGACATTAAAAAAAATCCCAAACCACCTATTGGAAATGTTAAGGTAAGGATTCGCACTGTCAGCAGTGAGCTCTGTACACTTCACTGATCCTTCCAAGAGGAAGCTATGACATGGCTTTAGAAATCATCTCCTAACCATTCACAGAACAATTATTCATGATTGAGAAACCCTTCTCCCCCCTGCCCCCAAACTCATGGCAAAGGTTAACACTAGAGCATAACACCTTACCTACATACTTCTTCAGCATACAATGAACATTTAATGAACACAACACTTCAAGGTTGGAAGACCAGTGCCCTTATGGGCTCATTACCAGTAGTATGTTGCCTCTTTTTTGTCTCCTCCTATAATATTTCTAGTCACAATTATGAACAAGGGAGCACACTTGTTGACCTTGATCTGTTTAAAGCAGAGATTTTCATACATCCTTCTCAACCATGAATTAGTCTGAATTTCTACTCCTCTTTTCCAACTAGCTCCTTTTATTGAAGAAATCAAGCTTCAGTGCACAGGTGCTGTTAGAAGGTTTCCAAAAAGCTCAGAGAACTTCAGAACATATGACACCTCAGACAGGAGGGGAAAAAAAAAAAAAAAAAAGGACTAAACCAAGTTTTTCATTATTCTGTGTCTGGGAGGCACTTTCAGCAAGTTTAGTTGAAAAGTTGATGGAAAGGAAGAGCTAATTACAGTGCATACCAGTACAAAAGAAATTTCCTGTTGGTTACCTCAGCTGCTTTTTCCTGAACAAGCTTCCTTGCGTGTTCTTCCTCCTGAAGCTTCTGTTCCAGCTCTTTCATTTTTTTCTAGTCAAAGTTGAATAAAAATAACAGCATTACTAATGAAACAATTCTTTTCTTCCTGAAGTCTACAGTACTAAGAGCTTGAGCAAAAGTATATCAGTTCAACTTATGACTTAAAGCCAAGTGAAGACTTCAGCATTAGAATGATGGCTGACATTTCTGTCTGTATAGGCATAAACACAGCAGACAAGTGCTTATGCTTAAAACTTAATTGATTTTTCTATCTTTACTTCTGCAACTGGTATCTGAATTTAACTTACAGCCTACAGGGAGAGAAATACACATGGCTCTTTCTCTTTGGTTGTAAAAAAACCCTAGAAAGTAGGATGTTTTGTGTACATTATCCTCAAAGATTTTGTACTACAAAAGGACCAGCAAAGGTAGATCATGTATCATTATAGGCTGAGGGAAGACTTGTTTTATTCAGACCACTATTTTTGCTAATATCTGTAACTTAAACTCTTAGAAGAGAGGAATTTTTGAACATCTAGCCACCTTCTTAATAAAGGAGAGGGAGGAAAGTTTTTATGATGCCTCCGAGATCTTTAAGCAAAACTGATGTGATTTGATCTTTTCACGGTGTAAGCATGTAAGAACTCTTTTGAAAGCCCTTCTCAAGGAAAAGAGTTAAGGGGAAAGGCACACATTTCTTTGTAAACCCTCCGACAAGATGAAAACCTTAAGTAGGATACACTTAAACTCCCAATGTGAGAGTTACCAAATAGCTTTCTGACTTTATTCAGTAGAGTGAAAAAATGATGCAGAGCTCCATGACACAAAACAACTTCCCAAAGACAGATTATTTGCAGAGCCACTAATCAAACTTAAGTCAGAAAATCAGGAAAGCATGCAAATCAAAGTAACATCTATATTTGTACACTTGTTTGCTTATAAACCCACTATGCTGAAGTAGTAAATATTTCAGTTCTGCTTTACCTAAGCACTGAACTGCAAGATTTGTGTAACCAGCTGTTATACAAAGGTGTTACAAGGCAAAACCCTGGATAAACATTGAAGACAAAGGCATATAAAGGAAACAACTTTTTCTGTTGAACAAAAGAACCCTCTTGACTAAATTTTATTTTCTTCATTAAAATCAGATATATCCCAGGTAACTTAAAATCATCTTCTGCCCTTTACAGCTTGTGGCACAATTCTTGATTTCAGTGGTCAGATGCACAAAGATCTTTGTTTAACCTGTCAGGTATGACAGAATTTTTAATATGGAAATGCTAAAGCAAATCTTCTGCTTGAACTGAAGATGGACATGAAGCTGGGCCAATGTTTCTGTACTGAAATGAACTGAGTATTCACCCAGTCAGCTGTTTAGCTGCAGTGTGCAGCTCAAACTGCACAGCAGTATCTTACTGTGTCTTCAGACCCTGTCGGAAGTTATCTACCCAAGTTAACTTCCCCAAATTTTTTCACAGAGTACTGGTCCATCAGCAAAAGGGAACAAGTCCAAAGGGCTGGCTAACAGTGAACACAGATGCTCCCCAGCCACGCTGCCCATCACATAAGGTAGCACGGCACAGAAAGAGAGCTGCAGATCAGCACTGGGCTGTCTAAACCACTGCTCAGCCACCAGTAGCTGCTGCAAAAAAAAAAATAATCAATGAAAAAATAGAAATAAAATATTTCGGTGTCTATTTGTGCTCATTTTCTAAGGGAAATTAGGTTTCATGCAATCACCTCACTCATCCTTCTGGCTGTCACTGAAATAAATTTCAAACAACTTTAACCAAAGACGACAGGAAGGTATGACACCTCAAAGATACAGAACATCTAAATTTCATAAAAATTGGCTGCTGGGATAAACATCCAAATTAGTTCCACCAGAGAGGAAATGTCTCCAGTGTGAAGACAGGTTTTACTTCTGCGCTTCACTACCTTGAAAATTAGCAGGTGCTTGACAGCTAGGCAGTCAGCTGTACCCCCAGCTGGAACCAGGCAGGTGTTGCTTCTCACCACCTGGCAATTAGAGGTTAGAGGGAAAACTAGAGGTGTAGGTAGTGTACAGCCACAACAGGATGTGAGGATCCATTACTTCTGTTGTTCACAACGGAAGGTTTTATTAAGTCTCATTGTTAGCATTAAAAGATCGATTACTACCAAACTACAGTTCTTCAAAACATGTCATCTACACGTACATTCAGATTTTGGCCATCTGGCCACACACAACAGTAGAGCCCAAACTGCACTTTTAGGGTACAGCCCCATCACCTAACTCCATCCTCAGACATAGACATGTTCAGACCCTCTCAGTCAGCTATCCAGAGACTGCACTGCAGGACTACAATTGCAATAAACATACACCGGAAAACACTTCTGAGCCAAGCACTCCAATTACAAGTACTTCACATGAAGGAGAGTCTCAGCATTTCTTCTTTACAACCAATATTAACATTGGCAAATTGTTTGAAGGCAATACTTAAAGGGCCATGTAGGGGCTCAGCAGAGACTAAATGCTTTCAGTAAGACCCATGTACAACTTGTGCTCCAGAAGTTTCTGAAAGAAGAGGCAGTTAAAACATTGCTTGCTCATGAGTAGTCATCTCACCACTTTCCATCCATTTCAGCACACCATGTACAGAAATAGTCTTTTTTATTTATTTCTTGCTTCAAATTAAACTTGCAAATGTTCCTGTGGTCTTGCCACAACTAAAGCAGAGACTGAAGAGGCAGCAGATGCAACTCTTTTGAGCAAAGCGTGCAGTCACCCTTTCAGGATAAGGTAATACAGCACAGGGATGCCCACATAGAAAAACAGCCTGCAAGCACAGAGGCGGGTAGACCTGTCGATCAGAAAACAGCTCACGACAGCAAAATGATCCCAAGAAAAATGAACTTCAGACAGATCTAAATCCAGATTTCTCTCAGTTCCTAGAACTGATTCAAAATTGTGTGAATTTAACACCCAGTTCCACTAAAATAGATTTAATTGTGACAGCGACTATTCCTAAAGATTTCAAAGAACCAGAGGCATTGAAGTTTGATCCATGGGAAAAAAGTTTCAGCATAACAGGTTTTTTTTTTTACGTTCACTAGCCAGACACAAAAAGACAAACAACTCAGCCCCACCAAACTCCAGCTGCTACCAGTCAAAAACTTGGTAAAAGCCCTTGAGAAAGGAACTCCTCTTGCTGAACCAGTTATTTCAATCCTGGAGGAAATCTACTGCTACTTTCAGTGACACTCATCTCTCATTGAAAGAGTTTCACTCAGGTAAACAATGCAGGCACTTTTACTCCATAAATGCAGCTTACCAAAATGGGGTGTCAAGACTTTAAACAGCTTGTTACAGCTGCCTTGGGCCAGGGACTCCCAAGAATAGCTGTAGTGTCTAAAGGCCCTGCAGCAGACCAACCAACTGAAGATTTACTATCAAATATCTCCTTATGTACTCCTGGAAAAAATACCATCTACTTCAGCACCTGGTAAAGGCTGGTGTGCAGAGTGGCAAGCCTACAATTTTGATGTGAGTCCAGAGCTGTCCTCAATACCACAGTCTAATCGTGTACTATCTGCTCCTTTTGGATGGAGGAAGTTTGCAGGTGGAAGCCTCTCCCTTGTTAAGCCCTCTGTAGCTCCAGTGCTTGGGAGTCTTGTGGTCTCTCTACAGCAGCAAAAAGAGGTAGAATGTGGTCTGGATTTCAGAAACCAACACCACAGATGGTACACAGAAAGAATATGATCAAACATGGTCATGCTGAACTTTTAAAAGCTACAGGCTCAAAATGAATCCCAAACAGGCAGATTGGTTCAAACCCACTGACAGCTGGCCAGTGCTAGAGGTCTAGCAATGTCAGGCTCCAGAATTCTGCAAGCAAAATAATTAATAATAATTGCATTTGTGAAGGAGCATACGTGGCGACAAGAAAAAACACACTAAACCCACACAAGTCAAGTTAAATCTGGGTCATAACAGAAAATGACTGCTAGCATTCAGTAGCATCCAAGGCAACTCAGAAGTTGAGAGCTTAGGAATGCCTGCAATCCTACGTGCCTATGCACCAAATAAGCACAAAAGAGGAACACCAACACATACCATTAAGGCTTAACAAAACTTCAACTCTTGTTCTGTGTAGTGAGCTAAAGCCTACCTGGTCATGTAGACTTTCAGCAATAACTTCAAGTTTTTACAACACTTCAGCTTTAAAAAGATGTTTAGTTGCTGTCTTTCTCTACAGCACAAAGTTCTGCTCAGCTCTATTACTGACATGGAGCTATAAAGTGCTAATTACAATAAACAAGATAAACCTGATATAGTATCCAGTACAAATGACAGACCTCTGCTATGGACTGCATCGTAGTAAGTCTGCTGTACTCTTTTTCCAGCATATCCAGCTTTTCCAATTTAGACTGAACATGTGATTGATCAAGAAGCCGATCTCTCTCCAACGAACCCTTGAAGGGAGAAGTGAAAAGCAAAAACAACCATAAGCACAATAAAACAAGACCATCTACAGTAAGCCTTATCTCTGCAGCACAAAGGAGGCTCACGAACAGCGCAAAGGAACTACTACTTCCTCCGTGCAATTTTAGATGATGCTACGATCAGGGAGCAACTGCACCACTGGTCCATCAGTGTTGGGAACCTCACACTCAACCAGATTCAGATGAGAGAATCCTACAGTCTCTCCTCCCTCTGAACCAAACATGGTAGAAAAACCTCATTACTCATTCTTATGTTTTTTTTCTTCAGTAATTATTTAACAGACTGAAACAGGCCAGCCACAGAGACCAATGAACAGAGCACTAGGTGATCCATACTCCTATAAACCAAAATTCAAGCTCATTTTAGATAAAAGGCAAATCTCAGTCACTGACAGTGGGACAGAAATTTTACTATTATTTCTACGCAATCAGTATTTCAGCCCCAGTTTAGCAAAAGCAGTGCTAGTAAAGAAAATCTCCCAAGATCTGAGGGGTGAAAACACAAAAGGGAGGGTGTTTTCAGCAGCACATGGGTATAACACTGAGGGATAAGTATGAGCTACTGTGGTAAGCCAACTGTGCAGAAGCAAACAATTCTTATTAATATCAGAGCCTCATATTGCCTTAGAGACAGGTGCACAAAGGCAGAAAATACCAGGGACCTGACAAGACTGGGAAATTTAAGTAGGGAAATTATCCACTCTTAATTATATAAAGGCCAGCTAAAATAGACATCCACACTTAAAAGCTATTAAAATTATAGTAACTACAAGAAATCATGACACAGATCATGATTTTTATAATTTAATCTTGAGAACTCACCTGTTTCTCCAAGAGATGCGACTTCTCATTTTCTGCATGCTGGATCATTTTTCTCATGTAGTCCAGCTGTTTCTCTAAAAGGCTGCACCGAGACTCAGCAGCTGCCAGCTGAGAAGCCAGTTCTGAAGATAACAGAAGGCAGAAAAGCGAAATCATGCACTGCTTGTTCCAGGGATTTTTTTATATGTTTTCAGGTCAGTTCCAAAACAAACAAGAAAAGGACAACCTAAAGAAACTCACAGATTAAGTCTGATGAACTTCTGTATGCAATTCAAATCCCTAAAACAAAGTGTTTTTAAAATTATTTCTTTGTAATTCCATGTGTCACTGCAAGGTTAAAGATGCTGAATGACGTAAATTAAAATAGTTTTATGCATTGCTAAAAATCAAGTTTCATCCACATCAGTGTTCTGTAGCATCTATATAAAGTTTGCAAACAACCTTGATTTTTCTTTGACACTTCAGTCTTGTCGTGCTCTTTATGTTGCATTTGTTCACTTAGTACTTTTTTGTAGTCTGCTGTTTCTCTGCTGAGGTGTTTTACATTCTCCTCTGCCTGAAGCCGTTCCAACTCCAGTCGATGAATTTTTTCCTGGAGATTCTTCAGAGCAGAAAATATTGCTGTAATTGAACGAGTACCTTGTGTTAGATACCATTAAATCGCCACTTCAAGATAACATTGAACTTGAAACATTTTTAGAAGAGCATGTTATGTAAGAAAGTCAGAGTGTTCCTTGTCAGCATCCAAGAGTCCTTCCAGGAATTAAGACCTGCTTCCCTTTAAAATACAACTGATTCTAAAACTAGTCTCAAACAAATAGATGCCCTTGGTGCACACCTTCACCTAAAACATTTGGGAAAGATGCATCCATTTCCCAGAAAAAGGCACATAAATATTCTGTAGATTAAGTCTAAACAGTGCATCTTCTGACTCTTTATCAAAAGGAATGAAAGGTCACAACTAGTTAAAACAGTGGCACTTCTCTGTATTATTATTCCTCTACAGGCCCATGCTAGCACAAGAAACACACAGACATAATGTTGCTAGGAATGGTCACAGAGGGGAATAAAGGTTAGCTATCAGAAGGGCTATAAAAGTGTTTATTTCTCTAGGGGGCAGTTCTGTTTTAATTCTTCTGGTTTTGCACTTGTGTTCCCCTCCTCCCCCCGCAAGACATGCATCTCCTTTGCACTGAACAACCTTCCCTCTTTCTGTTCCACTCCCTGCTTCAGCAATTATTCAACAAAACCTTTATATATTCACTACCACAAAAAGAAAAGCAGCTGTCATAGAACTCACATCACCTTGCAATTAGACCATCTGCTGGTAATCTGATGTATTACGTCTCTCAGCTGTATTGTTTAATTTTGCAAAGGGAACCATAACCATAAGCCCTTTCCCCTATACAGTCCTGTTAAAGTAAAACACAGGAACATCTGCACAGACAGCTCATATACCAGACTAATCTGCAAGGTCACACCAGCCCACTCCTTTGTGCTTAAATGCACTCCAGAGAAAGAACACACCTTTATTACAGAAGGCATGAGCACAAGAAAAGTTGGGACTGCTTATTTGTTTGAGCATCAGATTACAAAAAAAGAAAGGAAGAATAATTATCAGAATGAGTTTTCCAGTGTAACAACCCATCAAATCTTGAAATGCAGTACAGCACATTAGAGTACACCATCAATAAAAACTACTTGGTTTAAAATACCTGTTACATAAATAAGAAGTGGGTGACAGCAGTCACAGTTAAGGGGAAAGGTAGCCCTGTTTGCAAGATCAGAGTCACCAACTGTACCCTCTTCTCTATTTATGTTACTGTTACCAGGATTCAGTTGAAACAGGCATAGCTGAAACTATCAACAGCTTTGTTACTATTATCCTTAAAGCTAAATTGAAGTTTCTGTATATTTATAATAAGGACTAACAAAATACAGCAGTGAAGCAATTCAAGCAACGAACAGGTGAAGCAATAAAGGTGAAACCCAACAGAATGTCAAGTATTGTTCAGTCATCCTTATTAGAGTATTAAAACCAACTATGTATGCCGAGACCCACACATACACAACGCAAAGACACTCCAACCAAAATAAGCAGAATTTACTATACTCAATTTCAGGATTTTTCAATATGATTTTTTTTAAATTGGGGGGTGGGAGGGGTGGTAAGGACTCTCAAGAACAATCAGATCTATTTTCCCATCTAATTCCTATATCCTTAAACTTACTAAAATATACACTCCAGAACATTTCTGCATTTTTAAAAGCTATGCAAAAAGAATCATAGAACCATAAAATGGTTTGGGTTGAAAGGGACTTTAAAGATCAACTAGTTCCAGCCCCCCTGCCACAGGCAGGGACATCTTCCACTAGATCAGGCTGCTAAAAAAAAAAAAAAAAGTGTAAGATATTGGATCATCTGCCTGTTTGATTTAATTTTCAGTACATATTCATATTTACTTAAACTTTTTTTGAAAATAGAGACATTTCATACTTTTTAAAAAGGTATACAATTTATCAGATCATCTCCCTCTACCTGTACTTATTTCAGAATTGGCAGATTCCCTGCTTGAAAAAAGTTGCCAAGTGAAAACCTGGAAGTCAAAAGTTTGTCACTAATGCAACACAATCTACAAAATTATGCCTGCATCAGTAATTCATAACTAAGCTCTTTTCTGCACATACAATTTTTTATCTGTCACAAGGTTCCTTTACTTTTGTGTCAACAGCACTCTCAAAACTGATAGCATTGAGCATATAAGAACATATACTGCATTTTAAATAGCACTTCAAGAATTGGGATTTCATCTACTAGATCATTAACATAGAAGTCTCTAGTAATTCAGATATGAATTATATTATTGGAATAGGGACTTGAGGTTATCATGCTAATTTTTTACTTAAAGTAGTATTAGGATTCATCCTAAATCTTTCTGGAGATGAACACCAGGACCAGAGTGGGAAAGGAGGGAGAAGGAATAGCCTAGTAACAAGAATAAGTGGGAGCAAAATCACCTCCCTTTTTGGTGGTGTGAGCATTCAGTTCAGCACTACGATGAACTCTTTTGTGTATCCTCTAAATCTTCACTGATACTCTTATCACACCCTTTGTCCATAATAAGCCTTCTAATTTCAACCAAACCTCTCCTTTGCTCCAAACCATTCTGGGGACTATAGGCTCCTTATTTCAAACTCAGCTGTGAACTCAGGAGAGGAAAGATTGAGGGAGAGGAGGACTGAAGAAGGGACAAAGAAAACATGTCAGGACTATTTCACAAAGTACTCAGCCAATATCACAGCTCTCTACTACTCAAGAGGAGCATCTTTCTCCAGCTGTAAGATGACCTTTTTTCACTAGGTATTCTTCAGAAAGAGAAGTGCAAAGGACCTAACAAAACAGGTGACTAGCGCATCACTGGGAAGTGATAAAAGGATAAAAAAACTGCAGCCTTTGTAGACGTGGACATACAGTATTTCACCACATGATTTAGAAACAGGTAAGAAAACAACTTTGCTGAACTATTACCTCTGCTGTTGCTTTCAGGATATGGAATTACTGGTTTCCGTGGGGAACGCAGCAAATCTGAATTAATAAATGGCTTGTACTTTGGATATTCTATAAATGAAGTTGCAGAGAGTCCATCTATGGCTGACGCAGAGTTGTAAGTTTTGTGCAGATCATCCTAAAGACAAAACAAAGCTGTTATTCAGCACATTTGTTTCTCTGTCACAACAAAAAAAAAGTAGAATCTGATTAGATGAGGTGTAGAAGTACTGCTGCAGGAGACTAATACCTCAAAAGCTGTATTTCCTTCCCTACAGCCTTAGGCTGTGTCATTTTTACATCCAACTTCTCTCCACTAAAACAGAATCAGAAATAAAATGTCTTTCCCATACTAGTTTCTGATTTCCACTTTTGTTTTCTACTTACTTATACCATCTCTTGCTTATTGTGAGAGGGTAATACATAACCTGTTGGAAAATAGCCACTTTCTTAACTACTGATTATACATATGGCACATGAGACGCCTTATCAAGGCGGCCAAACCTGATAAAGCACACCCAGGACCACTCATGTAACACTACAGCTGTTAGATGAGGCTGGGGGACACACCCTCTCCTCACTCCACCCTCCCAGCTGCACAGACCCAACCCCTTCCCCGCTGGCTTCAATTCATCTTTCCTATCCTTCCATGAACAGACTGAACCTCACCAGCAGACCCATCTAGATGACTTTACACTCCACCTGATTAGTGGTATCAGCACAAGAAAAGCAGCAGCAGATCATGGCCAGGAAGGTTCCTCTGCCTCTGAGCAGCAGCATGCTGTTAGATCAGCTTGAGACTGTTCTCAAAAACACAGCCACAGAGACCACGGATTTCCCAGCACTCTACATCAACTTTCCAAACATTTGCTGTGGTTTGGATGTTGCAATGACCAGAGGGGACCACCTAGGTGAGAACGTGCTATGCATTCAAGATATCATTAAACCATGTGCTTTCTAACATGATTCTTCTAAGCAAAAGGGCCACGGCACATAGTATACTGTGTTTATGGTTTTGACTCAAAAATTGGCTACCTAGTCTAAACTTTCTGATTTGTGTATATTAATTAAATGAAATATGAACGCTTGTTTTTAACATGCAAGAGTAATTTCTCTCAACTGTACCCACCACTAAACATTTCAGTAACAGTATTTGAAGATAACCTAAGAGAGAAGTGGGCTGCAGGCAGATGCAATGCTCCTACAAGCATTTACTTCACTAAAATGTCAACTGAGCAATTGCTGATCTTGGCAGGGTTTTTTTAAGCTTTTGCAAATACCAATTATTGGGAGCATATCATGACCTAAATTAAAATACAGCAAGTATTTATGCAAGTATCTCATAGCAAATTAAACAACGGGCCAAAACCCATTAGGAGGAAGAAAAATAATATGGGGGAAAAAAAATTAAGAAAATTTGTAAGTTATTTAAAGCCTATACACAGCTAATTTATAAACGAAGTGAATCACTGTGGTCATGAAAATAGGACCCGAAGTACTCTGAATGTATCAATCAGCGTTTCTAAGCACAGTGTTATGAATGCTTTACAGTTTGTGTTTATAACATTTCCTACACAACATAATTGCTTTTCTTGGAATAACTGCATTTGCACAAGAACTTCTGCTACCACAGAAAGACAATTAAAAGACTAATTCCTAATTAAGACTATATTAACAAAAATATTTTTAAACAGGTTTTTGAATGCATGCGTATACACAGTTTTATACTCAGCAGCCACACTGGTCTAATTACAACGTGTGAATTTAAAACCAAATGAAAGCCTGTTAGGTGCTACCATCAAGACCTAAACCTCACCCATACAAAAATACCATCAGTGTTACAGGATGTTGAATTGATGAACACAGAATAAGAAGTGCAAATAATGAAGTAAAAATGAACCAAGCAAAACACAGTACTTTATGCAGCAGGCAATAGAATAACAGCATCAATGTAAACCACAGCAACCCAAACGACAGTAACTATTGATTCAAAAATCAATATACTATCTGCTATTGATTCAAATCAAAGGTATCCCATGAAACAGTCAAAAGAAAAGGGGAATCAGTTTGAAATCAAAGTAAGGCTGCCAGCATCAAAATTTTAGATGTCTTTGTTTCACATGTAAAATCTTGTCTGTGAATTAAAAATAACTACATAAAAAAACCCAAATTACAGGAGGTTTTTTGTTTGTTTTTTACTGGCATAAGTAACATTTTTTCTAGCCAACAGCAGACTAACTTAAAGAAAAAGCTAGCACACTCAAAAACCTGAACTCCAAGTTACACAAAGAAAAACAAATACAGGCTTTCGACCAGTTGCATGTCTTCTAAGTTTCTCCTGGATGCGGGGTACAGGCACTAATTTGAACAGTATAATAGTCAGTACAGATATCTTCTTGAAATAAATACTGAAAAAATTGTGTTGAAATACTGTCTATTGTATAGGCAGCTGTTCTTTGCTTCAGTATAAATAATCACTTGCTACCAAGAATATTTTCCTTATATATTTAAGCAAAAGACCGATTTATATTCAGTTTCACAAATAGCAACTTCTAAATAATCTGAGTGAAAAAATTGAGAAAGATTACAAAACAGCATCAAGGAATTTCCCATCACAAATCTCAGACTCAAATATCACATCAATTCTCTGCTCTTCTCCTCAATTTCACTCAAGTGATTAAAAATATCTTGGAAATTCTCACAGGGAGCATCATGCTGTGATGCTCAGAAAAATACTGAAACAAAAACAAACAAAAAACCTTAAAAAATACATATGAAAATCAGGGAACTCTAGATATTTGTTCTGAATCTCAGCTAGGCCACATTTGCTAGCTATATCTTCTCCCCTCATTCTGTAGTCTTTCCTTCCTTAAGCCACACTAAAGCCTCATAATAGTAAATGAAGAAGCTTAGCAGTCCCAGGAGGAGCTAAGGGCACCAACGTTATGTCATGGTAGCAAGCTGAGCACATTTAACCTTCACAGGTTGGAGGACACTACCTTCCAAAACCCATTGCTACTACCATTGCTTGCTCAAGCATGCAAAAGGGAACATTAAAAACACAGAGCGAGGTTAACTTAACACATCAGTAGCATGCAGTGACCTCCTGAAGCTCCCAAAGGCTAAACACCATGGATAAAAGGAAAAAAAACAAAAACAAAAACAACAACAACAACAACAAAAACACAACAAAAAAACCCCACACCACACCCACATAACCTCATATGGAAAGTTTTAAAGTAAGAACTAGCAATTTGGAGCAGTGATACTTTTCAAACCTAGTAACTCATGTAGGTGGTAAAAATGACCCACTATAACTTCTCTGTTGCAGTAAAGAAATAAGGTACACGATAGAAAACTTTCCAGAGTGCTATTAATCTCAGTGATATACCAAACGTTTTCAAGTAAGAAAAAAACCCCTATTTTTCTCATTATACAGAATTTGGCTAGAATCCCTAAACAGCAAAAATAACAATGATTTATAAACAAACTGTAGAACCAAAGAGGCAGAAAAATGAAGAAAATATCTCAGGCACTAACTGGAGCAAAAAAGCATGAAGGCACTAAGTCAGCACCTTTGGTACTAGCACTTTGGCACTGGGAAAAGGGACTAAATTAGAGTGGGTGCATTTCAAGTTCTTATATGGGTGCTCAGAACAGAAAAAAAAAATAACAACAGAAAAAAAAATGAAGCTTGGTAATGCTTTAAATGACAGCCAGTAGTCCTGATGCTCAGCTAAAAAAAAAAAAAAAAAAAAAAGCTGAAATATGGGAAAATTATCTAGAGACTGGGAAAAAACCCAGAATGACCAGGTATTGAGTTCACTGAGCATAAAACATCCAAGTATCCAGTTACTGAAACTTTCAAAATAGCCATTTTGGAGGGACAATCTCAGTTGGCAGCCTGCCCTCATCCCTCAGTACTGCATTACTGGGAGAGCAGGGAAGGAGAACAGCCCCTATCACCCAGAGACCAAGTTTAAGTGCTGTCTGTGCCTCCCTGATACAGAGTCAGGAGCACTCTAAATTTAAATAACATCTCTAGTTAAAAGCAGACATCCAAAAGTTAGCTTAGTCAAGCCATTACATCAAATACTGAAAAAAAAATGTTGGCACAATACAGTCTTTTTTTGTTAAGTTTCTACTGCAGTGTGCCAGACATGTTAAAAGCAACTATTTTCAAAGTTCAGAAAGTGTAAAGTTTGCTTTTTTCCTTTTTTTCAACACATACAAAAAGTCTTAAGTGGGCAATTTTTTTCTGACAAGTTTTGTTTTACTAACTAAATTAATTAAACTACCTACATTCATCTACTTAAGACTAAAACTAGTTTTCTGAGATCCTTCTCTATGCATGCTAAAAAAAAATACCAGTCAGGAAGTATATAGGAATCCTCAAATTACTCTGTCACCACTCTTGCTGGTACAGGTGTAAATATGGGACCACACTGTAGAAGAGGAGACACTCAACAGAGAACACCGAGCTGGGTGCTCACCATGAAGCTAGTGAGACCCCAAACCATGAATCCTCAAAAGATATATCTTGCACTCCATCATGCTGCCTCTTTTTCACCATCTCTACTCCTCCAAAGCATGCATAAGACACAGCTACTCACAAAAAACCCAACCGAAAAGCCACCCGACTTTAGAGAGCTACAAGCATCAAGCCAAAATGTCACACAAGAAACCCAACTGTAAGCTTCTGTTTCAGGTGAAGATCTGGCAGGCAGCCTCCATCCACCCAGCTCAGCACAGCCCGCTGTGCTTACGCCAGCCAAGCCTCCGCTTCTTCATGTCACCCGTCACCAGCAGAGAGACGGGTCCTGTTAATTCTCTACGCTCAGCACCCTGAGAGGAACGTGAATGAGGAAATTCTGGTCCCCTGCGTGCAACCACCTACGTCTTTGCCTCCAAATCTGCCAGGTGGTCACACTCACGCCTAAGGATACAGGTATACACTAAAGTTAAAAGTCAGTTTAAGGTAACACTTTCATCCCACAAACAGAAACAACCAGAGACTAAATCTATTACCAGCTCTTCAATGGGAAGCAACAGCTTGCTGTAACAGCGTAGCTGACCCGTAATTGCACAATTACCCTGTTTAATTGCGCCCCGTCTGTCTTTGGAATAGGCGCTTTCAAAGTCACGACCCCAAGTTTTTTCTGAAAACAAACGGAATTACCACATTTTATTCCCATTCGCTTACAAATATGCTCTCCAGGCACTGGCACGGGGACAGGAAGATGGCTGGCTTAAATAGCAGAGTATCTTTCTCCTTTTCTGTCACTTTTATAAAATATCTGTGCCTATAGGATGGTTTGAACATACCTATATTGCATTTAAAAGACAAGACACCTTCCACCGTCCGCGCTGCTGCCGGCACGCCGGGGGAGGACAAGCCGCCCGCCCCGCACTGCCCGCCCGCTGCGCCCGGAGCCCGCTGCAGCCCCGCTCCCGCCCAAGCCCCCGGCGGCCGCTCGCCCGCCTCCCCCTCGCCGCGGCTCCCGCGCGGCTGCCAACAGACGGAGGCCCCGGGCCCACCTCCCTTCCCGGCCGCCGGGACCGCCGGCGCAGCGCCGCACGCCTTCGGAGGCCCCACCGGCCCTCACCCCCGGGGAGGCCTCAGCACTGCGGGGCCCGGGCCGCCTCCACCCCCTCAGAGGCGGCCACCGAGTCTCACCGTGCGCTGGGGACCGCGCGCCGCCGCCATGTCCGCCGGGGGAGCCCCGCGCTGCTGCCTGTCCCTTTAAGGCGCGACACCCGTGGGGCGGTGGCGTCTTTCGCGCCGATCGAGTCCCGCTTGACTGACACCCAGTTTACCAATGGGAAGAGAGAAGCGGAGGTAAGCCCCACCCCAAAGGGGTACGAGAGCCTGTCATAGACTCAGGTTTGAGTGACGCGTGAGCTACCCAATAAAATAAGAAGAGCCCTTCTCAGCCAATCGAAGCGGATAAGTCAACCGAAGCGGCGCAACCTCCTGCGACCAATCGCCTGCGCGGAGAGGCGGCGTGCGGGAGGAGCGAGCGGCCGCGGGATTCGTGTGCGGCACACGGCGCCTGCCGCGCACGCGCGGAGAGCGGGCGGCGGAAGAGGATGGTCTTTGTCAAAGTGAGCCCCCGCACTTGAACCAATCGGAAAGCAGAAGTCGCCCAGGGCGGACCAATCAGCGCCGCGCCCTCGAGGCCACCCAATCATCGCCCAGCGCAGGGCAGGGCGCCCGCGGCGGGATTGGCGGCGGCGGGGGCGGCGGGGGCGGCGATTGGGCGGCGAGTTTTGAAGGCAGGTTTGGCGCGAGGCGGTGATTGGCTGCCGCCGGAGCCCGAGCCCGGGGCGGAGGGAAGGGCGGGGGGCGCGGGGTGACGCCGATGCCGACACCGACACAAGGGGGACGCGGGTCGGCGGCGCGGGCTCTGCGCGGGGCCTAGGGCGGCGGCGGGGCGCGCTCCCCAGGCGCGGCGGCGGCGGGAGGGGGGGGGGCGCGGCGGCGGCTCCTCGGCGGCCCAGGCGGCCGCTCCGGTCCTCGCCCCGGCACCTCCCTCTTCCCCTCCCTCGGCCCGCCCGTGTCCGCCCCGCCGGCCGCGGCGCGGATGGCGGCGGCGGCCGCGGCGGCCGCCCCGGCTCTTTATGCCTGCACCAAGTGCAACCAGCGTTACCCCTTCGAGGAGCTTTCCCAGGGCCAGCAGCTCTGCAAGGTGCGGGGGGCTGAGGCGTGGGGCAGCGCTCACCGGGACAGGCCCCCCCTCGCTGGGGCTCTCGCAGCTCTGGCTTCCCGGTTGGGGGGAGCAGGAGGAGGAGGAGGAGGAGGAGGAGGAGGGTGGCGTCGGCCCTGGCGCGGGGAGGCAGCCGCCGGCCCGGCGGGACGCCCCTCAGGCAGCGCCCGGCGGGGGACCGGCCGCGGAGCGCCGGGTGAGGTCGGTTTGAGGGTCTCGGCACAGGGCAGTAACGCCGCTCTTCTCCCCTCAGGAGTGTCGGATCGCCCACCCCATCGTGAAATGCACTTACTGCCGCTCGGAGTTTCAGCAGGAGAGGTAGGGGAGGGTCCCGCCTCGCCCTGTGCGTGACCTGCTGAAGTCCTGCCGCAGGCGGTCGGTGGACCTGCAGAAGGGACGGCTGTTCCACAGGCGTAGCCGTTTGTAACGGCAGAAACTCACACCGCTGGAGATGCTAAAGAGGGCAGAACCGCAGTAAAATAACCTGCCTGCCTGCTCTGGCGACACGAGCGTGTCGCATAAACGCAGTACGATGTTAGATTTGTTGGCTTATCGTTAACTGCATACCACAGCGTGTGTTTGCATGTGTGTTTTCCAGTAATTGCATGGCAAAGAATTTCAAGGTGTGTGTTTGTCGCTGAATTCAACATTATGCAATTTTATCTTTAGCAAAACTAATACGATATGCAAGAAATGTGCCCAAAACGTGAAGCAGTTTGGAACGGTGAGTAGGCTCTTAGTTCTAAACGTTCAAGTTAAGTTCATTCGCGTTTTAAATTTAAAAAAAGTTCTCTTGCAACTAATCTTACTTTCTTTTTGGGGAAAAAACATTACCTTTCAGAAAGGTGATGAAAAATACTGGCCGCTCTTGGTTTCCTTCATGGCTTAACGTTTCTTTTTTTTCAAATTGAAATTTATTGTGGTTATATTGTAGCTTAACAGTTACAAATAACTGCACTATAGCTATTCATAGCAAAACCAATATTATTTCACTTTTTGCATGTAACATTATTCTTTGCATATTCTCATAAACAGACACTTGATGGCAGAAAGACTGTTAGCTGTCTGTGGTTTTTAATGAGTGGTAAATGTGAAAATCTAGTAATATCATATACTTTCTATTACGTAAGTCTTAAAAATTTTGAATGCATGTTAATCATGTTAAGCTATTAAGCAGAAAAGATTTTGAGTATTAGCTGTATTCACGTGACTTCACATCTTCTCATCTTGAATTTCAGATTCAGTTCTGTTAGGAAAATCTTTAATATATGAATATGCACATTGTATCTGATCACCCTGCAGATACTAGTTTATAGAAGGTATCAAGATAATCTTGTGAAACGAAAGTGTATCATTTCTATATGCTTGAGATAAACCACATTAGATGAAATTCAGCTTATTTGAGAAATGTAACAGCTGTTCATGTGTAGTCAGGTGTTTTGTGAATGTAAATGTAAACTGAACAAAATACATTCTTTGAAAAGCTTAAAATGTAGCAAAATAAATTGCAAGATAGATCGACAATGGTTTTTATCAGTAGTTCATCAAAAAATGGAACTGCATTGAAGATAATCAAACATTTCTAACCTATGAAAACTGGCAGCAATTTTATTTTCCAGCAGCATATTATTCTAGTTGAGTGTAGGATATAAAAGTTGATAACCTGACCTGATGGTATCTGAAGTTGTGGTTTGTTGTTTTTTGTTTTTTGGTTTTTTTTCTTTTCCAAGGGTCCTGCAGAATTGCAGGGATCAGGATACAAATCTTGGATCTGTAGCGTTATCAAATCTCTGAGTAGTACAAGTGACAGGGATGTTTTCAGAAACTTTCAATCTAAAAAAATTACTTGATTACTCTTTAATTTTTTAAAGTAATTTCTTTAGTAATGTAGTAAAATAAGGAAAAGTCATTTTTTAAAAAAATAAGAGGCAGGCATAGAGATGAGCAATCACATTGTTTTTTGCCATTGGAATTATGGGTTTTCATGGAAAGTCAATAGAAGTGGTAGGAAAAAGGTTCTTTAAGATAGGTTATATGAAGCCCTAGTAGTTTAGAAGCACCATTGTGTGATTTTGAAATACCTGTGTTCATTACAGAAACTGTAAATGTATTAACTTCAGTTCAACTTACCTGTTTTTCAGCCCAAGCCTTGTCAGTATTGTAACATTATTGCAGCGTTTATTGGCACAAAATGTCAGCGTTGCACCAACTCGGAGAAGAAGTATGGCCCACCTCAGACATGTGAACAGTGCAAACAGCAGTGTGCTTTTGATCGAAAAGAGGAGGGAAGAAGGAAGGTAGGCTTTGTTCCACAGCAGTAATGGCTTAGGCTGAAACAGGCAGTGTTCCTCCTTCATAAGAGAAAGGTTAACAGGAATGTGTCTTAAGTTCACTAATATTAGATTAAAGTTGCTGTGCTTTACAATATCTGAATTAAACTTCCCAACTTGCAATTGTTATGTTAGCTGCTGGGTTAACTTTAAATTAAATCACTCTTTTTAAAAATAAGCTTAAGCGTAAGCTGGCAGTTGTAGCTGGGGAACAGAGGTTAAGCAGCTGAACAGTTCCTGGTGCTTTGATTTTTTTGGATTTTTAAATTTTTCTCTCTGATGGCTCATACGTATCTCCATAACTTGAATCTGTCACTTTACCTCTTCTGATTTGCCTACTTTGCCTCAAAGTACAGCGTCAGAGAGGTAGACTGCTCTGAGCAGCCCTCTGTGTTCTGTTTTCTTAAATAGCTTTGGTGAGTGCCACTTTCTCATTCCAGAAGGTGCTGAGGAAATGACCTCAAAAGTCTCTTGCCTGAACGCAAGAGTAATGCTGGTTTTATAGAAGAATTTACTTGGTACATGTAACACATTGGTTGGACATCTTGATTCTGTCTGGAATACGATGAGTTGAGAGAGGGTACATGGTGTCTAAACTAAAAATGATTTGTCCTTTTAAAAAGTTTTGTCACTTCTGTGATACAGAGCAAGTCCAACATTTGATAAGACTGCTCTCTGTCATAACTTTAAATGAGAAAAAGAAATGGAGTTACTAAAGGATAACATGGATATGGTAGTGCTGCTTCATACCAAAGAGATGTCTGGATTTTTCCCAAAGATACCAGATGAAGGGAAACAAATTTTTCTTGCAAATATTGAAGTACATCCTTCTAGTGCAAGTGTACTTGGAAAAAAACCCTGCTATGAATTATTTCCCAAAAGGTTGATGGAAAGTTGTTGTGTTGGCTCTGTACGCTGTCCTACAAGAGAGTGCTACAGAAGACAAAAGAACAGAGGAAGAGCCTAGGATCTTCACATTCTAACTCCTCATCCTCATCTCTTACTGAGAAAGACCAGCATCATTCAAAACACCACCACCATCACCACCACCATCATCGTCACAGCAGCAGTCATCATAAGTAAGTATTTCAAAAATCAGTGTAGCTGTTGGTACCTCTTCTTCTTCTGTGTTCTGTTAGTACTGAGATCAAATCAAAGGAAATAAGAAATGTTGATTAAAACATGGCATCAAAAGCAGTAGCAGAATCTTGTTCTTCCATGGTCTGTCAAAATTCTTGTATTCTTACAGTTTGGATGAAGAGAGGTCAGCAAAAAGCAGAAATTCTTGGAGATCATCAAACTAAGCAATGTTAAAATTGATAAGAAGTTTAGAAAAGAAACCCATGAAATGGCTACAGAAACAAGTTAGCGATAAACATGAATTTGGCTTTCTAAGCAGTAACTGCTGCGTGGTAACTGCTATTTTACATGCATTTACCAAGGGTTAGAAGGTGTGTGTTAGCAGTGAGCACAGGACAGCTACTTTGCTCAGAATCTCCACCCTAACTTCATCCTGACTTGTTTGTGTGCACATACTTGCAGTTAAATGGAGAAGCAGAAGCAACGATGTGGGTTCATCCTCAGTCTAGGACCAGTTTGTGTATCTCTCCTAGTTTTTATAATCAAATCTGGCTGAAATAGGCGGGTTGTGAGTGGCTGTGTTACAGACATAGGGAAATAACACTGTCAGTTCAGTTACTGGCACTCTGATAACGTTTCACACAGTTTTGTCCCATCTTCTGCAACTTTTCTCAGCATGCCATCTCTGGCCATGGCACACACAGTGTACCAACCTTAGTGTACATACACACAGTTTGTTTAGTCATAAATCCCAGAAATGATTTAGTTTTTATGCCACTATGATTGTAGTCATGATTCGTATTTTCATTGGTAGGCTTATGGCACCATAACTTTAGAACTACTTATTTTTGTGTTGGATAATAAATACTACGGCTGCAATAGTAATGACCGTGACCCCAGACACAAACACTTTCATTCTAAGCTTCACTTTTCTAGTGCTTGTAATTTTCCATTTTGACTGAAACTTGCCTAAGTGTGACTTAAACATAGAAGCAAAATAAGGTGGAATGATGCTGGGAATGAGGATAAGAGCAATGCACATACTTTCACTTAAAAAAAAGAGAAAAATAAGATATTTTTTCTTTAGGAATTTGAAGAAAAAATATTCTTGTGATGCAGAGTTATTGTACTGTTCCTGTTCTTTCAAATCTCTGCTGAAAATTGAGTTACAACAAGCTAAATTTAATTTAATGCATGTGGCAGAGATATAGTAAGGATTAAATAAAAAAAAAGTTAGCTCTTTACTACAGAATAGAACTTCTAGCATACTCAAGAGTTACAAAAGTAAACATATCTCTATAAAGATTACAACATTCCTGGTTTGGCATCTTTTTTTCTGTAGGCTGCCATGGGTCCATTGCTTCTGGTCCAATAAATACAACTTTTTCCCTGTCCATTTCAGTTATTGTTAAAATGAGACAATAGAGACAATGAGGTAGAAATACAGTTTCATTGAACTATTTCATTTGGTGCAGTCTTCTACATTCTACCATTTCTGTATCAATGGTGTTTATTTGTTGCTTTTGGAATTACTGAAAACAAATGTTTAGAGCTGAGAAGCAGTTGTTTTCAGGGATCCAAAAGTTAACTTTGCTCTTATGCCGCCACATAAGCACCACTTCAGGCAATGTTCATATGGCAGTATGGGAATCCCAGGAATGCTGCTTTAGACCAGCTTGCTGAGTACAAGATTAGCAATATAAAGTTCAGAAAAATTGGGAGGTACCAGCAAAAAGGTTTAGCCTTCAGTCTTGAAGCCTACCCCTTGTGTCTTAGAATAACGTAAACATTTTGCCAAGAAATATTTTTATAGCATCCTGTACATGGTGGTCACGAATATGAGAGATAATATGACTGTCCAGCTGGAAATTCATAATTGTTAACTTTATTAAAAAAAAGGGGGTGTGTGTGGATTTTTCTCAAGTGCAGATACCATTCACAGAAAATCAGAAATAATGGCATGTTTGGTCAGTTACCAAGTACATTTCATGTGTTTCAGAATCAGCAGTCTGAGTCCAGAACAAGATCAGGGACTATGGAAACAGAGGTAAATGTGATATTATTTATTAATTTCCTTTCACTTTATCTTGCAGTTTTCATTTAAAGGACTTTTTTTCTTGCATTTCTGGCTAGTCTCTAGCATTCCAGCTAGGAGCATGAGTTAGTTATTTTACATGTACCAAATGGTGATATTAGAGAGTTATATAGTATGAGGCTTTAGGTTTACATTTTGTTTGATTTCAGCCATAAATCCTCTGCAGCTATTCAGAATGAAACTCCAAAGAAAAAACCCAAACTGGAATCCAAGCCATCAAATGGAGATAGGTAAAGTTATATTTTTGTAAAGCTGAGCCATTTCAACCAAATAGAGCACCGATTTGTGGCCAGTTGCTTCTTTTCTTTTTTTCTTTTGTCTGAAAGATGAGGGAGGTGAAACTGTTGTCCAGCCAGCCAGATTACTGGGTGGCATCTGAGTGCTGTCAGTCAACTAAATGACTTTATTAGCAGAAAACTGGCACTGTTTTCCTGCTTTTAAGCTGTTTGGGGCAAAATTAAATAACACTTATGTACAAGGCAACAGTTGTCAGTGAAACAGTATTCCCTGACATTGGTGTTTTGTTGATTAGATGCAGGGTTGAACCTGCTGCTTTAAGCTTATCTAGTATCTAGAGAAGTCTTTTAAACCTTAATGTGTGAGACTGAATCTTTATTCTGTCTCTGGCCAAACAGTTGGAATAAAAGTAAAAGTGGCTGCTTCAGTCAAAAAGTATTTGTCCCCCTCAAAGCTAATACTTAATTATATTTCTGCAGGTGTATGTAATGTGTGCCATTAGTAAGGTAATTTGCCAGTTGCATCCATTTCTGTCAGGTACATACTTTTTTTTGCATTAGTCCTTAAGGATGTTTGTGGAATTATTAATTATCCAATTTGAAATTTTAAAAAAAGTACTGTTTTTTTCTGTTTGTGGCATAAGTAACTATTGTTTTTTATTTTTAGTAGCTCTATAAATCAGTCAGCAGACAGTGGAGGAACAGACAACTTTGTCCTCATAAGTCAGCTGAAAGAAGAAGTAATGTCACTTAAACGACTTCTGCAGCAAAGAGATCAGACTATTTTAGAAAAAGATAAAAAGGTAAAAGTTGCACCTGCTTAATAAGAACTTTATAATTTTGTTTTCCATTTTGTAGACTCTTAACACTGTCAAAATGGTGACAAAACAAAAATCAGGTCCAATTCTTTTATATGGTAACTAATCAGGTCTTACCATTTAAAGAACAAGTTTGGGACTTTTGTATTCTGAATATATTTTGGCTCTAAGTCAGAAAAATTCATCTTACCTCACTTCAGCCATCTAGAAGCTAGCCACCTGTTTCACTGCTAATCAGGCTGTCTGCCACAGGTGATGGATAAAATGCCAGACAGTGGTTTGTACGTTTTACATACTCTAAACTGAGTCACAGCAAAGATCCCAGATACCTGTATAGGCTGATGGGCACACAAAATAGGAGGATTAAGAGTAGTAACCATTCTGAGTTTAGCATAGTTTCTGGTTATTTTTAAACTAAAGCAATCATAGCCATCATTAATGAGTTGGTGTCCAAATTTACATGTGCAGTGTATGAAAATTAAATGTTTTGATTTTAAAAAATTGGTAGTATATGCGTAGTGTAGGTTATCAAGTCTGTGGATGGTCCAGAGACTAGAAGAAAAAAAAAAGCTTGGATTAGATGCCTGGCAGTCAACAAAAGTTAAGTGAAATAGGCCTAAATGGCTGCATGAGACAAGAGATTCACCCTTCAAACAACCTAATGACTAAGAAGAAAAGAGAAATAACTACAAATACATACTTTGCTCTGCCTTTATTAGAGCTTATTTCTCTGCCATCTGATTAACTAGATGCTTTTAAGACACTGTAATGGTGGCTCTAGAATGTCTGATTGGGAGCGAGTAGGTTATGGAATTGTATTAAAAATAAATTTACTGTATTTTCAAGTAAAATTTTGATTATAGATGCACGGTGGCCTATCAGAACATTGATGGTTAAGAAAGGCTTATTGTTCCTGAAAGGAAAATGCTTCCACTTTTAAACCATAGTTCATTATCTTCATTTTTGCATTTAAACACGTTTTTAAAGGATATTGAACCCTTTTTTGTTTATACCACTGTTTTAATATACCTAGTGTCAGAAGTAGTTGCTATTTCGAGCCTTTAAGTAGTTAATGTGAAAGAGATAAACAGTCTGCGATGGATTCTCTTTAGGTATTTTCTTCAAAGGACAGACATTAAGGCCCTGGTCTCTCTCCTATAAAGCCAGTAGAAGATCATGAGTCAGTAGGAAATTCACTTATCTCTTTTTATATTTGATCTATTGGGCAACACTAACAAAAGGGTTAGGTAAGGAAATGTCACCTACTTCTGCATAACCACTGCAATAACTTGTTTTGTGCTGTTTCCATAGGGAGAGGATCTAATAATTTTAATATCCCCCCTGCTAAACCTATTTATTTGACCTCAGAGTTCTTTGAACTTGAAGACTCCTTCAGGCATGAATTACTTTCAGAATGTCACTTACTTCCTTCAGGTGCTGCACGGGGGAGAAAAGCTGAACACTATCGTACAGTGTTTGCATAGCTGAAAAATTTACAACGAATGAGTGCACTGTAGATTATTTTTGACGCCAAGATAGTAAATGTAAAGACATGTACTGAGATAAAAGCCTGAGCCAGGCCTGTGGAAGATTCCTGTTAAGACCTTGCCCCAAGATTTACGTAGAGACAGCATTTGAACAGTTGGGAGTGCTCCTAAAGAAAAGCCTCTGATATGTATAACGTATGGCAACAAAAACAACTGGGTATACCAGCTTTACAGACAATCCTCATTCATCATTTTTCATTACGAGTCAAGATCTCAGCCACGTCATTACCAGTGCTTATTGTTTACAGTACTAGCCTTGTTCTGCTTTCTGGACAAAATGTTAGTGAGACACCATGACACTTCTGTGGGGCCCTGAGACTTGAGCATTAGGAAGGGACCACAGTTTGCTGAATGTTCACAGGTAGCGTGTTTGCTCATCTAGTTGCATACTTTACTGTGGTGCAATACTACCACTGGTTGTTTTGATATTTAGTTTGTGGTATGTGGTTTTGTACTGGATCCCCTGGAATTTACAACAGCTGTAAGTACATAACCTTGAGCAGCAGTCTGTGTACAGCGAGGTATACATCTGACTTGGTTTCAGCTGGGATAGAGCTAATTTTCCTTCTTAGTAGCTAGAACAGTGCTGTGTTTTGGATTCAGTATGGGATTTGGTATGAGAAGAATGTTGATAATACACTGATGTTTTTAGTTGTTGCTAAGAAATCAAGGACTTTTGAACTTCCCACGTCCTGCTAGTGTGCGGGTGCACACTAAGCTGGGAGGGAGCAGAGCCAGAGCAATGGACCAAATTGGCCAGTGAAATATTCCATATCATGTAATGTCATGCTCAGTATATAGAGGAGGGTTGGTGGGGAAGCTGGTTCTTGCTTCTGGGGTGGCGTATTTGGGATTTTCTCTTTGGGATTGCTAGTAGGGGACAGGCTGGGCCTCGGTTGGCGGGTGGTGAGCAATCGTGTTGTGTATCCCTCGTTTGTATATTATTACTATTATTTTTAAAATTTTATTTCAATTATTAAATTGTTTTTATCTCAACCTACGAGTGCCTTACCTTGATCCCTCCAATTCTCTCCCCATCCCCTGGGCTGGGGCGGGTGAAAAAGCAGCTGTGTGGTGTTTGGCTGCCCGCTGTGTTTAAACCACGACAGTATCCATGTATCAAGATATTTGCACTTTATTTAGGACCATTTGATTGACAGTTCTTTTGAATACCTTGTTTCACTACCTGTGATTTGACACATACTAAGGTTGGTAATAGAAGTCTTGGTAGTAGTTTTAGGAACGTATGTCCTGGTTTGTTGTAGTGGGCTTTGCTAGCAAAGACGCTTCATTTCCTGATAAATCCAAATTGAACAGAGAGGTTCAAAATAGCCAGGTGAATCTGGGATGCTTTGAGGAACTAAACTTTTTCAAGAAGTTGTTCCTAAAACTTCTGGGTCTGTATACAACAAACTGTTAGTAGTTCACCCAGCTGCATGTGCTTCCCGAGGAAGCATTCAGGCAGAAGCATATATCACCATTGAGAAACACCTGCCTTGGTGTATGTCATCTGGATCTCTGCCCGTCTTGGAAGAGAACCAGTGGCAGCAGTACTATACCATACACTCAGAATTAAATCATAACTCATTTTAATTACACATTTCTAGTAACACAGTTCGTTTAATTCACTATTGTTGTGGAACGAGAAGCAGTGAAACTCTGGGATGTACACTTTGATAAGGACAAATTGTGGTATAAAAGGACAAAAAAGAATCCTTTCTGTTGTCTTTGTATGGAAGACTTTTCATGTGTTACCATACCATATTACTGAAGAGACATAACTGAAGATTATGGTAAGTATCTCACAGTTGAAAGAGCCATTAAGGTTATAAATCATTAGTCTTGTATTTGATTTTTTTTGAGGGTTAACCTCTTTATACGAAATCCTGAGCAAAAAATATGGTTATGTAAGTACAGTTGTTTTCTTAATATAAACCAGACATACCTACTTTTCGAGCTACTTCTTAGGTGCTGAGCTGTCAGTACTACAATAGTAAATAAATACAGTGATTCCTGAGGCTTCCATAAAGATTTCACAGATTGATTAGAAGATGTACACTGTAGCAGTCCAAAGAATCTTCATAGGATTTTTGTTTTCAGTTGACAGAACTGAAGGCTGACTTCCAGTACCAGGAGTCTAACTTGAGGACAAAGATGAACAGTATGGAGAAGGCTCACAAAGAAACTGTGGAACAGTTGCAGGTGAGTAATTGCTTATCAATACCTGAGAAATACTTCAGATGGAATTATGTATTCAGTCTGTCCACTCACGACGTTTAACTTTGAATGCATTGTACAGCAGTTCTGCAGTCAACAGACAATCTCCATGTGAATTAAACTCACTGAAAGAATTACTTTCTAACTTTAAGAGGCAGAGGCTTACCTCACATGCTTTCTCAAAGGTTATGTTAGTTTTTTGTCTGTTCTCTGATACTTAATCAGTTGTCAGTGCACTATTAATATGATTTAAGGGCTCAGCATTAACACAATTGACAATTAAATGTCTCTTGTTAAAGCATACTTTATCAGGAAGAAAGCCTGAATTAGTTGCTTTACAAATCACAGACTGAACAGATCCTCGGTACAGTACCTCAGACACTAAATTTTGCAATAGAGGAAATGTGGTTACCTTTTCTGTTAAAGATGGCATATGATTATCAAAAAGCATATACATATCTTTCAAAAGTGATCGTAATCTTTCAAGATTCTCAGCATGTACATTTTGAGAATGTTTCATAAATGCAATGGGAAATTAGTGCATGACATTACTATGTGAGACATTTCAGTAATTCATAAAACTTTTTTTATCTGTATTGCAGGCCAAAAACAGAGAACTGCTCAAACAAGTTGCAGCATTGTCAAAGGGTAAAAAGTTTGATAAAAGTGGGAGCATACTAACATCTCCTTGAGGAACTGGTTATTTATGGGGTTTGCTACTCAATGTAAATTTGAGTAATTCTGTGAAGCCCTTAAAATCCTGTGTAGTGGAAAAAATATTTTTGCACACCACATTAGTTGGCATGTTTCCTACACGTTTTTATAATTAATATGCAGCTTTTTTTAGTTACTGTTCAGATGAAATACTTCAACTGGCTTGAAGAATGTTTTTATTTTTTTGATATTGGAAACTTTTTGCCAGCAATAGTATTAAACAATTGCATAGAGGACATAGCAGTGCTCTCTCTAAAAGGACAACATGCAATAACAAACTAGGTGTACTTTTTACAAAGCAGCAACTGAGTCTTTTAAACTACACTGATTTCAGCCAAAAGTTTATGAATCTGCAGTGACACTGAACACTGGTTTCTGGCAACTGTTCTTTTACTTTGTATCAAAATATAAATTTAGAATGGAAATCATGGTGCTCTCAAGTGAAACTAAAAAAAGGCATATATGTATGTGTAAATACAACTGTAACGGTTATATTCTTAGTTATAACAAGTAATTAGTGTTTTACATTCTTGTGATAGGGATTTACTGAAAGATTATCTATTGTACAGTAACAGAGGCAGTGTGGTTTTTGTAAGATTTACTGTAGATTTTTCTTGCAAGTGCCTTTCTCCAACTGTTTATTTATAGGAATGTTGGTATTTTGTACATAAGGTTTTTAAGTTTTAAAATCATGTTTAATAAATGTTTTATGTAAATATAAATGTGTGTACAGAGTAATCTGAAACAAAGATCAAAGAGGCTAGTGCAGTGCTTGAAGCAGCATTAAGAGCTAGCTAATTGATGGACAGTGAGTATTTGCTTTAGATAACCTTTGTAGCTTGTGTCTGTGAGGTGTAGAATTTTGTTAGTGCTGCTCATGCCAAACACTTCCTGAACAAAAAACAAGATGTTTTTTGCCACACTGGAGTTTAGTTGTTTGTTTATAAATTTTTCCCATTTGGCACAGCGCTAATTTTAATTCCGTAGCAGACATTGTACTCCAAATATTACATCCTTAATTAGTAATATACACTCAAAGTTTTTTAAAAAAAATATTCCCCATTGTTTGATTTAATGTACTTAGTTGTAATTTATGGTGATTCTTCTTAATGAATTGCAAGATTCTCATCCCCCAGAAAAGAGTAGCCAAAACTAATGCTCTTGAAATTAATTAAGGGATTGGATATGGTATCAAAAGTGTGGGTTGTTTTAATTTTTTGGGTAGATTTTGATTCTAAATTACATCAGTTTATCTCTGCTCCTAATGGACATTAGTCATATTCAGAAATTTCTATTAAACATAATTTAGTATACCCCAAGGTCTCTGTTCAGGAAGCTGAGCTACGAATTGGCGTAAAGTGAAGTAGACTTATATAAGTAAGGGTTTCGTTCAGATCTGGGTACTGACTGGTAACAGGGTAACTGCTCATATTTCAGTAAGCTTAACTGTGTAGAATAAGCTACACACCTTTTAATTAAAGAACTAAAATCTAAAGTTCCTTGGCTGTCCACCCATGTACTGAACTATGTGAACATCTTTTCAGTAGTTCAAATGAGTTCCATCAGTGACAGACTACTGAATAATTTGAAAAAAATCACACTATCTTGTTTCGTATGGTATATGTGTATTTTTATACCCTAAAATCAACTTTGTATGTTTATAAATGCTCTTCTTTAAACTTGCTAAAGTAGGGTAGAGAATGCTGCTATCCTTTGGGGATGTTGTTATTTTTTTTTAACATACAAATTTATGACTTTCATTACTTCAGAGTGAGTATTTTGATAATTTTTTTTTTTTCCAGTTGAATGGTGACCCATGTTTGGTGAAATTAGTTTTAAAACACAGAAATGCATAGCAAATTGAAATGTTTGAATTAAGATCACTTAATGATATCTGTTCAAGCTGCAGTAAGGACATTTTAAAGGAACAAACTGAAGTTCTATATTAGAAGTAATTGACCTTATAAATCCCAATCTGAAAAATTTTTAGGGGCTTCACAGTGTATAGTTCTAATTAAATACCTGTGGCTTTTCTTCCATAATCTCATTTTTAACATGAATTTTTTAAAGTTGTAAACTAGCCAACTGAATCCCAGTCCTGAAAATAGTGTCCTGGAGCTATAGATTATTGACATAATAAACTGATGTTCTTTAAACGTGGATCTGCGAGGAGATTGTTGTACTGTATTGTGCTTTTTAGCCTGTTTCCAGATGTTGATTAGCATTGACCAGTAATGGCCATTTTGGCTCAAGTTATTTATGTATTTTAAGCCTGTGAATATTGCGGCCCCCTTTTAAATAGTATGTCGAAATACGCGTTCTGCGGTGAAGCTATTCAGCTGTCCACATGTATAGACTATTGAAATACTGTACTGGCACACATCTGACCGTTGACGTTTTGTACCTTTTCTAAATCCAATGTTTCACAATAAAATCTTGCCAAAACATTAATCTGTCCTGTTAAAATTATTCAGAAATTCGTATTTCATATTAATCCTTCACGCTACATCACTCGCTAAAAGTCTGTGGCCAAAAAAGGCAGAATTTAGTATTTGCATGTAGTATTTAGATGTTTGGGAAGATTAGACACCTTGGGCTGTCTACAAATTGTAACAGAGCTTCAGATTAATTTTGCTCAAGAAAATATTTTGGTTTTCTACAACAGGGTTATAGTACCTAGAAATATTTTCTTGGAGAGAAGAAGAAAAAAAACCTTAAGGTTTAATAGAAATCTAGTGACGTTTAATAAAGCCTTCAACAGGCTTTTTATTTTCTGATTAATGTCAGCACTTGTGTTTAAAAGTGCACGAATTTCAGTCTTAGTGTGTTAACCGTAAGGTTCATTACATTGAACGTACATTGTGTACAAGTTAGGTCATTCTGAGATTTGAAGTGACATTGATAATTTCTGTCTACTCCCTTTCTTGTTTCAGGAGGGGTTAGGCACACACACCAACATGCTACTGGCTGTTGGTCACGGTGGCTCCTAGTGTTCAGAGTGCTTGTGCTACAATTTGTAGATCTCATTTTATATTTTCCTCAGCAATCAATCTTCATCTTTGCACAATCCAGCAGAATACTTCTCATTCAAGAATTAAAGTTCAGAATGAAAAAAAAAACCAAAACCCCACAACCAAAAAAACCCCACCCAAACTGACAAGAGAGTAAGATTCTGTAGCTTTCTAGTCAAAGCAGTTACCTACAAGGGGGGAATCTTTGAGTTTCAGAGCTTTTAAAACAGTGTAGATTTTATCTTAGGTATAGTAATAAATAATATGCTATTCTAATATTGAATTGTTCTTAGCTTTATTTTAACACAAATTTGCAATGGCTTTGTTGAAGCAATTCATTTTTAAAGCTGAGAGCAAGTAAAAAACCACGTGTGGTACCTAGTTTAGATATGGCTTCCATGTGATGCATGCAAAGCTTGTATAATTGGCCTTGTAACAGATTGACTCCATAAAAGAGATTTGCATCATTTGAAGTAAATTTCCTTAAAGAACATTTAAATTGATATAACCTGTGTATAGGCACTTAGGCAGTTCTTAATGGTCTTCAGTAGCTTCAGAAGCTCTGAATACACACTGATTTTTTTGAAAACACTGAAGTTTATGATTGCAAACTATAATCTTAACTAACTTTTTAAAATGGAGTAAAAGCTGTTCATGTAATTTTTGTTCCTTCAGATGAGTTACTGAATCATTGGTTCAACTGAAAATACTGCAATAGAAGATACATTTTCTCATGCATTATGTGCAATTCCTTTAGCTTTCCCCATGGAAAAGGTATTGATATATAAAATGACTTTTGCTGAATCCCACAGAAGTAGTAGGAGAAATCAGGCAAGGAGATTATTGAGGTGGAAAGAGGAGATGTTTGAGGTGCTCCTGGGGAAAGAAGGAGGGTAATGGAGGTGTAAGGGCTAATGGGAAGAAAACCTGATATACCATGTTACTCAATTAAGTGATGTACTGAATTACATGGCTGGGTTTTTTCAAGGCATGTATTATCCGTGCATGTTCAAAAATGGCAGCTCTTGAAGGTAAAATGCAGCATTACTTAAGGAAGTTTTTTGTTTGTTTTTCTTTTAATGATACTAGAGTCCAAATTTGAGAAATGAACAGAATAAATAGCTTAACTTGAAATATAAAGACATACAATGTAAAATCCATCTTATAAGCAGTTAGTCATGCTGTTTAGGCCTAGAAAAAATAGGTAAAACTATAACAGAGTACTGTATAGCATTGCCACAGCAAGTTTCAACGTATGACTTGAACTTGCTGTTGATCTGTTCTTGCACATTAGACAGAAATTGTCCTTGAAGATATGTCACTCACCAGCACATGAATCATTGACATTTTTCTTTGCTTTAACCGAAACAGAAGACAAGACTGGATTTGCCCATTTACCTTTAAAAATGTTCATTATAGTATGCTGGTACTGTTCTAGCCAACCTTGCTCTTGGCAATTTCTGTTCTGTATATCTCCTTCTGGTGAATAAAGGCAATTTTGCATTTTGACAGAAGTGGGGTTAAGTATCACAGATGCATTGATATGCTAAACAAGCCAGGTGAAAGTAGAGATTTGCTTGTAGAGTGTAGATTTTCCTTCTGCTAAGGCCTTCTGTCTCTTGCAGTACTTGGCTAAGTTCATTTATTTTTAATTGTCAGTTGGAAAACAGGCATTCCAGCTTCTGACGAATACTAAAAGCTGAAGATAAACCTGTGTCATCTTTGCATACAAAAGGTCAGTCTTAGAGGCATAAGCAGAGGACTGCTTTTATAGTGACTTTTTTTGATTGCAGAAGGCTTGTGGACAAACAAAAATAAATTGGACTGGCAAATAGGTGAGAGTTGCTTTGGATCTTATTACAGGTTGGGTCACAGGAATGTGATGTATTCCTACTACGGCTTCTGCAGATATTAAAATTTGCAGCCCAAGTTGATAATTGCCTCCAGTTGTATCCCCCCCCCTTTTTTTTTTAGTAACGTGCTGTATTTTATTTTGAACTGAATGCTGAAAAACTGAAGATGTTTTCCCTTATTTGAATCAACAGATAAATGTGTTTTGCTTTATTTCAATAAAAGATCCAGTGCATTCACAATTTAACCTTCATCAGGTACATCAACTCATACCTTTTCATTCTATGGAAATCTTTAAGGTCAGTTGTATTTATAGATGTTCCTTGGGAAACTTTTTAAACTTTCTTAGACAACTCTTTGCATAGTGGTTTACTTTTGGCAGAATCATGTGTGTGAAGTTCCCCTTACGTTTGTATGATCAAAATTCCACTGCAGCATAAATGATAGGATTATTCCCCGGAATGTTTTTGTCCAGCCATGGTCTGCTCTTGAAAATATTTTGTGACTGTATTGATTAGAATTCAACTTACAAAAATTTATTATTAACTAATAAAAACGTATTGAACCAATTTAGTAACAGAAAAATGTCTTTTTCAGGTAGAGATTATTCCTTTTGATGGATGTGAATGTAAAGTGAGGCATTTTCCTTCATTTATGGAGGAGAACTGTACCACTTAAATTAGTGTGTTTACAGAAATGATGTATTAGAACATAAAGAACCTTTCAAAAAGGGGAAGAGTTGTAAGGCTGTATTTGCTGGAATAACTTAAATCACTGCTGAAAGGCTAATGCATTAATCTAGCTGACTGCACTGAAGCAGTCTAGTAGCACTCACGCAACCTGTTGCAGTGCTGTAGTTGCACAGCATGTTACCAAATGCAGCTGGGAACACTAATTTCAATCATTCCTTCAGGATCTACAAGAATTTGCTTGCTGGTCACTTACCTGACTCTGGGGTGCAGCATTCGTTAAAGTTATCTATAGTGCAAGATACCTTTATAACATCCACAAAAGTGAAGTGAGCACTCCATTCTTCTTACTGGAAAGGCATGAGATTATCTTGTGTGAAAAAAACAAAATTGCCTTGCAAGATGCAATTGAAACTTAATTCCTGCATTCCTTGGTTGAAGATACTTCAGTTTTTCTCCTGTAATAAATCTGCTCCAGTTTTTAGGGTGTCATTAGTAGTCCATGGTGCTTTTTCCTCTTGTTTTGCATTAAAGGTAATGATATGTAAAGATTTGTTTTAAAGCAAACACACCTTTGGATCTTGTTTACCAAAAGTGATGGAATGAACCTCTTCCCTTACTTCCTACATGCTAAATTTGTTAAGTGAAAATAGAGCTAAATAGGAATGGCTGCCTACATAAGTTTAGCCACTAGATGCTGCTTAAACCACACAGTTTCTCAGAAGTATATGGTTGTAAGTTCCTTCTGTGCACCATCTGGCATCCACAGTGGATAGCTGTCCCTGTTCAAATACAACACTGATGCTAAAATGAGAATATCCTAAATACTGAAATAGTTGTACTTTATCATATATTTTAGAAAATTTGAAATGTATTTTGGAAAACTAAGCATAGCGATACTAAGCATGTTTAATATAGTTAAATATTTTTGAAATATTATTTGGGACTATATTGTGTTTTCTCTAATTGCTTTACCTTAAGAAAGAAAAATCACCATTTTATAGGTCAGGAGGCTGATTGACAGAATAATACAGCTTGACTGCTGTAACACAAAAGGCATTGTTAGAATTGAAAATAGACTCCAGGACTCCCCAAGTAATGTGGAGATTGAGTATCTTTTTCCCTTTGAAGGCACTGCTGTGGATAAGTTAGTGTCTTGTTTAGTCATCATAGATATGTAATAAATCTATAGCATTAGTTTGCTGACTTAGCATCTGAACCTTAGAAACCATTATTAAATGTAACTGATTTATTCATAGTATGGATAGCAATACAAAGGTAAGAAGAAAACACTTTTGACTTGGAACAATAAGGTTTAAGACTTAAGAGTTTTCCTCTTTCTTTGAGTCTGGTGCACTTCTGATACAGAGTTTTTCCCAGTCTGATTCTGTTAGTAGATGTATTTGAAATCTTGTGACTTTCTAGTGAAAGAGAGAGTTCTCACCACCATTAAAAAATCAGGCTGTTTTTAACAAGTCTTGGATTGACAGCTGTAGTTGTAGTAGAGGGGGGAAAATGTTTTCATTTGTATACTCTGTAGCAATTTTGTGTATCGTATTTATATATTTTATGAGCAATCTCAAGGAGGAAGACCCAGGGAACTACAGACTGGTCAGCTTCTTGGTACAAGAGAGACATGGACATACTGGACAGAGTCCAGTGGAGTGCCACAAGGATGGTGAAGGGCCTGGAGCATCTCTCCTGTGCGGAGAGGCTGAGAGAGCTGGGACTGTTCAGCCTGGAGAAGAGAAGGCTCAGGGGGATCTTATCAATGTCTATAAATACCTGAAGGGAGGGTGCAAAGAGGACAGAGCCAGACACATTTTGGTGGTGTCCAGTGTCAGGACCAGAGGCAGTGGGCACTAACTGAAACAGGGGAGGTTCTCTTAGAACATCAGGAAACACTTTTTTTACTGTGAGGGTGACAGAGCACGGGCATAGATTGCCCAGGGAGGTTGTGCAGTCCCCATTCCTGACGACATTCAAAAGCCATCTGGATGTGGTCCTGGGCAGCTGGCTTCAGGTGGCCCTGCTTGAGCAGGGGGGTTGGACCAGATGATCTCCAGAGGTTCCTTCCAACCTCAAATGTTCTGTGACTCTGAAACCTAACCAGGGCAAACATCTTTTCCTTCATGTGTTAAAATACAGTATTTTATTATGGAAAAAATAGGTAAGCAATGTTTTGATGTTTTCATTTTTTTCCTCACTGTGTTCAGTTCATTTGAATAGAAAAGGAAAAAAAACCAACAGGTTTTGTAATAGCAGTTCACCTGTTAGGCAGAGTGCTGCATTAGTGAAACATTTTAAATTATGTGGATGATTGCTGCATAATAATCAGATAGTTTGCTGAGCTTGTAAAATAAATACGTTTGTATGAAGAAGCATTTCTATAAGCTATTTTTGGTAGCAAATTTCAAGTAAACAGAGCAGGGAGCAGTAACTTCCCATCTATTTCTTTCCTGTTAATCTGTTGCCAGCATGATGTAATTCTTATACTATGCACAATCAGAAAAAGTCTGTTTGAAAATAGTAAAGTTCCCAAGGGTACTTATCTTGTTGTCCAAATCTTTAAAGACCTTTGGATTATTTTCTTTATGTTTAGTAACAGCACTCTAAATAAGTTTGCTATGAAGCGTGTAGGACATCAAGAGTATGTATAATTTTGTGGTGTTTTCCCTTTATCCATAGCCATATGTCTTACCTTTTAGTAAACGTGTATGGTTGAAGTAGAGTTGTATATCACATTCAGTGTGTATCCCCTGTTTCCAGTAAAGCCCCAAGCACTGTAATTTTAAAACAACTTCTGTTTTCTTAAAAGAGGTTTTGGATCATGTCTTGCATGTTAATTTAAACTTATTTTGCATATGCATCAGAATCATAAGTCATGTGAGTCAGAAAAACAGTATTTTGGAACTGTTGGGGTTTATGTATTTATACACAATGTTTATATTATGTATTTTTAGTCTATGCATTCAGTTAAAACAGCAAACTCAAAGTACAGAGCAGTTCCTCACTTCTTTCCTTGTGTCAGGAGAATAAAGTCCTGCTGTTAAATGAGGAATATAATTTTCCCTATATTTTGTCGCTGTGACATGAACAAATGCTTTCTTTTCCTGAAAAGTATCTTTGCAACAACTCACAAAATATTACTCCTGAGTTGAGAATACAGGCAAACAGAAATCATAGCAAAAATCAGATAGCACTTAATCCATTTATAATGCTGTCATACTTAACATTTTAAGTTGTTTAAACTAGGTGATAGTGGAAAAAGAGAATTAATCAGGTCATTTTGAAAAGCAGTAAATAGAAATTTTATGATGATTCAGAGTGCACTTACAAACTTGGTTCTACTGTCAAGATTGCCATAGGCTGATAAACACTTTTTATCTGATAAAAACAAAAAATGAGTATGTTTTACAAAATGGCAACACAACATGTTTTTCTTTCTTGGACTATAGTTAGGAACACAGATACTGATATATTATTTACCAGAATAGTATCACAGCTTATAAAAACAGTAGTTTATCTAGTCTAAAAATATCTCCGCTACTTCAGTAGAACATGAAAGAATTTTTTAGGTAGTTGATACAAGATGACCTCTTGACGGGTAAGTTTTCTTCCCATTGGAAGTTTTTCTGTAGCCTAATTTCTGTTTCTTAGATCTTACTAACATTGTCATCTCAGTTGCATTTTGTGGCAAAAAGTTCCATAAATTAATCAATTTTATCACAATTTTTGTAATGGTTCTTTGTTAGTTAATACATTTAATGGCTTAGAATTTAAAGGCTGTAACTCTGCCCTCCAGGATCAGCATATTCAGAGATTCTCCTAACGTTTTTGTTCAATTAAGCTACTTTGTTGCTAATTAGCACCATTGACTTTTCCTTTTCACATTAAGATTTGTTCTTCCAGGAGTCCATAGGTTAGTCACTGTGCATATGAAAAAAAGGACCATCAGCTCCTTAATGTAAAATAAACGTCCATCTTCTTGACTTTTGTTTTAGTACTATTTTTTACCAACAGTAAAAATGCCCAGTTTTGGGTGCTAGAGCTACTGAAAGAGCTGTACTGGCCCTCCCTGGAGTAACTCTGTTCTCCAGTTCATCCCACTCACTGGACTGGCTGAGGTCCAGCCCATGTCCACCTACAGTCATTCTCCAAGAGGCCAGCAGAGGTTGTACACGTCAAACCACCACGTTACTTCATGGTGGAGCGTGAGAGAGGGGTGGGGGGGGGTGGATAGGGGGCCCGCTGCAATGAAGGAGGGGTGAACAGATTGGTGTCCCCATGCTTACTTGGTGGTGAGAAGATGCTCTACAGCAGTGGTTCCTGACGTGAGGTCTAGAGCCCCATGGTCATAATTAAGTAGTTTGAAGCTAATCTGCAAAAGTGTAGTGCCTTTGCCATGCTTCCAGTTATGCATTTTTTTAGTGAGTGGAGTGTACAGTCTTAATGATTGACAGCACTGCAAAATCCAGACAATTTGGAAGTACTGCTCCAGAAAGAGCTCTGTTTTCTTAAGCATGGGATAGGGAGTTAGAATTGCTGGGCACTTACCCTGCTGAGGATTTTCTCTCTCAGTCACTTTGTCCCTTGAAAGGATGTTAAAAGGTGTGCTGTCAACCTAACAACCACCACTACTGACGGGCTGTCGGGCGCTTTGAGGGAGCAAATGTATGAGGCTCCTTGGAGAAGGAAAAGGCAATGCAGATGGTAGACCCCCGAGGGAGTCTGCAGACTTCGTTCAAATTAAGTCTTCATTAATTAGTTTAAGATCAAGTTGAGATGTTTTCAATGACCAGTTCTACCAAAATAGACTAAACATGTCTAGCACACTCTTAGGGCCATTCATACGGTCCAGATTAGGAGGACAGTCAGTCTAAGCTTCCTATCAAGTTACCAGATTCTTCTAGTGAGCAATTTAGAGTAAAAAAATGAATTCTCACATTTGTCCTCTGGATAAGCCTGTTTTGCATCACTGTATATGGGTCTTAATTTTCTAACAGAGGAAGTGTGAATTCTCTTAGTAACTTTTCCAAAAGAGGCCTGTTTGACTTATTTCTTAGAGCTTTGCTGCACATGTAAATTCTGGCCAGAGTATGCTAATGTATATTACCTCCTGTATTCCTGCAGGAAATCCTCATCTCTTTTCATTTTTCCAGTCTTTTCAAGATGCAGTTGCACTCACTGATGCAATTTCCAGACTTAAAGACAGAGTTCTGTGCCCTGCTGACCCTGCAATAAGGCTGCCGAACAGACCTTAGAGGGAAAAAAAAAAAGAAAGAAGAAAGCAATGAGTAGCTCTAATTTATATAAATTATATATAATTTATGTATAAATTATAAAAAACACAATTATATATAGTATACTATAATTTTGTACAATCTAATATTATATATAATATATATATAGTTTTTTGTATATATAAAATATCTGGTTACCTGTCTTGTCTCTCACCCAGTGCAAACCTGGTGGGATCAGTAGTGTGTGTGCTATTCATGCATTCTATCCTTTATAGACTTGTTTTCTCTTAAAATCACGGTGGCTCATTTCACTCAGCTCACCTGTGATCCATCAGTAAACAGCAGTAGGATTGTTCTTTGGTTTAAAACCTAAATAGATGGAGTAGGGAATGGAGGGCAGTTTGGTTTTGAAGTTGTTTTTTTTTGTAAATACTTCTTTTCCAAATACAAACCTGTCATCCAACGCAAGGTCTCTGTTCCTCCCCATAGGCAGGGAGGGACTGGGACCGTTTATTTCCCTGTCCTCTCCAATAAACCTCACATTAATGACAGTTCCCACTTAACACTTCCAAAGCAATCCCTTGATAAGTCTCCCCCAGGACACGTCCCCAGTTAAGATGCAAATTGGTAAGTGCTGTGAGGGCTGATCTCTCAATGCACCGGCAACTCCTTACATAAAAGTGAAAAATACACATGTAAATTATATATCCAAGAGAATTAATACACCTCAGATTAATATTTTACAGTCAGCAGCAGTATTTATTAAGCCCAAACCAATCTCAGAACTGTAGTATAGCAAAAAATAGATAAGGCAACCCCATACGGAGCAGAGGAGGCAGACTAACTACTCTGGCAAATATAGTTAAGAGATTTCATTTCCTATATGCCCCAAGCACGCTGTCTCATAGTTACCTCATACCTTTGTTTTTAATGGAGCTTTTACTGGATGTAACTTACTGAACTGTTTTCCACTTGGTACATTCCTCTTAGCTCTGCAAATTCTCCATGATCATGTTAACTTTTTCAATTAAAAAAAAAAAGTGAACAACATTTTGTTGCTGATCTGCAGCTGCTTGCGTGTAATCCTGTGGTCCTAAATAAGACAAATTCAGCATCACTGTATCAGCTAGTAGCCGAGCTTGTGTGCTTTAGAGCATTTCTGCTTTCTGCTCTGGGATACAAAACATCATATGTGTTTTGCAGTAGTAGCATATTTCCAGCCATCTGTAATTGCCTCCTACTTGCATATGCTTAGTCATTGCATACAAACATACACCTTCTGCTGAACTTTAGAATTATGCTCCCCTCTAGTAAAGCTCATTATGTTTTTAGCTGTATGGTATTCTACAAAGCCTCTTTTGACAACATTAGAGCCCAGTAATCCAGATTTACCTCCAAGGAGGCCAGAGGAGATAGTTTAACCAAACCATTATTGTAAGCACTTACTTTTCTCATGTGATCCAGTGCCATTTTGATAGAAATTTTGTTGTTGTCATCAGTTTTGCCAAATAAATGAAAACATGCTAGTATGAAAAAAAATTAATGAATTTATTATTGGTAGAGCCAAAATAACATCACAGAAATACTCTAACCCAAAACAATTTAATAACTTTTTTACTTCCCCTATATTTTTAATACAGGCCTTATATGATCCTTCATGCTACTGCTAGATTAATACTTCTCAAAATCATGGTGTGCTCAAAGGTGTACTTGACCCTCCCCTCCCGTCACCAGCTGGAACCGAAATTGGTTGTCTGCTGTTATCTTGTCTACAAGTCTTTTTTTTCCAAAGCAGATGTTTGTGGGGAGGGTTTGCATGCCTCTGAAGGCATGAGGTTCATGACTACCCAGATTTCTGCTGGGAATGATTTTTCAAGTTTATTGACGAGTCTACTGTCCAAAGAAATCTGCCTCCTCCTACTCCAGCATTTGATCAGTTAGCCAGAGCATAACATTCTTTGGCAGTCACTGTTAACTTAGGGAGAGGTTGTTTGGGTCAGTGATCTCCAGGGCCTTGAAGCAGAGGAAACACGCTCTCCCTGGTCCCCTCGCCCTCCAAATATCAGCCTTCAGGACATGGTGGGATGGAGCTAAATGCCAGGTTGGTGTCTTTGGGAACCCTATGTCTCCTGAACAGATGGCTTCCTGGGATCTGAACCAACACTTTCAAGTGGGGGCAGTTTCATCCTGAAACAGGAATGAAATGGGGATGATGTTAGCCTTCTAACAATTAGTTGTATTTGGAGAGGGAGAACATGTCTTGGAAACTTGACTCACTTCTAGCCAAGACAGGATCCCAGAAGAGGAACCAGATACTGATAGCCAAGGTATTCTTTCCATAATCACAGCCATTTGGAAATCCCAGAGTAGTGAAGAGTGTCAGGTTGCAGACCATCTTAAGGATTTAAGGATTTTTTTTCTCCCTCACAGTTTGATAGCATGGAGCTTTTTAAAAGAACTTCCTTTCCCCCTAAATTACTTTTTTATCACTTCCATATTATTCCAATGTATGCCATTTTATAATGGTCTAATAAAAGCTTTTGGAGCAAGTGCTGTTGAACTATTACTGGCATTTCAGTCTATGTTGCTGCATAAACTCTTCCAGTCCTGTTATGGTAGGGTTGAGCTTGCAGAGGACTGACTGCTGTCCTGGGATGTCCTGAGAGAACTCCATGAAATCACTGCTGTGTAATCTCATTCTTCTTTCCCACTTCTAGCAAAAGAAGAAGAAATGGTGAAGTCCACAATTTATGTCAAATAATGCAAAAAGGTTTAGTAGCTTGATTAAGGATTTATAGTACCTGTTCATGAAAAAGAGGAAGTCTATTACTGCTTGCTGTTCCTGTTTGATCCACATCCTGGCTTTGTGAGGAAGGTCCAGCTTGTTGTTAATATCCTAAAAGAGTTGGCAGGATTCCTCAGGAGCACCCTGCGTACTTCTAGAGGAGCAATACTACTGTGTGCAGGTTGAATTAAATTCCATGGACAAAAATTACTCCCTATCAAATTACAACCACTTCATAAGAGTCTTTTAGAAGCTCTTTTATGTAACAAAAGGTTTTATCAGGCAGAATTACGTGGTCCTGATGCCCAGAAACAAAGCAGCTGTGTAATTCTGCAGCTGGTGAGCCTTGCTGCTGCACTGCTGTGTCAGAACTGGTGCCTGCATAGGGGAACCTGAGAGCATGCACGGCTGGCCATGCAGGGAGACAGCCTCAGCCTCTCCATCAGTAGTGCAAATCTGGATCTGTTTATACTTTTGATGAAACCATACTTCAAACTCTCCATCCTTGCTTCTGTTCTCTATCCAGGCAAATATCTCTGCCCTATGAAAATACATTAAGTAATGTGAGATGGTCAAACACAAAAGTAATGAGGAACACAGAAGTACTAGAATGTTGTAGTTAAGATCCAGATCTTATGTTGATATTTATGTAAAACACTGTCATCATGTTGTGACTTGATTAAAATATAAGCCTTTCAGAAAGAACAAGAGCAAAACATCTTGTCTCTACACTGAGGCTGTAGGAATAATTCTTAAGATGACAAAGAATAAATGCTTTTTATAAAGCAACAGTATAATCAGCTGGCTAAAATAATGAGCTGTTCTGAGAAGTTATCAATGGACAAAGAAATCCTAAGGGAATAAGAGACATTAAGGGAGGAATGAATGCCGTGCAAGACAACACAAGAGGGAGCTTCTGGTTACCCTCCTCTAGGTTTTTACTTGTTTTTACTTGTTTTTACTTTCACATAGTGAGACTAGAAAAGCACATGGATAAGGTAGACAGAACAGAAGATACTGGGGAAAAAAAATCAGTAAATACAGCTATTTTAGTAAAATACAGGTCCTTAGACTTGCTAGATACATGGACTGAGAAGCATAGGAAGGAAAAGAAATAGATATCAGTAAATATCTGACATTGTTCTCTTTTCATTACAATGGGGGAAAACCTACAACTTTGACATTTAACACCTGCAATGTATTTGGAGAAAAGAAAGGATTTTCAAAACTCAGATTAAATTATGAGTGTACTGATTAGCCTTAATTGCTGCTGATAAAGGTAGGAAATTAGAGGGGCTTTTAGATGTTTTTGTTACCTTAAAACCTAACTGAACTACCTGCTGAATGCTAGATATTAGACACATACTTATTTTCTTTCGTATTAAATCTAAAGTAATGGAAGGAAGATTTGAGCTTGATGATAATGCAATAATTTTAAGAGAGATGGATTGCTTTTCTGGTTCCTCTGCCAGCCTTCTCTGGACTTCACCTCTTCTTTTAGTTTCCCTTCTACAGATGGAATTCAGATTACTTTCTCTCATGCTCCTGTTGTCTTCCTTGCCTGTTTAGACTAGAGATGCTCACACTTTTTTTCATGTTCTCCTTTTCCTTGTGAAGAGTAAGAGGAGGATGTCTGTCCCTTCCTCGCCAAGGGTGGATGTGGGAAGAAGCCACTGAGAGCAGGGTAGTAGTTGAGGGGTCCTATAGAGGTGGGATCATGGCTGGGGGAGGTATCAGATGGTTACAAAGGGGCTGAGGTAGAAAGAAGAGATGAAGCAGAAGGAATCTTGTGCTTTCCAGCATGTGTCAGCAACTTCAGAAGAATGAGGTGTATTGAAGTTCCCCCATTCTCTTTTTCTGCACACAGATTTCTCAGTGCACATCTGTCCTAGAGCCTCACTCCTGCCCTTCTCGCTGTTTTCCACACTGGCTCCAGTTGACCTGAATGGTTGAGAAACTGGGTCCATGGTTCTCTTTTCCAATTTGATGTTCTTAAAAGACATATTTGGCCCACCTTTTTCTGCTTGTTTATTTAGAGCCCTGTGTGATTAGAGTTTACTACACAGATGGCTAACATCATACTGTGGAGTCTATTATATAGAGGTAAGATTTGCATGTGCAGAAGATCCTTCCTGTTCTTATCATCTGCGTATGTGTAAATGTTGGTATTGAAATTTGTCACCCTCTGGTGGTGGTGTAAGTAAGAGTAGTTCAGGAATCTTGTTCATATCCTGGTGGAGAAGGGTATGCTAACTTCCTTTCAGATCAGATGTACTTTCTTTGTGCCAGTCCTCTCTGATCTTCTTGAATTAGCTGGTATGCAACTGTCATTTGCCTATCACTATTGTATAACTGATCTGCTGTCATCCTTGATTTCTTGATTCCAAATCACTGGTATTATTTAAGTTAACACAGCTATATATTGCAAGGGATAAGCTGTGTTTTTGTGTCTTACAGTGGTATGTGGCTGGAAGCCCGTCAACAAGGTCAGAAGAAAATGAAGGCACTAACAGGTTTATCTCACAACTTTTTTTTCTTTTAAAGTGTTTATCATTTGCTTTTCTCCTTTGCACCATTTTTTACCTTTCTTTGCAAAACAGTTACTTGACATTTCCTTGCACATACAAGTGTGTAGAGTTTATTTTTCTTATATATTAATGCTTTGAGTTTGTGCTATCAGATTACATTATCTGTAGCTACTCCAACACCATTAATGGCTCATAGTTTCCAGCATTTCAGTGACTACTCTCAGGACTCTCTTTTTCCTAGAAAAGCCAAGGATTTGTGTGTTTCTATGCCTCCTGGGAACTTGAAGCTCTTATGTATACTCTGGAAAATTGAAGATTATTTTCATTTCAGATACTGAGATAAAAGACAGGGAAAATAATCTGAAACCTAGCAAAATGTGCGTGAAACCTCTGGCCTAGAAGGTTATTTGAAAAATCATATCAACCCTTGGTTATCTCAGCCCTGTTTTTCTTGCCTCCAATATTCTCTTTCTCCTTCTAGTCATTAAGGTAAGCACAGCTGGCTAAATTCAGTCCAGTGAGAGGAGCCATCATAAGGCTTTTGCATTATTTATGTCCCACTTGAGTCTTCAAAACTCGCCTTTTCTACAGAGGTGAATTTACCCAGTGAGAGCTAGTGGTTTGTCTCACTGAGTAACCATTGGTCTCTCGCACAGCCAGGTCCCTGTAACAATATTTATAAGCTCTTTCAGGTCTAACATAATAGTTTTCTCTCCAAGTTGTTGTTCTCCCTGCTCCATTAGTTGTATGCTGCTAAGTTGCCTTAGACATTTCAGTGCCTCAGACACTTTGTACCACTGGCAATTATAATGGTTGGCCTTTAAAGATGGTGGTTCCTAAGGCTTGTCCAGATGTTGCTGTCTTGCCTAGTTTTGTCCTCTCAGTCATTTGTTGTTCAGTTTTGGCAAAGCAAGGTTCATGCTTCTTTGTCCTTTCCTTTTATTATCAATGGCTCTCTGAAAGTTTCTAATTCACATTCGATACAGAGCTCAAATTTTCCTGCATATCTTGTAACTGGTTTTAATCATATTAATGTGTATGAAAGCTTACAGTGGTTTCTAAGTGCAGGACTTTGAGTCATGCATGTGTTTTCCAGCATTTAGTTTATTGTTCTTTTTTGTTTCCTGCTTTTCTTGAACTTTAAATCTGATCTTAAATCTTCCAAAATCTTTTCATCTCCACGATAACAGATTTTGCAATTAGTCATTACATTACTAGCATAATACACTTACTGGAACTGTCTAGAAATTATGTTTTGCTATTTGAGTATTTTCCTTGTAGGTATCTGAAAGGTTATCATATGCTGATCTCATTTATACCTGTTTAAATCCAGAAAGACTATGTTGAAGGCAGAGGAGACACCCTCCTGTTAAGTTCATGTGTTTAGGATAAGAATCTGGGCCCAGCTTGTTTTAACTTTACTCTTCATTTCTTGGAGTGGAAGAAGTCACTTCCCTGTACAGTGATGATTAATAACTCATGCATCCCAAAACAGAAAACACATTTGAACAAAAGCAGTCCTCGCTCTTGCTATTATGTTTTTTTAGAAGTGATAATTTGTCTCACATTTATTTCTTTCTCATAACATGTCTCTGTCAAGGGAGCCATAATAGCAGGAACTTTGTTACTGTAAAATAGCATGATTAGATGCTGATATTTACTGAGTACTTTATTTGCATGTTAATAAATAGTTGGCTTCCACTACAAACCTGCACACCCTGAATTTTGTGTGGAAGACAATGTTTGTTTCCTTGGAAAAGAACATTGACATTAAAAGCTAATTTACAGCTAATTTCTTTCTTTCTGAAACTCCCTTTCAGAAGGTGTGGAAGAATCTTCCAATCAGTTCTTTATTGCTCTGTTATCTTGACACTTCAGGTTTCATGGAATTGCAGTCTTTAAAGTGGTTTTAGGACTTAAAGGTTTTAGGGCCTTAAAGTCGTTTAAGATGCCTATGTTTTATTAGGAAAACACTTCAAAACCTGTTGTGATAATAGCATTTCAGGCTAGGCTGGTAGACTAAAGAATCAGTTTTGAACAATGGATAGAAAATCAGAATTTAAAAATAATAAGTGTGCATGGAAATGGAACAAAATGCCTATCCATAGGTGTTTCACAAACAATGATTATATTGAGGTGATGAGCTGTGGAATTGGCTAGAGACAGATTTCTCTCATTCACTGCTAGTATGAGAGCATATTTATGCCAAGCCATGCTTATAGCAGGTCAAATCAGAAGTGTTGTGTGTGGTTAACTGTTCTTAGGTCTTTACTATTTCATTGTGTCAGTCAAAACTTCTCCTTCTTCCAGTGTTGTACTTCTGCTTCATCTATGCCTCTCATCTTCTTACTGCAACCATCCTTTGTGGTTTGCCAGTGGCATCAGCTTTGACATGTCATTCGTCCTCATCTCCCCAAAATCGCCTTTGCCTTTCCCTACACTCTTTCTATCCATGTGGCCTCTGCCTATTTTTCATGGATGTCCTTCTACACTTACGGGCTGATGATGACAAGGTTGTGGGTCAGTCATGACTGGTAAAATAATTTTATTTTTTATTTAAATCCGCACTTCATTATGTCACTAAGACTGTGTATTATCTGGAACAGAGGTAATCATCATAAAATTTCAAGTTTGCTTTTCCTTTTGTCAAGCCTACACTTCCCTGTCTGTCTGTCTGCACTTTTTAGTGGGCCAGATCTCTGGAAGCAGCCACTGTGTAACATACAGGTCCCAGTTTAACAAAGTACTTGACCATATGACTAACTTAAAGCATCTATTTAAGACATATGCTTGTGTGCTTTGATGAACGCTTTGCCAAGCGATTTCTGTGTCTTGCTGGGAAAAAAATACAATGATAATATGCCAGGAATTTGACTATGAGACAGTCATTAATGAATACACCGACATAGAATATTTGCTTTTCTAAATAAGCTTTTGCTATGCCTTCTCTTTTGTGCATGGAATTTCCTAGCAGGGACATTTAAGTGATGAATGGCTCTGCAGCTTAGTTATGCTAGCTAGTAATCATGTGAAAAATCTCTTTATTATTGCAAAGGGATAAACTGGAGAGAAAAAGAATCAAGAATGGAGCAATAATATAGTAAGTGAGATGACTTTTCCTCTTTGATGGACATCAGTACAGCCAGTGCCAAACCAGTGTAACCAAGGAGAATCCAACTAACATTATTTAGAAGTTTGCAGTCCAAGCTGTATTAAAGTGCAGATTTTGTTCCAGCAAAGATTTTTAGAATGCCAATATTTCAATCAGAAGAGAGCCTGTGAGACTGCAGAGAAAGAGAGAAATGAAATTTATCTGCTCACTTACAGAGGGGAAGAAAGTGAGATGAGATTTCCCTTTTTTCCTTTGCATGGATTACCTATGGGGCTAAGCTGATGGGAGTATCATGCTCTCAGTGAAAAGCTGGATCCCAACTTGCACCCTGATCCTACTAAATTTGCTTCCGCATGAGCAGCCTTGGGGATGCTTCCTGCCTTGCTCCTGTGAATCAGCCCACAGAACAAAGCTACGATAATGAATGGGTCTCTAATTGCTTTCGGTCTGGACTGGCTGCTACTTGCTATGGTCGTGGGACAGGGGAGAAGCAAGAATTAACTGTGGCCCTGTGAAGAGCCTTGTGCCACAGCTGTTACGAGGACCATTCCTGTAGCTCAGACTACGTGTTTCAGTGCTCTGCGGAGGAACACAGTTATTTTTGTTCATCATTGATCTTTGCTCCAACAACTGATGCTCTAAATGAATGGCATATGCAAAATGCTCATCCTAAGATAATATTCTCCCCAGTGCAAGAAATCAATAGAAGAAAAGTAGTGCAGTGTCACTGAGAATATTAATTTCCCCCAGAATAATAGATTGAAACAGGAATCCCCTGGGCATAAAAGCTAAGGCAAGTAAACGCAAACCTTAAATGTAGGAGAAAAAAAGAAGGAACTGTCATCATGACACAGTCTCCAAATCCCAGCAGATACTTTCCATGGTGGTGGTAACCTAGAGCAATATGTAGTACTGTGATAGGAGTGGTGGCAGTACTTGATAGCAGATTTATGAAAGGCAATGCAATGAGTCTCTTGGTGTTATGAGTGCCTGCAGACCCTAAAGGGACTCTGTAGGGGAAAAAACAAACCACTGGATTTCTATTACCTAGAAAACATCACTTTCCCCTAAAGTTCTTTAAATTATGTTTTTGTAGAAAATGTGAGGAAATTAGGTGTAAAAGGTCTTGCAACAGAGGTAGCTAAGCTGCTTACAGTCTCAGAAATGGTGAAAAAGATGTGCAAAGGAAGGTTAAATAGTAAAATTCAGCAAAGGTACAGGATTTAGCATTCAATCTAGGAAAATAAGATTTTTTTAAATTTTCTAAGACAAGAGCGCTAATTCTGTGAGATCCTCTGAGGTGACATTCAACCTCCTCGATATTCAAATTTAGGAGTGCTGGGGAGGCCTGTGTCAGAGAGTGGTGTGGTGATTCACTGAAGTTGGAAAAGTGCATACTTTTCATTAGGAGGCACAGAGCACCCTAGTGCTATGATCTCTATCTAAAACATTGACCCAGCACAGATCTTTCCCAAGACATGACGTGGTTCAGTCTCCCAGGCTGGATCAGAAGAAATCTGAGAGCTCTGAAAAGCTGAGTATGATAATGAGTTGGGGCCAAGGCAAGCTAGCCAATTTGCATCCTTGATTAACCTGGTTTGATTCTGGGCATCTGTAAGGCTCCATCCCAGTTGTTGCCATTTATGGTGAAGATTTGCCCTCATGCAGATCAAGTCCTCCAGAGAACATATTTTCTTTTCCTAGTGATCAATATGGCTCTGAACTCTTTCTGAAGGGCCTGTTCAAGGCACCTGCTGATGTGGAGGGCAATAGTAGAAGACCCAGGGAATATTAAAAGATGTTTCTCATTGAAGAGTGGAAAGGATGAAAGCCCTCTTCTAAGTGAGGTGTTCAAGACTTTGAGGCACTTTGCTGCACTGCAAGGATCTGGCATAAGCCAGGATCTTTGGGATATCAAGTTTCTTGCAGGTGTCCTACAAGTGTTGAATCTGAGATGTGAACCCTGGAAGCTAAACTAGGTTTCTCAGCAGTTTGCTCAATAAATAAGATAGAAATCTGAATGGAAGAATGAATGCTGGCAGAAACAAGACTGGGCTGCATGAAAAGAAGGTCGAGGGAGGTGATTCTACCTCTCTGCTCTGGTGAGACGCCACCTGAAGTACTGTGTCCAGCTCTGGAGTCTTCAGCCCAGGAAAGACATGGACCTGTGGAGCTGGTCCAGAGGAGGGACACAAAAACAATCAGAGGGATGGAAACCTCTCCTGTGAGGACAAGCTGAGAAAGTTGGTGTTGTTCAACCTGGCAAAGAGAAGGCTCTTGGGAGACCTTTTTGTGACCTTTCAATACTTAAATGGGGCTTATAAGAAAGATGGGGATAGACTTCTTAGTAGGGCCTGTTGTGGTAGGATGAAGGGCAATGGTTTTAAACTAAAAGAGGGTAGATTCAGACTAGATATAAGGAAGAAATTTTTTACAATGAGGGTGGTGAAACACTGGAAGAAGTTGCTCAGAGAGGTGGTAGATGCCTCCTCATCCCTGGAAACATTCAAGGTCAGGTTGGACGGGGCTCTAAACAACCTGATCTAGTTGAAAATGTCCCTGCTCATTTCAGGAGAGGTTGGACTAGATGACCTTTAAAGGTCTCTTTCAACGCAAACAATTCTATGCTTCTGTGATTCTGCTGTGGTTTCCCAAGGTGGAATCATTATCATGAGAAACACATGAGCTTTCTTCCAAACAAAAAGTGTCTTGGGAGAAAAAATGTATGTACTCATGAGTGTAGCTATGTGGTGGCAGGAAGGGTAAGGTCAAGAGATTTAAAAAGCCCACTGAAGATGATAGAAGTCTAACTTTCATGGTCCAACTGCTCAAACCTTGAGAAAAACTATTAAGTGCCTATTAGCACCGAGCGAAGAACATACTTAAAATGTTGTCTTCACAGATGGACAAATGTTGTACATCCTTTGATATGATCAGCAATGTGTTCTCAGGTCCCAACAATTCATATATACCCCCTGCTTTATCATTCACAGGATCAAGGAGAATATTTTCACTGTCCTATTACAAAATTTGACTGCAGGAAGAGTAGGGAGCAGGGTTTTCCTCCCCTGCAGATTGGTGATGGTTTGGTGCAGTGTTTCAGTGCAGGTATTTTGCTGTATCTCAGATGCTTGCTTTTGCTCATTTAGCTAATTGCCCAATATTATGATTTGGGATCAGAAATGTTCTCTCGCCTCAGATTGGCAGTGACTGGGCAGAGAAGAGTTCCCTTACTCTATAGTATGAGGCATGGTTCACTTCGTAGGGCTGGCCTGATTTTTATGCAATAAACCTGTGCTTTTGAAGAGACATAGCATATTGATCATGCCTTGCACGCCTTGCACAATCTCTGCAGTGCAATGCTCACATGGAAAACCTGAGTGAACAACAACAACAAAAAAAATATTTCCTAGGGAAAGGATTTCTCTGGAAGATTTCTGAAGGAGAAAGATGAAGGTAAAGCCCTGAAGTCATGCCTTTACTGAAAAACAGTCTCAACTGCTGATAGTAACTGTGTAAATCTACTTGAATGAGACAACAGTGAAGCATCTTTATTTTTCTCTCGTTCATAACAGAACACTTAGCATGAAAACCCATAATTTCCAAGTGAGTCACTGGAAAAGGGTAGATTTCAAAGGAACCACCATGAAGTTTGCAGCAGGTGAAAGCAGCCAAAAAATGAGATAAGGGTGAGACATTTCATGTTCATAACCCAGTCAGCAACATCAGTCCAGTCAGCTCATGCACATATTATGTTCATGTGGGAGACTGTAAAATATGGTGGGGTTTTATGGAATGAAAAAAACAGGAGCCTTTAGAACTACACATAGGCTCTAAGTCTCTCAGCTCATCATTTAATCTTTCCTTCAGAGATATTTATGCTTAAAAGCATATGGTTACTAACAAGCTTTGTCAAAACATATATTACTAGTCTGCACAAACTCAAGCAAAAATTACGTTGCATTTTTTTGCAGTTTGGGTCACTAACTGCATATGAAGAAGTGTGGCAGATTCTTCATCCTTGTCTTTTTGCATCAGAATTATATATTTCCTTAAAAGAAATTATCTAGTTACTTCAGTGAAGATTTATATGACAATCTATACAGATAAAGCCCTTTGCCATGTGTTAGCCTGCAGCTCAGACTTGGTAGCTTTACCTTGTCTTTTAAATACTGTGTTCTCTACAGCAGGACAGGATTCCTCAGCATGCTTTGAATTGTCAAGCTGTGTGAAACTAGATCCAAATCTCACTGAAATCAGCATAAGCAATTTCAATAACTCCAGCGTGCTAGGGAAGAGGTCCTTAAAGCATATGTTGCTCAGGCTCTTTCATCTTTTATGTCTTTATAGAGATAAGGGCATGATCAGTAACACGGAATCTTACTCAACCTAGGGGTGGCACCAGGTACGTGAAAGCCTTGAAAAAGTTGCAGTCTCAGTGCCTACCTGTCAAAAAAAGCAAGGGTTCCAGGAAGTGCTGCAAAGCCCTCTGATGAAAACCCTTGTTAACAGCATCGTCCGCTTCTTGATTGCTATTGGAAGCTTAAGTGTACCCTTATGATGGTTAGACTGATTGTTGGTTTTTGGAGCATTTCATGTGAGCAAAGTTAAAGAATCCCTTTGAAATCTCCAAATCAGAGCCTAACCACCATGAGATGAGACAACTGCACCAGTAATACATCTTATGGTCACCAAAAAGGGCAGCTTGGCTCTCCTTTTATTCTTCTCCCTAGCTCCTGGCATCTGTAGTACTGAGTGTGACCCTGCAAGGAGCAAAATCAACTTGTTGACCCACCCTAAAAAAATCCGCTGCTTTTTGTTGGATTAGTCTGCTACTAGTTTACCGAGCTGGATTAGCTCATGGAGGGTTTCTGTGAATGCTCACAAGAAGGAGATGGGACTGTGTGTTTGCATGCATGAACTCATGGAGCATATCAGTTTACCTTCAGAGATGTGAGAAAGGACTCGTGCTTGAAGGCTTCTCTTTTTCCAGCTATATCGATTAGTCTGCTACAAGCTAATACCTCTCCCTACAAACTTGCCTGCTTTACCCTTAGACCATCACGGCTCCAATATTACTACTCAATAATGCATGCAGTGATCCCTTTAGTCATTTAAGGAAATCCCCAGGAGCCATCCTGGACTGAATAACCTCTGTGAAGACCTTTGCAAAGGCTAGTTATTGCGCAGACTGGACAATAAAGGGAAATGAGGTTTACGTTTGCTTATCCAAAAGGCCAGAGAGAGTTCATAGATTATTCTTTGCACAGATAAGCTAGACCTAATGTAAACACTCCTCACTGGAAAGTATCTGCTGTTTGTTTTCCTAACTTTAACCATGTGGCTAGCAAAAGCAGAATAAATGAAATAAAAGACAGGCGTTTTCATAAGTAAAAACCCAGCATCTTTGAAAACTCATGTTACTGGCCCCTGAAAAAAAGTTAAAATTAACTTTTCTACTCACTGCATGAAACATGCTGATGTGGCTGCAAATCTTTCTTGTAAGTGAAAACTGGTAAAATTTCAAGTCAATTCCATCAGACCTTCATCATTACATTAGAGCAGAGCAGTCTGCTTATTTTAGTTAAACCACTGCTCCTATGCCCTTTATTTGGGAAATACTGATGTTATAGCAGGTTGTAATGATTTCCAATTCTGCTATAGAAAAATTCCAAGCAAAATCATTGGTGACTATAAATTAGCATAGCATGGCTCTTAAAAATCTCACCCACTACCCATCTGTATCTTTAGGTTCATAAATATTTGAGGAAAAAACTCTATTCTCTCTGCCAAAAGTGTTTATAGATTGTTTCAAACCAACCTGTAATTAATTGTTTGCTCTTCACTGCCTTTTTTCAAATGTGACTAAACTTAACAATTTATACCACCGAAGTCTCAACTCTCCACAGTAAGTTGTCCAACTGTGACTTGCTATTCCAGAGCTAACAAAAGTGTGTTTTTTACAATTAGTCCTCTTTGATAAAATTTCCACTCACAAGAATAGAACTTTAATTTCTATTTTTTTTCATCAAAAATTGCAGGGTGTTGTAGAAGAATTGGAAACAAGGGCTGGGTGACAGAAAGGAGGACTGGCCCTGGAATGAAAAGAAGACCTGGCTGTTGGAGCTGGTCTGATGCCATGATGTAGTGATGTTTGTGATAGCTGCCGTTTCTATGGCAACGTGACAGCATGATTTACTGCAATAATAGAGAAAGCAAACGCAAAGCTTTTGTTTAACTTCAATTCCATGAGCTATTTGTTGATATTGGGGAGGAGGGAGGGAGAAGTTCTTTGGCTTCTCATTAAGCACATTACTAATGTGTCTTAAATATAAAGAGAAGCCAATAAAGGGGATCATGGTGTTCAAATCTCCCTTCTGTGCTCACAGAGCTTGCACACACAGGCAGACATGGCACTCAACTTCCCTACAATGCAGTCAGTGTAGGAGATTTCTCTGTGCAGACTGCAATACTTGTCCATCGCCCAGCTCAGGAGAGCAGCGCAGCTGAGGCCACCGAGCAGAGTCAGTGGCAGAGTCGCTGGCTCAGGCTTCATGCTGGGCTAGGTCTCTGTCTTGAAGGTTACAGCTTGAAGGTTAGATGAGCTGCTGGACTAGGGTGACTGGAGATGTTTGTTTCTGAAGTATGTCAACAGGTGAGGGTAAAGGTATGGCACTGGCAGAGCTGAAGAGGTGGGTTTATTGGAGTCCACCGTGGCTGCAGGGTCCTGCTGAGGTGTGGTGGTGGTGTGGCTGAGGCCGGGAGAAGGGCTAGGGTTTGGGAGAGGAAGGGTGGAGATCCACCTTTATAGTGGGGTTCCTCAAGGCTCAATGAGCTTGTGCTGGTAAACAAAAACTGCCTCTGACTGTTGTGGTTGAGATCTGGTCCTCTGTACCAGGTTAGGGTGAAGGTTTGGGACAAAGGGTCAAAAAAGTTTGTTTGCTACTTACTCTTACAAGATCCACAAGGAAAAAGTAGAGGCTGGCAAGTATTTGTTTCAGGTTTGTAAGAGCACTAAGACTGATTGTAATGAAGACTGGAGTTAACAAAGGGAGAAAAGAATAGGATTGGGGACAGTGCGGGACTCCATGTTTAGCTTTACTGTTGAACCATGCAACATCACAGCACTGAATTGAAGGCTGGTGTCAGACATGGGAATCATCTTTTGTTTAATTGTGGGGTAGTTGTGTCTGATTAGGATTAGGTAATTGGATACTGGGGCTGGGCAGCTTGACTCTGCTGTCACCCCATTTCATCTGAATTTTCCCTTTCTGTCTATCCCTTGCTAATATGCCAAGCCACCTTCATGAAGGAGTAGGATCAGCCAGGGTAACCCCAACAGGGAACCGAAGTCCCCCAGTATAATACTGGCTCTGCCAGCAGCTGCCCATGTAAGTGGCTCTGTGGGGGCTGCTTAGCACCAAAAAAGGGCCATGAGAGATTGTCTAGTTTCCAGCAGTACATCCTTACCTGAAGGTTTCACCTTGCTTGTTTGGTGATGCTCTCCCATCTGGGAAAGTAAGATAATCCTGAGCCCTTCTTGCCATGGCCATGCCTGGTTTGAGTGCCGGGAGTGGGGAGATCCTGGCCAAGGCAGTGGTCACCTTTACTCTTTCAGTGTCCTACTGTTTGTCTGTAGTTCTACTGTAGTGTCCTACATCCCTCACTGTTTGCTGCTGAGCGCTCTCAAGGTCAGGAAGCTCAACTAGATAAACCTCCCATCCACTCTGCTAAGAGTCTTCAAGAATGTGTCTTTATTACTATATTAAGCACAGTCGTATGCCAACTAGCACTAAGCAACTTGGGTCCCCACCATCAGGCTACTCGAACAAGGTGGCCCCATGCCATCATCCTGATCCTTGCCCATCCTAGGGACAGCTTCTGAACCGTGTCATGCCTGTCCACACATTTGAATGGAGCTACTGCTGCTCTGAAGCAGTGTTAGTAAGATCCAAGTCAGCTGTTACTGTCCCCTGTAAAATATATTTGATGTCACAAGATTTTTTTTTTTGTGTAAATAACATGATATTGTACATCAACAATAAATAGCATTGTTGAAATGACAGAAAACTTTGGGGATAATTATAGGGAAGAACATAGCCATTTACCTTGCAATTATAGAAAGCTGTTTGTTTATTCTTTATTTAATCTGCACCAGTTCTTATTCCGTAAGACCCTTTTGTGGTGTGTGCTGCTGGAGTGCATTTGTAAAACAAAATTAGCAAAGAGAACACAGATGTTGCTCTGCATTCTCTTTTTAGCCATGCAAATTATAAACAATGTCTCTTTATATTAAGATACACTTTTCTGTCTCATATTGGTTTTAGAGTTGATTCTTTCAGTATGTTTTCTGTTTAGAGCAGCCTGTTCTTGTTTAAATATCCCCACTACTGTACTTCATATGAAAATAATGTTGCTTTCACATTCAGTGCATATATCTCAAATCCATATATATATTACTGAACTGATGCAAGGACAGCAGAATTAATAACATTGTGGAGAGCCACAAAAAAACCCAGCGCATTTCTCACTAGAGTCTACACTGAGTCAACAAGTGTATTTTGGCTTGTGTATAACGGGGTAACAGGTAGCAGCCCCCAGAGCAAAAGTGCCTTCACCACTGCTACCTTATCTGAGCGTGTTAATAGAGGGTCCAAGAGCTGATGGTGGTGGAGGCTTTCACTAAGACTTCATTGCAAAGAATTCTTTCCTACTAGAATACACAGCATTCGAAAGCTCTAATGCAGATTTCATAGCACAGAAATTTAAATTTTTTTTCTGTCCAAAATCAAAAGAAATAGTCAATCTGACTTCTGTCAAATTTTGATTTGGTTGACCGTGGTTGATGTGCTGATAAGAAGATGTATTTAAGCCAAGTGCTTTTTTTCTTCCCCCCCCCCCCCCCCCCCCAAAAAAAATAACTAGGTCACATTGTTTTTAATTCAGTACATGCTCCCACCAAATATATATTTTAAAGACAAACTGTTAAGATCACTACTTTCAGCTTCTGAGCAGACAGCAACAGATAACAACATGGTAACAGTGTGTGTGCGTAGGGGGAAGGTGTGTTATAATTGCCCAAAACTGTAAGAAGTTTATAATGAAACTGTGAACAGCTGTTGTTAAGACTCATTCTGAGCAGAAGAATGCACCTCCTGATGTTTCTGTTCATTCGAGACATTTCTGTGCCACATGGTGTCCATCACACTGAATGCTTTCCCTATGGGCTGGGTAGCTATTAAGACAGAGCAAGCTTTATGTTGAACAGTGAGATGCCTTGAGTCAGCATGTCATATGCAATAAAAAGCTATGGACTTGAGTGGTGAAAATGAATTTAGATTACTACAGATTTGTTGATAAAAATTTTCTCCAGCAGTGAGTATCACATGAAAAAAATGAGATTGTGCTTGATCATTCTTTTTGTTGCATTAATTTTGTGAACAAGGTATTATTCAGGGCCTTGACACATTCTACAGTAGGACTTGAACTGGATTTTTAAGATTTTGGGGAATTAAATTGCTGATTGGGTTTTTAGTGGGACTTTTGTATTTATCTTGAAGTTAGAATTGAGAACGTTGCTGTAACTGCTGGAGTCATCTGGAGCTTTATTAAACTTGCAGAAGGTAGGGTATCAGTCTGTAACAGATCTTAAAACTGGGAGTCCAGTCTCGTGTTTGGGAAACTGAAGAAATTGATTGAGAATAGGCCTATCTGAGGTAAAGAATAATCTTGCTGGACTGCGATGGATTTACCTGTACCAACCCACAACATTAACTTCAGTTTTGAAGCTAATGCAGCCAGAAAGTCAGCAACTAATTAATCATTTAGGAGAAAGCTTTAATTTTACTTTTCCACTTCTAAGGAGTATACCTGGGTTGTAAAGTTTCAGAAAACACACTTTAAAAGAAGATCATAACCAGAGAGTGCTTTCTGCTTTATTATTTGAAGTATGAGACTCTTTTCTGTGCATGCCCTTTGATTTCTCTCTAAATTTGGCAAGATGAAGCATTTCCAGACTCAAAGCAGCCATTTTGCAACCAACAACTGCCTCTCCCTAGTCCAGCTGGCAAGCACCTTCACCTCTGGTTTTCTCTTTTTTTACTGCTGACATGTTTTGTCTCATTATATCTCCTGAAAACAATTAGACAGCCATCAAATGACAGTCTTTTCAGACTGTGTTGGGGCTGAACTCTGGGGAAAGGTCAAACCATTTCTAATCATCCTCTTTCACATACAGCTTTCCTTTAAATCAGCCCTCAAAAAATAATTCAAACGCAGGCAAGAAATTTGCAGCTGGCTTATATGAAGGAGCATTCATTAAGTGTGTGTGGGATAGTTTATATAGCTCTCTTCATGAGTAAAGAATAGGAGCTGGAAGAGGTCCAGTTGGTGTCTTGTGCATCTTGTCATGGTTTAGTCAAGTCCTTCCCCTTCATCTTCATCCTGTCACTCCTTTACTTCTATTTCATTTCAAGCTGTCAGCCCTATGTTCTTCTTCCTGCTTGCTGCCGTGCAATCACTTCACTTTAGCTGTCAACCTTAGGATGAGATGTACTGTGCCTCAGAAGTGCCTATCATTCTGCATCAACTCTCAAGCAAGCTGAAACGACTGACTCCTATGCAAACATCTATCCTGCAGCTATCTGGAGACAGGAGAGAGATGGCACCAGACTCAGCACTCTGAAAGCAATGGATTCATAGGAAAGAGTATTGAAAGCAGTGGAACAGCACAGGGCTTGCAAACGTTTCATCACAGCACAGCATGAGGTGCTCCTCTCCTTCATAAAGACCATGCATTTGTCACTTGCTTAGAACAGTTTATCAAAGAACCAGCAACTGATCTTTTTTCATTTCACTGCTCAGCACAATATCATGGACAGTCTTTTTTGCCCTTTATATTTTTTAGCAGTGGGAGTTAACAACTAAAAGGTATTCAGGGGTTTAAGATACAAATGTGGGACCTGAGAAACATGTTCAGTGTCTGCCTCTGTGCAGATTTTGTTCAAGCTTTTTGCAGGAGGTAAGTTTAAAGGTCCTTAAGATTTTTTAATGTTTTCTTTAAGCAACTAGGATAAAACCTGCAGTCCTACTGAGACTTTGTCGCTGACTTCCGCACAGCTGATAGGATTTCACTTTCTATGTATCTAAACCACAGTTGATCATCTGGAAAATAGGGGACCTTTCATCCCTATTTTGTCTCTTTAGACCATCAACTGTTCAAGGCATTTTCTTACAAACTGATATAACAAAAACCTGTGCTCATCTCAGACCACAGGGCAGCAGATTATTATTAGTACTACTTCTGACAGCCTGGCAAAGAGAACCCTTAACACTTAATATAATGAAGAGGTGAGAACAGGTAGGTACTTTGACTTGCTGGTTGCTTTGTAAATCCAGGCTAAAATTTTCAAAAAGTATAGAAGAATTTTTCCCTAAATACTCGTTTTGTTTATCAAGCGTATTAGAAGAATAAAAGCAAAATTTGCTCTCTGTGTGTGGGCATACAGGCATGCATGCACACACACACACACACGCATGCCTTGGAAGTTGCTTGCAATACCATAATGAAGCAACCTCCTGGAGCCGAGTTCTACGTCCTCAGGGGAAATACTGACTCTGCTCTTTTCAATTTGCTGAGAAGAAACATTTAATTTTTGAGTCTGACTCAGTGAACAGGCTGATAGCAGCCATACTGAAAAGCTTGCCTTTTAAATAAACACTGACTTGCTTATCCAAAAGGCAGTAAAATCACCTTTGTTTTGATGGATTCAGCTGCAGTATTGAGTAATGAGTTGAAAAATAACATTGCACAGACCTGTCAAGGCACCTCTGCATGATCAGACTCAGCATTACACGAGCTGGCAGCACGCTATCATGGGAAGTTACCCACTGACAAACTTTTTCAGACTAAGTCAGCTCCTGGCTTGTATAACACAAGTCACAATTGTCTCGAGTCCTCTCTGAGAATGCCTTATCTGTAAACCATTGGAAGTGCTTCTGGAGCCTTTTCAACTTTGATCCCCACACGATGATAACCGTGACCTGAGCTATGTGGAAACTGTGGCCTACAGGGGACAAGATATGCCCAGTACAGCCCCTCCATCCCAGCTGAGAGATGCTGGTTGGGGCTGCTGCTTGGTGTTTCAGGGACGATGCTCAGTTCCCCACTGGAATAACACCTGGTCTGGGCTGAGGCCACTCTAACCACACCATGTGCACAGTGGTGGTGCTTCAAGCAACACTTGAGACTTATTTTTTACTTGCCCATTCTCTCCAGGGTGGTAAATAGCCACTGCCTCTCTCTGCTGCCAAAAATGGCAAGCCCAGAAGTGGAACAGCATTTGCAAAGTCTACTGCAGACCACGTCTTTTCATATGCCTAAGTGAAATGCTGCTCTTAGTGTGTTGTAACTCATATATACAGATGAGCCATTTACTGCTGCTGTGTTGCAGAATAATATTAATGGAAGGCCCTTCTCTTGGGCTCTGGACAGTGCTGGATCCTGCTGGCATGTGCTGAGCCTGCAGAGCTGGTGCAGGCCCAGTCCAGGAGGGGCTAATGCTCTCAAGGCTGCCAGGGCACCAGGAACAGGAGTCGTGGTCGTATTTCCACCAGCAGCATGCAGTTGGGGACACACATTGCTCAGATGTGTTGGACGCGGGTCACCATCCCCGTCCCTGTTCTGCTTTTCTGGCTGGGTGCTGCAGGATGGTGCCATGTTGGGAAAGGCACTGCCCTGTCCCTTGCTGCCACCCTCAGCCCCCAGCTTGCCTGCCCTCACCTGTGGAGGTACAGCTTGGTGGGCACACTCTGCCACAGCCTTTTTTAAAATGCGAGGACAGTTCCTTGTGAGACTGCTGAGCAGGTATGGATGAAAAGCAGTGCTGTACCACACCATGCTCAAGCACAACTGCAGCGTGCACCCAGGCACCTGGCAGCACGTCCTGGCACGTGCCCTGCCCCAGAGGAGCAATGGAAACAGGGACCTGGGGAAGGGCTTGCCTACCTGAGGACTAATCCACTTTTCCATCTACACAAAAAGTTGCAAAGATCAGGAAGTTAACCCAATTAAAAATATTGCTTCTACATATAAAACGTGTCTTGTCCTTAAACTATCAAGGTTACAACATTATCAATAAACGCACCTGTATTTCACTGCATAGCCATTTTATAAAAATCTATTAGTCTTTGTGTAAGATCCTCCCTACAGTACAAGAAAGGTAATAAAAAACAGACTCAGGAATAATGGGATTCAGTCTCTGCAGAGAAGCCAAGGTGAATCCTTACATAATCTTTAAAACCTCCAAAAAATTAGACACTTCTTTTGCCTCATGAGGACTGAAGCCCTGAAGACCTGATCCCTAGTATGGATGAAACACGTGAGAAGTGTGAACATGACTTAAATTGATCATGGCACTCCAAGTTAGGCTGTGCTTGAATAGGTTGCCGTCATGCTTTATATTAAGGCTCTGTGCACAGGTAGTTTATAGAGCCTTATCTGATGATTAATGTCTGTTATAAACATGTATGGATATGTTAAATGTGTTACACATATTACAGATAGTATTATAGATAGATGTGAGCCATTACTGTAGGTAACCTATTGATCTGCTAGTCTTTGTAAAAAAAAACCTGTAACAGCTCATTAAAAGTGAACATAACATGAAGGGTGACCCAGCTTGCCCTAGGATTGGGATGCTCTCGTCACAGATGTTTCAGATAAATTCTCTATATCTGTCAGCATGTTTCATCACTTGCTCAACAGTTGTCCTATTAGCACTCACATAAACCTTTTCTGCTTACCTACTTGGTTTTCATGGGTAGAATAAAAGTTTCACTTGTCTTTATTTACTGTAATGTCCTGAAAATGCCCCCACTATCTACGTGCAGTCTACCATGTTCCAGAGACCCCATGCAGAGCTAGTCTGCAGGGTGTGTGTATGTAGCAGAAGGTGGCATGTGGCAGAAACCCCCAACCACCTCTAGTCAAGGTGAAGCGGCTGCCGAGAAGGCAGTGCGGTGCCAGGAGATGCTGCTCATTTATCCCTAGCAGTAGAACTCTCTGCAGACAGCCTTACGGCAGGCAGAGCAGCACCAGCATGGTGAGCACCATGACTCTCCTCCATCCAGCTCCCAGACAGTGCTTATGCACAGGCTCTTTAATACAGACTAAGAAGCAGTTCCTGGACTCTCCTCTCCTGGGAAATCCCACCTCTCTCCAGTCCATGGTTGGTCCACAGTCTTGGGTTCCCTCTTATTTAATCCCAGTCTGGCCCCAGAACCCTGGGTTGCCTCTTCCCAGTAGTCAGAGCGTTTGGGAGCTGTGGGTTCAAAGCCTCCAGGCAGCCTAGAATTGATGTCTCCTGCTTCCTGGGCATGCTGTGAAAGTTGCCTGTCTCCATGCCCTCACAGGGACTGTAGGAAATGAAGAGGCTCAGCCTCACCAACAGAACTGAACCTGAGAGAAAAGTGAGATTTCAGAGACACCTCACTTCTCAGCAGTGCTGCTTGCCTGAATCCCTGCTCAGTGTGTCAACACTCATTTGGAGATGCTCAGCTTTAACATCTCCCTCCCATGTACAGGAGAGAGACACAAATATACATCCAGATACTGGGGTGACTATATCAACTCTGGACATCACTTGGATGCTTAAAGTTTTAGTGGTGTCACAGGCATTTCCTTGAATGACTTGTACATGAAGTACAGAGACCTATCCCCAGTTGCAGCTCCCTCCCATCAGCCTGTCTCCTCACTGTCCAAAGAACTCAATACAATATTTTGTCTTCCCCTGGGTTCCTCTTAAACATTGGTGGTCTATTCATTGGAGTCCACCTAAAGCATCTCAGTGGTTGCCATGTGAGCACGGTACTGTCTAAACTCTAAAGCTAGCTCTGCTTCAGGCAGGAGGTGGGACCAGAAGATCTCCAGGGGTCCCTTCCAACCTACATTTTTTTCCTCTGATCAATGAAGAAGAACCTATAGGCTGATTTATTTGCAGAAACAATGCTGGGGCCAGACTGTGACCTGTACTGTAATGTCAAAGCAAAGCCTAGAGAAAAGTTTATCTGGGCTTCTGAGATTAGGATCCAACTTCTTTTTTTAAGTCCCATGTAATGGGTTATTGTTACAAAACCCCTGAGAGCACGGCCAGATGAATCCTTATAGGAGGATATCGGTATTATCACTGATAATAAAGTTACAAAGGCACGACTGAAAAGGAAATGCTCAACTTACACTCGAGTATCGATTGCCATGGACTTATTCTGCATATGGTGGTATATCTGCAATGACTCAGATGAGTTTTCTGGCTATCTATCTGACATACAATAAAACCCCCACCATTTTATTTTCTTTGTTTTTCAGCTGTTTGTAATAAAAACCTGCAGAAAAAGAAACAAACATCACAATGGTTAGGGACTCTGTGGCACATGCAAAAGCTTGAAAAAGAAATAAGTTTTGCAAAATGCCCTATACATCCCAGACATGGACTGTTTGAGAGAAGGGATAGAGTCAACACCAAACTTAACTTGCCCTGGCTCCTCCCTGGGAAACATCTGCCAGGGTCTCACACGTGTCTGTAGTAAGGTAGTGCTTGCTCACGTACCCTTGTTTGTCAAAGTTGCAGCAGGGTGGTATGCAGAGATGCCATCTCTCCAGCCATTTCAAGATTTATAGATTAACAACCACACCTTGAAATACCATCCTCTCGTGAGCCGGGCAGCCAGTCAAGAGCCTGGAGCATGCTTTCATGTGTGGTCAGTATGCAACTCTGATTTATGGGTGAGTGCTGTGTTTTGTACTGATTACAGATGCCTGTCTGTTTTTGACAGCATGATCTCATTGCTGCTTAAGTGAAAGATGACTGTTATGTTATACTGCTGGTAAGCAGTAAAACTATGGTAGAATATTAAGTGATCGAGAGCCAGGAGTTATTCTCCATTGCAAAACCCTCTCTGGCAGGCTCATGGGACACTACTGTCTATTGGAGGTGCACTTCTAACTGAGCAATGAGCCAGCACTGAGGTCTCTACGGGCAGCAGTGGTCAAAGCAAACAGGCACCCTGGCAGCGTTCCTTGAATGAGTACAAGGAGGCAGGTTGTAGAGTTGTTTTTGAACAAAGAGATAGTGAGAAATCTAAATAAGGAAAGCCAAATTTTATAAACCAGTACACTGTGTCCTAAAAAGCAGTAAACATAATTAAAATGATTTAATTATTTTTATATATGTACATGCTACCTTCCTTCTGTCTGGTCTGTATCTATCTGCATGGTTCCCATGTTTCTACAGGCAACTGAGCACTACTTTGTCTTTTGCATCCATCCTTCTCATGCCTCTTTCTCTTCAGTTTGTAGCCAGTGGGAACCTTCTTCCCTCTCCCTCCAAAGAAGTGTCTGTAAGAGCTTTCTGGCTCTACAGCAACAAGCATAGAAGTAGGTGATGTTCTCAGAGTAGAGAAATGGGCTTTCATAGACTGCTCCAGCTGGTGACTCTAGCAAAGCTATAAACAGTTAGCCTGCTAAAGATGTTCCCAAAGACTTGCTCAGCATGATAACACAAGGCTGGGAGCCAAGGGTGAGGTAATACAGTAATTACTTTACCAACACAATAGCTGAGCCAAAAGCAGAATGCAAAATGAAACACTTAAAGTGTTTATCAAACTTCAGAGTGCTCTGATCAGGCTGTGAAGACATGTCTGCCCATTGCCTCACTATACCTCCATCAAGATGAACCCCTTCTCATAAGGGAGTCAGGTTTACTAAAAGCCTAGGAGAGCAACCTTGGCATCTGGAAAGGGAAGGAGAATCACCCCCCTGTAAGTGTAAATCTTTGGGTGCTAAACACTGAAAGCCTTGGAAGTGCAGGGAAATGGTACCTGGATTGTGTCTTAGGGCTGATAGTGCTGTGCCTTTACAGGGTGTGCTTTGGTTTTCCTTGTCCTTGTATTTCTACAGGCATGCTGGAGAGAGTCACCCCTTTGTAGTGGGTTTGGCTGGGCCCTGCAGGAGGATCGCCCCATGCTCTTACATACAGAGTTCTTGTCCTCATGAGGTGAAGACTATCATCTTCTGCTGATATAACATGAAGTAAATAGAATTGTGTCAACTGACAGCAACTGCAGATCTTACCCAGATAACCTTCGTGTTTGGAAAAATAGGGGCTAGATTTGGATTTCTAATCCTTCTCCAGAAGATAATGTCCAACTTGGTGTGTGGTCTGTATCCTTAAATGATCTAGGATGAAAGGCCAGATCGAAAGAGGAAATATAAATTAACTCATGGACTTGCACAGGGCTTTTCTTCAAATGTAGGACACGCCTCAGTTGGACATCAAGGAATTTGTCACCTCATTAAGACCATCAAATTAAACATTCCCTTGCCGGAGTCCACTGCAAAACCTGAACCTCTAAATTTGCTCCAGGCACACACATCCTTCCCTGTTGGTCCTTGCAGCTCCTCTCCTGGTCCATTCCCTCCAGAAGGGTCAGGGTGGAGGGGCTGGACCCCATCTCTGTTGTTGACCTGGTATAGGACCCCCTCTCCCTGCTACTGGACTAGGGATTGGGACATTGACCCTGGAAGTGGGAAGCACAGGTTGGAGGCTGCAGATTTCCACCCATACCCTGGTGTGCCCAGGTTGCCGACTGACAGATAAGGGGAAGATGGGGGATGCTCTGGTCTCTTCTGGAAGCCATGGCCTGGGAGGTTTTGGGACTGACCAAAAAGGTGAGGGAACACCGGTGATGGTGCTTTGGGACCTGGGTCTCATCTGGGGCACTGAACAGTGCTGGGTCCCAACACTAGGCCTCCACCTGCCTCCATGAGATTTTTTGCCATTCATGTGGGCTCATTTTAAATGTTGGGATCAGCAGTTGCTTCACCTCCATTCCTGGGAGCCATGGGCACTGCCTGACTCATTCCTCTGTCAGACTGCTCCTCTCTGCAGCCTGACATTTGCCTGTCGTGATGCTATTTCTCAAATCAGAAGTGACAATCTCTTCCATGAGCCATGCTGTGAGTTTTCTCCAAGTCCCTCAGCAAAGAAAAAAGAGCAGCCTCAGACGGCACCAGGTGGCTGGTGGATGGACATTCACACTGTTTCTGTGTGTATCCCAAGTGTTTCTGTATTTTTTTTTTGCCTCTTTACGAAGAGGATGGTTACATCCTCCTGTTGCTCTCTCTGCTCCCTTACCCAGCAGCTTGTCTTTCAAGGCTCTGCAGAACTCGACCGGTTTTGCTTAGGGCATCATCACTCAAAATCCTCAGTCGCCAAGTTGACATTTCCAGGTATAATGTTACAATGCTGCTGTTCAAGTTTTAGCATTTAAATCCTCAGCAATGTGGGAAGGAAAAAAATAAATGATTGAACATGTTTCTCTGTTTGTTTTAAAGATATTTTCACAAATGGGGTGTGGGAGTTATTTTGCTCAGAACGAGTGGGTGCTGGAAAATGGCGCCAAAAGTTGAATTTTGAAAGATATCTGAGAAAGAACAAAGGGATCATCGGGCAAACCAGCAAGGAAGAGCCAGAAGTCGTGAAAGCATGAGCTGGCGAGAGCCTGGCTGGGTTTTGGCTGTGCTGGCTGAAGGCAATGAAGAAGTTTGGATGTGCTATGGAGTAAAGCAGGACCTGGATGTGACATGACTGTTTGGACCACAGGAAAGAATCTTGACTCAACCAAGTCAAGACTTGGGCCTGAATGAGGGTTTTAGAATAACAGGGGGAAAGGGGGGACAGGAGGTGTCTGAAGAGGGAAGGTGCGGCCTGACTTTTCCCAGTGGATAACAGCAGTGTCAAATCTTTCTTATGCTTTACACATATCCTACATGTTGGTTATGGGTTGGGTATTTGAAGGTGTCCATGGCAGTCTGGTTCCCAGTTCCCACCAAGATTTGAAGCAACGTGGATGCTCAGCTGTCACAGAATGACCTTAAAAAATCTCATCCGATGCGTGGAGAAAAAACCAACCATCTTAGACTGCAGCTTCAATGAGTGTGCAATGTTTGCTGGCACCAGGCTGGGACATGAGATGAAAGCTGACTCAGAAATTAGATTATCTCCTACTCCATGACTTCACTGCTTTTAGGAGCAACCAGGTGTTTCTTGAGAGATTCCCATCCACCTGGCTTAGGGTGGTGGGAAGAGAGAATAGGGAAGATCACTGGGCAAGTTATTTAATTGCAGGAATTGATCAATATTACACACTGCGGGTAGAAACATCTCTGAAACATGCTCTTTTCAGATGAATCAGAGGAAAATTCAAAACAGAACAACATAGCAGAGAAAAGGTTGAGATACTTTTTAAAAACATTATTTATAATGCAACAATGTCCAGTGATTCTAGGGGCTTCATCTAGGCACTGAACAGAAGGGCATACAGTTACCCCATAGTTTATAATCTACAAGGCAGACACTCAAGGAGATGAAGAGTGGGATTTGCAAATGCACTTGAAAGTTGTAGAGCAGAACTTCTCTTGTTTCACAGGGACATGTGCCCTTGGGTCGCACAGGTGGTTTTTGAGAATCCTGCCCTATGGCGTTTCTTCAGAGATACAGAAGTTACATAAGGGATTGGTTATAGCCTTCCCCAACTCTCCCCATTCCCATCCAGAGCCTTATCCATTATAGTCTAGACAAGTCTTGCTCACGCAGTGTCAGTCAACATTCTTGAAGGTCACCAAAAGTCTGTAGAGGTTTGCATTAGAAAAAGTATAATAAGTCAAACTTACAAAATTCTCACAAGTCCTCATGCCATCCAGTGGCTCACACCACGACAGCTGTGCCAAAGCGGGGCCTTGTGTTTTCAAAGCTTTGAAGAAGCCCTGGTAGAGTCCATTCCATGGGAATGTTTTATGAAGAGGATTACACTGAAAAAATGGCATAGAAGGGATGCAACTCTGCAATTTGACCTCACTGGAGAGCTGTGTCACATCACTGCTGGCATCTTATCAGATTTGGTGTGGGAGCAGGGCTTCTTCACCATGGTCTCCACCCTTCCTCTCACCTGATAAATAACTTTGCCAAGCACTGCTGAGCCCATGAAACGGGCTGCAGTGAAAACACAGTGTGTTCACATGGTTTGCCACCTGCCTTCTGTTTGGGTGACAGGCATGTGGGAAGGTGTCATATGTCCAGACTGGAAAGCCAGTAAGTCAGGAAAGCAGCTGGGATGGACCAAGACAAAGAGCCTATATTCTCCATCAGCACTGGGGGCTGCAGAGACAGGATGAGACCGTTCCTACAGAGCAGTCCTGGCACGCATCCTGAGCCCTGTGCTCATATACAGCTCCTCCATGCACAGGCAATTTCAACATCTCATCCTTCTCACCATTCTTAATAAGCAATTGCCTTGTTTTGGAGGCTGACAGCCCACTCTGGTAGCATGGATACAGACTGTCTCCTGCCAGCTAGCCTGAATGTCCAGACGCTTTCCTGGCCTGCTCAATGAATATAGTGGTATATGGAGATACACTCCATATGTATATGTATACTCCATATGTATATGGAGAAGGCTCCAGAGAGTAGAGCCTTGCTCCTTAGTAAGTCAGTTAAGATACTTCTCCTGGAATAAGAGGATCTTCATATGGGGATAATCAAGACCAGCCCTGCAGAGGTACAAGCCTTCCCTACCAAGAGGGGAAATTCATTCTTTAACGTAGAAGTGGCCCCCGGTGAACTGCAAGGTATATGACCAGAACCAAAACCGACTGTTTTCACTTGCTGATGCTTACAGTTTGAAAGGAAGTGCAGCCTCACACAGATGAACCCTCTGTGCTCAAGTTGTCTTGTAGAATTCCATCAGAGTGGCAGGAAAAGACAGGCTAGTTTTCAGCACCAAGCACTGACTCCTTTCAAGAAGTATGAGTTTCTGAGAGAGGATTTCAGAGGATGTCCAGCTATTCAAGCATCAGCCCAAAGGGGAGTTCATAACATCCTTTCCTCAAAATTTTGGTACTTCCTTCATCTGTACTGGTGCTTCATTCCTCCAGGGAAGATTACACAAAGAGTACAGTCAGGTTTTCACTTCAGGCCTATCTAAAGGGGAAGCCTAGAGTCAAAATCAAGCGCCTGCTGCAAATTTTGGATTTGTGATTAGCACAACTTGCCACGCATCCAGCATCCTGCGGAGGAGATTTTGCAGACATATGCAAGGAACTTAAAGGGACTGGATTAAAGCTTATAGTGTGAATAAACAAGATTCAGAGTCTGAGAGCTTTTAAGCACTCAGAAGCTGCAAGAGGAAATCTTCCTTATGCTGTTCTGCTCTTCCCTGCCTGCTGTTCGTGTTTATTTGGGGTTGATTCAGTAAATGAAAGCCATGAAAGCATCAGTCCAGCGTTGCCTGAGGTGTCTGCAACACCCTGTCACACTGACCTTTAACAGCCATCTCGGGTTGAAGTCTCACCTCTCTCAAATCAGCACAGATTTCAGAAAGTCACCATTAACCTGTCTCTGGCCTCTCCCTTTACTGGTCCCACACCCTCTTCTCCACCAAGCTGTCAGAAACAAGCAAACACAGGGATGGGTGGTGGGGAAGCACTAACTAAATAAAGGTATGGAAACACTGTTGTGTAGCATTTAATCTTTTTTAGTTTCTCTTTAAGTGGAAGCCTAAATGAAGCTGGCTTTTGCTTAGGGAAGTAGCTAAAACACCTACAGCTTTTAACAAACCTGATGCTCAGCTGAAAGAGCTCAGCTCTTCTAAGCAAGGAAGATTTGGTGTTGATATTTGTTGAATCATCATTAGGAACTAAAGTCTTCTTTACAATACATTGAGCAAGTCAGTGTTTGTGCCACTCTGATCTTTCAGCATTAAAAAGCAGAAATGGAAAAGTGTCATTAAAACATATGGTCTGATAGAGGAGAGTGACTGAGCTTTGGGCTCTGGGAAGTTTAACATTCAATGTCTCTGGCTACGAGGACTGGTAGTGTGAGGTCTCAGTCTGGTCACACATCCCTATGTTGGATGGGGAGCTGCTATCTAATGCAATCTGAGGAGTTTAAAGATGCATGTTGTGTGTCTTGAGCTGCGTCCCTGACGTTAAAGCTCCAGAAGCGCAGGCTACAATGGACCTGCTGGGTCAGTGAGCCTGGTTCCTTTCTACAGCCAAAACATCAAATGCTGCCTACCAAACCCTGATGAGCATCTGGTTTTAAGCAACTACAGTGTCCTGCTCCTGCTGAAAGACTCTTCCTGTATTGGTGAACAGATTGAACTCATGCTGGTTTATATCCACTTGTTGTTAGGCTAATATTATCTCCAGCCTGAACAGTTTTTCTCCTTCCCATGTTTTGGTCTGGTGATCTTATAAACAGCGATCCCGTCCATCAGCCATCAGTTACTGGGTGAAACATCCCCAGCTCTTTTCACATCTCAGGACTACCTTGGCACAAACAGCTCGTGGCAAGGGCTAAGTTGCATTTCCCTGGGGCTGGGCTGAAAATGTCGCTGTGGGCTTGCACAGGGAACCTGTCAGCGCAGTGCCGTGCTCTGTGTCCATGGGGGAAACGAAGCCTTGTACTCCCTTTCATCCCCTCTAAGCAGTTGGTGGCCAGGCCACTGGTACCCTGGGCTTCACCAAGGTCTTGCAGCTGCCTGCTGAGGGCAGGCAGGCAGAAAGATGCTGCCTCTGAGAGCATCACTGAGCAGTTCATCCCACAGTGTGCCATGGGGAGGCAGCTGACTCCGGAGGCAGGGGAACACACCAGCAAGGGTGGTGAGAGCAGGGCTGTCCCTGCTCCTCCTCCCCTCCTGGCTGCAGCATGCCCTGAGCCTCCCTGTGGCCACTCATCCCTGTGGATGAGTAGTGTGTCTCTGGCTTTGCATTCTTCATCTGTGACCTCCCAAGGAGCTGCCAGTTCGGCATGAGCATGACACTCCAAATGGGAAAGTGTTTCAGGAAGGCTCTTGATATGCAATGAATTGCCTACAGATATCCCTTGTGAAGACTTAATATTTTTGCTTCCTGGATTTGCTGTCAAAACTGCAAAGATGAAGTACCATTTCCATTTGTTATCCCTCTCACATCTTTGAGTGTAATGTCCAGTTACATCGAATCTAGCCCCAAAGTGCATTTGCTGGCCAAGCAGGCATGGAAGAAGCTGTGTGGTATGAAAATAGCAGTTCATGAGGGGTATGCAATGAAGGATCTGTAAAAGCAAACACAAAATGAACCTGAATGAAGATACAAGATCACCCATGCAGGTAAGTAGGGCTGTGTGAGACAGCCCCCCAGGGCTGGCAGATGTAGCACAGCAGCCAAGGGACACCCGTACCCTTTTGGAACAGCAGCTAGAGGTGAGGTGGGGACACCCTAGGGCATCTCAAATGGGTTTAGAAGCCTGTGCTTAGGCAGAGTCCCTGACCTCCAGCAACTAGAATGGGAGCCTTGACATCAAGATTGCAAATAAAGAGCCATAGGGTAGAGGCTTAAGGTGCCTGAAGGTAAAGCTGAATCCCTCCCTAACTGTCCTAAACATGTTTAGGATCATATCCGTAATCTGCCTCTAATACTTGTACAGGCATCCACTGCTGCATTCTGGAAGCGCCTTCTGCCAAGCAAGAATGGAATATTCTCTGGTGTAAAAGAAATTGTGCAATTGGTGTAAAAGAAATTTAAAGTGTTTTAATTTGGCATACTTCTGGTATATTGACGTAACTACATATATTTGGCATGCAGTTACATCTTGAGGAAGTGAAACTAATACGTGCTTGTCCACCACAGCCTCTGTGTTTACCCAGCACTGAATCTGACAGCGCAGCCAGACACTCATGTTTCTGCAATATTTCCTTTCCAGACGGATGGCAGAGAAAAACCGTGTTTAAGCTGCTCTATGACATGAGCTGTGACATGTGCTGGAGTACTGGTCTGCAGAGCCTGATCACAGCATGTTTCTCTACTGTAACCTGAAAATTCAGGTTTCCTTTGGTGAAAATAACCGGGGAGAGAAGAGAGATTTTCATCTTGATATGATTTCAGAATAAAACCAGGGCAGGGACCCAGATCCAGGAGTTTAAAAGCATTCCCGTCTTCAAATTTAGTTTCAATTACTGCAGAATGCACCTGCACAGACTTTTTGAGACTGGCACGTTCACTGCACCTGCACCCATGGGACTGCCTGTATTTCTATCCACCAGCTATGGGCACTGCCTGGCTGCAAAATGGGCTGGTACTCATCCCCCCTCCGCTCACCTGCAGGAGGAGCTGTGCTGTCTAATGCCTCAGGAAATCTTATTCTTCCCTTTCTGGCATAACTCCTGACCCACTGTGTGACCTTTGGCCAGCTATATAGGTGCTCCTGCACTTATTCTCTCACTTCAAAAAATAGGACAACAATAGGTACCTCATACATGGGGAGAGGGATGTAAAGCTGGAGCCTCTGCTGGAACACTGACTCACGCTCAGTATATTGCTTGATACCTTCATAAATAGGGTTTTAGGCCACGTTTCTATGAGAGAGAAACTCAAATTGCACAACCAGTTCTGTAGTCCCCAATCCTGACTATGAAAACTGTGAATCTGTGTCTTGCAAAAAGGGTAAAGCCAAAGGGAAGAACTGTTTGATCCAATAGTCCCTGTTGCAAGCACCAAATATATCACACATGCAAACAGACCTTAAGTCCAGATCTCGGGAGCCAGTTGCCCAGATGCCTTTGAGGATCTGAGCCTAAGGGCTCATTCCAACCAGCTGAAGTCAATGGGACTATCCCTATATTTAAGTTTTTGCTGGATGACAGCCAAAGGCTCAGCATCTTGCAGAACTGGCTCTCATGATGCTGCATTCCTTAATAGCTGGGAAAGAGAGCAAAGCAATGTATAGCAGAAAGTGTCCATCCATATTAGTAGGTATTAGTAACCACTTTTAAAGGCCTAATCTATGTAAAAATGTTTTCGCTCCACCATCAGCAACTTCCCAGCAAAGGCAGAAATTTCCCACGGTTGACATGCCCTGAGCAAACAGAGGAGCTGAAACAAAGAGCTGGATAATTAGCTCGGGGGGCAGGCGTTCCCGCGCTGCGCAGGGGAACTGCCTCGCGCAGCTGTGATGAGGCTCGATGGAGTGACCTGGAAAATAGACCTAACTTTAAAAGTGCAGAGGGTGAGGGTTTTAGTTGTGCCTTTTTAATTTTAAACACTGCTGCCTGTGGCTTTACAGCTTCATGCAAAGGCGGGCAGACAAACTGAAGTATGAAAGGAGCCTTATTAAAACACACCATACATTATGTATGAACTTGAACTCTTCCTGACCTCTGTAGTCCTGGATCTGCCCCAATCCATAAACAGCTTGGGCCAAATTTTGTGCTGCTGCAGTAAGTAATTTGAATAAAATCACAAGCTATTATTTTCAAGACAGTATCCCCAGTTAAGAAAACTCAGGGTACCATTTATTACAAAGATGGCTATCTCAGAAACGTACCTGATTAATGTAGCTAGATGTAAACTGTTGTCTGTAACTATAAGTCCACTGTAAACCAAAGCACAGCCCCCTTCCGAGCAAGCTGTTAACATTTTTTCATTACCACTCACTAGAAAAAGTATATTTAGAATGGCAAAAGTATAATTGCAGTTAGAACTGGTTGAAATATTCAGCATGAATACATGATCTGGAACATCAAGCCATTTCTTGGACCACAGATTCTTTAACCTGATTTTGATTATTGCAAAAACTCATATTTAGCATGGGATATTCTCTTTTTTTTTTTTTTTGAACTATGCATGAACTGACTGAGCCACAAGGTTGTTTGCAGGCTCTTCAGCTCAGCTGTTTGCTTCTCTTAGCATATGACAAGTCACCCAGCTCACAAGTTGTTGCTTCTCTTCCCTGATTCTCAGCCTCACACATTTCATAAGTCTGAAACATTATATTAGATATTCTGGTTTCTGTGCAAAGTATCTTCATTAATATGCAAATAGAAATTTGATGGAAGGCAGGTAGCTGGCTTCTCCTCAGAGCTGCTCAGGGCCCTACAAAGCTGCCTGTCCCCAGTTCCTTCCCTGTCTGACATCTGTGGTCCCAATTCTATAGACCAGAAATGAGCAAAGTAAGTGTTTCCTGCCCATTTTTCCCAGGAGGGATCAAACCCGCACTCCTCTCAGCCTCAAACCCTTGGCACAGGATGAGCCCACAGAGGAAGAACTAGCCCTGTAACATGGATGGAGAGGCAGCTCCATCCGAAGAGGTGTCAGCGTGGCTGGACTGGACATCCCTTTTGCAGACAAGCAAGAGGCTGTGAGCATGCTAAATGCAAATTTGCCTTTTCTCCACCAGCACTGCATTGTGGAATCTTTGATGAGCCTCTTCAGCTAGAAATACTTCTCTGAAGGGCAGATGTTTGCTGGATAGGGGCTTCAGAAAGTTAAAGAGTAGGCTGGGTGGACTGGGAAGGATTTCACAAGTGGTTTATGCAAAACCCTCTCAGTGAATCACAAGCTAGTCAGCGAAGTCATGTTGTCAGTGCAGGAACAGTTTCTACCCCAGACCTTGTCCCCCAGAAGAGAGGCATTGGCTACAGAAGTGAAGGAGAGGACTACTGGCTTGTGTTATCTGGAGACAACAAGAAGTCTCTAAGAGACTTCTGAAAATTCAGTTAAATTAGAGGCACCTTTCACATAGAAATATTTCTAATGTAAATTAAGGAGATTTGGTAATTCTAAGCTTCTGAGATATTGATTGATTCTTTAATTTTTTTGAGTGAATTAATAACATTATAGTGGTGAGGCATAAAAGGTAATTTTTAAGTTTGTGTGTTATGAAGTGCAGCCTGCAAAAACAAAATATAAGGCATCTCTAGAAATAACCATTACAACTGAGATAATTGCTGGCAGTGGCTGTAATTCCCAGTGGCTGTCTGTACTCAGCTTTACATGAAATTGATTTGACTTTGCATTTACTTTACAATTGGGGCTCAGGTGATTTGAATCCAGGCTCAAATTAAGTATGGTTTCCCTTGTTAAGATGAAGCAAAGTATCAGATGCCTAAGGGAAAAGAGCAGAAGGGAGTTGGAAAGCACTTTGTTCAAACTTTTAATTATTTTACTTCATTCACAGTCTGAGTGGCACAATAATATGTTTTTATTTGATCACATCAAACTTTCAATGCACTACTTTTTTTGCTCTAGCTAGCACACTGCTTACACAGCACAGATGTGAGCTCTGCTCCCCACACTTTGGAGTTAGAAGCTGAAACAAAAAAAAAAAAAAAAAAAAATACCCAAGTGCTCAGTTCTTTGCCTGCAGACCCAGGTCCTGAAACACAGTGGCAACTCTCAGCTTCTACAACAACATCACTGCAAGCTTGCTTAAAAGTGCTTGTGCAGTAGGAAGCACTTTTCCCTGGACCTCCCAGCTACTGAGCTTCTGCTGAGAAAAACACCTAAGTTTTGCTTATAGATTTCCAATGAATAATTCAGCTCTGTGTAATGTCCATGAACATGTCAGGTTTTTCTTTTTGGGGGTTTCCTCCCAACCCTGATGGCACTGCTGAGCAACCTGCAGCATTTGTTGGCCTTTCAGCTTCATGGAGCGTAAAACCTTTGGAGGACTCCAAAGGCACAAGGTAAGGGCTGTCCTCACCCTGCCCGTGGTTTCATGGGGGAGCTCAACAGCAGGATATGGCTTGTCCTCATGTCTCTGTTGGGCTGAAGTTGTTCTGAGAACCACCCTCCTTTGGCATACTTTGGGAAATTGCCTTTAGGAGGTAAAACACAAGCAAGGATGCAGAGGTCAGCTCTAAGCAGGTGAGTTCCAGACACCACCCCAAAGAGTGGGCATCTTGCATCTACCCTCACTCCTTTACTTAGGAAAGGAGACAGGCAAGCAGTTCCTCTGGTCTCTGCTCCCTGTGAGGAGAGGAATGCTAGAGGAGAGCAAGAAGGTCTTAAGGGAGGGCACAGACTGCCACCCTACCACAAGCACCCCCCACCACCACTCTGCATCTGGCAGTAAAGACAGGGAACAGACCACATTTGACACTGCCCATGTCAGAGGGACCTCTGAACGTGGCTCTTTCCTTGCTGCTGGTACAGTTTCCCATTGACTTCGCAGCATCATCCATCTCTGGCACAGGGAAGAGGGGTCTTTCACTCTGGCTAATCTGGACCTCGGTGTCAGCCTCCCTGATCTCTGCCCATCCTTTTATGAAGCAGGAGTGAAGCCAGAGCTAGGCAGAAGATAATACATCCAGGCCCTCCAAGGGCAGGAAGAGTCTTAATCATCAGAACTATTTTTGGAGGGATCTTTTGGTTTTACCCCCCTTCACCTCTCTGAAGCTGGAGAACAGAGCCAAACACCCAGGGGGAGAAAAGAGGATAAAAGGATTTTTCTTCCTAAGGGGAGGAGGGACTATTATCAGAGTCACAGAGAGAAGATCAAAAAGAGCTACACAAAGCAGAGGGGCAGGCTCTTTTCGTCCAGAGGAATGAATTGCAAGCCAACAGAGTACCTTAATAACAAATTTCTAAGCCCCATTAACATCTGTTAATTTCAATCCACCAAACTAATATTGCATCAGTATGTCTCATTAATGCATTAGAAGTCAGAGCTGCACCTTCAAATTTTGGGGATCTGTGATAAACTGAGTGAGGGAAAACCGAGCAACTGTGCCAGGGGGACTCAGTAGGTGTCCCAGCTGTGGTGGCAAAATGATCTGAGCAAGGGAGTGAGCCACCAGTGTCACCTTCCCTCACCCAGATAATCTCTGGTGAGAAGCTATGTGCAAAATCTGCTCAGCTCTGCTGCCCCAAACAGCTTATAGTTGCACCATTTCTGTGTGCATATGCGGCTAGTCCACAAGGATGTCAGCCTCACAATCAGTATGGTTTTCATCAACAGGAACAAAGACATGTGAACAGCTACTGGCAAGCAGCCAAAACTTTCCCCCATCACATTTTTCACAGTCATTTTGAATATGACCTCAAGAAGACCTGTTTGTTTTGCCATAAAAGGCAAAGGGGCTAAACCTAGGCAGTTTTGTGCTGATGCTTCTAGTTTTGCAGGCATAAACGCTTCTGCCTGAAGGCATTAGTAGAGAAAAGGGAGTCAAGATTGGTTATGTCCTGGTTCTTCACAGGATAAGAGAAGGAAAAAATTACACATAGACCCAAGAAGGAGGTGGGGTACTTAACACATCAGCACTTGCTAATAAATGCTATGCAGGCTTAGTTATTAGAAATGTGTGTGTTTGTGAGCATGTCTGGTGACAAGAGAAATGCAGGGTAATTTGTTAGTGGTGACTGCAGCACGACTGACTGCTCTTTGTCACTGGATAAAGTAAGAAATTACTCCAGTCACAGTTCTTGCTACTTGACATGTGGGGCATGCTTGGGAACTCCCTCTCACTCGAGAGGTATACATTGTTCCTGAAACAATGATTCTTAATAGCTAACATGCAGTTCAGGACCAGTTAAATTCAGTAGGCTAGGTCTACAGGCCTTGTCCTGCAGCCAAAAGGGACTGGACCTCAAAGGATCCCCTCTTAGATCACAAGCAAGGATCCACAATGTGCATTTTTGACAGCTCCATCCCTGATTTGGTTGGTGTTCTGGAGAAATCTGCTTCACCGGGGCATGTGTTTTTTTCCCTTTCCCACTTTTTTCCTGTTCAGAATGTAAGCTCTTTTGAGTTTACATCTAGCACAAGATGCATCTGTGAACTTCTATGAGAGAAATAAGTAAAGCCTGCAGTTCAGTGTCAAGTGAGAAGTCCGTCCCCTAAAGGAAAGTTAACACTGATATTGCAAGACCCATTTTTGTAAAAATATCATAGGCTATGTTGGCAAAGAGTTTGCTTGCCCGTGATGATGGAGCAAACATCAACTAACTCTACAGATTATCTGCACAATGAGATAAAGTATTTTCTACTTTGCATTCACACAGTTGTCTTACATGTGGGCTGCACAAGTACAAGGTTTTCTGGGTTGGACTACTTTGAAAAACTGTTCTAACAGTGTTAAGTTACATTGGAAGATGAGCATCACAAAAGCAGAAGAAACCACGTAGAGAGTTGTAAACAAGTCTTCAAAAGGAGAAAGTGTAAGTGGGGGAGGCCAGCATGCAATGGCTGGTGTTGGAAAGCAAGCATATTGGATTCATTGTCCAGGAAAAGTTCATCCTTGTGAAGGTATTTCCTCCTTCCAATGCCAAGACCGAGGAAAGCTGGAGTTACTGGTTGCAGAAGTTCCAGCTGTATAAGATAGATCTTGATAGAGGTTTGTTTTAACTGGCGTGTTCCCCTTTTTGAAAGACATTTCCCTTGTTTGCTTTCATGGATTGCTATTAGGTTGTGCTAGTCCTGTCTGTCCATCACAAGTATTTGCTCTTTGTCCTTTGTATGATTCATGCTGCTATTTCTTAAATTTTTTAAGGATACTTAATTTTCACCTGGACTGAATGACTACACATACAAACTGACATAAAAGGTATTTAAGTAGGGGAAAAGATTATACACTGACAAAACTGGAAACACTGTTGCTAAGATGAAAAGTTAATGCACATTCTTTTAGCACCTTTCAAGAAATGTGTTTAGATAACAGCTTATGAATAAAATTAACTCACCCAGAATTATGTTGGACAAATAATATTCTGATGTTTTATTTTCTATTATAGTGTATGCAATTTTAAACCTTTTGAGGGTTTTGGAGTGATAAAGTTCCTGAAATACTCGATTTATATTTATTTAACTCTGAAAGTGATAAATGGAATGACCTGGTGAAGACTGAGTCAGTCACTCTGACTTTGATTGAAGGGAAATAGAGGACTACTGCTATAGCACTTTACTATGAGGAATTAAAGAAGTTTAATACAAATTATGTCAATCAATTATTTACAAAAAATAGGCCTGGGGTACCCAGTGTGATATTTTTATGAATCTACAAATGTGTTTGATAAGGGTAACTGCATAAATACAGTATATATTTCCAATTCCATAAAATACTTGATTTAGAATCATAGAATCATAGAATGGTTTGGGTTGGAAGGGACCTTAAAAATCATCTAGTTCCAACCCCCCTGCCATGGGCAGGGACACCTTCCACTAGACCAGGTTGTTCAAAGCCCCGTCCAACCTGGCCTTGAACACTTCCAGGGAGGGGGCAGCCACAGCTTCCCTGGGCAACCTGTTCCAGTGCCTCACCACCCTCACAGCAAAGAATTTCTATCTTATATCAAATATAAATCTACCCTCTTTCATTTTAAAATTGTTACTCCTCATCCTATCACTATACTCCCTGATAGCATCCCTCCCCATCTTTCCTGTAGCCCCCTTTAGGTACTGGAAGGCTGCTATAAGGTCTCCCTGGAGCTTTCTCTTATCCAGGCTGAACATTCACAGCTCTTTCAGCCTGTCTTCATGATCATCTTCATGGCCCTCCTCTGGACCCACTTGAGCAGGTCCATGTCCTTCTTATGCTGGGGGCCCCAGAACTGAATACAGTACTCCAGAGCTGGATCTCATGAGAGTGGAGTAGAGGGGGAGAATCACCTCCCTCGACCTGCTGGCCACACTTCTCTTGATGCAGCCCAGGACACAGTTGGCTTTCTGGGCTGTGAGTGCACATTGCTGGCTCATAGTCAGTTTTCCATCCACTAATACCCCCAAGTCCTTCTCCTTGAGGCTGCTCTCAATCCACTCATCACCCAGCCTGTATCTGTGCTTGGAATTGCCTCAACCATGTGCAGGACCTTGCACTTGGTCTTGCTGAACTTCACGACGTTTGCACAGGCCCACCTCTCAAGTCTGTCCAGGTCCCTCTGGATGGCACATCCCTTCCCTCCAGTGTGTCGACTGCACCACACAGCTTGGTGTCATTGGCAAACTTGCTGAGGGTGCACTCAATCCCACTGTCCATGTCACCGACAAAGATGTTAAACAGCGCCAGTCCCAATACTGACCCTTGAGGAACGCCACTTGTCACTGCTCTCCACTTGGATATCAAGCTATTGAAAGCAACTCTTTGAGTGCAACCATCCAGCTAATTCCTTATCCACAGAGTGGTCTATCCATCAAATCCATGTCTCTCCAATTTAGAGACAAGGATGTCATGCAGGACAGTGTCAGTTGCTTTGCACAAGTCCAGGTAGATGATGTTAGTCATCTTCCTAACGCTTCCTAACAAAGAAGGTACAGTGATAGAATACCCTTAAGATACACATTGAAAGGATAAAAACCAGTGAAATGTTACATCTCAAAATATAATGGAAGATAAATAGAGACTCATTGTTGAATGGGTGTTTTCCTAAAGAAGTCTTACAAAGGTCTTCCACTTGTCCAGTTCTCAGGGACATTTTTGTCATGGGTCTAGATGAAACAGATTATTGCTGATAACATTTCCAGGTGGCACAAAAACAGTGGGAGAGGTAAGAAATGAAGAGGGCAGGATAATGTGTATAAAGATGATCCATAGTGACCCAAACTGCATGCAAGCTGGGCATAAACAAATGCTACATCCAAGACAGCTGAAGGTGAAGTCATGTCTGTACATGGCCAACAGTTCAGTCATACTTTGAATATGTAGTTACCTTTCTGAGAAACCAAGACATGTGCAAAACTGGGGGAAGTCATAGCAGGGGTGACCAGCTTTTATCCTACTTCCATGAGATGGCCAGCCAGTCCTCATTAGTGCTTGGCTGAAGAAACAAAGGGGTCTCAGCTAAGATTAGGGAGTATATGTTTCTTTTGTATCTGTAGACATCTGATAATCTCTAGAATAGCATGTCAGGTTTGGGGTCCTTCTTTCATCTTGTAACATTAGAAGTTAGAGAGAATTCAAAGAACCACAAGGATAATCACAGGTCTAGAAAGCATGCCTTACAGTGGGATTCAGAGATGTTGGTCTATTTATCTTAGGTTCAAGGAGAGACTTCTGTCACTCTTCATAAGAGTTTTCATAAGGAACAATAATTTGGCAACAAAGAGGTTTTACAGACATAGACATAGGCATAACCAGATTCAATGCCTGGAAGTTGCACCTAGGGAAATCTGTATTTGAAATAAGTCATGATATGTCCATGTTGAGAGATATTAGCCACTGAAATTGCCTATTGAGGCTTCTGATGGAAAATCCATTAGCTACTAGTTTCTTTAAAACCAACACTAATATTTCAAAATGGGTTATCCTCTAGGTTAAACACAGATTCTGGACCTGGAACAGATGTTAACAGAAAAGCAAGTGCTAAGCAGGTGATCTAAGGCATGGAAGTAGTCGATCCTGATCTCAAAATGTAATGACCATTACATGTTGAAGTTCTGTACTCCAGAGATGCACTCACCAACATACTGGTGTGTGTGGCTCATCTGTATCCTGCTCTTCCACCTGCTCCCCCTAAACCGTTTCACATCAGCTGTTTCACTTGCAGAAATTTTCCTTGCCCATGCCCTTCCCTCTTCTTCATCATAACTTTTGGTCAAACTCCAGAAGCATTTGATATACATAATTGTAACACCTTAGATCTTTGCCCATGGCGAAAATTGACATATTAACAGGTAATGGGCGCGGGAATTGCTAAGAGAGGAAACATCTGTTACTGCTACAATTTTTTTACTAGAAACCCGCACTTTCAGGGTGAGACCCATCTGCCCTATGTTAGGCACGAGGGTGAGATGACTTACACACCAGAAGTGCCTGTTTATCAGTGCTGAGTCTCAGACGCTCCTGGATGGACCAGCAACCAGTCCTGCCAATGTACTCATATACATCCATGGAGCATTGCACTCAGCCAGCTGGTGCACCCTCTGGGGGCTCATTGGTGTGGCTGGGTCCTCATGTGTAAGACAACATAAAGAGCTTGTCTGAACGGTGGGCTGGAAGGAATTTTGGGAGCTTTCCCTAGTGCTGTTGCTGACATACTCAGGGCTCTGTGGGAAACTGTTGTAATCTCTCTGTGCTTCATTTTACCAAATATCAACAGGCATTTTCAGTTCCTGGTATGCAAATTACACTAGGAGTGCAAAACACACTATTATGGAACCAAATCTGTCAACGAATCTCCTTGTTCATTAGGGACTGTTGCCTCGCTGAAGATAATTACAGCTCAATGGCCCTCTTAATGGGATTTCTTTTCTTCCATCTCTTATTCCACCCATCTCTCAACTAGTTTTCTTGCAGGTACTATAATGTGAATTCTGTTGCATGACTCAGAGTTCAGAGCTGGCAAAGGTGTAGATATTGAGGTTCCCACTGTTTGGGGTTTTTGTGTGGATGAGGTTTCCAGCTCCATGCCATACATGCTCAGGTGCAGATTGCCACACTCAAGGAACTGTACATGGTGCCATAACTGACCAAAAAATTACCCTCCAAAAAACTCCTCCTGGGAAGAGAAAACCTGCTGTGATTTTTGTAGGTGCACTCAGGGCAATGGTCCATCAAATTAAAGGCTGCTATTCTGTCTTTCCTCAACATCTCCATTGCTTCATCTGACTCCTTGCCCTCTGCGTTGGAGTGAAACTGGTCCTGCCTCTCCCAGGTCTGGAGTCTGGGGCTGGCCTGGCTGGTTGCTGTAAATGTTGTGGAAGGTGGCAGCTTGGCCAATGTGGACAAACCCCACAGAGATTTCATCTGTGCTGCAGCACATCTCTCCTTCGCATGATCAATTCAAAAAACGCAATTTGGACAACTCAGTGACAGTGGATTTCCACGTAGGAGGCCAAGGGCACATCCTGATGTACAGGTCATTCTGACTGAGAGATTTTAAGTCCCTACTCCAAAGCATGAGTACATTTTTTTTTTTTTCTAAGAAAATAGCCACCGGAAATGTATTTTTCTTCTTTCAGCTGTTCTGGCTGAAATTAACCCCCCCACACATGTAGAAATCAGGTTAGAATAGACATGTAGAACAGAAAGTCCAAACAGTTAATCTTGGACCATTGTATAAATAACTGCAAGCAGGGATATGTAAGGTAATCATCATAATAACGATGCCCAGAACAGCCAGATACAGACAGGAACCCAGTAACCTCTTAAATGCCAGAACGACTCTGCAGCTTGCTACAGCTGCACTGGTTTGTAGACCGCAGTTATTCTAACCAATGAGGGCATTTTATTATATTACATTATATTATATTATATTATAGTAATTCTATTAGGGATTGTTTGACTGTTTAAAAGAACAAAGTCTCGCAAGAGCCTCGGTCTCTTGCAGAGAGAGCCATATGAAAATCTCCTGATAAATAACAGTTGCTGAGAGCAATTGCTCAACCCACGTGCTGCCTTGTACAGAAATGATCATCCACAGAAACATTTTAAGAAATCAGGAGAGCACCTCAGAAAAAGCAGCAGGAGGGATGGAGGAGTGGGGGAAATGGTGTATGGAGGCTGGAAACTTCTGCCAAGCATTGCTGTGCAACTGCTTGCCTGAATCAGGTGTTTTTTCTTTAAATATTTGCAGCATCAGGGCCTGGGTTGGTAACTTGAATATTAATGTTCAGGAATTTCTAACTGGGTGCCTAAAATCTCCCAGGGCTCTTCCCACCTGTTATTCTTCTCCTTCCCAGTCGTCTCCACTCTGCGCAGTTTTACCAGGTTGTTTCAGGGAGGAGGGGGAGGCTCATCTGGAAAACCGCTGCATATTTATAATAAGACCATGTATTACACCAGTGCAGGATGGAATTGAAAACATATGGTGCCCTGGGAGCAGCTGTTTCTTTTTTTAGGCCTCTTATGCCCTTCAGAAATGTCAAGACAGAGGAACGAAAATGTCAGGAAACTGCAATATGCTTACTCTAAAGGCCTCCTGTTGGTGACGTATTTTTAAAGCTGTTGGAAATTTGATTCACACCGGGCACAAGAGACCTGGTTTTAAAAGACCCCATTAACAGAGCAGTCTTCTAAAACCAATACTCCTGATCTGTGCCTTGGTGGGACCTTCTGTTGCTTAGATACAGGTCCCCATGCACCTCAGGAGAAAGCTGCCCCTCCTGTAGTGGTGGTTTGATTCCACTTGCTTACAGGGGTCTAGAGGAATATCCCCATGCCTTTGCTGCTGTGGCCAGAGAGCCAGGCATCCCAGACTTTACCGCGGTGGTAAGCTGCTGCAGTGGATGGCGATGGTGCAGCTGGATGGGACAGTCCAGTGGGATTTATATGCAGTCCTCGATGTTTAAAAGCCAGTAGATGTGAATCAACAGCAGTCACCCGGTAGACTCTGCCCACGCTGTGCCAGCCTTGGGACACTGCTCTGGGACTGTTTCAGTTCACTAGTGAGCATCCAGCTACATGGACTAGTCACAGGTGTCTCAAAAGTCCTCCTAAAGTTTTGTGTTTAGACATTTACCTAGAGTTTCCTTACAGCTGATCGCTTTTTAAAGGCCCAAATGTCAGCATCAGTGTGGTACAGTAAAGGCATAGCAGACTATACAGGGCCAAGCAGGAGAGGAGCAACTACACCCTGTTCCCTCCCAGGAACCTACTCACCTGCAGAACCAGCTGAGAAATAGATCTTATATAGTACACACAGACAGCAGGGGTCTGAAAACAGCCCACAGGAGCTGCCAGTGAAGCTGAATTGTCTCTGGCACGAGTCAGGCTAAAGCTACAGAGCTGCTTTTGAAACCGACTGCAAATACAACCTGCTGCTGTCTCAGATGGGAAACCCTGGCTGTGCTCCAGCAGCAGTGACTCGGCCACCGTGCTGGAGCTGAACTGTGTAAGAGGTCCCCTCCGAGGATCTCTTCACAGTTCCCTTCCATCTTCATGGAGAACAGAGCCCTCAAGGCATTAGTTGGTGGCTTTATGTTTCCTAGGCAAGCCCCAGTGGCAGTAACATGGGAGTTGGGATCATAGTGTCCTCTCAGTTTAAGGAGGACAGTAGTGTGCACTCGGGTGGCTGTGATGGACTGCCTGTACCATGGGACAGCAGTAGCATCTCTGTTCCTTGCTTATGGCCAATGACACAGTATAACAGGAAGAAAAGGAAGAGGCTTCCAGAAGTATGCTGGAAGAGTCAGCGGAAATATTTCAGTCAAGCTTCTCAAGGTTTTAAATAAATTAGACTTATCAAACATTGTGGTGTGGTTGTTGTTTTTGGTTTGGTTTTTTTTTTTCTTTTTTGGCAAAAATTTCTGGCAAGGAGTACAGAGCTGTGACCATATTGCAAATCTTGCTATGGGCTGTATTAAAGGAAAAGGATGTGGGAGGTCTTGGAATAGAGAAGGACTGGGGGAAACAGATATGCCCTGTTTCTGAGCCCAGAGTCTGGGATGTGAGGTGGAAAAGTAGTAAAGTGTGGACAGATTATAGAGGGCCATTTCTAGAATAGGGCTGAGAGAGAAGAGAAAGGATGAGTCAAGGAGCTTATCCCTTGAGCAAGGAGCTCAGCACCCCTGACCTATCGGCAGGATGGGCTCAGCAGTTTACCTCTCATCTGCAGCTCACACATATATGTGAGATAACTTCTACTTCGGTTCGTCATGTTGGGGATAACAGCCTGAGACAGAAGGCACTTTCCCCAGAGCAAGTGGATTTGGGCAACTCATTTGCAGATGAGTCCTAAGGATGTGCCTCCAGCAGAGATGGGACCATGCAGGTCCCACTTCATCCCATCTTCTAGAGAAAGAGGCAGAAGAACATCATTTTGGAGCACAGGGTATGAGATACCGGGCAAAATGTGTACAGCCCTATGGGAGAGGACGACTGCTCAGGACAGTTTTGGTTCTGCCTCTAAACCCTGGTGTGCAGTTCATGCTGCTCCTAGCTGCTATCCTCCCTTCTGCATGCCCCTGCTAGCAAGGGGAAGGACCGTGATGGAAGTCATATGGTAGAAGAGGGAAATAAAATAAACACCAGTGTATGCAGGACAGGCAAGCAGAGCAGGGAGCAGAGAACAAAAAACGGACAGAAATATGATATCGAAGAGAAAATAGGAAGGACTGCAGGAGTAAAAAGGGATACTGCAAACTCCTGGAGAAGATTAACATGTGTGCAACGATACATAGAAATTCAAACAACCCACACTTCTGCTCGCAGGAACAGTCTCTGTTGGTCTTTCACATATTTGTGTCTCTTCTTCCACCCCAGAACAATTCTACGCATTTCCAAATGCAGAAACTCTTTCTGCTGGTTGTAAGTGGGGGGTAATATGTTTAATTTCCAGCACCTTGGGCTCCACGCAGTCCTCTGAGAAGGAAGGAAAGAAGGAGATGATAGAGGAGGATAGATGGCAGTGGTGGTGACTGAAGAGACTCATGCTGGAGATGAAAAATGACAATGAAAGAGAAGGAAATGGAGAGAGAATTTGCCTGAAATCCAGTCAGCTCTTGGGGCATGCTCAGACCTATATGGGTCTCTGTGGGTCTTCTATAGTATATAAATTTGGATATGAGAAATACCAATGAGAAATGCAGTGACTGATATCCCTCAGTCCCATGGCCCAGGCAAGGGATGAGGCATCTCCTGTGCCTATAAAGCAGTTTGTTCTGTACCTGTTATGTTTGTGCTCCCACTTCATTGCCTCAGACAGATAAGACAATAATTCATCTTCCCATTGCAGCTCCAGGCAGACCAGTGACCCCCGTCATCTGTGTGAGTCTTCACTGGCACAGATTTCTGTGCACGAGGAAAAGAAATTTGTCCCATGACTCAGCAATAATGTGGTTCAGAGCAGGGGTGAGGAGGTGGCCAGGTTTTACTCTTGGCTTTGCTGTTGGGTTGTAGCCAGATGGCTACTGCCCCTCTGAGAAACCCTCTCCCTACCACTGAAGACTCATCTGGGCAGGTTACATTGTCAAGAAGCCCACAGCAAATCATTCCGGGGTGAAATAATGAAAAGCTCTACAGAGAAGTAAGATTTTGCATTCCCATTCAGAAGAGATTTCTGTTGTTGCAGTGAGATATCATCCCAGACACCCCCCACCCTTCATTCTCAGACACTGGGGTAGTTTGGCTGCTGCCATGGGGGCCAGATCTATTGCACAGGGCAATCCAGGGAGAGATGCAACCACCAGCTGTGGGTCTGCTGGGAGCACTCTCCCAGGGGCGAGGGGGTTGCTGTCAGCTGGCCAGGGCACACCCAAGGCAGCTCAACACCCAAGAACATCCTCTGACATTGAGCAGCCTGGACAGGAAGAGAGAGAAAAAGTCTTGCACATAAATCTGGAGGGAATCATCCCCAGGCAGCTCTCACCAGCATGGCAGTTACAATGAGAGGGACTTGCTGAGGTCTTCTTCAGGTGGGAGTAGATGTGCTCCTCCTGAAACAGGCTCATACTTCTTGTAGGGACTTCATCACATGTTCACAGTGGGTCTTAAATTACCTCACCAGAGGTAAAACCACTTGGGTGTCTGAAGCCCTTGGGAAAATATGACCTTTGGCCTCTCTCTCTTAATTTCCTCTCTCTACATGCTGGAGATAACCAAGCTTATCTGCCTTTGCTGAACACGTTGAGATTTGCAGAAGAGAAGCACTGGGTACGTGACTAACATCGGCATCATCCTCCACATCCCTTTGCTGAATCCCGTCAGGCTCAGGTTGCTGAGAGTCAACTTTGCACCAATTTAACTACCTACGCAGGGAAGAGTCGCAGCCGTTGCGGTCTCCCTAAGCTGTGGAGCTTCCACTAAAAAACCTTATTCAGGCAATTCAAGCCCCCCAGCAAGGTTTTCAAAGAAAAGTCCAAGATACGAGCAGAAGTGGGTATGAACCAAACACAGAAGGGAGGACAGGGAGAAGTTAATATTTCACAGGCATGATCTACAGCCATGAAATGTGATCATGGCTGGGAGATGTGGGTTTATATTTTTTCTAAATTAAAATAAAAACAAGGCCAGAGCTCCAGCAAAGTATGGAACCAGGCAGTTCTGTTTTAGCTTTGCAGCAAAGTTCAAGTTTGCCTTTAATACTAATTAAATCTTTTGCTGCTGTACGAGAAAAAGTATCAACTAAGAGACTGTCTCTGCCTCCAGAGCTTTTGATGTGGTAAATTTCTGGAAAGGAGAATTTGGGACTCAGATTTTGCAGTTCTGCACTCCACTATCCTGGCCTGAAATAAACACAAAAGCCTGTGCCAAGAAGTAACAATAAGAAAAATATTTTTTGTGGGTTTCTGCCGCAAAGCTGAGACGGGGATAGATGGATTGATTTGAGGCAGGTGATGAGTCTCCAGGATGCAGGACCAGCACAGGGCACAGCCACACTGGAGGACAGGGGAGTGAGCATTGCCCTTGTTACCTTACAGCAGATGCCATCCAGAAAGAGGTAGAAAGGTGATGGTGCTGACACAGCAGGGCAGAGTGATTTTTGCAATACAGCTATTTAAACAAAATCATTTATTGAATGCAGTTCTCAGTTTACTTGAATTAAGGAGACTGGAGGGAGGATAAAATTCAGAACAAGAAGGAGTTAATGCATTTAAAGGGCTAAAACCTGCACCACTGGGATAAAAGCAAACTTAGTCAGTGACTTCATTGCAACTCAGCAGTAAATCCAGAGTCACTATTTTCTGTGGAGTGCAGATGTCTGAATACCATCCCTGGATGGGAATGAAAGGAAATGCTGTTTACTGTGAACAAAACGCATTATGAACAAACTCTGACACACCCTAAACCAACTTTCTTTTGAAAGCAAGCAAGGGTTTCATTAAAAGCAAAATTTGTGAAAAGAGATTTACAGGATATGTGGGAACTTGCTTGAATGATTAAAAATTAATTATAGCAAGGGGGAGGATGTAGAAACACGTTATGTTAGGATGCCACTGCATGGCCCAGACAAATCTGTTTCTGAGATTGTAAATTCAGCCCCTTTTCTCCCTTTCCCTCCCTTATACCTGATTCTCCAATGGACTTGCTGGACACTGGAACAGATGCACTTATACATTTGAAAAGCACAGATGAATCAGTGGTGCAATGCTCCAAGTGAAAGCTGTATCTCTCTTGTCACTCAACTCATTCGTACTGTCACAGAGCGAAATGCTGAGCTTGCTGCACGTAAGAGGAGGAAAAAAGGTCCCATCAATTTCTTGAAGCTTCTCAGGTTAGAAAAGACCTTAACACTTGGCAAATCTTCAGCCTCACAGATGTCAAGAAAAGCCATCAAAGAGATGGTGAAAGCATTGCAAAAAATAGGCTGCTGGTGTCAGAGCCCCAAGATGGGGAATGAACCCACCCTGGCCCCACCTATGTGCCTCACATTCCTGCCTACAAGAGATCTTCATCCAGGCACTAGTTTCCCCCCTCTGCAGAGGTGTAGGGTGATGGGAGCAGTCCTGTCCATACCTCCAGCAAGCCAGTGCTCTCAGCAAGGTCTTGTGAGGTGTCACGAGGCCTACGCCTGCTATGGTAGCGTGAGGAGTGTCCCTGAGGGGACACAACCAACTATCAGCTCTTTGTGTCTCCTCTTGGGCTTCCCTTTAATTTTGGTCTGCTGGTGGTTTGGTTTGGTCTTCTTCGGGGAAGCTGTATAAAATTGTGGAGAAAAGAGGAAGCATGGCTTCTGATGTAATTTGGAAGTGGGGGCAATGGGGCTTGTTTTTCATGCATTTGCTTTACATGCACTCTCTGAGGAGCATAAAACCAGCCACAGAGGCTTCTTCAGGGACTGCTGTTGCTGTGCTGAGTTGTCCCCATTTTGGGTATCCTGTGCACAGCACCCAGTACAAGCCTGGCTGGGGCTGGGCTTGGTGGCTTGCATGAGAAATCATAGAATCATAGAATGGTTTGGGTTGGAAGAGACTTTAAAAATCATCTAATTCCAACCCCTGACATGGACAGGAACACCTTCCACTAGATCAGGTTGTCCTTCAATGTTCTGCCCCACCATCCAGACAGTGAGCTACAGAAGGGAAGCAGTTTAGCAGTAAGAGCAGCAGCAGCAGCACACACTGGAGAATGGTGTCCAGGCTGAGCTGTAGCTGTTGATGCTGTCCTTGCTCTTTTAGCTCCTCACATGTGGCTGGTGAAAATGCACAGGTCTGGTAGCCCAATGCCTGCTGATGCTGGTGTCTGTGACAGATGTGCAACACTTTGGAAATGAGATCAGATGGCAGGAGCAATTGGCAACTAAGAGCAACTCTCTTCTCCCCACCATCCTTTCTTTTTTCCCATTCATTTGTTTTGCATTCTTTTTTTTCTCTTGGTCATATACAAATAAATGTTTGTCCCGTACAAGTCCAGGACACTTTCCTTGACCTTACTATTCCCAGGGAGAAAGACAACAAAAACCACTGAAAGCTAAAAATTGATTTGATTCAAGCCCCTGACCTCCAATTGCCTGAGAACAAGGAACTCTTTTGTTTCAGTGGTCTTATATTATTTTTTCTTGCCCAGAGAGCTACTCAGATATAAACTAGTGGTGGGGAAGGACTTGGTCTTTGGCCCATTCTCCTCTGACAGTTAAAATACTCTGTTAGAATACCATTTTCAAACAAGTTAGATATTTTCTGCTGTATCCTCTTCTATTTTATCTGGCTTTTATCATCCACAATAACATTATTATCAACCAGAGTGTTTGCAGCGATCACTGCAATACATGTCTGAGGCTTAGCAGATGTACAGTAGAGTTGCAAGACTTTTCTCCTGCAATTCCTTTCCCATTAATTTCCAACTATTTTATTTTCTCCAGCCCCAGAGCTGTTTATCCTTGCTGTGAGCTCCTCAGCAGGCTGATTCACCCCTTGGGTTGTACCAGCTCGTGTGAGGGAGCCCAGCGCTTGCCAGCTGGCAGCCCCTCCAGAAGCAGATGAGCTGGCCTGAAGAAGGTCTGAGGTCAGGCTGGCTGGAAGAGCTGCTCAGTTACCATTTCTCCAGGGTTTTCTCCAGTCATGGGGCTGGGTGAGAACTTGGAGAGTATTCAAAGCACCTCTGCAAGAAATCCAAGAGAGGAAGGATAGTTTGATGGGGAAAGTGCTAACTTTGGATTTGTGAGAGCTAAATTCAGTCCCTTCCAGTGCCATTTAGCCCCACTGTCCTTCATTTCTTTCTCTTCTCCAGGGATAATGCTGCTTCTAGGAATTAAAGAACATTCTTGACTTTGCATAGCAGCTGTGTAAGTTCCCAAAGACAGCCTAGCACTGGGCAAAGCCACAGTCTGTTACATGTGGGAAAGGTCTGTCAAACACAAGTCTCCTGCTGAGTCCAGTTGCAAGACTCCTGCTGACCTAGGGAAAGTGCAAGAATGGGCCCATTTCTTTTTACTTCTGCACTCCTTCCAGGCCTTCTCCCTGCTTTATGTTCACACTCCACTCCAGTTTTATCGTGGTAGATGGTAGGGATGAAGTCATGATCAAACACAACTTGTTAGACAGATTTTCTTACTGTTGTTATTTCTTTTGGGAGACAGAAGTCTTGCCTGGAAGGAACTATAGGACAGTGAAAATCCCGTTACCGAACATGTATCATATCCAGCTGTTACACAAGACAGTAAAAAATTTCATCAATTAAAGTATTTTGCTCCTGCCAAGACATGGGAGGGTGAATCCCTGAAGAAGTGGGTGAGGATGTGATGACCCCATGGAGGAGATGCCCTCACTCTCCCTGTGCAGAGGAGTTGCCCCTACAGAACTCTATTAGCTGCAGTGAGCTTTCTTTGAGCTTTTTCCCTCTTTTCTTCATGTTTTCTCTCCTAGAAGCTCCTGCTGTCTGTATAACTCACCTTCCACACCTCTTGCTTTTTCCACTCACACCATTCCTCAGCTCGGTAGCACCCACCCAATGTCCTTTTGCAAAACATGGTCTCTTCTGCACCTGGAGTAAAGCCATCCTGTGGAGGGACAACAGAGATCACCTTTAAGATCTTGGCTTTAATATAACAGTTCAATGGCAAGAGAGCCAGAGGCTGTATGAGGACTGGGAGAGAGGCAGCTTGTTTTTCTCCTCCAGCATATGTCTGTGTAGGAAGGAGGGCGCTGATACACAAACAGTCTGCTCACAGTTTCGTCTGCTCCAGGCAGGGTTCGCAGGCTGCGACGGGGACTTCTGGCCCAAACTGTGTCTCTGAAGAAGCTGACGCAGGTGCTGTGACAGACTCTGCCATTGTTTCATTCCCAGCGCTTGTGGGACAGCAGCCAACCCATCCTCTGATCCTGCTGGGGACTCACAGCCTTCTCCAAATATGCAGACCAGCACAGCATCCCAAGTCCTGCATCCTAAGTCCTGCACAGCATCCCAAGGCCAGTGCATTTGGCAGACCAAGCCTGGAGTCCCTGGGCTGCCAGAGGAGCAGAGCTGGGAGGGGTCCGCTGGCGCGCAGTAAGTGCAATGGGTCCTTACCCTCCTGGGGACAGGGCATCAGTGCTGGGAACAGAAATGCGTGAGACATAAGGTGCACTTGGGATAGGGCTGGCAGGGCCATCTCCCAAGGGCTTAACAGCCTGGGTCAATGCCGACTGTCCTTAGTCATGGAAAACACCCACTGGAGTCAAGGGAAGTTCACTGACTCAGTGAGCAGAGCTGCTGCCAGGCCAGTATCATAACCGAGACCCATGTCTGTACATCCATAGTCAAGTTATCTCTATTTTCTTCTTTATACAATGTCCATTTCATTTTTAGACAGACTCTCAGTGAAGTTTCCCTCCATCTCTTTCCAGGGAAGCCCTTCTTATTAAGAATGAGGCTAATGAACTATGTGTCTGGGAGCTGTATAATCCCTTGTAGAGTAGGAAAAAAAAATGTTACCTGCTCTGCTTTCTTTCAGTTGGTCTTTCCTTATTTTCTTCTTATCTGAGCTCCTCAATCCTACCTCAAAAGTATCCCACTAGACAACTCTTATCACTGCCAATAGTAAAATCCATGTTGTAGAGACTTTCCCCTTTCCCTCAACAACAGTATGTTTACTGTTTTTTCTCTCATTCTTGCCATGCTGAGTATATGACCATGTTGACCATCAGGACACTGTGTTGCTGATAATATTCAGTATGTCATTTGTGGCTGCCCCCTCCCTGGAAGTGTTCAAGGCCAGGTTGGACAGGGCTTTGAACAACCTGATCTAGTGGAAGGTGTCCCTGCCCATGGCAGGGGATTGGACTAGATGATCCTTAAAGGTCCCTTCCAACCCAAACCATTCTATGGTTCTGTGATTATATGATTTCAGTATAGTTTTCAAGGGACTTTTTAGTCTCCTGGTAGAATATTCCTGTTGGATTTGATTGTACCTTAACTTCACAGTTCCCCTAGGAAAGGTAACAAACAACTGCCTCTTTTGTTTTTTGAAGCTACCATTGCATTTATTCCTGTTTGTGCAGAATATACACGTGCAATTAACAAGCAGAGTTATTAAAAGCTTCTGGATGAAACATTTCTTCTGAGTGGCCAAAAAAGGGCTTTTTTCGTCTTCTACAGAAGAATTTTTTTTTTTTTTTCCTTCTACAGGAGCTTGTTGGAAATGTTACCCTGGGCTTCCTTATCCCCAGGCTCAGCTACATCTCTGCATGAGTGTTGCTCAAGATCACCCCAAAAATGCTACCACTGAGTTTATTCAGTATAGAGAAGAGAAATCTGGAGGGATCACAGCCTCACACAGCAGTGGGAGACATACCAAAGTCTTTACCATGAGGATTTTCATTCCTTAGAGGCTTTTTGGACAGGTTGGGCAAACCCCTGTCAGGGATAGCCTGGGAGAGGATCCCACCCGCAAGCAAGGCAATGCAGTAGCCAAACTCTCAAGTTCTGTTTCAGCCCTGCTTTTTATAATTTTATTGTACAACCTGACTGGAGAGCTCTCAGGGCATGCTGGAAGGTCTGTGGATGTTGAAAGGCTTTCTCTTTTGGGGCAGGTTTCTCCAGCAGTGTGTTGAGTGGTGTATTTTTTAATATGCATTTTTAAATTAGTTGAGTATGAAGGTCAGACTCCCCTGGTACAAATTTTTAAAATCTGGAATCCCTAATGAGATGAACTGTTATTTCTAGACTTAGGTAATAGACTGGTAGCACAACAGAAATTTGTCTGGCACTGCAAAAACACTGGTGACTGGGATAAATCATTTATAACTGCTTCATATATGTTGAATTTGCTCCAGTGAATGGGCATGGTGTGGAACTCTCAAATGCAGGAGATACTGGAGAATTTTCTATTATTTCTTCATTTTTTTTTCTCATGTATCTGAAGTAATGTTCTGCAGATCACTCACAGTCACATGTGCTGTCCTGCACGTGCAGTCAGCATGGTGCTAAACGTCTGTGGACCAGGGCTGTTTCTCATCACAGATGGCTTCACCTGAAACAACAGTCCATGGGCAGTTGGGTGGGAGGGTGGGGAGTGAGACTGTGCTCACTCTGGGCAGATATTTCTGCCCTGTGCACCCTGTTTCTTCAGTTCCTCTGCTGGATGGCAATGCAAGCTTTCCAACATTGAGTAATACCAGAATACATCTTATCTAGGGGACTAGTTGCGGTTAGAGATAATTTTCCTCAAGTATTCACACATACTCTGCTGTACAGCTGGGATGTTTGGAGAGGGTAAAAAGAAAAGCTAACAAACTCGACTGAGTCAACATTTGTTTTTTGGATGTTAATGAATGTCTGCAGGGCAATGCTCCTGCTTTGTGCTCTGCAGCTCCTGCTTTGCTGAAGGAGCTCTCCTCTCCCTGGTTGCTATCATCCTGCACCTCCAGGACAACAACCTCCCCTGAGGGCCACCACTGAGGGCACCAAACTTCCCTGATGGCACAGAGAAATCACAGGGAAAATAGATTGATATAGGAACTTGGGGACCAGCCTGAGTGAAGTTGATGGCTTCAGTGTAGCGAAGGCAACACTGAGCTGCTGCTGTTAGTTTTGAAACATCACATCGTCCACCCCTGGAAAAGCATTAGCATTCTTATTGAAAGATTTCAAAAATGTATATGATCAGTTGAAAACTCTGGAGATAAAAATGCATGAACTTAATGTGTAAAATGTCATTCCTGTATTTGTTCTTGGGATTTTGAGCTTTTACAGTGCAGGACATTTTGGAGCTTTTCTTGACAAGTTGGAAACTACAGGGTTTGGTAAGCAAAACCTGAGATCCTCATACATGCACTTGGCTCTTATTGCCATGCCCTCAAGATCAGCATCTGCTATCATGAGTCTTGCCATGAAACCTGTAGCTGTGACATGTAGGCAATGAGTTGTCCCTCAGCCCAGACATCTCCAGGCTGGCAAGATGCAGATTGCTACAGACAGGCCTGCAATGACCTGTGGACAACATCACCCTGGGGTGCTGGACCACAGGGATGTGCCAGCTTTTAAACCAGCCGACAACACAAACGCTGCAGATGCTGATGGCTGGAGCTGGAATGCAATCAAACCCTTCAATTACACCTCGGTGATTTAATCAGCTCCCTGCCAAATGCTGGCTGTGCATCCTGTGGTACTACACAAATACAGTAATTATTGCTGTGTGCCTTTTCACAATATAATATAATTTACCTGGATTAGAAAACATCATTCTGCTGTCAGCTGTCTGCAGCCCCTCAAAAGACACCCTCACAGGCAAGGTGTCTCTTTGAGAATGCCACTGCTGCACTTGAACAAACCCATTTCTGTTCTGGAGTATTGAGTCATTTCTTTCTTGTTTATGAGATTAGGAAGTGTTGGAAGCAGCTTTCTGGATGAAGCTCTGGCTGAACTGAGCCCTTATACACCAGAGGATCTGATTTGAAGGGGGGAAAAAAGGAACCATACAAATAGCCAACGCACAAAACCGAAAACAAGAGCTGAGTAAGGCGTTTTTTGCTGCACATAGCCCTGGAAACACAGATGTGTTTCAATGAGCGCGATCTGAGAGGGGATGAACTCATCTGGAAGCCTTGTTTGTTCCTTTCTGCTCCTCCACCCACTGGCCACCCCCAGGAAAACAGCAGGCCACTGCTCCGGCCCTGCAAGCATGCCTTCCTAAATGCTCCCTTTCCTTTCGTGCCTTCCTAAACGCTCCCTTTCCTTTCGTTTCTCTGTGCCCAGGGGCTGACTACAAGGACACAAGCCTTTTGGTTTCTGCCTGCATCTCCAAGGCCAGTGGGATGGGGATGCTGAGATGCCACAACCCCAGGCCGCTTGAGTTGCCCCCAAGCAACCAGGAGGCACCTGGTCCTTGCCACAGATCTTGTGTGATTGACGGTAGCTGGAGAAAGGGGTAGATCCAGGTCCAGAAGCAAGGCCTTCTTCTCCCTTCTCCTGCAGCTGTAGCTGAGCAGCACTTTGACAGCGAAGCAGGGAGAGATGACAAAGGGCACCACACTCTCCTCCAGCAGCTCAGGGACCCCGTCTGCTGAAATATCTTGGAAATCTTTCCTCCTCCATCAGTTGCAGTTAGGGTGGACCAATTCTGGGGATTTTTTGGTGCTGGGGGAGGAATAGGATATAGATGGAGCCACAGGCAACACGATGACTTATGCATCATTTCCTTAGGAAACCAGGCTAAAAATACAAAGCAGAGTAAACATGAAGTAGGTAGTATGACACACTGGGGAAGTAAGGACAAAATAGGAGAAGTACCTAAAATAAAAGCAATCTGGAATTAATAAGGACATTAGTGATGAGATTCATCACAGAAAGAAATCTATTGTCTTTAAGCAGAGAGAAATCTGGCGCTGCATTAGGAAGGTACACACACTGTAGTCAGAATGGGTATTGCAGACACGGCGCACCAGCACTGTGAACCTGGGGGACCTTAGGTTGTCTTGGGCTGTGTATGAGGATGGGGGGGCCAAATACTTTTCTCCTCTCACACTGCAGTTCATCTATGAAATTAGGAGTTGCTCCATAGAAATTCTCCAACTGCTAGTGCAGGGATGCCCAGGTCACCCTGTGGGAGGATGGCAGGCGGGATTTGGTTTCACCACTGAAAGCATTTCGTACACACTGGCACTAAACAGAATACATGTTTATTTCTATTTCCTTTTACTGGGAATAGGCAAGATTCATTCCCACTCACCGAACCTGCAGAGTGGTCTGTTCACCGCCCTTGTGTTACCTTCCCACAGTGTCAACAGCCCTCTCGGCACAGCCAGACACGTGAGGACCAAGTGGGTCAGAAAAAGGGGAAAAACATCTAAATGCTCCTACGGATTTATCTGTGACAATGGATTTCATTATTACATTATCTCCCCAACTCCCCACCCCCTTCCTCCGCAAAATGGGCAATCGCATCTCAGATCTCAGCAATAATCACTCCACCACACTGACAAACACAGCAAAGAAATGGCATTTGTTGAGAGCTAAGAAAGCTTTGCAAACATTGCTGATTAGCCAGATCCCCCAGCTTGCAAACGGAGAGTGAGTTCAACTGGAGGTGATGGGGAAATATCCCAGAAAAAAAAAAAAGAATAGGCATTATAAAATCCTTTTTGTTGTTGTGCTCTTGTTTGAGACACAGTGTCTATGCTTGCCTTGATGGGATTCACCGAGTACAATCTTCACATTTGCACAAAGAACTTTGACTTTGTTTGAAACAGTAAACGGTGCAGACGTGCCTGGGGGTGATGGAGGCTGAGTGCTGGGCTTCGAGCGCGGGTCTCTGCCAGCACGAGGCACATGCTTCTCCAGGGCAGGCAGAACCTCCTGCACTTCCAGCTGCCTTCATGTGCTTGCGGAGCACAACACACTAACACCAACAAACTGGTGCTTTTACAAAACAAATCCTAAAACTGCCTGTGGCCACGTGCAGGCAGCTGTGCCACCTGTGCCCATCCCACCATGGTGCCTGAGGCCAGGCTTCCCAGGAGACACCGCGGCACCAGACCTCACTCCACCAAAGAGCTTACATCTAAGGAGCTTCCATCGCCGTGTGATGCTACACCAGGAGCAGGAGTTTAGGTTAAAAAGCAGTCACTGTGAAGGGTCTGGAGACTTCCTGAGCTTCGGAGAGGTCATTATATTGTCACTTTCCACTCAGTGGCTGTTATTTCCACATCCCATCCCTGCACCCTGAATTTTAACACCCTACCACATCCCTCTGACTTATGGTCCCTTGATCCCCCCTGTCCCCTCACCTCTGGTACCTGGGACTTCCTGAGGCACCATGATCCATGCTGCAAAAAGAGCTAAAAATAGTAAATGTGGGCAGAGACCCCATCCATAGCTCCCTGGATCCCAACAGCTGATGGCTGAGTGAGGATTTAACTCCTCGCATAAGTGACAAAACTGTCTTTGGCCGCTTGTCAGCCCTTACCGTCACCTCCTGTTGTCTCATGCCACCTCCTCCAGGCAGCCCTGCTCACCAGCACAACAGACTTGCTTGTGCCCCATGCAGCACCTCCTCTTGGGTGCTTCTCTAAGCAATGGGATGAAAATGGGGGGAGTCACCAAGCCTATGATGCTTGGGCACTTTATGATGCATAAACCCCTTAGCAGGGTTATGGGGGAGAGTCTGATTCTTTGTGAATGGGGTATCTGCTGTTATGAGTACCTGCTCAAACCACAAATCCATCCTAAAGTGTATTCCACTGTAGGAAGCCAGCATAACTGAACTGGGAAAGGGTTGGTTTCCAGCTGACCTAATAATGACTGTCCTTTCAGAAATAATGAAGAAAAGGTAAAATTTTTCACTGATGAACCAAGTCAGTAAAACTGGCTGTCTCAGGAAGTACATTGAGGACTACGGCTTTATGATGAGATCATAGAATCATAGAATGGTTTGAGTTGGAAGGGACCTTTAAAGTTCATCCAGTTTCAACCCCCCTGCCATGGGCAGGGACACCTTCCACTAGATCAGGTTGCTCAAAGCCCCGTCCAACCTGGCCTTGAACACTTCCAGGGAGGGGGCACACACAACCTCTCTGGGCAACCTGTTCCAGCATCTCACCACCCTCACAGTGAAGAATTTCTTTCTTATATTTAATCTAAATCTATCCTCTTTCAATTTAAAACCATTACTCCTTGTCCTATCACTATAATCTTTGATAAAGAGTCCCTCCCCATTCCCTTTAAGTACTGGAAGGCCGCTATAAGGTCTCCCTGGAGCCTTCTTTTCTCCAGGCTAAACAACCCCAACTCTCTCAGCCTGTCCTCATGTGTCCCATGATCATCCTCGAAGCCCTCCTCTGGCTCAAGCAAGTCCATATCTTTCATACACTGGGGGCCCCAGAGCTGGACACAGTACTGCAGGTGGAGTCTCACAAGAACAGAGTAGAGGGGGAGAATCACCTCCCTCAACGTGCTGGCCACGCTTCTCTTGATGCAGCCCAGGACATGGTTGGCTTTCTGGGCTGTGAGTGCACATTGCTGGCTCATAGTCAGTTTTCCATCCACTAATACCCCCAAGTCCTTCGCCACAGGGCTGCTCTCCATCCACTCATTGCCCAGCCTGTATCTGTGCTTGGGATTGTTTTTACTCATGTGCAGGACCTTGCACTTGGTCTTGTTGAACTTCATGATGTTTGCACAGGCCCACCTCTCAAGTCTGTCCAGGTCCCTCTGGATGGCCCATCCCTTCCCTCCAGTGTGTCGATCACACCACACAGCTTGGTGTTGTTGGCAAACTTGCTGAGGGTGCACTCAGTCCCACTGTCCATGTCACCAACAAAGATGTTAAACAGTGCCGGTGCCAGTACTGACCGCCGAGGAATGCCACTCGTCACTGCTCTCCACTTGGACATCAAGACATTGACCACAACTCTTTGAGTGTGACCATTCAGCCAATTCCGTATCCACAGAGTGGTCCATCCATCAAATCCACGTCTCTCCAATTTAAACACAAGGATGTCATGCGGGACACTGTCAAATGCTTTGTGGAAGTCCAGGTAGATGACATCAGTTGTTATTCCCTTCTCTACCAACTCTGTAACCCCATGACAGAAGGCCACCAAATTTGTCAGGCATGATTTTGTCTTAGTGAAACCATGTTGGCTGTCACCAATCACCTCCTTAATTTCCACATGTCATAGCACAATTTCCAGGACAATCCGCTCCATGATCTTGCTGGGCACAGAGGTGAGACTGACTGGCCTCTAGTTCCCTGGGTCTTTCTTTTTGTCCCTTTTTAAAAATGGGGCTTATGTTTCCCCTTCTCCAGTCAGCGAGAACTTCACCAGACTGCCACGACTTCTCAAATATGATGGATATTGGCTTAGCCACTTCATCCGTCAGTTCCCTCAGGACTTGTCGATGCATATCATCAGGTCCCACGGACTTGTGCACCTTCAGGTGCCTTAGATGGTCTCGAACCTGATCTCCTGCAGTGTATGGTCCTACATTCTCCCAGTCCTTGACTTTGTCTTCTGCGTCTTGGGCAGTGTGGCTGGACCCCTTGCCAGTGAAGGCTGAAGCAAAAAGTCATTGAGTCCTCAGTCTTTCCCATAACCTGGCTAAACAGGTCTCCCATTTCCTTCCAGAGAGGGCCCATATTTTCCCTCGTCTTCCTTTTATCACTGATGTACCTGTAAAGGCTTTTCTTGTTATCCTTGACATCTCTGGCCAGATTTAATTCTATCAGGGCTTTAGCCTTCCTAACTTGAACTGGCTGCTCGGACAGTTTCTCTGTATTCCTGCCAGGCTATTTATCCTTCCTTCCACCCTCTGTAGGCTTCTTTTTTTTGTGTTTGATTTTGTCCAGGATCTCCTTGTTCATCCATGCAGGCCTCATGGCATTCTTACCTGACTTCTTTGTCAGGATGCATTGCTCCTGAGCTTGGTGGAGGTGACCCTTGAATTTTAACCAGCTTTCTTGGGCCCCTCTTCCCTCCAGAGCTTTATCCCTGCCAAGCAGATCCCTGAAGAGGCCAAAGTCTGCTTTCCTGAAATCCAGGGCAGCAAGCTTGTTGTGAGCCCTCCTCGATGCCCCAAGGATCTTGAACTCCACCATTTAATGTTCACTGCAGCCAAGGCTGCCCCTGAGCTTCACACTCCCCACCAGCCCCTTCCCTGTTGGTAAGAACAAGGCCCAGCATAGCACCTCTCCTCATTGGCTCCTCTATCCCTTGGAGAAGGAAGTTATCATCAACACATTCCAGGATCCTCTTGGATTGCTTATGCCCTGCTGTGTTGTCCTGAGCCATGGACAGCAGCTGATGACAGCTTTCAGTGGCATCATTCATTCTCCCACAGATTAACAGCTTCACAAACTTCTGTTGGGTAACTGAATGATAAAAGAGGAAAGTTGTTGAACATGTGCTACCACCTTCTCAAATTATTTCCAAGCAGGGTGTGCTGTCCAAAGGGAGTAGAAGGGAAAGCAGTGATGAGCCTGCGAAAGCAGCCCTTGAGTTGCTCTCTTTTGGCCTCCATTGAACATCTTAATTACTGGGGCTCCAGGGAAGGTGCAGCTCCAGCACTGGGAGTTTGTGGGACCAAGCTGGCTCTCCTCAAGAGGTTCATTCACATCCCCTCTAATTTGATGCATGTTTGCATCTCTGCTGGAGCACATGTGCATGTAGAAAACAATAATCCCACAGAGCTGAGAGGTTCTTAAGAGCATATTCAGGGGAGAAACACCAACTAATTCCCCTGTTGTACAGACCAGAGACTGAAGAGGGCAAATACAGGAGGAATCACCCTCCTTCTCAAATGGTTGAGATGGTCAAAATAGCCCCTTCTGCCGTGAAGAAGTTTAGAGATATAAACGTAGTGGGAGGAGGCTGAGGGGAGAACATCTGTGCTGCAACTGAGCACACCCATGGATCAGGACAGGAGGCAGCTGAGGGGGGAGTGAATGAAGGACAGGTTTAGCTGGTTTCCAGCTCATGCCAATATGCCAGCATGCTCTCTTTCAGGGGTTTGTCTGGTGAAAGGGCTGATCACCTACAAGCGCCTGTGGCCCTTGGTGATATCCCCACTTCCCAAAGCAGGGTGGGTGCCAGGCTGGGTGGTTAATGATCCTCAGTGGCAAAGCGATGAAGGAGTCCTAGGACCTGAGGGTACTTGTGAGATCTTTGGGTGATCCCAAATCTCTGTTGGGTCCAGCATTGTCACAAGACCACCCTGTCCCAAAAACATTAAATTCATTTGGGAGAGAATGTCAGAAAGGGAGATGGTTTTCTCCAATATGTTGAAGCTTTTCATGGCGCCACGCACATTTCTGTTCAGCTGAGCAGAACTGCCACTTGCTCTGTGATTCCCTGTGTGTCTCTGTCCTTGGCACATGCACTGGCCCTCTGAGGATGGGGATACGCTCATTTTCCCTACAGTACCCAACATGAGAGGATCCATGCTCATGACCATGCTCGTTTACTCTGGTAAAAATAACTCTCACATCTACTGCAGAATAGAGGTAACAAGAATTTTATTTCAGGTCTTTATATATAATGCTGTCTTCAACATTAAGAATGCAGAAGACTATTTTATGATTTTATCCTCTACTCCTAAAAATGTCCTTCTACACATCATATTCCCCTTTGAAACAAATGGTCAACAGCAATAAGATTTTTTACTGAAGCAGCAAAACTCCACACAAGGTCAGAACAATATCTGTGTTATTTACTCCGGCGTGAGTTATGATCTGCCTACTACATACAACATTTTCTGTGCTTCCCATTGATGCAAATCAAAAGCCTGTATTGTCTTTTTGCTGATTTTGTGCTTCACTCACTCATTACACTAGGATTCATTTATTCTTTTTTATACGTGTGTATATTTCAATGTCACAATAGAACCCATTTTGGAGTGAAAGATCTGACACTGTTTGTGGATGAGGGCTCTGATCTGTGCAGTCCTGCTCCTGTACTGTGAAGTAAAAGTATTTCAGTGGAAAATAAATGATTGCATCGCAACCATGAAATGAAAGTAGCAGGTCTGGGAGGTTTATTAGTCCATAGGCTTTTAAAAACACCTAATCCCTGGCCATAGACTGAAAACTGGGGAGAGGGAGCATCAGGACTTCAGCAGGCACTGGGAGGAATGAGAAGCTTGAAGCAAAGCCCCATTTGAGACAGGGGACATGGCATGTCTGAGCCCATGAACCGGTGGTCACTGTGCTACAGCTGGTGCAGGTGCTACCACACATGAGACCTATTTTCATTGCTTTATATCTGTCTCCACCCAGGAGCTCCTTGGCAGCCTAATGGAGGAGCAGGAAGGCAGCGGGACCTCGGGGGGCAGATGGCAGTGATGCAGTAACAGGGTGGGAGGCACAGCGCTGAGCCCAGCAGCTTCTGCCCAGGCACAGGCAATTGGGAAAAGAGCTCTTGGGACATCTCTGCTGACAGGGTGATACAACACACAGACCACTGTTCCTTCAGCCAGCAAAGTCTTAAGGGGGAAATTTTCCAAGGCATGATGGTGACAGGTCTGCTTAACTCCCATTGGAAGTAAACTGATCCTTCAGGCATTGGGAGGTCTGTGGCAGTTTCTTGAGAGAGTTTTTCAGTTTGGAGATTAATTTCCTAATTATGTAATTTTCTATTGCATGATTTCAGCAAGACTCTGGCCATGTATTCAAAGTGAAGGCAGGCTCACACTCAGTAGGGTGAGTTGATGTAAATCTGTGCTTAGGTTCCATATGCCACAGCCTGTTTCAAAGCTCTCCTATCTTAAACAAGTTGAATGACCGAACGTTTTATGTGCAGCATGACTCAGTACTTCAGGTCTGTCTCAAAGAAACCTCATCAGAGCAGCCCAGAGCACCTGTAATGTTAAACACCAGAGAAAGCAGTGGTTTTACATCATCAAAGCACTAAGGGACATCATCTGCAGGTGCTTACCAGTCTAACCTACCCTGCAGAGAGTTCTTTTAATTTACCATCCACTCACCCCTAAACACAGTCCTTCTGACTTTCTCCCCCTCCAGCCTCTATCTTGACAATACAGACCGCATAAGTAATACAGCTTTTTGCCCATTACTCATTTCAAATGGCCTAGAAAGCCACCAAATGGCATAAGCATCTATCCGCATTTCCATCAGAACACAAAAAATATTTCCCACTGGTAGCATCAATCAGTTTCCAGTTGTCTGGTAACAGTATAGTTACAGACAAAGATGTTTGGAAACTATTAGTGAGATAAATACTACCAGGATAGGTAGTGTTATGTGAAATTTTCACTTTTTACATATAGATGGAAGAACAAATGCTACCAGTAATAGTGGCATCTGGGTATTCCTAGCAGTGAGAGCCAGAAGGGTTTTTTTAATGACATAATGATTGAATCAACCAAAGGTAATGTTACTTTAGCCTTTTTCTTGCTAAATAATCACAGAAGTCATAGTCCATAAATGCATCTTTGGATAGAGTAAAAACAAATAGGCCTTGTTTGAACTACATGTGAAAGCATATGAAAATAAAGGTAACATAAAATTTGCAATTTCAAAAGGACAAATTAATTTCAAAGGTAACTATTGAAGTTAGCTCAAGGACTTGAACTTCAATGAAGCCTGAAATTTCTTTACATAAAAGGTACAAGACGATTCACTGGAGCACAGAAAACAGGTGTTACAGATAGAAAGGATAAAGGGGAATTTACAAGAAAAAAAGTTGATACAGACCTTGTAGAGGTCATTAAAACAAATAGCCAAGTTCTTCAAATGAAAAGACAATTGAAAGAAATGGACCTGTGTGAAAGGAATATTAAAGGCACATAATGAAATTAATATTTTTCTATTGTTTTAAAAAAGGATAATGTTGAATATAGGAGGGAAAAAAGGTAACACAAGAATGTGAGAACAGAAATGATCACACCTGATCTAGAAAAATGCTTTAAAAACCTAGTAGGTATTCAAAATCTATGGTGCATTCTCTGTATCTAAAGGCAGGAAGAGCCAGTATATGAAACTGCAGGGGCAGAGCAAAGGAGCCTTGTAAATTAATCAAGCTGGGAGTAAAAGCAAATGCAGGAGCACACTCAAGAAGGAAAAGCAAAGTAATAAAGGCAACTGCAATCTGCTTGCTTCACAGTGATAGTATATTAGACAGGAGAATAAACTGCATGGAAAGAATAGTTAAAAATAAGAACATGGAAAATGGATTAAAAAATATTAAAATTTGTAAAAGGCATGCCAGATGAACTTGATATCTTTCTCTGATGCAACTACTTTCTACACAAGGATCTGCAGTAGATCTACTATTTGGTATGATGGCACAAGAGAATTCACTATTTGAACTGGGAAAAAGGGGGATTAGGCAAAGAATAATAAAGTGGAGACAGAGCTGACAAAAGAGGAGATGTCAGAAGGTAGTCCTGTAAGACACAATATCTCCAGGGAGGAGGTCATTAAGAGGGTTCCTCATAAAGGAGCCTTTGAACAGTTCTTACTGAATATTTCATTAACAGTCTCAAAAAAAGTGAAGGAAAATGTTGATTAAATACCCTGATGTCACAATGTCAGAGGGGAGTGTTGATCAATAGGAGGAGACGAATATCATTCAGGAAGATTTAAATCGCCATGAGAACAGGACCAAGAGAGGCAGAAATGCGATTATACAGAATTCAAGGTCCTACACGCAGAGGAAGGAAGGCTCTTTGCAGACTTCTACAAATTTCTCTGAATTAGCAGAAAATCATATGCTAGGAGAAAAACATGAGTGTACTAATCAACTGGAATAGGTCATAAACATAACAAGGCTATGAATAAGTGAATAAGACTAGGATGCTACTCCTAGGGCACGTACAGTAGAAAGGGAGAGGTACTAATACCATCTGGGAAACAAAATAGACTTCTGGCAAGTCATGTTCAAGAAAACGAAGCCAAATATGTGGAGGTGTAGAGGAAGGCTGTTGGGAAGCAGAAGGGAATGGAGACCCTTTTTAATGAGATGAGATCAAAAAAGTAACCTTATTCAGCCCAACAAGCAGTACAAAAGCTCTCTATAGATTCACTTGAGGTAAACATGGGATGGGGGCAAAAAGTTCTACTGAATTTAAAGGAGAACATTGGCATAAGAACAAATGGGAATAAAGTAACCACAGAGCTGGAAATGAGGTTCCTCCTCAGAGGCATGAAGTTTTGGAACAGCCTTTCAGAAGGAGGACTGAGTTCAAAAACACAACTGCTTTCAAGATGGACTTAGTCCCGTCTCTGGAAGAGGTTATATGACATGGTTTCTTCTGATAGCAGAGCAAAGGCAGAGGTTAGATTTGATGAGCCAGAAACCCTACACTGCTACTGCAGAACTCGTTGGCAATGCAACAGTTACAGCAATAACAGCTCTTTTTCAGCAAAGTGTAGCTGTGGCCCCATAGCAATGGGGCACATGAATAAAGAACTTTACTGAGTGTATGTGTCAACACAGTAAATGGGCTCCTTTGTGGTGTTTGTCATCTCTGATCATGAGCAGCAGGGCAACTTTAACTTTAGGTTTCTTGAAAAAATCTTCTTGTAAAAATGTATTCCCAATAACTGTCAAAAAGTGTTGCAAAAAATATTGTCAAGAGCTGGCTAGTGGTTCTTCCACAAAATTCAGGTCACCAGAAATGTCATTGTAAAGGTGAGACAAAATAAGTATAATTAGACACAGGACAGGATCACAAGCTTTACTGATATAGATTTAGCTGGGCAGGTAAATTTACAACATAGGCATTATACAACTGGAATAGTTAATGCTGCAGGCTGGGGGGCCTTGTTCACGGAAGTAGCGATGGGACTTTAAAAACAGGGGCTCTTGGCACAGCACTCCTTTTTGCATGACCCTACTAAGAGAACTACCACTAACAGCAGTTCAGACAAGAAACAGCTCTTCTGGTTTGGCGCTACTGACCTTAGGAATACAATTTAAATCGTTGACCATGTGTAACAGCAAGGTTTGGTTCAGATTAAAGACACATAAGCGAAACCCAAGTTAATGTCTACATCTTGTCAGCTGAGCAGCTCTCCAGACTCTACTGAGCTCATCAGTTCAGTTACCTCTTGACTTGGGAATCTGTTTGCTGCCCACACGCTGGTGGCAGGTACCTGCTGAGATACCCAAGTATAGCTGAGGGATCACATGGTACAGAAAACATGGGCAAGTAGAGACCTAATGGAAGAGTGTTGCCTTCTGGAGTAGCTTGTAATGGGTACTCAGAACACCTCAGTTGTCTATGTGTGGGCCACTGACCTGAACCTTCGTCTCCACCAACTACAACAGGAGCTTAGAGACCCACCTTGCATATAGGCACCTTCAGTTAACTGTCTTCACCTAAATTGAGTTGTCCAACAATCTGGATCTGACACCTATCCAAAATATCCCTGTGCAGAGCAGAAGAAGACGGATACTTGCCCATGGGCTTTGGAGAGAGAAATAAAGCTTGTAAAAGTGCATATGGCTAGAAGATGACTTTTAATAAAGAGAGTTAGGCCTGTTAAGATAGGTTTGGTAATATTCAGAGGTGGATTGAGCCCACAGATTAAAAAAGTTTAAACACAAACAGAAGTCTAAATCATTATATTCCTAACAATCAGGTGTTAGCATACTTAACTCAGTGGTCCCAGCTCTTGCAATTTCATCATGACTATCCCTAAATTCCAGTTTCACAAGTCCCAGCTCCCTGAGTCTTGGGAATCAGCTCCTGAGAGTGTCAGCTTCTGTTTTTAACAGTTATGGGGGAAAAGCTTGAAAGTGTGACTTGAGCGTATGCCAAAGATTTAGAAACAAAAATTAAATAAAACAAATGCCAAAATTTAATGCTTGTTTTTATAAAAAAACCTAAAACACTCTTTACTTTAAAGCTAATCTCATGACTTTGGAGGCCTGGCTCATTATTCCTGAAAGCTTGATATTGGCAGCACTGTTAACTCAGACACTCTTTCAAGAGGATTTGCGGAAATAGACTGAAAGAGCTACAGTGTTCTGGAATAATGTGTCCCCAAGGAAAACCCAAGGAATGCTTATGCTCTGTAGAAAAGCTGGTAAATGGATAATGCTTGATCTCCTTTCCAGATTAAAATAACAGAGGGACAACAAATGCTGTCAGAAAGAAGATGTGACTGGACATGTGAGATGCAGAGTGCAAGTAAACAGGATAGCTGTCTCTGGAGTAGTTCAATATACTGATACCATGCAAGCAGAAAGGCAGCACTGAAGGTTACTGGTCTCCCAAGGGAGTGGATGTTGGATAGGAGATGTGTGGAGCTAGGATGCAGGCAGGAAGCCTTTGACAATGGAGCATCCTTCCTAGTTTTACCTGCAAGCCTGGGTTTGACATGGTCAGAGGCAAGACAGGGACCACCAGACATGTAGAAAGTTGTGTTCACATCAATCTCCACTTTCTCTCTCTTTTGCCAGGCAGTCCTGTGGATCTCAAGGTGCTTAAGAAGACCATATGCCTTCAGAAGGGATTTCTGTCTTGGGTGTGTTATCACAAGAACTCCACAGAGACTGTACAAATGTCTGAAGCAAACTCATTTCCAGTGCAGAAATTAGTGCTAGGACCTGTCATGGGCTGAGAGACATATTCAGTCTGTTGGGTCATATGGAGCCACAGCACTTGGCTAAAGAATGGCTCCCTCTCAGGGCTCCTTTTAAGCCTAATGCCCCTTGATGTAGCTTGTCCCTACCAACCACTTTCTTCTGCTCTGAAAGCCCACATACCAGATACTGTTTGTCATCTGCCAACCAGCTGTGGAGCATATGGAATCACAGAGCAAGAGAGAGGCTCCAGCCTTGCACTGGAAATGCAAGAGACACAGCCCCTCTGAGAGACACAGCGCAGAGGGAGACAACAGCACAAGTCTCTCACTGAGTGCATGAGATTGCATGAGTCTAGTCATTGACTAGTTGGAGATGACTACTGCCACTGCAAATGGGGACAGGCTCAGGAGCCCATCTCCAACCCCCACAAGCACCCTGGGTTGCCTACTGTGTATCAGATGGGGATTTTGTTGCTTGGAGCAGTCAAGCCACAGCACATAGCAATAAGCCTTCTCAACATGTCTGCGCGGAGGATGAACCTGACACTTCTGAGTTCGTAGTTGAGCATTAAATGGAAAACAGAGACTGGGGAAGGTTTTTTTTTCCACCTCTGGTTTTGTGGGGGAGAAAACTGTAACATTTTGCTCAAAAGCAGTTTTGTGCCTACAAACAGGATTTATTTTTATGAGATTTATTTTTAATTCCATCCAGATGTTTATTTATAAAATAATTTAGGACTTATATCCAAACAGACATCAAAGAAACCTTCTGGGAGTAGCACTGTCAGTAGCAAAGGGTTTTAATGATCCATGAGGCGAGTGAATGGGTTTGAGGAGTGTCAGAGTGCCTTGGGGGAGTGCATGCATGGATCCAATTAGGAACCCATTCCAAGGTCACTCAGACATGGCAGGAAAGATGCCTCCTCAGGGAGCAGGATGCCAACTATTACGCACAGTGTGATGTGGGGTATTGCAGAGCACATGCACTTTGCCAAAGACAGTACCAGGAAACTTCTGTCTTACATAGTGCCACATGAGCTACCCACCATGGCAATTGCCTTGGGTCATTCCCAATCCTTGGAGGAGGGTGTATATCCCGGGCAGTGCACACAGGGCGCAGCTGCTGCCTCACGAGGGGGAAGTACCTGTTCTGGTTTCCAGACCTGGGGAGTGTGCTGCTGCCAAAGCCCCAAGCCAATGCAGAGCCAGGGCTGTGTCCTGCTGGGGGTAGCTGGGAGGGGGCAGATCCTCTCAAGTCTTTCCCATAATGTCCTTAATTCCCTTTCATGCAACCTGCAAATCCCACCTCTCATTGCAGGAGGTGACATCTACTGCTGTCCCCTATCCTGAAGATAGATGGACAAATCCTATTATCCCTGTGCAAATTTAACGGGACAAGTACTGATGTGTCACCTTAGTATCTATTTACTTCACCTCCACACAAAAATGTGCAATGGTTTGCTTGCTGTTTGGTTTTTTTTTTTTTCTTTTTCAATGTTTAGTTACACCATTTAAACTTTGTGTCTTTCTAAAATTGGTTACTATCAAGTGTGGTACAAGATCTCTGTATCCTCAGTAAGTTCTGGTAAGTCTTAGTTGCACACAGTGTCTGCTCCAGATTAACAACGTACTATTAAAAAGATCCTTTATCAAATTTGCGCAAATTTGCTTCTTAGTGTCTCTTGTATTGGCATCAGATTGACTGAGTAAAAAAGTGCACCCTGGTGTTCAAGTCACAGGTTTCCATTCAGATTTGTGCCTCTGCAATTAAGATTTCAATTTTTGCTGCAAAATCACAGCTCAGCATTAAGGATCTTCTCTGTCCTCCAGCACTAAGTCCCATGGTATGGAGTAGGCATGTCACAGGAATGGACCAGATGCATCACGGATGGGATCCTCTTTTCTGTGGGAGGGATGCAGGAAGAGAAGGCATCTTTTGTAAGAGAAACAGGGGACACCCCGATCTGGAGCAGAACCCTTTGGCAGCACTGGGTTCTCCTCTGAATACCTGCCTGCTCCAGGGCAGCTCCAAGCATCGGGGGGTGGCATAGCCAAATGTGACATCTTCCAGGATGGGCTGACAAGGGTGGACAGGGACCTCCCATGTGCCATGTCCCCATGGGCATGGCCAAGGAGCTGGCTCCTGCTGGCTCATCTTGGCTGAATGGTGCTGCAGGAGGGTGGCCAAGCCGGCTGGGTCTTCACAGATAACCCTCTCCTGCCTGGCTGACCCTGAACCTGAGGGGGAAAAACACAGTTTGGGAGAACTTACCACTTTTGAAATGGGGCTGCTGGCAGGCCTGTGCGCTGCAGTGCTGAGAGCAGCAGCAGGAAGTGTGGTTGCATGTGAAAACAAGAAGATTTGAAACAGTATTCACTCCAAGGGATTAGACAAATAATACCCCAGTGACAATGGAGCTATTTACTCAGTTGACACTATGAAGAAAGCATCTCCTTTTATCTACTTATGGTGGTTAGCGGGTTCGTCTCTCTACAGCCTCTGTTGCTACTTGCTGCTTCCCTTGATGTTTCTCTCTGGTACTTTTGTTCCAGCTTTCTTTTAAAAAGCTGTTTATTTGAGGAGGGTGTAAGCTTTGTGCCAGAGAAGGGCAGCTGCAAAGGCACACAATGAGCAGCCTCACAGATGTCCTGTGCATATTTGCAGCCAATGACCTATTGGCCAACAAAAGGGCTCTCCTTCAGCCCACCCTATGCAAAGGTGAACACACCACTGAGAATTTGTAATATGGGAAGAGCTGGTGGTATCTTCCCATTTACAGTTGTGTCTCCCTTGCTCTGGTGTCCGGGATGACCATGTCAGCTGTGATGATTACTCAGAAGGCTTCTGAAATAGCTTCTTCTACAGTGAAAGGCCGTGCAAAGGGGGGTGCATTCGTGTCCTCAGTATATGGGACACAGGCAGGATTATTTGAGCATACTGTAGGGACAGGACTGAGGTGCAAGGCTGCAGCTGAGCAACGTGCTTGTAGCGACTTGGGTCCCTGCAAGTAATGCTCCCCTTGGCTGCAATGCAGACCCAAACCCTCTCCCTGTGCTGCCAGACCCAGCCAGCTGCAGGTCGCCTGAGCTGGGTGTCTGGGTGCAGGACCCTGTACCAGGGCTGAGGCACAGCTGGCTGCGGGAGGGACAATGCACTGTGAGCCTCCCGCTCAGGCTCCTGTGAAACGTGAGAGCAAAACTGAGGGTGGATATTCCTCTAAGGGCTGAAATGTCCAGGACACAGACTTTTCCACATCTTCAGGAGAAGATATTTTTGCTTGTTTTGTTTGCACACATCTATACTTGTCCCTCCCCGTAGATCTGGCAGCCTAGAGTAGGTGGTATAAATTATCCCATTATCTTTTCAAAGTGTGGACACCACTGAACTGTGCAGACACTGTGGTTGTGTCTGCCCAACCTCGAAGGTCCACACTAGGTAACTAACCCCAACCACTGACTGGTTGGTGTGTGCCAATTTGTATCTGTACTCCCTGGACTAAACTGTCCTGTTTGCAGAGAAAGAGCTAGTTCAATGTCCATGCAGCTCTGACGGGACCAGCAGCAAAGAAGGACTTTTATGAGATGATCCACTTGCAACACTTGCCAATTCAAAGCCACCAAAACAACTGTAAGGCAGCAGAAACTTTTGATCACTACACAGCTGGGCAATATGAATAGGATTTATTACACTAAATTTAAACCATCTAAAAACTAAAGATCAAGGTTAGACTAGTAATTTTGGGTTCCTCTATAGACAATTTGTGGTTACCTTCAGAGAGCAGCTTAGGTAGCCTCTGAGACATCTAGGCTGAAATGTCCTTTCAAGCTGCCTTTCTCCATTGCCTAGAGTGGAAGTCTAAAAGTCTTAGAAATCTTCGGCCAGACTGCTAATTTTTAAATAGCCAAAGGTAGATAAAATGAGTTCCAGTGACTTTCAATAGTGTCTGGTAAAGCCCAATGAAATGTAAAAAGTTCAACTGTCCACTCACTGAACCACATAGTCTCTCTTGTGCAGTTAATCTTGCCTGTCTGAGGTTAAAGACAACCTCTTTGCAATTGGATTTCTTGTTGCAGTCATGTCTCATTACCGTAAAAGGCCTATTTCTGGGAGCTTTTTTATGTTTTATTGTTGATTTTAATTTAAGCCAAAGGAAAAAAAGAAATGGCTAGCAAGCAGCAAAATAAAAAAAAAAAAAAGGAAGGACATTATGGTTGTTCCACCAAACTTACATGAAGTCAAGGCAGATTTTGCTGAAGTGTCTTCTGGTCCTTCTGTGCTGTTGAAAGGATTCATTGAGTTCTCTGTGACAAGTAATGACCTTCCCTCACCCACTTGCTGGGTTAGGGTCCTGGAGCCAGTTATAGGTTGTATTAGGGAGCTGTAAACACAAAGAAGTGTTGCTCTTTCAGCTACTAGAGACAAAAAAACTAGATCTTATGACTTCCTGCCAATAGAAAGGCACATGTGTTTTCTATCTGCTGATAAAGAACCCAGTGATACTGAGCTTTGCTGGAGGAACATCTGTGTTTTTTAATGGACACATAAAACCTTTCCTTCGTGAACCAAGATTCATTTCACATCCAATATGTAATTCCACCAGTCTGCAGAGAGTTCTTCTGCGGCTGACTAAATATTTCTCATATATTTTTCAATTCCAAAAGACAGATAAAAAAATAAAAAAATCTCTGCTCCCTAATCCACTCTTCAGTAGTTAGGGGAACAGTGGATATGGAGGAGGAAAGAAGCAAGCTCCTGTGCAGCGTGGAGATGTGGAGCAGCAAATGGAGAATCCTCACAGAGCTGAGCTGAAAAACCATGGGTAAAAAAGAATGAAAGAGTGTGACCTTGGCTGGATAGAGAGAGAAGAAATTCTCCATTCATAATGACAGAGTGACTTGAGGTAGAGAAAAGCACGAGACCCACCCTGTTCTTGTGTACATCCAGAGCTACCTTGCTAAAGACAGCTAGAGAGGCTCATGGAGAAGAGGACAGGATATTTAGAAGAGAGCAGCTCAAAGGCATGTGGATAGATATGTATGTTTAGCAGTAATTTAAGCTGGAGTCATTGCTGGAGTAGAGTCCTTACAAACTGGGATAAGAGATGGAGACTGATATGAGAAATCCATTCTCCAAATGGGAGTGACTGACCAGAAGTAGTGATATGATGAGGATATGACTAATAATGTCAGATAGGTCCAAACCACAGACCTTAGGCCTGGATTCAGAGCTGGATCTCTCTAAGTGCAGTGGTAGCAAAAGCCAGCTCATACAATGGCAAGACTGAAGTGTGAAGGCTGGATACAAACGAGTTTTGACCCAGAGGTTTGGGGCTGGCTTCTCTTTACAGAAGGTGACATTTATTAAAGCAAATGGTACCTGAATCTCCAAAACCTCGAGGCTGAAATCTGTTCCTACTGTTTGTATGTTTACCTTTAACAAAGTTGAATACCTAAATTTGAAGCACAGCTCAAGAAATCCCAGTGGAAAAGAAAACTTAGTAAGAACAAGAAATATGCAGGAAGCAGAGCTTCTTTGACAGAAATAGGTTCTTTCATCATGAATCCCATCCAAAATCCCAATATAAAAAGACAAGTGGATATGGGCAGAGACTCTTCTAAATGAAGTTCATCTCAGGGTCAGTACATAAAATGGTGGAAGGGTGGAGGAAGAGGCACCCCATTTTAGCAAAAGGTTTTATCCTTTAATACCTACCTTACATTATATATTTTCAGAGTCAGACAAGGGAAGAACATCCCCTATGGCTGCTTACATATATCGAGTTACAGCTCATTATGTGGAGGAGAGGAGCTGCTAGCCTACAGCAGTTTCAGGATATTCATACTGTAGTGGTGAATGAATTAGGTGGTCTTTTCCTGTGACTCATTAACCCTTAGAGGCATATTGTCATGAAGAAACAGGAGAGACTATTTAGTTAAAGAGTGGCTAGTTTGAATTAAAGAGAGGTTCATACTGAGGCAGCCCAATCAAGATCTGAGTCTCCTCAAATCTCAAAGAAATTGGATAATCTGGAATTTCACTTTGAAAGCAACCCCCTACATTTCATTGAGTATCCATAAAGAACTGCTGCCTTCTGTGTAACCAGGCAGAGATTGATTCATCTCATCGCTCATTACTTTTATTGCCAACTTCATAGCTTTTGATTGCACAATGCAAAAGTGATAACAACACTGCAGGGCAGCAGCATGACTCATCAGGCATTACTGCTCGCTGTTAGCAAAGTCTTTTTTATTTACCTAGGTGCTTATGTGGCCTTCATCTCCATGGTGTTTGAGTGCTTCCCAAACAAACAAAATCCTGTCTCTGTCCCTGCTCCCTCTGCAGACCCAGTTGGAGTGTTAGGCTGTCTCACAGCAGTGTGGGGAGTCATGGGGTGAGCTGGGACCCACTGCTGTGTCCCAAGGTGCTGAGACTTGTACACCATAAGGCATGTCCTGTCCCCACCAGACCCTTAGCTGTGAGATGGAGACTCCGAATATGGTCCCCCAGCAGAGAGATAAACAGGGAATTCACACAGCGCCTGCTGGTGGCACTCACAAACATAAATAGCCTGTCTCCTTACATTTTTTTAAAGACCAATAAAACTTGATGTGCTCAAAAAATTATTTCCTCGGCACAGACTTTGCAAGAGGGAATGGAGCCAAACTTAGCTCCTGGCTCACTGGACATTAGGTATGCCTTGCACCTCATACCAGGGCAACGGTAGAGAGAGCAGTGCATTTTCAGCTTTGTTCTGTGCAGAGATATTCCTAGGAGCATGGGTCTGCAGGGGAAAATGAGGGTGGCAGCAAAGAGGATTACCCCAACGTTGTCCTTTGGGAAGTGGCAGGAAACAGCTGCCTGCTGAGTCCTGAAAATGGGGACAAGCTCTCTCTGGACAAACTCTCACAAATGTGCATGTTCATCACCATCCCCTTGGGATGCTGGAGGACAATAACGCCACTGATCTGCAGTCACGGGAGAGGACAGTTCCACGTGAACCCTGACAGCTCAAGGGAAGAGCAGGTCTTGAATGCTCATCCCTTGGCCCTTAGCTTACAAAATCAACACAAAACCTAAACTGTAGTTTTCAGGCAGTTCGGGGTAGCAGCTTTAAATCGCCACTGCAGTCGCTTTCAAGCATGCACAATTGCAGCTGGACTTGAACCAAGGAATAGTTGCACAAAGGCTGATCTGTCATTTTGCAGTTAAGGCAGGCCAGTGTTGAGGACTGATTTAACCCTGAGCTTTCCTACAGTCCCAGGAGCATTTGGTCCAGGGCTGAGATCAGACACTGCGGGGACCATCTGCAATACAGTCTTCCCCAATGGCCAGATCAGGATCTGGGTCTCCACATCACACCCATCTCTGATGTAATGATGAGCCAAAACTCCTGATGAGAGAAGAGACCTATACGTGCTACCAGGGATGGTTCAGACAGCATGCATGCTGACCTGCTCTGTCTTCTCACCCTCCTGCAGATCTTCTGCACACAGGGACCATGACAGCTCCAGGCTGTGGCCCACAGAAGGTCTGGAGTGGGACCAGAGACATCACACTTCCCGGAGAGCACCCCACACCAGGGATGTCAGAGGGGCAAGGACAAGTATTAGTTTAACATGTTTAACTCAAGCTTGTACCATTTTAAGACACAAAATTTCCCAGAGGCCCCAAAATGATTGCAGCTAAAAAGGACTCACCCTGCTATTTGAGTTTATTTCTTTATAAAAGGCAGATTTCATGCTTTATTTAAAAATGCACAGTATCTCTATGCTGGAAAGATCTTCATAGCTATGTGGCATGGATTAATATGTTTATGCCTCCCAAGTATCTGTCCTGTCAATTCCTAGGGCCAGAATCATGTCTGGCCACATCATATCTGTCTGATTCTGTGCAGGAATGGAGCCATCTTATGAGGCTGGTCACAGCATGGGGTCCCATTTGAATCCTTGCAGAGGAGAGTGGGCAACAACAGTCAGCAGGTCCCATAGACGTGCACAAGGACTGATGTCACACAGTCCTGCTGCCACTGCTGAGCAACCATCTGTTTTCCTCCTACCCCAGACATCAAAGGAAAATGTTGCCTCTTAATTTGCAGAAAGAAGATGATACTGAGATGTCCATGTCCTCTACAGAGAGGCAATAGACTACCCTAAATTATAAAGTGCAGAGAAGAACTGTTTTGGTTTGTTTTTATGAGAAAATAAAGTTTGAGGTTATGGGAATTCCATAAGGGACAATGTCTCACAGTAGTAAAAGATTATAAAACTGAATTACAGTTCAAACCAGTAAGTGTTACATTATGCACGGAGACACGTAGACTGTAAGGCTTAACAATACACCAAAGACGCCAACACTAGAGCAAGGCAAAGGGCCTCCTTTTAAAATTCATTTTAATAGTGCCTGACACAGAATGAGTAATAACATTAAGCAACACAGAATGGACCATAAACCACTGCTGTATGCAATACCTATTATCCTGTGTGCTAATCTTCATATCACATTATTTCCTCAAATAATCATAATATTGTGCCAACAGCCCCTTCATTCTAGCTCATTATTTCTTGGGCTTGCTTCCTTCACAAGGGATAGGGCTCACACTAACAATGCCCTCGGGGTTCGCAAGCAAATCTGTGTGCTCAGTGTACCCAGAACAGAGGAAGTCTTTTTCTTTGTCCGTTTCTTCAGTTGTCTATGTTTTTTCCTTCATGCAACTACAAGGTAGTAGGAAAGAGTTTTGTGGAATAGAATAAAGAAATCCCTATCACCACAGGTCTTTCAGGCACTGACCACTCTTCTGGTTTGTCCCCCGTCACATGCTTTTTCTCCTTGTTCTCACTTCTCATCAGTCAGGTTCTTATGTTTGTATCTCTCTTGGTGCAGTCTCTGCCCTAACATTGTACAACGTGTTCCTGCTGAGAACTATCAGCTTTGACTCTCTACAAATAAAAAAACCACTTGTCATTATTTTGTCACACTTTCAGCTTCTACTAAATAACTAATTCACAACAATAAACCTCCTGGTTGCCATTAGAGGCAGGCTGCCAAGCAGTTTAGATGCAATCTTGTGTTATGTTGTTTTTATAAAGGTTTCCCAAAACCCAATGTGAATAGACTTGGGGTTTGTGACTTAAAGTAAAACATTTGTTTAATTTCATATTCAAAATGTTACTACCCAGAGCTGGAAATGCGAATGTAATTATTTGAGATCCTATGCCAGCACAAACAAACTTCTGGTACAGCTCATATACAAACCCGAATGTCTTTTTGTCTATGTAGAATAAGTTAAAATAAATAAGATCACCTCATTCTTTCTTTGCATCTCTCCATCTAGCCATGTGTGTCCCCTACTGTCTGGACTAACATTTCAACTCCTGGCACTGGGTCTGGAGTTTTTTTGGATTTGTACAACACCTAGCACAACAGGAGGGGAGAGTAAGCGACAGTGAAGTTGCCATTTGAGATCATGACAGTCATGTGCATCTTCCCCATGGCCCGTGTCAGGGCGAATGCATCATTTCTGCTGCACAGAAAACTAAATCCTGGATGCTGATCAGGTGTGAGGACAGGGCGTAACACTGATAAGGCAGAGGGAGGAGCAGGGCCCAGGGTGAGATCTGAACAGCCTGACATCCCCGACCGGGCTGAAGGAACTAAAATGGTTTTGAGCAATGTCAGCAGCAGGGTGTAAACTGCATTTTGGAAAACTTTATTTCAGTGGCCTCAGAGGGTACAAAACCATCCCTCACATTTTCCTACAATCTTGTTTATGACTTCCATCACAACACTGTCCTACCAACCAAGACAGAACGGCTTTAGCAAGATTTTTCTTCCACTTGAGTATTAACTAATTCACTGATTCACAAATGCCTGTTCCATACATCTAATGACACAACTCCATAGGTCTTTGCAGATTTCATGCAATAAAGGTGGCAGCCATTAACTTTCCCTCCTGTTGGGCACTTGAGAAGATAAAAATCCCCTCTTTCTGCTGTAAATTTCTGCTATAAATCCACAGATGCAATTGCACACAATCTAATTTCTGGCTCCTGGGCCCACATTCATCCTTGTCCAACTATTCCTCTTGACTGAGCTGATTAGATTATAGACAAGGGCAGGCTCTCTAAATGCAAGGTCATGTAGCTTAAATTAAATCTAAAGGAGCTACAGTAATATATATAATAGAACTTTGACATCTTTACTATTAAAGAGGTGGGGAAAAGGTGTTCAGCCGGCTCCACTCTGGCGTCATTTGGCCTTGAGAAGAGTAATGTGGCTTGGTCCTCCTTTGGAAATCCTTAGGGACCTGGTTCCCAGAAATGTTCATACTCTGATTGCTCCCAAAAGCCAGGTTTCTGGAGCCATTTGATGTCCCTGCAGGTACTGTGTAACCTATGGGTGACATGTTGTCCCCACCACTGCCTTTGACCAGCTGAGTAGGAGGAATTGGGACACACACTGGAACGAGCAATAATGCTGCCTCTCTGTAAGTCACACTGCAACTCACTGTGCACCACATCTGGGCTGCAGTGTTCAGCATAGTGTAGGGCATCGCCCTGGATGCCGGATGAATAAACTTGGACCAAAATCCAGATGCTTCTTCCATACACAGAGATCCTTGCCTACTGCAAAACAGGTTTAAAACCTGTGAGATTTTAAAAGACTTGTTAGCCTACTGTACCACACAGTTATTTTATCCTACAAACAAAACATCTTGCAATTTTCTGGCTATTGTCTTTTTTTTTCCTTTTAGAACAAATGGATGATGGAGTTACACAATATGTGACACACGCTGCTTATTTACCAGGAACATAAAAGGCCCCTATTTCCCAACACACAGTGTTGGGAACTGAACAAGCTTCTGTCCTCAGAGTTTGCAGCCTTGGCCTGGCCAGCCATCAGCCCAGTGCTGAAGTGCTTCCTTACGAGTGCTTCTCCTGCTCCTTCTCACTGTCTTGTTTGCCTTCCTCACTGGTATTTCTGATCTTTCTCACCCCCCTGCATCCAGCCTTATCCAACAAAGGATTTTCACTTGGACCCCATCAATATTGTCCCTGTTAACAAGCACTAGAAATGAAAAACTGAGATTTAATTCATGGGAGTTAGTTAGAATGAGAATAAAGTGATTTGGCAGAACTAGAACACGACTTCATCTGAAAGGTCAACCCACCGAAGTAACAAGAACAAGGCAAGTGTGGTATGGAAAGGGTAGCTAAACTGCATTTTTCTAACCTGATCTAGCCAAAGAGCCAGGAGAAGCAGCTCGTCAAGCAGAACAAATGATGAATGCTCATGCATTTCTGAAATGTACTGTCATCAGCTTACAGCTCAAAACCAGAACGGTTCTGGATATTTAACTCTAAATTTCTGGATATTTAACTCTAAATTAACTCTAAAATTCTAGAGCTGGATGTGAAATTCTGCTTTCAGGTAAGAACTCAGGCAGAACTAGAGCTGGCCTGCTGCACAAGGAGTAGAATAAGAGCCATAACTGCTTCATTGCTAAAATAAACTCCATCGGCACTGGACCCCCAGCAGCCTTGCCAGGCACCCTGTCTCAACCCCCACCACTGTGCTGTGTGTAGCCTGGTTTGGAAAACTATTGTCACCATTTAACTGCACAGAACAACTGCACTCATAGCTGGGGGGTGATCCAGCAGAGAAATGACAGCAAATGGAGAGTTAAGTCCTGGGAGCAAGCCCGGACCTTGTCCTTCTGAATCCAATTCTTCCTCCAAGAGCCCAAGCACAGAGAAAGCTGCATGGCCTCTAACAATTTGGGAAAGGTAAGCAGTAGCAGAGAGGCTGGAGTTAAAAACTGAGGCTCCTCTCTCAAGTATTTGAGCTGAAGCAGAAACCATTTAAGCATGTGTTACCAGATGCGAGACAGGATGCTTCAGCAGGTCCCTGTGGAGGTCGGGGTGCACTGTTGTCCCTCAGTGGTACTCCTGGGAGGCTTAGGTCTTACTGGAGCTCTTCGTGGGGAGGCAGAGTCATGTTGGGCAGCAGTGCAGTGTCCTGGCATTTCACCGGCCACATGGGCCAGTGCAATTCCAGGAAGTACAAATGCACAGGTGCTGGAGTGATGCTCTCCAAAGCAGAAAGGGGGAGGGCAAACAGGGAATACAAGGGAGGGAGGAAAACATCAAACAAAAGGAAAGAGTGAAATGAAAAAAGGAGAAGAATGAAGGAAGAGTGGAGAAGATCTGACACACACAGAAACAAGAGAAACAGGATATAAAGACTAACAAAAGAAACAGGGAAAACCTGCCTTACAGGTGCCTTTCCTTCCCTTTCACCTGCATGTGTCTTTTCACCCCCGTTGTGGGTCAAGCTCAAGACTATAATGTCACAAAACATGAAGAGAAACATGCCTGGGTTTTCCTTCAAACTCCAGTCAGTGACACCAACAATAATACTGAGTAAAAGCCGTAATTTCATTTGATCCAGGTGTAAAGGTCAGACTGAATGAAAGCCCAGGTCAGACCAAGGACACAGCACAGCACAGCACACACTGCCAAAAGGAGCAGCAGATTCATCCCAAGTGGTTCATGCACAAGGTGGCTTTTTTTTATTATTTATACCTTTTATGGGATAAAATGAAGATGCACATCTTGGGAACAGCTGGTGGCTGCTGATGCATTGCTTAATGCCACGTCTCCACTACCATATCTTGCCAGCTCAAACCTAGCCAGCTCATCTCCCACCACACAGATGCCTGATCTATATGCTTGTGCAGATAGGCCCTCAATGGTCCCATTTACTTTTTGGGAATGTTAAATGTTTATCAAAAATATGCCATTTATCACATACCAAATCCATTCATGTGACCTCTGGGAGAATTTGTTTGCAAGATTTTGACTGCTGGCATCCTTGTGAATGCCCTATAACAGAGATGCCCTGCTTAGGACACTCTGGCTAATCTTTATGGCCACATAACACTCTGATGACAGCTCTGTCAATGAAGTCGACCTTCATAACAATTGCAGGGAAGGGTGCAAGGACCAGCAGAAACTGCATGGAGCTGGGCTGGACCAGGTCCTGGAGACCTCATGGGGAAGCCCAGCTGAGTCCCAGTGCAGCCTCAGGAGAGGAGGTCAGGTATCAAGGAAGGGTTTGGGACCCCCAGGAGAGGCATGGCCACCAGTCCCCCCAGGGTGAGGGCTGGCTGAGCTCCTCAGATGCAGAGACTTGGTGGCCACACATGTGGAGGGTGACTCTCAGCCTCTAAGAAGGAGTGGTTGATTGGGTGTGAAGAGCAAGAGCAGAGATTGTATTATATAGCAAATAAAGAAACTAGATTTGAAGAGAGGGAATACAGCTGTAAATGCTCTGCCCTGCAACAGAAGCATGGGGAGAGTCACCACTACCTGGTGGGAAGGGATTGAGGTCCCTATCCCACCCAGAGGGTATGGCTAGAGGCTGCACCCCTGTTCATGGGATGTGAAAAGAAAACATGGCAACACCAGAGGAAAGGCAGGAAAAGCAGCCTGTAACAGCCCAGAATAAAACCTCATTGTCTGTGTTTGCAGCACAGGCGATATCTTGAAACGTGACCACCTAAACTGAGGAAAACAAGATGGACTCAGTGGAGGGACACGGAAGGGTTTGTTGCCTTTTATTTCATTCCCACAAGGAGTGTAGACATGCTTCCTGCCCCCTGCACAGCTGGGGGCCAAGTACCGAAGGACTGAGCTCCCCACACTCTCTGGGTATGGTGCAGGCTGTGTGTGCCTGTGGGGGCTGGGCCATCCCCAGCTACAATCCGACAGCCCCTGCCACCGGTCTGGCACAGGCACCTGGTGGCGTACGCAGTGCCTATGATTTGATGAAATGCAGTTCAACTCCTATGGGCCCTTCCTTGTTGGGATTGTCCTGATGGAAACAGCATCGGAAACATTCCCATTTGCAGCACCAAATCCTTTATCATCTGCAAAACAAATAGTTTGCTCTCCTGTGCCAAACCGTCCCCCTCGTGTTGCAGCTTCTCCTTTTTCTGTCATCGCCCAGCACCCACCCATCTTGATTCAGGTTAAGGCTGGTGGGAAATGACAAATCCTTTCCACATAAATCTTAACACTGGCTTGAGTTCGTGGAGAAACAGTGGTGATTTATGGGGGATTAGCAGATCAGAGTTGAGGAATGTAAAGAGGTTTAGGCTAACTAAGTGGAACGCTTAGAGCTGGGTCACGGAGAATTTGATGCATGCTCAGGACTCTTAAATGGTGTGCAATAAAAAGTAGAAGAGGGAAGCATGCATTTCAAATGCCTCTTGCAGCATGGGAGGTTGTTTTCCTGTGTTACAACCTGGAGAAAAAACTTATGCAGCCTTCTGTGTGATGCTGGTTCCTGTTCCTAAAGTCTAGCATAAACATAACACTAAAGTGCATTTATTTTTGCTGTATTTTTATTATTTGTAATTACACATTTCCAGCAGATAGAGGAATAGCATGATAGAAAAGGTAATAAAGTCAGAAGGCTGTAAGTCTCTATGAGATGTTAAAGGAAATGCAGTCAAGAAAGGGTTAATCTTTTCTGTGTGAGAAGAAACACCCGAAAGAATAAGTAGGAAAAGTCTCTTTTTTAAATGAGGATGGGGAAAGTGAGGAACAACCACCTTGTGCCTTGCTTTGATTTTTTTTCTCATTTGCTTTGTGGTTCCTGTGATTTTTATGGTGCACCATGTTGTAAGTAAGCACATGACACTTCCTGAAGCTTAGAGCTTAATTTCAAATCCCCAGGCTCATAAACCAGCAGCTCCTCGCTGGGCTTGTCAACAGCTGTCTTCTGCTTTTGGCTTGGTCCAAAACTTTCAGGCACATCACTGGCCCTGTGCATCACCTGCACATCACACCCTGCACAGAAGCACAGTCCTGCCCTACCCCTGCGTGTGATGGGAGAGAACAAGTAGTGAATATCAGTCAGACAATCGAATGCTGAGGTTCAGTAGGCCAGGTGAATAATTACAAATAGGTCAGCTTGAGTAAAATTATTTGGAATGACGCAAGTTGGTGCAAAATAATATTCATGTCAGAAGCCCTGACAGAGCCAGTGGTCTCACTGCAATTACTCATGTGAATTACATTACACAGAGCTAGACCCTACTTATTGCATAACATTTATACATTTTGCTGCCCTGTATTAGAACAATCTACTTATTCACCTAGTGATGAATATTTCTTATACGTTTTGCAATAAAACTTCAGAGTACTGCCAGATGGTTCTCTTCCCGAATTACCCTCTTTACTTTTTTTGTAAGGCTAAAATTTCCTTTAATTTCACCAACTGCAAGACAAGAAGAAGAGCAATTAAGTTCAACCATATAAACTTTTTAATGTGGTTTTAGGGGATTCTTTAATGTTCGTATGTTAGCAGATAAGCCATGCATCCACCCATCCACTTAATTACAGGCCTAGTACCTCCAGTCACTCTGTTTTTTAATTTAATTTGCTGCCCGGTTAGAATCTGAAGAAACCTTTGCTGTAACACACCTACCACCTGCAACTTCTACCATTTTAACTATAAATTTCCAAAATGAGCAGTTCCTTACCACTGTGAGACAGTGAGCAGGTTTATTTTACAGCACTTCATCCTTTGTCCTCATCTAGAGGGCAAGAAATAGAATTTCTGTATCCTGAACTCTGAGCAGAGATGGATGCATAGAGGGTTAAGCAATTAACTGTCACCTCCATTAAATGCAACTGGTACTTTCAAAAGTGACCAGAGATTCTCACTTGACTTTGCTTCCAAAGGACCTATTTCTCAAGGTTGGGCTGTGACCGACCACTTCTGGACATCTCAACCTGGGCACCTTGCTTCTGATTCACACTCATCTGAAGACAGGGAGTAAACCCAGGACAGGCATGGAAGAACTAAGCAGAGAAACCCACCTTCCTGGAAGAAGCCCCCTATGCCTACCCAGGCAGGGCAGCACTTCTCTTTCCAGCCTCTCTGATTATTAGTTGCAAATAGTTCAGACAAACTTTACTGTCCAGGGATATTTCAAGCCATTCTTCAGTGACAGAGCAATGTATATTTGCATAATAATCTTCAAATCACCATGGACTTTGACTGAACAAAGTTTCATAAGTGGATGCTAGCAAAAGCTCGAGCTTGGTGTAATGGGGTGAGACATTCATCACCGAGATGTGAAGGTTAGTTGCTGCAGTGCAGCTATTTGTGTCAACTGAAAGAAAACAACCATCAAGAGGGTATTAAAAAAGAAACAGATCTAATTAACACGTAGTTCCTCTGTTCACTTACTGGGTCACTGCAGAAGTTGTCAGGGATCACTTATCTGACCCCAACAGTGTCAAACACAACTTGTTAAAATTAATTTCACTTTACCAAAAATAATATTAATATTAGCATAAGTCATTAAAGAGCGATGGGGCTGGAACACGGTGTTTTAAAGAAGCTGGTGGACTCTCATCAATGATATCCCATACAGAAAACTGCATTTCCACCAGCACAAGGGGAATTTCTGCCATTTGACACCAGTGTCAGCAGAGTCACATCAAAGATGAGAAATTGGTCTCTGGCTATTTGGCTGCCAGAGACCAGTGCCACGAGGCAGTTGCTAAGGGTTTTCATTCTCTTCTGCATCAGCAGGTCCCAGGGCATGAATGCAAAACTGACTTAATGAAATGCAAAACCCATATGGGGAAATTCATACGGCTTAGTGCTTCAGACCTCAAGTCTGCACTGCCAGTGACACCAGTATAAACCTCGAAGCGGGCGTCACCGAAGCTTGTACTTGGCCTGTTGGGACAGGGAGCAGTGGAGGAAGGATTAAGCACAGAACTGGATCCAGCAAGCAGTAATGTAAACCTCAGTTTGGCCGTAGAGTGGATGAGGTGGGAAGTGCTGCAAGCAGTATGACATGTCTTTGTAACAAACCGCAGCTGGTGTCACTGCCGGAACATGCAGAAGGGCTTGGAGGAGGGATGCTCATATCCTCATGGAGCTATGCTCCAGCCAGAAACCACCTTGCTCCTGGGGTCTGGGATGGGAGAGAAAAAAGTCCTTCATAAGGTTTGGGCACGGCCCTGAGGGGACTGCAGCCCAGACTGAGCAAAGAGGTGCTTTGCATTAGGAAAGGCGCATGGTAATAATATTTTGAGCACAGGGAGAGCAGTCCTAACCCCAGCTCTGCTGCTGATGCTGGCAAATTATGTCACCTCGCAGGGTGTGTTTCCACCAAAAAGCTCATTTGGGCGAGTGGCACCAGGGCGTGATCAGCAGGACCCAAAGCTGTTTGTGTGCCTGGCACCCTGGTGCGTGGGTTAGTTTCCATTTGCCAGAAACACTTTCACTTTCAGGCTTTCACTACCATTGAGCATGTCAGGGTTTGGTACTTTTCTTTTCTCATGCAGGCTGTAAAAGCAGCAGTGTTAATACCCCCTGCAGAGATGATTTTGAGGCACACCTAAGTCAAGACCCTTATTTCGTGCATATTCAGAAGCCCAACACCTATGGAAGACTTATGCAATTTCCCATAGGAAATACGAGGTGAGACACAGACAGGGACTGAGCAGTACCAGCCAAGCCCTAGGTCAGTGTTGTAATGACCAGCCAAACTACTGCTCTATATGCTGATGCTCTGCTAGCAGATACAACTGTTGCAAGGCTTAATTAATCAATATCTGTAAAGACACTAGGATGGAAGTTTCTCTAGATGTAGATAGTCCCAAACTGATCCCACACTTGCTCGTCAGGGCAAGGACTACGGTAAGATGAGTGTGTTTGCACTGCACCTAATGACTAGAGCCTCGGCTCTGACTGGGGATCAGGGTCCTACTGCAATGTAAATACAGAAGAGTAATGATTACCAGGAGAGGGGTTCTTGAAAGGCTCCATCCCTCACAGCAGAGATGTTTGACAATCAGTGACTCAATGTTCTGTCTTTCATAACCATAATGACTCACAGTCCCAGGATGGAGAATGAGTGCAAGACAGTGAATGCTATTGTTCAGAGACCATCAAAATAAGCAAGGTCATTTTCAGCATTTAAAAGAAAATGACAATCCATCAGATTAATTTGTGAGGGGAAAAATGCACAGAAAAAAATAAAAAGGGGGATGAGTAAATCTTCAGAGATTAAAGTTCACAAGCAGATGCAAACTTGAATTTTATAACCACAAGCAAGACAGAGCAGGAGTTTGACTTTGATACCATTTGTTCAGCTATAAATCAAGATTAACCCCATGTGGATTTATAATGGAGTAAGTCTGGCATAAAACAAGAGAAGGATCAGGCTTCAAGTCCTAAGTGCATCTGGGTACCTTCTGCATTGCCTGACACCACGAGGATCAGAGAGACTATTCCTCACCACTGTGTGGCCTTACAACTTAGAGAGACATCTTAAGATAAATAAATTATCTCTGAACATGTAGGAAGGATGGCTTAAACACAGGAGGTAACTAGCATCAGCTGTAACACTCCCTGGAGTATGTTTTGAACGATCTGCAGCTCCTCAAATCAGATGTCAAGTTTACAGTTTGAGATGGCTGACGAAATGCAGTTTGGAATTTGTATTTAAAAACAATGTAATGTTTTTAGATGTAATGACATACCAGCTCTAGATGAGAAGCTGGAGATAGATCTTTCACTGTCATCAACTAATGTAAAGCCACAGATTTCCAATTTATCCTAGCTGAGGACGCAGACAGTGGCCTCCACCAGACACAGCCAGCTCAAGAACTTAACTGTTATAAGGTCAACAAACTGAAGCACTATGCTGATTTCTGAACAAGGTGGACTGTGATTTTTAATGTGTTCCTAAAATGGAACCTGCTTGGCTAAGTGATCTGATTTCTCAGAATTGCTGAGTACTTACCAGGAGGTCACTGTGTAGTCAGTCCACTTGAAAATTGGACCAGTCAAATGGTGCCATCAGTGAGAAGACTCTCCTTAGTGGGATCATTTCTGGAGTTCTTGTCTGATGAACAAGATTTCTGAAGGTCAGTGGTAGCTTCCATAAAAAATAAGTTTTATGCATGGATGCCACACACAAATGAGTCTCATCTCTCTCTTTTGCAGTATTCCTGCACACCATTTGGTTTCTGTCTTTCACAGGGTAAGTTACACCAGAAGGACTAAATGATCCATCTCAGCTGATTGACAACTGGACAACGTTTATATCCTTCCTAAGAAGACACGTGATATTCTCTCACCATTGGAGAAGCATTTTGGCTAGTGGCATCACCAGATCAATTTCCTAGATCACAGGAAAGCTGTTCCCTTGTGTTGGTGTCATGTGGCCTGATCCTTCTAGCCTTGCTCAAGAAAAATGCCACTGGTGGATACTGCACAGTGTTGGGGCTCATCAGAGGAAAGGGAATGCTTTGGAACGAGGTGACAAGAGCTAAGGGGCCAATGCTGGGTATAGCTTTGCAGCCTGGATGGGTGAGCAAGTACAGCCAGCACGCTCCAGAGGAATTTGTGATGCTGTGAGAGGCAGCTCCCAGACAGACCAGCCACCAGAGGAGGTTTGTTTGACATCCTGCTTGCAGAGGGAGCACTCTGATATCTCAGACAGAAGGCTAGAAAAAAATGTGAAAAATAGCCTACACAGCCATTGATTAAGCATGATGCCTTTTAGTGTCCCCTGGTGCTGCACATACAACAAGCCCTGTGCACCATCCTTGGGAAGAGGAAATAGCACCTACATTCTTCAAACAGGAAGAAGAATAAGGGACAAGTTCGACATTTGATTCCTGGTGGTAGGCACTACCTAGGCAAATATTTGTAAAAGATAGCTCTGGTTCTTTGAACAAGGAAGGGAAGCAGAGGGGCAGAGACCTGCCTAAGGTCAGCCAGACAATCTGTGGCAGATCCAGAGACCTTTGAGTCCCAGCCCAGCCCCCATACTCTAGACAGTGCCACGTCTCGCCAAGAATCAACAGCTTCATGCCTTGCTTTGTCTGTGTTATGTTTTCTTTCTTCTCTGTGCTTGGGCCTTGCTTTGAAATCCTGGATGTTCTCCCTATTTCCTGAATCACGTTTCTAATTTCCTTTTATTGTAGAGAACATTGCTTTTGGTTGCAGTTGCTTGGGTCACTGAGTCCAAAGCATCTGATAATGACAACCTTCGTAACATTTAATCAGCAAGTCTTCCCTCTTGTCAATCGAAAATGCCATAAAGCTGATATGGTCCTTTGCTAAAGACAACCTGAAGTCCTTGATTATCATCAAGGACTGGCATAAAAATAAACATTTCATGAAGGCAGAAGTTGCTTCTCCATAACATATAGAGTAGGTCACTGGGATAAGGAGTGGGACACTTAATACCTGGTATATTGTTGACTTAAGTTTCCCATACATCAGAAGAGAGAATGAAGATAACTAATGTTTGGATGAAGGAGAAAGAAAGCCATACTTTTCCCACAGATAAGTTCTAGTCTAATATGACTTGACACAATGTTTGCTGAAAGCTGCAGGATTTTCCATTGACTTCTCTGGGCTTTGGACAGGGACATAGTTAGGAAGGACCAAAACAGCACCAGCCTGATATAGGCATTTCAAAACCCCACTGGGGAGGTTTACTTCTGGTTTTTATAGTGTTTCCTTAGTAGGAACCAGGTGCTCCAGTAACAGTACAGAAACCTCATAAAATCCCACATCAAGCCTTGCTTATCTAAATATGAAAAACAGCTCCTGCTCTGTGATGCTTTCTGATCTACATTTTACCTGAAGTCTGCAGATAATTTGCAAAGATGCACTCAGCTCTGCACACCAGCCACCCACTCTCACCTGCCCACTCCCTGGTACGCAGGAGCAGCGATCAGCAGAGGGAGAGAGGAAGGAGAGTTCTGCAGAGAGGAGCTCCCAGAAACTGCTCTTTTACTGTAAAAATAATCGCAGCTTAGCACAAACCTCCTTGTCCCAGATTTTCCTTACAGTCCTCTTTTTTTCTGATCTCACATGCAGAACATCAGCCACGCTGAGGAAGCTGATAATTGCATCCACGTTGCTCATACATAGCCTCACATCATCCTTGGGGGTCTACTGTATCCCTGGTGCATTCTCTGTCTCCTGCTTAACCTAGGATGATCCTTGAGGCACAGAGCATCTCCGGCTGCCTGCTGGGCTCCTTTCCTGCCTACCAGCAAGGGAGGGCTGAGATAAGGTCTCTGCACAACATGTTTCTGTGCTCCAGAGCCCAGCCAAGTAGCTGACCACAGCTCCTGCACCAGTGCTGGTGCTACCTGGGGCTGCCAGGTGGTTTCCCACACACGGTGCACAGGCCTTCAGTGCACTCCACTACTGAAAAAACAACAGCGGTAACAAACAGCAGCAACAAGTGCACTTATTCCCAAAACATAGGTTAGACTTGGTCTCTTCATATTTAGAGCTTTAAGCTGACGCCATCTGTGCTTTTCCGACTGTCTTTCTCTTGAAATCAATAAAAACAATCAACACACTTACTGTTTCCAGGGTGAAAATTCAACACAAGGCAGGGTTTTGGTTTTTTGATGCAAGAGAGTCCAGTGTTGGCTTGGAAAGGCCTCGTGGAGGTGGAAAGCTTTGCAGCCCTTCCCAAAGGGTATCAGCTTCTGCATTCATTTGGAGAGGTTTGTTTGTAAGACAGCTCTGCCGGTAACCTCAATGGCCGTGCTGGTCCATGCTGAGCTGCACCTCGGCACACAGCAGCAGCCTGATTTATACAGGTCTGACAGCAGCTAACGGGCACCACTCAGAACGTAGGATGGATATTTTGATGGTGGCCTGCTAGGGCCATGAGCTGTCTGGAATGAACCATAAAGCCATCACTGATAAGGTATGTGGGTGGTCCAACACCCAGAATAGTAGATAATGAGACCATTATATGAAGCAATCAGGATCCATTCAAACAAAATATGCTTTAATAAAGCCTGATTTGTATATGCCAGTACATGGAGCAAAGCTCAGATGATTTAGAGCCCAAGCTGAGGAGCATCTCTCCAAAGAACGTAGCGAGAAGGCTTAAATGACCTTTGGATATTTAAACAAAAGAATGATGATTATAACAGGGAAGGTGATTTTGCCTCTTCATATGGATTTGATGAGATCAGTACCATAAAACTGTATTCAAGTTAAATGTCAGCATTTTTAAAGGGCTATTGAAAAAATTGTAGAGGTGGCAGAAAATACTCACACAAACAGTGTGAGTGTAAGGAGAAATTCTGGCAATGAGAATTCTGTGAGTCTTGCGCTGTTCAGTTTATTAGGAAGAAAATTGAGAGGCAGCTCTGACTGCAGTGGGTAAGGATCCTTGCTGAGAGAAACAGGGGGTCTCAGCTGGTTATTGTGCTCAGCAGGAAAAGACATGAAAAGCTGGAAGCTTCTGCTCAGATGAATGAAAAGGGAATCAAAACGTGTGAGGCGTGTTTTGTCCAGATGTAAGTAACCGGCCTCAAAACGGAGGTAGCGAGGTGATTGCTCAGTGGTCTGGGACATGCAACATGCCAGACTATTTGAAAAAATGCTAGACAAGATTTAAGCCCAATTAGCTGACCTTCACCATCAAACCCGACATTGGGGATTGCTCCATGCAGTGACAGACGCTGCTGCAGTCTGCAGGAGGTGAGGAGAGGGTGCAGAGCAGGGTCTGGATGGGGCCCGCAGAAGAGCAGACCCACGTCTGAGACCCACAGACTCAGTCCTCCTGGTCTTGCAAATGCAAACGGCAAAGCTTGGGAAGCAATTAGCAATGATTTTTTTTCTTTTTTTTTTTAATCCTTGCAAAACAGTAATGAATACATTTTGTATCAAGTAGCTAAAGGTGTTGCTTACCTGGCAAGGGGCTGCATTTTTCATGCTGGAAAGGGGACCTCAGCAGTGAGGGCAGAAGAGGGGTTTTCTTCTGCCTGTGATGGGGAGCACAGGACCCTGGCTTCTCCAGTACACCCTGTGCTGCTCTTCTGGATCACTTCCAGCACAGGCTCACAGTAATGAGTCTCTGAAGCAATTGTTGGTCAGAAATCAGCACATGAGCACAGATGAGGCTGACAGTGTGACCTATGTGGTACAAATTGGAGCTTGAGGACCCCTCACTCAAGAAAAACTAGATACCTAAGCTGACTCTGAGCTGGCACCCTGCATCTCAGATGGGAGTTATAACCCAAGGGCAAAAGCAGCACCAATAATAACTTGGGGAGGTTTTCCGCCAATTAAGCAAAGATTTTGCTGTGTGGTCCTGTGTATAACTTCATACAATCAACCTGGGAGATGCCCAAACTCGCGAAAAAGATTTGTTTCCCGTGTTTGCTGTGCAGTAAACACTGATGAAAAATCTATCACAGGCTGGTAAAATATCTGAAACAGCTAAAATGAGGCCAGTATAATCAAGCAAGGAAACCGCTGTTTGCCTGAATCTGATGGCAATAGGCAGTGTATGTTTTGCTGTGGGCATTTAGGAGGACAACAGTTAAAGGATCTAAAGGTTGATAGGACTCAGAGTTCACAAACTCAGAGCAGCACAAATAACACCCTTTCCACTTCCCCAAGTTGTCATTGAGGACAGCAACTGCCTCCTCCCTCACACACAGCAATTTTAGGGCTCCAGGTCCAAACTGCCAGCGCACGAGTTAGTAACCAGGTCCTCTTGCTTCAGATGAATCACAGAATCACAGAATCATCTAGGTTGGAAAGGACCTTGAAGATCATCTAGTCCAACCGTTAACCTAACACTGACAGTTCCCAACTACACCATATCCCTAAGTGCTATGTCAACCCACCTCTTGAACACCTCCAGGGATGGGGACTCCACCACCTCCCTGGGCAGCCCATTCCAACGCCTAACAACCCGTTCTGTAAAGAAATACTTCCTAATATCTAGTCTAAACCTTCCCTGGCGCAACTTGAAGCCATTACCTCTTGTCCTATCGCTGGTTACTTGGTTAAAGAGGCTCATCCCCAGCTCTCTGCAACCTCCTTTCAGGTGGCTGTAGAGGGCGATGAGGTCTCCCCTCAGCCTCCTCTTCTCCACACTAAACAACCCCAGTTCCCTCAGCCGCTCCTCGTACGACATGTGCTCCAGACCCTGCACCAGCTTCGTTGCCCTTCTCTGGACATGCTCGAGTCATTCAATGTCCTTTTTGTAGTGAGGGGCCCAAAACTGAACACAGTCATCGAGGTGCAGCCTCACCAGTGCCAAGTACAGGGGCAAGATCACTTCCCTGTCCCTGCTGGCCACGCTATTTCTGATACAGGCCAGTATGCCATTGGCCTTCTTGGCCACCTGGGCACACTGCTGGCTCATGTTCAGCCGGCTGTCAATCAACACCCCCAGGTCCCTCTCTGACTGGCAGCTCTCCAGCCACTCCTCCCCAAGCCTGTAGCGCTGCTGGGGGTTGTTGTGGCCCAAGTGCAGCACCCAGCATTTGGCCTTATTGAAGCTCCTACAGTTGGCCTTAGCCCATCGCTCCAGCCTGTCCAGATCTCTCTGCAGAGCCTCCCTACCCTCGAGCAGATCAGGATGTCTCTTTCCCTGCTCTGCACCATCTGAGGGCCTCAGGAGCTGGGCAGAGCTCAGCCCTGACCCTCCACCGCACTTGGTTGAATTTTGTCTTTAGAAGTGGGATGTTTGGGGCTGAGAAAACATCGGGGTCACTGCCCAGCCCTCACTGGTAACAGCAGAACATCAAATCTGAACCTGTACAGGAATGACACAAATGTTTGATGGACAAGTTAGTCCTTCTTCCCACAAGAAAACAATGTTTTTTTCAAAGATCATCACACATGCGTGCCAATTAGATCAAGAAGTGGTAACATTCATCAGAAGTAATGCAACCAGCTTGGATAAGAAGGTTACATGGCCATCCTGTACCCTACCAAAATCCCTGTATATCCTATGGGGCAGAATCTAGCTGTCCATATCACTGCCCCCCTGCCCCAGTTCTGTCCTACAGAGTTTGGTCTACTCTAGTTAAATTGTAAAAAAGTCTCTGATTTTACCAGAGATGTTTCCTTCACGCTCCTTAAAAAACCTGCCTCCAGCACATGATGATCCCTATGGTGGCTGCTACACCTTTCCCAGGCATTAAAAGACCATATTTACCTTAGTATGTGGTTCCCTTTTCCTCTACTGTTGGGCTTCAATTTCTCATGTCTGCTCCAGAGTAGGATCACTGCTGGATCTCCTTCTTCCCCATGAACCTGGAGTCAGCTGGTATTCAGGAGGCAGCACAAATTTTGCTGTTGTAACTCACAGAAAACTCAATTCAGAGGTCACAGGTAATATTAACCACAGGCAATATTGCAGACTAGGACTCATGTGCATTTTACTTATGTGACCCATCTGCTGAGGAAGATGGGCTTCTCACTCTCTAAGCCCTGGAAAGGAACATATGGCTGAATGACCATAAAATAGGGCTCCAGATTCAATTTTTTTCCTTCAACCTAGAGGGATATTATCCAGATTTAGCTGGGATCATCTGCACTGGGACCTTGCCTAAACTACATGATGTTGGCACTGATGGTTTCTACTTCGTGGGTTCCTCAAGATCCTATCATAACTTCCAGGGGCAGATTTAGTGGGTGGGCTTAGGAGATTTCAGCTTTCTTAACAGATCACATCAGGGATGTATTCCTATTTGTGTCTTCCCTGCTTGCCTTCACTTCCTTGACACCATCTGTTAGACCTAAAAAGCAAGATGGGAGAGGCAGTGAGCTACCAGGGAAACAGGAGATGGAAGACCATAGGGTGGTCTTGCACCTTTCCCCAGCCAAAGTCCCACTCCACAAACCCTTCCTTGCTGAGGGACTTGGTGTGGGGATGTGTCCTGTCACCCCATGTGTATGGAAACTCACATCTTTCCTTCTCACTAGAGCTGTCTCCAGGCTGACCCATGCAGTTTACTGATGTCTAGATCTCAGTGAAACAAGTCCCTTGCACCTTTCACCCTGTGTCCTCAGTAAACTAAAACAAGGGACAGTACGGGCTATAGGTGGGTGTTAGAGAAGGCATGTCTGGCAACAGCATGGTGATTGCTGAAATGAAAGCGCTTGGATCTTTCTTATTTCATATTCACTACTAAGCACCAGTATCTACCAAAGCAGAACTGGTAAAATGAATGTCCTTTCCAGCGCTGTCCTTGGCCCAGCTGGCTCTGTACTATCCACTATGGCAAACAGACACATGCCACCCTGGCTGGAGCAGACACAAGGACTGTTGTGTGAGGAAAGGAGTAAAAGTCTGCTTGCATGGTGCCATCTTCACCAGAGGGATTTGGGGTCTTGAAGGAGCACAAGGTGAAGTGCCTCCTGTTCAGGACAGTGCACCAGCACAAGGCAACAAGTCAGTCAGCGTCATCTATACCCTTTCACGGTTCAATGGCTCCTGCCCTCGATCCAGTGGTGTGAGCTCGGCCCTTCATCTTGGTTTGTACTGATGGTCACCGCAGGCAATTGCACCACAGAGCCTGGACTGGACAGTCCAAAGTGGACAGACAGGATGGTAACCACTCTTCTCTTCAGGTGCCAGCATGTCTCCACCACATTAGCTCATTAGCTTGCTAGGCTTGGGATATCCCTTTGACTTGTCAGTTAGTATAAACAAACTACTGTCTGAGAAGGTTTAGAAATAAATTTTTCCCACAGTAGATTCTTCCTAACAGGGTTTCTTACACCTTCTTCTGAAGTAGCTTAAGTTGGTCCTTCACTGTTTTTCCTTCATCTGTGCCGAAATCACAAAGTGGGAGAGTCTAAGTATTCATGCAGATGACAAGAGTGACTATCCAAAATGGGTGATGTTAATGACCTACAGCCCTTTCTCACCTTAACAACCACTTGGGCTACATTTAGCAAACTGCCATGTCAGTGACTGCTGCCTCTTCACTACTGTCACCTGACTTCTGTCCTGAGACACTAGCAGAGAGTAGAGAGGACCCAAGGGCACCATGGTCATCTGAGTCTGTAGGATGAGGCACTTACCCAGGCACCCTCAGAAGATTAAAGAGGATTCCCCACAGACCTCACATTTATTGTGCTTCTCCCCATAGCTGCTGGACCATTCTGAGTTCTTCCTTCAGGGTGGAAGAACACACCAATCTCAAACCATATTCCAAGCATTCCACCACTTACATAGTTTTAAAAGCAATAGTAACAGCTAAGTACCAAGCACCAGATCCTTTGTGATGATTTAGCTGAAGGAGTACCAGACATGTAACGGGATCTCTAACTGCAGTCTGCAAAAACATTGGCACTGTATGCTCAGATCTTCAGTTTATGTTCTCAGGTTGCCACAATATAATACACTCCTTTTTTTCAGTAGTGCAGAGATAAACCCTGTTTGTGGGAGTTGTTATTCCTATTTAGCTTTGCACAGTGGTGATGCAGCCAAGCAGGAATGCAGAGGGCTGCAGGCAGTCTTAATTTCTTGAGCCAAACCTGAACTCTATAAAATCAGACTTGGACCAGCAGTGTTTATATAGGACAGCATGTGGTCCTTCTGCTCTGGTATGTGAGGTAAGTATCAAGACTGCTCAGCTCTGTAGAGAGGAAATAGGAAATACTTTAAATGTATGCATCTTTACTTTCATTTCCTTTATTTTTTGGATTGTTATGTGTAGCCACAAATTTTTACATTTGTTACAGCCTGCTACTTTTAGTTGAGATCCAGCCTTTCAATGTTGTCCAAAAGTTTCTTGAAATATTTTGGTTTTCTAATGGTTTTCTCTTCCTGCTGGTGACATTTCACCACATATCTGCAACGGTTTCACACAGCCTCAGAGCTGCATCTTACCTTCTGTTTGCGTCTCATTCAGCCCCACAACTGTAACACCAGGATAAATACCCTGAGGTCAACAGAGTTAATTACTTTTGGTGGAACTGGGATCAGTATCTGTCCTTCATATGCACTTTCCACTCTCTGCTGAAGAATTCTTTATGGGCTGCCAGGGTCTCTTCGCTGGTGGGCTGGCTTTAAAATGTTTCTCTTCTTGGTAGTAAACGGCCTTTTCCAATGTTTCCTCTGGTAATATCTAGATTTTGTAGGCCACCTTCATAGGTGGTCTAATTTAGGCCAGATGCACACACTTGTTAACATGTCCATGATGATATATAAAAGCTCTACATTTAGAAATGCCTAATAGGGTATTTCAATAGTAAAAATTAAAAAGAAAAGTAAAATAAAGCTCTGTTCTATAATTGAATGCAACACCAGTAAAAGATTAACTCTGAAAAAGGTGGCTTTTGGTGACTGCGAAAACCAGCATCAGGTTTTAGGTGCAGCAAACTAGCGGGAAGTCACCCTGATAGTAAATAGCCTCAAACACGGATGCCCAGTTCAGTGCTGAAGAAACTCAAGGAAGATTTGAGATCCAGGCTCAATAAATCACTCCAGGTTTGATTGTTGTATTCATTGGGATAACACCTCAAGAAACTTAGCAAAGAGTAATGTATTTCTGTCCATCCCATTTGAAGCATTCTAGTTGTAATCTTAAAACTCCTTTTCAGACAAGCCATTGCTGACCACAAGAAAATACTTTGCAATTGCTGAAAATACTCGGCAATCTTGATGAGTCTGTGTCCTTTTGAGAAGATGGGCCAAATCTGGCCTCATCCTCAATAAGGAAAGGATTTGTGAATGTTAGCTAATAAGCTCAATTTTGCGTACCTGTTGAGCTTAGCTACCTAAAGAGACTGCTTCAGTCCAAGTGATAGTAGGTATGAAACTGAATTGACTGCAAATTGCAGCAAGGCTTTGTTCTCAGTTGTATTGGTGTAAATCTGGAATATCTCTATAATTCCCTTGGTGCAACCCAGACTGACTGCTATGAATGGGATTAGATTCTGTAGGGTTTGAATGGCCATGGATTGCCCCAGACAAAATGGAAATCATTGAAAACATCTGTAAATGCTTATCTGCTTTCTCAAAATGTCCCCACTGTGTATTAAGCAAGGAAATGCTTCTTTTGTAATATTTGCAGGGCATAGGAACTCAGGAGGTTGTCTACATCCTTTCATGTTAATTTGTGACACTTCATTTTCCTCCTCAGAAATGTTTCCTACTCATTTGATTTAGCAGACTGGACTTATTTGCTGTGCTGTGCCACATGATCTATCTCCACTCCTTACCCATCAGATGTAGCAGTTGTCTTCTGGCAATCTGTTAATGAAGAAACGCCCGGATAAGAGACCTGATCATGCTGCTTGGAAATTTCCTGATCTGTACACTCTCATCAGATGTGGCGGAAAACCACTTCAACAGACTTTCAGAGACATCCAGCTGTTTCCCAAAGGACCATTCTGGATGGCAGAACTATCCCACAACTTCTGCAGGTGTGTCCTCACGGTAGCAGAGGAGGCGAGGTGAAATGTATGAAATTCATTAAGCAGCAAATACTGCCCAAGCTGTAACCACCTAAGCCCCCAACACACAAATATGGGAAGCGTAGGCTGACATCCTGTGATACCAGAACTCAGACATTCCCCAAAACAGTGTTAAAATCTTGGAAAATTTGAGTTGCCCTTCATAACATGAATGTATGGTGAATGTACTCGAAAGAAGCCAAAGAAGGCCAGAACATGGGGTCATGGCCTTCTTCAACGTTTTAATGATTTTCCTTTAAAGGACATAGAGACTGAAAAAAGGTAAGAATATCCCAAGGTTTGCAATACTTGAAATTCCTGAAAACTTTGCCAATTAATTCTTTCATTCTAAAGCCAGGAAATAAATAACTAGTCCTAAACTCACACTTTCTTACCACTTTCTTAGCCCACCTCAGATGGGATAGTCTAAACTTATATCTGGAATAAAGCAAGTAACTGGTTTACAAGTAGACCTTTTTTTTTTCTTGCCACTGCTCTATCCGTACTTGTAGAGAGCTAGAAACAAACCAGAATAAAACCATGAACTTAACTCAGTTTTCTCAGCTAAACAGAACAAAGGGATGAAAATATCACCTGGTTGGTTATTCAGCAGGGACCCCCTGAGCTAAACTCCATGAGCTCCCAGCATGTTCTTCTTCTCCAAAGCGGTCTTCAGCTGACATAGATTGGTGTAGCACTATCTTAATTTACTCCAGATGGAGATCTCCTTTTTTCCCCCTTTCTTCCTTCTCTTCACCACAAATTTTAACCAAGTCCAGACTCTAAGAGACTCTGGCACCATTCCTGTAAGCCTGCATAATTTACAAAATTCAGAAGCTGCAGTAAATAGTCTGAAGATAGCGATGTTCTCTGCTGACCCAGCAAGGATTCACAATATAGCGGGAGCCTTATGACAAAACCATGTGAGCAGAAGCAGATGACTGTAACAGCACTGTGTCACTATACTATTTTCTCACATTCAAGCTATGATTTGTAAAATAATCGGTTGCCCAGTTGACTCACAGAACCAAAAATACTCAAAAATACAATTTCAGGATTTTAAATCTGAATTTTCTACATTACTTTTACCTTGTTTTGTTCTCTACATATTACAGTCATTTGCACTAATAATACATATATCTTTTATTTTTCCCTTCCTGTTTCCATGTCATTTTAGTAAATTACTATACATATGGTAAATGCTCTTTTTTTAACCAGTGCTCTTTGTCAAATTAAGCTTGATATCACTCCCTCAACTTCAGTGATTTTCCTGTCTGTGAGCTGAGATGGTGTGGGGAGGTAGTAGAATAATGTCAATGTTTTGTACTCTTTCAGTCCCCTGACTTCCATAATCCTACATATTGTTCAAACTACACTACCAAAGTGCTAGTATGCCTCATGTCCTCCTAAAGACTGAACATATGCATGGAGTTCAACCTCCTTTGTGATGGTCCTTTTCACATGTTTTAGCACAGAGCTGTAAATTTAAGCAGGGCTGTGGACTAACACTGATTTAATAATGATAACACTTTTAATGATTGCTCTTGCAGTGCTCTGCATTTCCAAAGAACTGTTTAAGCAATAATTAACTCAGCGTCACATCAGAGTGAAGCAGGTGGGTTGGTATTTGCTGTGACCACCCGACAGAAGGGGAAAGCACAGCAGTGAGGTTGAGAGAGATGTGGCAGCACTCCCTGCTCCCACTCCCATGTGCAGGGTCCAGTTCCACTGCACCCCTGAGCTAAGTTGTGCTTTGGCAGTGCTCTCTGGGAAGCAAACAGGGCAAACAGTCCCAGCAAAGCCCTGCAAGGATGCAGCTTTCCATTGCCACTCAATGCAACTGGTGCATGACATGGTATTGGGCCACTTGTGTCTTCTATGTATCCATCCTCCAGAAGACAAGGAAGGAGACTGTCCTCATTGAAAAGGAAAAGAAAAGCCACTGGATAGAGAAGGAATTCCCTCTGTCAGGATACTGATATATAAAATATTATGACAAGATATAACTTGATATCTCTTATTGATGAAATTACAGGTTGGGTTGATAAAAGCTGTAGTGGTCATCTGAGAGATTCCCAGAAAGCATCAGAATTGCTTATGCATGGCACTTTGACTCACAGGCTCCAACAATGAGAGAAACAGCACAGCACATGGTTGAACACAGGTTAAACGCTAGCAATGACAAGTTTCAAATGTAAGGGTAACCAGTGAAACATCCCCAAACAGGATCTCATGAGACTTTTTCTTGTCTTTCTGTTATTTAACATTTTTGACTATGACATGGAAAGAAAAGTTATTTAGTAAAGTTAATAGCACAAATATAGGCATAATATCAACTAATGAGGACAGTATGCCACTGACAGAGTAAATATCTAACAACAAAGACAATTGGTTTTATATACGAGCTGGGCCATGCTATGGAAAACAATGACTAAGGCCATGCATGGATAAATAAAAACTTGTAGCCAAAAGCAAATGAAGCCAAAGTGATTGAATGAACACAGAAATGCTCAGTAGGAGTCCAGAGGTTCTAGTGTCTGTGGCATGATTGTGCAGCTTTGGTGACAATATTTTAAGAGCAATTTCAAAAAATTAGATAGGATTCAGAGAAAAGCTCTGGGAACAACCAAAAGACTAGAAACACAGTGGAAGACTCAAAGAGTTCAGGTTTTTTGGCTATAGAAAAAGAGGTTAAATGATGCCTTGATAATACCTTGTAAGTTCTTCCCATGTAGGAATCAGAACAACAAAATGTTCACTACTCTCATGGACAAACCTACAACATGATCCAATGTCTATAAGCTGACATTTGACACATTGAGAGTAGGAAGATGAATTTTAATAGTGAAAAAGTTAATTATCAGAACAGTTCACTAATTGGTATAGAGAAGTCTCTATCAAAGGAAAAATTTAAATTCAGGGTTCATGTTTTTTCGGAAGAGTCATGCCCTAGTTCTGGTTGATTCATGGAAGTCACAGCTTTATAGGTTCTGGCTTCAGTGAGTGACCAGAACTTGTAGGAAGGCTTGTGTTTTGCAGGAGTTCAGAAACCTGATATAATTTTCAAGTTTTACAGTCTCTTAACTGAGAAATCCAGCAGATGACTGTTCTCCAATTATGTAAGCACTGGAGTTTGTAGAAGTATCCTGAATTGCAGCTAATTCCCAAGGTAAGACTTGGCTGATAAGTAATAACTCTCTTCCTTCTCAGAAAAAAAAGCATGAAAAATTAGAAATTTGGTGGATTCAGTGAACTAACTTGGTCTTTTTAGGGTAAAGATCCATTTAAAAAGTGGGGTAAATTTCTTATTTCACCATCTAAAAGTTAGCAGTGAGATTCAGTTGCAGATTGAGACACCTTTATGATGGTGCCTGAAATGTAAGGTGCACATGGGAGCTGGGTGTCTAAGTTTGTCCATTGAGATCTAGAGTCTTGATTCACATGGGCAGGTATTTGACATGTCGCAGGGTATTCTGCTTATCCTCCAGCTGCTTCTCCAGAAGGTCTCAGATCTGGCTTCTATCTACCTCCCCTGTGTGGATATCTTGATATTGTAAACCATCTCATATGGCACCATATGTCATGTGTAGGCAACCAAATCTTACCCCAGCCAATGAAGCCTAGAGACTGATTCACATTACCTTAAAGCAGATATCTGTATGTGCCCACCTGAATCTCTCTCCAGGCTCCGTTGATTGCACTGATTAGATCTCCCCTGATTACAGTGAGAGTTTGAATGCCCAACTCATACGTAGTCAATATCTAAAAGCAGGTGTCTGAATCTGCAGCTGCACCCCACCCTTGAAGTTTGGTTTGGTTTGATTGCCCATTATAAACATCTTGCGCCATGTGATGTGTCCTTGACAGTCCTGCCTGCCTTCCATCACTCATTAGAGCACTCATGTCCACCAGTCTCATGCAGGTGTCTCACATGCCCTCAAGAGTCTCAGGTGGCCCAAAATGTTCTCAGTATAAGGTAGTTGTCTAGGTTCTCTGGACTGCTGATGAAGAACAAGAGTATATTCAGGTGGTGATCAATCCCATCTGTTTTAGGCAGCTCTTTTAGGATTACTTGTTTTGCAGCACACCAGCCTCACAATGTGCTATGGGTTTAATCTAATCTTGAACATTACATGCAAAACCTTTTGTACGACTGTGTTTCGTGTTTTACTCACTTCCTATCCACATCTTCTTGTCTGAGAACCTGCCTCACATTGACAGAACAATTTCCTGTAGTCCAGCAATTGGCCAAATCAGTCAAATATGAGTTGACATTTGCAACATTCTTTTTTTCCCCTTCAGTGAGATGGGAATAAATTTCTGAGTGCATGCAAATAACTTAAGGCATCTTACAAAAGAGGTATGAAAAAGGGAAACTATTCAACAAAAGGCAAGCATTTGGGGAAATATCCATTTCCGTGATTAAGCCAAAGCCCACATTCAAAAGCAACAAGGTACAAGAAATAATCCTTCAGCAAAACAAAATGGAAAAAGGAACCGTTTGGTGAGATCCTTCAAGTCATGATGGACCTTTGTGCAGAGACTGCCCAGTGCTCCAGATGCATCTGAGTCATGTCCAGCATCGTCTTGACACAGGACGAGGGTAGGATATAACGATGGCAATGCTTCTCTGGCCCAGGAAGCATCCAGCCCCTCAGCCCAGCTAGTCATCATCCGGACCCCCATCCAGGTCTGCGCTGGGCACACTGAGCGAACTCGCTGCCAAAGCCTTCGCTAGCTCATTTCAGAGCACAGACAAGCCCTGTGCGTTGAATCCTGGCCCTAGTAGACGGAAATAACGCTGAGAGCAGTTCCATGGCCCTCTGCCAAGAGTTATATCATTCAATTCTTTTTAATAGGAAATGTATGTCTTTCTTCATTTGCTTGCTGGCATCCAGGCTTTTAGAGCTCCTCACTTAATTTGCAAGCTTTCTCTTCAACTTTAAAAATTAGACATTCTCTTAAAAGACAATCATTGATAATAATGCAAGATCACTTGGCTCCAGAAGCCAGAGCTTTAAGACAGCAGATACTACAAGATTAACCAGGAAAATATTGAGCTCTGTCTGCCAGGCACCCACTGGTGTCAGTGTGGAGGAGGGATGAAGAGAAGTGGGTCCACAGTCCTAAACCCAGATGTGGGCTCATGTGTGAACTGCAAATCTTCTGTCCTCTTTACCTCTGGAGCTAATGATATGTTGAACCTGTTTTGACTTTAAATATTTCTAAAGATCTTGCATGCTAGCAGCCTCCCATTAGAAATGACAACATTTGCACCGGTTATTTTCTAAACGATTATGTGCATGTCTAAGTACCTGAAACACACATATTTATGAAAGAGAAAGAGAGAAATGAAATTTCCCTCTTGCCCAATTGGTTGAGACTAGTTTTTCATGATTAGCAAAACAAGGTCTTGATAAACTACAAAATGCAGCGATCAGGACTCTGATAATCTGCATGCTGAAAGCGGCACACAAAGCTATAAATACAGAACGGGAAAAACCGGTGATCTCAGCAAGGCAACTGCCAGTAGGTGAACTAATGAAGCAGACACAATATTAACGTCAATTCTGCAGTCCTGTCTGAGCGCTGGTAGAAATAGGAAAGGCCATTATCAGATTGACATCATCTCAGTCCTTGCAAGTACATTTCTAGGAGAAAACAAGCCAGAAGGGTCTGCTGAGTTTAATGGCTCTTTGTTCAGGAGTCTTCTCGGTGTTTAGACAAACTGCTATCTAAATTATGGAGGTTAAAAGTGGGTGACTCTGCTAACACAGCTCCGAGGAGCATTACAAACATGTGCCTAGACTCTACTTGCAATGCACTCGACTGGCAGCGTAAGGCACAGCATAAAGATTTTATTGGTGCAAATACTTGATGCCATGTACCATAAATGGCAGAGCAATGTTTGGATCCAAAGTCTCTATAAGTCTGTGGAAACTCTTGGTTAAGACAAATTGCACAAGGCACCCTAAAAGGGGCCAATAATACCCTATGTCCCTCAACTGTGACATGCATTTTGTGCATCTTCCATCCAGAAAGAAAATGTCTCCAGCTACTCAGTTGGAGATGGTAATATTAACATCAAATATTCCTTACAGATCCTTTTGTGTTAAGCTAAATATTTGTTTCCATAAGTTCAACTACACAGAACAAAAAACAAGAAAAAATATATGATTAATGAGCTTTCAACACCTCTAAAAGTCATACAAATTAAGTTTTCTGGAGCTAAAAATTTCATGACTTTAAGGTCTGCTATGTCTCAACTTGTCAGTTAAAGAAGATGCTGGTAGTCCCTGAAGAAGGATGAGAATTTATCTTTTCCAGTCATATAAAATTCCACTTTTTTATCCTGCATAGTCACACAATAATTGGACCTCAACCTCATTTTTGGTCCAAGACTCAATATTGTCTAGCTTGCATTTCTATGGGTAATTATATGGGGTGGGTGGGAAAGGAAATTCCCAACAGGGGGGAAGAAGGGAAGCAGTTTTGTGGCAGGTTGATCTCACTTCAAGGACCATCGGCTGCTGACAGCCTCAGGGAGATTTTGGAGCAAGAGAAGCTCCCTTAGGAGATGGATTAGTGCAGCCGTGCGTGGCAGAGGTGGCCAAAGGTGCACAATCAATTTATCAGGATCACTGCCAGGGATTTTTTGTGTATGTATGTGTGTATTTACTTGTGTGTGTAATGTAATACAGTCACAGTGTTGGTTAAAAGGATCATTGCCATCTAGCCAAATATTTCATAATTTTTTATGGTCTGCTTAGCCTTGGATCGGCTGATACATTGAAATGTACCAGTAAGTGCTGTCTAATAGATTGCAGACCTCTGTGAAAAAACACTATCAGTGTTTCAGCAGCGCACTGTACATGTGTCAGAGAAGTGCACTGTCAGCAGGATAGCGGCTGGGCATCTATCCATATTTTCCTTACTTTTAAAAGAGCCGGTGACCTTCCACAGGCCTTGATCAAAATGGGATGAATAAAAACTAGGTTAGGCATTGTAGTTCTCAGTGCAGCGTCTTTCATTGTGCATAAAATGGTCTGTATGTCCATTTGTGGGCACGGAGACTGAGTTTGAGCACTTCTTGGGCACTTAGTGTGAATTTATCCACACAGTCTACTACTGTGCTGCCAAGAGCAAACTGCACCTTGTGTGACAAACTTGCAGAAAAGGATCTGGAAAGCTACAAAACAAACAAGTAAAAAATAAAATACACCTCCAAAGCACAAAACTCAGCCCACATATCCAGATTGCTTTTCTCGTTTGGTTCCTGCTCTCTTCAGTCTCCTGCAGCCTCGTTGTGCAAAGGTATGGGCAGAATGTGCCTGCTGCTACATTTTGGGTGTTTAGAGCCAATGTGCTTACACAAGATATAAAAAACACTGGTGCAGGAGGGGAAGAGGCAAGAAAAAAATAGAACAAGAAGAAAGCTGAGGAGATGCAAAGTAAGCTTAGAGGGACTCTAGATACCTGGCATTGAGTGCTTCTTTCCAGCACTGGGAATTTGGTCAGTCAACAGCTGCCAAAACCATCCTATCAGCATTACTGAGGGACAAGGCATGCTGTGGGGGGAGGGAAAAGGGACCATGAAACAGTCCTTTTGGGTCTGAAGCCCCCCAGAATCAGTGGAAATCCTTTTACTGATTTCACTGACCTTCAGATTGGGACTTCCATCCACTGAGGAGCACCAGCAGCACTGAAGTTGGAACAAAGGCTGCAAGATTGCTAATTAAGTTCAGTTTGATATATTGTTGTGCCAGAATGAACCACACAGCTCTACCAGGACTAGCTGAGCTTCTCAAGGTGGCCCATATATTTGCCCAACTGGTAATGGCTCAGGGATCACTAGGGACCAGAAAGGATGATCTCCATCAAAAAACCTGCACCCTGGCTGCGCATAGCAACTGTTTCTAACTACCCTTGGTGAGTTAGGAGGTATCAGACCTTAAATCTCTTGCTTCTTATTCCCATATCTTGCATCTGGGATCTGTCTCATGTTTGTTCTCATGGGGTCAGCAGCTCTGCTTGCATTTCTGCCTGGGAAGGGGGCGTAAACACCCCCCCTTGCTATAGTCACTTGGTCTCTGACCTGCTGCTGAGCCTGTCAAATGTCTAGATGGTGACCCAGCAGTGAAAATCCAAACAGACCTGACTGCTTCTTCTGTTGTGCTACCTTGCTGCTTCTGGTGGCTTCCCTCCTGCCCTGTGACACATGCCAGGCACGGACTGGATGTGTGACCTATCTGCTGTCTCCCCTTGCAGGGCACCCCATGCAGTGATCCTTGCTCAGAGGCATCCTCCCCGTCCCAGCACTGCGACCTTCCCTCTACACCTGATTTGGAGTGGCAGTCCACATAGGGACAAGCAGCAGGTTCCATGTGGCACCACACAGAGCACTTCATATCCCCATCAATGGCTTTTCAGGCATATGGACTCTTCAGTGGCTGCATGGAGGAACAGAAGCAGAGAGAAGGGTCCACAAATGAGTCAAAGTGATGTATTGCAGTGAAAACTGAAGAGATTTCTAGACTCTTTAAGGAGGCAGGCCATGCTCAAAGACCACCTGGGATACGGGGTCCCTGGCTTTGGAGGAGCTCAGCATATTGTTCAAATACAAATGATAAACGTAGTCTTCAGAGACTACTAACAATGTTGGAAGCACAGGAGCAGGCAGAGTCCTTAGTACACTGAGAGGCTTATGATGCACTTTCACCAATAGGTCTCAAGGCCCTTCAGGACAATTATCCCCACTCACAGATGGGGAATGTGAGGCAGGGAACAGTGGCAGCTCACAGCCACCCAGCAGGCACACAAGGAGGGGGAGCAGTGTGCTGCCACACTCAAGCCTTCTGTTAGAAGATATGGTAGCAAAAACAGGCAAGCCTAATCTGTCCCATCTTAAAGGGAAACCACCACCTTGGTCTTTAGTTCTGTGTCTAGCACTACAGATTAAAACGGATCCTCCTTGCTCACTGCATCCCAGCACAGAAAGGAAATATTCCTTTTGTAAAGCTGTCAGCTCCGGTGTTTGCATCAATAAAATGTAAAAGAGTTGCTGGCAGGAACAGCGTGGGCTACCCAGGCTTTCTGAGGCATCAGGATTACCTGCAGCCCCCCCAGAGAAAAGCTCAAGGTGCTACCAAAATTAAATTACCCGTCAGGGTAAGGTGCTGGTCACACACACAGCTACAGCACAGCACAGCAAGGAAGGATTATTTAGAAACCATGAGTCAGGCTGCGAGTATTGTACCATTCCCTTTTGTCTGGTGTCCTTTAAAGCACTCTCTATAAGAATATGGCAGGAAGAAAATAAAGAGGGGAAGATCAGAGGTAAAGTGAGTCTTTCAGAGCAGGAGAGGCTGAACCACAGGTAGCTTGGTCAGTATTGAGTGGTCTAGAGCACAGGTTTCCGAGTGCTCTTTCCCATATATTGTCAAAGTCAATGGTTCCTGTGCTCCAATGGGCCACATATCACTCCAAAATGGGTTATGTACTTCCAGTGGTATTGGTACCACATGCTGGGCTTTGTTGGGCTGGTGAGGTAACGTACCATTTTGCAATTTAAGCAGCAAAGGAAGTTTGTTGAAATAAAGAAGATGGGCATTTTCAAAGGATTTTATTTGTACAATGGTTAAGCAGCCTATGGAACTTAGAGATAGCATTATGTCAACAAACTTAGCAGAATTAAAAATCACAAAGCTGTTTTATTTACCTGCAGTTAGCAGAACAACTGCAATTACTAACAAGCACAGTCTCCACTTCAAGATACTGCAACCAAGCTCACGTAGACTTGGAAAGAACATTATTTCTTTTCTTGCAGAAGTGGCTAAGACATTATAAAATTATTTTTTCCTAAACCAGGACGAAAGATCAAAATCTCTAATATATATACACATCTGAACAACTCATTCAGACTATCTGAACAGAAAAATTTGAGTCAAGGCACTCTCAAAAGTTATTTCTTTAATACTGATTATAATTATGTTTATGTGCAGAAGCGTATCAGCATAAGTGCATCTTCCCTCCAAATAGTGGAGAGCTTTGATGTGACTGAACTAAACTATATGGAAGGCATTCCACAGATTAGATATAACTAAAGAAAAAAATTTTACTTCCTTATATACCTTGACAAATCAACTTGGAAAAGGATGTCCAAACTCAACTTAGACCCAAATATTTATGCTCGCAGTGCGATTCCTCTCCTTAGCTTGAGTGGAATGCAACAAATATCTGTTTACATCAGAGCTAGCTATCTAGATCCCATTAAATTTTGTACAGCTAGGCCCCTCCAAAAGGCAACGTATCCAACCTGCCTGGGTGAGCTGCACCCTCCCACTGTCTGTTTCTCCCCACTGATGTGAAAAGGCCTCTGCTACCTGTCCATATCAAATGTCACCTTTGTGGATGTCTAAAGTTAAGTGGGGTATCTGGCCATTAGCTATGGTTTGTCCACCACCAGCTGTAGATCTTGAAAGCCAAACAGTATTTTTCAAATCAACACCTCATTTGAAATGGAAAATCCAACTTTCTAATTCCAAACATATCTCAATAACTATTTGAAAATGTTATTGAGATGTGTTGCCACCCAGCCTCTGCCCCTGCCTCACTCCTTCACTCTTCCATCCTTCTCCTCATTTCCCAACCACGGGCTCCCACAATTGCTCCCTCCCAAGCCTTAACCATTACTTGGGCACACATTACCCATTCTGCCCCTCTTGGGTGTTACCACCTCCTGTTACCCAGCCTGGCGCTTGAACCCAGCTAGCATTAGGCTTTCCAACTGGCAGGGTACTGGACACACTGGGCAGCCTCTCTGACTCACTGTGTTGATGCATGTCTTTCCTTGCGTGGGCACTGGGCTCTGCTACCCATCCCTTACAGGGGACACAGATATGATACTCGAGGCCAAAACAGGACACTATAATGTGAAAATCACAAAGAAGAACTCAAGAGGTATTTTTGCCACTGCCTTCTGCAGGGCAGGGTTAGACATGTCAGATATGAGCTGTTTTAACTCTGTTTTCTTGGAATGTCACTTTTCAGTCAATTCTGTATTCTGTCTCTAAAACTATGGCAACAGATCTGGAGAGATGACCAGGGTACATGCTCCTGCAGAGATCAGTGATGCCAGGAATCCCTCCATCTTGCAGAGTTTATTTTGGTTTCCATCTGATTGAGAGAGTACCACTTGCTCTTTTTCAGTAAAAGACGCTCAGAGGTAAGCTAGCCTTTCCTGACAGCATACTTGCCTTCCTCCCCCACGCTACCCCTCACCTCTGCCAAACTGGATGAACTGGATACCTTCCCAAGATACACCCCAACTTTTAAAGTGCCATACTGCTGACATGGTCTAATTCACGTATCCCTTCAGCTCCTCCGTGTACAATGACACAAACTCTTATTGACTCCCAGGAGGACAGGCATCACAAGGTGGCCTGAGGTGCTGCGCAATACAGGAGGGCAGTCTGTGTACCACCAGGAGCAACTGGGAAGACCCAGGCAGACATTTGTCTCCAGAGGATGAGCCAGCAGCAGAACTGGGGGCAGCACTGCCCTGGCTGTGGCCTTATGCAGTCCCTGCAGGAAACCTAATCAGTCTATCCATCATCTTCCTCTTCTATACTCACAATTTCCACCAGGATCATGATTGGTTTAGGACACATTGTCAGAGGAAGATGGAGTCTGGAAATTAGTGTAGCAACAAGGGTGGCCCACATACTTTCAGTATGGGTTTGGTGCCCTTGACTGGGAGAAGATGGTTGGTTTCCATTGACGCAGGGACCAACTGATTCAAACTTAAATAGAGAGATTATGGGGAGCGAAGACAAGTTACTCCACAGCATCCACCTCTCCTCCCAACAGGGACTGATGAGATCCCTGCTTTGCCCTCATCCTTGAAGACTCTTGTCCCCTTCATCCAAACCTCCCCAAGGACAGGACTGCAGCACCTGGATTTATGAGGACCTGCATGGGATTTGGTCTCTGGACACTCAAATATACAAGAGCAATTTTTGATCACACAGACTCAGTATTAACTTGCTCAACTGAAGTGAAAAGAAATTGGGTCATATTTTGAGGAGAATAGGATATGTGTGTAAATAATAGCTCTCAAAATTCCATTTATTTTTTTAGCTTTTGCAGTATTTGATCTGCAATAGTCCAGCACCCAGACTGACCTTGAAAAAAACCAAACAAGTAGATGTACTTTTTCACCCAACACGTAATTAAATTGTGGGACTCAGTGGCATGAAATGTTGTGAAGGCCAATAGTTTAGACAAGTTCACAGAGGACAGATCTACCAAGAGCTGCTGAAAGTAATGTTCTGGATGTAACTTCCAGACCAGGAAGATCTCAGACTGCCAACTGTGAGAAGGTTTATCTTTTTCCTTGAACTCCTGTTACTGACAAGATTGAGCCTGGACTGAGCTGGGTGGACTTTTGCTCCAGCTGCAAAAAGCAATTCTTCCCTCTGTGCATGGCCTCTCTGCTGTGAACACAAAGCTTTTTTTTTTTTTTTTCCAGCACACCTTATGCTGTAGAGCCACACTTTAAGGTCAGACGTTTACTTGTTCTGGAGGGGTATTTGTTTGCTTGGGTTTTGGTTGGTTTTGTTTTGAAGAGTGATGCGGTTAAATAAAAAGAGGTGCAGGCTGGACTCTTGCATTATTCATCAGAGTTAGGCAATCCCAAACAAAAGCCAGGCTGGCATTAGTGGGAGTTTCATGTGTTACTTGTTCCTCAAAGAGATCTGCTCCAACAGCACTAATTGGCAGCCTCAACACCAGGAGTCCATGTCTCTGTCTCCAACTTTCCCAGGGTATGGTGACACAGGAGTCACTCACGGCTGCTGCAGACACCATCCAGTGTGCACCCACCTCCCCTGTGGCCTCAAAGAGGGGATGCAGGAATAGCGAGGCAGCTAACCCATGCATGGCATGAAAGCCTGTGCCAGCTTGCAAGGAAAAGGAGAAGAAAGTGAGATGGATGAGAGAAATCTGAATGGGAAACGGAATACATTAGGTTGGATTTTCTCTTCACATACAGTGGTACACAGTAAGACTTGCATGGACATAGAGCGGATGGTGATAGCCCAGTAGAGAGCCCGTGAAGCCAGTGGAGATGTGCTCAGCTATTCCTGTGGCATGTTGATGTGTGATGCACCGTAGGGCTGACTCATCCACATGCTACTTTGGAGGATCCCCTTTGTTGTCAGGGCAGCAGCATCAGCACAAAACAAGGAATCACACAGCAGTGATTTTGGGAGCTGGGGAGCAGCATTTCCACTAGAATAGGCCTCTTTTTGCCATGGTCTTTACTGTGAAGAACAAATAACGCTATGGCATGAATTGAACTTTTAAACCCAGGCCGTTCAAGTGGGTTTGAAATTAGGACCTTCTTTACTTAATTAAAAATGAAAGGCTCTTTACAGCATTAAGCTACCCTTTGATACAGTTAAAATTGTAAGAAGGGAGACAAACCAGAATCTTAGCTTGAGTTTGGAGATGAAGTTGTTTCACCTCAGTTGAGCACAATGTTTACAAAATTGATGTTTACAACAGGAACAAAGCGGCCTCAGATAAAGCAAGAAAACCCCATTTACCTGTGGGGAGAGCTGGTAACAGGATGCCTGAGTTAAAATCCCTAGTGCAGCAGGGCATACCGAAACAAGTTATTTTGTGCTGCTTTCTGTTGATTTAAAATGAGATGACACAGAGACAGATTAGCTAAAACCACAGACATTATAAATTGCAATTTGGCCTCAAAATCTGAAATGCTTTGATCTGTGACTCAGTTGGGGCCAAACTGAAGAGCATTTAAAGAGGGGAAAACATGTACAAGGGAAAAAGAACTTGGACATAAACAACATTTTTTCAGATTACAGTAGCTGACCTGAATAAGTCTTTGCCATTATTTTCATCGGAGTTTAATCATGTCCACCAGGAAAGGTGTATAGCAGCATCTGCACATGGAGTTTCTAAGACAAAACATGGCAGTCTCTAGTATGTTCATTAACCACAAGCCTAGAAAGCATTTCTTCTTTGCTGCCCAGTTTGGGGCTCATATTTGGTCTGGCTTTTCTGTGAGAAGTGTGGTAAGAGATTTTGGAGCTGATATGTCAGCAATTGGTTTAATTTAAATTTTTTTTAAATAGAATCAGAAAATCAGCAGCTTTGAAAGTCCTAAAGAGTTAAGCATATGCTTAAAGTTAAGCATTAGAGTTGGTGTGTGCTGAAGCAGGAGAGAAACTGTCCTGTTCTTTAGGGAAAAAGGTTCTCTATCTCTCCCTTCCTCCTTTTGGAAGGGTTTCTGCTCCAGCCATCCCTCCCCACTCTACCCAGTGGGTCGTGGGGCAAAAACCTGACTCATTTTCTCAGCAACATGAGCTCCTCTCACTGCTCTTTATGAAGTCTGGCAGTTTTTTGCAGTCTCTTGCAACGTTTATGTTTTAAAATAATGTTTTATTTTCACCTTTTTAGCAGACCTCCTTTGTGCTCCCAATTGTCTTGACATGTGTTTCACAATTCCTGCTTTTGCCGACGTGAAAGGTCAAGTCACAGGGGGGGAAGGTTTCCAGCTAGGGACTGAGCCTGGCCACCCACACGAGCCAGGCTGAAGCACGGAGGTGGTCCCTGAACAGCTATAAGTCTCCCCAGGAAGCAGCTCAGGTGCTGGAGCAGAGGCCATGCTGGAGGACAACCTGCATCTTTCCTGTGCATCTGTGCAAACCGGCCTGAAGCCTCGCTACATCCTGACATTGGAGGGCATCCAACAGAGTATCTCTGGAGCACAGCAGAGATGTCAAATTTGTTTTGCCTGGAGTTTGGCATAAATAGTTTAGACCAGAGGATTTTCCTACTTCCCAGTGCACACAAAAAATGCATCTCTAGTCCTTCTCCTGTTGGCCTCGTTAGTGCCTAGCAAGCATTAGCACAGCCATGTGAAGAACCCCTCCAGATCCACCAGTGCTCCTCTTTCCTTTATTGGCAGTGCAGTCATAACTGTATTTGTTTGTACTGCTTTTCAGAGGCTTACCAGCACAGTGTTGTAAACACTTACTTTCACCCAAGAAATGTCCTTCCAGATGAGAAGGGAGTCCTGGACTTGCTTATCCTAGACTGGAGGCAGGAGGCTTTTGTTGACTTCTCTGGTGGTGGCATTTGGTGATTCAACGGTCTAGTCCCGTGTCTGCCATGGGCAGACTGATGGCAGTCTGCCAGTGGCACTGACTGATTCGCCACACACCATAACTCACTTGGTTGTTCTGCCTCAGGTTCCCTTTGGCAAAAAATCCCAGGATAATTGCACTATTTAATGAGATAGTGGCCCTTGTCTTGCTCTTCTTTCTTTAATTGCTCCTATGAAGACAGACCCATCTCCAGAGTAGGACAAGCAGGATTTAATGCACTATTTGCAGAGACCTGTGGTATGAAACTCTGCTAGGAAAGTGTTTGGGTGGGACAATAAAGATGACTTACTTCCAGAAAGGCTCAATTTGGAGAGGTCGATAACTTAAATTTAGGTACTGATCCAACATATTGCTGAACCAAATGCTGCTCGTTTGTGTGCAATTTCACTCTTACCACTCATGTGCTTAAAATTAAGCATATGCTTAAATACTTTACCAGATGAGGTCTTCAGAGCTCCATTAGTACTGTATGTTTTTGCTCTAAATTCACTGTAATTGTTTCTCATTGAATAGATGCTCACTGAGTAAGATATAAAAAGAGCATGGGAACAAAGGGGCCCTCAATCTGAGACTTTGATCCACATATTATTCAAATACATAATGACTGCTTTGATTTATGGATTTATAATTCTATTGAGGCATTCCGGAGATTACCCAAAACATTCCAGCTCCAGTTGATGCTGGAGGCTGTTACCAGAGTCCCTGCCTGGAATTAGAGGGATAAAATTTAGTTGCCTGTTTGTTGCTGAGATTACATCACAGATTGCAGGATAAGAGCAAGCTGCATGGCAATGCACTCACTTATATTTGCTGCTAATTGCAAAGAGTTTTTTTTCCCTGTCACCTAAGAAAAGCATCTGAAAGTACAGACTCTCTTCTACCCACAGTATATAGAGATTTGGCAGAATAACAAGACAGCAGACTATATAGTGGGTGTGTTGAAAGAAGGAGCAGATGGTAGATTGCTAGCACAAGGATTTAGCAATACATTTAGAAAACAGATTATTTTGGAAGATGAGAAATTATGAAGTATGATTAGTCTCCTCCCCTCTACTCCCACTCCCCTCCCCAAACATATCCCCACAAAATGTCAGTTTGGCCATGCACCATAGGAGTGACTCAGCTCTGGTACTCAGTAAGACTTTTTGCAAGAATTCAAAGAGATTACAGCTGTAAAGACAAAAAAAATGCCCTTCTTTTCATTTACATCAATACCAGTTTGGATTTTTAAATTCATTTCACCTTATGCAACAGACCCACCTTGTTGCTAACAGAGAGGATTACTAGTAAAGGCACCTGGACTGCAAGAGGAATCATTCCCAGATGATGGAGACTCATGACCCAGCTCAGGATCTGCTCTTGCTTTTGTCTGCACCCCACCTACCACCACTCTTGTGGGTAGAGGTGTTTCTCAGTCAGTAGGAACTCAGATCTAGGATGAGGACTTACCTTCATACACCCCTGGCTGTCAAATTTCCTTTCTCCCATTCATTACGTATTGGTTACGCTGACAGATTTAAGTGTGGGATAGAGTGTAATGGTTCTGTTGTGTTGAGCAAGCAGACAGAATAAGACTTCATAAGTGCTGAATTTCTTAATGTGTTCCATATAGTCTGGCTTCTGAGAGAGAAAGAGCAGCATCAGAAATGGGGACAACCTGTACTGGTAGACCCTAGAGAGCCTTCTAGTTACATAAGGAGTCCGCTCTTTCTTTAAAGGTAGTCTTATCATGGGGAGAGGACAGATCAAGGGCTTTGGTACTGTGAAGGGAGGGAATCCCATGCAATGTGAGAAGAAACAGTTTTGGGTTTCCCACCACTGTTGGGACTCTGGAAGCAAGACTTAGGGGTTAGCCAGAGATCAGCCTGAGGAGTCACTGTGTTAATGTTTCCCTCCACTTGTCCATAGTGACAAAAGGGGATTTAAGAACATAAGAGGGGCTGCAGAATAATATCTGGAAATATCTGGAAAGCCCTTCAGTGCGAGACAAGGAGCAGGAGCTGGGCAGGGATTATGAGTGCTTTTCTGGTATGGTGATAGGAGGTCACTTCTTGTTACCCACTTCTCTGACAGTTGCATCTCCTCAGTAGCGGCTTTCATTGGTCCAGTAATGGGGATCCAATATGAACATCAGAGTCTTGTGTCCTCAGTCTCTGTGGCATCTTGAAATTAGGTAACGGCAAACCACGGAGACAACACAGATCCTGGACAAAGAGTTTAATTTTGGTCCTTTCCAGTTCATCCTCTCAGGATCTCAAATTCTTGTGACACAAGGGTGAGATTCACCTGGATACCTAGATCACTTTGGATGTTTCAATTCATGTCATCCTAAATAAGAGGTCTAAAATAAAACAGATGCATTGCATTCTGAAGGTGTTTGGTTTTTTCTGATAACTATAGAAGAGCCCAGAGTAGTCAGCTCAGATATAGATTATTACTTTGTAGACATTTAAGTTGGGTGAGATAAACGCCACCCAAAGATCCTGGTTAACTACAAGAAATGTTCTCTTGGTAGGAGAAGCAGCCACCTGCAACCAAAAAAATAAATGTAGTGTGTTACCTATGCACGAGAATAGTATTGACCACAGCTGTCATTTAGCAGTATACCATGACTTAAGGCCATTAGGCAGGAGGCTGTACTGATCACTGAGAGGAGATTCCCTTTGGAGATGAAAATGTCTACTTCAGCATGAAATGGCACTGGGTTTAGTGTGTCATTTCCCCAGGTGCACTATCAGATTAGTTCACATCACTGCACAACTTAAATGAATTCTTCAGTGCAGTGACATTGGACGTGGTCACTCCTGGCAGTGTCCACCTCCCTGTAGATGATGGAATTGAGAATGCAGCTGGGAATTTTCTGGTCATCAAAGCAGCTATGTCTCAGGGATTACCAACGGCTGAGTGTTTGGATCTCATTTTTGAGTTGGGAGTGGAGTAGAAAAAAACTAGATTTTACATCATGCATCAACCACTACTTCAGCATTTCAGAGTGGAGACACATCCCTCCAGAAAACACCTGTTTTCCATTCATGCTAAGGCTGTGCCATTTTTGATACCTAGAATTGCAGCAGAAGTTTATTCTGGTTTTAGACAGAGTGGTAAGTCTGGATGATCTTAACCTCACAGAAAAGGCAGGTGCTTATAATCAGGAAGGAATTGCTTTTTTGTGGGTAGGGCTGATCTGATGGTGGAAAAAACTCACAAGGTAACACAGTCCCCATCTTGTGGAGTGTGGACTATAGGTACTCCTAAGACACTGTAGATGCTGGAAGAACAGAATTTATCTTGCATCTGTGTTGTCTGTGGTGGATGAAAGCCGGTGGAGAACTATCAGGTCCTTGACTTAGAGATGATCAGAACTGCTTTTGAAGATGGAGGGTTGATTTTGGTTTGAAGGAGTCAATAAAGTGGTTTTTGCTCAAGAAGTCATTGCTGAATATTGGTAACCCTGGTCATTCTCAGCTACAGCATTTTCTTTTGGGATCAGATTGTGGAGAGGCAGCTCTTAGAGGAGCCAAGTGCCTTTGCTCTCCTTCGCCCTCCTCAGTCTCGCTATAGCCCTGTGTAAAACGTAGAGCTGGCTTAGAAACCTCCTTTTGGAGACTTGTGGTCACCAGGGACATACTGCCATTGGGCTGACTGCTGGTTGCAAACTTTCCAAATGAGGTGGGTTTTTTTCTTTTTTTTTTTTTTTTCTCCTGAAAATGCTGATCTGACACAAAGAAAACATACTTTGGTAATGGGATGATTTTGACAATACTCTGACAGAAACCAGGCAAGTTTCCAATGCAGCCCCACTTGCCAGGTGGGTTTCCAAACCCTCCTCATTTCTTGTCAGCTCACACACAGCACCCCTGGCAGGCAGCCCTGCTGAATCCCAGGCACAAGGCTCGCAGATACAGCAAGTTCACGGAGCTTCCCTTTACTGCATCGAAAGAACCCAGCAAAGGTGGCTGATCTCAGGGCTACAGGAATAAAAAAGACATCCTCCCTGAGTCTTCTCTCTGAGAGTCTTGGGAATGCCTGTGAATAGTTGACACAAAAAAACCCATCTTAATATTTTCTTAGATGACTTTTGGAACTTTGCCATTTGAAAGTTTTATTTGCTTTTGGAGTAAACTTTCTTTTTTGGTCCCATCTGTGGAACTGAGCATGGAATAAAATGTAGATCCATCTGTTCAAACTACTGATTACCTCTGACTCCATCAACAGGGAGGTGTTGCTGCACTGCCTGCAAACGCTTCTGGGAGTAGATGTGACCTCTCCTCAGCAGCTTCATTCTTTCTGCCTGGGACATCTCCACAAATGGTCCCAGACCCCACACATCCTCCTGAAGGGCTCTCAATGGTGGGGTACCACAAGGTGTTAATCCTGTCAACCTCTCTTGTTCCTTGTGCCCATGAGGAAAGGCTATTCAGCAAGATGCAGCTCTTTTCTTTTTATCAGGTCTACAGTGGTCAAAGGCATGTTGCTGTTTCCTCTGGGCTGAAGGACACAGGTCAGCCTCTACATGGAACTGGTGCTCCGCCAAGGACAACCCAAAGGGAACGCCGCGCAGGTGAGATGAGGGTGATTATGGCAGCCTGGAGACATTGTGGAAGCCATGCAAGTTCTTTGACTACAGGATTACACATTCCTGTAATTCAGGGAAAAATCTGAATTTTAGAATTGATTTTAGACTCCCTGCTTGTTCCTTGGAGGTTTGATTACAGCAGTGACACAGCCAGCTTTGCAGAGCCTGGGTCTGCCCCAGCAGGTTGTGAAAAGGGGCAGTCCATCTTTTCCATCCTTTTCTCACCTGATGATCAGGTGGCTGCAATGCCCCAGTGAGTTTGATGGATGCTGCAGTCAGAGCTCTGAAAGAGCCCGGCTCTGTCACACAGCAGCGTCTCTCTAACCAAGTACGTGAAACCCGGTGGTTCCCAAGGGGAATTTTAGAAAAGCCAAATTAAAACAAAAAAATAAAAAATTCTGGTGTTTTTTAAGCCAGTCTGGGTTTTTTTGTGTTGAGGGAGGGGTGGATCTTGGGGATTTCATATTCTGCAGTGCCAAGCATGGCCAGGGAGCAGCGGGGAGCCCCTCACTGTTAGAGCTGCGCTGGCAGCTGATCGAAAGCACTTGGTTCTCTCTTTAAAGAAAGACTTGAAAGGCTCCACCATGGGGGAAGAAAAACACAAGAGCAGTGGTATGAGGAGCTGGCTCAAGGGACAGAGACAGGCTGCAAGCTGGGGTTTAGCAGCTGAAGTCTATTAAATGGACAGATCAAGCAATAGCCCTTTTAATGGGAGGGAAAGATCAATCTTTTCTCTTCCCCTGTATGGATTACTGCTCCCTTGTATTCACTTCTTATAGCCAGGCAAATTTAGAAGAGCTGGACTGTAGGAAGCTAGATTTGGCCCGGAAAACTTGCACTGGAGCAGGATTCTGCTGGGCTGTGCTGGCTGTGACAGGGGTCCCTACTCCATCCCAGTCTGGCTAGTTGGTACTCACCTGCCCCTGGCACAGGACTTGGGGCTGTGCAATGGTCACGTTGCTCAGGGCAGGGAGGTGGGAAGTTAGCAACAGTCATGCTTGTATAACTTGTTAAAAAGTCATACTGTTAAGCAACAGGGTCAGATACGACACCTGGTTTTGATCAAAATCAAGTGAAAGAGAGACATCCTTATGATTTATAACTGTGGCTGAGGAGGTCACTCTCCAGTTTCCCACAGTGAGCAATGCTGGAAGCTTCACAAGATGGGTCCAGAACCTCTCCAGTAAGCAGATGTGGTCTCTCCTAATTGGGGATTAGCTTCAACCCTGCTGTGTTGCTTCAGAAATCTTCCTATCAGCATTTTGCAAGGATCCTGTACTTGTCCACGGGCAAGCAGAAAGCCCACGAGTCTCAAGAGACTGGCCTTCAGCAGTGGCCCATCCTCTGCCTACTTAATCTGGAAAGCTCCCAGGTGCAGGCCAGCATGCCCGCCTGCTCACACAGCCCCCACAGAAACATGCAGTGCTCTAGACATGATTTTTATTCAGAGTCATGAAAATAGTCCACCCAGTCAGACAGGCACAGCTTTGTATTGTTAGGAGCTGGTTCCACTGGGGAATTTTTAATTCAGATTGCCCAACTCTAGCTCGGCAGGGCTGGGTGCCAAGGTATTTGGGCACAAAATGGTCAAGTGAGGTTTCATTCTTTTTTTGTAGGCAGACAATATTTTTATGCTCCGTCATGGCTGGGCAATCAAAACAGCAATTAGGTTGCATCAGCAGATGTGCTTGCTTTTAGTGACTGTCGGTCTCAACAGTGCACAAGCTATATTCTGTTTGGTACAAAGATCTTTTCATTTCCTAATAAAACTTGGACCTTTAAAGTGCTTCGTCAACCATCTGAAAAGCTGAGCAGGGGTGGCATTTGCTTTTAGTGCTCTCAGCCCAGAAAACTGCAGATGTTTATCTTTAGCACTCCCATAAGGTGAGCAGAAAATGGAGACTTTGCATCTGCTTGGCGAAGGCAGGCAGAGCACAGCCTGTGCCGTCGCTCACAGTCCTGGATAGGAACACAGAGCAGATTTTGTTTTCACATGAGCATGAAACCAGCCCAGCTTCCCAGGTCTGCAAGGTCACTGGGACCCACGGCCAGCATAGCTCCACATTGTTACTTTCTCCCCTGGTGTGGCCTGGCCCAAAGTTAAGCAGCTGTCCTGAGAGTCACGGAATGTCCCTCTGTGATTTGTGACAGTGACAGTGCTGCAGGAGGAGTCATCTGCCATAAGCCCCCCAAGTCAGCAGAGAGAAATGGTGTCTCATGTGGTCCTGAGCATCTTAAACAGAAGAGACAAACCATATGCTGAGGGCTCCTGCCTCTGCAGGTGACTGGAGAAGACAAGCCCCCAAAACGTGGCACTTTTTGCTTTTAAATGACCAAAGCTAGGTGCCATGAATGCTACCCTCTACCTATACACAGCATCTGCACCCATAATTTCCCAAACATCCTGCATTCCCAAATCCACCAAGCAGCAATGAAACTTGCTGGTACCTGTCACTTGGAAAGTCAGGTCTCAGCCATGCCTCAAGCTTCACGGGAATTTTTGCAGGTTGGAGTAACTAGGGGATTAGGTACAATAATACACATGAATTTCACTCAAATTAGCCAAGATGCAGCAAGGTAGAGATCTAGGAGAGAGATTTGTCTCCTGCCGGTGCAAGTCATTGCAGGCTCAGCCACATGCCCATCCTGGCACCAAGGGAGGGCAGGAACATTCACCTAGCAGCATGGGCACCTTGGGTTACAGCACATCACCCTGGAAACACGCTGCAAGGAGACAGTGAAGGGAAAGTTCAGGGTTTGAAAAGCACGTAAGAAAATGGGGCTGCATTTTCATTTGAGTTTGTTTGGTATTAATAGAATATAAACAGAGTTTAACAGGCTATTACATACGGCAGGAACACAACCTGGTCATCTTCAGGTTGTCTGTAGGCTGCCTGCAAGGAAAATAGTTTCACCTCTCCATGTTAGGTCATTTCTAATAATGTTTGAAGTTAAGATAAACCCCTTATTTTTCCATATTGCTCTTACTTCTGTTATACTCACTTTGTTCTTTTTCTTTCCCTCTCTCTCCCATCAGGTCTGCACATGTGTATTTGCACTGAGGATGGTCAGCTTGTAGAAAGTATGTAATTCACAGGAACTGGCTCAAAAATTAATTCCACACCTAGGGTCTGAACCAAGGCAAGTGAAGATGACCTGAAAGTCTTTTACTGACTTCAGAAGAATGTTAGATACTTTGTGCATGCAAGGAAAAAAAAAAAAAAAAAAAGAAAAAAAAAAAAAAAAAAAGAGAAGCAAATTCTGAGCCTTCCAGCTTTGGCCGTGGCCCATCGTTTAGTCACTGCGTGTTGCAGTGGTCAAAGCACCAGCTTCGTGATGAACATGGGACCAACGGGAGAAAGGGTTCAACAGTGATGAGAGGGCAGGGACTTTTCCACACGAAGTTATGAGGGCCCTGAGCTAGAGCTGATGGAGTGGCTGTGATGGATGAGCCCAGCACCGAGAGCCAAAGAGTTCCCTGGGGCTTTCTCACCAATGTGTCCCTTGCAGGCAGGTTTCATCAGATGCAATTTAAAAGATATAAAGCTCTTTCCTAACTTCATTTGTCTGTATAAATAACTACTGCAGTTGACAAAAGACTGTTCCAGGATCACAAAAGGGATGGGAACAAGTACTCAGAGTTGGAAACAAAAGGACATGCTTGAGACAGCGGTGTTTTCTCCAGGCAAGCTGTCTGGGGCATCCTTTAAGCCTCTGCAGAACCCTGAATCCTCATCAGCTCCTGCAGGGCTAGGGCAGTCAGGCTGGGCATGGAGGGTCAGCTGATGATCTCCCACTCATTACACGGATGGAGGATTTCACCTGTGCATCCTCCTTTCAATAGACAGGGGTTTTGGACCCACTGTTACCCATCCTATGTTACTGTACTACTTATGTCTATTAAAACCCATACCAATAACCTCCATTTTACCAGACTGCATAACCTCCTTACTGAAGCAGGGCCATCAAGGCTCAGGGCAGTAAGTGGCTACCAAAACAGTCTCCACTGCACTGTGGGTCCTGATTTCTCCTGCCTATACCATGACAAGACTTTCACCAACACCAAGACTTGGGTTGTCTTACCACCCTGAATCCATGGCTGGAGCATGACTACCGATGGTGGCCTCAAGTGTCTACATTTATTGAGCTAAAGCCTTAGGAGCTGATCTGCCCAGAACCCTGGGGAGACTCAACAATTTCTCTCATGGTGTACAGAGTTGGGCATCAGGACATGGCCATGGAACAATCCAGGAACCATGGGATGTCCCCAGACCATGGTGACTGCAGTACTAGGGAGGGCATGGCTACATGCATGGGACACATCTACAGTATTAGCAGGGATACTCACACCTAGGCTAACGGGGGAACCCAAAGGTCAGGATCAGACACAAATAAACCCTGAAATACCAACATACTGTAAGGCTTAGACTCATCCTATATCACCCACAATTATAGGAATTTCCAGTAATGCTTCAGATGTCAAATGGGCTGATTTACCCTTTGAAAAGGTCCACCCCTCTCAGCTCACTGCAAAAGGAGTCCAGCATATCTATGGTCCTAACTTAAAACCCTCTGCTCTGCACATAACTTAGGTTAGTTGAATAAAGCCCAAGAATTGTTCATGAAACTGCGCAAACACGCACCAAACTCCTGGGAGGAAAACGTTTGTTCATTCCTTGATCCCTTATCTGGTGCACTGCAAACGCTAAAACAGGCCAAGGAATTTGGCTGAAGAATAGTGATGGACTAGGAATGAAGATTGGCTTTGTGTGCCAAACAGGAGCTTCTGATGCAGTGGCATTTTGAAACAGGTAGCAAAAGGAGGGTATGAACCCCAAAGGAAGATGTAGTTTGCTTTGGAAAGAAAGCCTGAGCCTTTTTTTAAATATAAATTCAGTTTCAGAGTTGCCTAAGTATCTTATGCTACATCTTTTTTCCTACATCTTTCTTACACTATGGACAAATGTCAGGGGTAAGAAGGGGAACTGCAGCACCCTCTAAATACTTTGTGAGCCTATTTGTGTCCCTCACCACCCTCTATGCTTCAGCAACTACAGCAGAAGTAACCAGATGGCTACCAGAGTAGCTCATAGCAAGGTACTTGCCTGTTGCACATATTAAGTAAAAGCAGCCATTTGAACATCCTATTCCTTTGTAGATTTTTCAGATAAGGTTTACATCCAAGGACCTGCTTTATTTGTAACAACTAGGCAGAAACATAAATAAGAAGGACTTCCCATAACAATGGCTGTTATAAAAATATTATAAGTCAAAATCTTCATCTCACTTGTTGGATACTACCCCTTTAAATGATGATTTTGCAGTATCATCAGGATGTCTTGTGCGATGTCCTTAGCTAAAGAGCATCTCTGCTGGCAATTGATTTTTCTGCTGGTAGAGGAGAGCTTGCAGTACAGCCTAAGTAAGAATACAGTCAAATCAAATAGTTTCTGGAGTGCGCCACTGTAGAAAGACAGATTAAAAAGTCCAGTTCTCAGCTGTGCCCATGACCTGCACCGTGACCTGTGCCAAGTCACTTCATCTTCCTGTACCTCCATTTCCGCTCCAACCTTTTCACATTTATCTCCATAACTTGTAAGCTGGGCAGATGAGTTTCACTGTGTTTGTACAATACATACCAAACCAGAGCTGTCAGCCTGATTTGTGCCTCTTGGCACTGCCAATGTTACCAGTTCTTGGGGATTTACTGCAAGCCTGCGTGTTCGATGGCTCTCATGAAGTCTCCTTTCCTGCGATGATGTATTGAATTAATTTTTCATTTAAAAGGAAAGTTAAAACTACATTTTTTTAGGCAAGCTTGAAAAGGCAAGTAGCAGAAGTTCATACTTGAGAATGGAAATAACGCAGAGGTGAGGTGGTGTTATTTTGCGTGTGCTAATCATTATTTTTAACACTTGGTGTTAGCAGCATGGCAGTAACACAGAAAGAGCACAAATGACATACCCACAACTGTAAAATTAGTAGAGAGTCAAAATGCTCCTGTTGCAAAGGCACTAGACAAGCAAACATCTAATTACCATGTTTTAACAATATGGAAACTCAGTTAATTTACCAGGGGTTGCATAATGTGTCTGCATATTCTGTTTACAAAGGAAGATGCTGCCATTCAAAGGCTGTGGGATTGTTGGTGGGGGTTTTTGTGTACTCTGCTGCACACGATGCTGGCAGCCTGGTACTGCTCCCCTCTCCAAACAGCGCTGCTGAGTCAAAATCTGCCTGCTCCCTATGCACTGTGCAGGGCAGCCCTCCAGGGAGTAAGAAAAGGGACTGGCAAGGAGGAAACCTGGACTTTCTATTTTTTTGTTGTTGATTCCATGGTTGGCTTGTTATGGCGTGTGATGGCCTGCAAGCCTGCCTCTAAAATGGGGATAATGAGTCATCATCCTGCCAATAACAATGTGTATCTTTATTTAATTCTCCTTCTGGCATGCTGGTTGTCAGCAGGTGATGCAGATGGCCCAGGTCGGGTGACAGAGAGTGACTGCCAAGCAGCTGGGGTGAGCACCGGGTGCCTGGGAAGGGTGTAGGTATGCCACGCCAGCTAGGTGACAGCACCCAAAAGCCCCCTCACCCATGGGCCTTTTGGAGAGGTGCTGGGGAGGGGATCACCACCCCAGGGAGCTGGGCACAGTTCAGTGTGCTGGGGAGAGGTGGAAAGCCCAGGGGCAGGGCTCCAGTCGGCAGCCAGACACCTCCCATTGTATTCACTTGCATGAATAAAATACAAAAGTGGGTTTATCACAACACCCTTCCCAAGGTGGGAAGAAAAATTACCTGCCCCAAGGTCATCCCAGCAGCCTGTGGTAAAGTCCAGCCTGACGCCAGATTTGTGAAGGGAGAGAGAGAAGACAAGACCCTCCTTTGATCTCACCCAGCTGCACAGGATGACCTGAGACTGTAGGGGGAAAAGGTTGCTACTTTACAAATAATTTGATAAATTCAGTCTTGAGGTAAGCAAGTCAAATTGCTCACTTCAGTGGTTTTATGCTCAGATACATCCTACCTTGGTAGTCTATGAGTTTCCCAGTTTATCTGATGCTGGGGGATGCACAGTGCAGCTCTCCCATGCCAGCCACTGCTGTGCTGTGCTCCATCAAGTGTACCTGCTCGGTCCCAGAACTGCCTGTATCTTGGCATCAGATCTCCCTGGGCTGGTGTGCTGCGTACAAACCATTACATGCAATAACAAGTAAAGCACTGCTTGAACCTTAGCACAAAGAAGCAAAAAAACCAAAACAATAAATGCATTTTCCACAAGGGCAGAGACAGCAGCCTTTGAATAGGAATTGCTGGATCGGCTTATGACTCAGCTGGCTGCTCACAGAGCACTTCAGCACATGCTCAACTTGGGATGGCAGCTGAGGCTCTGCTAGTGTTGTTGAATTCAAAGTGAAATGCATGTGGAGATGCGTGGTAAAGGGTGTGGGATACGGTCGGGGTCTGTAGCACTGGTAGAGCAGGGGGGATGTGTTGCCCACATATCCTCCCCTCCGAGTGATGGGGTCATCCCATTGCAGGCAGCCTCTCAGGAAGAGCCCGGGTGCGAAATGGCGGGTGAAGGGCAGTCCATGCTGTGCACGGCACTCGGCATGGCATGGAGTGCAACGTGCAGGGCTTGCGGGATGCATTTCACCACCCGGGTCAAGCCCTGTTTGTTGGAGTGGGAGGAGGGAACAGCCCAGGCGCCAAAATGTCTGTGACTCTGCTTAGATCATACTTATAATGTTTTTCTGCATACGGATCTACGTAAATAGAAAGAAACCATTCATCTCAGCTGGGAGGACTGGCAGCCTTTGGAGTCACCCTGTCCACTGATATCTAGCCACCTTATTTTTTGCCCGCTCTTTGATTACTGCCCTCCTCCCCCCACCAGCACTGTTCCCAGGGCATCGTCTTCATGAAATGGCCTTTTGTTCATAGGTGCCCGAAGCCAACGTGCCTCTTTGACTGGCTGCTTCGTTTCACGCCGACACCCTTAACTGCTGGTTTCATCTTCCTGGTAGCGATTGTCTCAGATGAAGTTTCAGTATCACTGTTTCTCATCTGCGGCTTGAGAGTCCCATTTTCGCCAGCCAGAAGCCAAAACCCTTGCACTTGCCTGACCTCTGCAATTACCGGCAGGAGTCTTGCTCCACACTGCTGCAGCCTCTGGCCATGGGGAAACTTCGGAGTGGGGCCATATGGATAAGCCACGGGAGACCTAGAAACGGCACAGAGTTTGTTTAAAATGTCCAGCTCTTCCTGCAGTTTCATTCAAATACACTACTGTGATCTTACTTGCTGTGAAGTAGAGTTTTGATTGCAGTGTCATTTGAATACCGCCTGTGACGGCAGAGAGCCTGTCCCCACCTCTGGAAAGTCTACTTGTTTTCTACTGGTTTTGTTTCTTAATCTAAGAGAAAAGTCGCTAGCCTCTCTAAACTGCAAGTCTCCCGTGGATCTTCATGGGCAAGAGGTATAACAGAAGTGCAAAGGAAAGCGTTAAAACACAATTATTCGGGGATTTCTCACCTCCGATGCATATTTATGCAAGAGCTTATGCAAGTCTCTTGGTGCTGCTCAGGATATTCTGCTAGATGCATGACACCTTTGGTTTTTGTTATACTGTGAACATCCATCTAACTTCAGCCAGCAGCTTTTAATAGTTCTTCAGCAAACCCCACATATTTGCCAATGCCTTCAGTGGTGTAAGGAGCCCACAGCATGGATTTCTACCATCCTCTTAAAAGATGAAGAGCAAAGCGTGTTAATACTTCTGCAACAGATTGAGTGGAAAAATGGCAAGCCCGCCACACGCCCATAACGTTGTTGCACTGGGTAGGTCCATTTTTGAGTTCAGCTATCACATTTCAGCTGCAGCACATGGGAGTCTGGGCTGGAAACCCCCATCACACCATTGCTGCACTGTGGGTGTGTTCAGGTCCAAATGTGAACTTTGCAGATCAGTAAAGCTTCCGAAAGCCGGTGCCCGGGTGCAGTGCCTGTGGCAAACCCGGCATCAGAATAGACTACTTTAACTCGAAGTCCCCTGGAAATTTTGCAGCAATTAGGCAAGACATTTAAGATAACTCAGAGTCTCAAGACCTGCCTGCCTTCCTACAGGCTCTTCTCAGGCAGCTCTTCGTCCTCCCAGGGAAGGCTGCCTGATGGAACAGCAGCACCATGCAACTGGCTGGAGGCTGCTCACCGGCTCTGCTAAGGGGCTGGAAGAGGGATAGACATTCAGCCCAGCATCAAGGAAGCTAACTGGTTCTGCTCATGGGGCAGCTCCAGCACACAACTGTCCTTTGTGTCAGCAAGCTTTAGGAAACAAAAGCTTGGAGGTCTGGGCACCATACTCCAGCACAGGCTACGGCCATGCCTTGGTTTACCCAAGACAAGAAGTATTCTCCTCTTTTGATGGCACATCAGCTTTCAGGTACTGAGGGGGAGGGAAAATCTGCTGCTCACCTTTTTCCCTGCGCTAACAAGTGGCAGCTAATTAGATGGCTAATGTCTCACCGGGCCTTGTAGCTCTCCTAGGAAATCTTGCCTTGGCTAATCACTTTAGCATGAACCACAGGGAAGTGTTGATAGCAAAAGAAAATGAGATCACACTGAAATTATCACCCTACCTTTCTTGGTGAGAAGAATAAAATTTATTTCTGTCAATCACTCAGATAACTTCAGATATGCTGTGCATGACCTGTTAAGCTCTTTCCATTGATGCCATTATCAAGACCTCAGCAGCCACATCAGCTTTGTCTTCAGTTTGAGTATTTTCTTGGTTTACTTTCTCTGCAGCTTATCAAATGCAGACACTGTTCTTTGATAACTCCACAGATAACTGCTCTTTCTGGACTTTTATTTTCACCATTCAGCACCTTGCATGAGTGGATCTCCCCGTACTTCAGGAAGCCTTGAAAGGGAGTATCAGGAGGCAGATGGGGTCTGATTCTCCAGTGCCTCATGCTGTCCTTTATAACTACATAAAGCTTAAAGACCTACAAAGCAATTTCAGGTGTGGGAAAGGAGAATCCAGTTTCACAGAATTTCAAATCTTGGCTGCTTTTCATGATCAAGCTGGATGCTGCTGAGCATTATGTCTCTAGAGAATAACTCTCACACAAAAGAAGACACAAGAAGTCTGTGGCAGCCCGAGAAGACAGCAGTCAGCTGTCCCAACCCCCAGTGCCTTGTTTTAAGAGTGAGCCTCAGCACACAGAGGCAGTGGAGACCAGGGCTTGGATACCAGGAGGATTGGGAAGATGACCGTATTTTTAGCAGTGAGGACTTTCATTGCTGCCACGATGCCCACCCAGGACAGGTGCCTCCACAGCAGCCAACCAGCACCCCTTCCTGTTTCTGAATAATCACTCACGTCCATCATCCCGGTGGGCAAAAGGAAAACACGTTGCAGAAAGGACATGCCTTAATTTATTTTTACCAGACACCAACCATTTTGTCCAGTATTTTTCAGATTAAAAGTCAGCTTCTCTGCTTTGGTGCAGACAGCTACAGGTCTGCAAACCCAAAGATGTGATTTATTCACTTGTGCCCCTCTCTCCCACCCATAGCCAAACAAGTTGGCGATACTTTAACACCAGCTGCACATGGCGGCTCAGAACACAACCGACAAAATTACCTGGCATGGTCACAAGTTGTTCACCACACTGACAAACAGTTACCAGTCACTTTCTTCTGCCTTTCCTAGCTTAGTCATATTACAGACACCGCTCATAAACCACATCCTTCTGTTGCAGTATGACTTCTCCCCACTGCTTATGACACATTTTCTGATTAAATGCATGCATGCCATGTTTTATCATGGGGAGAAGTTGCTGCTGAGGTTTGGAGGATCCCCAGTCTGCACGGAGGATGCTTTGCCCACCAGCTGCAGGAGCTTGCTCGAGGCACCAGGACCCCCTTTGCCTTTAACCAAGTGCTATCCTCATTCCATGGTGGACCTCTTGGCACTCTTTCTCCAGCACTTTTGGCTCACATATTACTTGCATGGTAGCACATCACTGCTATTTTACTCAAAGGGAATCTAACAATACTGCCCGGGAAGTAAGGGGAGAAAATAATTTCTCATAAACTGACTAGGAAGAGACAAATTCTCTGCCTACCAACAGGAATGTGCCTATGAATAGCCCCTGTGTAAACACAGATTACATATTGCAGAACGACATCGAGCATGGTTACCGCCAGCAGTGTCTTCCTGAAATTCAATAGACATTGATATTTATATCCAGTCTTTGAGGTTTAGCATGCTTCAGCACAAATATACGCTTATTAATACCGCAATACATTGGGTCTTATTGACTCTTACTGAGTCTCATTTCACTCACAGATATACTTTTTTCCCAGACTGTCATGCTTGAAATAAGTTAAGTCAAGAGTGAATGATCTTTCAACAGAATAAGCAAGATGCTTAAGGCCACGTTCAGCATTATTTTCCTTACTTCCCTTGACCAAAGTGATATTTATAGAAAGGGATACATTCTGCTCAACAGTACATTAGTGTTAATGATATGTGACACCAGTGATTACAGCAGAGTGGCTCTGAACATGTATTGACAAAACAGGGAGCGGGAATTTGGTCCAGTGTTTTCAGAATAGGAGTACTAGGACTGGAGTTATGCCAGGGAAGAATTTGGCCCATACTGTTTCTGAAATGAGGGAGCCAAATAATACAAAAAAATAAGCTGATCTGTAGTTTCTTTATAAGAAAATCCATGATTTCCAGTGATTTATAGAGCCTAGGTAGAGGAAGGTTAGGTTTCAAGAGCAATACAACATGACTAAAAGAAGTTATTTCTCCCTGTAAAAGGGCATTTTAATAGAAATGAGGACAAATAAAATTCTTAATACATGACCTTGCTGTGGAAATACAATCCTTTTATGTTTTCCATCTCAGATCATGCTCCTGTGCTGTACAAAGGCATTGCTCTGCCTATAAAACAGTCATTTCTCTGCTTCTGCTGTCCAGCATTCTCCTGAATCTTCATCAATATAAATGCTTCAGTGGTGATAGTAAATAGTCAGGTCTATGTGCCTGAGGTTCAGTTATACCAGGCAGATCTGGCAGTTAGCAGAGCAAGATGCAATGACCCCTGTTATTATTCATTTATTTGCCCAAGTAGGAGTCAGTTCTGCCATTTCCAGCTCAGGGGCTCAGCGCTGAAGCTGTGATTGCCAGGGCTTCACCAGCAGAGCAAGGTGCATCGCTTACATCATTTTTTTCCCTTCCAGACTGACTCTTCCTTTCCACTCTCCCAACATTATAGAGCTTGTGCCAACTGCAAAGCCAGGATGAAATAGGTCGGGGAGTCTTCAAAGGAAAATCTACATGCAGGAGTCATGCATTTCCATCCAGCAGCAGACAAACAGGCAGGCTAGAGGAGACAGGAACAGAAAGGAGCTGGCTGATGTTGGTCCAGGGAAGCTGCTGCTCCTTTTCTCTTGCTCTTCAGTGCCAGATGGCTAGGCCCATTCTGCTTGCTGTATTTTGGTATATCATGGCGGGCACCACCTGGCCACGCAGGAGGGAGGGAGGCAGAAGTGCCAAGGTTAGCGGGTTGTGTGGCTCTGCACAGGCACGCTGTGCTGCTGATTCAGTCAGCCAGCTCCCCTTCAGGGGTCTTTCTTTAAGGCTGAATCTCAAAATTTGGGACCCCTCCTGTCCAAGGATGTCCCTGATATCCAGATGGCGATCAATGAAAGAAGAAGCACGCCATGCAAACAAGCCTTCAGCACTCAGCTGATTTTGCTGGGGAAGATTCCATGTGCTAACTGCCTTCGCTCACACGCCTAATTGCTTCTAAGTGTAATACCTTCTGAGAAAATCCTGTTTGCACTGACACTCTGCTTTTTCAGGGTGTAACCATCAGAAAAATAATGAAACAGGGTAAAAACATTCTTAAATGAAAATAAGCCAAGTCCATAACAGATGCAAATCTTTCAGCACTTCAGCTCTTCTTTGTCTAGAAACAAAGAATAAAACTCTGTCATAATTCAGCCTGATCTTCCAACATACTTACGCTCATATCTCAGGGGCTTCAGGGGGAAATGGACATAAATTATGTGCCATATCCCAAAAGCTGCTGAGTTTTGTATTTGTCTTTTGTATTTGTATTTTGTATTTGAAAATAATGAAAGTCATAACATTGCCAGTGAATACAGGAAGCTAATTTCACTGATCAGCTCCATCCGTAATGTGGCATCATGCCGTACCATGTGTTTCAAAATACGAACAGACAAGCTCTGCTGCTTGAGAAATTTTAGTTTTTTTCAGCCAAAGACATTTGTGTGCTTCATACTGGCTGGGCACAGAACTGAGCCAAAGCAGTGGAAGGAAACAGGCAGGAAAACCCCGAGTTCTAGTTCACCTCCCAAGCCAGCAGATATCTGAGCCAGCTCTCCTGCTTGCCCTCTTTTGGCTCCTTGGCTCTTGAACTCTTGGCCTCATGGTATCCTGGCTGCAAAATGAGAGCTTGAGGTGTTTTTGCCCAGCCTGACCTACAGTATTGTGGTTAGGTTGTACTCTCCAGTGATGTGCGATATAGCTGGGAGCCGAGGCAGGAGCTCCCAATTCCCAGCCAAAGGCCAGCAGTATTTCTGTGTCTTCTCAAGGAAATCTCACCACCTGGACCCATGCCCACGGCACTGGGGGACACCCACATCTCACAGAGATATCATAACCACAGCTTTGATGCAGGCACCCATGTTTAGGAGAGGATGAAACTTCAGGCTCATCCTTCCCAGTGCTGCGGCCGGTGCCTCACATCGTGGTTGTGCAGCCGGTGCCAAGAGCCAGTCTTGTCCCTGCTCCGTGTGTACAACTCCAGGCATCTGTGTCCAACCTGTGAACTCCACCTCCAGTCCTGGAGGGGAGAGGCATTTCTGTCACCAAGATAGTCCTGCTGCTGTCATTAAATCTGCTCAGTAGGACTACTATCTTCAATATTAATATGAATACATTGCAAGGGATTACTTGTAATTGTCATTTTGCAGGGAGTAAGACCAGGCTACTTTTGTCCTGCCTTTCAGATATTTTTCAATTAATGTATTTCCCTGCTGTATCACTCCCCAAAATTGTACAGGCCAAAATACTTCCGAAATTAACTCAAAGTATAACCTATTTTTTTCCAGATGATCCCTATTTACAGGCCAGTGTGGTCTCAGAAGGCTGAACTGAAGTAAACAACATGTTGAAATATATTTAGTGAATTATCATGCAAAGCACGAAAGAACATAAAGAGAGAGAGGAGAAGAGGTTTCTTAGTTGGGTAGTGATTTAATGCTTTTTAGAGTTATTTAACTGTCAAAGAAATTAGATATTAAAAAGGCCTATTAGGTCAGCGAGCTCAGTTCTCCTGGGTCATGCCGTAATTGTTTCTTATGATAAACATAATTTTGAGTGCTTTATCTAGTCAGAGTTTAAATGCTGCAAATGAAAAGGCGTGTACCCCCACCCTCAAGGAAGAATTCCACAAATCATCACATCTCTCTGTCTCATGCAATTATCTGAACACTCATTTTGCAAATGAGCATGTGTAATTGTAAGGATGGGAAGTCATTTTGTAGTGTTAAAGTGTGCGTAACATCACTCAGGGCACAAACTTTATCTGCTGCCCTTCCTTTACCTAACAACGTAAAATAAATCCTGTGCAAATGATATTAGAACAGTGCGACAAAAATTACGATAATGAAGGCAGGACTATCACTCGTTTGACATAATAGCAAAATGGGCTGGATTTTTGGCCTGGAGAAGCCACATCTATTTTCCTATGTATACATGTTCAGTATGGCTTTACTGAATGATTCATCGACTCATGAAATGTGAGGCATGTGACATGTGTCAATCACTTCGTCTAACCACACGCATAGCACTTTATCGTGGCAGTCAGATGGGGAGAGTGGGTAAGGCTCCAGAGCTGGGTTCTCAGGCATGCCCTCTTTTCCTGCTCCTGGGCAAAACTTGAGGATCTTTTAATTTCACATGGGATTTCTAGTCTTGCAGCAATCCAGTCAGAGCTATTGTGTGGCAGCTGCCCCCTCCCTTCCTCTTTCTCCAAGCTGCTGAAGGTTTATGAATCACAAACATATTCACTGCATAACAAGTTTGATTTTACAGCACTTGATCTTGTCAATCCAACCTTTTCAGGAAGCATCAAGCTGCTGCATTAATGTCTGAACAACAAAAGCACTGCACGCTTGTACAGTAGGTGCACGTCTTGGGAAAGCATCGCGTGGACTTACTGAGCACTCCCATAGCACCTTCACAGCACAGTGCAGCTAGGCTGACTTTTCCAGGACGCACAGCATGGTCAACACTGCACAGACAATCTACAGAGCATCTTCTTATTGCTCTTGCAGTAAGAAGACACTTATTGCTCTGTGCTCTCTCACAGACTGGTTGTACATTGGATGACTGTTGGGTGTGATGCTTTCTGGAAGGCAGTGGAGATGCATTGTTTCGAGCTCTCAACCTTCTCTTCAGGAAATTCCAGGCAGAAATATTGCAGCCCCAGCAGGAGTTCAAAGCTGGTATCACACTGTTAAACCACGGTGTAAGTGCTCGTTCTGGAGATGAAAGCAGATCGATGTTTGGATGAGCTTTGTCTCTTAGCTGATCCGTTTCAACCATGTTAGTGTGAAGGCTGCATAAGGCATTAGGAGAACTTTGACCTTCTAGCAAAGGCCGTCACATCTCATCCACTCCTATGGCGAGGGCAGCAGTCCACGCCTGGCTGCAATGTGTCTGCCAAAAATGCATCTGATGATTTCAGGAGGCAGAGAAATCCCTACTTCCTTTTAAAGTTTGTTCCTGCCTTTTTGTTTCATCATAGTGTTTGTTTTTTAAACTTTGCAAAAGTTACAATCATTGATGATAAAAATCTATTTAAACCAGTAACCACTTGTGCAACTCTATCTCAGCAGGTCAGTAATTTCTCTGAAAGGATGTGATGGTCTCAAGACGGTAGGTTTCGTACCATGAATAAAAAAAAATCTCCACCTTTCCCACACATGGCAGTAACTTGCAACCTCTCTAAGTGACCTCAGCAGAGAGGACTGGTTGGGTTTATAGAACTGATGACCTTCTTAAAATTTTCAGGCAGGTCAAGATGCCAGGCAACTTCTAATTCAATTACCTCTTAATTTCAGGATTCTGCTTTCCTTTACGACTCAGTAACAAGGCAAAAACTGAAGGAAATCCATAGCAGTGGATGGCAAGTGAGGTACAGCTGGATCATAAAAACTGCCAGACAATTGTGAAGGGAGCACTCATTATTTTTTGCAATACTTCTTTGGAGAAATAAGTTTACAAGGAGAACTTTCAAGAATGTGGATATATTCACCAAGAAGCCAGCTTGCACAAAGAGAGGCTTTTACTCTGCAGAACTTATGCACATGTTTAACTCAAAATGGAACAAGCCAAGAGCTTAAAATCAGGCACACATGCACAAGTCTTTGCAGGCAGCAGGACTCTGCAGATGGCGTAAGCTGAGTACATACATGGTGTTTTACAGGACCAGTGCCACAGGGATCCCAACAGTTCATTTCCAAACACTGCATCTAGACAGAGTTCAGGTGGTTTGAAAATTCTGGTATTGTCTCTAGTCTAAACACTAATTATCAAATACTGATACAGGATAAGCACTGCGTCTAGCCCTGTTAGGTACACTTCTGATCTCTATTAGGCATTAAAACTCTTTATAGAAAGAAAATGCAGAGGAAAAAATGAACTTCAGAAAAGATATCTGAGAGAGCTTTTGTTGGGTGCAGGAAAGGATTTTAGGCAACCTTAATTTGCTATGCTGTTTCCAAAAACAATGAAACACTTTCAAAGTTTATGCTTCTCTTGACATTTCTCAGATACTAAAGTACTGAAGGGCAAGACTGGGAGCCACAAAGGTACTTAAGTGCTTATGGTTTAAGTGAGGGTTAGTCAACCAAATACTTCAAGCATCTGGGCATACATGTCCCACCCCCTTTCACAAGAAGTTTGTGGCAGAACAGAGACCAGATATCAAATTTCTCAAATTTTAAACTGCATTACAAGTCAGCCTAACTTTCACACTTGGCTAATGGAGACTTTTCACAGTTGTAACGGGCTTTGCTAAAGGTCTGAATTTGTCACTAAAGGTGGAAATAACTTCAGTGTAGAGGAATAGGACCCAACCACATTTCTGAGGATGTCCAGTCATGTGTACTTGCCACTGTGGAAATAAATGAATGGATGTTGCTACTGAAATTTGAGTATTTGCCAATGTTCCAATGTTAAATATTAAGAGTAACTCAATCGAAATCATTCTTTTACCTGTGTTTCAAACTTGCCTGCTACCATCCTTGCCAATGGGTTTGTTTTCAACCAGGCACTTTGACAGCAAATGACTCAAAGTGTTCTTAGTTGAGCTAAAGAGTCAGCTCTGCATTGCTTGTGGCCTTAATAACTCTGATCTTCTGCTTCTTTTAAAACTCTTCATTTCAGATAATATTATCATGGAATTCAGCAAGAAATAAAAATGCTGTTTACTTATATTTTAGCATTACATTCCGACCAGATAATGGAAACCAACCTCTTTGGCTCCCCTTTGTCACTTGTTTTAATAGCACCGTGCTGTAGCACGTGGGATTCGGACATGGCACCACAAGTACCTGCACTCAAGCAAACTGTTTTCTCATGTTGGAATGGCATTTCTGCTACACTGCTTGGAAAAAAAAAAAAACAAACCTCTTCCATTTATTCCTCTCCAAGCATTTTGTATGGCTGCCTGTGACTGTAACATTTGGATGCATTCCACAGTGAACTGACTGGCAACAGCAGAGTCCACAGAGCACCCGTCTGCTGAAGGCAGCTCTGCCTGAGGAAAAGATCCTTTTGGAAATGGATGGAAGGGGAAGAATGGAGGAGGGTGTTGCTGTGGATGGGTTTTGCTTATGGTGGCAAAGTCTGATTTGAGAAACTTTTCAGTAGTTCTCAAAGACAGTCGGGTCTAGGTTCAATTAGTCTCCTTTAAGATATGTAAATTACTAATTGCATTGTGCCCTTTTTAGCCAGCCACTTGGCTAAATTACACAAGGCTTCATTTTGCAAAAATATAAAGTATTCCCAGGCAAAGCAGATCACAGTTCTCAAGCAGCTGATTTACAACTGTTTTGCCAGGAGAAGCCTTGAAAACAATGTAACACCCTTAGTCTTCTCAGAAATTTTATAGGGCTACAGCATTCTGTTTCCATAATAAAATCAAATCCTTCTATACCATCATCTTTCAAGATAGGAGTTATACCATGTTCAACATTTAATAAGCAAACTTTTATTGACATTGGCATGACAACTCATGTTAAAGCTCATATATACGTATTTAAAATCTAAAGCTAAAGAGCACACAAACAAGGAAAACTGCAGTGATGCTATGATGTAAAAAAGAGGTTTATATCCCAGCTATCCTAGGCTGCAGATTATAGATTTGTCTCTATCCTAATTATACACTCCATCTCTGAGCATTAGCATGGAGCCTAGAAAACCTGACTCATCATTTCTAACAATCCCGGCGACCTGAGGCAAACACACACACGCTCGCATGCGCGCTCCAAACGTTCCCAACTTCCCCTAAAGCAAATACCTAATCCTATTCTGCCTGGCAGCAGAGCAGTCTTGTCCCTACATGTGCAAGCTGCCACCTCAGAGCGGCCGCTTTTGCAGAAAGCAGTTCGTCCTCCACACAGGCAGCCCCCCGCCCCAGACGCCTTCGGCTGGCAGCAGTGAGCACCCTCGCCAAGATTAACGGATCCGCGGCTCTGGGGACGGGATACCCCGGGAGGACGGCCTGGGCTTGGGCCTGGGCCTGGGCCCGGGCCTGGGCCGAAGCCTGGCCCCGGGGCCGGCGGCCAAGCGAGGCGGGAGGCTGAGGCCCGCACTTCATCACACCGGAGCCCCCTCGCCTTGCCCTGCTCCGCGCCCCCAAACTTGAGCCCCTCGGGGACCATCCTGGAGCAGCGCAGCCCCGAGCAGAGCCGGGGGACCGCCTGGGGAGGGCCGAAGCCCCGCGGCCCGGCCGCCCCCCGCTCCCGCTCCCCGCTTCCTCCCGGCGCCCGCCGGGCCGCGGCCCCCCGCTCCGGGGGCGGGGCCTCTCGCGCCTCGTTTGCATAGCGCCCGCTGGCCCACCCTATTGGCCGGGAGAAGGCACGCGCCGAGGCGCCGGCCCCGCCTCTCTCCCCAACGCTGCCCAGAGACGCGGCCGGCCCCGCCCCTCCGCGGCGGTGGCCACGCCTCTGACCCCGCCCCCGCTCGCAGGCTGCCTGGAGATGGGAACCGGAGAGCGCTCTGCCCATTGGTCGGCGGCGGACGGCCTCCGGGATTGGCCGGACGCGGCGGCTGTGGGCGGGGCGGCCCGCGCGGATTGGCGGAGCGCGCAGGGGTGTGCGCAGGGGGCAGCGGCCCGGAGCGGGGTGCTGGGGCCGCGGCTGGAGGATGGGGGCGGCCGGCGGCGCGGGCTGCTGAGCGGCGCGGAGCCACCTTGCCGCCTCCCCCCTTTCCCCGCCCGGCCAGCGCCGCGCTCTCCGCCAGCATGAACCGGCTCGGCTCCGGCCCCGTGGGCAGCGCCGCCGCCGCCTCCGCCGCCGGCCAGTACCGGGTGTGCGGCAATTGCCGGAAGGTGCCGAGACAGGTACCGGGGGGGGGGCCCGGTGTGAGGCGGGGGGAGCCGAGGGGGCTGCGGGGGGCGGTGGGGTAGGGACTTGTAAGAGGGATTGGGGAGCGGCGCGATGGGGCAGAGACTTGGGGGGGGGGGAGGAGGGGGGCAGGGTCATGAGGACAAATGGGCCATAGGGCAGCAGTGGGGCGGGTGGATAGAGGGGTTCAGGGGGGGGCTCTGGGGCAGTAGGGTGGGGGCTGTGGGGCACCTGGTGGGGGGGTGTATGGGACCCGCAAAGAGGCGAGTGCCTGGGGGTGTGGGGTGGGGGGCAGCAGAGGGGTGCAGGGCGGGGGGGACACGGCCCCAGGTGTGCCGGGGGTGCTGAGGGTGCCAGGTCCCGCACCGTCATCGCCTCCCTCCCCCTGGGACGGTTGTCACTTGCCCCTGCCCTAGGCTGCCCCCCCACACCCTCCCGGCGAGGATCTGGGGGTCGCCTGCCCTCCCCGATGGCATGGGGGGGGATTGACTTGGGGCCCAGCAGCGCTTGGAAAGTTTATCCACACATTTCACCGGTAAAATCAATCACTGTAATCTCCGTCGAGTCTTTGTGCGGGGGCATCTGAAATCAGAGCTTTAAAAACATTGAAAAAGCCCCCCAAAAGCCCCTGCCCCCCCCCCTCCCAGTCCGCTACACCCCATCCCTGCAGTTATCAGCCGCTCCTCTGCGCTCGGGGCTTCAGGAGTGTAATCGCTTTACCACCTCCCCTCGACATCTGCGGAACGGGGAGCATTAGTTGAGGTGCTTTTTGTTTGTCCAGTGCAAATGAATTAAAATTGCTGAGCTGTGCAAATGCGCAGAGTCCAAGCGCCCAAGATGAACGTGATGCCGTTTTTGCTTTTATTTTAATTCAGTCTCTCCCCATACATTTCGCACCAGGTTGGTTCTTGCAAATGCTAAGAAAGCCTCTAAGTCAATGAGCTCAAATATTTGCGCTCTTTGTCCAAAAACTGTTTTTCTTCCTCTGTGGGTCAGGCCAAGTGCCAATCAAAGTTGTTTTTCAAGCCTCTCTTCCCTGCAGTAGGACTGCTTTTTTCTTTCTTCTTTTTTTTTTTTTTTTAAGGGTTTGGTTTTTGGAAAGGAGGTGTGTATTTAGGGGAGGGGGGAGGAGAAACGTTAAAAATCGGTCAGAGAGAGAAGCAGATCTTAAAAATCATGTTTCTCGAATATTTTAATGGAAACAAAATCTTATTAAATGTGCATGCTTGGTATGTGCAGTTATTTTTTCCATAAACTCTTGGATCATATTACAGTTGATACTTGGTGCTCAGCTCTTAGCTCAGCTTGCGAGAAATGTAATGGATCAGAGAAGCACACATCAGCAGAGTCTGATTTTTAACTATTTCGTTGCAGGATCGAATCCCTTCTTGGCTTTAACTTGCTGCTGTTACTGCTTTAAGAAAAACAAGTACTTAAAAGAGAGAAGTTCTGCGGGGTTAAAGCCTGAAACAGCTTCAGACTTGACATATGTCTAAAGACATACAAATTAACCGGTGCCAAATATGTCTGTGGAGAAAAGCAGGGAGGGAGCTTGCTTTGTTCTTCCAAATAATCAAAATGTTTTGTTGACAAATAAAGTGGTGCTTGGCAGCACTTGTAGATCTAAAATTAAATTTAAATTATTGAATTTTTTTGAAGCCATAGTCTCATCCTGCTGGGTAGGACTTTTTTTTGTATACCGCTTTAATATCAGTGGGGGGTGGAGGGGCACGGACTGGGCTAGATGGTACTTTCCTGGTAACAGGAAACTTGCTGGATTAGATTTTTGATTAGGTTTTTTTTTTTTTTTTTTTAAAAAGTAATTTAGGGATGCTGATGGTAAAACATAGGTACCCAGTTGGGTCTGTTGAGGAAGGCAGCTCAGCTCTGGCCTGCTTTGTCTGTGGTCATTTCAACTACTTACATTGCAAAATTGGGGAAAGAAGAAAGAAACTAAGCGACAGCCCGTGAAACCCTCTTGAAATACAGGTGTTTTGTGCTTGCAGTGGCTGTACTAGGACATTGTTGCATCTGTGTTTTAGGATGGACAATAACCATAGAAGTATAGAGCTTCTGACTACAGCTGTAATAAAAATCACTGTAAATTTTAACCTTTTGCACTTCATTGGCAAGCATGCAGATAGAAAACAGGAAAAAAAAAAAAGGCTTGGTGGAAGTGAGATGCAAATTTGACCTGAGTCTCAGAGTAATAATCTTCAGATAAGTGCTGTCTCATCTGTTCTTTTGATGGTGTTGGGGTTTTTTTAATGCTCATGTGATAGTATACTGGAAAAATGATTGGCCTTAAAACATGTTGAATCTCTTCTGCCCTCCTCAGTCTTAAGTCTTTATTTGAAGCCACTTGAATGCTTGCAGTTTAGGTAGTGTTGTTGTCAAAATTATAAGGGGCAAAGCAAGCTTTCTACTCAGTGGCATATAATGAAATTTGAAATAGTCTAGCAGGTTTTGGATTCTCATGGGTGAAGGTAAGTTTCTCTTTCAAAAGGGGAACAGGAAAAGCTGGACACAGTGCTTTAGGTTTCAGCTCATTTCAGATTAATCAAAGTTATGTTTTATTACGGAAAGTTCTATTAGAGTAGCGCTAGAAACTTGCTAAGGATCCATGGGTTAAATTTCCCTATGAGGAAGGTTTTTCATATTAAAAAGATACAATTTCCAGTTGGATTTGTTGTTATGGGACATGTTAAATAACCAGATCTACTTGCAGAACAATTGCTGCTAATCAGAAGGGCTTAGACAGTCATAGATATGACAGCTATGTTATTATTTGATTTAGAAAAAAAGATGACAACAACCAGTAATAGGTGATGCTGGTTTGGATTTTACAAGTGCTTGTTGAACAGACAACCGAGGCTAATGCTTTGACTCAGGTTAAAATAAATGGAAGAATGAACAAAACAACAGGAGTAGCTCTGTTTTGTGGGATTGATGGACAGGCTTTGTAACAAAACTGTGAAATATCAGTAGGGGAAAGTGCTTAAAATGGCATATGAGTGCTGTGGCCAAGTCCTTCCTGGAGGTGGCTGAGAGTTGCTGCCATTGCAGTTACCAGGATAGCCTCCAGCTCTCATGTTTTAAAATCCAACATGTAAGGGAGTCCCTGGGGAGGGGAGCACTGGGCTGTAAATCTGGAGGGGCTCTGGAACCTGATGGAAACCCAAGGTTCTCCTGCCTAAACAAAATCAATAGCCCAAGCAAGCAGGAAGAGAATATATAGGAAGGGCTCAGTATTCCTTTGGACAAACATCTGCTTCAGGAAGGCTTTTAGGAATAAGGAAAAAGTCTTCAGGGGATGGAAAAATCCTGATATATCAGGAAATGTAGGAACAGGGAGAGTTTGCCAACTGTTCAAGCTTAGTTGCAAATTGCAAAGCATGTGAAGTGAAAGGTTATTTTACATGTGCATACAAGTCGGTAGGATAGAAAAGAAAATTAGTATAAACGTGGTTCTGGGATTAAATATTTGTTTTATGTTAGATTTCAGTGAGGGAGATACAAGAGCAACAGCAAAATGGGTGATGGGAGAGTAGTGTGGTTTATAAGCATCTATCGCTGTTGGCAAGGTGGAAGTGAACCCGGCTTAGCTGACTCTTCTGGCTTGAGACAGTCTCTGTGCTGCAGTCCTGGATAAAAGGTAGATGAAATCCAGAATCTGTTCCTGTTTTTCATAGACCTACCCAATCAGGGTGATCCTGTGAGAGGGAAATAGCCATCAGTATGATGGATATCATTTTCAGTGCTCCTCATACCCCCATGCCAATCGCCTGCTTTAGCACAAGTCTCAATACTATACAAGTTACTAAAGCAAATTTTGACAGAAAAGTATACAGATACATGAAAAAAAAATGTATGACATGATACTGCCAAAAGCAGGTCACGCTAGAACTATGTAGTCTTCTGTAGATAAGACATCTGCTGGAGTGTCCTCTTCCGAAAGCTTTGGGTGGACTAAAACTAGACTTCATTCATTAAACATCTGAAATAACGTCAAAGGTTGAACTTCTTGCGGCACTAGCAAGTCAGCTCACATTAAACTTTGGGATATACTAACACAAAATGTTCTAAATAACAAAAAGTTTTAAGTGGGTTTGAAAAGTATTTGGGCAAATTCATAACAGAAAAATTAAACTGGACCTGTAAATAAGAAATAGCAACAATCTGGTATAGTTTCTGTATGCCTTCCTGGATGTTACATGTCTGCTATTGCCCCCTGTGGCAGTGACAGGTTACTGGGCAATAGGAGACTTTGATCTGACACATGTCTATTTTTTGTTCCTGTTAATTATAGAGGAGTGTTAGGGAGCTGACGGGAGTGGGGATGGTGGTGGGCCATGCTGAAAGAAGTCACTGTGCTGAGAGTAGATTACCTGTGGGTTTTCAAAAGATCGCTTGAAACTAATCTGGTTTAACACTGTCCTGAATTGCGATGAGAATGTGACTGTTTCTAAAAGACATACACACAGCAGAAGTGGTAAATGTTGTTGGTCCAGGGAAAGAGTGGAACATTTCGTAGAAAGCTGGGAGACCTTGAGTGCTGGTGTAGTTAGAAGTGGGGTGAAATCCAGTGATATGAAATGTAAGAGTTACAGCCTTGACTACTTGTTACTCATAATTTTTAATAAGAACAGCTCCTTGAAGGAGAGGGAGAAGGATGTAGGTGTGCAGGAGGACCAGCAGCTTACTGTCACCCTGCAGGGCAGTGGTGTTGGGGACGAAGGAAGCTGGGAAGGATGGACCCTAATCAAACAGGTGTAGAGGTGAGCTGGTTGGGTGCTGGGACAAACAGAGTGCTGACTTTGCAGGAGAGGATACTAAAAGACTGCTTTTTTAATACAGCAGAAACAAAGTCTGAGAGGGGATATGAATACATCTGATGGTAAGAGCCCGTGAGGAGAATTTATCTCATGAGTAGATGGATGTAAAATGGTCATAAATACACTTAGGTTGGAAAATTAAAAAGTGTCTGAATTTGTGAGGCTCTGGAAGTTTGTTCTAGGTCTAGTGCTGTCAAAAAAAAAGCACTACTTTTAAGACAGAAAAATGTGTGAATGTCATTAAATGATGTAGTGCTTGCAATAGAGGTCATATAAAAAAAAAAAAAAATGAAGAGACACTTTCATTCACTTTATTGTTCTGTATGGGTAAGTGAAAAAAGTAGCCCAAAAGTGAACCAAAAATAGTCTAATGTCAGGTCTCATAAGCCTGTGCAAGCTAAAATATGTGTCACCATGAGTCATGAAGGTGCATGGAGATGCTGTTACCTGTTCTGTAGAAATCAAGAGGCCTTTCAAGGACGTCTTGACTATTTTGAGGTTCAATCTATTTTGAACATAGGCAAATGAAAGTTGCTATGCCTTTGCTTGAAAAACACCCTGGGTGTTCCACAGTGCAGCGTCTTTGTCATTGGGTTGCATATTGTAGTTGGCTTTGGAAATCTGAACAAGCTTGACTGTCACAGAGAATCTTACTTTGTAAAATCAAATTATGTCTTCCATAGTTTGACCACTGTCAATAATAGTCTCGTCACACCGTAGTTGTCTACATTTACAGTTTCCTAGATGGCTTTAAATCTCCGATGTGCCTCTTTCTACAGGAGTCCTCAAAGTGATTTGCAAAGTCTATCACGGAAACCTAGCTCTGTTTCTTATTGGTTCTAATTTTAGCAACTTTCTGTTGCTTAAAGCATAGTGTCTGCCTTCGGTGTTTGTGTGTTCTGTGGTGAAACCAGCTCGGGTCACTCCACCACTAATCCTTCAGGCGCAGCTAGGGGGAGAAGACGGGTCTTTTGAGAGTGCAAAATGTAAAGCTGTAAACCAAGAGCAACAAACCCAACCTTTTAGGGCAGTTAAGATTGTCAGCAACAGGCTCCTCACCCTCATCATTTGTTCTTACTTTTTCTGGAAAGATTTGGTTAAAAAAAAAACAACTTACAAAACAAGATTCTTTCCTGTGAAATAAATGCCGTGGAAATCCAGAGATGACTGTGGTTTCTTTCCTTCCCCATCCTCACAAGTCTTGCAGTGATTTGTATCTCTTCAGACTCTGACCCCTTGACATAATTGTTCTCCCACCCCCCTGTGTTAACTATTGGCTTTGCTGCCTGGAATCGAAGACTGCTATTGCTCTTTGCACGTCTGTGCTGGTCTTGAGGGTTTCTGGGTTCTCCCACTTTTGCCTTAAAAGCCAGGGTAAAAAATTTTCCTTTTACCTTTCTAGTCTCATGTGCTGAAAATGAGAAGGCAGAACTATTAAATTTTCATTAGACCTGTAATGAGAGTGGCATGAGTGAAATGAACCTCTGGTGAAGGACGCTGTTTTGCAAGAGAGAAAAGCTGTAAGAAGTGGCCTCATAGGAACCACGCTCATTTAGAATAGTCACTTTTATTTAAAAAAAACCAAAACAAAACAGTCTTCCCTGAATTACAGGGAGTGAGTGGAGGTAGGAAAGGAAAGAAAATGGGGAGGAGGATTTTCTTCAAAAGAAACTTTGAGGTTTAGTGTTGGGAGTGGGTTAGCCAAGCATGGAGGTTGTCCTCTGTTAAGACTTACTGCTGCTGGTAGGAGTGGTGCGTTGCATTAGCCAAATCGCAGGCTGTGGTTTGGAGATGTGGACTCTGTGAGCATTTGCTTTAAATTTATGCGTATTACTTAATTAGTGCTTCAAATTTCACCTCTCTTTAAATGGTGGTGTTTTGAAATCTGAAAAAATAATATGGTTCATTAAGCATCCTTGGTTTTTCCTCTCTCCCACATTGGCGAGGGAGCTGTTAATACTCGTTTGGTTCTTTATTTGAACCTTTTTTTCTGGCTAGGGAGATTTGAGCGAGAGAAGATAGTGGTATAATTGTCCCCTGGCTTTCCATAGCTAGGGGAGCTGGTCTGGAGATTTTATTATAAGATTTCCATTTCCAGGGCTGGAGAATAAGGATCGCAAGCATAGATAGTTTGCTTGGCTAGGCTAAATATTGGCTTTTGTCTTAAGTGGGTCAGGATAGACTGGGGGTAAAAGGGGCATTTTCAGTAGAAAAGAAATTTGAATTGTCAGGAGGGAGACCTCAGTTAATGAGAAATTTCACCTCATCAGCTTTGGAAAAACCTGTATGGAAATAAATTATGCGATGTAATTTCTCTGTTCTTTGCAAGTATTCCTGTTTGTATGCAGAGGTCCTTCCCATTGTTGTCTCCGCAACCCAGCCTGGTAGTCTGTGAGCTTTGAGTAGAAGCTATAGGGAGCGTAATGCAGATGACTCAAATATCTTGTGAAATTCCATTACAGGGATATTCTCCACAAACAATTTTTTTCTGACTGTTTATCTATCAGTCAGTCCATTGAATGTGTTAGGGATAGTTCAAGAAATTTTCTGGGGTTCTCAGTATGCCACCCTGGCCAAACTAGTGTTACTGATAATAGAGGAGGCCATGATCAAGGGGTATTAATTTTAAATGTCTCTCTTAACCACTAATTTCAGATTTTTATTATAGGATGCTTCCTGCATATCAGACATTGGATAACTATCAGTTGGGGCAAAATACTCATGTAATGATAGTTAATATTACGTGTTTAGAATGCTGAGAAACTATTTTGTTCTTGGTATAGACCATATCAACCATTGATTTATTGAAATACCTTCATTCTCACATCTTATTTAAATTGAAAGTAAGATGTTTTGAAACACAGGCTTTTTTTTCTTCTAGGGCATAGTGTTTGTGGCAATCAGGGACTTAAGTTAGGGAGGGGCTGAACAGGGTGTAAGTGATGGTGCTCAAGGTAATCAACAGAAGTCAGTGCTTTTAATCTGGAAAGATGTCTTAAATCTTTCCTGAAGGTCCCTAGTTACCTGAATTAGAGTAAGGTAAATAAACAGATACAACCTCCTGATTAAACACCTTTCCTTTTTTTTTTTTTTTTCTTGTTAATGGCTCAGTCATATTTCTCTCAAGGTAAGCATCTTGTTTTGTTAGACTGACAATGGATTTCTGATGGATTCTGAACTCAGCACCCAACCTAGTGAACTTGGTACCAGTGTGAGGCTATCTGCAGTCCCTCAGGGGATCAGGTGTGGAAAAATAGTAATGGAGAGGAATATGTAGTATTCCTGGCTTCATGTGTTTTGAGTAGGCTGGAACTGAAGTTATAAGCCTGCATCACACGGGAAGTAAGTTCCTCATGAACTTGCTCCATTTGTGTGATCGCTGTGTGGACCACCCTTTGGGTTGTTTGAGCCTTCCAATGTACACAGATGTTAGGTTAACATGTATGAAAGCCAGGAGAAATCCCATTCTTGAGAATTACGTGGAACCATAGGTGTCTATTATCTCTTCAAGCACGGAAGACATTTAGAAGAAAAATAAAAGGTGACTTTAAAATCAGGTTTTCATCCATTCAGAATGAGCAATAAACTTGTAAATACAACCACTATGTCTCAGTTGCTGCACTTTGGAATCAAAATGTGTAATTGTGTATCTGTTTTAAAGTGTATTAAATTTGAACTTAGTTTTCCCATGAAACTAGAGAGAATTATAAATCTTTTAGAGTCAATTGATACTTTAAAGGGTCAATTAAATTCTTCCTTAGAAGGGAGGAATTGTTTCAAGGATAACCTCTTAACATTTTTCACACAAAAATGAACATTAATTGTGACTTGAAGGTTACTTGGGAATGAAGAATCTGTGCTTCTGAGCAATTCCACATAACCTAAGTAGAATAGAGTTATGTTGATGATAGCGAAGAAGTACTGGCTGTCTTAGTGTAAGCCATTCTTAGAGCAGTACAGTGCTGCTTACTCAAATTAATCTTTTCTCTGTCTCTGAGCTGTTTATTACTGCATTGGATTTGGTCTGGCTGATACCAACAAAACAATTGAAAGCCAGCGTATGTTCTCTCCTCTGTATGAGTTGTGCAGTTGAAAACTATTTAATAAGACAGTATCTTAACAGCGTTGAACCTAATTTAATAGCATGTGCTTGTAAATATGTTTAATATCTCCTGCTTTAGCATGTGGTGAAGGGAGTGTAGTTACATTATTGGCTAAATGTATCTGGAGGGGTTTTGGCCATATGGTTCTAAATCTGTTTTAATGTAATTATCCATATTAACTAAAAAAATAAAAAATACTCCCTCTGAGTTGATTGACATTCTTCTCAGTAAAGCACCCTTGTTACTGATTAGAGGTGTGGAAATAGTAATTTGTTCTAGCATTTGGAAATTTGATTAGACCTCTGATGAAATGGAGTGCCTACATGCTGTCTAAATATTCTACCTGACACCAGTTGGATCTCATCCAGCATGGAAGAACACTTGAAATGTTGCTTTACTACAATATGTTTTGTGTCTTGAAATCAACTGTGCTGCCTGCATGCAAATACCCACTGGCTGTTCAGCGGGCAGAGTGAACCTTGACCCTCCCTGGAAATCAGCATCAGGATTTGATTATTCCAGTGAGCACTCATTGCCTTACTGCAATAACTAGCTTAGAGCTAGAAAATTAAGGCAACTATTTATGTGGAAGTACCCATACTACTAACTCCATAAACTGGACTTTAGAGTGGCTGCACACATACATTATATGTAGTATGACGTGTATATGAGGTAGAAGCATGCTGTTAAAGTTCACAAGTTGTCACTGGTTTTGTGTAGTAATAAGTTGATAATAGCACACTATAAATGAAAATTTAAAGATAAAGCACCACATTTCTTTCCCCCTTAGGAGCTGGCTTGTTCTGTTCCCTCCAAAGGATGACTGAAACACCCACTGGGTGCCATGGCAGCTGTTCTAGCATCCATGTTTTACATCCTCTTTAACTCAGTTACAGCAGTTTTCACTCAAGAGCACTACTGATAGAAAACTCTGGATTGGGACTCTTTGGTAGCATCCTGCAGTGGAAACTTCCAGTCCTTAGTGGTAGGAAATGCATTAAAACAACACTTTAGGTGCATGATGTTCATTAGTCAGCTCTTCATTTTGACTGGTTAGCTTCTCCCTCTGAAATACAGAAGATAGGCTCTAATGCATCTGAACTAGAATCAGATATAGCCTGTCTTCCTTGTAGTTTTTTTAATTCTGTTTCTCCACCATATTTAATATTTTTACATTTTGCAGTCTCCACAGTTAAACAAAACAGTGCAAGTGCCAAACCAGAAGAACTCCAATTAGTTTATGATGTATTAATGCTTTAGGAGAGTTCAGAAATTTTTTTCATCTTCTGTTCCTTCCAGAAAACCTAAACAAATTGTTCGATTGCATTAGTAGTTTAAGTTTTGCATTACTGGGGAAAGAATGGACAAGGCAGTAACATCAGGGATGGTGCAGGTAGAACCTACTTTGAGATAAGTGACTTCTATTCCAGCAATTTAAAACTTGTTGTCTCGCTTCAATGCTGGTGCTTCACAAGTAGTTAGAAGAAAAGGTGTGTTGGTTGAAAAGGTCAACTGTAAGGTAATTAAAGGCTGAAGGAGTCTGCAGCTGGTGTTGTAGTTCTTCAGGGGAGACAGAGCTTGGTGCTTGTTACACCTGAGCAGAGGACAAGTAGAAAGCAGTCTGCACTGAGGAAGGGTATGCTGGAGCCATCTTTCACACAGGGCTTAGAAATGGGAATGGAGGTGAAAGGTCTCCCTCCATGCCCCTGCTCTTTAGGTCACTTATGCAAAAGGTATTAGATAAACTATAGTTACTTGACCTATTTATCCAACAGAAACTTGCAGTACAAGCAGAAGCAGTTTGACTATCCAGTGCTGTTGCTGTTTTGTGTGGGACACTCCTTTGGGTTAAGCTGTGCCTCATGAATACTTACAGGCAGCATCTAGCCATCCAACATGAGTAATTTGTCTTGTTTGAGAAGCTAGGTCTATGGTGTTTGTTCTTGTTTCCCAGAAAAGTTGGAATACCCATTGCATGGTCTAACTTCTGTCTGTACAGAGCTAAGCTGGGTGCAGGTGAAGGCTGTGAATGTGTCTCTTAGGAGCTGGGCTCACTTTGGGTTTGGTGACTTCATTCAGAAAAAGGGCAAGTAGGCTGGAACACAGTGGAGGGTCTCATTAGGCAATGCATGTTAATAGCTCTTCTGTAGCTACAGAAGTCTTTATTCAGGCAGGGTGTAAAATAAGTGGGTTTATTATTTCTGTAGTACTTGCTGGTGATTTTTTTGTAGAGTCATTAAGTCACTAAAATGTAGCCGAAAGTTGTCTTAGTAAGAAGTGTAGGCAGTAATCTGAGGAGATGGTAAACGCCTGTCAGCTCTGAGGTTGGAGGTAAATCTGAAGTTCTGCCAATCTGCTGGCCTGGACAGCTGAAGAGAGCAGGAGTAGCTGATCTGTCTATGGACACAACTCTGTATTTACATTCAATAAATCTTCTGTAACAGTTATGAGTCTTCATTTTTGAAAATCAGCATCTCTTTTAAGCTCTGTCAGGAAAATACATTTGTACCTTAGGTCTTTGCTGCCACCAGCTCAGCCACATTAAGTCAGTGTGTTTTGAAGATTGTATCTCAGTAATGACTCACTTTGGTAAGATGTAGTTTAAGATGCAAAATGTTCTTTGGGGAAAAAAAAAAAAGGAAAAAAGAAAAAAAAAAAAAAAAGAAGAATGAGGCAGAAACTGCCTGACTGCAAGTATTGTTATGGTCATTCCAGCAAGTCAGTGGCTTTTGAATGTGCTTCTGAGATGAAATCTTTCCTCTGTCAGTCTCTTGCCCAAACCTCTCCCAGGCTAATCAAACATAAAACAGTTAGCATGTCAGCTCCTTGCTCATTGTAAAACAGTCTCTAGCCTTTGCAAACAAGACTCCTTGGAGAAATAATTTGCTCTAATTGGTGACTATTTTAGGATTTCCTATCAGGTGAAGAATCAAAAGGGCTCACCTGTGGTTTTCCATCTGTGGCCCTAGCACCTGTAAGATTTCTCTGGACTTCTTTTAAGGAGACTGTGTAAGAAAACTTATTACAGTAATCTCAGAGGCATGGTGCAGATGCCACCTCCTTCTGAAAAATGCTTACAAGTCAACTAATCAAAAAAGGCTTAAACTCGTGGCTTAGACAGCAAGACTCTTGCTCTTGGAAATTGTACCTTTAGGCTAGAGGTAAAGCGTGTTAGTCAGGGAGATTTTATTTTTCGTCTGGCACATTCTTTGTTTGAGTCATCGACCAAAGAAAGATGGCAAAAAAAGGTGCTTCTTTTAAAGCAGGACTCTGCTGCTTTTGGACATCCAAAGGGGCTAGCCCTTTCCAGGCAAAGCTGTGAGAATAGCGTCAGCGTTCCTTACGTTATTTGAACTGTAACAAAGATGCTCAGTGGTCATCAGTTCTACATGAGCATTTGTCCGAGAAACTTGTGCCAAGGGGGCTTCTCTTTTTTTTTTTTTTTTTTTTTTTTTTTTTTTAAAGGCTTTTCAATGGATTAACTTTAAAATTTTAAGGAACATTGGCCACAAGTTCTGTTTGCTATAAACTAGAAACCTTATGTCACCCTCATATTTTAATATTTTGATGTTGGTTTGAATTTTAATGTGAACAGCTTAGCTGAGATTCTTCATGGTGAGGTGGCATAGCCAATGTCTGCTTATATTCTCCCAGGTAGACACCATCAATCTAAACAAGCATCATCTGTCCATCAAGTGACTAGGGAGGATACATATTTATATTGTCTTGATGTTTTAACTCTTCAGGGGTTTTTTTCTTCACCTTTTTCAGATCTAAATTGATGTAAATTCTGATGAGGCACATTCAGAAAAGGGGAAAAAAATAACATTTGTTTCCTAAAAACAGTGTTAGTAAATAACTGAAGTGTAATTTACTCAAGATTATGAAGTAAATGATATGATACCACCTGTGTTGAACAGACACTCTAGGAATGTGCTCACCCAGGCACTAAGGATCTCCATAATGTGGGCTGCATCTTTTAGACTGGGATTAGCATAATGCTTGTTTCTACAATAGTCCAGTTTAGCTAAAATGTCTCCTTGTTTGGGTGATGCCAATTCCTATCTCTATTAGAAAATAGATTTAATTTTTTTAATAGTATTTATAGAATCAGTATTCTTGAACCAATCTGCTGCAGATACATAACAGCATTAGAGCAGGTATAGTGGGTCAGATCAAAACTCGGTGTCCTGTCTCTGACAGTGGCCAAGGGAAGGTATCTAAGGAAGAGGACACAAAATGGAGCAAGTTCATCGTGACACTCCCTTGGCACTGTTTCGCAGTCTCCCAAGTATTTGCAACTTGAAAACTTCCTGAGCTGGAGGTGGTTTCTCTGTGTTTAATAACTGTTCCTGCATTTCTCTTCCATGAGCTCGAACAATTCACTTTTAAACACACTCTGACTTCAGGTGTTCGTAGCATCTTACAGCAAGGATTTCCACAGCTTTGTTGCACATTTTGAAAAATGTTAAGTACGTCTGTTTGAGCTTTTCACCTGCTGGTTGGTTCATAATCCTTTTATTGGAGGTGGTAAAAGCATACTATGCATGGACTGTGACAGCCAGGAGGCAATCAGTTAAAATATCTTGACATGCTCATGACAGCAAGCTCAGCAGTTCAGAGTTGCTTTCCACAACACAAGCTACTGTGTTTCACAATCCTATGTGAAAAAGATGATAGAAAGCTAGCTGGGGGGGCTCCAGTACTGAGCTGAGCACATTTCCCTCTTTTATCTGGGTGAGAGGATTTGTTTTTCTGAATTTTGGCAAATTACTGACATGACTCTTAAGATAGTTCATGCACACAGATTTAAAATAACTGCTATGATCATTTTGTACATAAAATGTGTGGGAAAAGCACTTTGAAAACCCATGCTTCTGCCATCTGCTTGACTTTCCTATGTCTCAGAATAGAATTTGGTTTTATATAGTACCTGGTAAGTGAAAGGTGCTTAGGAGCATGTTTCTGTAGCAGCATATTCTGGAACACTATTTATTTGCTCAGTAGTAGTTTTTATCGAGCTGAAAACACTCCAAGGACACAGACTTATCAAGAGGGACTGTTGTCAGGGACACATGGTGAGTTTATTTCTGGAGTGTGAGGCTTCTGTGATTTTTACCTTTTTCTTGAGATGTGAAGAAACACCTGTGATGTGCTCCAAGTAATAAAATGCTCTTGTGCAGCGGGTGTGTTGCTCTTCTGCTAAAATTCAGACTTTCCACTTAAACATCCAGGTTCACTGGTTTTCACCAGTTGGCTGATCTGGGGAGCAGGCAGAGCACATTTTCAGAGAACAGCTACAAGAAGCGGGAGCTGTAACCTGGCAGTGGCACTGCGTGGTGAAATCCGTGATGAAAAGTAGTGGAAGTGCCAGGGAAGCAGGACTGTATGGTCCAAGATCTCATAGCTAGAGGTCAAATGGCTTTTCACATTGGAAAGATCCTCAATCTTTGCCTTCTTGAGTTAAACTCTATGGTGGGTTTCCACACTTTCTAGTAAAGATTTCTCAGTGTTTGGTAGTTAGTAAACGTGTAGTGTTTGACAACAGTCACAAACATTGCTTGACTAACACCTCAGCCAGCAAAATACCTTGTGTGGTGGGGACACCAGTGCAACCTTGTTGCTTCTGATAGCCTATCATGCAAGTAGTTGAAGCTGAGAAGGAAACAATTTTAGCAAGCTGGTGCAGAGGTCAGAGCCCAGCTTCCTCCTCTGCAACTGCAGGGGGATAGAGATGCTAATCAGAGGAGGATACTGTTACTATTTTTCCATTAAAGTGCAAAGGTAGGACTCTCTATTTGCTGTGAGCAGATCTCTTTATGGTACTGTTCAGTCTGAACTGTCTTGCTTCAACATTTCAGCTGAAAACTCAGCAGTGGCTGAATTAACGTTTGGCTGGTTTCTCAAGCAGGTTGTGCAGCTCAGCTCCATGTGCCTGCCTGATTTAGGAACGGTTAACCAAGGACTTCTTTAAATCTAGCTTTAAATATTTCTGGAAGAGCAGCAGTTGTGCTAGCAACTGCAGTGCAGACAGTAAAAATCTAAATCTTAATGTTTTAAGGCACACTGTGCCTCAACTGTGTTTCTCCCTGCTCTTTGTCATAATGAATGCAACAGCAGTGCCAAAGAGGAGAGGTAAGAGAATGCAGCCTTGATGCCAGTCCCTGGCTAAACAGTTCTCTCAGTCTGCTTTTATAGTAACCTGCAGTTAAATCCATTTTCTTTCCTATAAACCCTTGGTGATGATGATCTCTGCTGGAATACTGTAGCACTTGAGGATGTTCTAGCATGAATTGCAATGGAGTCTGTTAAAGCTTTTCTTTAAAATTTATTGTTGCAGTATTTTGCTGTGTACTGCTTTTATATTAATCTAATATTTTGAACATTTAGCATCTTTGGAATACTTTTTTTAAAAAAAAAAAAACCTGAAGCCACTTTCTTCACAGCAGAAGGATGCCATTATGCATTTACAGCGTGGATGAATACCATTCAATTTTGCTTGCTTACAAGGCATGTATTTTCAGACAATACTTCTATTAAAAATTCGGTAGAGCATTCTTGGGAGGCGGTTCTGCCAGAGATACATGAGGAATTTACATAACCCTAGGGGTCTTTCGCTCTCTCTCTTTTTTTTTTTTTTTTTTTTTAAATATCTACCAGTTATGCCTCTCCGATTGGCAGTATGCCCAATAAATCAAATGTGTGTGCATTTACGAATTGAAGTATTTAACCATTCAATTACTGTATTGTAAAGAAGCTGTGCTATCAGTAGCTAATTTAGGTATTAATTCAGGCCTGTCAAAGCAGCTGCTGTTTTATCTGTACCTTCTATCAAACGTTTGTTCTACCTGTTGGCAGTGGTTTGCTGTGTGGATTGAATGGGGAAGTTGATACGGTCTCTCTGTAGGAGGACAGAGACCACATGCATGACCACGGTTGCTGCCCTTGCCCACGCTGAGCATGCAGCCTCCCAAGCACGTGGGACCCCGCTGGCAGAGCAAAACCAGGCTTGGTTAGGTGGGCTGTGCTCAGGCAGGACGAGGCAGCCCTCTGCATGGAAGGCGGTGGATTAAAGGATATGCTGTGCTGCTTCAGAGACTCTTCATTAGCAAGCAGCATTGCTGTCCTGGCTGATGATGAGGCAGATTAACTCGATGCAGTTTTGCCAATTTAGTGGCTAAAGGCTATGTTCCCCAAACTAGATAATACTGGTCTGTCTCAGTACATCAGACTTGGACTAAATCTGAAGGTGGAAATGTGCCAAGGTACAGATAAAACAAGTCCCAGCTTAGGCAACTGAAGTTTTCTGCTGTAACTTTTGCTCTTGATATCTGATGCTGTTGAAACATAGAAGAAGCTCTTCTGCCGTGCTCGTAGGATTTTGAGTCATCTTGACAATCACAAGATCTTCTGTCCTCAGGGCATTTCTTGGGGAGCACACAAACTCCAGTGTTACCACTGGGTGTTCAGTGAGGCAGGAGGTCAAGTTCTCCATGGACTGATGAGGGAAGCTTTGTTTCTCTTCCCCCCCCTGCCCCACCCCCTTCTGTTTTTTTTTAGCCATGGATTCCTGTTAGTCTGTAGAGGAAAACCAGGCTTTTCCATGGCACAACTGATCTCATCCTGAGTTAGACATCACCTTTATTTTTCAGTTGTAGCCAGGATCCAGCTGGCTAACTGATTTGTGTGTCCGTGTTTGGTGAGTTGAGTTTCACCCTCTGTATCTGATAAGGATTGGGGCATGGATAAGAACCCACATTTTGAGATTTGGCTTAAATTAAATTAAAGTGATTCTCTAGCAACAAGAAGTAGAAGAAGTAGCTGTTTGTCTCTCATCGTTTTCATGTGTTCATAATCGATGTTTAGGTTTGACTTAATACCTTTAGTTGAGCAAATCTTCTCATTAAGATCTTTCCATTTTTCTGGTCAGGAGCCTCAGCCTTACTTTCTCAGTTAGATGTATTCTGTACTTCAGTTACATCAAGATTAAGTTACAGATGTGTCTTTTACTTGATATATTCAGGTCTATTCTGACAAAAATGCAAAGCACAGTTTGGGCTTCTTAAATAAAAAAGTGTTTTGCAGCATACCTGTTACTCTGACATTTGACTTGCAGTCCTTACCTGTCTGCTCCCACTTGCAGTTGAAGGTTGGTTTTGGTTAATAGAAATTATCTCCAGGACATGGAAAGTGATAAGACAGAAGTAGGACTAATAAGGATGTAGATGTAGGCTTTCTTTATGAAAAAGGAGGTAGGGTTTTCTGCCAGTAACTACGTGTTCACTCTCGAGTTTTTCTCCCATAGGTTGGGTGTACCGGCTATCTGTCAAAGACCGAGGAACTGCTGTTGGTTGGACTTCTGCTGCCTGGCCATCCATCTTGGGTTGGGTAGAAATTGCTGCCCTTTGGTTTCTAATTAGTGTGGATTGTATTCTTAATAGCTGGTGGAGGGATGGGAACTTGGGATAGGCTTCCTTTTATTGTGTGAAATCCGAAAGGGCTGTAACCTGTTACCAAAGCAAAAGCTCCCCATCAATTGTACTGCACTGGCTCTCTTCCCAGCTCCTTGCACCACTTCATCAGCTGTTAGGCACAAAGATGCCAAATTCTTAATGTTAAAAGTGACTGTTTTAAGTATTTTGAAATGCTATTCCATAAAAAAGATTTCCTACTGTTTGACTTCCTCTGCTAATTTTCATCTTTATTGCTTAGTTTGCATTTTTGGAGTTGCACAGTCTGTTAAGAGGAAGAAACTGTTGCAAAATCACTTGAAATACCCTTAACAAATGGCTGTAAGCTAGGACTTTTATTTTGTGAACTCTTAACATTTTGACATTGTTTGTTCTGAACATCTCTGTTATTGCTTCTGGAGATATGTCCTGGGTTTAATTATAGGAATGGGTCAGTCTTAAAGAAGAGTTCTGCACTGTCAGCAAATAAAGTGTTGTTCATCATTCAACTTACATATTTTCTCTTTTTCTTTCTCTGTGGAAATGGTTTTGAAAAACAGGACACCAAGGTTTACCCTTCTAACGTGTATCCAAATTTTTGAAGTTGCAACACAAAGGATTTGCAGATATATTCTGAAGCTATAAAGCTCCTGATTTTACTACATTTGATGCTATAAACAGATTTTTTTCTTTAAAAACTGATGCATCAATAAATGTTTGTCAATAAATTTCAATTCACAGCTTTGAATGTGCTTTTCTGTTGTTGTCAATCAGAACCTCCCAGGAGTACTGACATGTGAAGGCAAGTAAGCTGTGACTATTTAGTTTTCCTTTTAGTCAGTAAGACTATATGTAGCTTTAAATATTATATTAATCCTCTATAAATTTATTAAAAGTATTAAAGTTTCCACCTAAAATGAATTGGATGCGTCCTAAACTTCTGCCACGTTTCTAAACTGTTCTTCCTCTGACAAAGTCAGGTGGATAAATTAAAATGCACCTTGGCATACGTAGAAATAAAAATCCCTCCCACATCCTAAGGAATGGTTTGAATAATAATAGAAGCTAAGACACAATCAGTGTTCAGATAGCTTTTTTTTTTTTTTTTTTTTGCATGCTTTCTTCTGTCTTCAGTAAGGATAGAATGAGCAGATGGTCCAGTATGACTGCAAAATTGTGTTAGAGCAATTGACTGTGATCAGAGCAAGTGGAGGTAGACCCTGCTCCAGGATCCAAGAACTGAAAGTGGAAATGTGTTCAGTCAGCGATAGTGGGAGTAGAAGAAACCAGTTTGTAAGTAGGGTTTTAACCACCAGCAGCCAATAATACTGCCTGTACCATGTGAAGTAAAATGCAAGGCAGTTGTGTCTGTCAGACTGAAAACCAAAAGTGGGCTCTGCAGCATCAAGTCTGTGAGATTGAACTGGTGTATTTTGATTTTGAAGAACTGCAAGATAAATCTGAGACTGGGACAAAATCGATCATTTTAGGGAGATTCAACCCTAGATAGGGAGGGCTAAACCCAGTTCTCAACTCCCACCCAGGTGTCCCAATGAGGGACTCGTCTCAGATTATTGCCGCAGATGATAGTGTGTATTATAAAGAGATAGACTGCTGAATTTAAATAACAAAGATCCTTAGAAATGCTGGATGGTAGCAAAATTGCTTTAGATTATAATGTAAGAAAAGGTGTAATAAATAAGAAATTACATACTCATCACCCCCCAGAAAAACCCTTGTGCTTTTTTTAGGAGAAAGAGTTTGTTCCTTAGGAGAGCTAATTTTGGGATGCCTTTAGCATTTATATTTGATCTAGTGCTGTTTATTATCCTCATGTCTTTACAGTGGTGGCAGTTTTTGTCAGAGTGGAGGCACTGAGCCCCTTCGTGGGTGTTTCCCGGCTGTTTGCACTGCTCTCAGAATTTGCAGGGATATGAGTGGCAGTGTTGCGACAGCTCACAAAATGTCTTCTTGAGGTGCAAAATGTTTCTTCCCAGTGATTTTTTTTTTTTCCTCCCCAGTCACAGCATGACCACCTTGATGAATTAGCTTTTATGCGCCGTGTGTGTGAGAAGCCCCCGTATACCCATGTCAGTGCAACCACTTGCTTCTTGCCTGTGCTTTCTGCATTCGTGGGTATTCAAAAGTACTTCCTAAACCAGCTGTTCGATCAGCCCCACCAGCTAGCGACTCCATTCTCAAATAAAACAGCTTCCTTTTACGGCTTGCTAAAAATAGCCATTTCTTTAAAGCCTGAGGACGTGGTGACTCGTGATAGCAAAGAGGAAGAAGGGTTATTTCTTTTGCTTTAGCTTTGGGAAGAAAGCTGCTGTGCTGTCCCAGCGCTGGCCGGGCCTGTGCTTGCTCCTGCTTGGGCTTCACGGCTGAGTTACCAGCCAAGTGGCTCCAGCATCCCTTTCTTTGCTGCTGCAGCCCAGCAGCTATTTGAGATGCAGGTGCCATGTCCTAGTGCCCGCGGCCTCTTGGCTTTGTAGAGAAGGTGCGTGGTCACTGCTACAACTGAAAATAAACCCATGAGATGGCAAGTCGCAGCTTTTGGCTCTGAGGGGTTTGGGCAGAGCTCACCCAAGGATGAAGGTGTTTCTTGCAAATTATAGACATGCAAATGGGAGATGGTTCCACTTTGTCACTGTTAAAATTCCTGATATTTAGCTCCCAACACCACTGCAAGTGCAACTTAAGGACAGAAAGCAAGTTGCAGATAAAGCTTGCTCAGATGTGATTTTTCATGAATTCCTGCAGCAGCTCTCCCATGGTCTGCAGAGGTCTCGGTCTGACACCACGCTGTGCTACTGCAAAACCTGCTTCTAGGCTCTAGCTTGCAGTAGCCCCTCTCCCAGTAACCCGCCCAGGCTGTTTTCTCTGCTTATCTTTGAAGATCTTCATCATATTTTTCCTTTTGAAGAAATGCCCCCCAAAAAGGCACTAGTCTTATTGTAAATGGAATCGGTTGCGAAGCTTTTAAGATAACTTATTCATACTCCGGCAATGCATTTCTGGAGGAATGTGAAGCAGAAAATGGCTGGTATATGTGCATACGGCATTTCAGTTGCTGAGCAACCTGTTTCTTGCTACAGCCACTTAGCATAAGAATCCAATTTCAAATAAGATATTTGGGACCCTGGCTGACTTAGCAAAGAACAGGAAAACAAACCCACTTTCTCAGGAATCAGGAACTTTCACTGTAAAGGACCATATATCTGCAATATTGCTTTCTAATTCCCATACATAGTTTTTCATATTTGAGTTCTTGGGTAGACCTTAATTCACTGCTCTAGATAAAGCATGCTCAGAAGCAGTGGTTCTTATCTACAGCTCAACAAAGCCAACATTATCTTTCTTAATGCTTGTAAACTTCCCATGTTTTTATTAATGGCATCCTGAGAACTTGTGCAACTAGATGATGTTTGCTCCTTTTCTTCTGACAAGCTTGTTTTAACCAGTTTTAATAAAATAAAAGCTTTGGTGTGAAAGCAAAATAATCTTTCATGTTGATGGAAGAGTATACACTTCTAATATAGAAAAAAAACAGCTCCCTGGAAGCATGCGGTGATTAGACTCTCCAGCTTGAATTCCCACGTTTGGGGTTTTTGGTTTTTGTTCTTCTTTTGGTTGTTTGTTTTTTCCAGGGTTGTGTCTTTTAGAACTGCCACCAGCCAAAAGGAGCTGCGTTTTGTCCTTTTTGTAGTCTATTTAACACACCTCATTTTTCTTGTCTGACTGTCTCCTTGGCTTTCTGTCATCATTCACAGGAATTAATTGGAGATACTCGCCTACGTTCATACACCCAAGTACTGTTTCCTCCTTTCCTTCTCAGCAGTAGCTTATTTGCAGGGTCAAAGGAGTAACAGCAGTCACAGTGAACAGGGAAACAGGGGAATGGAGCCCAGATCCTGCTCGAAGAAGTGTATGCATTTTTTTGCCCTGATCTGGCCTCAAGGACCAGCTTTGCAGAGCCTGAAGAAGCAGGGTATAGGTCAGAGAGCAAGATGGAGAAGGCAGTGGTTCAGCTCTGGTTTAGACCTGTGCTCCAGCGAGAGCAGCTTGCAGCTATCCAAGTTGTCTCTCTCACGCAAGCTGCTTCCTCTGGATTATTCAGTATGAAGTGAGAGTTTTAAACTCTAATATCCAGATAACCTTCATAAAACAAGTAAAATGCAACCTTAATAATAATCTTGGAAAGCATTTCTTGTTTTGATGTTGGCAGAAAGGACTGGCTGCTAGCAAGATTATCTATTTAAAGCTAGAAGATGCCTTCCTGTGCCTTGTGTAGCTGTGTGAAAAAGGGGTTGTGTGCACAGATACCCAGTTTCCCTGCACCCTTTCTTCTTACTTTAGACTGAGTAAATTTGATTCATAAGTATTTCACAGGATTTTGAGGCTGTGACAGCAGGCAGCAGTTGCACTAAGTTGTCTCCTGACTGCTGGACTTCACACAGTAGATCTAACTTATTTCTGCATCTTTTAGCAGCTAATTATTCCAAAATCACAAATTTAATTGTCCTGTGAGAGTTTGCTTTGGAACATCTTTCCTGAATAGTCACTGCTGGTTTTTGCATGTTTTTTCATAATCTAATTTAGAAAGGACAGGATGTTTTTAAGGAGCAGGACAATAGTTACGCAGCTCCAGTGGCTTAATTTTCCTGTATGGAACTCAGTAGCACGGTCCTTCTGGGACCAGCGCTGTTGTTCATGCACATGGTAGTTAAGCTTGAGCCCCCCTGGTAGAGGAATTTAAGTGTCATTTGTTATGGGAAACCTTGGAGTTTTACGTTAGGGGCACAAAATACTTAATATGCAAATCCAGTACTGCTGTTGATGGATAACTTACTAAGAGTCACCAATGCTGCAGTGCAATAAGGGGCTTGAGAAAGTGTGCAGCCATGGTTTCCAGATAGGTGGAGTATAACCATAAAGAGGAAAAGAAGAAAAGACAAGAAGCAACTGCTTTAAAATACTGCAGGGAAAATTCAGGTTAAGTATTAGGAAAACTTTGTAACAATCCGAGGAGTTAGTCACTGATATAAATGACCCGGGGACACAGAGGAACCTCCAGGAAGGTCTTTAAGAGGAGGTTGGACCAGCGTTGGTCAGAAATGACATGGGCAGTGCTAGTCCTGCCCCTGGTGAACCAGAGGAGCAGGCAGCCAACCCAGGGTCCCTTTACACCTCTGGCTGCCAGTGGCCATGCTGTGAAAGCCTCCACAGTTTATCTTAGTTCAATTCTTATCCCTAATAAATCAAAAAAGTTCTCTGGCTCTTGTTACGCTATCAGCTTGTTCTGTACTAAATATATCATTCTCAAAGGGTGTTTCATGACTTCTAGCTAGGGCTTGTACTGTGTGTGGTGTTCTCCTCCGCTCTGTGCTTTTCATGCCAATATTTGGCACACAAAGTGCTTACACTCTTCTCAACACTGAGGATCTCATTAGATGCTGATATTGAAGAAAACAGCGTCTTGCTTATAATTTCCTGAGTGTGGCTTTTTTTTCCCACCACTTTCCAAACTCATTCAATCCAGTAAATGGCTAATTTTGGCATCGTGCCAAATGTTTTATTGCTGCTGTGTATCTTCAAGTCTGTCTATAAACCAACTGGGATTCGATTTTTGGTTTTTTTCTGTCTTATTCCTTGCCAAAACTGGTGCCGTTCGTTTGTGCAAAGTACAGGGGATGCAAAGCTGATGTAACCAACATGGTGTGGTGGCTTCATCTCCTCAGTGGGCTGTAAAACGCCCAGGTGGCATTGGGAGGAGAACCGAATCCAGGCCTTGAAGATCTCGTCTTGCGAGATAAAGCCAGTTAATATGTTATTCCTGACGCTGATCAAATTATGTGATTGTTTTGCAGGAAAAAAGAGTACAAGTCTCCCCGCCATTGACAAGAGGACCAAGTGCCTTTATACCAGAGAACGAAGTAAGTTTACGGTTAGGTGGGCTGGGCGGGTGGTAGCTTTTAAAATGGAAATACTGAAGGACAGTTTTATGATCCTGCTTGTCCCATGATACCTGGATGAGCTCCTTTGTGAGCAAAAGCGATGATTTCTCTGGAGCAGGCTCCAGTGGGTAAGAACCACCTTGCCCTTTCACATAGGTGATGATGTTTGACATCTTTTCAGTCACCAGCACTCGCGGAGAGAGCTGTTTGTGCCAAATCTGCTCTTCTTGTGGGGGATGATCACTTACTACTCTTAATGCCAGGCCTAAGGGGAGACCTATCCAGTAGTGCAGTGGTATGATTATAGAGCTCTCAGACCAGTGTCTGACCTTCAGTTTGAGAGAACCTGAAAATATGACTAACTCTTTAGACTGTAACTGTGGCTTTTGAGAGAATTTATGGTTGAAAGGTATGGTTTGACTTCAAACTCAAGATTTCTGCCCATGATTTAATGTTCATCTTAAGCCTTGATTTGCAGCTTTCTGGAGTAAGTAAAAACTTTGCTATGATGGTGTTCTCCTGTGATCTCAATCTTCACAGAGTATTATTTATTGATGAGTTAATTATTTAGGATGGCTTACTATAAAACCAGGACCTTTTTTTGTTTTATTTTGAGTAGTTGCTAAAGGCAGGTAATTCACATGCTAGAAGGGCCAAAAAGACATTTTGAAAGATGAGCTAGCTGCTGTTCTCTGAGTCTCTCTCCATTTATACACCAGCAAGGTTTGAATTTAAAGACAGAGTCTAAAGCCTTGCAACAAGAAAACATAAGGAAGGAAAAAGGGAGAGAGGTCAAAAAGAGTCTTTTAGACTTGGGAAGAGGGGAGCAGAATGAGTTCCACCCAACCAAACTTGTGAAGAGGACTTCATTTTTGTATGAAATATGAGATGAAGTTGAGATGCCAAACTTTGTAATGACTTAATTTTTCTCATAAAGTCAGTAATTATATAAAAAGTAGAAAAATAAATATCATTAAAATGATAACATATTTTGAGATAATTGTCAATTAATTTATTTCACAGCTGATACACCTGGTAAAGGTGCTAGCAAAGGGTGCAGGAGGAATCACTGTGTAGCTCTCAGACAGGAGTAACCCCAGCAGTTACCCAGTACAAGCAGGGAACCTTCACCTGTATGAATAAAACAGCTGTGCAGTGTCACAAACAAATGTTAAGGACTACCTTTTTCCCCTGTTCCTTGGCATGAAATAATACAGTGAATAGGAAGGATGTAGTTAGATAAGTAACACACTGAATGTCTCACAGATCTTGATAATAACACTGCTCATGTCAAAGCCTACTTTATTGTTGTAATGGAAGGAATATGGACAGAGCAATAACAACTTAGTTGTAAAGTTTCCTGTTAAAGTGCCATAAGGATTTACAAGCAGAATAAAAAAACCATGTTTGTGGATCCATGGATGGTATTAAATCAGGAGGAAGTACATATACAGTATGAAGAGCATAGTAATATAGGTGGAGATCAATCTCAGAAGCAATAATGCAGCATATTGCTATGCCTAACATAGCAACAGTGCAGTCCTACAGGATTGTATTTCAATTTTGTCAGCAGAATTTCTTCTCCATAACTTGTACTGTTACAAGGAAAACTCCTGACAAGTTGGAGGAGATTAGAAACCGTACCAGAGACATGAAAAGTATGATTTCCCCAAGAAACTACTAAATGAGACAATATCTCTTAAATACATGGGAGATACACTCGCTGAAGAATAAGGGGACTCGGAGTGGAGTAAGGGGTATACTGTAATAAGTGAGATAATTTTATCTCTAATGTGTGAATAAACTTCCAGTGGTAAAACATTTTTAAGGAGAACTGAGGAGTCATCATTTTTGGTACAAAGCACAGAAAAGCTGCCCTAGTGAAGAGCTACACGTGTAAAAATGACGGAACTGCCTAACTGCCTAGCTGTTGCTACCCTTTCTTTCTGGGCCCACAAATTAAAACAGGGAAGTACAGCGGTGAGAAGTGAAAATGTAGTGTGTTGTTCGTGTTTCTTTGTATGTAACTTCCATATAAGATTTGATGGAAAAATATTTGAGACACGATCTATTCATCAGCCCATCATAAAGAAGAAATATGTATTTTAAATAGAATATTTCAGCAAAATCATTGTGTTGTCTTGGTTTTAGGCACTTTCTATCTTCATGTGCAGTAAACCAGCTAAAATGTTTTCTCCTTTCATGGTGTTTGCAATAGTAAGCTGGCTGGTTTAATGCTGTGCAGTTTCAGAGTAAATGCTGGGTATTCTAGTCTTGTGCTTGTAACTTCAGTGGTGAACATGTTGAGAATGGCTGTTCTTGGTGATAAACACTGACTAATAGCACTAACACTGTGTCAGGGCTTGCAATACAAGAGCTACTTATTCTTTTGCTGTTTTATTTCATCTTGTGCCCAAGGTTTGGATTGGTTGGAATAATTAAAGAACAGCTTTTGTTTAAAGAAAGCATTAAATTCCTATTCTAAATAATACTTGAATCTTATGGACAAATTAGTATTTGATCTCCCCTTCAATTATAGAAGCACAGAAGGGGTAGATTGCCAGGCTGTTTCTATAATTTGGTTACATAACCCAGTTCCTCTCCATTAATTTTGAAATTGTTTTTAGGGCTGAATGCTCAGGTGGTGTGTGTCTATACAGGCTGACTTCCATAAAGACTTTACTTTCCATTTAGCTCTTGCTTACTTCCAGCTGTCTGTACAGGTTTGACTTTAAGCATCTGCGAGTTTAGCCGTTTTGGAAAGATCTACAGAAAAATGTTTTTGGTTTTCCTAGAAACATATTAAAATAATAGAGGTACAGTGTAAAGTGCTCTTCAGTTCTCAGTATATAAGTAGCGTTTGTATGTCTGTATTCACACGCATGCAAGCATGTGTATTTACAAATATTCATCCCGATCTCCAGCATTGCCTTTAAGTTTGTACACAAGCAAACCTTTCATACTGCAATATGTTTCTCTCCAGGGCTAAAGCTAGAGAAAATCTCTTTCTCTGTTAAGTTTGTCCGTGTTGTTTTTAAGGTTATGCAAGCAAATGGTTTGGATGAACGTACTAATCTTCTTGTGGAAGAATACTCTACATCTGGTCGCCTGGACAACATCACGCAGGTCATGAGTATCCATACTCAGTACCTGGAGTCTTTCCTCCGCAGCCAGTTCTATATGCTGCGGATGGATGGGCCCCTTCCTTTGCCCTATAGGCACTACATTGCTATAATGGTATGTACCAGCAGGCTGTATATTTTCTCCTGTGACCTTGAGTTGTGTATTTAAAAAAGAAAAAGAAGGACTTTAGAAAGGAGAGAGTAGTGTGATGTTTTGACAGGGTGTGAATTTTTGTAGTTGATTTTCATCAGAATAATGCATGTCTAGCCAGAAGGTTTTCAATGAGAAGGGAGAATTGGCAGTGTACATGTTTCCCAGTTTCCCACAGTAATACACTTCTCACATGCCCACGAGAGCGAGGTTTTACAGAGAGCAGTTAAAACTGTGTAACCTTATTTCTGGATATTTAACTGTTCAGTGTGCAGCAGTAGGATGAGATGCAGTGGACTCAAGTCACACCAAATTTCAGGTGGACACTAGGAAAACAGTTTTTACCATGAAGCTGTTGAGACATTGCAACAGGGGCCAAGAGAGGTTGTGTCATCTCTAAGGATGGAGATCTTGTCTGGACAAGGCTTTGATCAACCTGATCTAAGTCAGCCCTACTGTGAGGCAGGGGGTTGGACCAGATCTTGTCTAGAGAACTCTTCCAACCTAAATTAGATTCCGTGATTCAGAATAAAGGAATCAAATGTCTTTTTATTGGAGAATCCTCCATACTGCATAGAAATGCATTGCAAGATAAAAAATGCCCCTTTGGAATGAAATTGTATTTTTGTTTTGTGTTAGTAACCTGCCTTCCACCTGCAGCAAAATCGGATTACACGCTAATGTGATGCCCTTTCCCTCTGTGTTTAATTATTCCAGGCTGCTGCCAGACATCAGTGTTCCTACCTAATAAATATGCATGTTGATGAGTTTTTGAAGACTGGCGGGATTGCAGAGTGGTTGAATGGTTTAGAATACATTCCCCAAAGACTGAAAAATCTGAACGAAATAAACAAACTCCTTGCACACCGGCCCTGGCTAATCACAAAAGAGCACATTCAGGTACCTCTTAAGTCGTGCCCTGTAAGAGCAGTAAATGTCTGGTAATAAGAACTGCTAAGAACTACACAAGTGTCTGGTTAGGCTTCATTACCTTGAGTTAAAAAATTCAGGGAAGTACTAGAGCATCGAATAAGCAATAAATTCTTCTGTGTGACAAAGCCAACAAGATTTATTTTCTAGGCATAGCATTGGCTAAAATAACCCCAAAAGAAAAGAGGTAATATATTAGGTGTCTCTTTTTTTATCCTGTGAGAGTTTGTGTGCAGGAGAAATAAGGTATTATTGGAAGAAAGGAATTGATCCCTTTTTTAAAATACATAGTGTTTTATAGAAAAGCTAGGGGCCAAAAGAAATTTTATATTTACACTTTTTTTATTCTCATTTCAGAAACTTGTCAAGACTGGGGAAAATAATTGGTCTCTTCCTGAACTGGTGCATGCTGTTGTCCTGTTGGCACATTATCATGCCTTGGCAAGTTTTGTATTTGGTAGTGGCATTAATCCAGAGAGAGATCCGGATACATCTAATGGAGTCAGACTTATAGCAGTCAACAACTTCTGTGTCTGTGATCTTGCCAATGACAACAACATAGAAAATGCATCTCTCACAAGTAGCAACTTTGGGGTTAGTGTTGCAAGAAGATTCTTTTGCTTGCCTCTGTTTTGCATTAGAAAACTTTCTTCCATTCTTTCCGCTTTAAATTTCAGGGTAGTTTGAAAGTTTTTGTCTACTTTACTGGAATGCTTGAGTCTGGTAACTCTTATGTTCACTCTAGCAGTTTTCAGTGTAATCTATTGAAAAGCACATTGTAACAGTGGAGGGTAGTCAGAACAATGTGATTTTGATAGTTAATCTCACAACCCATTGGGCAAGACTAAAACTTTGCTTTCAGCTGAAAGCTTAAAGTCCTAGTTTCTTCAGATACTGTGTCACTGACTGGAGCATTGTGTCATCCATGTTTGTAACGTGGAATGAAAAAAGAAATGGGGAAAAAAAACAGAAGTCATAATAATTTTTACTTCAAGGCCTACAACCACAAAACAGGTCAATCCTAAAACACTTCCATGTAGATTGGAGGAAATGTCTGAAATAAAATTACTTAATTCTCCATGTTGGTGTTCCAGTCTTGAATCAACCAACAGAGAACTTTGATTACTAGTTAATTAACGTAAATGTGGAATTTTTTTTTCTGAAAGTGGCTCTGTAATGCTTTGAAGACATGTCCTTGAATTAATGCCAATTGATGAATTAGCCTCATCACCTTTGATGGAAGATCGGGATTATGAGCAGAGCCACTAGATATGTTTTTAAAAATTAGCAGTCAAATGTGAACATGTGATCAGTCAGTTCAATTGCTGGGCTGTAAGACGTGCTAGCTGAAATCACCAGGGTGTCTTATTCCCTGTTTGTAGTGGGCAAAGGGCTGCCGCTGACTTAAGCAGAAAAGTTGCTTCAGCAAGTATGGATATGACCATTTTGTCCTCTCATACACTACAGCTATAGCTATGGGCAGAAGAACAGAATCAAAAGGAAAAGATGGAAAAGAAAAAACAAACAATTTATCTTATGAAAAATCTGATTGATAAGTACAGATCACAGAACTCCAAACACTGATCTATTTCTAGAAGAGGCCAGTTTTCCTCACAAAAGCAAGTAAAGGGGTCAACATAATGGTTATTTTGATCACGTGTAATGAAAATAAAAAGAAAACTGATTTGCTGTCTCAGGTTGTGTTCATACATTGCAGTGTTGCACTATATCTCTTCAGAAACAAAGCTTGCATTAGTAATAGACTGAAAAAATTAATATTAAAAGTTGTTTTCTGATACATGTAGGGCACACAAATGGCTTTTCCTGAGCTGTCTACATGGTGGAATATATATTATAAGCAACTATGGTTTCCACATTCAAATACCACCTCTTCCACTGTTAATCCCATTGCAGTAGATTACTGCGATAGGTTAGACTTAACACTTCCCAGTTCCCTTCTTCTGTCTGAAAGCTGTTTGTCTATGCTGTATGTGCCACATGCATTCTGGCTTGAGTTTTTGTGTTTGCTGCTGCTGTGTTTTTGAGAACATTTGTTGTCTAGCATGAAATCTGAAGATGACACACGTTGTCTATCTTCTAATTTTGCAGAATGTCATGGTGTTTTTGCAGATTGCAGATTCTTTAAGTGAGCTGGAGGCCTTAATGGAAAGGATGAAGAGGCTACAAGAAGATAAAGAGGATGAAGAAGCCTCTCAGGAGGAAATGGCAACTCGCTTTGAGAAGGAGAAGAAGGAGAGTCTGCTAGTAATTAGTGGAGGTATTTGTGCTTTTCCAGTTCCGTTTTGTTTGTGTTTTGTAAGAACTAAACACTTGAGGCCAGTTCAGTGACTACAGCTTTTTCTGTCCATTTCTTTATTCTGGCTCTTGGTGTAGGAGTGTAGTAAGGGTGGTCCTGTCAGTTCCTTCATCTGCTTAAGATTTCTTGATTGGCAAATAACACCACCCTTTTTGCTACTTGAAATCTAGCTTTTGTATATTAAAAAAAAAAAAGCCTGTAGGCTTCTTTAAAAAGTTGGGTGTAAATTTCTCTTTGTTTATATGCTCTGTATATTCAAATTAATTCATCTATGTAAATATTCAGTAATATTTCACAGGTTTTAGGTTCTATAGTGCTTAAAACTTCAATGACACTCATAAGTAGCCTTCAGATAGTTCAGGAAATAGGGTTGAGACTCAGCTTCTTTACCATTTACTGTCCACCTGGAAAGGACATTTCTAACTTGCTATTCTGAGTGATCATACTGCTGTGCTGTTTCACTGCTTGTGTTGTGATAGAGCTTCTTACCATTTTTAAAAATTCTTAAATAATGTTCAAAATTCTGAGCTGAAAGCTTCTTTTTTAATATTCTTCATATGCTCTGGAGACCTTCATCTCTAACAAACTATACAATGAAATCTGTCTCCTATAGACAGGAAGGTGAGGTTTTTTTCCAAAGAAGGTGTTCAAAGAAAGAATACTGTTAAGACCATCAGAATCTCTAACCATTTCTTCATAGTAGAGGCTACTTGAAGATGATAGCTTCTGTCTTTTTAAGAAGGGACTCATGAAATGCTTCACATTTTACTGACACAGTTCTTTGTGAATTTAGATCTCTTTAGCTTCAGACCAAACATGTTTGAAGGTGTCTTAAGTTTTTGTTCACTGAGCTCAAAAGGGAGGAAGAATGTATTATGGATCAGCAGACAGATTGTTTTGTGACTCTCTAGGAACATGCAAAATTTCTTAAAGAAGATACATCCAGCAACTTCATGTCTGGATCTTAAGAAATGGACATTGTCCATTCATGCGTTCTTTGGTCAGACAGTATCAACAGCGCAGATAAACTGACAGCCATTGCAGTTTCATTATCAAATCAGGACTTCCATAAGTCTCTGCAACTTCAGACATATAAGGGAGAGGTGTTGTTTGGGACAGAAGGAGGTTTTTTTGATGGGGTTGCTGAGAGTTTTTTTGAATTTTCTCCCTCTTTTCCTTTTGCTGGTTTGAGTTGAGTAGTCTGTATGTGTTTGGCCTTTACCCTTTCATGAAATTCAGTTCTTGTCAGGGGAGAGGACTGTATGTGTGCGGGTTTTTTATTCTTTGCTGAGGATTTGCTGTGGCAGTTGCTGTGCAAGCTTCTTCCTACGCAGTTATGTTTTGATTGTTTAATGAGGCAAAGAGGAGATAAAGCACTTCTGCAATTCTTAGATTAACTGACTTTTCAAGGTGCTAACAGTGGACATATGGCAACTGTTCTGTCAATGCATGTGGAAGAGAGCCAGGATTTTAACATCAGGGTCAAATGCAGTCAGCTATGTAGTAGTCAACTTCTGCAGAGGTAGTTACACAATCAAGCCACCTGTTTATTTGGGAGGAAAAGATTGATTCCTGATAGAGAACCTGCGCTTGCTTAGTGACACATTTTGGAGCTCTTTGAAGATGCTTAGTTACTAGAGCTTCTGGCAGAATTTCAGCCTGATGTACTGTAGAGCTCTTTGCTTTCCTGTAATCTTCAACTGATATTTACAAGTGGAGTGTTGCATTGCTTTATGGTTGCTCGTACTCCAGGTTATAGAACAGAGCTGGTGTAATTCCTGACACTGTACCTGCTCAGCATGGCAATCCTGCTATCAAGGGTACATTTTTCTTTTCTTGTCCTAGCACAGTGACTTTACTAACAGGATTCATCTTCCTGATTTAAGATACCTAGCCTCTCTCAGAAGTCAACAGAGAGAAAAACATACCTCCAGACAGAAGTTTAGCCCATCTCTTCCCATTTTAGAGAAGTACATTAGATTTCTGGTGTAGGCTGACATTTATTTGGCTCAATGAAAGGGGTGGATCCCATAAAAGCAGGTTGGGATTGAAATGTTTCTTTCCTTCGTACTGCACTCTTCCTTTGCACAACTTCTAAAATTGTTCTTTAGTCCTGTAGTAGAGTGGTAGTTGGAAGTCAGTGCTAACTTGTGCTTGCCTAAAGCAAAGCATTTTGCTGTTTTATTCACAGCATTTGATGATGAAATAGTTTCCACAGATGTCTCCCGCTATATTGAAGATCCTGGGTTTGGGTACAAAGACTTTGCAAGGCGAGGAGAAGACCATCTGCCAACATTCAGAGCTCAGGTACCATCTCTTTAAAGTACATTCACTCAAAGAATGTTTGTTTATCTCATTACAGGGCAAACAGCATAAAGCAGTTGTAGTGGGGCATGTTTGTTGCATGCTCCTTTTCTTGTCCTGGTCCATTAAATAACTCGCAAGCTTCCATAAATCTACCTGAGATGAGTCTTTCACTGTTTGTAAATCTCAGACAATGGAAGACTTAGCTTTCAGTCTTATTCCAATTATTACCAGAATTAATGTTTGAAAACTGTAAAGCATATCACTAAATCTGGAATAAAAATGAAAGGTAGAAAAGAAAATTTCTTTCCTGTCCCTTCAGATGTTGTAGAAAAAAATCCCCTGGAAGAACTCTTTATTCCTGTCATTTTATCAAGTATTCTCCATCCAGTGGTTATCAATACCTAGATGTGTATATGTCTATGAGAACAATATGTGTCTATGAGAGTGAGTATCGTTCTCATATATGCACCAAATCACTGGACTTTGAATGACAGAAAAGGAGTTCTTAAATATGATTACTGAAGGTTTTGGCTATATTTGAATATATTTTTTTAGTACTGTTGAAAGAACAACAGGTACATTTTATCTGTACATTGTCTTACATATTTGCACCTTTTTCTATGACCAGACTCACGAACTTCTTCATGATATATATAACAGGAGGGACATTCTAGGTGATTCTGTTTCAACTTACAGAGTAGATTAATCAGCAGTCTAGTAATAAATTGTAAGCAATAAAAGAAATCTTAAACCAAATCAAAGAATTTAAATTTTAAAAAGGGTGCGGGAAAACTTCATGGTCAGAAGATGTTTCTAAGAAATAAAGCATCACTAATCACTCTCAGGAAATGTATTTAGCTATATAGCAGTCTCTGCTGCTCTGGATAATTTACTCTGCAGTCTTTATATGAGCCTAAAGTAGGTAGATATTGCCAAAAAGAATGAGGCAGAGTCGGTGCCTATAAATCAAACATTCTGCTTAACTACTTTAGGAGCAGCAGGCTCCCATGGAAAAAAGCTCTACAGAAGTTGAAATTGGAACTAAAACATCTCTGCTCTTAAATAAACAGGACAGCTTCTGGCCTGCATTCAGAGGAGTCACATTGATAATTTAACTTTATTAGTATGTCGTACTCTTCAGCCTCCCAAATGCTCTGCTATTAATGCTATTTAAATTGCAGTAGCATCCCAAGACTCTGCAATAAATCCAGTCCTTATTCTGATAAAACAAGGCTGCCTTTATCTCTGTGAGTTTAAATTTAGTAATAGGAAAAGGTATTCCATACGCAGCAGAATGTCTTTGAACAGGGTTTTTTTTCCCTTTTTCATTGTTAGTATGGATTAACTGCTGTTAGTGAGCAGCTTCTGGTTTTCAGAGGCTTTTGTGATGCCCCAGGTGTTCTGGACACTTTTACAGGGCTGACAGGTATGTCATATTTCTCACAAGCTTTACAGTATTTTGGACTGGCAGCTGGAGGCCAAATGTGATGTTGTGGCATGTTTCAGATGTCAGTGAATGGCTCTGTTAGACAGCTGAATATTGTCCTACATGCTCTTCCCCACTATCCTAATCAGGGGACCAGTCCAGTAGATGTGCTCTAAAGCACCTGGGTGAGGACCCTTGCCTAGCAGTACCTTTTGAAAACAGCTAGACACAGGAAGGACGTGGAGATGATGCCATCGATTGTAAGATGGCATCAGTGACTGAATGATTGAACACTTGCCAAGAATGTGGGCAAACTAACATGTTCTGTATAAGCGCAGCGTGGAGAGGGGTTTCACGCTGGTCTGAAGCAGGGTCATTCTCCATTGCTGATGCCATGTCACCACTCTGCAGAGATTTCCCGTGCCTGATGTGAGCAGGCAGACTTTTATCCTTGCAATCCAGGTGTTTATCTAAGTCCAAAGCAGCCTGGATTTTATTAGTTTGTTCAAGGACGGTTCAGCACTTTACCCAGCGAGTGTGCATCCTGGGTGGAAGTAGATACTCCATCTCTGCTCAGAGCTAAGCATCAAAGCCTCCAAGAGGAACAAGTTTGTAAACTTACAGGCCTATCCCACATGGCATGACACTGGATGGAGTGGCAGAGCAAACGGTGGAAAATTGCCTCAATGCTTTAAGAGAAGCTTGGGGTTTTTCTCCTGTAGGCTAATGATATCCAGCTGGAGGTGGGGTGCTCCAACATGATAGTCATTGCCAGGAAGCCTGGCAGAATGGAGCAGGTGATATAGATAAAGGATTCAAACTGGAAATTTTTTGAAGAGAGTAAAGTTATAACTAGCAGACTACAAAAACTATTGAGCTATAGAGATCAGATAGGGACTTCCACTTCATTTGTGCATTTATACAATTTCTTCTCTTCCTGCAGGACTATACCTGGGAAAATCATGGCTTTTCCCTTGTAAACAGGCTTTATTCTGATATTGGGCATCTCCTCGATGAGAAGTTTCGGATGGTATATAACCTCACATATAACACTATGGCAACCCATGAAGATGTTGATACAACTACACTAAGAAGAGCTTTATTTAACTATGTCCACTGTATGTATGGAATCAGGTATGGACAAAAATCCCCTAGCTTAGGAGTGCGTTTTAAACTGTGTAAACAGAATGAAAAATGAACCGTGTGAAAAGCATGATCTTAAAATGGAGATGGTCCCTCAGTCTGGAAGTTAAGAGGTTTTGCTGGCATATCAGTATAACATTTGCTTCCAGTGGAGAAAATGATTGTGAATCATGATGGAAATTATTACAGAAATGTCTTCTCTGAAGCCAGCCTGTATCTTTTGTTCAGAAAAGCAACATCCTAGTACTAAGCCTTTCAGATTCTCTGTCAACAGGTGGTTTTCTAGCATGTAAAATGCTCCAATTCCCAAACTTAAGAACATAATGCTGCAAAAGACCATGCTTTTAAAAACTTATATCCAACAGAGTGATTGCCTTTGTTATTTAGGTATGATGACTATGATTATGGAGAAGTTAATCAGTTACTTGAACGCAGCCTGAAGGTTTACATAAAGACAGTGACCTGCTACCCAGAGAGAACTACCAAGCGCATGTACGACAGTTACTGGCGTCAGTTCAAGCACTCGGAGAAGGTATGTATTTCAAAGACAAACGGGCTTCACAGAGACCCCCATGCTGTTTAAAAATGAAAATGTGGCAACACCTAAAAATGGCAGTATTTGTCAAACAAACTGTTTTTAACCATAGAAAAACAGATTAATTAATTGAGTGTTAGATATCAATTTTACAAAAAAAAAAAAAACAACCTAGTGTACTGGAAAGATTGGTTCTTTTTTTATATTTTGAGTGACTTCTCCATAAAATTGAACTGACACTGTAAAAGAAAAGTGGATAAACTTGGGAATGCAGAAGTGGTCAGCTATGCCAATACTTGGGATTTGGGGATCAAAAAAGGCCTTAACTCATATATGTAGATATAATCTTTGTGATTTTTTCATCAATAAAAATGTCAACATGTCTTCAGCTATCCAAGTTAAATGCTTCCTGACTAGAGTTGAGTGCTTGTGTGCCTGCTAGCCTATCCAGCATGTAAACTATTCCTTAATCTCTGCTCCTATATAGTGGTCACAGATGGTAGTAAAGAAAACAAAATATAATTCATAAAGATCTAATACAATTAGGGTGCAAAAATGGTTTTATTGGGACTTCTCAGATGGAAGATTGCTTAAAGCAGCGGTTGAGGCTAGTTCCTTGCAGTCCTAAGATTTTGTCTAGTATTGGCATGCTACACAGCTGTCTCTAGAGGAACTGGAGTCCTGCAGCAGGGTACAGGGAGAAAGAACAGTTTCTTGCAGCAATACTTTACTAAAGGTTAGAAATTTTAGCCTAAATGTGTAAACGTTGTTGTATTCAGAGGTGAACTAAATGGCTGATACAATTTTTAACAGGTTCATGTCAATCTACTTCTAATGGAAGCTCGTATGCAAGCTGAACTTCTGTATGCCCTTCGTGCCATAACTCGTCACTTAACCTGAAGCATTCGCTGGGCAGGAGTAAAGGAGTTTTTACGGCGTATGTAAAGACCTTTTGAAATAGATACACACCAGAAGCTGTTTGTGATGTAGCATCAGGTTATTCAATTCTCTAGTGTCAAAGTTTAGCCGTGCTTCTTGACGGCTGTAATGTGCAATGACGTGTTTTATTTTCTTGATGCTTAACATTACTAACGATAACAAAAGTAACACTGAGGAGCACTACTCTGCATTGTTTCCGCCTGGATTTCTGCACAGTGGTCAGGATCCTGAAACTGTTCTTCTTATATCCAATCCTAGCGCTTTGTTCTTTAAGCACTGGAGTGAAGTGCTTAGAGACTTCTTTTTCCAAGCAATCATTTTTCAGATTAGTGGAGTCCAGCAGAAGATCAGTTCTGCCTGTCCTGAGAATGTACCACCATGCCATGACTTGTGACCGAGACGTGCGGGCTGCGTTGCATTGAACTGCCCACTGGATTCTTCTGTGTCTCCTGGAGGCTGCTTGCCAGTCACTGTCTTACTACAGCAATTGAAGGTGATGCAAGATGTGGATGCAAACATTGAGCACACTTTAATGTGAAATTAATCATGATAAATCCTACAGCATGCTACTGAAGTGCAAAATTCATCTGCTTTGTCGTGCCCCTTCCCAAGAGAAGAGGCCTCACAATTTGCCATTTCAGCCACACTTACTGTGTTTCAATCATGCATAATCTTGTTTTACTGACAGTCACCCTCAGTTGTCCTCACAATATCCATGCTCATCACATGTTGCAATTTGTTTAGTTGGCACCTATAAAGTTAACACACAGGCTGACCAAAAATAGGGTTGTGGGTTTTTTTGCACTCTCTTCTTTCTCAATGTTTTAACTAAGGAAAGTAAAGGAAGGCTAGCATATCTGTTCTTTCATATTGGATGTATAGAAATTTATTTCCCATAATTTTTTCATAACATTAAATTTTAATATTCAAAGATTAAAAAGTTCTATGCATTAGTGTGAGTGAACAAAAGAAAAGTGCAATATTTAAAAAGAAAGCAAGCTTTTTTCCCTATCATGCCACTGCTAAAGTGTCCTTCTTATATAGCCATAAAGAAATTTTAAAACCAAATTTCTTTATTGTCTAAGGCCTAGCAGTTTTGTTTTAGCTTTTACGGCTTAAGACAACTGATACTGAGATGCCAAAGCATCCCCAAAACAAAGCATTCTTGGACAACGGTAATATTGGGGAAGGGAAGAAATAAGCTGCCAAAAATGTCACACTTTTGTGCTGTTCTCTGTTGCTTTTGACTAATTTTTAAGAGCACAAAATGTTGATATTTATAGCTTTATTTTGTATTGCATTTAATGAACCAGTGAAGTGCCTAAAGAGATGCTTAAACTTACCCGATAGGATGCAAGTTATCACTGCTTCAGCTTTTGTCTGTTGGTTTGGACTTTTCATATTTGAGGAGGGTGACCTTTATCTCTGTTGCATACATTCAAAACTAACTGGATAGGTTTATTTTTAATGTTCCATTGGATTGTAGAAGTTAATACAGGATTTTTTTTCATTTGTGATTGCAGAATAGTTTACAGAAATACTATCAGTCATATTTTAACACTTTTCATTGACAAAATCATGGACCAGTACGCTACTAAAGTTAGTTTTCTCTTCCCTTTTCCTGATACCGTGCTGTGACTTTGCATGTTGGTTTTTTCGCTTTATCTATCTGTTCCAGATTGGAAAGCTAAATGATTGTACACTTTTCTGCACTTTCAGACTGCAGACTCTGCATGTGAAAAACTTTTGAGGAAGAAATCAGTAATTATTTTTTTTTAATGTAATGTTGGCTATTTAGAAAACTACCCAATAGACAGCATCAGGCTCTCTTCTAGAGGGAGCATTGGGTAAAACATCAGATTTATTTATCTTGTATAGCTAACTGCAAAGATTTCTCAGAAGTATTGAGATGCTCATATATATATGAACTTAGATCAACTTTCTAAGTTGTTATGATCCTTTTTCCTCCCTCTTGTGACTGTAGTGGCCATACCTAATGGCTTTTGTGCATAAAACAGTTCTGCTGAGAGAAGTTTTCATGCAATACTTTCGTTTTTTTCAAGTGATGGGAACTGTACAGTACTACTTCAAATTCCTTTGCTTTGAAAAGTCAAGTAGTCCTCAAGAAGCACAGTTGAGCTCTGGAAAGGAGGTGAAACTAGATTTGGGTAACTAATATGATGGCTTAGTTTCCCTTCAGAAATGCAAAGACTCTTAGAGTAGGTTGAGTTTTACGTTTGGAAACATGAGTGCCTTTACTTCTTTCCTTATGAAATATACTTGCCAGCTCAAATGCCTTCTGAGTAAAGTACCTGAGCAGATTTGAAATCTAGAAACCATAAATGGATTGCTTCATAAAATTTGTAGTAAACCAGTGATTTTTTTTTTATTTTTTTTTTTTGAGGTGCCATATCAAGTCACATATGGCCTGCAAGACATTCCACCATAGGAAATGTCATTGTACAACTAGTTTGCTATTTCTCTTTTTTTCTTAATATTAAATGCAAACTTGAAACTTCTGGAAATGTTTTCCACGTGGCATTTTTTTTCAAAGTATTGCATTTACAGTGTAACAGTTTATAGCCTAGTTTTTATACTCAAATTTATGATTTTTAATAGATGTTTGTTCAGAATAGGTGTTTAAACAACTCTACCATACACTTTATGCACGCTTTAGGCTCACACTGTGCCAAATTTTAATGTGCAAGTGTTCTTGGATTTTTTGCATTTTTAAAGCACTCATGAATGTGAATCTTCACACTTTGTTCATTAATATGATTCTTAAAGAGTACCGTAATCATTAGAAGTGTAGATACTCTCCCTCTGTGTTCCTTTATTGGAATTGATATTTACCAGCATTAAAGTTAGTCCACAAAATCCCAGCCGTGACCAACATAAAAACAAAGTGTGCAGTCTCCTGTCTACTGAAGAGAAAGCTTCGTAGGTACAAATTAACCAGCTAGCACAGGGAATGCTGTAAGTAGGGAACAGAGCTTTTGAGCATGGACAGCTTCTTTCGTTGCAGAATAGCTTCAAAATGTGTGTTGCGATAGAGTACATTCTTGCTGAAGTGGCTCTATTTTTGGGGGTAATGAAGTGAAAAAGGTGCCGATTGGAGAAGGCATTTCCATTTCCCAGAACAGTCTGCCTGCAGCTGAACATCACAAGCATGCCATCATACAGGAGCAGAACCCATTTTAACTAGGGTACAGTTTGTACAGATAACTACTAAAGCTAGTGTTGTGGTATCCTATGAAAATTTTGGTGAGCTGTAGATGGATTTATTTTCATCAAGACTGAAATAAAACATACATTCTTTGTCCTAAAGCCTTCATTAAAATGAAAAGGATGTACTTTCAGCTTTAAGAGTTAAAGAATTGCCACTATCAGCTCCTCTTATGTATTAAAAAAATGTTAAGGACAGGAAAAATCAGTGATTGTAAAAATGATAAACATAGGTCTCTATAAAGTTAGAACAGATCAGAACAGAACAAAAAAGAAAATATTTTGCTTCTCTGTTACTTGAGTGCAGAAGGTCAAGGCACCAGATTCTTCAAAAGTATTTTTGTTCATAGTGATACTGATAGATGTTTTCCTGGGATTTGGAAAAAGCAGCTAGTTGCCTAAATTTCAGTGGGAATTTAAGCACGTAGCCACTTAGCAAAATCCTGCAAGGTGCCCACATGCATTTTTGAGTCAGATTTTTAAAGATACTTAGTCACCTAAATTTAATAGAATAAAATCAGTTTCCATAGAGATTAAAGGAATAATGTGTAGCCAGATCCGCGTGATTTGCAGCAATTGTTAATGAAATTGTTGTTTTGGGGACTTAATATAGACTTAGAGAAATCTTTCCCAAAGCAGTTAAACTGTAAGCTGCTGCTCTTGCAGAACAGGTTCTCAATGTTTCTCATGCATGTGTGTTTTCCATGAACATAGGCATGCATTTCAGGCTCATGTTCCAGAGTTTGGGCTCCTTTTTAGAAGAGCTGGATTATTTAACCTCTACTTGCAGAAAAGATTTATTGGTGGTAGCAAGTGCATGGCTTGTGCCTGAACTAAAAAGTTTTGGCCTGAAAGAAATACTCCAAATCTTCTTGATTTCAAGTGATGTTTTTTCGGTTACTTTCCTTAGAGGTTTGGATCCTTCTCCCATAAATAAGGGGTGATGTTGCACAAAATGGAGGGGAAGGGGAGTGGATTCATCATAAATGAACTTTCCCAGAGCTGATCTGAATATAAATCTGTAAGAATTGGTTTGCCATTAGCGATCATAGCAAGAGCTGGACAAAAATGTCAATTTTCACTATCTGAACTTCAGATGTATTCTCCCTAATGTCCCCCAGCATTATGTTTTCCTGAAGAGATGCATCCACCAGCTTCTCCTCAATTGGGAATTGTAAATTAAAATTTTTATTTCCAGATGAAAATGAATTTAGCATTTCATACTGACTGCATAGATCACAGGTGTGAGAGATGGAGATAGCACAGCAGTATGGGGAAACTTTAGGAGCATCTTGATCAGTGTTAATTTATCCCTCAGAGCACATTTCCTGACATGTAGTCATGCTGCTGCACCCCCAACACACATCAGGTCTCTCTTGCAGACATTTAATCCTTCTGCTGCTCACCAGGGACAAAAATTGTCATTTTCCACCCTGCCACAACCATCACCGTGCATCAAGTGCTTCCTGTCTTCCCAACCTCCTAGCCTTAACTTTGTAAAACAATGCTAGATTCCTATACCACCATTTGCTATTGAGTTCAAAGGGTCTTTCTTCTGTTCAGAAACACTTAATTGCCATATTAGGTTATTTCTGGACAGGAAAATCCTAAATCTGATTCAAAAGGATGACACTCAGTACTTGCTTACAACATTTAGGTAGCATTTGCCAGTAGTGTGTCAGATCCCATCTCTGGAGTTACAGTAATAATCCAGTGGCTCCATTAAGGAAATGCTTTCTTTGGCAAAACGCCCTGTGCTTGGGCTGTTCATCCATGCAGGTTTCTTTGAGGAACATCTAATGGGGGATTTGAGGTCCTCTTGTGCCAGGCAGGTTTACAAGGCTGTTGAGTCGGCAGCTCCTCGGGTGCCTTGCAACCGGGCAGACTGCAGCCAGCCTCTGGAACAAGTGGGTTTGGGTTTTTCTCATATCTATGGGATAAATCCAAATGCACGCCCTGGAGTGGCTGCTGGAGATGTAGGCAGGGTTGGGTGTTCCTACAGGTACTGAGTATCATCAGGGCTTGTGGAAAATAGAAATCTGGATTCTGCTCTTGTTCCCAACAGTAGTTACAGGTGGTATTGAAGGTGCCAATTAATATACTAATTGTGGGGAGCAAGCCATGCCATCAGCATCAGAAGGTACAGACCACAAGGGCTCTTGAGGGGACACAGCGCAGGAGGAGTTGACATGTTGGTCAGTTGAAGAAGCTTCACCAGTGTGTCCGAGAGGTTCTTGTGTATGTCTGCGCGTAGGGGAGGTGGTGGGAGATGCCTCCCACCAAGATGTCCAGAGGGCTTCTGTAGGGCAAGAGCTGGGACCCTTTCCTTACTCCAAGGATGGAGCAGGGGAAGGGAACCGTTCACTTCTGCCCAAGAAGAATGTGCCACTGCTGAATTACATTTTTTTGCCCCCATCAGCCCTTTGAAGGGAGTTTTCAGACAAAATGGGTGAGTCACCAAACATTGTGTCTCCAGCTGAAGGGTCTGGCGGGGCAGTGACAGCAGCAGGTCCAGACACACACGGTCCAAACCTGTTTCCCATTCCCCACTTCACACTCATGTCGTGCCACTAGACCCAAACCTCTTCCCCCCAGCCCAGCTGCCACGTGCCTGGGTGGCTGCAGGAGTAGCCCACTCAGGGTGGTGGGAGATGCGGCCACTTTTAGGGGAAAAATAATAATTAGGCTACAGCCCTTGGACTCTGCAGGGTGACACAGTCAGAAATCTTTTCACGACTGTGATCAGAACTGGATATAAACTGTAGCTTAAAAAAATAGAAATTTTGTAAACTTGAAATTTCTCAGTTTTACCCTTTTCTCCTTTTGCTGGAAAGCCACACGATGAATGTATATGCTTTATCTTTCTATCTGACATAACTGAAAATCAGACTGCCAACTCCTTGTTTTGTATTAGCATTTTTTTTTAAAAAAAAAAGTTTGTGAGCAATATATGTAGCATGCTGTGAACGTCTGTTTTGATCTTTATAGTTACTCTTTAATCCATCAGTATTAACACCAGTTCTTTTTTGTGTTCCCCTTGGTACTTCGTATGCAGTGTAAGCAGAAGCTGTGATCGGCTTTGCAGTCCTGTGCCGTGTTACTGTAACTCCTTGATTTTTTTAGGAAGCACCTGACTGTGGGCCACCCTGGGGCAGGCAGCGTGCCCGTACACGACTGCCACTTTTCGGTCTCTTGTACTATGTATAGTTTTAAGTAGAATAAGCTTTTTAACAGAATATTGATGCGGTTTATGAGTCACGCAGGCTGCAAGTGTCTGGTGTGTGAGAGTCTTTGTATTTATAGTTGTTGGGATTTGGTTTTTTGTTTTGTTGGGTTTTTTTTAATTCATAAAGTAGCAAACTTGATAAACATAGCCACTTTAAACTGCTCTTGCTAAACAGACCCTGCTGTAGATAAAATACCACTGTAGATACAGGGAGGCGTGCCGGCAGACCTCTCGACCATGGGTGAGCTGAACCCCTCTCTGCAAAAAGCACGGCCGCCCTGCGTTTGGCTGCATTTGGACCCAAACGCCGGGAAGGTCGGGGTCAGGCCTGTGTTTCAGCCCCCCGTGCCCATAAGCCTGCCACTGGCCGCCCCCCACGGTCTGCTCACCGGTGCACGGGGGTACACGTGAGCCTTACTGGCGTGGGAGGGATGGACGGACCAGCTGCTAGGCCAAAAACACGGGCATGGTGTTTCTGCAGCTGAAAAGCTTCCAAGCCTCTCTCGAGTGCAAAAACTAGCTCTTGATTTGCTGTCTGCAGAGCCCGGCATGTCGGGGGTAAGAAAGGGCATTGGCTCCCCATGGGCAGCTGTGGGTCTGAGCCCCCTTGCCCGCAGGCTGGGGCAGCAGGCAGGGCAGGGCAGTGCCCGGGGGGGGGGGGGTGGCCTTTCATTGCACCTCCCACCTCTCGCCCTCTGGACAGGGGGTAAATTGTACCCAGCCCCAGCCTGGCAGCTTCTTGCTGCCTCCTGCCACGCAGGTGTTTCGGGATGGAGGATTAAGGACAAAGCTCTGATCCTGCCACTGCCTCCCACCACCACGAAGCAGGGAAGCATGGTAGCTCTGTGGTCCCACAGTCCCTACAGCATCCCACGGGTGGGTGGCATATCACCTGTCCTGCCTTCTGGGCCACCACCTGCCCTGAGCTCCAGAGACATGCCACAGGCACCATGCTTTCGCAGGAGGTTTGCCTGCAAGGTGAGGCAGCTGCTAGGAGCTCACTGTGGGTTTCCACAACAGCTTTTATAATTTTTTTTTTTTCTGTTGTTGCTGGTTGGGGTTTTTTTTGTTGGGTGGTTTTTTTTTTTGCAGAGGACAGACTGACCTAGTGGGATGGATTTTTTTTTTTTTTGTGTGAGACTTCTGTTAGTTTTTAAGTTACCCGACTTGAATTTATCTGAACAGATGCAGAAGGAACTTTTTTTTTGTGAGTTAAGAGACAAATGCATTTTTAAACAAAGGAATCATGTATTAACATTTTAACAGCAATTCATAAATCTGCACTTTTTATGAGGTTTTGAAAAATCTATTTATAGGTACGGAACAATGGGGTTTGTTTAAAACTGTATCTCATTTATACTTGCTGAAATTACTTTCATTGTTATCAGTAGGAATTTCATTGGTTAAATAAAATGTATAAAACCTGTCTCTGGTTTGAACCATCATTTGCCACATGTGGGGAAACACATCTCTGGAGCAGAGCATCCTGTGTTTTGGGACAAGATCCAGTCCTGAAAGTGTGCTTCCCCTCCATGCCCCTGTCCTGGTTTTTAGTCTATGTGTTATTTATATAGAGATAATTTAATCTATACATAGATACAGATAATAATTCTATTTAATCTATGTGAATGTAGGTCCTGAAAAATGTATAGCGCTTGCCGAAGGGGATGTCTTTTAAACAGGCAGTTGTCAGTGATGAGGGACAGGGTGATGGGCATCATGATGTTCACTCGATATGGGGCTAGTCACCTTCCCCTTAGAAATTTGTTTTGTGAAAGCCACGGGCAGTGGGATGCACCAGGAGCTACTCCCTCTTCAGGGAGCCCTGAGCGAGCCCCAGAGCAGAAGTGGGTGAGAGCCATAAAATCATGAAGGAAACGCAAAGGAGAGAGGTTGTGTGTGCAGAGAGTGCTGACTCAGGGCAATGCCAAGCTTATCTAACAGCCAAATTGCCCCCAAGCCCCCGTGGTCCTGCCATCTGCCCCATCCAGCCCCCAGGGAGTGCTGAGGGATCACCGAGGGGGTTTGTCCTGGGAGAGATGCTCATCTCCAAAACTAGTTATCACAAGGTGCTGACCTGAGGTGTTTTGGGTGTATCTTACCCTCCAGCTGCTGGATGCTCAGCTGGCCTGTCCTCGCCTCACCCTGTAATGGAAATAGCCCCCCAAAAACACATTACCAGTTCTGTTAGAGGTAGAGTGTACCCTGAGGAGGGCTGTGATCAAGGGCTGTCACAGCACAGCCATTACATACTGGCATCTTCAGCTGGTTCAGCTTCATCCTGCCCTGAAAAACATACTTACCACAACAAAAAAAAGTAGATCTGTAAATATATAAAGAGCTTACTTATTTGCTTTCAGTGGGAGTTTCAAAATACTGAAAATACCTATCATCTTGGGTCCAGGCAGACCTTCCCATCCCCTTACGGCCACTGAGCTCCGGACTGGAGGGAGGGTGACTGTATCACCAGCACCATTGAGAAAAAGATGAAAAACTTGGAATATTCCTCAAAGCCAAGGGCTGCTGTGGAGTTCCTGCTTTACTTCCTAAAGGTCCCACAGACAAGGGTACCCAGCACAGGTGGAGGACAGCCCCACTCCCCCGGGACTCCAGGCTTGCCCTGCACCCCACCCTCACCTCCAGCTGGTTCCCCCCAGGACAGTCAAAGACAAAAACGTTTGTGTGTGTTGGTGATTCCCCAGACCTTCGCCTTGACCATCCTCCCCAGGCCACTATGGCTCTGCTGCCATCTAGCCACATGCCTGCTGGCTTCTGCTCCCGCACCCGCTCGCCCTGGCACCCAGCCCATGGCCGGAGAAAGCCAGAGACCGCAGGGTGGTGGCAGACCAGGGACCGCGTCACAGGGATGCTCATGCCCACGCCAGGTGGCCACGGGACAGTCTCCCAGCACCCCATAGGTGACCCCCCTGGGATGCCCCCTAGGATCTGGGAAAGGGCCATGCCTGGGCTAAGGGTGGGCAGCCCTGCACAGGTGTCATATCCTTGGGGAGACCCAGCTGGGCTGACCCCAAGCCTCCCCAGGTCCCTCCCCAGCCTCACAAAGCACGGGGAGACGCCCCAGTGTGCCCCATGACTGTCATCAGCTGGGAGCACGGCCACCCCCAGCCTCCCGGACAGAGCCAAAAAGCCATGAGCAGCAGCAGGGTGGCCAGCAGCAGTGTGTGCCACCGCAAGCAGAGAGCAGGCGCCCACTCATGGTTCAGGCAAGCCCACATTTGTAGGGTTGGATTTCAGCTTGTACTGGGGTCTCCTTGGCCTCTTCCCAGCATCGCCTCAGGCTCCTCATGCTGTGGCACTGGGAAGAAATGGTGACCAGCCCCAGGCCCCTGTACAGGGCAACTACTGGATCCTCTCTACCAAATGTTTGCATTAACTGCTGCTGAAGCACACCCACCAGCTCATGACTTGATTTCAACGCTGCAAGCTAAATTAGCCCAAATTATAGGCCACGTGGGAGCATGTAAACCCCCCCAATAACTTTTAATTTGATCATGACAGAGCAATCTGGTGAGGCACCTGGACAGCAGAGCAGAGGCTCTGCAAATCTGAGCTAGGATTATGAATAACATCACTCATCATGCTTTCAATGTATAGAAGAAGATAATCACTGGATTTGTATTTGCTGCTAAACTAAAACCTACCCTCCGCATCCTCCACATGTGCTTTTTGTCCTCAGGCTTTCTTCAGGCCCTTGGAGCAAAACTTGAATGTTTCTGACCTACAGGAAAGTGCTTTTGCAGAGGGGAAGTCCTCCTTCTCCTCCTGCCTGTGACTGGTGCTTGGAGTACCAACATGTCCAGGGAACAAAACTGCCAAAAACTGGATACACAAAATACAAAAAATGTGATTTCAGCCAAAACTGAAGTGTTTTAGCAGTCATGACCTGCAACATTCAGTTTTGACTTGCCCAGCAATGAGTTCCCCAGAAGTTTGTTGCTTCAGTGTGTGACCCAACAGAAGAGAGTTTTAGCTTCAGCCCAGTCCACCTCTCCCATGTTGTCTCTCACGATGCACTGAAAGCACCAGGAGAAGAGCTGCGCTGGGGAGATGATGCTGCCTGAATACAGACTTTTAACTTGTCTTGCTACATTACCTAGCTAATCTCTCTTGGCTTTCTCTGCAACGAGTGGAGAGATGGGGAGACTCCACCAGAGGGTGACATCTGACCTGAATCATCTCCTGGGGAAGTCTGATCCTCCTCCACCCTCCACGTCAGGGGAAACACAGTTGGACTGCAGCATTCAGCTTGCAGAAGATTAAACTCCAGCTCGCATCTTCTGTACAGCACAGTGATACTAAAAAGATCTGCTGAAAACATTTTTTTATTAGATTTAAGCTAACCCCTAGGATTTTTCTTTCTGTTTTTCGTGATGAAAAAGAAAAACAAGAAAAATGCAATTTTTGCAAAAAACAGGAACAGAAGCAGCTCAGCTGGTAGCATCCTTACTAGCTCTAATTAGTAGACCTGAGTACAAGTCCCCACCACCACAGAGACCCAGAGCCTCAGTGCTGGGTCCCCTGGAGTCTCAGTGCTGGGTCCCCTGGAGTCCCAGCAATGCTGGCAGGGCATGTTGCGGGAATGAGCTCAGTGCTGAGCACCTGCACCTGCATCTGCTCACAGCTGGGAACGGGTAATGGAGAAAGAGTGAGACTTTGAATGCACTCCTGAGAGAAATAAAAGACAGGAACCAGGTTCCCAGATACATCCCACTCTACAAAGCCTCTCTCTGACTGGGCATGGGGGGATGATCTGTGGCATTACAGGATCTGGGGATGAACAAAACTATCTTCCATCGCTGGAGCCCAAGCCCCTATGCCCTAGTCCTTGATGACACCCAGCATCTGAGTTGTCACCTTTTCTCCTTAACTGTCTACTGGTGGGATGATGAGCCTCAGAGATCATTTGCACCTCCTGATACCAAGACCCTAATTGTTACCATTCAAACCTCTTCTGCTGCCACTGGGCTCCGTGGTCTCACAAAGCCTTGACAAGGAAATCCCTTTGCTCCACACAAATAACTCATCTCAATTTTGCAGAGTGCAGTGTTTTTTTCAAGTGGAGGCTATCACCTACAGTGCAAAACTGTACAGTTACATCCTGCAGATGCCTGAGGGTGAAGGATGCACTCAGCCACCCCAGAAATATGCATGTTTTCCATGAACTCAAAAAATCGTGTGCCAGGTTCTTTGGGGAATGGACTCACTACACACAGGTCAGGCCAACTCATAGGATTTGGGGTGCACACGGTGGTTAATCCTGTCTGTTGCAGTGGGACCACACATAAACCCCTACCACTGCCCAGCACTGGGGGGCGTTTCCAGCAGCACTCAGGAGGCATCAGCCCCTGGTATCATTCCTTTTCCACCAATGTGGAAAAGACCATCCCACCTGTACAATCATCTGGGTGACCCATGTCAATGGACACCTCAAAGGTCTCCACGGGTTGGACAAGCCCCATCAGCCACCAACCCCAGCTAAGCTTCACTGGCCCCAGCTTTAGGCATCCAGATGACGTGCCCAGGTGAAATCCTAGTGAGATATTTACACTAAATGGAGGGAGTCCGGTGCCTGCAGATAAGAGATGTTAAATGCCCACACTTGGGTGGCATCAATCCAGATAGTGATGTCCCCCTGAGTTTACTGTACCGTTCCTCTGGAGCTGCTCCACTCATCTCAGCAGCTTGTTGGTGTCAGGACCAAGCAGAGACCACTCCTCAGCCATTACTGTTCATTATTTAGCTACCACCTACTTTGGTTCATAGAATCATAGAGTCATGGAATGGTTTGGCTTGGAAGGGACCTTTAAAGATTTTCTAGTCCAATTCCCCTGCAATGAGCATCTTCAACCAGATCAGATTGCTCAGAGCCCCATCCAATCTAACATTGAATGTTTTCAGGGATGGGGCATCTACCACCTCTCTGGGCAACCTGTTCCAGGGTTTCACCACCCTCATCATAAAAAATTTCTTCCTTAAATCGAGTCTGAAACATCCCATCCATCTGCTGCTCTTCTCCCACCAGTGAGGACCCCCCATAGTTCTTCCCCTGCCCACTAGCATTGTCCTGTTCACCTGCCACAGCTCCTGGCTTTGGTCCACAATCATCTTCTACGAGCAGACACTGGGAGGTTTGGCAACATCTGCAATATCACAGCAGTAAACACACAGTGACATCTGCTCCAAATGTCCCTTTTCCACCATCTTAACTTAGTTTAAAACATCAAGTTGTTAATAAAGGTGTTTCTGCAGAGGAATTTGAAGCCACTGCTTCAGCTGTGCAGGCAACTTTGCTCTGTCTCAGTGTAAAACGGCTTCTACCTCCCAGGGAAATGGTCACATCTTCAGCAATTTTTGAAAGGAAACAGGGTTTTTTCACCCTTACAAATGGGAGAAAATGACAGGCCATGGCTGTAAGGGCACTCCTCTGAGATGGAGACAGCCATGGTCAGTGCCAGACCTGGCTTTAGGCAGGAGCGGGTGCTGAATGTCCACATCCAAAACTCTAATCCAGACCCTGGGCTGCCCTTGGATGATTCTGGACCTGAAAAATCTTTTACACTAAAAATGGCAAATTGCCATGAAAAGAACCCTGTTTGATAAATCACCCCGTTCTGACAGGATATATTTCCTTGGAGATTTTCCAACCAGCTGTAACACTAACACCACTGGAAAGTCTGCAGGCCTTTCTGCTTGGCTGGAAACACCAGTTTTGTGGAAATCAATGACAGATGTTACCCAGTGTGAGATCCATTCCCAAATCGAAAGAAGTCCAACAGCCTGGGAGACCATGTGGCAAAGAGAAATTGTCCCATGCCAAACCAGTGGGATTGCAATCTCGCTAACACACACACCTTGGACACGCCTCACGCTCCTTGCTCTCAGGCAATCCTTCCTGGCCAATCGAGTTACACTGGTATTTCTTTTCCAATATCTTTTCCATTTTCTGGCACTGACTACGCTGGAGAGATAACCTGTGAACAAGCATGGCTCTGTTCCCTGCCAAACTGAAGCAGCTCCCTGGCTGGAGGGAGGTGCAGGGCTGGTGATGGAGAGGTGAGCAGCTCCGAAACATGCAATGGCAGCAGAGGTGTGACCCAGAGGACCTGAGCCCAGGGCTGAGACCGAGGGGCCGTGCTGCCAGGGTTGCTGAGTCCCTCTGCCGTCAGTGCCCAGTCCTGGAGTGAATGCAGCAGAGACAAGGGTCACCTCAAGGTGCACAGAGACCCCTGTGTCGATGCGTTGGGTGATCTGGATGAGGCAGGGACATCTTTCACTAGACCAGGTTGCTCAAAGCTCCATCCAACCTGGTCTTGGCCTCTTTCAATGATGGGGCATCCACAACTTCTCTGGGTAACCTGTGCCAGTGTCTCACCAGTTCCTGCAGAGAGGAATGCAGACTTTACCAGAGGGTTTCATCTGCCCAAAGAGAGGTACCTGCAAAATGCAGGTGCCAACATCCGGTTTACTCATCCCAGGATCTCTATACTGTCAGTGGAGGAAAATGGTCACTTTTAGGTAGTGTTTTGTTCTCCTCCTAAAGAAGTTGTGATAAAACTGGCCAAGGGAATGACACTGCACAAGAGGGAGTTTCTCCCTGTCAACTGCAAAAAATCATCCTGCTGTGATGTGTTTTTCTGTGTCAGAACTGTCCATCATGCTGCAGCCCAGGTGCACCTCACCGCATCTCACAAGAATAAAACATCCCCTCTCCCTCTTTCTTCTGGCACATACAGAGATAAATTCACTGCCTGCAACCCCCCAGCTTTTACCTACATATTCTGCAACTTAATGAATTGACTCTTTTAAAGTGCTTTGAGAGAGGAAAGGTGTTTTAAAAGCACAAAAGGGCCATTAATATCAGATGTCAAGCTGTAACAAAGAACAACTGTGCTGCTGGTGCTTTCTTGATTAGTCAGGGTACCCCGGGTTGCATTATCTTGTTTGCAACCATGACAGAAATGTGATACCAGCCCCTCTTTGGAAAAGTAACTTTTATTTTTTTGAAGCCATATGTTTCCAAGGATAGAGTAAAGCTCAAAAGCCATAAATCATGCCCAGATAAGAATAATCTCAAACAATAGTTAGTTTGTAGCAGGATGTTGCTTGTTCTGTGATAATTGCTCAGCGTTTGAGGCAGATTTCCCATTGCCTGCTCAGACATGCTGCAATGCCCCGTGCTGGCTGCGGTTCTTAGCATTTGAAATCTGAGCATGTTAAGACAATTTTAATAATACTGTTTCACATCTTCCCAAATCCTACAGTGCTGCAGCCCCTTAGATTTCAAGGACTGTCCACTTGTGGTCAGAAGACACGGTTGCAGCACGGAGACCTGCTGGCCTGACCCGAGCTGGGCTGGGTAGCGATGGTGATGGAGGTGTGGCAGTGCAGACCTCCAGAGGTGCCTCAGCTTTGCTGCTTCTCAGCCCATGAGCTCCCATGTCACTCCGACCAGGGGTGCACTGGAGATGCTGGTGGAGCTGGGATGTGGGGGCTGCTGGGTTAAGGTGTGGGGAAGCTGCTCTGGGTGCAGGACCCCCAAGAAGTGCATTGCCGGCTGCTGTGCAGCACTTCACAGCTAAGATGGGTCAAAGATGAAGCCACGCAGAAGGCACGAGACAGACAGCTGTGGGGGGCAGCTACCTCGTCCCCAATGCTTGGGCTGCACTTGAGAGCTTCTGCCACCACGTGTGCCTTCAGAGGCTGCTGGGGACCCTGGGTCTCCCAGGCTGGTGCCCCTGTCACCCCACCCTGGCATCTCCTGGGACCTGAGATGGCTGCTTTCCTGCCTTGGCAGCTGCCACATAGTCCAGGAGGAGTGCTGGAGTTGGGACAGGGTCTCAAGGAGGAGTGAGAAACCAGGTCCACATCTGGCTCTGCAGCAGGGATGGCACATTCAAGTAGGCAGAGATGCAAAGTTTGGAGAGCATCCGCGGGCTGCTGTCTGCCTGCTGGGAGAAGTAACCTGGACCTGAAATCCCAAACCAACAGCTCTGAGGTGAAGAAGGGATGTGTAAAACGCCACTGACTTCACCCAGCTATACCCATATTGACACACAAAACCTGCCTTTCCTTTTGAACAAAGCCAGTGCTGCTTGCAGGTGGCCTCTTTCTCTCCACAAACCAGCTGTGGCCTGTGAAGAGTGAGACAAGGAGTCATTCTCTCTCCCCACTCATCCCACCATGTCTCCACTTCATTTGGCATCCCTAACAATGCCATTAGCATCATTGCCAAACAGAATGCCACCTGGTCAGGGTGTGCTGGTCTAGGCCGTGCATGCACAGCTGGTTTGCACTGAACACAGCCCCTGAGCTAAAGAAACAACACTCTGTTGCAGCCATGAACCATTCAAATTCCCTTAACCCTCTGAATCCATTCCCCCCCCCCAGCTCAACCTTGCTGCAGGCAGCAGGAGGCAGACAGGCAAAGCTGCTGTGTTGAGTAATTGGGCTATCTTCAACCCAGGACTGGCCACCACCAACACAGCACTGCTGCATCCCCCATGGGGACAGCAACACTGACTTGCACACCCCTGGGACTCCTTAGGGGATGCTATGGCAGATTAGAGGTCCACAACCAACCTGGTGCTGGAGGGAGAGACAGAGGTGGGGGTGAAGGGAAGGATCTATGTATGTAGGACTCCTAAATGCCTCTTGGAGTCCAGCTGGAACAAATGCTACTGAGACCGAGAGCCTCCCTCCTGCAGGCAGCTGCACCAAGAGATCCAAAGCCCCTTGTGAGTCCAGTCCTGGGGAAGGGCAGCACCCCCGTGCCCTCCTCCAGCAGCAGCAGCAGCTATGCCCCTCTGCTGGTTTTGGCCAGGGTAGAGTTAATTTTCTTCATGGCAGCTAGTATGGGGCTATGTTTTGGATTTGTGCTGGAAACAGTGTTAATAATTCAAGGATGTTTTAGTTATTGCTGAGCAGTGCTTACACAGAGTCAAGCCCTTTTCTGCTTCTCACCCCACCGCACCAGCGAGTAGGCTGGGGGTGCACAAGAAGTTGGGAGGGGACACAGCTGGGACAGCTGACCCCGACTGACCATATCACATCATGCTCAGCATATAAAGCTGGGGGGAGAGAAGGAAGGGGAGGGACATTCAGAGTGATGGTGTTTTGTCTCACATGATGGAGCCTCGCTTTCCTGGAGATGGCTGACCACCTGCCTGCTGATGGAAGTAGTGAGTGAATTCCTTGTTTTGCTTTGCTTGCACGTGTGGCTTTTGCTTTACCTGTTAAACTGCCTTTATCTCAACCCATGAGTTTTCTCTTTTACTCTTCTGATTCTTTCCCCATCCCACTGGGGGGTGGGACGGGGACTGAGTGAGCAGCTGTGTGGAGCTTAGTTGTCAGCTGGGGTTAAACCACGACAGCCCCTCATCCAGCTGCAAACCCCTGATGGTCCCCTGCAAAGCCCCCACATGTACTCTGGCTCTGGTGTCCCAGATGTTGGGTATCCTGGCCCACACTGGCAGGGAGAAGAGGTGAAGAGCAAGCAGAGAGGACAAGCGGTGCAGAGAGGGGTTGGGTCCCCCTCCAATATAAATGTGTCTGCTTGTGCATGGGCTCACCAAGTGGGTATTTACACAGCTGCACCCCAGATCCCACTCCTGACTTTCTTCCCACCTGACAGTCCATAGTCCCCACAGGAGACAGAGGCAACACAACTGCTTTTTCCCTCCTCCAGGTTTCCAAAACCAGCTAAGGAGGGGAAATGCCCAGCAAAAGGCTTTGCTGTTAGTGCTCAGGTTGAGCTTGGCCATGCTGGTTCCTGCAGCTGCGACAGCCATGTGACCTCTCCTCCTCTTGCTGGTGGCAGTGGCCTCTTTCACAAGCGCTGCCAGGACCTCCAAGTGCAAGTAATTTGCCACAAGTATCCTATTCCCTCTGCCTTTTCTCTCCCGGATGCTGGACTACCTTCCCTGACATCCCTCAGGTCAGCTTCACTCCCAGCACATCACTAAGGTTACCCACCTGCCCTGCCCAGGGCTGGCTACAGCCCCACTCCAACTCTACCTCCAGGCAGGGGCTATGAAAACACCAAATCACCCCATGTGAAAGCAGCAAAATCTCCCCCGTGCTCCCCATGCATCTCCTCTCCCATGTCCCTTCTCTATAAGGATGACCCTGCTGCCAGCCCAGACCAGTGGTAATGGCAGAGCTGCTTTTCTTTTGCCCTAGATAGAAACCCAGGAGGATCATTTTTCCCCATGGACGCATGCTTTCAAAACAAGCCTCAGAAGGATGGCTGTGGTGTGCCCATCACCAGCCTGGGCATCATCTCACAGAGACCTCAGACACATAAATAGCACTGCGTGCTTGGGGAGCTGTGAGCTCTCAAGGGAGGCAGGGCAGGCTGGCAGCTGATTCAAAGCCAAAAGTGTGATGTCCAGGTGCTGCTGGGCTTTGGAGCAGGCACAAGGGCTTCAGGGCTGAGACATTCAGGGGCTTAGACCTTCAGGGAATGCCATCTCTTGAAGCTTCAGGGCTTAGACCTCCAGTGGTCACCAGCGAGCAAGGAAGGGTTGGGGGAAGATGACCTTGGTATGGCTAAGGGAAAATGTTTTTCCACCAAGCAATAGAATGGGCAGCGGATCTTTCCTCACAGCAAGATCCATGCAATTCCAGATGCCTGGAAAGACCTGAGGACTACAAGATACACTCAGTCTCATCCCCTCTGTCAGTGGGAGCCCGCTGCAATAAGCAGTGCAACCAACAGCAGGACCTTGTTCCCATCCCACCCACTCCCCACTGTTTCCCAGACCCAAATCCTTGCACCCTTGCCTCCTTCTCCTTTCTCCAGGTCCCAGAAAACCCTCTGTAACTAAAATCTTCCCCTCACCACCACCTCCCTGGCAGAGATGGGCTTCTGCAGAACTCACTGCCAGTGCATAAGTCTCAGTGTTATCATAGCCAGAAAGAAATAACCTCGTACCACATTTAGGGCAAATCTCCCAGAGGAAGCATCTTGACATCTACAAATCACAGAAACTTTGTGGCCTGCACCGATAAAACCTGAGCACTTTACAACACACAGAACTTGAGTTACAATGGTGGCAGCCCTCAGCGACGTTACCTCAGCCCTCCCTGTTACGCCCCAGTTGGTTCATTATTATTAATGTCACTACAATAAATACCAGAACAAAATTGACAGTGTTTGGCCATGTATCTTAAAGCATTGCCTCAGTCCTCCTTCAGTCCGTGTCTTGGCAGCCTTGATTTCCATCCCTATCAGTCATCAGAGGAGCCTTTAGGGACAAACCGTTTGACTATGTGACCAGCCAGGTAATAAAAGCCGTGCAGAAGTGCAGCTGTGGCATCGATGACCAGTGAGAAGGTGCCCCCGATCCCAGTGGCCATGTCTCTGAGGACGGAGGGAATGGCACAGATGGAGTGGTAAGGGAAAGCAGCGAGGTGAAGGACAAACCCCACGGGGATGCGCAGGATGCTGTAGGTGAGGGACACCACATCTTGAACAATTTGCAGGAAGCCCAGGAAGATGTTGACGATGACCCTCCCCACGTCATAGGGGATGCTGATGAGCACCATGCTGATGGCTTTAAGGTAGGACACCACCCCGTTCCACAGGCTATAGACTCCATCCAGAACTGTACCACCAACTCGCTTGATAACAAGCCACAGAAAATAAAACACAAATTTCACCAGCTCCACAAACACGTAGATGACGAGTTCCAGAATTTTGATGAAAGGGGTAGCAATGATGCCAGCCACTTTTCTCACAAAGCCACTGTCTTTGGCCTCCTGGTTGTCACTTATTCCTACTTGCTCTCCAGAGCGGATCTGACTGACAGCTTGCAGTATTGCTTCTGTTTTCCCCTGGCTTTGGTTGTCTTCCCCACAGTTGCCCTTGAACAAGTGAACTCCTGCTAGAAGTTGCTTCTCCAGCTCTCCCACTGCGAGGTCCACCAAGCTGTTTTCATCATTCATTTTTTTCACTAGTCCCAGGGACCACCCCTCTGGAGCATCACAGCAAGCTGCCAGCCAGAGGGTCTCTGGCACTGACACCTTGCCTTTAACTCGGACACTGGAAGGAATTGCACCTGCAAGGAGATACAGATGATCCTTCTTGGAGCAGTGAGGGACCAGAGCTTGCTCCACTACCCTCCCGATGTCTCTGTGCCAGCTTTTGCTCAGAGATGGGCTCAGAGGCACGGCGTTTGTGAGCGTGTAAGTGGCCATCTGGAAATCCTCCTCATTGAGCAAGCTGGGATTGAGCAACCCTCTCTCATAACCAGAGCCCACATAGTCTGAGGTCAGGGCTTGATTTGCACCAAGGTTGGCCACAGTACCAACAATATTGGCTTCATGAACCATCTCACGCAGGTCATTTTCTGGATCGTCTATCTGAAATAGTAGAGAGAAGAGTTACTGGATGCAATTTGCTTCAGACCACATCGTGCTCTCCCTCCTTATTTTCCTTGCAGCGCTTCAGAGGAGCGTATGCTCTACTTAGCTACCCTGACAAACACATAGGTTTAGGCTGCAAGGGATGCTTGCAGCTCTCCAGTCTGGGACACAACACAACAGAGCCTCCAAAATCTCACCAGCCATCCTGGACCAAGCTGCTAACTTGTGGTTCTCTTTCTAGAAGAGATTTTTAAGACCAATAGATGGCTTGATTTAGGGCACTGTTCTCACCTCGTACAACGGTTCATTTAAACACGTACTGTGGCACCTTAATTCAGTCCCTCTAAACTACCAAATCCAAACCATGGAGAAAAAACCCATGGTATATAAGATGCCTAGAGAAGTCATTTACTTCTCACCACTGATTGTGTAAGAAGCCAGAATAAAAACCAGGCACCATGGCAGGTGACCTGAACTTCCCTGCCTTGAACACAGACATTGCAGCGAGCTTCTAGGGCTCTCTGAAGGCTTGTCATTGATAGTCTGAACCTCACGTCATTAACAGTCTGAACCTCATCCTTCACGACCCCACACCTCTCGGCGTAACATGGGCAAGGATGCCATCACCACAGGTCCTTAATGGAATCTGTGCTACTTGCTCATGTCTGCCATTCCCATGCTGCAGAGCCAGAGGTAGCAATTGCTGCAGCAGGAATTTGTCCTGGAGTCATGCACAGAGCCATGCACAGGGAGGTAACAAGCAGTGGGAGCAGAAGCACTAAATGTCAGGTTGTGCTCAGGTCTTTCTTGGGCAGCCGCAGCTCTGTGTGCTCCTTAGACACTCCTATTGACACTGCCTGCAGCTGCTCCAAGGGGGTGTGCCAGATTGTCATTTTCTTCCCCAAATTAGAGGGTGACCATGTTGGTAGAAGCTCAGGGGTGGCAGACGGTCTCCAGCAGTTGCTGACTCCTGTAGTCTCTGTTTCTGAGGCTGTGGCCCTCCGGTCCCAGCACTGTGCTGGCCCAATTAAATCTGCTGTCTTTGCTCCTGGCCTATAGACTGTTTATTGCACCATATAATATGTACTTTAGAGGCACCTATGGCAAACAATTCATTTTCCACCTTGAATCACTCCCCAGTCATCCTTCCCCTTCCCTTGGCCATCCTGCAATGCACTTGGACAGATGTCCACTTACATCCTTGCAACCTCATGCAGAGTTTGCATCCTCTTAGTGCCGCATTACCTTCCCACAGCTCTGCAACAGCTTTTGCTGAGAGCCAGGGTGAAAGGGCCATCGCCAGCGACTGTCAGCAGCTATTCATCACCCTTGCCGTAGGACTGAGCTCTGGCTGGCCTCCTGCAGCAGCCAAGCCCCTGCGGTCCAGGCTCAGGGCTCCCTCCGCACCAAGGCTGGTCACAGTGCCAACACTGGCCACTGCAGAGGGCTGCATTACCCCCATGTCCTGCTAGGAGGTTGCTTGCACTTCATTTTGAAGCATCTGATGCTGATTGCTTCAGGACTGGAAGGATCACAGCAAGTCCTAAGTGCTGATGCGCAAGTTGTAGCTTTTTCTAAATCCACCACTTAAAAAAGACTCATGCTGTGCCTTGTTCTGCTCCTCTTGCTCAGACACCCCAAACTCATGGGCTGCAGCTGGCTAATGAGGCCAGACATCTTGCATTCCACAAAATCACTGTCCCTTCCTGCCCCCCAACCCATTTTCCCTGTTCTGATGAGATGGCAGTGTTGTGCCAAGGGATGCACCCGGTGCATTTAATCTCACAGTACAGGTGGTGGGGGAGCAGGCACAGGTATGAAGCTGTGCCTGGGAGCAGCTCCCTGTGTTATGGCCCTTTTGAGCCTGACACCCTTGCAGAGACACTCACCCCTTCTTGTTCCCATGGCAGCACTGCAGCCCCTTTCCTGCTTCAGGACTCTACTGCCTTCTCGACAAATGAAGTGAAATGGTGGAAGAGGGCTGAGGTGCCACACCACAAGGACAGGTGGACCTAAGATGGGTCAGGTCTGTCTCCTGACAGAGATTCCCAGCCTACAGGATGCAAATAGTATAAACTTCATTTTCTCTCCTTATGAGCTGATGCATGCAAACCTTGAGGTGCCTATCAAGAAAATATGTCTCTGGTTACCTGTTCAGCTGCAGGCTTTTGCACATACCATTGTGATTGTTTAGGCACAATTAAAAAAACATGATAAAAATGTGGCTGTTCATGCATAAGGCTCTGACATCACCAAGTTATGCTTATAATAACTCATATTATGGTTTGTAATAACTCATGTGTAACTGAGGTTTTCCTGCCTACTCCAGCTCAGCCCCAAAGGCAGCTGTCTCCAGCACTGCATCTAATCTATATTGCAACCTACCTTTCCTCACTGCTTCAAAAAGTTTTTGGTTTGTGTCACTGCCAAAGCATACCTGCATTCATGGAGTCAGCCATAAGCCACCTGTTCAAATAACCTGGAACAGCTAAGGGCAAGATCCAAGCAGACAGGTAAACACCTCATCCATAGGATGGGGATTTAAAAATAAATTATGCATCTGAACACCTGTATGGTTGTTACAATATTGATGTGTTTCATAAAGTGGGAGTTGCACTTTCACAGAAGGGGTAGAGGCAGAGGGGGATTAAAAGTTTGGCAACACCTATTAGAGCAGGCAACTTCCATCAAGTTTGGTCATTCGACAGTGTAGAACGCTGTTACCTCCCACCTTCCCCACCCTAGTACCATTCCAGGTGAACTTCAGCATCCCACTCCCCTCGCTGCTTCCTCAGGCATGCTTATATAGTCTTTGATTGCAGTGGACATACTTCATCTACCTTTAGTACAGGTCCCAGGGAGGAGGCACAGTGCATCTTAGACCAAAAGGTTTCTGTTGTACGACGTTCACATGAGTGGCTCTAGAATTACCTGTTTCTCTTGACTGTCTACCAAGAGAGCTGGTAAGAGTAGCTCAGAGGTAGCTAGAGTTGGGCTATGCAAATCCCACCTTGGTCATCTGGCTGGTGGTTAGTCATCAACCAAATGAAAACACAAGGTGATTCATCCAGCCCGTCATACATAAGGATAGAAAAAGCAACTCCAGAGTTTTCCACCTCTCTCTAAGCTATAGAACGAGTCAAAACCATAGGTTTTCAGACAACTGAAATGAGATGAGGTGAAAGCCACCTAAAGGTGATTTGCTCTTAACCCCTAGGAAATCTGTGGCAGAGCAGGTTTTCAGACCCGAGCCTGGGGGAGTCCCATCAGTGCCCTGCTCATCAGCCTACCTTGCCTGCTCTCTAATTTTTCACTAATTGCTGAATTAATTCGCTGTTTCCAGCTGCCAATAGGCAGTGGGTGGCACTAACATTCCTCGCACTTCTCACCCAATTACTGCCCCTGTGCTACATTTGGCATTTGTTTCTCAGGCAGACATTCCTGAGGAGGTAGGCATGCAGTGAGTGAGATGGTGCCCTCACCACTTACATCATTACCCAAAATAAAAGCATGTGGCAACCCTGAGGCCCCCACCAGAGTGCAGAGAGCATTTTTATAGTGTTTTCTTTCTGCTTGCTGTGTCTCTGTATCTCCATGTGCATGCACATAGGCATAACCACAGGCCACTGTGCAGCCGAGTCTGCTCATACCCAGCTACCCCTGTCTTGGCAAGAAAATTACCCATAAAGTAGGCAATATAACCTCATGGGGCTATGCTGCAGAGCAGGTGTTGCTAAGGGTTCCCTTCACCAGCCATCTGACCTTTCCTAACTATCTGAACTAGTCTTGATAGGAACACACATAATGAGTGCAAAATCTCTTCCCCACTTTCTCCTCCCGGACCTGGTGTGGCAGTATCTGAGAGGCGTGTAGATACTTATTTCTTGAGTTATAGGAATTTTTTGTAGTCCTGATTTCTTCTCCTTACAGATTCTTCAGACAATTCTTTTTTAGTGGTTTTCTGTCTCGGACTGAGGTTCCTTCAGTGAACTGCAGATCTGCTACCTCCTACCTCTGAGACACCTGCATTTCAGCAGTGGGTGAAGGGGACCCATTAATGTAAACTGAGAATGGACCCACAGCAACCCACAGGGATGCTCTGGAGAAGCCAGAGAAACTAAAGATAACACCTGGCCAATTATTTCTGGGGCCGCAGTACGGTTTAGAGGCAGGAGACACAAGGTCTGGGACTCTGGAGTGCTGGTGGGGACGACGACAAAGTGAGGGGTGAAGAGGGATGGAGCGGGGAGGGCAGGGGAGCCAGCTGGAGGGAAGTGCTGGAGAACTGAAGCTGTCGTGGAGGGGCTGCCTGCTGCTCCATGGCAGGAACGCATTTCAAGCCTGCCTGGGCAGGTCTGGTGAGTCAGACCATGGGGAGCAGGAGGAGATATGGTGGCTAGAGGTGACAAAGGGCATCAGCAGCTGAGGCAAATGGGAAAGGATCTCATCTCTGCTGCTTTGCCTTGCTGCCTCCATGGCACTGACAGCAGATGCTCACTCGCCTACGACCTCTTTGTGCTTTAAAAACTCATCACCCTTCCTCAACTCCATAATGGAAGTCTGCAAAAAGCTTCCCTGTTTTAAAAGGTCAAGCGGACACCTCCCACAACCATCTGTGAAGTGGAAAGAGAGCAGATCAAAAGGCCCTTGGGAACTCCTGCAACTCAAAACACAGACCAGAGAGCAGAGAGACAGTCCAAGATAAAGAAAGGGACACAAGATTTCAAGTCTCCACTGACTGTGACCTCCTGGTCTTAGTATCTTATCACCCCACACGAGGAAAATGATCATGGCAGCCACTCTCTTGGTACAGGGGTGAGCTTTGATTCAGGCTACATCCAGCACCAGCACCCGAGGGCCCCGCTCCCAACACACTGCTCTGATACTGCAGCCATTCCTTCCCTGATGAAGCACCCTTGCCTGCTGCCAATCTTTCCTGACCTCAATAGATGGGGGTAGTTTGATGTTTGCTACAAAATTCCCCATGATCACTGCTGAAAAACTTGAAACAGGGGAAAAAAAAAAAAAAAAAAGGTAAAGCATGCATGTTCTCTTAGGGCACTGGCAAACTTTTAAGGATTTCCTTTAAATTTAACAACCTGAAGGACTTGCTTAAACATGCCAAGTGTCAGGGGAGACAAAACAACTGAGGCTCCGGGGGAAATTAATTTTATCCTGCACACTTCTGACCTGACTGAAGCCTGCCCCGCTCGAGGACACGGCAACTCATTTCCCTACCAGAGTCTGCAACACAGGGACACAACAAAAAGCTGCAGCGTCAATTTGGTGAACCGCAAATGGATGTTTTATCCCTGCCCAGCGAAGCTAAAGAGCTCTTATCAACACTGCGATCACACTGGCAACAGAACAAACTTCCACTTGACACTGCGATGTTTAACCCTGCTACCCACCGGCAGTGCTCCCTGCCTGTGATAGCTCGCTGGGCAGTACAGCCACATCAGCTGGTGTCAAAGATGATTTTCCTCTCCTCTCCCAGCTTTCATTAAAAGCCCTGTGGGACAAGGAACTATTTGCCTGCTCAGTTCCAAGCACAAAAATAAGCTCTGCTCATGTTAAATTAATATAGAAAGAAGTTCAACAAGAATTGCTCCTGCCTCCTTTGCAAAATCCTAGCCCCAGCTTCACCCCCGAGGAAACGGTCTCCAGGAACATTTGCTTTACAGCGAAGGAAAAGCTGACTTACCTGAGGTTCAACCAGCCAGTTCTCCTCCTCATTTTGTGCTGCCTTTGTATACTTAAAAGCTGAATAAAGAGGGATTTTGTCCTTAGTACTGTAGAGGGTTGCAAAGCGTGGCTCTTTGTTGTACTGCTGACAGATTTTCACGTGGAAAGGCTCCGTAAATCCTTCGGGTGGGACTTGTCCAGGGAAGAACATGTTACACTCAGCAAAACCAGTTTCATCGTCTCCAACAACTCTGCCCTGGGAAAAGCCTGGGAAAACTGAGATGCAAAGCAAAAATACAATTGACGTCTTCATGGTCCACTCCCTGGAGCTGAGGGAAGCCCCGTCTGCCTCCGCTGGGTACAGCAAAGGACCTGTGCTCTGAGTCCATGCAGTAGCGAAGCCAGAAAGCGTCTGGAATTTGGGTGTAGCGTGCGAGGGAAATGAAATATGAAACCACAGCCAGTCCCTTCGGGAGCCAGCGCTTTCTGCAGGCAGCACGTTGTGAAACCGAACGTGCGCCAGGCTGCGCTGACACACGCTGTGGATGCCAACTGCCTGCAGGAGATAATGCCAAGCAACCTGAAATCATCAGGGCTTGTTGGGAAGAGGAGGGAAGCTTGTGTGGGGCCGGAGCTGAGCAGCACCGGCTGTCCAGGCTGGGGCTCAGCGCTGGCGGGGGTGTGGTGTGCTGCATTGCAGCAGAGTCCCCAGCAGGAATTTTGGCTGACGCAGCCAGAAATCTCCCTGGGGCTGCCAGGGGGGATGCTGCAAAGTCACATTCACCACCCCGAAGAAGGTGTTAGCTGCCCTCTCCAGCCATGAGCCTGGCTAAGGGAGAGGGAGAGGGAGACAGGTGGTAGGATACTGGCACTGCTGGGAAACCACTTTGCCCCTTTTTGGGGTGTCTGTCATCACTGTTGCTGTCAGCCATGTGCTGCTGAGGCACCTGGGAAAGGCATTCTCCTCCTGTCTCTCCGGGAGCTGTAATGGGCATCCAAAACCCTCCTGTGGAACAGCATCACCTCACCTTGGCAGACCTTCCCTCAGGAGAGATTAACAAGAGGCAGAAGGATGAAGACACTCGGATCACATACACCTAATCAACACCCACCTCTGAATATTTTGACCATACCTATAGAACTAGGGAAAAAAAAAATCTACCTAAAGGGAATGAAACCACTCCTCTGAGTTTATGATCAGCAGAGCTACTGCTGGGTAAAGGCTGTATTCCTTCAGGGACTGGGAAAATAAATGTTTTCAGAATAGTGGGGATGGAAAGGAGACTACAGAGCAGTTCCTCAGAGTCCAGAAAATGTGCAATTTCCCACCCAGGAAGTTAGATATGATCATATGTGTTGCCAAAAACCTTAAAAAATCCTGGGTGCCAATAAGGCACAGGTTGCTTTTAGACAAAGCTGGTTTATACTGTTAAAGTGATTTCCAAGCAAAAATCTCCAAGTGCTACCAACCCACAAGTGCTTTGCAGATGAGGTAGGAGTAGTCTATATTGCACATGACGAAATGGGACAGCGGGTGGTTAAAGTGCCTGCCCAAGGTCAGAGATGGAGCCTGTAAAAGTGCTAAAAATAGACTGGACTCTAAGACTATAATTTCTCTACTCAGGGATGACTTCTAGAAGTATCAAGGCAAGGAAATACATCTGCACCTCTTGGTGTGGTGTTATCAGCTGGGGGAGACAGAGATGGTCTGGACAGGCTGGGGAACAACAGGAAATGTAGTAAGTGGGCTTGGTTTCGATCCAGGCAGGTGCATGGTCACCCAGCTCTGACAGAAAGAGTTAGTCATGTTCAGGAAACATGATGGATCTAAAAGCACAGCCACAGCCTGTCCTGAAGACAACAGCTCCAAAAGGCAGGCTTAAAATTTTATTTTCCTGGATGTAAAAAGGCTCATGGAAATCAAGAACTGAAGCTAAACCTTAGCTATTAGATGTTTGTCTGATCCCAGGCTTGCAATTACCTGGGCAGCGGAGGAAAATATTTTCACAAGCATAGTAAGCCATGTTCCCCAGGCAAACCTAGGCCAGGCGATGCCTTTAAACACCCCACTCCAAGACTGACATGCATTACCCCAGGACAGACATGGTCCCAATCCAACAAAAAAGCAGCATAAGGTGTCTCAAGATGAGCATGACAGTGACCAGCATGCTGGGCAGATTGATGACTTCCACCAGGAAACACAGACATCCTGCCTCTGCCCCGGACCTGCACATCAACCTCCTCCCTCAAAGCGGCACCTCTGTCTCACTGGGATGCACAGCCCCAAGCTGTCTTCCGATCCTCAAGGACTTCTTATCTGCTTTTTGGGAACTCTGAGCAACTCTTTCCCTTCAGGTTGTGAGGATGGGGTCTGTCTGCCTATTTAGCTCTGTATTTGCCAGCAAATGGATAAGTCTTGACTCAGCCTGAAGAGCATGAGCCTCAGGGTCTCAACTCCTATGAAGAGCATCAATGTGAAAGCCAGCATGGAGCTCTACTCCTCTACTCCCAATCCCATTTTCTCTCCAAACAAGGCCCTTCTGCAGTTTCTATCTAATTTAAGGTAGTTGTTGTGACCCTTGAACGTGGAGCTGGATATTTTTTTCTGTTCTTGCTAACACCCCTATTATTGAAGAGACTGTCTGCCATCCTCATGATGTGGCACTGATGGTGCTGGGAAGATAAAAGGCCAAAGGAATGTTCTGCCCTGGGAAGATCACACTCTCAGCCAAGGGATCACAGACAGACAGAGGAGTCAAACACAATGAGATGGAGTCAATCAGAGGTTTTGATTAGTCAATGCTCCAGTAGCTTATCTGCTGTCACAAGCTTTATCTATTCCCTGTATCACAGGGAATGATGGCTATAGGGAGTGATGCAAAAGTAACTATTAGTATCAGATCCAAAACAGCCCTAAGGTGGTTGATGTGAGCAGAAGGGCTCTGGGAAAATGCACATTGGGTTGGAAGCAGGCAGCATGAGCCAGCAGCAGCAGCATGACCTCACAGGGGCTGCCTCCTCCAAACCCACCGAGGTGTGACAGTGCAACAGGCCCAGCAGTGTCAGCAGTGCAGGCCAGCACCTTATGTTTGATGTGGTGGGGGAGAGGGAGCCGAAGGAAACTGCAAAGAGGCAGGTGATGTAGTGAATGGGACACATGAGAAAAGTGATCTCTCAGTGGCAGGCAGAGCTGTGTAGAAGGACAGGTGAGGCTGTAGGCAATAAACTGTAAGGACACAGAGTTTGCAAGGCACACCAGAGATAAAGTGCGTCAGGGAAAAGAGAGAGATTGGAGAGAGGGAAGGACAAGAAAAGAGGTATAGATCCAGAAAATGGTGTTGACCAGGAGAAAAAGGAAGATACTGGGCAAAAAATAGACTTGAGGGTGATCTGCATTCCTTATAAACTGGGGTACTAAGGAAAGGTTAAGAAGGAAAATGAATGTAAATAGGTGTGAGGAAATCCAGGGTCAGGTGAGAAGATGAGAGCGAGATGAGGAAAGCTGTCTCCTTCTGTGGTAAGAAAATGAGGAGAAAACAGGAGGAGGAGGAGGAAAGGAGAATGAAAGGAGGTTTTCGTCTATCTTAATTGACATAATGTGGATGACCAGTCCTCTTCCTCAAGGGTCTCAAGCACCAAGACCAATGTCTCAAAGAAATAATACCTCCCTGCCAAACAAACCTGATAAACACGCCAGCATTCAAACCTTTTAGCCACAGAGAAGCTGTTGGGCTTGTTTGCCTGCTTTCCCACACTGTGCCTCCAGCCCTGTCTCTCTGTTCACATGGCTGACACTGGAATTGCTACAAATAGCAAATCTTTCTCCTCGCATGCCTGACCCCTCTAGTCTAGTCTTTCAAAACATTCTTGACTCCAAATATTTTTCCAGGCTGGATCTCCTGTCTCCTACCATGACCTCTGGGTGGGACCCCAGTGCTATGTGTGACTGTCCCATTCTTCTGAGAAGGAAAGGAAGAAGACAGTGTCTTCAAAGGCAAGCACTCCCACCAGAGAGACACCATCCGATTCAGTGGAGATACCAAAGATTGGAGCACAGCAATGCCAGCAGACACGCCATGGCATGTCAGAGAGCACATCTGCCTCCTCACCGTCTCATGGGGAAAGACTGTCTTTTTAAAATTAGCTCAAAAACTTAGTCTGGGAAAGGAGCCCAGTGCTGACCTAGGGAGAAAAGCAGAAGTGAAACTATTTTCCTGCTAAAACTAAAAGATTCAAGGGCCAGGAGGGCAGAAGGACAATAAATTCTTCAGGGAAGAGCTTAGCAACATGCTGTTGGGATTTTGAGTCCCACCTTAAACCAGGTCTTGATGCCAGTCTCTGCTGTCTGCTTGTTAGGTGTTTACACAGACATCTTCATACCTTCCCGGTGGTGCCCCTCATGCTGATGAGGAATGGCCCACTGCTGGTGGTACTGCTTTGTTGCTCATCTTTTGTCATGATGCTCACAAACAAGGGTGGGCCAGCAAGAGGCCACTAACTGCCCCAAAATGTCAGGAATGCTGATCTGGCTACTCTCCTTCCTCACTTGCCTTTCCTCCTGGCTGCACTCATGGTCTCTGTCCACAGCAGCCAGTGGATGTCTCGAAGTGGCGTCAACTGAAATCAGAAGAGAAAAAGATGGAGAGGTTTAAGAAATAAAATGATGGAGGAGGTTGTCTGTGGTGCACAGTCAGAGGAAGAGGGTGACAACTGGGAATGGTGAAGCACCCAAACATACTGCTCTCTGGGTAATAACACCATCAGGATAGGGACCGGTTCTGGGTTTGTACAAAAACTTGCACAGTGGGAGTCTGACAGGGACCTTGTAAACCATGAAGTACAAATGCATTGCATAAATACTGAATAAAATTAATAAAATCCAGAGGCTACATCCTTTGGCACTTTATCACAGCCTTCAGGCTCAAGAGATCTCTGTTAATCTTCAGGCTGTTAGAAACAAGCACAATGACAGCAGAAGTAGAATAGATTTAGAATAGTGGTACAAAGCAATGTTTTTAACAGTGCAAATGATTAACCATCGGAATGAATTATTTAGACATGTGCTGAAAGCTCCAAAGACTTTCATTCTTTAAATCAAGAGATGCTTTTAACACAGTAACAACTATGATAAAAGAATTGATGCTTCAAAAGTAATGGCCTTTGTTTTACAGATTGTCAGTTGGTCAGAGACACAGCAGTTCTTTCACGCCTTAAATCTATTTTGGACAGGAAAGCTACCCACTTGCATGCTTTTCTTCTAGGTATTATTACTGACTTTTTAGAAAATTTGTTTGCTATATTTTATTTTTTCAAAAGTGTGTTGCAGTTCAGTGAATGCTGTGAGCTCAACATGCTAGGTGCTGCCTGAAAACAAGGTGTGAGACAGCTCCTGACAGTCTGCATTGACAGGAGACTGACGGGTGGGAACAAAATTAGAGGTACAGACTTGTTAGGCTTGCATCATCTCAGAAGAGAGAATGAGAAAACCATAATCCTTGAGAAAGCTAAACCTGCTGGCAGGATCCAGAAGCTTTCATCAAGTGGCAAGATAGCAGCCGCACCCAAGACTGCCTGTCTCCAGTAACACCATCGTGTTTTGGAACCAAGGAGTTGGAGGAGGAGTGAGATGTTCTGCATTAAGAGTTTGGCCAGACCCAACAGATGGAGGTAAGCTTCCAACCAGGCCCCCTGGCTCCAAGGCCCTCTGTGCTGCTCGGATCAGCAGTGGAGGTGCCCACACAGAGCCCAGTCATCCCAATGGCCAAAGCAGAGAAGCAGGCACCGCAAGGGTGTGACTTGCATCATCCTGCATGGCCAGGCAAGGATGAGATGGCATCCTCCATATATGCCTCTGCCTCTGTGACGGCTGTAAAGCAAGCCCAGGATGTCCACAGCTGGTCAGACAAACCTTGGGCAGGATCTAATGTAATCCTGCCACTGCAGGGATTTAGCCTGTGAAAAATCAAGTGCGTTGGCTGAGTGAGGGAAGAGTGAGCAGGTCTTTCTCCATGCTCCTTTCAGGCCTTGGCCTTGCTACTGAAATACATATTGCAACTGCTGCTAGGTGTAAATGTAATATCATATTTTCCACATATGTTGCTTCTTGGCCAGTACTGCCAAGGTTCAGATGTGAAAAACATAACCACCAGGATCCTGTCACTGCTGTGAGTACACCATACAGCTTCTGCTTTTAGAGTTCACAGAATAGCATTGGTGTATGACAGCCAGGACAAAGTATTTCCTCTGAAAAAACAAAAGCAGCAGTGCTTTTAGTCACACTAACTGACAGCAGGGTGGAAGGAAGTACTGGCCTTAAATTAGTGCTGTAAATAAATGGGTGCCTGGTTGGGACTGCAGGTTAAATTACAAGTGCAAAACCTGAAGCCTCTGGAGAGCAGACTTGGGATCTTCCTGCTTTTGAAAACTGCTCAGAAGAAAAGAGCCAGACTTTGCAGTGTCTCTGCAGGGATCTGCTGTGTAACCGTCTAACTTGACTTTCTTGGGAGATGGCATTAACTTGTCTGTGGCCGTGTAACACTTGTCATATACGAGGCTGAGGAGCAGCAAGTCCCCAAACACATGGTTCATCAAGTGATATTCAGGGTGCACTCAGCTTCAGTGCTGTAGTGTCTCATGTCTAGATCTCCTTCCATGCAGAAAAACTCAAGCTCTCAGGGTAGGTGTTATGGCTCCCCAGAGGATGCAGCAGAACAGAAACCATAGAAGGCAGCACATTACACAGGGACCTTCTCAGCTAGACAGTCACTAATGGCAAAGTATAAGGCTTTGGCACTGCTTTGCAAATTAAAAGCCTGTGTATCCTCCAGATCTGTAGTCATTAATCCTCTTCTGGCTGAAGGCACTCAAGGAAAGGTAACTTTGTTCTCTCTCTCTTAAGCTCAGAATTTAGGAGACTGAGGTTTTAGTCTTACCTCCATCAGGAGGCAGAAGAGGTTTGGGGTCAACTGTCTCACTCCTGTAAGAGTGCTCTAGTCACTGTCCTGCTGCCCTGGGCTGCTTGCTATTGGACTTTGCACAAATAGTCACCTATTCACGAAGTCAGAAGGTGAAACACTTTCTGCCCTTTAGCTCTGTAGTGAAAGCACAAGAGCAAGAGACCCGCAATCCAGCCTGCGCCACACTGCTTACAGTTCACCTGAGCAGCAGCCCCTGTGCCCGTGCCATGACATAGTGTTCTCAATCTCCACTGTGCAGCATCCAGATGAACCAGAACTCCCTGGAGATCACCCCAGCCCTCTACCCTTCCTTCAGCACAAGGCAGTGCATAACCACTTCATATGTTTCTAACTGAACATCCTTACACCTGATGGGAAGTGATTTGAAGACTACCTAGCACAGATTATAGAGTTCATAGCTGTTAAAGACTGCAGGAGTTGAGAGTTGTTGGAGTAGGCAGGCTCCAACACAGTGAAAACTTGAAGGGGGGAGAGATGTGAACAGTGCAGAAAGCACATTCATTGCACGCCAAACATTCCTGTGCAAGCCCTACCCCCACAGGCACCAGCTCCATCCGTGCTTCCCTCCACAGCTCCTCATTGAACCGCTGTGCTTTGATGGGACTCACCACCAGTGGGATGCAGCACCTTGCACAGGATCAGGACTTCTCCCTCTATTCCTGCTTAAAATTTTATTACCTGCAAGGATGTCAAGACAAAGTTACTAAGAGCACACTAAGGTAGTACTGGATAGGAGCAATGAGCTCAAGCTGCTTCACGTGAGTGTTTTTGCAGGGACAGACGTGAGCTGTGGCTGCTTGCACCATGCTCATGGAAGGCAACAGGCCAAGAACAACATGAAAGAGCGGGAGGGGAACACAAAGTTTGGTTTCAGTTACTAATCCTCATCAGCAATGATACAGAAACAGGCAGAGTCTTGCCAAGACAAGGCACGTCTGCAGACGTGTTTGCAGCACACACCTTCTTGCTGTGCCCCAAGTCTGCAGGGGAGCATGCAATGCCCTGTTCAGAAGGCCTCCTGCTTCTGCAGATCAGGCTCTGATTACACCCACCATGGAGCTCCATGTTCAGCTGAAGGAACTGGCCACCGCAAATCCTGAACTAACCAACTCTGCTAATCGGATTTTGATACTCCCAACCAGGACTAACCAACCGGTTAACTAACAACAACCAGTTAACTCACAACAGTTGTTAACTAACAACTAACAACAACACAACCAACTAACTTCAGCTGAACACCTACCTCCCCTCTGCCAAAACACCAAAATCTAGATCAAAACCCAGGAAGGGAACAAATTTTGCCAGGCTCATCTCATCCAGGAAGGGCTTCAGTCATGGTTACTTACCTTGTAGAAGAACCCTGCCTCATCCCTAGTTTGTGTCCCACAGCAGGACTTGGTGTACAAGTCTAGCTCAAACAGAGGTGATGGTTCTGATGGTAAAATTACACAGTAAAGCCCTCTGGGCTTTGTAATACAGGAAATCAAATTTCATAGCCTCCTTCTCCATGGGATATTGCATCTACAGATCACAGAGAAAAAGCCTTTAGTCTATTATCCATGGTTTTATAAAGAAGGAAATGCACAGGACTTGGGGAGAGGGGGTAACTTTTTCAAGGTCCCCGGGCTAGTGGCAGCGCTGGAAAGAAGTTTCCTGAGTACCAGCTCTCTGCACTGCCACAGCCCCACATAAGCAAAATTCTCCCTCGAGGCCTCAGCAGCTAAAATACTGCAAATTTGCAATCAAGGGCTAAAGGAAAATCAACCTGGTTGGTCCCACTCGTGGGTCAAGAGTTCATTGTTTTCCAAGCTGTTGTTCTTTGTTTTCATCTGAATCAGAGTAAACTCGGTTCTGCCCACGTCTGAAAGAAACAATACAAGTGGTTAAAACTCTTCCAAAGCCAAAATTGCCTTGCTACTGGGCAAAACCTTTGCACAATGTACTAGTTCAGTAACTAAAGGATAACTAAAGGTTATCACCATTGTGAAGATAGGTCACTGCTGGCTAATATCAGTTAGAATCCTCTTAGGTAGGAAAACATGATACATTTATATGACACCTTTGGAGGAGGTGGGGATTGATCCCACGGCTAACCTTTTCAATGAGTTTGAGGACTGCACTACTGAGATGTTGCTGGAAAGGAACCTGAATTGTGTTTTAACTTGGTCAGGATGACACCTAGCTGTCTTACTCTTCTTATAAACTCCTCCTTGTATTCTCAGTTTGGGGACTTGAGATAAATGAGGAGATTCTGTGTTTTCACACTGGCTGCTCTATCGTTACAGCCCGATTTATAAAAAGTACTTAGCTGCATCTTGAAGCTTTCAGCTACAGAAATTTTTAATTCAGAAGGATCTCATCTAACTTAACCTCATATTTGGAACAAAACTACTTATATTGTTTTACCTTGTAACCTCAACATCTTCTGCCTGCCTTTATAATGTACTAATGAAATACAGGGCAGGATTTTCTGAGGTTGCCCAAGACAAGTGAGTGGATAACCTCCCAAGAGGAACCTGTCACTGTCCACTGAACAGAAAAGGAACCTTAAAGATTTACCTAGACTAGATACCTCACTTGCCTAGAGCCCTGTGAAAGTAATCCTAAAGTTAAGGGAGAGTAGCACATGAACTGAGGACTGACACAGGCAGAAAACCTGGATAAGAAACTAAAACTGAGAAAAAACTTAATGGAGCAATATGGGTACCAGCTCCTGATGCTATTGCTAAAAGTTACAGCTGCATCTGGCTCTTACAGAGAGTGCATCTCCACTCCATCCTGCCTGATAAGCTCAGCTGTGGAATACTTCACTGGTTTCTCTGTTCCACATCTACATAGAGAAGACAGAAGGAAATCAAGCAGGTCCAAAGCCAGAGCCACTGTGGTGCATGAACAGCCGGCTCTGTAACACTGGTTTTTCAGAGTCTGGGCACTGTGCTACCGAGACTCCTCCCAGCCAGACTGAGTCATCGTCAGCCAGCATTAAGAAAGGGATAAAATTAGCTTAGCTATTAGTAGAAATGTTTGGCTAATAAATAAAACAGTGGGACATTTTTGCTTAACAGTGGATGAAACCATAGACAAGAGGTATGTCCTGGCTGCTCGCCTGGATGTAAATACTGCATGGTTAGAATTATTTGCTTTGTCCAAGCTCAAAAAAAAATTGATACGGTAGAAACAAGAGCTTCCATGGAGCTGAGTGTGCATCCAAGACTGTGAAGCCAGGAAGTGTGAGCTGTGCATGTCTCGGGGTGTCACTCATTCCTCCAGCACCCTCCCTCCCCATGTCTCCTGAGTGCCTTTTGGTTGACATCACATCTCACGTTGAAAGAGCACTGGGATCTCAGCAGAGAGCAGCACACATGGGGAAGCAGACAGAGAAAGACACAGTAAACACAACATGCATTCAAAACCAGTATGTCGGACCCGCAGCACTGGTCCAGCTTGTTTAATGTCTGGCAAAGAAACCACAGTCTGCCATGTCTGATGAAGGTCATCACTGCCTCAGGCAGGATCCAGATCAGGTCCTCACCCTGTGCCTTTTCTTGTAGGGAATTCCTGCTGAGTCCTGGGATTTTCCCTCCATTGTGAATAGGTTACAAGGTTTCTCCCTCACTGCAAAGCAGGAGTTCACACCCACTAAATCCACTGGGGACCAGAGCACTGAAGGTGTAAAGGAAGAGAGCAGCCCAAAGGATGGGATGGAGCACAGAAACAGAAAGCTGGAGAGACAGTGCGGTGGGAGGTGGCAGAGAAGAGGTTAAGGCCAGGGATGACTTTGTGAACACAGAGAAGCAGAAGCACAAGGTTTTTACTGTCCCATGGCAGCAGGGAGGGCGTGACGAGAGCTAAACAGCCAACGATGGCCTCATCGGAAAGCAGCCCCCGCTGACTCACTGGCTGAGTCACAGCCTTGCTCGGCCTCTATTCTTTTCCCAATCAAGGAAACAGCAACTTCCCACAAACTTCTTTTAAGACTGCCATGCAGATGCTGAGCATTCCTGCACCAGGCCTTGACGATCCCCTGTGCCCTTCCGCGTCTGTAACCCAGTGGGAGGCACAATCCTTCAAAGCACATAGTGGCCCGAGGGAGGAAATGTGCCACAGCCTCTCCTAAGCAGAAACGGGATTTACTGCCGCTCAGCCCATGCAAGCTGTGCCCCGGACGGCAAAAGACAGGCTCTTACAGGAAGGGAGGTAAGGGGAAAATTCAAGCTGGGAGATTTCCATTCTGTCACGGAACCTCTGCCCTGATGGGGGAAAATGCTCATGTTCACGCTACCACGCTGCTTTGAAAGAGGAGATTGCATGCCCTGATGCTGTACTTTAAGGGTGGGCGGAAGATAGCCCTGGAGTCTACAGTGGGAGACCCAAAAATTCAGGAAAGAAAATTGCCTCGACTAAATTCCCATCTGGATTCAGAAACAATCAGTGAAAAGCAACAATGAAGAGTAATGTTACAGATGGAAGAAAGGGGAACCAGATAGCAAAGAGTATACATGAGAAGCTTTAAGGAGCAGAAAAATTACACAGGAAATGGGGAAAAATCACTGTATTGGCAAGGCTAAGAGGGAGTTTTTAAAGTCCATTAGGAACGTAAGCAATCTTCATAACGCTACAGGCCAAGAAGTAGATGAGAAAAACATTAACAAAGTTCCAAACAGACACAAGATTTTTATAAGTGTTTCTGTTCTCTTTCAGGTCACGATGTCTTTTGCAGTCTTGCAATAATCTCAGAGAAGGGCAGCATTTAGGAGAGACCTGCATCCTAGAGCACTGAGATAACCAAAGGATGTTGGTCTCCTGGTGTGATCCACAAGCAAATATAAAATTGCACTGAGAATATGTACATGTACCATAAAGGGTTTGGTACAATAGCTAAGGGGCCATGCCAGTGACACCAGCAAGGGATTTCTTTTCAAGACAGATGCCTTTAACACAGCCAAACACATTTATTTGTCTCAACTCCAAGAATACATGGAATTTTCTAATCCAGAAAGCAACAGCACTGAGAAGGATTCAAGAGGCATCATGGATACACACCTGGACTTAAGCACCCAGTGTAGTGGTGTGGGTAAAAAGGCCAGTGTGATCCTCAGACAGATAAATAAGCATGTGGAAAGCTGGGGGAGGAAAGTGATTTTATCTCTCACAATAGTGGAACTGATGCTGAAACAGTTCTTATATTTTTGATGTTGATAAATTGGATAGAGAGCAAGAAAAAGCCCTCAAATAATTGGTGGGAGGAAGGAAACAATTCTAAGAGACGGGAAGAGCCCAGTCTACTTACCTTATCCAAAAGCAGTCACAAGGCTAGATTACAAAGTATAAATACCTGGTGAGAAAACAGGCTTTTAAAATTACTAGAGAAAGGCACAACAGGCACCCGTGGTTGGGAATAAAGCCAACTGAAATTAAAAATAAGGTGCAGTTTTAAACTGTGAGGATAATTAATCACTGGAGGAAATGATCAAGGGAGGTGGTGATTTCTCCTGCTTTTCATGTTTTCCATGCAGTACACAATACCTTTCTAAGGGCTGCCACAGCCAAATTGCTGAGCAGAGGAATAATAACTGAGGGTGCATCCTTCGTGCCAATTACTGTGTGCAAAGAGATCCAAGGCTTAGTGTGCCACAGGAAGAAAGATGTCTTCAGCCTTGAGCTGTTTTGTGATTAGAACAGCCATGGGAAGGGGGAAGACATGGGGTTTTGTCATTGTCTAGTTGTTTAATCGGATGATATTTTAATGCATAATCCTGGAATCCAGGAATTCCCAGTTGCTGCCAATACCACTGAACTTGACTGGTGTACCCTTCTACATACGTGCTCTCTTTCTCAATGAATCTTTAATTCCTTCCCTTACGTGCACCTAGTCAGCTTCAAAAACACAGGGAGAACACCCCTAAAATCAAAGCAGTCTAGAGCTGCCTGACTGACAGGGCAACAATTCTCCACATGCAGGGTCAGTGCTGCTTGGGAAAGAACTATAGAATGTGCCCCAGAGGGGCCGAGAGGCTGCTCGTGATGTCATGAGGGCTGGACATGCTCTGAGAACAATTATTGGATGAAAGTTCTCTGAACACTTGAGCTGGGGGATGTATCTATTAGGTCCTGGTGAGAGCATGATGCTAAACTTCTTAGACCTAAACTAAGTCCAAACAAGTTCAAGATTGGGCAAAACTCTGTATGTTTAGGCATCTTTAAAACCAGATGTTGTACATCTGTGAAGGTTAGGTGCCTTTGCAACAAGACCAGGTAGGGGTTTTCAGGAGTCTGGATGCAGGCACCTCCACTCCACCAATATCCTTCTTTAATGCCCAAGTCTTCTGAGGAAACCAAATGTTTGACCATAAAAAATGTCTGTAGCTATTTGTACTCCACACTGATACACACGAGTTGGGGGAAGGGAAGCACCTTGGGGTTGTGGGGAACAATTTTGGCCAAAGACATTAAGCCAGTCCTTTATTATTCAAAGAAACATTGTATCTGTCCAGAGCATGAACTATTCTAGTTTTTTAGCTCTCATCTTCAAGTAATCCTCCACACAGAGAACATTTGCCATTTACTCTTACCCAACAGCAGAATTCTTTTCAGTTTTTGAGGTCTTTAATCAGGACTTCGATACCTTTTGCCAGATGGATATTAAAACTGAATAGCAGGCACTGCCGTCAGGACATATTACTGAGCAAAATACAACATTCTGCTGCACAAAGACAGTCAAATTAGCATAACAGTTCCTCCTGATTTAAAGTCCACAGATTTATAATCTCTGAATAATACGCACCATCATAGGATGATGCACCGATTTCAGGCTGCTGTGATCTGTAGCCTGACAATACTGAATTCCTGACTGCCCAGCTGGGAAGCCCGACTCCTCTGCGACGTTTGATATTGAGTCTAAACTGCCTGTACTGAAAGAAATCATAAACCTATCTCACAGGGTGTGGACTGAGGCTTGCAGATAAGAAAATGCAATGGTGGATACTTGGTTGCTGATACGTATAGCTCTTGGGAAATGACACAGTGATTATTGTTATTATTTACCTCACCTCTGAATGAAGTTTAACATTTATGACAAGCTGCCTAAAATAACTGGTTTCTTTGTATACCAAGGGCCCACTTCTTCCAAGTGGCTCTGATGGCTCCCTGACCCGAAGGGAGTCATTTACACTGTTGCTGTAGCTCTCTGGATAGCAATATCTTTGGGGACCTCTTGTGGCTCTCTTCTAAATTGCACGTTGAGTGAAGAGCACTCACGAAAATGTTTCCGTGATGATTTCTAGGTACATCAAAGAGCCTTTTACTTCACATGCTTTCGTGTAGATTCGCAGAAGTTTGGTAATAAGATGCATCTAAAAGCAACATAAAACACATGGAAAGAACAGCATTTTAAGAGGGGAAATTTAATCCCCGAGTGATGCTCATTCATGCTTTGGTTTCTTTTCAGAGACAGAAATGAATATACATGTAAAGGAGCTCTTTGTAAGGGCGTGTGTGTGTGTGTGTGTGTGTGTGTGTGTGTGTGTGTGTGTGTAGACGGGCACGGGGGACTTGCTGACTGACAGTCGGGCTTAGACTGATGTTGCTAACACACAACTTTGAGCAAAGAGAATAACTAAGGCATTCCCTCTCCCTCTGTTTGACAGTTTTTATCCAACCCCATTATCCCTAGAAGGATCCCAACCTTGTGTCTTTAACCACTTCCCTCTTCCACGGCTCTTCCCTTGTCCCTCCTCCCACCGATACCCAGGGCAAGCACTGTGAAGCCATGAAATCCTGTTTCACATTATTTTTAAAATTTCACATTTTTACATTACTGCCCTTTTCCAAGCCTCCTACATCAAGCAAGCAGCCTCTGGGCAGACTCCTCTGAGATGCACAGCTCAGGAGTCTATGCATGAGCTCATTTGTGAGAGAAGACTGGACAGTGGCTCACACCAGTAGGTTACACTGAGGCTTCAGGAGGCCCTCACTCTCTGCCTAACGGTCCCCTGGTCTTCCCCCAGGGCCTGCCTGGTCCCCCGCACCAGTGAGAGCCCAGAGTCTGCCAAGGGCAGGCCTTGCCCAGGCAGGACCAGGTAGCACCTCAGGGCAAGGCCCTATTCTAGGGCAACCCTGAGCCCCTAGGACAGGCGCCCCAAGGTCCCTGTTCCGAGCAGGGCTCGCCCGACCCCGGCCTGAGGAGGAGTAGAAGGCTGGTAGGAGGCCGCCATTGCTATACAGGCAGCAACGCTGCCGCAGCGCCCACTTCCGCCTCGGTAGCATCATGGCGGACGCGCTCCCCTCCGTCACGTGACAACCCCGCCATCTCTCTCTATGGTAGCTCCTCCCCGGCGGCGGCTTCCGCCGCGTTGTGTCTATGGTTCCCGCGCGGTGCCTTATGGGCGCTTGGCGGGATTATGGTGGTGGTGTAGGGCCTGATTGCGCAGAGTGGGAGGAGGTGGCGGTGTAAGTAACCGCGCAGGCGGCAGGCGAGCGAGCGATTCGGCCGGCCTGGCCCGGGAGGGGGTGTCTGGAAGGGCTCTGGTGGTGTCCTGAGGGGGGAAAGGGGCGGCTCTGGGGTAGGGGGGGGTGTCGTGTCCCCGTGTCCCTGTGAAGGGACGGGCTGTGGCCGGACCACGCAATGGGCCCTGGGAGCAGCTGGGGCGGGCGAGGAGGAGCGTTTCTGTGGAGAACAGCGGCGGGTGGTGGGGTGGGGGGCGAAGGGGCGGCCGGCGGGCCTGGCGGCGGAGCTCCGGGTATCGGGCGGTGTGGCGGGGCCCAGTGGGTGGAGGCGGGAGCCGCGCGGTGCTCCAGCCCCGCTCCTGCCCCGGGTCTGGGTGTCCGCGGGGTGACTGCTGGGGTGGGCTGTGCCCGGGGCCGGTGCTCGGCATCGGGCTGCCCCGTGAAGGCGGTCGGGAGGGGCCGGCGGTAGCGCAGCCCTGCGTGGCCAAGGCGTTTCAGCTCCAGGCCGAGCCCAGTGATTTTCTCGTGGCTAGTAAGCCCTGCGTGGCCGGTCCTGTCTTCGTGTAGCGCTGAAGAGGCTTCTCTAGGGCTGTATTTCCAAAACCTGAGAGGTTAGTGTGACAGTCACTGAGTGGTTTCAGATTGAGCCCGGGTCCCTTAAGGCCAAGACGAATACAAACTGATTTAAAAGAAGCAGGGACAGTTTCCAGGGGATTTGTTAATGCTTCATGAAACTATGAAGCCACATTGGATCTGGTTCTTCACCTGAATTCATGGATCCCTCCCTTTCTCCATTACATATAATTAGCACAGACAGGTTCTGAGAGCAAGTGGCTTTCTCATGGGTCTGGCAGAGTCTGTGCCAAAGCAGAGCTGAAATGTCTTGCTGAGCTCCAGCTGACTTGCACAGCATCAGTGAAGAGTGTCAGCAATCCTTGGTTAATGAGTCACGGCTAGTTACTCTCTCCCTTCTTTTTAAAGGTGTTTCTGTCTGTTAATTTTGTTTTCTGAGTAGTAGTTCAGTGGCAGTAACTTTGTTCTGCCTGATGGGATGTTACTTTGACAAATTATTTTATAATTTTAACACTACTGTGTTTTGTGATCTCATTTAAAATTATTAAATAATTCATAATATTATTAAATAACATGCAAGCAGAGCATAAATAACTTTTATTTGTGTACCACAGAAGTGTATGGAGCAATATCATGGTTTTTTCTTTGCTTTTTAATATTCTTTATTATGTTTTTATGTCATCCTTTAACATCCAACCTTCTGGTTGGTAGAACTGGTGCCTTTATGTATCTCTGCAGCTGTATCTCTCTTGTGCCTTATATATCTTCAGTCTGTGGTTAAGGATGTGCATGTCTTGGTGAAGCAGGAATGAGCATCGTTTCATATAGCAGTTTTAAGATGGTGCTGGTTGGTTGTGCAGGGATTTTTTGCATTATTTAACCATCTTTTGGCACAGTGGTTTGGGCTTGCAGGGTCTCCAGCTCCTGTCCAGCAGCGCTGAACGCAGTGCATGCTGATAGGGTGTCTGCCTGGCTGAGGGTAATTGGAGTCTGTTTCACTCCTTTGCAACAGAAGAATTGATAGTAGTGATTTTGGGCATCAGCTAGTTCATTTTTTAGGACATGCTGGCAGTGCCTGCAGTTGCTAAGTGAGAGCTGGTGAAAATGTCTTAATTTGTCCAAGCTTTTTTAATTGCCCTTCATTTACATAAGAGTAAAGCTGTGGCCTTGTGCTACCAGGGAAACATTAACCCTAGCCCTTCCGAAGGATTTGCTGGCCAGCTGGAGCTCTTGCAGGTCACTCCCAAAGGGCTGCGCTGCAGTATTAATGACAGTGCTGTATCAGTACTAGAGAACTGAACAGGGCCATGACAAGGGCTCAAGCATTCAAGTTCACAGAATCATCTAGGTTGGAAAGGACCTTGAAGATCATCTAGTCCAACCATTAACCTAGCACTGACAGTTCCCAACTATACCATATCCCTCAGCGCTATGTCAGCCCACCTCTTAAACACCTCCAGGGATGGGGACTCCACCACCTCCCTGGGCAGCCCATTCCAATGCCTAACAACCCCTTCTGGAAATAAATACTTCCTAATATCTAGTCTAAACCTTCCCTGACACAACTTGAGGCCATTACCTCTTGTCCTATCACTTATTACTTGGTTAAAGAGACTCATCCCCAGCTCTCTGCAACCTCCTTTCAGGTGGCTGTAGAGGGCGATGAGGTCTCCCTTCAGCCTCCTCTTCTCCAGACTAAACAACCCCAGTTCCCTCAGCCGCTCCTCGTACGACATGTGCTCCAGACCCTTCACCAGCTTTGTTCCCCTTCTTTGGACACGCTCGAGTAATTCAATGTCCTTTTTGTAGTGAGGGGCCCAAAACTGAACACAGTAATCGAGGTGCGGCCTCACCAGTGCCAAGTACAGGGGCAAGATCCATTCCCTGTCCCTGCTGGCCACGCTATTTCTGATACAAGCCAGGATGCCATTGGCCTTCTTGGCCACCTGGGCACACTGCTGGCTCATGTTCAGTTGCGTCATCCTCATCAGTATTTAATTACCAACACCATCCTAGGCATGCTATGGTCTGTGTCAGCCAGCATTTCTGGTGATGATTCCTGGATATGGTTGGGGAATAATGGAGGGGTCATTCCCAGTAGGCAGTCATCATTTTTTGTCTGTCATTTTTCAGGAGGGGAAAGAGTTTAGTTACAAGACTGTCGCTTGTCTTAAGCATAGGAGAACAGCTTCTGGCCAGTTTTACTTACTTTACAAATGTAGTTTCATATTCTTGTTAGAGTCTGTGTGTCATCTTTCAAGCATGTTAGAAAAGACTTTAGTTTGAAAATCTCAATAGATTCTGTCAAGTCTGTCAATAAAAAGCTTCTCAAACTTCGAGGATCATGAGCCAAGTGATAGCTGGTATTCTGTAGTGGGGTTTGCCATTGCTTCTACAGTTCCAGGAACAAAGTAGCTTCTGGTGAATGTCTTTCACTGTAAGTTGTAGTAACATCTGGTTTTTATCCCTTGATTCTGTAGTATTTAAAATGACGACAGCAGCAAGGCCAACATTTGAACCTGCAAGAGGAGGAAGAGGAAAAGGTGAAGGAGACTTAAGTCAGCTATCCAAACAATATTCCAGCAGAGACCTTCCTTCTCATACTAAAATCAAATACAGGTTAGTATTGGGTTTTTTGGTCTTGCAGCAAAACAGGCTGGGAAAGATTTTTTTTTTTTTTTTTTTGTTATGAGCGGTACTATGAAATTTTCACAATAGATGTTGATGTGCTTGGCACTGAGCAGAGATCAGGGATTGTGCAGGAGTGGTGAATAAGCAAGCTGAAAGTGTAAATCTGAAAAGCCGACCTAGGACATCAAATGCATTGCAAATAATTGGAGAGGTTTAACTTTAGTGGTATTTTATTACTGCTTGTGGAAGTGAATCATCAGAAGGTGAGGTTTGGAGACCAAGCATTTCAGGCAGTGGAGTGGAAAGTTGTCATTGGGACTGAGCCATGGAGGGTGCTGTCTCTTGCAGAGCAAGATGGGATAAGAGGAGCGAAGTCGAGTGTGTCTTAAAAGTAGGAAAACCACATCATGTATTTGGTAAAGGACCGCTTGGGAAGGGTATTAAGAGGAGGCAGGGAAATCACTCAGACAGTAGTACGTGTTGGAAGAGCTGATGTTAAACACTGCAGGTGGTTCATGCAGGTCCTGGGAGAGGAAATTGCTTTAATCAGTGAGAAAGATAATGGGATCTTAGGAATATTTTCCTCTGTTTTAAATACATAATAAATCTTCATTAACCTTTTGAAAGGTTAAATGAAATCTGGAGTCAGAGTGATACAGATAATTAGAGTTTAAATGAAATGTGTCAGCCTAAAAATGTTCTTTTTATCTTACTAATGTTACTCTTATCAGTAAAATTACTGTGAAAATTTTACGTTTGCACTTTTTTATGCAGATGTTTACCTTTTCACCTCTTCTCTCCTGCCCCTTTGTTTTTTAAGAATACATATGGATGAGGGAGTTGCAGTGTTTTGGAGAATACGAAAATCAGCAGCACAGAAAGTGCTGTCAAATGAATTTTGTTTGTTGTTAGGGGAAAATTCGCTGGTGGTTTGTTTCTTTAAACAAAAGTGAAGTGTGAAACACCAGTCTGTTGCTTTGAAAGAAGTACTGAGGACAGATATATACAGGAATATACAATATATGTTTTAACAAATCCCTCTGTGTGCATGAGAGGGAGAGGTGGAGGGGGCATTAAGTGTCTTCTGTTCTTTCTCCCAAATACCTAACACAAAGTTATCTTTGTTAAATTGCCAGGGCTGCATTATTGCAGGAAGAGTTCAGTGTTTCAGTCCCACTCATGTTTGCTTGAATGACACAGGGTTTGGGGGGATTTTGCAGCTATATCAGGGATTCCAAGTTCAGGTTTTTAATTACAAAAGCAAATGAAATACTTCATCATAGAGACAGGCTGTGCACACAACGTATTTAGAATGGCTTAAGTCTGGGTTTCTTCCAGGCACTCGTATTTCCAGCATTGGGTTCACAGAAAGGTGAAAGAAATTGCTGCTTGTTTTTATTCATTAGTTCTTTTCAAGTTTTCCACAGAAAATTCAGTGCTCTCTAGGTGAAACTTATTGTGACTCAAATAGTCTGTTGCTTTTGGCCAGTGTGTTGTATAAAAGAAGAAAAAACATGTATTTGCAATATGTTCCACTAAAACTAGTATTTTCCCTGTTCTCCCACCTTTTTTTTAATGGTCGTGGGAGATTATCTGGTATGTCTCTTGGAGGGAAAAAGGTTTATGAAAAGTATGTTCTAGTCTTGGTCTTATCTGTAAGCCTTAGAGACTGGGTTTGCAGCAGCAACTTTGGATGATAAAACGGTGAAGAAAGTTGACCATAATGCTTGTGGGTGTCTGCTAGGACACTGGGATTGGGCTGCTGGAGAACAGAAGATTTAGACATACGTACAAAAGTTAGATGTAGTCATCCTGGTTTTGTAGGAATTTATATATGGTCTTTTAATTCATTTGAGAGCCACTGGAAGGAGCGTGCGTGTGTGGTCTTGCATGTCTGCCTGTGTGTAATGCATGCAGGGAAGGGGGCTGATGAAGAGAGAATAAACATATGTCTATGTGGTACCCAGTTCTTATTCTCTATACTTACCTGTTCACCCCAGGATTTATTTGCCTCCTTGAAAGAACTGCTCCCAGCTGCAGACTGTCAACTTCAGGTTTTTTTTTCCCCCACTCATGTTGTTTTAGACAGACCACTCAGGATGCTCCTGAAGAGGTGCGTAACCGTGATTTCAGAAGGGAGCTCGAGGAGAGAGAGCGGGTCGCTGCAAGAGAAAAGAATAGAGACAGACCAACTAGAGGTAAAACCAAAGAAACAAAAATCATAATACCTTTGTGTGACATGGCTCTTGCACAAAACTTGGTGTTGTAAGAAGTTTGCGGGTTGCAGACAGCATGTCATGAGAGTAGAATTCAGGGTATTGGTCTGATAGTTCAGAGCTGTTGACCTGCAAGGGTATGTCCGCTGGCTTCATGCTAGCAGGAATCTAGGCCAGCCAGCGGAAAAGCGTAGGCCATCATGCAGGCCAGCTGATACAGTATGATTGTAATGAGTTGGCAACAAGTATGTACAGCTCATAAAGGGCTTTTTTTTGTACTTGGACAAGTGAGACAGGAAGAAGGAGAATGACTCCTTCTTATGGAGTGTAACCATAAATCTGTTTTTAAAGTATGCGATTCTGTTCAGATATAGTGAAGTGATAATTAAAATTAGAGTTGTTTTTGAGAAATACTAATTTTTAGTATTAAGCTTGACAGAATTTAGGTATTTTAGGTTTAGGTGTGAAGGTATTGTGGGGCTTTCGAATTCACAGACGAAAGCAGATGTGGTTTGGACCAAACTAGCCAACAGTAATGTGTTCAGGTGTTCCTCAGTGGGAACCCTCCAATTAGATATATAGAATAAGGATATTTCTCCACAACTTTTTCTTCTGCTGTTCTTTCTTCTTGAAATAATGACTTCAGAACGCTTCTGGAGGCCAAATTGTAAGTTTGTGAATGTCATTGCTTCCCATGAGGATACCTGCAGGGGAGGAATTAGCATGGGCATTAAGATCGAGAAGTGAGGAAAAAGTAAGCATAAGCTTGTATCTCTTACTCTAATGCGAGTCAGATGGTTTGTGAAGATTTTTGCTTTCTGACATTGCTGTTAAATGAAGTGACTTAGTCACTTTTTTTTAAAATCTTATGCCATAGAACACACAACATCATCTTCTGTGTCTAAGAAGCCTCGGCTAGACCAGATTCCTGCAGCAAATCTTGATGCAGATGATCCTCTTACCGATGTAGGTATCTTTTTTTTCTGTCTTCATTCCTTTCATTGTCCTGCCTTCAGGTTTTGCTGTTAATAGAATATGTACTTTTAGGTCTGCTAAAGGTTTTAGATCAGTTCTAATGTATCTTCCTTTTACAGTTACTCTACTGTGGTGGAAGTCCAGAGTGGTTCAGAGAATTCTGGTCCACGCTGTAATGGTATTCTTGGAAAGCACACAAAAACTAGGGAACTGAAGATACCACTTAAAGTATGGGGAATGGGTGACTTCTTAGATTTGGTCAACTACTGGGTTAGTTCGCATTCCCCAAAGGTAGAATTGTCGAGATACACTGACTGTTGGCATGAGCAATGGATTCTTGCTCTTGGCTCCCCTCCGCATGCTGGCATCTAGGAGTCTAGGGCTTGACAATAAACTCAGGGGTTTTTTAATCTTGTTATATTTGGTCCCAACAATATTGGACAGGGCATTCAGGCATGCTATTATGAATTATGTTACAATGATTAGAGAGTGACTGGGGATAGCCCAATCTCTAGAATCTGTCAGCTACATAGCATTTGAATTATAAAAAATTGCAGTCATCCAAAAAGAAGAAACATTTTTGTCTTGACTTTACTGTACAAAAGCAAATAAACCATTTGTATTGTATTTGCTACCTCTACAATCACCCAAGTACTTCATAAATAATCCAGCAACCAATTGCAGCTTTAGTTGGGCGGACCTGGACCATTTTTTATTAAATGAACGAGCTGCTTCTCATTCCCATTTGTTGCTATTAGGAAGATGATGAAGATGAGGACTTGGAAGACAGTGATGATGATGACACTGCAGCTCTTCTGGCTGAACTGGAAAAAATCAAGAAAGAACGAGCTGAGGAACAGGCTCGAAAGGTAAAATGTCATCCATTAAAGAGCATCTGTTTTTTGCAAAATGGTGTTTATTAAAACTGGTGTGCCTTAAGTACTTGGGATGAGTGAGAACTGGCAAACAAAGTAAGCGCCCTTCAAAACTTTTCTCAAGTATGATGGATTTGTCCTTTTATCTAGTAATCGTCAAGATTTTTTTTCTTTAGTAGACATACTGAACATTTTACTCACTAAAACGTTTTATTCACCTTCCCAACACTTTGTAGAGGCAGTGAGTCAAGATAATCTTGCTTTTCATAAGCAAGTCCTTCTCTTAAGACAGCTATCATACCAAACTATATAGTGGCATTATAGCTACATTCTGTCCAGTGTAATTTCATCTGTTAACTAATTTTTTTGAAACAAGAAATACAATTTTTATTTATGAAATAAAAATATTTTCTTTTTGATGCTTCTTTTTAAGGCTGCAAGTTTTATACAGTAGGTACTCTTTCACAGCATTGGTGCTGTGTTGCCTTGGCAAGGAGCACCAGTGGTAACTCTAAGACCAGAACAATTTTCACATGATTATAAACAGGCAGGTTTATTTGAAAAATATCTCTGCAAAAACAGATAATAATACGGCAGTCTGTCCAGAACTTGGAAAGTCAACTGATACGTAGCCTTCATACCTCTCTGTAATCTCTCTCTACAGGTAGAAACGGCATGTTCTGCCCTTGAAAGGAGAGGGAAGTCCCTGTAGTCAGAGATTATTTTCCTGTGAGCAGAATCAAATCCTATGCCATTGGCTCCCACACCTCCTTGGTGTAAGAGAGATTGTTGGGATGGAGTTCATTAGCAAAATCCCTGATTGATGAGTGGACTTCTAGGGACTGTTTCTGGGAATGGTCAGTGTTGTCAAACTGATCAGAATTTAGGATGAACTGTACAAGCTCTAATGTTGTATTGCAATAGAGTTTAGAGTCCAGGTATTTCATCTGCACTGCTGAAATGCTCTGCCTCTGGTGGTGCAGCAGAAGTGGTGGGTATGTGCAGTGTTCCCTCTTCTGCTGTTAGTAAGTGCTTTCTTTTGAGTAGGGCTTAAATCATTTTAGTCCTTTTGAAAGGTGTTGCTGGCTTCAGTTTGAATAGTTTTTTATGTTTTTATAAATAGATTCTCTGTTAGTGTAAAAAAGAAAGAAAAAAAACCCAAACCAAACAAACAGAAAACCCATCCGAAAATCCATCCAAAAACCTCCCCAAAACAAGCCACCTGTCTGTCATCTTTGTATAAGGTAATCTGAGGTGGTTTTTAGAATATGCTAAATAAACATATTAAATGCTGATCGAGAGGCAAATCTAAGGTTGGTGTGACAACTTTATGTTTTGGTGCCTCTGAGCTACTCATAACCTTTCCTGTAGCTTAACACACACTCAGAGTTTAATATTTTTCATGAAAGCTCTGCAGTAGAGTCAGCTGGCAGTGAACGGGGTGTAGCATCTAGCAGACACCAGGAAGAGCTTGGAAACAGTGTTTTAACTGCTGTGGGCAGCAATGTAAGTGCCTGCCTGCTTCTGGCTAACAATATAGAAATTTACTTTCAGAATCAACAATGCCTGCAAAACCAGTGAGCTCTGCAGTTTTGGAGTTAGGTACTTTGGAAGGCTGTACCATGCTGCTTCAGTGCAGAAATTTTGCTGTAGAAGACTGTTGATTCTCTTATCTGGCCTGTGAGTGGTCTTTTACATTACAGTGTCTGAAAGTGTCTCTCATCTCTTTGGGCATTTGAAGCACATCATGCAGCAATGAAATTGTGTTCTGCAGTAATAACATGGTGAAAATAGCAACAATTCTTCCATGTATTTCTGTGTGAAATGTACTGAACTAGAAATTGAGAGTAGTAATGTGTAGGAAAGGCTTCTATTGCATCTGTCCTTGCACAGTGCTTAAAATGAAAGCTTAGATCTGTATGGATTTTTCATGTTTTCCTGAAATCATACATCTAGATTAAACAGCATAACTTGTCACATTTCAGTGTAGAAAATTTGCATTAGGAAAATAATTGTAGCACAGACAACCAAGTGCATGCTTCTCTGTTTATGTGTAGACAGCAGGAATGTTATCATCTCTCTGAAATTCTTATTTTGTCACTAGAGGGTGCCAAAAGCTATGAAGTATTTAGTATAGCACTTGTTTTATTTTGCTGTCTCTTAACTGGTGTTATTTTTTACATTCATGGATGTTCTTCTTCCACCAAAAGCAGGGTTTATAATGTTCGATGCTGTGTGCATACCGAATACTTGCACTCTTATCTGAAATGAATACATTTGTTTCTCGTAGAAATTAATATTAGTTATTATTTACAATAGTGCACACTATTGCACACTCACTACCTACTCTGTTCATCCTTTCACTGGTTGGTGCCAGATAGGCTCTCTTAAAAATTGACGTCTTCAGTAAATAGTGGTTGCTCTCCAGGTACTTGGAATTTTATTTTCTTGTGGTTTTTTAAGAGTGGGAAACTAAGACTACATTGATGGAAAAAGTAAAAACCAAGGTGGGGGCGCAGCCTTGGAAAGAGTCTTTAGATGTAAGGGTCTCCTTAGGAAAGATCACTTATGTACATTGGCTTTAGGTGTGCAGTCTCTTTAGGTTATGCCTTGTGTTCCATGGCTTTGAAATAAGGTGTTACTGGCAAAGCATTTTATAGCCATTTTATATAAATGTCTTTTCATTTCAGATACGTGGGATTTTGTATTATTATGTATTGCAAACTGTAATTTAAACCTAATTTTGTAAGTTACTTCATATTAGTCATCCAGCTGACTTCAAGATAACATCTTATGTAAATTCTTAATTGTGTAGTCACTGTTAGTCCTAATCCACGTACAGGGATGGTTTATCTGCTGAAACGCTGCTGTCCATAGTAGACAGTGTGGGTAAACCAGTGGCAAGGCAGGGGGAAACTGTGGAGTGAATGCCTGTTTGCTCTTCTGCACATCATTCTCAAATCTTTTTGTTGTTATACAGACAGATTAATGTGTCTCTGCATCTTCTTGGAACATCCCAGGGTCTTAACAAGATGAAGTGTGTAAAATGCAGTAATATATTCCAGATTTGTGCCATATGTAATTTTTTTCCCGATACTTCAGTTATTCTGATTTATTAAAATGCTAGTCAGTTATTTCCGAGACTTCATTTAGAGTGAACTGTATTAACTGTTTTCACTCATTGCTTTAGTGTCCAGTATTTAAATTGACATGAAAGGAGGACTGCTCCTTTTAAAATGCATCTCTGGTGAGGCAGCAGTTAAAAACAAAAGATGAGAATCCGCTTTTTTTCAGATCGTCATGGTCTCTGTTAACTTCCCTTATGTGATAATACCAATTTCCATAGAAATCTAAATCTAATTTTGACAAATATTAGTATTAAGAGGTTTTAACTTCCTTCACACCAATATTTCCCTGTTATCTGTGAAGCAAATACTTTGTTATCCAAATAAGCAATTCTTGTCAGAGCTTGTTAACTTCTCAAAAAGCTTAAATTACCTTGAGTTCTGTAGAAACATTAAATAAATACTACAAATGTTTTTAAAAACTGATTGAGCTTGGAAGTCCTCCTGACTTTTCTCATGCCCTCCACAGTTTTAATCTCTCAGGTTGTTTCTAGTAGACGCTAAACTGACCAGAAAATTTTAGTTTTGAAAAGCAGTTCTGTGGAATAATTTGGTCTAAAACTGTACAAACACTAGGTCTGCTGTGTATGTGAACTATCCATGGATAGGTTTCATGGAAACATTTCAATATTCCAAGTTCAGCATTACAATGCTCTTGATTTTCAATTTTCAAGCATTTCCTTAAAAGGTAAATTGAAATAATTAAAAACAAACCTCAAACCAGTGAGCAGCTGAATGTACGTGTGCAGTTCCAGCAAAGCTATTTTAATAGCTAGTCATTTTATGCTTATCTGAGAACAGACTTAAAGTTTTTGGTTTGTTTTCTTAACAATTTTATTTCACCAAGTGTTTCTCTATAACTGATTATATTACTTTACCAATGGTCAAAATAGATCTTAGCTCTGTCCTGTGTTTTAGCCATGACTTTCAAATAAAACATTAGAAAATGAATCTTGGTGGATGCTAATCTTTTCACTTAAAATTTAAGGGTCCAACTATCTATCTATTTTGATAGAAAAATCTATCAAAAAATATCAAATCAGTGATTAAGAAATAATTTCAGTAAAGAGGCCAAAGCAGATGGCAAAGTATGTTTCTTCATTACATGTTTGAGACATGCTAGCAATACTTGCCAAGAACTAATGATAATGTCCCCTCCCTTGTGGGCAAAATGACAACAAATCAGCATAGGCACTGCAGTTGTGATTACTCTGTGCTCTTATTTTTTGAAGTTTCAATCGGTTATTTGAATCGCTGTATTGCATAGAGTTAGTAATTTGCGTAGGATCAAATAACTGGGGTGGATCTTTGCATTATTAAGTTTCGTTCCCTGCTGCTAAAGGCAGTGCTGTCATAGTTTGTCATTCAAAAATTAGCATTTAAATAAGGTTATGTGATTTTTTTTTTTTTTTTTTTCAGTCTTCAATGAAGTGTGGGTATTTCAGGTTTTCTTTCAGCTACTCAACGTCTGTAAAAACTGAGTAGGATAACTTACTTTAATACGATGGAGTCATTTCAGGAATTTCAGCACTTTCTGTAAAAGTCATCTTGCTCTGTGCTAAGGGTAGGAACTACACTAAAAAAAAAAAACATGGTAACAATAATGTTTTTCTTTCCTTTGCGGTGAGAAACAAATATGCCAAGGGACTGTTATTCTTACAGCGAGATAAGAAATAATTGTTTAGTTAAGGTTAATACAGTTTTGTCCGCTTTTTTCCCCCCAGCTGTGATGCCACATGGTGAGCTCAGTCGTACTGTGAGGGCTTGCTGTGAGATCCAATGCACATAGCGTCTCCATCTGCTTTCTCGGGGCGTGGGACTCCCTCTGCCAGTCCAGACTTATTCCGCACACCATAATATTCCTGTTCTGTTTTCCCTGCCTCTAACATGGTGTTACAACATGGTTGATGTCTGATTCATCTCTGCCTATAGTTGTTGCAACACGCTGCCACTGAAAAGTGCAGCGCTGCTGTCTGTAGTGATGGAACAATCTGTAGCATATTTTGCTTAAAATGGCTTAGGCCAAGAGTTGAATGCCTCATCTTGCTGAATGGAAAGGCAGGCAAAGAGGCATTATTTTAGAAAGGGTGGAATGAATACAGATGTATTATTTTCTCCCTTAGGCTTTTCTTCTGTTGTGGGTTTGTTGTATCCATAGTGTTTTAGCTTAATAATCCTTTGTTCCACCACACAAAAGAACAATGTAGGCTTTGGAGCAACCAGAGCAGCTTGTTTTGTGAACAGCTGTGCTTGATCGTGCCTCAGAGGTGTGAAGCTCAGGCAGCTATGAAGGCTATGTCTGGTCTGTTTGATTTGATACAGCCCGTGCTCCATCGCCTGGAGCGTCCCGGCTTTCAGTGGAGGAGTGGGCAGTGGAAGATCTGTGTGGAAAATTCTGAAACATAATGAAAACCTCTTTTGGCTGGAGTTTAGGGATTCTGCAGCTCTGGCCAAAATGTGTAACTTAGCTTAAGTGTAAATGTCAACTTTACACCACTGTAAGTTACACCTAGTATTTACTCCATGTCATGTCTCTAAGATACAAAACTTAACAGATCACCTTTTTTTAAAAATCTTGGAATACCTTCTTCGGGAGGTTTTGATGAAGCTAAATAATACAAAAAATCTTCAAGACGTATATTCAGAATTAGCTTCCTTCCTAAAATTTCTAGCAAATATGTTCAAATGTCATCCAACCTAGAAGAGCTTTGAACAACTGAATTCCATAAATAAATTACCATGTGCACCAGGTCTTCTTTGAAAAGTGACTAAAACTGGCAATGCCTTACTCAACAGATCTGTTCCCTGTTTGCTTTCAGACTCTAATCTGTTAATCTTTAATGACAAAGATAAACTTATGCAGTTTGTTACTACTTCTAGTTGTTCTGCCTCTGTGGGTGTAAAAGCAGAGTTCTGTTTGTGAGCAGAGCGAAGGATCGTACAGAGTGCCCAGGGGTTCTGCAGCATCTCTTACTGTGAATACAGAAAATCAGCATTTCAGAATAAGATCCACGGATGTTTTCTGTAACTGTTGTCACTAGAAAAGAACATTTGACAGCTTCTGTTAGGGTTAAGTTCATAATTGTTTTTAATAATTTAATAGGTGCAAAAGTAAAATGTAATAATTTTAAATTCCCAAGATTGCCCCTACCGCTTTGTTTAATTATAGTGCAATTTTTTGCTACCCTCCACTCCTCTGGAATTGTAGTTGACTTGAGTCAGTGTAGGTCTTTTGCTAGCAATTAGCAGTTTTAGACAGAATTTAGTTGAGCTTGAAATGCCAGGTTGTTGGGGTCAGTGTACAAGTTATGTATCCCAGCTTCCACGATGGTGCAGTCAGTAGAGCCTGGAGCGTGGTTGGTCTCCTGTGTGTGTACTTTAGTGTGAGCAGAATAGCCATCTTGACTCCTTACTGTATTCCTCAGATCTCTTCTGAGATGTGAGCTCGTGTGCCTTCAAGCAGATGTCTAGATGTAGGTGTCTTATTCTGGAGCTAAATCCTACCCTTAGTTTTATATTACTGCTTGTAGTGTAACACTTCTTAAAAAGTGTTACTTCAATTTTGATTTTTTTTTTCTTTCACCACATTTCATCCCTTCAGTCTGATAACGCTTTTTTCATTATCAGAAAGGGAAATATGTCAGGCTAATTGAGGCTGAAGGATATTATATGGGTTATGTAAAGCAGATAAAAGTTAGGATGATGCCTAACATGCTTTTTTAAAATCTTCTTAAAAATTAAATGTGCATCTGTGTGTAATAACACTGGAGTACTGTATGCATATTTTTTTTAAGATTCTTAATATTGGCTTTATCTTCCTCTAGTGATTCTGAACGTTCACAATTCATTTAAATGACTGAGTGCTTTTCACTTCTCTTCATGCATGGTGGATAATGCTGGAACCATCAGCTTTGCAGGAACTGTTGAGATTAAATCCGAAATGGGGGAAGGGAGGGAAGAACAATTGTAATTCCCCCCCAAAAGATGGTGACTGACTGCAGTGGACTTTTGACCGTAGAAGAAACACTGTGTGTGGAATGCATTGTATTTCTGTGTTTGTCAGTGGTGTGTGGGTGCGTTTTCATGCATCATAAAAAAACAGCATAAAATAGTTCTGTGTGCCCCTGATAAAGTGATGCATGATGCACAGGTTCAGTAGCTTTGGATCACGATCAAGGTTAATGTCTTAGAAATTAGAAGGCGAGACTGTGCCATGCTCCACATGCCACTTTGAGAAGAGTTCCCCCGGAGTTCAGCTCTGAAATGGAAAACTGCTGCACCTGTTTGCATATATAGGACTTGGAAGAAGTTCTTTCTACAGAAGCATTTTTCAACAGGAGAGTGTTGAGAGTCTTACAGCACTCTTATTAGTGCTACCTTCTCTTGAGTATAGCCCAGTATGAATTTTTGGTTTGTAGCATTCTTACTTGCTTTTAAGATTTGTCCCAGACCTCTAGGTTTTTTTGAAGCCTCAGTTTTAATGGAGGATTGGAGATTAAATTTAATGATGCAGAGCCCCCCCTCATTTTGGACAACACAGAGAACACTTCACATGCTTGCACCCTGTTGTAAATTTGCCTAATGGTCTTAAACAGAATGTAATTGTCTCCAGGGAGGTACCTGAAAATCAATACTGATTTTTTTTTTTTTTTTTTTTTTTGTGTGTACCAGTGTCCTAGATTTTGCTTGATTTCAGATTAGTGCTTTGCATGCACGTGCTGTACGGTAGTCTGAGGGCTGCTTGACTTCTGGTGGGAGCATGACACAGACTGCAGTAAATTGGATTTCACTGCTGTTGGCTCCTCTGTGTTATGGGGAAAGAAGATGCTAAATCAAAGGTTGGCATACTGTGCAGAAGAAACTGCATATATTTCTTGTCTGTGATCCACAAAGAAATGTATAATTTGAATTTGTATTTCTGATATGGGGGGAAATTGCTGTTCATATCAAATATTTTTGCTTTCTGTTTCCTTATTTACTGGGGTGTTAATAACAACTGAAGTTGGAATGCAGATGTTGGATTTAGAGCTATGTTTGAAAATGCAAAACTTCAGTTTATTTGTGTTAACTTTTAACTGCTGCAGTTTGTGTTAAAGCTCCATTGATAAGAGCAGCAAGGGCAAGTTTTGCTTACCCAGATGTTTTAATAAGGGCATTACAGGGCTTGTCATGCTGTGCCATGCTTTTAAGCAACGTGCCCTTTTGAGGAGCTTTTCCCATCTCACTGGCAATTAATTGCAGCTGGTTCTAAATTTTATTTGTGAGAAGCAGTGTAATGGTAGGTGCTTTTTCATAACTAAAACTCGGGTAGATTTTTGAAAGGTAAAATCTTTTCCAGTGATCCTGCATCATCTGGTATTCATATTGTATGTTAAAATATTTTCTTAGGAGGGTTGGGGTGTTTTATAGGAATAGTTCACATGTCTGATCAATCCAATTGAAAACACTGTAAATTAAGGACAGTTTTAGTAATATATCAGTATTGATTGAATGTTTGAAGCTAGAGAACTCTGGCTAGCATCAATGTTCAAGTTTGGCACTTAAACCTTGTAAACACTATCATAAAGAAAAATGTTTCCTCTTTTGGGATCCGTAGCAGCCCTCAGCCATGAATTTTCTGCAGTTTGGGAAAAAAATAACAACCACCACCTTGTGATCTTTTTGTCTTTGGTTTATATCATTTTTAAAAGCCATGGTTTGAGCCTCCCACAATGATAATGAGACTTCAGTGCATTTTTTAACTAGAATGTCTTCAGACCATAATTCACCATACAAGGAGCAGGAGACCTAGTTAGTCATCCAAATTCAAAGATTTGATTCCCCCCCCCGCCCCACTTCTGGTACTTTGATGAAAGAGCAATCCTTGTAATACATTTGAAAAGTCGTGGAAAAATACGTTGATGTAAATTAAATATTGCACATTCATTTTGAAGTCTGTGAACATTTAAGTTGCTAAATATATTAATACAGCTTGGAAGCGTGGGCAGTGAAATCTACTTTGTGTTGCCTGTAGTGCATTGCTTCACTTAGGCTTGAGTTACATGCTTTTGACAGTACAAGGAGAAGAAAATTTTTCTGCTATTTAATATTGGAACTCTTAAATAGTCTTATGACATCCACTGCTCAGTTTCACCTTAGCTTTCTCAATATTCTTTTTAATTGGTCCCTAGGGAAGTTGTTGTTGTCAAACCCAAGCAGATTACTGAAGATAGAGAAGTTTGAATGTGCTGTAGGTTTCTTCCACCTAATGAATATTGTATAACATACTCTTTTCTCGTAAGGGTAAAGAAAATCTTTTAATCTGTATACAGTTTTTATTATAGTAAATATGTAAATGGTAAAGCTAGAATTTAACTGAATATTTCATGGAACATCAGAGGTAAGTAGAGCAGATATGCGGGTTGCTAGATTGACAGTTTATTAGCAATGTTAAGCTCTTTAGAGTATCTCTGCTTCTATCCTTAGTCTACTTATACATGTGTCAAACACTGAAAAGTCTGAGCTGGGAATTAAAGCTCTATCTGTGTGAGTGTTCACAGCTAAATAATGTTTATTGATACCAAGTAGATGAGAAAAGTGGCCTAGAAAAGTAATATATCCATTATTGGTTCTCAGGAACAAGAGCAAAAGGCTGAAGAAGAAAGAATTCGGATGGAAAACATTCTGAGTGGTAATCCACTGCTGAACCTTACCGGCCCAGCACAGCCTCAAGCAAACTTCAAAGTGAAGAGGAGGTACTGTGCAGTCTGTCCTGTGATATCCATCCCCTTGCTCGCTCTTGATCCTCAGTCAGAAAATGTTAGCACTGCCATTGGTTTTCATTTCCTTCCTCAGATCCTGTCACAAGCAGTGTAATGTAGAATTGGGATACTGATGCATGTAGTGATTGTCTTTGAGCATTTCTCTGAACAAATCATCCTGCTACTTTGTGTTTTAAAAAGAGAAAGAGAGATTGAGAGCTGTGTTTGTCTGACATTATGCATAATGGCACAAAAAGTAACAGGACCAAAGTTCCTCAAGAAATTTGATGTTATGCTCCCCTTTAAAATCTAGATGGTTTGGGGTTTTTGTTTATTTGGGGTTTTTTTGGTGTAACTAGAATCAGTAAATAACAGCCTTTTTCTCAATATAAAACTTGTTTGCAAATATTCCAGTTACTGTTGCATTTATCAAAATTAGGACCATTAGAGTAAAGGTTTTTCTTCTGCTCTGTTCAAATGGTCATTGTTTTCTTTAAAGGTAAAATAATCTTTAACCTACTGATACTCATCGCTTCAAACTCAGGAGCATGTAGGAGATAGCTTGGATTAAAAAAATAGATCTTTTTTTCTTAAAGATTAAAATCTAATCCTAATGACTAGTTGTCCTTAATACATTTAAATAGGACAGCCAAACTTCATTTATATATTTATGAAAATTGCACCTAATTTTCATACAAACTTACTGAAGTTAAAAACTTTTGTTTTCAGGTGGGATGATGATGTTGTCTTCAAGAATTGTGCCAAGGGGATAGATGAATCAAAAAAGGACAAAAGATTCGTGAATGATACTCTGCGATCAGAATTTCACAAAAAGTTCATGGAAAAATATATCAAGTAGTACAGTTTTATGTGCAGTGGTGCTGAAGGACTTAGAAGGTCATGGTTGCTCCCTCCCTCTCCCTCAGAATTCAAGACTGAATATTTGGTTATGAATTCCAAAATGCTTTTCCAAGATCATCAACAGCTTCATAATTAATAATTACTATGTATCTGGAGTTTTTATTCCTTCAGTATGTTTTCCTTTTCAGTTTTAATTAAATCAGTCTGTGTTTCATGAATGTTTTTCTGTTCACGCACGTATACTTTTACTGGCTGCCTTGTAAATGGTAGAAGAGAGAAGCTGGTTTGCATTAAATACTTCTAATTGTTTAAATTGCGTTCAAAAACAGCCAGTGTTTGTAGTGATGGTGGTTTGTAACTTATGCAACTTATGTAAATGTCAGTATTATCAAAGGTGGGGAATAGCTGAGTATGATAAGCAGTGCGAACTGAAAAGATCTGTACTTTCTGTAGCAAACTGGACTTCCTCTTAATAGCTAGTTAGAAACTTAGCTAATAATCTTCCTTTTTAGTTGTTTCTTACTGTCAATCAAGTTATACTTTGGTGGGGTTGCTCCAAGTTCTTAGCAGACCTGCTTTCTGGGCTCTCTTGGCTGAGCACTTCTGCAGCAATACCATGTAATGCTTGGGGGAGCCTTGAGTGGGGAGTGCCCTGTGGAACTGGGATATTTTCCTCATTAAAAAACCATTGCAGTGCTCGGTCCCTCAGCCACAGCCATGTGGCTGTGAGGTTCAGTCTGTGTGCGTGGTTCATTAGTAAGTGTTGTCAAACTTGCACGTGAGTTTTTATTAAACGAGTGATCTCTTCAAGATACCATAGTATACTTTGTTTACTTCTTAAATGTCCATTTTAACACTTAATAGGACAGTATAAAATAGGAATGACTGAAAAAAATCTCATTTGTGAAAAAAATATTTTCTTTTTCCTTCTGTCATCTTGGGTGCATTTGAAATCTTGGCTAAGTGATGCACAGGATATGAACATAATATCTGCAAAATGTAGTAGTTACCTTTACCTAGATGGCTACAGTGGCAGAACTCAGATGTGTTTATGTAAAATTGTTGCCCTTTTCCTTGCCTGTATTATGCTCAGTCTAGTTCATTCTTACAGACACTGTTTCATAGTAATATTATTATTATTTTCAAGCTCTTAATTTGAAAATACATCTGATTTAAAGAGAGTGAATGTAGAGCACAGTGTTCTAGATTTTTTGTTGGGCATGACTGTGTGGGTATCCTGTAAAAGGTTTCATTAGCTTTAGCTGTATTTTCCACCCTTTCATTAAGCTATGCAGCGTACTAATGCCAGCAGCTAATACCTGTATTTACTTGGAAGTGAGATTTTCAGCATGCTTAAGGTCATGTGAGCTCCTACAGCTGCTGGAGGAATATGTGTTTGTGTTACTTCTGCTACCTGCCTCATGATAGTAATAATTCTTGGGAAGCAGAAAAATGGGTGTAGTTTGTAATTCTCTCTCTTTAAAGCTACTAAAATTGTGGTATACAGGCAACATATTTAGAAGAGGAAAAAATGTTAAGAGCTGTGCTTGTCAGGGTCTGGCAGTGGAGAGACCAGCTGCTCCTTTAGGTCTGACCTAACCAGCATAGTTGTCATGGCAACAACAAAAAATACGTTGGTCTCTCAGTATTACGAGATACAATCACTGTGCCAAAGTGAGCAAGTGAGCATACAGTTTTATTGTAGAGGGGGTTGAAAGGCCAGTTCAATGCCTTCATGGAATTCATAAGCACGTAACACCATCATTTGTGTTCTTGAAGTAATGTAGCTCTTTTCTTAGAGAAAATAATACTTTTAAGTCAGATGGCTGGGGTTGGATGAGGTCGTGGTCAGATATGCTGGCAGTTGTTCTCCACACCTGCAGGAACATCGCTTTGTTAAACTTTTGCATAATGCATAGGTGTACTCAGTCATTTTTTCCAGCGGGGCTCTCCCCTGGTTCTGGAGAAGGAGCTGTGGGGACTGTATAGCTCCGGGCTGCAGCTCTACTTGAGGTTTTGTGTTGGCATTGTTGTTCAGCTCAACCACAGAATTTGCAGATCCTATCTCTAACCTCCCCCTCAAAGCTTTTGTATTTTCACCTTCTGCAGTGTAAGCTGACCCACAGTCTGAGGACTCAGCAATACACAAACACAATATGATAATCAAGGAATCTCAAGCCTTATCGCTGGGTGGGTTTTGCATCACTAACTGCTGAGTTTTCTCCACCAGTACCGTAAAACTAAAGCCCTCTGTGCTCTTAGTTGGGGAAGAGCCATGTGCTTTCAGTATTGATGCTGTATTGATGTTTAATTTTCTACTGTGCTTCTTGTACTTAACTAGGAAAAGACAAGCAGATCATTTGTTTTTGTAAAACTGCAGTGTGACTGAATTCTTAAAAAAAAAAAAAAAAAAAAAAAGAAAATCGGACTGTGATGTGCTACACCTCTGCTTCCAGCATTTATTTTTTCCAGGAACCTCTGTTCAATATGACAAATAACTTTCAACTAAGGCAGCGGAGCTGGCAAGGCAGCAGTTCCAGGAGGTGAAGTGGAAGAAAGTTAACATTTGGCACTTCAAGGAATGAAGTATTTTACAGTTCCTAGCAATCAGGATTGTTTAATCCTGTGTTTTTGTAAGCAACACCTGAACTCACTGTAACTGGGAGTTTGAAACAAAGCCACTTGCTTTTGTAAAACAGTTTACCCCTTGTTTATGCTTATCTTCAGCATAGCATTGGAACTGAAATCCAGGATCTATTTTCCATAGGGACTAACAGTTAAACTTCTAAGGCTTTTTTTTAAAGAGCTTTGTCTTTCAAAATTTTTCTTGGAAAAAGGGATTAATAGTATGAGGAATAATGCTTAATGATAGTCCTGCAGCTGGAAATAATTGTGCTGTGTGTATACAAGGTTCTAGAATGTTTAGCATCTATTTTCCTCGAGTAGATGACTGAATATTAAAGGATTCATATTGCAACCAGCAAAATTATCTGCATTTTTCAAGATTTCATGTGGTCATAGGTACCATGTAGGCATCCCATGAATGCCTGGAAGGAGGGTTTTTTTCTAATTTTTTTTTCTAAATTTAAAAAAAAAACCTTTTGGTGTTTGAAATAAAAGCCTGGGGCAGAGGTGATCTGGTACTTGCTCTGTTTACCTTTGAGTGCCTCATGGGCAGCCCAGCTGGTGCCTGGTGAGGTGACAGCCTGGTGTCTCCTTTCACCCATGCATGTATCGATTCCAATCAAGCTGCTGAAATTTCTCTCTGCTTTTTTCTACAACTACAAATACCTTAAAGTCTTTCATGCTGGAGGTGAGATCTGAGCACAGGGTCAAACCACCAAATGCATGGGGATGTTGCCTTGAAGCGCTTCACTTCAAAGGAAGATATGTAGGATTCAAGCCTTGGAGGGATGTGCTAATGCTCAGAAGGTGCTTCAGACTCAAGTGTTTATTCATATCTGCAGTCACGGCTAGTTGGAGCCTGAATCCTTAATTCTCATCTAAGGAGAGTCAGAATCACGAGTAGGGGCTTCTCTGATTTTATTTCTTTCTCAGTGCCTAGTGCTCTGCCGTACAGATTCAGGGGGAGGGAAGGAAAATGCCCACAGAAGTGTTTCCATCCGTGGAAGTCCTCCTTCTATCTCCTGTCAACTTTCAGAATGAAATTTAGTTAGTTGTTGGTCAAGAAAAAAACTTTCTGTCAGATTGTCTTGCTTATTTGGGAGAAAAATTTTGGGATGCTTTTTCCAAATAAATAGTCTATGTTGTATTGTAAGTTCAACTACTTTTTCCCTAGGCAGACTGACATATTGTCATATTTAGCAATAAAAGCAAATACAGCCTCATTACCATACTTATGTCCCCCAAGATATGGTTCAAGTAGAGTGTAAATAGGCACGTTTGGAAAAGTCACGTTTCCGAAGAAAGGCTTCTCTGAGCTCTCTTTTTGAATTGGGGATAAGCAGAAAGAAGAAGAATGTTTCTGTAGGTGTCCAAGTCAGTCCTTTTAAATAAATTAAAAAAAAACCAGTACTGAATTCTTATGTTGTTCAGTCACAGATACATTTTACTGTTGTGCTGCTTTCTCCTTTGAGATCATACAGGTTGGCTTTTATGAATTCCAGGTTTGACTTTGTTTTCTTGACATAAGTGGGCATATCATGGGATGTAACTGAAGAAGAATGACCATGATACTGTGACTGGCAGTGAAATAAGACTGAACATGTAATAGTGACTATGGCTAGTTTTTAAATTGCTTTGGTTCAGAGAGCTGGAATATATCTAAGGAATGGGATAAAAGTGTCTGTGTATAGTATGGAGATTTTTTCCCCTTCGTTGTGTCTGACCAGCAGTTCAGGAGCAGAAGCATAACGTCACTGATCTTAACAAAATTTGATCTTTCAAGTGGGAAACCGCAGCTTGGTGATTTTAAAAGGAACCACAGAATTGCTTGGAATTCTAATGTGCCTGGTGCACCTCTAATGAGAAGGAAGAGTCATGTAAATCTAAACAAATTATGTCTCCTAATCCAAATCCCAATTTGCCACCAAGCCAAAGAAATGATCTCTGAAGTAGAGGGAAGCGGCACTGTACAGGAGGTAAAAAAATGAAACAGATAAAATTGGTAAGTTTGATTGCTCTCTGTTGAAATCAGTAGCATCTGTATAGGAAAGAAGATGATTTCTAATTTGTACTATAATATAATTTTATAGATTACAATGGGGATCAATTATGGTAGGTGTTATGGAAACGGAGGCTGTAAAGCGGGCTGTATTCTGAAGAGCCGAAATGCTCAGAAGTTGGGGTGAACAGCAGGATGGAGACAGACTGTTCAGTCCCACAAAAAATTGTATTTGGGAGCTCTCCCCTCGGTATCTGCCCAGTGCCTTACCTACAGATCTGCCTTTCCTCCCCGCTCTTTTCTTAGAAATACTCTTGTTAAGAAGTTGGGCTGTTTCTCTAATTTTTAACTGAGTTGTTTCCAGTGAATGGGGTTTCAAGCAGCTGGTCTTTCTCCAGTGGAAAAGGTTTGTTTTTACTGCACTGGGAGAACAAGTTGTAAATACAAGCTGGATAAGGGTGGAGGATAGATCTGCCAGTCATCTGCTTGTTATCAAATGGAGTCCCCTGGGGCTAATCTCTGTACTTTGGGGTAGCCCAGTTGGACTCAGTGGCACATGAGTTGTTGGGTTTGGTGGGGTGCATGGATGGAATGCTCTGCTGAAGCAGCATATGCTGAACCACCACCTGGGGGGATGGTTGAATCCTGGCACTAAACATTTGGATATTCTTGTTGTAGGATAAATTAACTTTCTGAGAAAAAAGGGTTCTGACTGAAATCCCCATGAACGCTTCGGATGCATTCTAGACATCGTGTGTTTGTGTGCCCCAGGTAGGAGCCCCAGATGTACCATCATGGTGACACCAGCACGATTCTGTGAATGTTCTTGCTGAATTTGTCCTTCTGGTGCAGACCAATGTGACGAAGATGTCATGGTCCCTTTGAGGACAGGATGACAACGGGCTTGAACAAAACTGGTCACGTAGCCTAATTCGTGACCTAGTTTGCAAAGTCTGGTACTCCTTGTGTGCTGTTTACCAGCCCCCAAGCTCAGTGTGTGATAGTCTCAGTTTCCTTCCTTGCTCTGGAGAGGTACTGCAGCTGGAGGCTGCTCTCAAGCCAGGCAGCAGGCAGGGGTTGTCAACACCAGAGAGAAGAGTGGAAAAAGTTGTGGTCCTATTGGCCTTCTTTCTTCTGATGAACTGTCACCTGCACCTCTTAAAGGACTATGTTAAACCAACTTTCTCCAGTAAAACCTGCTCCTGCTAGCAGTATATGGATTCATCACATTTCTTACTGCAAGACTGGTTTTGGGCAGTGCAGCAAAGACAGTGAACATTGTTATTTATTTTGGAAAATGATACTTCGCTGGAACATCTTTCTGGTTTAAAACTTTTAGGGCTGAATTCATTTCAGTTGGAGGCACAGGTAAACCGATGGTAACGACAATGAATCATGTTTTCTGAGAGCTTTAGAAGTTATTCATAGATGTTGAAATGTGTAGCTGTTTTATGCCCACCTCCTCTCTTAATTTATGCTTTCTTTTCTAAAACCAGCTTTTAAAAAATGTATATTCTCTCTTTCAGTGCAGACAGTGAGAGAAGGAAGGAATAATTTTAGAAGAGTCCAGAGCCAAAGAATTAAAAAAAAAAAAAAAAAAGGCAAATTAAAGTCCCACTATGTAATACCCCTTTCTGCCCTTTGTTCCAATAAAGAATAAAAGCAAGATGGTGTTATGTAGGCGTTAGAGGAGGGGAATGGTATGATTACCATGGAGTCTATTTCCAGCCACTAGTCTGGGATGGTGGCCTGGTTTTCATTCTCCTTGATGGACTTAATGCTGCATTACTTGTTATATTTGTGGAGTCAGGCGTGAAGCTAAGGGGTGAAGTGATGATTTCAGCCCTACTCTGAGATGTGAAGAAAACCGGGTTCGGTTCTTGGCTCTGCTGCAGTTTGTGTGAATTTGCAGGAGTGGCTCAGGCCTGTAAACCCGTCCAGTCCAGTCCCTGGATCCGAGCAGAGAGCAGGGTGCTGGCACCCCAGTGCTGCCCAGCTCCGTTCCTGCTGAAGGGGGTGCACCTTTACCCCTGCAGCACTGAACCGTGGGGAACAAGGCAAGGACCCACCTTAGAGCATCCGATAGCCTTGGTGGTCACAACAGAGATGCAGGAGGTCTGAATTAATATTGCTTGAGGCAGGGAATAGAGGGAGAAGTGCTCAGCATTGGTCCCTTGGGTACGTTCATGATTTGTGCTCCCGTGGGTTCCCTCAGTCCGGAGGCTATTGGTCACCCGTGGTCCTGTGGCAGGACCTGGGCAGTGATGTCTTCTGCCACTGTGAGTGGAGCATTGAAGTGAGATGAAGCAAATATGGTCAGTGTTAGGTTAATGGTTGGACTAGATGATATTCAAGGTCTTTTCCAACCTAGATGATTCTGTGCTTCTGTGAAATACAATCCCTGCTGCAGAAAGGTGCGTGTTGGCGTAGGCAGCGGCTGCGCTGCACTTCTGTGGTGGGCAGTGGTCACAGTGGGGGGATGCAGCCACCCTCTGGGACGTGCCTGGGGTAGCAGTAGCCCATCTGGACTTCTGCTTTCCAGGTCAAACTTCTGCAGGAGGACAGAGCTTAGGACATACCTTTGTCTGCTGAACTGCCGGTTAGCTCAGCCGTAGCTGCAGAGCATGAGAGTGTGGCTGGATCTAGACTGAGAATGGGGAGTTAGGGCCTTTGGCACTAAGATTTTATTAAAATTGCATGTTGTCAAAGGCAACATTTTTGGTCAATTAGCCGTGATCTTTCTCAGAAACATATTTTTAACTTTACTCTTCCTTTTAATAGAAAGCTACTAGCAACTGCTGATTGCAGATGGGAGCGTTTATGAATAAAGCCTTTCCTTTTCATACTGCTGCAGCCTGGCTGACTGGCTCCTCTTCGGTGTTTGTTGGTTTGGAGTGGGTGTGTTATTTAATTTCATCCATTTTTTTCCTCAATAGTTACTCCTTGCCAAGAATATCAAATCTGAGAACTAGGGTGAGCGTGCTGAAAGAAAACGGAGAGATGCCATGAGACGCCTTGGTACAAGGGAATGCGAGGAGGGACTTCACAGGAGACCTGGAGGGCGTTTGGACCATGTTCAACTGGAGACAGGCACAGTGCAGCACCTGTAGATGCTGAAAGTTAAAGAAAAAACAATGATAAAACGGTGAAATTAAGAGATCAGGATATTGGAAGGAGTGTGACAGATGAGCAGAGTAACATAGAGAGAAGCTCTTCCCACCCCTGTAATGTGCCTTAGCCAAAGAGGTGATAACTCACTAACTAGGACCAGATGGACTCGTTTGTCTGCTCTTGACAGCTCAGCACAACTTGTTGCAACTGCCACAAAGGATGAGTTTCAGAGTCTCAGCACAGATCGTTGCTCTTTTGACAACCAGTTCAGGGGCCTGTCAACAGGCTTTCCAAAGCACTCAACATCTGTGGGAAAATGCTGAGCAACGTCTGAAGTTGCAGTCAGTTAAGAAGTGTCTGAGAGGGAGCTGGGAGCTTTTGAAGATCTAATTTCTGTCTCAGGATGCTTGAAAACCAGTGCCCTGAGACATTAATCCTGTGACTAGCATGGCTCTGGTTTTATCCCACCGTTAACACAGCTGGCTGTGGCGGAGTTATTCTTGGTCTCGTTGCTGTAAATAGGAGAGCAAGACCAAGATGTTTCTAAATACTTGGAATTCTTTTTTTAGTGAAATGTGTTTTCTAAGTGGAAATAGCAATAAACCAAAGGCTTTTTTGAAATATCCTGAACATCCTAAGAGTCAGCTGCGTCCTTTCCTGCAGAGTGCAGGGAGTCTCATGCGATGAGTTGCCCCTGCCAGCCACAGGGACAGGGAATAGCTGAGTGTCTGAGAGCACCAGCTGCAAATCAGAGGTGGCAAGCTGGGCTCAAGAGGAATGGGTTGATGCTGAATGGCATCATTTCGGGACTAACTCAGCAGCTGCTCTGCATAAGGAAAGAGATTTGTCAGCAAGTTGAAAACTCCCTGCAAGTTTTCTTTGCCAGTGCAGCAGAAATAGGAGACATGGGGGTGTGAAGGACTCAGTGGGACCAGCTCTGGGTCTTCAGCTAAGCCAACTTCTGGCAGCAGAGGAGTGAGTCCAGGGCTTGTTTTCTACTCCTGGTTTTTAATTTTCTTCTTTCCTCTGTACTACCCAAGTTTTAAAGAAAGGCAAAGCAGTAGAGATTTTTTTTTTTTTTTTTTCATCCAGCATTCAGTAGGACAGAACATAGCTGGTGCAGTAGAGCAGTGCATCTCAGATGTGACTTGGAGCAACAGTTGCCTTCTTGCATCACAATTTGGTTACTGCTATCCCATGCTGCCAAGTAGCCACAGCCCCATCATGGGCCGCTCCTTGGTGGAGTTTCTGCCTTTGGATGAGCCTCTCCAACACTGTAGTTGTCTTTTAAGGCTGTCGTCAGTTTGGCTGGGGTAGAGGAGACTTCCCTGTTTACCAGGATTGTGCTGAAATCTAATCCAATCCTCTAAACCACTTGTGAGCACCTCCTCACTCAACCCCATGAATGCAATGTGGAATTTTACAAGTGCGCTCTCCTTTCCATCATGAGGAAGCTCACAGATGGAGCCTGGGACACGTCCCTGACCAGGACCTCTGTAGCTCTGCAGGAGCATGAGTGCATCACTGGCGTACATGAGTGAGCATCAGGACAAGGTAGCTGCTTTATCATATGAGCTTAAGTCTTGGAGGAATATCTATAAAATGTGGGCCTGGTCCTAACAGAGTCTCTGGGAACCACTGGGGCGCTCGTTGGGCAGCACTGGTAGGGCAGCACTGTTGGTTTCACACCTCCTTGGAGGTTTATGTTAATGCAGCACTAAAACCCAGTCCCAAGAGATAGCTTTTCCCAAAAGGTAAATGGCCAGAGAAGCTGAAATCGGCTCCTCCTGTCTCTGAAAAAAGGTTGAGGCTAACAGTAAAACTTCTTGGTTGCCCTCAAAAGCAAGGGCTGTGTGATGGCTGTATTGTGAAGGGATCGTGCTGGCTTTGTCTAGTACAGCAGAAAGGGGAGCTTGGGGGTCTTGTTGGTTGGCAGGTATTTGCTCTGCCTGAGGAGCAAGAGCAGGTACCCCTCCGTGCCGGTAAGCCTGCAAAACGGGTACAGTTTGATTGCAGTGATGTTGATTGAGTCAGGTCAGATGTTCATCCCTCGTGATAACTGATGTATGGGGTTAGAGCGCGCTGGACAGGTAGTCGCTGTGGGCTGGGGTGGCTCTGGAGGCCTGCGTGGTTGCTTTCACTCTCTCTTCCTGGCTACCAGGACAGTGGTGCTGAAGAGTGATGGAAGGCACTCACAGCTCTGAAAAACGTCTTTGCAGTTGTCCTTGGAGGCACCAAAAGGGGCAGCAGTTGTGATTTGGGTGCAAAATGAGAGTTTCAAATACTGCACCTCTGGGGAAGGAGGAGACCCCCCCTCAAACATGCTGCTTATGCTCTCCTCTGCTTCGCTGAGTTTCTTTTAGGGAAGCTGAGCAGCTCTCACAGGTCTGGAGAGCTGAAGACCACACCCAAAAAGGGGGATGTGGAAGGAGAAGAGAAAGTGCAGCTGTGCTCCTCTCCCCTGAGACCTTCGAGTCATCACTTCAGCATCGAGAGGAGAGGCCAACCAAGCCGCTTTCCAGGACACCCTGTACCACGGGACAGTGCTGTTCCCTGGGGGACACACGCCGAAGCGCTCTGGCACAAGTACAGTCATGGCAGGGAAACCCAGCGCACTGCAACCAGCCCCGCAGACCCTGGCTCCCCACCCATTGGGAAAACTCATTTTCAAGAAGCTGCCTTGAAGCCTTCTCATTTGTTTTCTCCTTGCTGCTTATTTACGATATTTTAACAAGTTTTGAGCTGCAGTGTTTGAATCCCCCCAAGTCCATGTGTTCATTACAAGTCAATACCTTGTTTCTTCTCCAGCCATTTTCACCCAGGGGTACCCACGGGGTTTCCATTAGCCAAAAGCTGGTCCTCACAAGGCTCCTACCATGAGTGGAATGCACTGGGGGGGGCAGCTGGGAAGGTGAAAACCTGTGTGAAAACACAGATTTGCCCCTTCTTCTCAGTACCAGGCACATGGAAGGAGCCCAGTGCTCATGAAAACGCCTCAAAACTTTTTTCCTTGCTTTGAAGCATTCAGATCCCCAAGCCTTGGGCTCACTCGGCTGCATCTTCGCAATCCTTCAATGCTACCCCAGTATGACATGGAGATCACAGTGAAGACAAAACAACCTCGCAGGGATATCTATTGCAACGGCCTCTTTGTTGTTCCGGCCCAGGGGCCTCTTCCACGTTACAGGCTATAAGACACAGTGCGACGGGTCAAGGCAAGGCCAGAGATCCCAAGAGAAAGAAATGAAAACAAGCTCCTTTAATATAAACTATATGTCTTCTTGTCTATGCCTAATCTACACACTGCATTTTTGACTCCTCTCTGATGAGCGGTGTTTATCTGGCAGGGGACAACTCTAATTAGCAACAAAGGGCAGCATCAGATTTTTCTGTGCCTTGTTTAAATAGTATTTTTTGCTCATGTTTTCCTTTTAAAATGGTTGAGCAAATGGCTCAAAAGTGACTGAGGCAAGGTTACAGCACCCTGCTCCCTTTCCACGTGCCTCCCAACTATTTTAAAAGTTTGAGGGAAAATAAAACAGTCAAGTAAAACATTTCAACTCACTGATTCAGAAGAGTCAAAGAAAATCCATCGCCAGGAGACAAAAAAGAAGTACGCTTTCAGCTTCTATTGCAACTGCTGGCTGGCATTTATGAAAAATGTTGGATCATGGTAACACAAACTAATATTTTAATAATATTTAGAATAATCTCTGTTTACACAGAAGTTGTGTGTTACATGAAGGTCAGTTCTATTAAGTCAGTGTCTTTTTCCAGGAATAGAACCCTCCTTGGAAAACCAGAAAAAAAGTGCAAAAGCTGTTATTTACAGAAGACTGACTAGTTCTAGTACTCTTCTCAGCCCTGGGATGACTGAGGGCTGGAGGGGCAGTGAGCAGGGCAACCCTTCCCCCGTGCTAAACCTTCTCATTACCTCCCCATGCCAAAGAAATGCTCTTTTCCCAGCTCATTTCCTCTCTTTGCTTCCCTTTGATCATGCTCTGAAGCTGAGCATCCCACCCCAGACCAGCTAAACTGGAGGCTTTGTTGGTTTTTGGAAACAATGAGCTGTGTTTGGAGCTGAAGGTACTACTGGCAGCCCTGGCATCTCACCCAGGAATCACTGCATTTCTGCCAGAGGCAGCTCTCTCCCCCCTCAGACCCCATCCCATGCCAAAGTCCCTCCCTGCCCATAGGGGACAACTCTATCCCAGCTCTGTGGTCTCTGTCCCCGTGTGCTGGGATGCTCTGGCTCAGCATCACTGATGGGAAGGCATGCTCTTCCTCCCACGCAGCAGTGGCCATATTCCATGTCTGGGTCCAGTCTTGAGGACCTTGACTCAGTCTTTGCTGACTTCAGGAGCATCCACCACTCCTATTTTTGTGCATTTAAAGCATTGAAAAATGTTTAGCAAAAGTCATTAGCAGCATCACAGCAGCCAGTGAGCAGGAAAGCCCTCTCACACTTACGAGGTGGTAAACTAATGGCTTGCCACCATTAAACCAAAGGCCCCACAGCACTGCTCCTGCTGCATCTTCCTTCCCCTCCTCCCCTGGTGCCCCCTGAGTGGGCTGGGATCTTGACTTCTCCCAAAATCCCAACCTCCCTTCACCTCCCACAGCCCCCATGGCCAGTCGCTTTGCACTGGTCCTGCTGCAGTCCCCACCTCCTGCTCCTCCAGAGCACATTTTGCTGGCCCATTTTAATAGCTTGGGCAAATGCCAGTATGTGCTGGTGCTCCTGGACCTGGGGAGATGTGTCTTGAGTATGCACCTCCCAGGTAGTGTTCAGCACCTGCTTCCCACCGTATTTCCCAGCTGAGATAGTAAGGCTGGACCAGTGCTATGGGATGGATGGATCATGCCAGCCCAGCTTAGCGGGAGAGGATTCATCCCCTGTGGTTGTGCCAGGTGAAGACTTGTGTCTGGGACACAGGGGGGTGCCTGTGTGACCCAGCAGGAGAGGGGCAGGTTCTGTGAATGCCCCTGCTCCCGGCACTGCTCCCTCCCTCCCATACAGCCATGTCCCCACCACCTAGTGCTTGGGCCAGCTCTCCTCCACAGTGCTCTTGGGGCTCACAGGCATTATCATTAGTTTGACATGATTTTTTTTAATTTTTATTCAAGTTTCCACCATAAAGTGAGGACTGTGCCTTAGTTGGCTGGGCTGGGGTTTTCCTAGCACAAGGCTAAGGAGGTTGGGTGTCTGGGTGGTGGCTCACAAGCACATGTGGGTGTTTGAGAGTGTATTGGGTTTGTGTGGCAAGGTTTTGGTAGCAGAGGGGGCTACTGGGGTGGCTTCTGTGAGAAGGTGCTAGAAGCTTCTGCCATGTCTGACAAGAGCCAGTGCCAGCCGTCTCCAAGATGGACCCACCACTGGCCAAGGCCAAGACCATCAATGACGGTGGTAGCACCTTTGGGATAACATATTTAAGAAGGGGGAAACAACCGCTGTGGAACAGCAGCTGGAAGAGACGAGTGAGAATATATGATAGAAAGAACTCTGCAGCCACCCAGGTCAGTGAAGAAGGAGGGGGAGGAGGTGCTCCAGGAGCCAGAGCAGAGATTCCCCTGCAGCCCGTGGTGCAGCCCATGGTGAGGCAGCTGTGCCCCGCACCCATGGAGGTCCATGGTGGAGCAGAGACCCACCTGCAGCCTGTGGGGAAGCCCACACTGGAGCAGGCTCCTGGCAGGACCTGTGGCCCAGTGGAGAGAGGAGCCCACACTGGAGCAGGTTTGCTGGCAGGACTTGTGACCCCGTGGGGGACCCACGCTGGAGCAACCTGTTCCTGAAGGGCTGCACCCCGTGGGAGGGACCCATGCTGGAGCAGTTCGTGAAGAGCTGCAGCCTGCAGAAAGGACTCGTGTTGGAGAAGTTCATGGAGGACTGTCTCCTGTGGGAGGGAGCACACGCTGGAGCAGGGGAAGAGTGTGAGGAGTCCTCCCCTTAAGGAGGAAGGGGTGGCAGAGATGTGTGATGAACTGACTGCAACCGGCATTCCCTGTCCCCCTGTGCCGCTCGGGGGCAGGAGATAGAGAAATCAGGAGTATGAGCCTGGGAAGAAGGGAGGGGTGGGGGAAAGTATTTTAAGAGTAGTTTTTATTTCTCATTATCCTACTTTGGTTGGATTGGTAATTAATTTTTCCCCAAGTTGAGTCTGATTTGCCTGTGACAGTAATTGATGGGTGATCTCTCCCTGTCCTTATCTCAACCCACAAACCTTTCAATGCATTTTAATCTCCCCTGTCCAGCTGAGCAGGGAAGTGACAGAGCGGCTTTGGTGGGCACCAGGCATCCATCCAGGGCCAACCCATCACAGAGGATGAAGTCTGCTGGGATAGCGCTGGAGGAGCACGCAGGGCATAAGGAGCCAGGCTGTGCTGATCTGGCCCCATGCCTTCTGTACACAGTCCCTGGAGCATGCCCCGAGCTGGGCTGTGGTTTCACCCTGGGCAGAGCTGGCTGGAGCTCACTGCACCACAGAGAGACAACAAGCAAATAATTCTGTGTTGTGGGCAACTGGGGGGTTCAGCATTTGAGCTTGCCTCCTGACCCACTTTTTGTGAGGGGTGTAACATCCCAGGTGGGGCTGCTTTAGTGTTTGCACCCAGCAGGTGGTTAGGTGTCTGCCTGCTCCTTCGGTGCAGAGGTTCCTGCTGCATCTGGCGTGGAGGTCTTGGTGGGACAAGGTCCCCCAGGCTGTGCCTAGCATGCAGTAGTGGGGAGACACCAAGGGGTGTTGTGGCTGAGAGGAAAAAGGAGGGTCCCAAACCTGGGACCTCTCCAGGGCCCTCCAGTTCCTCTGCATGGATTATTTTTATTGCTCTGTGGATGAAAAATAAAAGGTTTGTGATTTATCCACAGCCTAAGACAGGCTCAAGGACTGATTCCCCACTCCAGCTCCCTGGTGAGCTCGGGAGGTGCTTTGGGCCTGTCTCAAGGACAGCAAGTAAATTGACTTTAGCGGTGAGCTTGGTTCCAGCCTTGTTGGCTGCCCTGAGGTGTGTAGGTGTGCTAGCAGGAGCCAGGACCCATTTTGCACCTCCAAGGGGACAGCATGGATTTAAGGGTTGGGCTCTGAGCACCTCCCTCTCTGGAGATGGCAGGCAGCTGCCCCTTCAGGGTGCTGAGGTAGGTCCCTTTGCCTTTGGGAAGTGCTCAGTGATCCTTGGGTGGATTTTTGCTGTGGAAATGTTACGTATCGTGACACATTTACAGCTCCCTTTTCAATTCTGCTCTGCCAGACAGCAGATTGCATTGCCATGTTGCCTATAGCAACATCTCCTGGCTGAAAATACACGAGCTGTGACAAATGGATAGGTTTGCTGGTGGATATGTAAGAATGGTTGATATTATTACCATTATTATTATTATTATTATTATTGCTATTACTATTATTACTAGCACTACTATTTGTAGCTTGGGGGGCCTTGCAGCAACTATTTTTGGTTAGGGATGCAGCGGTGTGCGATTCAGAAGCAGCATCACCCGGACGGCACCTCCACAAGCATCAGGGCACAGCAGCCTGGGGCAAAGGAACTGAGGTCACAGCAGATCTGATTGTCTTCTCTTGCTTAAACAACTGCTTTTCTTGGCAGGAATCTGGTGGGAAGAGGCCCACAGCATCAGTATGGAATCCTTTTTCCTGGGAAAAACTATATATGTGTCAGGGTGTCCGGGGCAGTTGGATAGTGCAGCGTGTCACCAGTGCTCAGGCTGTGTGATGTGCTGCTGGTCTCTGGGGATGGTGCTGCTCAGTGAGGTTCCTGCTCGCCAGCTCATGACCATTGCTGCACGATGTGCAAGTCAGAGGTTTTTGGCAGAAAGTGCCTTTGGGTGGGCTGAGCTGTGCAGAAGTGACTCATGGCTTTGGAGGCCTTGCTTTCCGGGTGATCCCATTTGATTTATTTCACTATACTCTTGGTTTTCATTGCTATTTTGTGTTTCAGGGAGCTTGTCAAAGCCTGTGGCTCAGTGCTCCAAGTCTGTGGTGGGAGAGGTGCCTTCTTGTGGGTTCTGCCACCAGGCTGTGGTGAGCTGGTAAATAATAATTAACAATTAATAATTTGTTTCAGAAGAAGTTATTTTTTGAGGAAGAGTACTCAGTGATTGGCAGGGTGGACTTTCACCTCATAAACATTCATTTTTGATCATTTTTCTTGCTGACCTTTAAGCAATTTATTTTGCTTTCTGAGGCTGAGGCTACTCATGATGAAAAGAAGGATGTGGCTCACACTTGTCTGTCCCTCTCCCCTCCCAAATGCTCAGCAGGCTTAGGCTTCCCAAGGTGGGGTCAGAAATCGTTGCATTAATCCACAGTTTTCCTGGGATTTCTGGTTTGCAGCACATTTTGCCCAAATCCCCTCAGAGCCTTCTGGAAGGAGTCTGGGAAAGCAACCAAATCCTCAGGGCACCATCTCCTACTCCATCACTCTGGGATCTGTTGACTGCTGCAGCAGTGTCCACCCAAGGAGGATGGAAGCGGGCACCCCGATGCCCGAGGTGTGGTTTTTCAACACATTCTCACTTCAAGGTAGGGAGGAAACATTTAAACAGCCTTTTGGTGGTTTCCATCCATTTGGGGCTGGTTTTCATCGTGCCGGCTCCCCGCTGTGGATTGGTGCTGGGTCATTCATTGCCAGGTCCCCTCCTGAGCATAGGGATGTACTGGCCAGGATGGTCCCAGGAGGGAACCAGGGTATTTACATTTGGAAACATGGGGAGAAAACATGCTCCCATGGTGTTTTATCTAAAAGAGTAGGAAATCCCAGAGGTTTCTCCTGACCCTTTCTCCTAGAAATGAAATGAAAAGAGACACTTAAATGAAATCCCAGCAGGGGATGCTCCTGACAGCTTCTCCAAGGGCTTCACACTGGGCAGTTGCATCAGGGAGGCAGGTCCTGTTACCAGGCCTTCCCTGGGCTGAGCTGAACTGAGCACTGCATGGTCCAAGTGTGGTGCATCCCCTAGTGTCACCGTGACAGCTTGGGCAGCTCAGCCACACGGGAAGCACAGCAGAAACCTTGGGTACTGGTGCAGTGCGAGGTGGTAGCTGCTTGTGATCAAGCCCTTGTGATCTCAGATTTCATGCACAACTTGGAGGAAGTCATTCAGCATGTCTAGGCTTTGGTTCCTGCTATGTAACATACAGAGGGCAGAATGAACTGGGAGACATGCAGATGTTCTGCTGATGGGGACAGATCCATCCCTGAAGGAAATTAGTTCTGACCCTCCTGGAGCAGGCTGGGGTGGGAAATGAGATGCCAAAAAAATGAAACCGCAGCTGCAGGGCCCCATCCCAAGGGCGATCTGGTAATTCAGCATCTCTCCATCCTCCCCCAGTCATACTCTGATAGAAGGCAAGACCATCCACCCAGCCCATGTCCTGCAAGTGATAGATGCCGAGCCACCTCTCTGCATTGCTTCTCTTGGCCCGGGACCTGTTCCTCAAACGTGGATGTGCTGTGTTTTCCCCCTTCCGTGCTGTCTCCTCTGAAAGCAGGAGGCTGCTATTATTAAGTGCTTGACACTTGTGTGAGGATACTTGGGTTTTCCAGGGCACCATCATGCCGATGGCTCAGCAGCATCATCTCTCTCTAGCATTTGAAACTGGTATGTGTGTATGTATATATCTCTATATATTTCTCTGTCTGTCTGCTGGGGGACATTGCCATCATCCATAAATTTAGGCTTTTTGCCCTATTTAATTTCATCCCATTTCTCCTATTCCACTCCACAGGGTTGTTCAGTTCCCCGAAAATGCTATGCACATCCTTTTTTGGGGGGTGAAAACTATGACATATTTACATTACCACATATTATTTTTTGTGCCACTGGCATTGCCAGAAATACTAAATGAGCCCCAAGACTGAAATTTAAGTATCTCCAGGAGTTATCTCCCTTGTAGCCTGAGAAAACCCTTACTGAGATAGAGCACTGGGAACTCCCTTAGTCTGTTTGCTACCTGTCTTAGAGTTTCCTCCCACCAGGTATTTTCTTCTCCATTTTAACTAATAATTTCTCATGGGACACCAAAAAAAAAGTGCTAAAGTCTGGCAAAATGTGACTGAATGCCTCTCCTTTACCTAGAAAATCAGTTATTCGGGAAAGCTTACAGAATTCTCTGGCAAGGATTTTGGTTGGCAAGCATACCATAGACAAGCCAAGCTGTAGTTGTGCAGGGCATCTTTCTTGCCTTTCTTAAATTACTATTTTCCAGCACCACTTCTGAACTGTCATAGATTAATTTCAAATACTTGCTGCTGAGCTTGCAATTTCATGGCCGTTTTTTCCCTGACTCTGGGATGGAGCTGGTCCAGTACCTCCAATTTGCATGTACCCAGCTCTTTGAGATACCCATCCCCTCTAGATGTGGTCATTTCCATATCCTGATGTCCATCATCCATCTTCAGTTTGGCCTGAGATTCAGGATCCTCTTTCTTCCCAAAGCCTGACACCAAACAGCCACCCCGTTTGAGGGACGTAGTTTGTATCTTTAGACTCTGCCACACCCTGGGTATGCAGAAGCCACATTTCTTTCTTCTTTTCTCATTTATGACTCACGAACATTTTGCTAGTTGTTTTAATTTCCTTTGAAAGATCTAACACAGCTTGACTTTGGCAATTCTCACGTTACTCCTGCACTGCCTGACCTTTAACATAAAACTCTCTTTGCTGGTTAATCCCTTTTTCCATCCATTGCAGGCTTGTGGTTATTCCTAATATTCTTTTTGTGGTAGTTCTTCACCCAGTTAAGGCTTTGGCCTTTCCCCTGAGAAGTTTCCTCTTTTGCCTGGGACTGCATTCCAAATGATTGTAAGTTCAGTTGATTTCCCTGATTAATTTCCTTAATTTCTCAAAATTTCCCCTCTGAAAAAGTTAGCAGCAAGATAACTTCTTTTTAATCTACGTTGAAATACCATAAGAGCATTCAATCCAAGATATTTTCTGTGACAAACTCCTTTATAATGTTCTTACTTCTTATCAAAGCCAAAGTGATTAATGACACTTCAGTGAAGAGACCAGACTTTTGCATCCAGGAGTAGCTGCATCTCATCATTAATAAGCAGCATGATGGAAAGTTAAGGTCTTCATTAAAGACACCACTCCCATGCTTGACAGTATCAGCCCTGTGACAACAGCACAGAAATCCCTGTCCATATCCACATCTGACCCTAATGATCTAGAGGAAATTGTGAGCACTACCCTCATATGGCCTTTTGATGCTTCTGTCTCCTTCCAGTCACTGCTGACACCTCCTAAATACTTCCTAGCCAAAGTTCCAAAGGATGTGATTCCCCTCTCCCAGGTTAGTGCTCTCATTAGACCATGTTTCTGTGGACCACTACGAGGTCTGCTTACTCTTCTCCATCCCTGCTGCTGAGTCTGGGTCCCATTCATTGGTTCCCACACACTTTCCCAGCCTGACCCAATTATTTGCCTGATCTTCTGCAGACTCACCCTGGGAGCTGCCATGAGAAACAGTTGGTTTGCTTGATATAAAGTCAAGCCCTTTGAAAATTATTCTATTAACTTTCCTTCACCCAGTCTCAGTCAAATCTAAGCTCATTAGACTTTGCTTTACCTTAGGCCCCTAATTAAGGTGTCACTTGGAAGTGCCTGTAGGTACTTGGTTGGAAATTAGGCCCCATCATCAACCTCAAGGGCAAGGGTGACTCTGATCTAGATTCTCTCCCCACTCATCTTCTGGATTCCTTCTCCTCTTCATTGCTGTCACCTTGTGAAGCTTTGTAATCCTCCTAAACCACAGGAACAGTCATGTTTTAGGAGCTTTGAGACTTGTAGGTCTTGGAAGGCTGAATTCTTTGGGACTTTGGTACAAATTGAGAACAGTCAGTGTTAGGTTTGTGATTGGACTAGATGATCTTCAAGGTCTTTTCCAGCCTAGATGATTCTGTGATTCTGTGAAATGGGATGTCAGATAGCTGCTCCACTGCTGCAACAAGTTAGTATCTGCTGGTAATTTAGGAGAAACTCTACATGTTATCAGACTCTCTCCAGTGGTTTTCAGCACCATGGCTGCAAAGCTTGATAAATGACAGAAGTATCCTGAACCATTTCATCCTCTTTTCTGTATGTTGCTTTAGTACTGTCCAAGGACCTAGCCCTGCTCCTTTTCTGTTCGCTTTCTGGAGATAAGTTCAGGTCCTTAGACCATCTCTGTCCTGTGTCTTAAAACCTTCAAGAACGTGTTCTGCCTCCACTGCACCAGGGCTGACTCCTCTGACTTTTTTTCCCAAACAAATGGTTCTCTTTACAGCTAAGTGGCACACCACTAACTTGGGGCCCAAACAAACATTACTATGACTGAGAACAATTTGCTTCATCAGTCTGGAAGGAAGTGTTTAGAAGAGACTGGAGGGGTCCGACAGGACAGGTTTCACCAGCACAAGGGGGAATGCTCACCCCAGCAATGTCCCACACTGCCCAGCAAATGATGCGTGGTCATACGTGTCCCTTCCAATTCTCCCTCTTTCTGTGATGGTCTGCTAAGGGAAACCTTTGATGCATACAGCATCCAATGGGATAGTCCCCACAAATGCATTTGGTGATGGGTGGAGACGTCATGGTGCTTCCGTGATGGTCACACAGGCTGGCCCAGGGGACACACGGAGCTGGTGGGGTGAGGAGGAGATTGCCAAGGGGATTCCTGGCTGCTGGTTGGTGCCGGAGCAACCCTGGGACTGTTGTGCCCTTCCCTGTCACCTCTGCTGGGATCTGAAGGGTCAAGCCATGGGTCATGATTTTTGCACATGACGATAACACAGCTCTGACGAGAGGCTCTGGGACCCCAGGGCAGATCCCACCGACAGATGCCCACTGCAGGATGGCGCTGGAGCTGCTCCCAGGGCAGGTCCCAAAGTGGCATTCCCCTCCCAGGTGACCTGGGGGTGAGTCTGTGCGTCCAAAACCATCTCTTCTACTTAGGACTTCAAGTGCATTTTTCACATGGGAAAAATCTTGTTGCTGGTGAAGGATCCAAGGAGAAAGCCGATGTGTGCTGCATGAAGGATGCCAAGTGCTGGGAAATGTTTGCTCTAAAGAGGTGTATGAAATTCCTCTCTAAAAGTGAAATTAACCTGGGCTGCAGTAGCTTTTTTAGGTCTGAACAGGTCGACTGGGTGATGAGGCAAGCAGGACTCACACACCCAGAGGCTATGTAATATTAAAAGTTTTCAGATGCAGCCCAGTTCTTGTGAGTGCATCATCCTGTTTTCTTCATGCAGAGTCAAACCCTGCACTCAAGTCGAAATTTTTACCTGAAAAGACCTAAGTTTGAGCTGGCTTGGCCACAGCCAGTGGTCACAGGGGCAAAACAGACAAGGCATGGACACACAGCACATTCTGGAATCAAATGCTTCACCTTCAAACCTGTGGTTGCCACCTGTGGTGAAAAAAATTTCTTATTCTTTTTCCCTGTGATGATTGGATTTCTTATTTTTATTCTTACTCATTTCCTTTTTCCCTGGGTTGAACTAAATTTCTTTATTCTTATAAAAGACTGTATTAGTCTTTTATTCTTATTCCTATTCTTATTGTTTTTCTTATTTTCTTGTTCATATTCTTATTTCTCTTCCTCTATTACTGCTATTACTACTATTACTACCATTACCATATTATTATTACATCATGATCACCATTACAGGCTGGAGCCATCCTTCGCACCAATATTCAACCATGCTGTGTGCTGCACAAACACAAAATGTCTGCGATCCCCATGCCAGAGCCTTCCCAGTTTAAGAGCCAGGGAAGAGCAGGCAGGACAGGGCAGCAGGGGCGGGTGGCTCCCGTGCTGCTCTGGCACGCAGGCAGACCCCTTGCTGCCAGCTGGCTTTGCCCAGGACTCAGCATGTGGCCACTGGAGACCAGCATTGGGGACCTGTTGATGGTGGATGGGGACAGGGACAAGGGAGGCTGGTGGTACAGCCTCAGCCAGGGTCAGGTGAGGCTGCAGGGCCCCATGAGCAGGAGAAGAGCCAGCGCTCACAGCCATCTGGGTAACACGATAAGGAGCTCATGGCATCTGAAAATAAAGGCTCATCCATCTAAAAAAAGCCCTGTGGTGGGGGTGAGGCATTATTTAACACCTAAGTGAAAGGGCTCTTACTTCTGTGCCAGATTAAGGCTTGGGGAAATTGCACAATTTCATTTTAACTGCAGAGGTGCACTAGGTTGGTACACAGATAATCATAATAATTATGATTCTAATAATAATACTAATATTTACAGCTTGAGGCAGTGCTTTTGGGCCACCACGCATGGCCCCACTGTGCAAGGCACTGTACAAACACCTAAATGAGGTCAGCCCCTTCCTCCCAGCTCTTCAGTCTTAAAACTAAACAGGGAAGAATGGGGAAATGGTGGCACATGAGGACCTGAGCGCCTGGGCTTTCCTCACCTGTTTCCAGCAGGGTTGAGTCAGAAAAAGACATGGAAGGCAGCAGGGTGAGAGGGATGGAGCAGAACAACAGGGTGGGACGAGTGCTCTGAGTGCTTCCTCCCAGAAGGATTTCTTCTGCCTGGATTGATGAAGTCCCAGACTGGGAACTGGGAGGGGGATGTTGGCTGCTATCACGGTCCCCTGTCCTCGCCCCGAGCCCAGCTGTCCCATGGGAAGCTTTGCATGCCTGGAGGGTCACCGGCTGCCCACCCGGATTCTGCAGGGGCCCAAGGGCGCTCCCAGGGCACACAGGCATCACGGGAGACATGAACAGTGACTCAGAACTCTCAGGAACCAAGCAGCTAGAGAAGTCATCATGATGGCCAGGTATGGTATGACCTCCTAGGAGAGGTGGTGGCACTGTCATTTTCCAACTTTTAGCTTGCTGATAGCTCCATCTCTGCCTCTCCCAGTGATACTCAAGAAAACACAAGCTCCCATCCAGCACTGAGCTCTTCCACGGGTCCTCAGGCCCCACAAGATGGGGAGACAGTGTGAACCTGGGTCTCATCTCATTGCTGCCCTGCTTTGTGTCAAAGCGGAGGGCGCTGGCAAAGGAGCGAGGTCCAGGCTGCTGCAGGGCCACGCGGGGTTACTCCGGAAAGTATGTGCGCTGATATTTTATTCATCTAAAGCTGAAGTGGTCGGTATGAAAGAAAATAGCTTGTGGTCTTTCATACCTCGAGTCAATGAATTCCTGGGCCTTTTATAGCTCAGGAATGCTGGGCACTCTCGGTTGGTTTTACAAGGCTGTGAAGCTGTGGCTTAAGGTCTGGATGAACATTAATCACAGGGCGGACGATGACAGCTGCTCGTGTTTTACCCGGCTTTCAGGCAGGTATTGCACTTCTGCACATTGCACCCTGTTTTCCCCATTTGCTTTGGTCTGCAGAGCAGGGGGGTTACTACCCTCAGGCTTGTGGGACCACCGAGTCCACCAATTTTAGTACTGGGATTCAGGGGGTCGGTCTATGCCCAGCACATTTGTGCAGTGCCAGCATGAGAAAGTGTCAGCTTTCTCCCCCCAGGCTGCTGTTTGAACAGCACTCTTGCACCATGGGGGCGAGGAGGAGCATTTCCCAAATTTCCATGGTCTCTGTAATAAGAGTTACAGACCTGTAAGATGATGGGGTTTGGGGTCCATGTGCAGTTGGTGTCTCAAGCCTCCACCACTGCAGACTGACAGCCGGGAAGAGCAGCCCAGCACAGACCCCACCAGGTACCACTGACCCAGGGGGGCTCTCCCAGCCCCATGCTGTCCCACAGCTCATTTGCCACAGGGTACCCCAAAACCTAACTAAGGGTGGTCCAGAAAAACAGCAGGATGCTCAGACCTAGCCCGGCTTGTTGAGTTGCATCCAGAGCCCAGACCGGGGATCCCGATGACAAGCAGACACCTGGCAGCATCCTTCACTTTGCGTGTGTTTCACTGCAGCGTGCCGTTAGTCCAGACCCAAGAGGAATTTAATGATATGAGAAATCACAGCTTTTCCCCAAGAATGCACCTCACTGCTGTTTGTACATTTGCTCGTCTGCAACATAGGGAGGAGAGAGCCCTGAATATGGTAACAAACCAGAGCAGAAGAGACGTCACAGCTGTATAGTGTGCTGAATCCAAATGAATCCGGAAAAGGTCTCATCATTTTGGGGGGACTCGTGATTTCTGAATGCTTCTAAATGGCAATTTTGTTAATATTTTTAGCTCTTCTGAGGTCTCTCCCTGTACGGGGCAAGTAAGGAGACCACTGCCCAGCACTTACTTTTGGGACCATGCAGTAATCAGGGCTTTTAACATTTAAACAAATTAACTCTGAAGTTTGCTTCTTTGCATGTTTTTTCCTGATGTTAATATGCAACATGTACTTAACCTGGAGACAGTGTTACAGTGATGTTCTCGTTTTTTGGCTGGAGCATCTGTGGTGAAGACTTAACCCAAAAATGGGATAAACCCCCTCCTTGTTGTACCTGAACACAGCTGGCCATGACGCTTTTCCCACCCTATTACTGCTTTGGCCTCTGTTTCTTTTTTCCCATGGCCTTGAAAAACCGAGCTAAGCCCCAAATTTTACTGTCAAATCTTGACTTGAAGAAAGTTGAAAAGCCACAATCTCAACAATCACTAAATCTTTTCTTCTTGGTGGTAAAGCACCAGGGCACTACAAATACTTCCAGCTGCCATGTCGTGAAGATGGAGTAATCAGACAGGTCAGGCTGACCTGTGCTCGCACAGGGAACACGAGGTGCTGGGATGTGGGTGAAGCAAACCACTGCTCAAGTTTCTGCAAAACTCCTGGATCTTTGCTGACACACTCCTGCCCAGGGCAGGTTGTTTTTTTAAATGTGTGTGAGGATTTGGGAAAAGGAGGTTGGGACAGGAGGAAGAGAACCCATAGGACAGAGATGCCCTTAGTGGCTTTCATGCCTTTCATGCCTGCAGCTCCCTGGGACCTGATTCAGGAATTTTCTAACAGACACTTTCAAGAGCATGTGAGCAAACCTCCCTTACGCAAAGCCAGACACTTGGGTAACTTTTGCTCCCCTCCCCCCATTTATTTCAGTTGCATAAGCAAACATACAGACAATATTTCCACCAGGCCTGAGCATTCCCCTTGATGCACAGCAGCTTGAAATGGGATCTGATCTTTATTCCTTACTGAGGACATTATAGTAATTCAAGAATATCTAGATCTAAAAGGTATTTAGCTATCTCACTCACACTGATCCAACACTTGTCAAATAAAGAAGCCCCAGACCCTCAAGAACAAGAAAAACCCCAGCCAATGGAAGTGCTATGCAGGAACGTAGGGCTAAAGGATCTTCAGATCTTCACCAAAGTGTCTCACTAAGTTTCCACCCTCACTTCCTTCAGATGAAGATGATCTCGCTAAAAATCCTGCTCTTCTTGCTTGGTAAAGCTCTCAGTTCGATCCTCTGCTTTGCAGACCCACTGATTTCATGCCCACATACACCTACCAGTGGCACCTGCTGTGGGGCCTTTCATTAACACCTATGAAAAACAGAGAAGATGCAACCTTAAGGTCCCTGAGGTATCACTTCTTAGTTGTGTACAAAGCTTAGAGAATTGTCTAAAAAGTCCTTTCTTCTTGGGGACTGAATATATTCACACTGGAAGAGTGAGAAAATAAACATGTTTATGCATTTATTATATACAATATTAAGGCACAATTTTAACAGCAAAGAATAAGAAATCTTTGGCTGACCAACAATATCAATATTTGCTGTGGGTGACACATAATGTTCTTCATTTTCACCCCTATGTACAAATAACCCTCCAGCTGTACAACACTGTACACCAACTTCTCTATACAACCAACAACAATAAAAAACGACAGTATTTTACAACTAGTTACCAACGTCACCTGGAATGGCTACAGCACAGTTTAGATTCCCAAAACACAAAACAGTTCAAAGAACTGGGAAAACCAGCACAAATGGAGTCACGCCGCTCTGCTGAGAGGGGCTGATATCTGGCAGTAGTACTCCACGCAAGTCCTGCTAGTGCTCAGGCTGGGGGGAGACCCACTGGTCCTCCAGACCTTCCCTCCAGGAAAACCAACATCTCTTAGAGTTCAACACAATTGAGGAAAATGAACCTTTGGGTTTATTTGAGCTGTCGCTTACAGCAAGAGTTGCCTACACTGTAAATCTCTAACGAACAGTTTCCTATATGTGACCATGAATCTGTGGCAGAATCAATTGTAAACACACTTTTGGATACCAGAAACCAGAGGGGCTGCAGTCTCCATGAGGAGGAGGAGGAGGGCTGTACTCTAGCTGACTTGGAAAAGCTTAGCTGAACCACTACCAACCATAACTGAAAGCCACATCACGCACACTGATCCAACACTGTTTCTGCTGGACGTCTAGCTGTCTGTCTGTACACAACTTACACAGTTTCATCAAAAGAAATAATACAGTTGGTAATAAAATGTTTAGGGACTTCCAAGCACCTGTGTATCCTTATTTCTTGGAGAAAAATGATGAAATGAAATATTCACCATTGTTTTACTTGTATTCCCTTGCTGTGTCTTCATGCTGGCCCATTCCTACCACAGACACTTGAGGAAGGGCCACATAGGTGGGTCAGCACGGATGCCACACATGGGCCCAGCTTTTATGCAAACACTTACAACGTTTAAATTAACTTTAGAGAAAAAAAAATATTTTACAAGGCATATATTAAGCTGTGTAACATCTTCCAAGGGTTTTACACATTTGGTTTCACAATGCAAAGCTGCTAATACTCAAAACACACAGTTTGCTTGCCCGCACAACCTACCTACCACTACTTCGTTTAACAAGTGCAAAAATCAGAAAGAGGGCAACACTGACGTATGTCTAATTCTATGTACACGCAAAAATAAGTGCATAGATTTAACATAGCAATTCTGTTTTTTTAAAAAAAGGTATCCATCAGGCAGTATTGAGCACAAGGCTCTGGCCCCTGAAGGCTTTGAGGTTGCAAGGACTTCAGTTTTCAGCAAAAGCGAAGTTTAAAGTGGCTGGTGTTTTCACAATCAAAGGCTCCAATTCAATACCTACAGGAAGGGGTGGCCTTGAGCCAGCCCACAATTCCTTCCAGCACCCATCATCACTTCTCCGCTCTAGGCAGCTTCACATAAAATCCCATCACCCTTTTTCCCAAAGCCAAGTTCTTCTTAATGTCATTACGGTGCACCACAAGGTTCAGGAACTGCAAAGCCAATACAAAAATACCTCACAGAGGAAAATTTCCCTATCAGCATGTGCAATGCACGAAGCAAATGGTATGCCACGATTAACACAGCTGGTGAGTTGGCTGTCTTACAGGTAGTCACCACCTCTTACAGAAATCGGGGACTAAGCTGAAAATTAGAAATGTTCCATCCTGGGTAAAACAAGGTGAAAAGAAGCTGTAGCTCAGCACAGAAAACAGATGATGCTCATGTACCAGTTTGCAGTTAAACCCTTCCCAGCCTGATCCTACACATCTTAATGCCCAGTCCCACGTCAGCTTGAACTGCAGGTTTGTATGCTCAAGGAAGGTAGGATTTGGCTGCAGGTATTGAAAATAAGGAAAAATCCTGTTCTTACCACAAACACACTGATTCTTCCACTACTGTGAACCAGTGCACGGTAAGAGGCATCTTCTGCTCTCACATGCAAACCCAGCTTAACTCCACTAAAAACGCACCCACACAACCCCCCTCTGAACAAGCTCTGTAGTGCACAGCCCTTCGGGGAGCTGCCAGGAGCCTCCCCCAACTTTCCCTCCTGAAACTTTCCCACCGTTACAAAAGGGATTGCTTCAGCGTCTTCCCCCCTCTATACGTTCATCCTCCATGGGAATTCCAGCCAACAACTGTTCCTACCAAAAAAAGAAGTCTCAGCAAGCTCTGAGGTTGCAGGACACGAATATTTGCACTGTAAATCCAGCTCCAAGAGCAACACTTGTCCAGCCAGGAAAGAGGCACCTGACCTGCCTGCCCAGGAAAACCACACCACACCACTTCAAACAAATACTTACAAGAACCTGCCGTGTACACCTACGGACCAATTATTCACTGAAGTTAAGCAGTGAATACTTTTGAGAAATGAATTGATACTGAGGAAGATGCAAGTTTCTCCTGGGTTATTCAGAAACTCCCTCTGGCCTCCAAAGAGCTGGGATTTAGCTCCCTGTCTCGGCTGCAGGGAGGCAGGAAAACAGAGCAGCAGCGTGCACCCAGTCTGTAACTTTGCTACTTTCTCTTTACACCAGAAAATGCAGTTTCCTTTTCCCTCGACGATCCCCTTCTCATGCCACCTTCCATTTTCAACGTCCCTTTCTGCTCAGAAAACCCCAGACGTTCATTTCATTGCTCCTCTTCAGCACTCGACTTCTCGCCTAGTCCAAAGTCTCAACATATCAGACTCAAGCTTCATTTTGGGCACAAACTTCATCTTTCTTCAAACTCTCAGGGTTAGTTTTTAAAGTTGGCACACCGAGGACCATCTTGGACCTGGCTGTATGCACACAAAACCCCAGAGTTGCCGTCCTCTGCTCAGATGAGGACTTCCATCATGTCTGTATCTGGAAACTCAGGCTTGTGGAGCAAGCTGCTCACTCTGCCTTTGCTGTCGGGTGGCTTCCCATGGCTGGAGTTCTCTGCAATGGAAAGAAGGGAAAATTGGTCTTCAGCTCAAATTCAACAGCAAATTGTTTGAAGGAAATATAAAACCATTTTTTTGGGGGTGATGGTGGGGCACACCTTAATTGTATGTCCTACATACTGAAAGCAAGATTTGATCAGGAGGCTGGGAACCTGTAATGCTGAACTCCCTACACAATGCCAGCTGGTGTGTCGGTGTGCACAGACTCTAAGAGCAGGCACAAAGACAGTATTTAAGAGATACAGACCAAAGGACCTCTTTAGCTGTGGCCCTAGAGAGAAACAGGCATTTGTGAAAGGTCTGCATCACTTTACCAAATTACTGCTTGCCATCTGATCCACAGTAGCTCTCCACATGTATATTCTTATTCTGCTTCAGGAACAAAATTCAGGAGTTCAAAACATCGTGATGGCAGTACACAAACAATCAGGCAGGTGGTTTAATCTAAAATATATTACTTTGCCAGTGGGATGGACTAAGAGAATGTATATGGCCAGTTATCATAATGTATGATAGCGCTTGTTAGGTGTTGGTCACCATAGTTCTCAACAGTCACATTCAGGGAGAAGGAGGACTCCGATTTCCTACAAGCAGGAAAAGCTTGAAAGGCTATTTTAAGAGTATCTGCAAATAAAGTCTAATCTGGATTGCCCAAAACACAGTATTCCAGAACTGCAAGGAATTGGTGATATTCAGCCCTATTAATGATACATGGCATGTTTTTAGACGGAAGGCTTGCTTTTGAGACGAGATGAATGTGTAGTAAACAGGCTTTTTCCAAATAATGCATGTAAAATAAATGTCTTCCTTGCTAGGGCTGCAAATCAGCAGTTTCCACCTTTCAAAAATAATTAAAATTGTATTTCTTTACCCTCCCCTCCCCCCACAATCTCCACTTTCTTTGGTTTCTTTATTTCCCCCCAGGTTTTCTTTAAAAATTAAGGAGAAAATGGTGCTTTCACTACCCATGGCTCAAATTGAAAAAAAGAGAAGGTTCTGAGTATGTGAGCAGGTGTAGAGTGTTTTCAAGGTGTGAAACTCTGTAATTTTATCTTTGGCAGCATGAATAATTGCATTTGTTGGGAACTCTGCCCACCACAGGCAAGTGGAGCTTTACAGAAGCTGCTGAACAAGAAGCTCTGCAAAGCTGGACCAGGCAGCCTTGGAAAGTTTTCTCCCTTGAGTTTAGTTTACCTGAAGAAAACTCCCAACCACCTTACAAACTGTGAAGGCAACACCCCCTACTCCATCAATACTGGGGTGTCTCTGGGGATCCACTGACAGCCCTGGAGGTGCTGGCATTTCACCCTGACGCGGGGATCTGGCAGAGCTCACCCAGTTTCTCGCCGGCCACTCGTGTCGCCGGGGGCCGTGGGGCTGGGCTGTGTGATGGGGTGGTGCCCAGCCGCCCACGGCCGGGGAAGGAGGCAGCAGCAGGCCAGAAGAGCTCAGCGCTTTTGTCCGTCTGGGTGCTGCTGTCTTTGCTGCCCGTCTTGGCGTGGGAGGCTGCTGGCACTGCGACGGGCATGCAGGACAAGGAGGGCAGCGGAGGAGGCAGCGAGGGGCCCGATGGGTGGTCGTGGTGCTCCTTCCCCAAGAGCAGCCCTGCAAACACACGGAGGTCAGTTACATCCTGACTCGAGTGTAAATGCTGTCCCCACATCCCACCCCAGAGCTACAAGGCGCTGGTCTAGATATGTCTCCAGCCCTTTAGCTTGGCTTAGCTTTTCCCCTTGATGTTGCCTGTTGGCTCTTCCCCTGACATCCATATGGTACTTCCCTACAAAACAGCCTTCTGAAAGCAGCTGCCCCTTTCTGCATCCCCTTCTGCATGCACCTCCCAGTGGTACCTACCCCTGGCACAGCCCTGCACACCTTCACACCCTCGTCCTATGTGGCCCCAAATCACAGGCAGTCCTGCACTCGTGTTCCCCTTTAACTGCCACATCACATCATGCACTCCTACCCAAAGGGATGCTCATGCTCTTGATTAAACAGGTTTTTTTCTAGCTCAAATTTGTTATCTACCCCCACAAAGTTGCAATCATCTGCTTGTGTCTGGGAGGGTTTCCCCCAACTATGGCTTTCCATAATCAGTGCAGAACGATTTAATATGATTATAAATATAATTAAGATACAAGGCAAGGTTAAAAAATGATTAATTCTTGACTTCAGCACAAGGAAACATGTTCTGCCCATGGAAAGTGCTCTGGAAATGAGCCGTCGGGGCAATGCGTGCTGTGGCTGAGGCACTTCTGCTAAGCTCAAGCAGAAGGATTAGGACAATGTGACGGATGAGCCAAAGCTTAACCAAAAACTGAGCTCACCAATGCTTCCCTTCCAGATCTTCTCTTCCTTCTTCTCCTCAGCTATCTGGTTGCTGGTGAGCGAGGTCTGGCGTGAATGCACACCCGTGGCAGCAGCAATGGAGGGGACGGACCGAGCCGGTCGCAGGCTGGAGCTGTCGACTTTCCCAGGGTCCTTCCGTGACCGTTGCTGAAGGACCTTGATCATGGCATCCTTCTCAATTATTTTGGCATGGAGATTCTTTATTCTGCCAAAATATGAATGCTCTGCTTACAGGAGTGTAAAAAACATTTATATGGACAGCAGGATGGGTACCCAGGTACGTGCCCTGCTGCTCTATCCCCTCTGGTTTTGAGCGACTTGGACAACACAGCTCCTACCAGTTCCTCTGAAGATAACCACACACTTTGAAACAGGCAGTGTTTCTAGCTATTAAGCCAAAACTGAGAAGTCTTTTCTTCAAGGTTAACTGAACCCATTGATTGCTGTGGCTTTACCAACCCAGCAGGAGCAATAAGGGCAGTGTCCTGACCAGGCTGCAGACTGCTACCTTCACCAGAATACAAACACACAGGCAATTTCCACCTTCGTAATATATCTGGGCCAAATGTGGAAACCCTACTTTGGCAGGCTGAGTTAACCCCATGATTCAGGTCTGTCGTCAGTTGGAGTAAAGACCTGCTGAAGCGAGCAGAAAGGTTCCCTTCGGTTTCTCTAACAGCTGGGTTGGGCTCTTCTTTCTTCCTCACTGATGCAGAAATGATCAGCACATGGTGTACAGAGCCAAGCAAAGCTCACTACTTCTCTCATACAGACCCCAAAGACTCTCAAATCACAAAAAAACAGGATTATCTGAGACTTTTCTCCAAGAATGATTAACACCAAATCATACTGAAAGTCTACAAAACCACATTTTAAAAAAAATAATTGCACATGTACAATATGACAGCCAGATGACTGTAGCTTGAATGTGATGTACGACATATAGTCCAATGCAGCTGCATTTTGTGAAGCAATGAAAGCTAAAAATGCTGCATCTGGAAAACCTATACGTACAAGAGAGATAGCTAGTAACTTCATGTTGGCATTAGTTTTCACAATCAGATGTCTAATTTGCAATGAAAACACAAGATCCTAATCTATCTTTAATGAAGCCAATGGCAAAACTCCATTACTTCACTGGAAGCAGGATTAGCTTGCATCTGTGAGTAGAAAACAAAAACCAAACTCAGCAAAAACAATCACTGGTATTTTCCACAAGTAACAAATACACCTTTTTATAGAAGTGTCTGCAGACTGGTGTTCTTGTGGGGAAGCCAACACTGAAAAACAGATTTTAAATAGTTTTTCAGTAAAAACAGAATACACAAACTTTCTCAAGGGATTTTTACTCATCAAAAGGCCACTTTTCACCGGGGAAAAAGTCTGGATTGCACTGCCCAGGTCTAATGTTCATTGAACTACACAGCCACATGTCCACTTGTGTGCTGAAAATGGGAAGTATCTGCAACAGTGAACATTACTCTTGTATCCAAAAAAGTTTATTTATGACCAGATACTCCTGCTTCCAGAGTGGGATTTTCACCGAGATTAAACAAGCACTCGGCTTCCTCACATGCCAACCTACTTTTAATAGTGGAACGGCCTCTATTTTGTAAGAAGGTCGCTTTTGGCACAGAGAAGGTTTTACAGGAAGTAGGGATGAAGTTATGTAATGACAGCAACTCTTTAATCCCTGTTTTAATGCTGAAGAACAAAACTAAGTCAAAGCGAAGCTAAGCCCATCCTTTCCAGGCCTGCATGAAGGAACAGAAGGGCAGCCTGGTTTATCTGAACCCAGCCCAAACACCATGACAAGCAGGTACGGCCCCTTACGTGTACTCCATGTCCTGGCAGCGCCGGTTGGCTTGCACGATCTCCTCCTCCTCCTGCCAGCCCCGCACCTCCAACGCGCTCTCGCCGTAGCTGCCATTGCGTGAGTGGCTCGGGGCCGAGGCATCCCTGGCAAAGCAGTTCAACACAGTGAGTCGGGCTCCTGAGACCACAAGGGTGGCTTTTGCAAGTGAGATTGGCACTCGCAAAGAAAACCCCAAACCCGTGTTTGAAGTGCAAGCCAGCAATGGTTGCCTGTCAAGTGGATGGCCATCTGGCACTGGGTCATCTTGCTGGGGGCTACTCTTGGCTTGGGTTTAGTCATTAACACCATTAATTAATTGGGCTGATGGAACAGCTGAGAGCATGCTGAAATCATGGGCGACACCCATGGGGCTAACAAGGATCCTGAAGGATAGGGTCAGACATCAGAGGGACTCACTCCCTGTGGAAATGGTCCCAAGTCAACAAGACTACATCACAAACAAGAACAAAATTGTACCCTTTCAAAGGTGAAAAATAGCACAGGAATTGCTACCTAGACTAGAGTGCAAAAGAAAAGGATCATTCTAAGTCGTGCACTTAACCACATTTCAAAGGGAAATCTAATTTTCGGACGTTTCCATGGAATTTGGCTTCTAAGAAACTGGGGCGAGAAGTTAATTATCTGTCGTCCTCATTGCTGGAAAGCCTCGCTGCAGTGTCCTGTGTGTTTTTGGACTCCATACTTTGACACAGACAAACTGGAGGCAGTCTAGGCAAATGTAATGGGAATGGGAAGGAATTTACACTAGGACATGTGAGGAATGGATTAAGGAAGTAAGTTAGTTCAGGCCAGGGAAGATACATCAGGGGATATCTGTCTTCCAGTATTTACAAGGCTGTTACAAGGTCAACAGTGATCTGTTGTTCATCATGTACACCTGGGAAGGACAAGAACTGATTGAGGTAATTTGCAGTAAAGACATTTAGCTTTAGCTATCAGGAGAAACTTTTTAAGTTGAAGCGTAACGAAGCAGTGAAACAGGGGGCTTAGGTCACAAAATTTTCCTTGTTACAGGTTTTTAAAACTAGGTTAAACAACCATATTGCAGACTGTGGGATGGATGCAGCCATAGACCAACAGTCCCTGCTTGCTCCACTGGTGCAATGGGGAGGAGTTGTCTTACATATGCTGTGCAGTTTGGCAGCCTGAGACTTTGCTGTTAAGGGTATTGCTTGAGTCTAGTGCCTGGATTTGATAACATTTTGGACTTGGTCAGAAGGGTAAATCCTGTCTTAACCGACTATTGTATCTCACTGGCACGACACCACAGAAAGGAGCATTAATCCTGGTCGCACGACTCAGCAGGGAAAGGCAAGCAAAATCCAGCCTTAAGAAAATATCCATTCTTTATTATTCCCCATGCTTTCCACAGTGAAGAGAGCTGCCTGCTTGCAGCAACATCTTACCTCTCCGTTGCAGCTGTGGCTGCAGCATTCATGGCAAAGTGCCTGATCGTACTCTCCTCCAGGTACTTCTGCTCCCACTTGGTCATGTCAGCTTCCAGGGCCAGGATTCTCTCCTCCTTCTCCCGCACCAGCTCCATCAGGGCTGGGGCATTGTGCTCTGGGAGGCTGCTTGCCTGGTAGCTGCCCTGCCTCTGCCGGTGGAAACAGCAACAGATATTCACCGTCTGCCAAGTATGGGATCTGATGGCCCTTTTTCACCTGGAGCATGCAAAGACATCCCCATGTCTTTTGACAGAGGCAGGTGAAAACCCCAGGCTAAACCCCTAAGGTTGCAGGAGGACAAGGCAGGTTGACCATATGTGCAACCCCAGCACACACTTCTCCGGACCATGCTGAGAGAAGTAGGGATCTGGCTGCTCCCTGGATGTGCAGGCATTTCATGGGCTACCTCAAGCCAAGGGAAAAAGTAGGAAAAAAAGGTGGTAGGAAAAAGAAGCAATGAAGCTTTAAAAGATATTCTCCTTGCTGGGACTTCATCACATGGCTGGGCAGTGCTCGGTACACACAGACACTTATTACCAGAGAGTTTATATATAAAAGCAGGGAAAAAAGTGGTATATAACCTAGCTACATGTAACCTATTTAAAACAGCAGCTGGGAAAATACCCTGGACATGGATTTACGCCTGTCTCTTCTAGCACATTAGTTCTCACGCGTCCTCAGGAGATGCTTTCTGTGGTGCAGCAAGTAACTTTTTGACCGGCAGGTAAGATCCCCAGGCACTGTGAGGTGGTTCCCATGGGATGCTGACAAGCAGCAATGGGTGCATAACCCTTTGCATCTATGCTGCAAGGAAGGCACTTACCCAGGCAGGATTTATTCCACCCAGTTACAGGCACTTAATTAAAGTACCTAAGCAGCACGGGTAGCTGCCCCAAGCTCTTCTCACTGCTGGTGGTGGGCAGAGGAGGATGGAGATCCAGTCCTCAGCTCAGCAGAGCTTGGGTGGAATGAACTCACACCGAGGGGAAAGGCATGAAGCTCTGGGAGAACTCAGTAGAAGTACATATTTTTTTCAATAAAAAATGCAAGAGATTTGTTACACTCCATGGTGCACAGTACTGTGTTAAAGGGGAAACCGTGTCTCGGGAGCAGCGGTTTCTCATCTGTGCTATACCACGAACTTCCACCAGCAAAGCTGTACCATCACACTGCAAAGAAGGGCTGCAGCAAACGTTTCCATTTTCCAAACCACATTTCCTCCTCTAGCACTTATCTCCTGCTTAGGGGAAACTAGAGATACCAGGGGAGGGCTGCAGGCTTTGCCTTTGGTGCAGTAACAATGTGTTTGGAAGCTGCTTTCTGGAAATGTAATATGGAGCAGTCCTTAGGAGCAATGGCTGTGACTCTGCTTCTGCAAAAAATAGCACTTACACTTCAAATATTATCAAATCTCTGGCAGGAAGGTAGTAGTCTGGAAGCATGGTCCTGGTCTGTAAACAGAATCTTGGGACATCACGGGTGCCTGTCTTCTGAGTCAAAGCCTCTGCCAGCCCTGCACGCTCAGCCTACAACGCTAAGTCAAAGGGATTTTTTTTTGGTCCCAGCTCATGCGTCAGCAATAATGAAGATCTGCCATTTGGACTCGGTTACCAACAAGCCAGGAACAGAACAGATTCTGGCTCACGGTCTCCTTGTGAGCTGCGTCTCTTCTGCTGACTCCAGAAAAATGGAGAAAAAAGCTCTTTTTCTCGCGACAAGAAAATGTTTCAGTAGATACAACTTTGATAACCCAGAGAAGACAGCTCTAAATTAAAAAAAATGAGGCATATTGATGCAACATGATTCATTGCAGCATTGTGGCTCATAAAACAAAAAGTATAAATAACAATAGTAAAAAATATCCCAAAGTCTGCTCTCAAAGATAATAGGTGAGACATGAAGTTAGAATATCTTTCTTCTTAAAACTTACTAGAGGGAACTGGTGCAGGCATTTGAGAACTATAGCAGCCCAAAATCCAATTGCTAATTACAGTGCCAAAAAAAAAAAAAATTATAATGAAGCAATCTGTAAGTCACAAAGGAATTTTCTGCCAAAATGAGCAGATGTACCCTGAACTCCCAAGACAAGGACTTCAGCGACAGTCCATCCCAGTTACTTAATATATCAATTTGTCCCTGTATTCCAGCCCAGAGAACAAAACCTTTCATAGTTCTAGATTTATCTTCACTTGAACTTTAATAGTATTTTTCTCAAATGTTCTTTCATTTACACCAGCATTAGCGTGTCATACCCCATGTAATTTCTTTGTTAAACTGATGAGAGAAGGCTAAGGGGCAACTGAGAAGAGCTACTGGAAGAAGACAGGAACAGCAAGCCCATGGTGGACAGGGCAAGAAAGACTTAACGCACTTACATGGCACCAAGAAATAGCCAAGATGCCTGGGAAGGGTCTCCAGAGAGCAGCAGTGAGAGTGATGCTGTCGGAGGGGTGCTGGGGGATCTGCCCTGCCCTGCCCTGGGGCTGCCGGCAAGAAGGGGATGCTCTCAGGTCTGGCCACTTCATGACTGCAAACTGCTGATACTGCCTGTAGAGCTACTTCCCAATCGCATGCTGCCAGCAGGATCAACCCCTCTGCTTTCTGGCAGCACAAGCCCTGTGTAACAGCTGCTTTGGTCTACACTAACGCCTCATACATTGACAGAGATATGAGTGAGCCCTTCAAGACTTACAAGCGCATCATGCTTTGCTTATGCTGCTGGTTTTTCCCCAAGTGATGGTTTGATATGCTTAGTACATCTGCACACTCTCCTCTGGAGCCAATGCCCATATATTTGGCACTTGGTGCTGGCTATAGCCTAGAAATTTTCCCTGTAACCTCCTTGTGCTTTTTTTTTTTTTTCTCATTTTCACAGGTGACTGGCCTACGGGACTTGGGGATGGAGGAGGAATAACAAAGGAATAACTGTGCATAAAATACAAGCATAACACTATCTCTCCAAGGACACAGGGCTGCCAAAAAACAAGGGGATGTACACAGAAATGCAAATCTACACTTCTAGCCCATTCTGGACTGGACTGATAATTAATTTATTGTCTGAAGATGACACCATTTGTCTCCAGATCTGTTATGGGTAGAGGTTTCTGTGAACTGTGTACATCAGCTTTGCCCAGAACAAATACAGACCAAGCTCTTGCTCCCACCAAATCCTGCATCATCCCACGTTGCTTTTCCAATGAAAGATCAGCCAAAATCTGTGGGCTAAATCTCACGCCCATGTGTACCGCACCTTTCCTCTCCTCCACCAGTGTGGAGCTGATCTTGCATAATCTGTGATTGCTGGAGAAAAACCTGGTAGGATGTTTTCCCCTAACAGGTGTTGGGGGACACATGGGGGCCCTGCCTGTCCTTGGGCAGGGGAGCCAGGACCTCCCAGCCCCACAGCAGGCAGGGCTTGGCTGGGTCCAGCAGCCCCACTGTGGAGCTCCCCCATCCTCCACTGAAGATCAGGAGTTAGAATCACAGAGTGGTTTGGGTTGGAAGGGACCTTCAAAGATTACCTAAGTCCAACCCCTCTGTCATGAGCAGGGACAGCTTCCACTAGATCAGGTGGCTCAAAGCCCCATCCAACCTGGCCTTGAACACTTCCAATGACAGGACATCCACGACCCCATCCAAAGGAAAGGCTTAGGTCCAACGACCTGACCCCAAAAGCAAGGTGGCACCTGACAGGGCTGCAAGCAGCCGTCCCTCTTTAAAAGCAACGCCAAAGGCCTCATGCTGGGGTCCCACACAGACCACCCCATCCTCACCTGCTGCATCCTCAATGAGTCCAGCTCCCGCTCCAGGCGCGTGCGCAGCCGCCGCTCCATCTGCTCCCTCTTCTCGCAGGCCGCCTGCAGCTGCGTCAGCGCCTGCTGCAGCTTCTCCACCTTCTCCACATAGGCCTGCTTCCTGCGCAGCTGTGGGGGACAGGGGCTCAGCAGTGCTGGGGGGCACCGTACTCCCACCCTGGGCCACCAGGACCCCCACGCACTTGCAGGCACGCCCTGGGCTCAAACATGGCTTTGGGCATTTGCTTTGAAGAGTCTCTCCAGGGGAAGGATGGTGCCCCTTTGACGGGCAAGGAAAGGGCACAGCAGGCATTGCTGGGGCAGCTCTACTACCCCTTTCAGAGGGAATGCTGCCCAGATCTTCCACCCATTGGGGATCTGCTAGCCATGAATTCCCTTGGCCATTTCTAAGCAAGAGCCATCATGTTGGGGGATACTCTTCGGGCAAGCACACAGGCTGGCCTCAGCTAAGAGGAATCATGGTGGGTCTTATCGACTGGTGACGCTTGACACATTGTCTGCACCCAAACAGAGTCTTTTTTTCAACCCTGCGTATCTATTCAATGCAGGTGGAATAAGTGAAGTACTAGCAGTCAGAAGCCCTCCAACTGCTCTATCCAGCTCACAGGCTTGGCCGTGCCAATCTATAGATGTGCTGGCAGCTAAAGCCAGGCCCTCCTTATGTATATAATGCAAATATTGAAAGGCTAAACATAACACAAGGATTTTGCAATACAGGGTTTTAAGGCCAGAGGTTGCTCAAGCAGCATACACCAAAAGGAATTTGCAAGTGGACTGCAGATGTTCAGGGTGCTTAGTGGCTATTCCCACTTCTTCTGGCCACCAAGCTCTCAGTGACACCACAGGGTATCACGATCAGGGCTCATGGTAGGACCTGGCAGGCTTGAGAGCCCTCGGGGAGAGGAGGCTTCAGACGACAGACACGCTAGGCATCAGCTGCACTGGGCACTGGGATGGGCAGCAAAGCCTGTGCTGAAACCTGACTCCCAGCCAAAATCTAGCACCGAGAAGGGGTGAGCTCATGGGGAACAGGCACATCTGGGTGTCCATGAGCTGTCCTCATCCCCAGGGAGTATGGAAGCTGACCCGAAAACTCGCTGATGGGGCTGCAGCAGCAGGGTCTGCCTGCTCACCTATGGGCTGCAGTCCCAACCTCAGGAAACCTAGTTCTCCTCTTCTCCCCCAACCTTTTGTCATGAATTTTCTCTTCACAAGCATGAATAAACTTACCTTTCTAAAGATATCTGCCTTGTAGCAGAGAGAGCAACAGTGTACGCAAACTGAAGCTTCAAACCCCAAAATACCTCAATGAACTCCAAAAGACCCCAAAACACTCTCGACTTAACCCTCTGACTCAGAAAGGGTGAATTGGTTTGAATGTTGGATCACGCAGACTTTGCCAAATCTCAGTTGGACCCCATCTGCAGCCTGGGGGTTAATGGGGGATGATCGAGGTCATTGCCATGATCACTAAGATCCTCTTTAGGACTTCCAGTCTCCGTCATTTATTTGTACACTTGTTTGAGACCTGAAATTTTTCAGAAGCAAAACAGGAGGCAGTAAAACACATTAACCCCAGTCAACATTGGGGAACTAGATAAGTAAGAGAGGCTGGAGAGGTGCTGTGAGCTGGCAAGACCAAGGCCAAAACGATATCCTAGTGCCTACCTCTTTTTTAAGTACTTAAATCACTATTGAAATTAACTGCAATGTGAGCTATGATATAGGAGCTATAGCCACAAAATACCTGTGTCTAAATATCTAGGGGATGTAGTGAGAAGTTTGCTGCCTTGTTCCTGGTCGTGTGGAGCAAATAAACACCAGTGCTGGGTCCCCCCAGCTACGTGGGAGTCCCCTTTGCCCAGAGACCTCTGCTTAGGCCAGGACTCCCACGCTGTGAATAAGTTTGTTTTTTCACTTGTGCGATGCTGGATTCACCTAGGTTCCCTCCCACTGATTACAATGATAATAAAATAACTTTTTCTTGAAATTCCTCTTCTGCTACCCTAAATCCATCCATGTCATGGGTGAAGTGAAATACAGGCTTGCTCACAGCAAAAGCAAAGCTTGGCCTAAACAAACCTTCCCAGACAGAGCCAATAACTGGCAGCATGACCTCCCTAGCCCTGCCATAATACAGGCCAACGCTTACGGCTGCCGGGGCTTTCCATGAAAATTAATGAGATTATAATCCCCACTAGTCTCTGGCAGCAGCACGAAGAGTGCATTCCTGGGGAGTGCAGGACTTGGCAAGACAGACACAGCGGTGCCTTCTTGCTGAATGTGCTATTTTGGCAGTAGGAAGGTGCCTGTGCCACCCCCCAGCCACACCAGTGTCAACTGGAGACGGGAAAGGGCTCCCCCGGGGTCCCTCCTTGACAGCAGACCTCAACTGCACCCCCACGTCCTGCCAGATGCTGGAGGGTCCATCCGTACCACAGCAGTCATATTTTGGCTTTGCAGAAGCCTTCTAAAGCCCAGGGTTCACCTGCTCACACATGAGTGCACCTTTGCCCATGTGGGTGAGGCGATGCACACGTGTCCACCGCCTTAGAAAACAATTTTATTGGATATATGCAACAAGACAGTTCCCACATTCATAAATTTATAGGGAGGTTCTTGAGCCAATTCTGACTTTTCTATCCTGCCTGTAGATTCATAAAGAAAAAATTCACCCACACATTTAAAAAATGAAGTACAAAATGTTGTCATTTACACTAATGGGCTTGTCAGTGCAGTATGCATCTGTAAGGGAGGGGTACTGCAATCAGAAATACATGATACTAAGCTCCCCTACCTCACAGGCACATAGACTTGAAAAAAAGATGGATGGCACCTGGAGAGGTACCAGTCCATGCTCCTGCTGCAAGGTAGGATCAACTCTACCTAAAACCTGGCGCCTGTCTGTATAATCTGTTTACAAAACCCTCCAGTGGTAGGGACTCCACAACCTCCCCCTGCAAACTACTTCACGGCTTATTTTCCTTTACTGCCAGAAAACTTTTACCCTAATGCCTAATCTGGCTTTCTCTTATGCAATTTAAGCAAATTACTTCTTGTTCTGTTTCCAAATTGTGATCTACTAGAGCAAGAAGCATTTAATGAAACAATTCACATATTCACAAGATCAGCAGACTTGCCTGAACACTGCCCTTGTCCCAGGGATTAGGAAAATAAAGATGAAGACGAGCTAAGGCTAAAAGGATATGATCCAAGCAAATAAATCTGTGTAAAGATGAGTGGGTCTTGGAAAAATATCTGCACTAGGAACATAACTCCAGTTTGAGATAATAGAGTTTGTATTGACTCTATAGATATGAGATTTGAGTTAAAGACGGTAAGAGATGGAGAATCCACTTCACCCTAAGTAGGTTGTTTCAGTGTTAATTACTCTAACTCTTTATTTCCGGCCTGATTTGCTCAGCTTCAGCCCCTAAACACTGCATCTCATTATTTCTTCTTATGTTAAAGAGCAACGTTTAATCTGGCTGACAGCAATCCCTTCTTCATGTTCATGAGCATGGACTGGAGCTCAGCCACCTCTTCACTTTAATTGTTCACAGCAAAGAACAGCTTCTGGGCCCCAAATAAATAAGCTGTTTTCTGAACCCTCTCTAATTATTCAGTCTTCTATCCAAAGCATGGATCAGACACACAATTCCAGCAGCAGTCTCCTAAATGACATGTGGTGATAATACCACCTACATGTTTTTGAATTAAATCCTTCTACTAGCAGGTACTCAGGATAATGCAGATTTACATAGCACACTATCTTATGTTAATTCAACTGAGTAGCTACTGCCTATTTTTCAAGTCTTGATTTAAAAACATTTTAAACTTAATTGCGTTCTGGTGGTAGAAGAAATCTGGGTGGATTTACAAAGCAGTGCATGAGGTAGAGCTCTATTAATAATAACAGTCGTTTTCATTTGAGTGGTTCTGTGTTTCCTTGAATATATTCCAAATTACAGTAAAAATCCCTGGTTTAAGATGAAGGGTCATAACCTCAACAATATCTGCTGCATGTGTGTCAAACTGAGCTCCAGAAACACTGGAGACCTGTTGAAAAGGTGCTCTGATTTAGTGATGAAACAAGCCAAAAGCAAGGGAAAGGGAGCACAGGAGCCCAGGCACATGCTGGCAGCCACAGATTAACTGCACTTCACCTGAGCTGCATGACACTGCCTTGAACAACTGAAACATGGCAGCTGGGAAAAAATGGAAAAAATTCATTCAAACTCCCCCTAGAATGAAAAAAACAGTTAAGCACTACCAGGTCACATGGGTTTTCTCAGACTGAGGGCTCTGACAGACAAACTCTGGCAGATACCGTTGCATCACCTTCATATGTTGTCACCTCTGAGATCTACCATGCCCCAGGCAGGAGGTTACCACCTCTGTAACATCTACCACACCCCAGGCAGGAGGTTAGCAGCTCCCTAGAGGGGAATGTTTGCCCTCTCCTCAACTCCACCAGTACACAATCCAGGATCCTAGCTCCCATCCCCAGCAGAAACACATTTCTGTTGGATGACTAGACTAGAAACTGGCAACTGCAAAGCTCTTAGAGACAGAGCCCTAAGGCTGCAAACATATTTACTACAACCCAGCAGGCACAGGGTAGCTTCTTACACCACCTGCCTGGAAATCTGCATTTATGCTTCTGCTGCCTTCAGTGGTGTGTATTCAGCAAGCCAATGTTACCTGCCAATACCACACTGACAGTTGGTGGAGAAGCCAGGAGCTAAATGTATTTCTTCCCACCCCCTGTGTGATGCAGTAACTGTAGGAGCAGGTGTTGCCATCTAAAACACTCCTTTATTCAGCCACTTTGTGATGAAATGCAAACAGAAGGCAAACAGCTCCAAGTGAATTATGTACAGATTAAAGGTATGCTAGCTCCTGCAGCTACTCCAAAGGGACTGCCCCAAATAAACTGGGACAGTGAGCAGGCTTTAGTCTAACTAACAAAGCAGCGGTTAAACTTAATGTGATTCTCTTCTTGCTGCTAGGTATATTCACCGGAGGGAATGGAGTTTTTAAAACGTTTCTAAACAAGAAGTTAGAATGGTCTAATGGTCAGGAACAAAACAGCAATGCCTTCAGCACTTCAGTACCTTACATCTTCCAGACTCTAAATACCATTAGTTAGCCTAACAGGGGGTCTGTCATGCTGCATACCCTGGTAAAAAAACATTCCAATATCACTGAGGTCAGTTCACCCTTCATCTTTCCAAGACAGTAACCTGCACTTAAGTTACTTGCAGGTATTTGAGATAAGACCTTTCCCTGTTCCTCACAAGACCCCTTGCATCCGTGCACCCAGTGGGCTCCTGTGGATTCACCACCAGGTCAGCCCTGGGAGGGTGCCGGTGGGAAATGAGGCACTGAAAGGGAACAGACCTGCCCAAGATCATGCCAGCAGTCTGTGCCAGAGCCTGAACCTCTACCAAGTCTGCTAGAGTAGAGGTTCACCAATGGCCTTCCCCTCACCAATGACCTGCTCACTCAAATTGTAAAGATTATGTTTCTTTTATTCCCCATAAAACATCCCTCCTCTTTGTTGGTCCCATGGACAGAGACTTTAGGGCCAAAAAGGTCTGTTTTGACAGTCTTGCCTGATCTGCCAGAATGCATAGACTTTCAGCTAGTTATTAAACCCACACCTGCTGACTAAAGGTCCTTGAGGAACACAATACATTGAGACTTAGAGACCTCCATTAATGGAGAACTGACAACATCACTCTTTGTTATAGTTAAAACTGAGCATTATTTCCACTTTGAATTTGTCTAGCTTCAGCTTCCAGCTACTCGATATTGTCCTGTATTTGCCTGTCAGTTTGAAGAGCCCTCTGTTCCTGGGATTTCTCTTCCTATCCAAATTTTCACTATCACGCTTATAGGATCATTGTTTAAAGACCGCTGGGGAGTTTTGCACAGATGGCACTTCTTGGGTCTCATGGTACGATAGGTTTTTTTCAGCTCTCAAACAAAACCTGCAGCTCTTTGTACCTCTAAATCCTGGACAGTCTGCCTCCAGCCAGATCAGCCAGATCTTTTAAGACCACCATTTAGATGTGAAATTACTGAGCCCTGTGCTGTTGAGCACATCTCAAAAGCCTCCTGGCATTATTTGGGGAGAAATAGGATGCACCAACATCCCATGTTTGTATTGCAGTCCCAAGTCTGTGAGTAGTATGCTTTTTATTTGATATTTCTGTTAAGTCCTACCATTACCTCAGCCACCAGCTAGTTGAAATTGGTGTTGCTCCTGGTTACATGTTGAAGGCTCTGCTCTGAAAACATCTATTGTTGTGGTCTCCTTTGCTTGCTTGTTTGGCTCAGTCTTGTATAACTATGCATTTTCTCTATAAGAGGGCCTGTACAAGGGAAGCAGGAAGACCTACCACACCATGGCTAGAAGAGATTCAGGATTTGGATGGAGAAAACCCTAATCATGAGCCACCACTATCCTCAGAGCACAGAAATGTTGCCCATGCCTCACCTCCTCTTCCAGTTTGATGACCTTGGCTTGCGCATTGTTTAGGGCCTGGTCGAGGATTTCGATGTGCCTCCGCTGGTCCTCGTTGGCAGAGCGCACAGCTGCTAGCTCCATCTCCAACTTCTCCTTCTCCTTCAAGTGCTCTTTGTCTGGAAAAGAGACAAGAACAAGAGCCACTCCAGGAGGACAGCTCACAGGTCCTGGGCCACGCACCAGAGGTAAGCTGTTGCCTAACTAGAAAAGCAAAAGTTATGCAAAGCAGCAGTGGTAGGGCCATTACGACACAGTGCTGAGACACAGCAGGAAAGAAGTTTGCACTGCCATGGCTCAGCCCCTCAATGCCCAGCCTTATGCGAGTACCAGCACCAGAAACGAGTGGCAGCTTGGGCTGCATCTGAACTAGCAGAGCTTGGGGACCTGAGCACTGCCTCATAATTGTCCATTCTGCTGAACTACTAGCACATTCTCCTGAAAAATTTTGGCGTGCAGCAGCTACTCCCTTCCCATACAATGCCTAGGCTCTGCTTGAGAACAGCCTATGTCAAGGACTGTTTAAAGCTGCCAGTTTGAATGCTGCTGCCCTTCCCTAATGTGCAAGAAACCTCAGCCCCATGGATGTGGGCTGTGCTGTGCCTGGCCCATTTTATTTGCAAGGATAGAGATCATGAGATACAGAATATGTGAAGAAGCCAAATAATACACACACATCTGTGCTGAACAGCCTGAAAACTGAAAGAGGGGAAAGCAATAAGGAAGAATAACATAGGAGGCATCTGAATAGGCTTTCCCTGGCCATGCAGAGAAAAGGAGGCCGTGGGAGGCATTTCAACACTGTGGGGACCGTGACTGACTCCCCAGTCCTGCATGACCTAAGGGTCCAGCGACCGGTGCTCCACTCCTGTTAAGCACCTTAACACATCAGGGGAGAGACTAAAACATGTAGATAACCTCTGTGCTGAAAAATCATCCCTTTTTTGGATAAATTTAAAACAATGTTAAAAAAAACCCCTGGCTAAAGTCAGTCAGCTTTGCTCACATCTTTTCCTTCAGCAACAAATTTCAGGCCCACCATTGACTTTGCTGGCAAGCTGCCTGGGGAAATACTTGGCTCCATCTACTTCTGCCCTGACAGTGCTGAGAAGCCGTTTCTTGGAACACGAGCATGATGGGCCAATCACTGGATCCCCGACGTCGGACCGCAAACGGTTAATGATTGGAGTGAGCAGGGGATGGAAGTTTCATTCAGTGAAATCTGAGATTTCAAAATCTGGCGTTCATTCTGAATGATAACAAAAATAGAGCACTTGGAAAGCCTCCAGGAAGGAAAATTTCCTCCAAAAATTAATTTGGCATCAATTAAACGTTGTTTTGATTTTTGACTGTTTAAACACAGCATTACAGAATTTATTATTTTTTAACTGAAGTGAAAAGTTGCTCCAAAAACACTGAAACATGGAAAATCTGCCCCTAACATCCAGCCCGTCCCACTCAAGTGTGACCACTCAAGCTGGAAGCCCCACCATCCACCTCCCCGCAAGGAGGGTCAGGAAACTTCACATGGCCCAAGCCAGCCCATTTCAGACCTGAAGTACCCCAAGAAGGGCCTTATTCTTCCTTAATTACAGGTGGGATGAGAACAGGTTTAATTTACACACTAGTGGTAGATGCCTGAAGTGAGATGCATACAAGCTGATCCGTGTGGAACAAGGCACAAGTAGATGAGGTAGCCCAAACCCACTCAGCCATCTTCCCATTTATCCTAAAAGGAGGAATTCAGCACTTCACAAAAAGAAACCCTGGCAGCAACACCAGCACATTGGCCTCTGCAAAGCCCACAAGCAAAGCCCAATGAGTGCTGCGCAGTGTGCCACTGACTGCCACCACAAGCCATCTCGGTATGACGTGGCCTTAATCTTCCCTTGTCAGCAAGAAATTGTATATTGGACATGCAGACCTCTTCCTTCAACGTAAATACATTTAATTCAATCAGACTGACCGGAAAGAACATTAATATCTATTGTACAGAAGTGTAAATCTGGGCAAATTATCAAGCAGCTAATTTCATTAGAGGGCGAAGAAGCTGGAAGATGGATGCTATTTCAGCCCTGTGGCACTCCACCATCTCATGCTGGGACCACACTTGCTTTGCTCCAGATTTGAAACCCATGTTTCATGTTACACATGAGGACAGCACATAGGAAAACAGGACTTGGGACCTTCACTTTCAACTTTCATCCAGGGAACTCTAAGTGCTCGGCTTGCCCTGCTGCATTACATTTTCTACCCCCTGCCAAATATTATGCTGTACACAAAATAACTGCTGAACCCACTAGAAAGCTGGCAAGAAAAATTTACTTCACAGCTCTCAACACTTCCCCATGTCAGCTTCTCCCTGCAAAATGCTGGAGGCACATTTTATAAGTACTTTCCTACATTGCACTCATTTTTAGTAAAGAAGGGCTTTCTTGAACATACCTTAAATTCTCTTCAAGTACATACAAGGTATCCTTAAGGTCTAAAAATAGTTTTACTGTGCTACTCTTGCACACACCTTCTGCCCAGGCACGTGCTTTTTACCTAACAGACTCCAGCTAATAACTATTTCTATCTTCTGGTGGGTCACTGCCACAACCCATTACTGAACAGTCCCCAGGCTTCTCTGCTGCAGTTTACAGTTGTAATCTCACAGCTTTCCACCCACTGCCTCTGACTGTTGTACTTCAACACATGGAGGACATCACACTCTGGCTGGGTAGAAGAAAAAGGAGATAAAGCAAAGAGCCTGCTTCAGTGCTTCACAAACAGGATTTTTGAGTTGTCAAGATGGGTAGGTACTCCAAGAGCACACTAGTCTTGACCCTGCTTTGAAGCAGAAGCTTAAACAGAAAGATACACAATCCGTGGCTCCTGTTCTCCACACTCAGATGTTTTTCATACATTATAGCTGAGTATCAACTTAATTGACCAATTTAATGACCATCTCAAAACATCCCAAGCTGCATTTCTTCTTGCCGTGATACTGCAGAGTGGTAACACAGACATACCTTAAAGACACTTGTTCCTACAGAATGACCACTGCTGGCAGAAGAAAAGTATATCAAATTATGGCAGCAAGAGCCTAACTTCACTGCAGGAGATTTGCTGAAAACAAGACTGGATCCCATACCATGTTCCTTGTGGCATTTTCAACACTTTCTCTTATGTTTGCATTTCCTGATGGTGGCTCTTTGCTCACAGCTGCTAATTCCACAGATGCTCTTTGATGACCGTGCCTTTCTTGAGTGAAACCTGCGGGACTTATTTAGCTTCTCATCAGTCTTGCAACTCCTGACATGGCAAGTGTATGGAGGAGCTCTGTCATCTGCCTTCCACAGGCCGGGGTGTAGGTTGTGGCAGCTGCTGCTGGTCACCCTCAGACCAGCTGATTCACCAGAACAGGACACCAGAGTCACCTCTTCTGCTCATCCAGCTCAAGCTGGGACTTGGCCAACTCCAGTGGCCCAACCTTCCCAAGAGGATGCCAGGGCGGTGAGGCAGGGGGCTGAAGAGTGGGATGGGCCCCTCCTACCTTGCCACTCTGCTCAGAGTGACTGGCAGGAGGAATCTGAAATGAGGACAGGACCTTGTTGCCTGCTCCAAAGACCTTTCAGCAGCTGGTTCCCACTCCATAAGAATAAGCAGAATAATAAATAGAGCCCATTCACTCCATGCAGGCAGACAGAAGGAGGTTTCCCACACCTTTACTAAATTCTTTGCACATTAAACAGGGCCAGGTTGTCAGGTCTAGACATTGACATTTCCCTCCAGAGGACCAGCAAAGCCACCATCCATCCATCTGTCCCTCTGCCCAAGCCTCACTGCAGCCCCCCGCAGCTGTGATTTGTTGCTGACTAGGCTGGGCCAAGGCAGGACTGGAGCAGCAACGCAGAACTGGGAAATGAAGCATTTCTTTCCATCCACACTGGCAGATCTCCGTGAGAAAAAAAACAGAAAAAAGATACAAACGCCAAGAGAGCTCACTGCAATCTTCTCCTCCTGCAGTTTCGCTCACAAACGGCACATTCCTGACAGCTCCCTGGAGGCTGGGCCATGCCAGCACCAAGGGAAGGCTGAGAAGCTGCATGAGGTCGTGCTTGAGTCCTTGAGACCATTTTCTCATGTGGTGATTAACATGGGTTCTGCACTGGAATTAGTAATTATGATCAATTGTAACGTACTTAATAAATGGTTTGGTACAGGATCACTTGTGGTCATTGATTTCAGCAGGAATGCAGGAAGGTTTGGTGCTCTGTTGTCAGAGGAAGTCATGGAATCTCCATCAAAACTCGTGATAGCTTTCCTTACCCTACGAAGTATCATGGGTATCTTAAACTTGGTCTGATTTACAGCTTGGGCATTTCCATTCACACGTCATGAAGTACAAGTCAGGCAAGAATTTGACCTTCATGCATTAAAAACTGAAATTGAACTTCCCACTCCCCTTTCCTTCAGAGGGCAAGGGGAAGTTCTGCAAAATAGACCCATTTTTCTATACGACATCATTTCTTCAGGATGCTGCTCTCTGCACAGGTGCCCCTGGCTCTGGATGCAGAGTGGCAGCAGCCTCCCCACATGCAGCTCATGGCTGTGAAACGAGAGGGTAAGGAGCTCCCTTTTACTCGCCCCTGAAACTTCTGCCTCTGCCCTGATTATTTCCTGTCTTAATACTGAATGGCTCTTAGTCTGCCCAAAACCCCACTCTCAAAAACATCTACTGTGAGCATTTTCTTTGGTTGGATTCATTCGATGGGAATATTTCTTTGCCTGGGATATTTGGGACAGAGATATATGCACAAGTACGTGGCACATCCACTGCACACTCCCATGAAGCATGAGGCTCTACCAACACACTGCCAAAACCGTCTACACATCCCCACTAATGGGTGCAGAGCCACGTGGATGGGCACAGACCCCGATCTGCCTCAGACACCTGAAAAAACAGCCCTTTGGAGGAACCCCTTCTCTGACAGAGTGTCTCTAAGTCGAAAAATCCCAGAAAAACACACAACTTTCTCAGACTCCACCAAAACAATTTTTTCCCGTGATATGCTGTATCATAATCTTTCTCTCTGCCCTATGCCCTTGAAACAATCCTCAGTCTTCCCGTCTCTCCGTTTCCACAGCATCTCTCAGCCTCCTCCTGCCTGGCTCTTCTCTAGCCTGTATGGACCCATATGCCTTCATCGGTCGCTGCTTCAAGTCTTTCCTTAAAAGAACATTTTTCACTGACAAAACATCACATAATTACCATGAAACTAATGGGCTGTGAGTTCTCTCCTACCCTCAATACAACAGTAGCATTTTTCTTAGGCACAAATGTCTAGCACTTAATACTTTGACGCATGCAGCCTGGCTTTGCCTATTATTATTACAAAGAATAAGAGTTTTTGTCACCTCCGGCCTCCACCTCAGAGCGCACAACCGCTCTACACTGTTGCACTGCTAATGGAGAGTGCTGCGAGGAACTGAAAAATGATCCCTGCACGTCTTGCCTTGCCAGACTTCTTTTGCAGGGAGTTTTTCCTATTACTGGCGTTTTACTACAGCATTAATTCTGCATTTGCAGTATTACCAAGGACAAGTGTTAAAAAAACCTCAAAAGTTTTATCTTTCCTCCTTCACCTCATCATGAGACTGACCTAAAAATGGTAAATTTTAGGAAAGTGCTGATGGAGTCTTTTTATATAACTTGGGTTAGGGATGCTAAGGGTCATGTTTTCAGGCTGTTTTCCATAAACATAGGGACTGGAAATCTGCTTTTGTTTTCCTAATGAAAACTAAGATTTGCATTTACTAATCTGGCTTAATAAGCTACCACCCTCAGGAAAAAAACAAACGCAAGTTTCAAGACAAAATTGCCACAGCTAATGGGAGTGCACATGGGCACCATTTCTTCTCTTCTTCTAAAAATGACTATTTCAGTCTCAGTAGACAAGTGTACACATGGCAGCTAAAACAAGCTGCACCCCTTCTTCTCTCAAGTTTTCTACCTGAGCATCCCATCAAAAGATGTGAAGAGAATGCAGATCATACTTGCAAAATCCCCAGGTTGGCAGTGAGGTGCAATCCTGGTCATGGTCTCCCCTGGGGAAGACTCACAAACATCAGCATATAAATGCAGGCAGCAACAGAGGATGTCCAAGCAAAACCTTTTATGGGCTCTCAAAGGGGTGTTTTAGGCTGATACCCTGACATCGAGGTCATTATTGTGCGTGCCCCAGCAGCCCAAAGAACATGACTGAAGAGGACCTGCTTTACATGTGCCCATTTTTCTATTCTTGGAAGCACTCTGCATTGCATTAGTAACATTTAGCTCTCTGGCCTAGCCAGGAGACACTCCAAGCATCCAGCCCATCTTATGTGATAGGATCCAAAAAGCTATATTTGTTCATAAGCTGTGAATTGATAGCAGTAATATGCTGAGTGCACAATGCAAAGTTTTATTGCTAGATATTTGTCAGTAGAAGCACAGAGCATGTTTATGCACTGGAAAATAACTCAAACTGAGTCCGTCCTGGGGATTTAACTCCCCCTTGTAGATACCAGTATATGGGAACACTGCCAGGCTGTCTCTATACAAAGACAGCAGACCCCAGTCTGCAGTTTGCACTATGCAACTTACCCCATTTGAACTCTTCCCAATGACAAGACTTAGATAGCAATGCTATTTTCTTAACAGATCATCCCCTTGGATTCGCAACAGTATCTACACGTCCTTGTGGCATCTGCTAATATGGCAAAGCTAACAGAGTCATGGAAAAGATCTTTAGATTCTCTTCTGGTTTGTGCACACATGCTCAGTTATCAGTGAAGTTGCCACGCTGACATCGTCACTGCAGGTGGGAGCTAGAAGAAGGCTCTCCTGCATTTAAAGCAGCTGGTGGACATTGCAAGGCTGGCAGCGAGGCATGCTGAGTGGCATCAAACGCCACACTGCTTATGGAGGTGGCCAGTCCTCCACCCAAGGATTTGCAGTTGAAACTCATCTTCCAAGGAAGCTCTTGATGCAATAGATAAAACAGAAGGATCGGTTACACAGCATTTAGCTTCAATGGAATTTAAGCCTGCAAGGTACTGCACAGCTCCCAGGTGGTCAAGCCCTTCTGAAAGCGTGCTGGAGATGTTCATGATACACAAGAAGCCACGCGCTGTCATGCAGCACTCAGTTGCTTGGGTTTGGGTTTGGCTGGTCACATGGAGCCGTCAACACAGGGCAGGGAAATGCAGCAGCACTGTGCTCAGTCATTACAGGAGCCTAAAACTTGACAGGAATGGATGTTTTTCACAGCAGTAGAAGTTGTAAAATATTGTCTCTTCCATCCTTTGCACAAAGGAGGGTCCAGCTCTGCTCTGCCTCCTGTTAGTCCACCCCTGTCACTAACAAGAAGTCAGCAGAAGTTGCTCCGGGCTTATCCCAGCCAAGAGAAGAATCTGACTTCTCTAAAAAGCATGCATCTCCAGAGTTGATCCCCACAAGCAATACTTCACAATTTCAGATAAATATTTATCAAAAATAAACTAAGCTGTGTTACCATTAACATTTACCCACTGTCTAGTTCTGGTGCTCAGAGAGAAAAAAAAAACATCAGCCTAAACAATCCAGTCTGCAGCTTAAATAAGAGTGTGTGACAAATTAGCTAAGTAAAACCAAGCCATAAAGACAATAACAATTAGTAGCAAAGTATTCACCTCCACTCCAGCACATATATATGCGCGTACACACATATATATATATGCGCCTTCAAAACAGATTAGCACAGTACTCACTCTGAGTGACATAAAGGCCCTCTGTTGACTTATCCTCATGCCCATCGAAGTCTCTGCTGGCTAGCTGCCTATTGGCTGTCTCCAGTCGTTCTGCAAAAAACAGGAAATACTTTAAGTATAAATATATGTATATAAAATTGTAGGCCAACCAAGAAAATAAGATGCATGCCAGCAGGGCAGTATAAATAGACTCTCTGAAGGAGGACATTAAAATGGAGGCTGACACATACATAAAAGATGAGGCCTTTGACCTCTTCCATGAAACTGTGTCATTCAGATTTACAGAAACTGGGGGAAGAGCCTCTGACATTCATGGCTGACCTGCCCAGGCACTTCATCTCTCACACTGTCCAAAATGCACAAGGCATTTGCAGTCTGAATTACCCAGCTTTGCAAGGGGACGGCTGCTTTCCCACAGTGGAGTGCTGCCCCCAGTGCAGTGAGATGCCCTGGGGAAGGCAGTCTCCAGCCCAGTGACACCAATCTTTGGTGATGCCCTGGGAAAGGAGCAGTTTTCTGCAGCCAGGGTCAGCTTCCCCTGGGAAGGTCCGGCCTTCAGATGCCCCCCTCCTTCAAAAAGACCATGCGACCCCCCTTGCACCACTGCAAAAAGCATGAGCCAGCTTGCAGAAGGCATCTCACAGCACAAGGAGGTACCAAAGTATCCCATCAGGAACTTAGACAGGTAATAGCTACCCAACGTACCCTCGATTTGCTTTCTCAAAAGGATATACGCTCAATTTTATGTTCTCAATACAAGAAAGAGATATCCTTTGATACTTGCTACCGGTTTGTGAAGGCACTCAACTCTGAGATTTATGGGTTGTACAGCACTGCTCTATGTTGCAACTTGCTCTTCAGCTTGTTAGAGCTGGATGAGCCTTTGGGACTGTTGGCCTTGCTGTCAAATCAATATTTGCAAGTACTAAAAGCAAAGGCACCATCTGAAGCTGACTCTCATATTTTGCCAGAAGGTTTCCTTTCCACCAGGGGGGTGAGGTGACAGCAGTTTTGTCTTATGCCAATGAGCAGGGCCAGATTTCTCAAGACGTGCATCTAAAACATGTGAAGCTACTCCTCTAAAGCCTGCTGCTCTGGAGCTTGTGAGAAGTGAAACACCATGTCAACTGGGGGAAAAAAAAAATGACACAAGCACATAACATACCACGGAGATCCCTGTTGAAGTCATGAAGTCTCCTAATTTCTCCTTCAAGTTTGTTTCTCATCGCTTTGTCCAGAGACTCCCTCTTAGTGGTGGTCTTGACCAAGCCCTCATAAGCTTCTGAAATCCTCTGAATCTCTATTTCAAACTGAAAGGAGAGAGAGCTCCTGTTAAAGCCCAGCAGGAATGTGTCCCGTCCCAGTGTTTGCCCAGCACGTTTCAGCGGGGCGCAGGAGTCGGGGCAATGCTCGTGCTGAGTGTCATGCCAGCCACCAGCTCTGCAATGACCCATCTCCTCAGCGGCAGTACTGGAGGCTCCTGCAGTGGGGACCCCCACAAATGCCCTGTGGGGCAGCTCGCCATGCCATAACACCCCCTGACACCCTGCTGGCAGCTCCCCAAAAACCTTGGGGTAGGGTGGACTTGATGTAACTGCTCAGTTGCCTTCACTCTACAACTGAGGTGGCTGCTTTAACATCATCCAAGGGACGAAATGAAGGAAACAGTGTATTTGTGTTGGCTGTATTCTTTCCTAGAAAGGGTTGTATGAGGCAAGATTTATTATTCTGCCAGATCCCTGATCCAAAACAGGTCTGAGCTCTGCGTGTCACCAGAAGTGTTTTAGGCTCAGCTCTGACCTCATGTCAGTTTTAAACTACTGTGGTCCACTCCTTTCTATCCTTGACTGAAGCCTGCTCTATACAAGAGGAAATTCTCTATAACACACCAAATCAATTGTCTGGGGTTTTCAATCTTCTTAACTTCATCTTGAAATCTGGTAAACTGCAAGCAGGGCATGCAGAGGAAGCCCTTAGCAGTGAACTTGCATCTTAAGACCCAAGACCAAAAGACTGGAAGGAGGATAGTCCCCAGCAGAGTTTTGCTGTTCAGGTCAATCCCATCCAACTCTTTTAATAGGCAGATGTTGTGTTAAGTGTTACAACTTTGCTAAAATCGTTGTTGCAGGAACGATCAACGCTGATGTGGGAATCTGCTCCTGCATGCCTGGCCCTTGTGTTTGTGGAGAAAAGCTTGATAATTTGCACAGGCTGGAAAACCACAAGATATATATAGCCTCCCGCATACCTTTCTAAATCTGGTGCTTTTTTAGCCTCTTGAATTGTGGGTGGGACGGATTTGTGATTTGTGAAGCCAGGGTGCAAGCCCATCTCCCCTTGCTGTGGAGATAGGTCCCTCTCCAGGGCCTGTTAAGCTTTAGGTGTCATTTGCCAGCTGCAGCACTTGCAAAATAAAAAGTTCCGGGGATGCTGGAGCTGTCACCCAGCTGTCTGCATGGGAACTTGCAGCCAGGCTCCAGCAGCCTGGACCTGCACTTACAACAATGCAGGGGCCACTATCTGAATATGGCCCATGGGCATGTGGCACCTCTGAACCATGCACCAAGGAAAGCCCAGCAGAGCCATCATGGGGAAACCCGGTTACCTTCCCTGATTTCTGCTTTCAGCTTGCTCAGGCACAAAAGCTGAAACAAGTGGCAATGTGCAAAGTCCACAGTGGCCCCCATGACACCAGCAGTTTTGGGTTAGTACCTTGCTGGGTATCACATCACCTATCTTGCATCGGTGGGGATTTAACAGCTCGCAGGTATTTCAAACACATACAAGCTGCTCCCTCACATGCATGACATTAAAAAGTATATGTAGATTAGTTCTTAGCTGACAATTCTCCACAGCTCCAAGAAGAGGATGACCTGTTGAGCCAGTCATATCCCACACACTGACACTCCTTCTTGGGGGAACTACAAACTTACTCAGGTTATTCTGACTTTCCGTTTTGTTTTCTTGAAGCAGGAGCTCCAGAAAGCCCCACTACATTTTCCCTAACCACATCTAGAAAAGCAGATCCTTCTTCCCCACCTTGCTGATGCACAGCCAGACACCTAGTGTGTTCCCACCACGAGGACAGAACGCTCAGAGGAACGCTGCATAAATCCAAACCTGCTTGAAATTCAAACCGAACCATACTGTGGTTCAAAAAAAGTCAAAGAGTTTTATTTTTCTTCATATGCATGGCAATGCAAGCTTGTACAAAGCCTCAAAAAAAAAGTATAAACTTTTTTGAGAAAATCACCCAGAGCACTGTGCAGTTCTGGGCTCCACGATTTAAGAAGGATGTGAAGGTCCTTGAATGCATCCAGAGGAAGGCAACAAAGCTGGTGAAAGGGCTGGAAGGAATGTCCTATGAGGAGTGGCTAACTTCCTGAGGAGGGGAAGTGGAGAGGGAGGTGCTGACCTCTTCTCCCTGGTACCAGTGATAGGATGCACGGGAATGGTTCAAAACTGCACCAGGGGAGGTTTAGACTGGACGTTAGGAAGCATTTCTTTACCGAGAGGGTGGTCAAACACTGGAACAGGCTTCCTAGAGAGGTGGCTGATGTCCCAGGCCCGTCAGTGTTTAAGAGGCATTTGGACAATGCCCTTAATAACATGCTTTAGCTTGGCCAGCCCTGAATTGGTCAGGCAGTTGGACTAGATGATTCTTGTAGGTCCCTTCCAACTGAAATAGTCTATTCTATTCTATGACTATGATCTACAATCAAAAATCTATTTCATCTGAATTTTCCAGAATCAAAATGACATGTTGATAAGTTACTCCAATAACAGCATAGTTTCAGCTACTTGATTCAGCTACAGCTTTTTCTTTAGATCAGTGTGACCTCCACTAACAAAAGTTTTCTCTTCCTATAAGTAGTTAGAGGCTATATCCAAACTACCTCACATTGCTCTCTTTGACCATTTAAGCAGATTGAGCTTCTCTCTCCTCGAAAGGAAGGTTTGGCTTAGCAAAAATAATTTTTAAAGCACTTTCCTGAATCCTTAACTACATGATCCCAACCACTGTGCTCAGTTACATGCCTTGACACCTGTCAGTTCCCACGCTTCCACTCTTCTGGGTGAGCCACTACCTGCAGGAGAAGGTGCCTGCTCCAGATTGCTCCTACCACAGCAAACCAGATTTGCCAAAAGGGCAGGGGGTTTCCACAGCCCAAGAGTCCCACCCAACACTGCTGGTTACCACATGCACTCTGCTCTTCCCGTTATCTGCTGTTATTTCCCAAAACACATCACCACACAGGTGTCCTCTAGCCCCAGAAGCAAAGACTTGCTGCAGGAAAAGCAAGAAACTCCATCAGCACTGAACAAAATTAAAGAAGAACAGAAGAACAGCCATAAATTGTGTCAGTGTTTCTCAGCAGCTCTGCGATTTCCTTTGCCTTCTTCTATGGAGGGGAAAAAACAGTTCAGTCCCTTCTCTGTCTCGTAGATCCTAGAGTCAACCCACTCAAACAACCCACACACACAGCATGGGGAAGAGCCAGCCCAGCCTGGCAATTGAACTTCAGCAAAGTAACACCATCCAACAAAAAAAAAAAAAGCAAAAAAAAAAAGACAAAGTAATGCTCTGCTTTTGCAAAAAAAGCTCAAAATAAAACATGTACAACCCCCCTTCCCCACCAACTGTTTTTAGGTAAGAAAACCAGACAACTCATCAAACAGCACGGATTAATCACCACCTTGTACCTCTCTGCAAAAAGTCTGTTCAGACAGGACTGGGAATTTGACAACCCTCAGGGCTGATCTGTTTGTATGAACACCAGGGAGCCCTCCACGTCAGGCTGATTTTCTCTAATTTCTTCTCCTACTTTGTAATGAATAGAAGTGATGGGAGGGTGGCTCTACTTAGAATAAACTTGTTATGCACAGACAAACAAGCAGTACTCCTCGTGACCCTTCCACTTCCAAGGAAAGGGAAGAGTTCTCACACCCAAAGTATGTAATTTAACTCACTGTCACGTTTTCAGAGGTGATGTTCAGCTGAAACTGTGGGAACAGAGGAGGACCTGCCCTGTCCTTGTGTTCAAACACATTAAAAACAGCATGGGAGGGATACTGTGTTAAGGCTTTGGTTCAGGACATTTTCCTGAAGAAAGTATGCACTTGAGCATGTGTTTCGCTTTAGTACTCTGCTTACATTCCCCCAAAGTCAATGGGACTCAAGTCCACGCTCTGTTGACTGAAGTGAAACTTCAGCCCATGCTTGAATACCTTTCTGTTGGTGTCTGATGCAATCGACTCACAGGGCATCCAAGATAAAGAGAGAGACGTTTCCAAGAGTGTAAAAGGAAATCAGAATATTTTTAGGGCATCACACTCAAATACCTTTTACCGAACAATGCAGCTTTTGTAAAATTAATAGCTGGAATATTTCTTTTTGCCCATGAAGGCCACAGGGAAGTCAGCATTAAAATCTTCAGTTAATGTTGCTGCAAAAATTTCTCAACTAAGTTTAGGAAATTCTGTGAATAAGCTCAACTCATCTGGTTGCAAGGAGGAGGCTGAAAAGACAAGAGCAACTACAAAACAACAGGTTTTTTTCTAACCTGTTTGAACAGATTGTCACAGATTTTTCCCAAAGCTGAGGCTGGGACATGGTCTCTCAGAGCTGCCTTTTCTCCTGTGAGGGGTGTCTCCAAGAACACCCTGATTCCGCACAGCACAGAAAAAACTGAGCTCCTATTTAGACTCCTAAATTCAGAGAGAAAAGACCTGCAGCCTAAGCCCATTTGTGCATAAGCGGTGGGAATACATAAATGAAATAGTAGTGTAGAATCCTAAATAATCCTAAATCATTTGGTCTGGGTCCCTGGGACCCAAAGACAGCAGATCTGGGGAGCATCTCTGCATCACGTTCAGTGAACTCTCATTTTTAAGCAACATCTTTGTTTGATTTGGCTCTTCATCTTGTCACCTCAGGCAGTGCGCAAGACATCGCCCTTCACTAAAGATGCCACAGAGAAAAGGGTGTAGGATCCCTTCGCAAAAAGGGTTTTTAAGCAAAACCTTTACCAAATGGTTCTTTCAGGTAAGAGGGTAGTGCTTTTTGAACCAACATGTTCAAAGGTGGGTGTCTAACATCAGCTCTTAGCAACCCACAGAGCAGTCACTGAAACCCTCCGAGACAACAAAGTTAACACATTACCAAATAACGGGCAACCCCACCAACGGCTGTTACACTTCCACAGAGCACGGAGTGCCACATGAGCATATTGAGGTGGACAAGACCGCTCAGGACAGATGTGGCCATGCTCTTCAAATTCTTCTCATCTGAAACTCTGCTGCCTGTGAAAACGGTGCAGAACTCAGCTGCACCAGGAGCAGACTCTGCCCATGGGAGACTTCCACGGAAAGCTCCGGTGAGGCCAGAACAGAAGGATGGAAGGGGAAAGTCCCCAAGTGAGACATGTGATGGGTTGCCCCATTCCACCCTAAAGGCAGGGGAGCCCACAGGCCATGGGGCACAGGATTACACTTCAGGGAGACCACCATGGAGAGACAGTGGTTAAGAGATGCCACTGGTGCACCCCCATTGTGGTGACATGACTGTGAAGAACACCTTGGGGGACTCAAACACAGAAGAACCAAGATGGTTGCCCTACTCAGGCCTCATCCCCACCTCTCCACGTACCTTCTGCAGCTTGTCTGCCTTCTCATAGTACCCCTCCAGCTCCTGCCGCAGCACGTGGTTCTCCTCGGAGAGCATCTCTACCATCTGCTGTGCCCGCTCGACGATGGCAAAGGCATCGGGCGTCAGCTGCTGGCCTGGCGGTGGTGGAGTCTGGGCAGCGGCAGGGGCTGGCAGCGGGGGCAAGGTGCCCGGGAGCAGAGGGCCGGCGGCAGCAGTGGCCTGCGAGGACATGGGGCTGTGCTGCTGGGCCGGCGGTGGCGGGAAGGGCGCCTGGCATTGTCGGCTGTGGGGAAGCACACATGGAGGAGGTGTTAGAGACATGCGCCCTCGAAATGCACGCAGGAGCTTTCACCTAATGACTGCACAGTTTATTAATAGAGTTATAACTGTACGGTCATGATTCTGGTCCTTAGTCACTCCTAAATACCAACAATCACAGCAGGGACTGGGTAAATTGTCTCCTCGCCCGCTCTTGACAGTGATGTATACCTCTGGCACGAATGGATAAAGGAAGCATTGACTCAAAACCAGCATTTTTGCCTAGGTGCGCAGCTAATATTTCAGCAGCCAGCCAGCCTCCCCCTGCCCCCCCTTGCCACAAACCCCACCGCTGAGAAGTGTAAGCCGACGGGCTCGAAGGAAACACAAGGGATGCATTACTCACCCTTCGAACACCGCTCCCTGCCTGGTGTGAGACCAGCTGATCGGCTGAATTGGGAGGCGAAAGGAAGTGATGTGAGCAAAGCAGCGTCCCCGAGCGGCTTTAGCAAGCGGTAAAGGGAAGGGCTGCTTCAGAGCTGCTGGAGGCACAGCCCTGGTCAATCACAGCGAGCCACAAAAGCCATCATCCAGTGCGAGACCTCACTGTGTCACTCCCTGACCAACGGCATCCATCACCCACCAGGCTCATGTTGGGGAAGGATAAGAAGCAGCGAGCTGGCAGTGGACCTGCTTCTGGGCTGGGCTTTCTGATGGCAGGCGGCTCTTTAATTCACCCGAGTCACAATTTGCAATGGCTGGAGGATAATCCAGGAGGACATCTTAGCAGTGAGGTTAACCCTGCCGCTGGTGGCCAGGTGAGACAGGAGTCCCTCACTTCTGTCCTGCTTTCAGCCCTGCGAGCTCAAGAAGTGAGACTGCCCCTGTTTCAAAAGGGGGCAATTCAGGCAGGGAGCAGCTCAAAGCTTGTCTGCACTGGACTCATCTCCAACCCTCCAGCCACTGCACAGACAGCCTTGCAGCCTCAGCCAGGGTGAGCGGCCCCACGCAGAGCCTCGCTGTGCATAGGCTGAGCCACTGCTCAGCCCAGATGCCAAAGTTGTGAAATTTCTACACCGTGCTTGTCTAAGAGACTCAACCCAGACCACGTGGGACATCTGTGTCAGAGCCCAGTTTGTTTGGAAAATAAGCTGACTGCTGGACCCCACCTGAAGTCCGCAATCAAGCACCTTCTGAAAGTTGTATTTCAGCTTAACCACAAGCTGTTAGGCTGGCTATAGCTATAGTTGCCTTTATTTCTGTACCCTACATGAGGCAGGAGACCTAACAAACCGATGTATTTACCCCATTTGGCCTCAAAGATCTGTGAATGCTATTTTTTAGACAGACAATTTTGTGCTATATAAATACATAATAAATATGATTACTGTTGTCTTCAGCACCTACATGGCTTCTCAAAACGGAGTTTTCAAAAGCTCTCAGCACTGGCTTAATTCTACTGATAATAACCCATCACTGCCTTCAACTGCAGCAGAACAAGATGAAAAGCGAAGGCAATTTTAAAGCCCTGCCCTAAAAGTGAGCAGTGGCTGCTCTAACAAGCTTGTCCCCATCAAGCCACATGAGAGTGAGGAAAGACAGCAATTCAGTCATATCTTCTGTCCAAACTAGAGGGAAAGTAAATGGGACCCTGCAGCCCCCCAGACACAGCACACACACAACACCACGCTCCCATTCCAGCTCTCGTGCTTTGCACAATGCATCCACCATGGCACAAAAAAGTATTGAAACAGAGCAAAGACCAGTGATGAGCCCGTTCCCAAACACAAGCATACTGCTCACCTGCCCAGCAGCACAGACCCTGGTCCAGGCTCAGCATCCTGGGGAAGAAGATCGCAGCCAAGCTTTGTGCAGCCAGCACTGGAAAAGCCAGTGGCCTGGCCTGGAGAGGGCTTTTACCCACACAGCATAGACATTCCCTAAGGCTGTCTCTCCCCTGGTAAATTAAACATCCATGGAGGCAGCATAGGAGAGGGGCTATTCCCCCTGGGCAGCTCCCAGGGCCAGGAGAATTTGCTCTCAGCCCCAGGCACCTTACTTCTCTGGCAGAGGTGCAGTCTAATGACTTAGGAGGTAAATGCCTACTGAAAGTGGATAAAACTTTCCAAAGGACAGTAGGTCAAGGGAGGTGCTGCATAACACTTAGAATCATAGAATGGTTTGGGTTGGAAGGGACCTTAAAAATCATCTAGTTCCAACCCCCTGCCATGGGCAGGGACACCTTCCACTTAGACCAGGTTGCTCAAAGCCCCGTCCAACCTGGCCTTGAACACTTCAGGGAGGGGGCAGCCACAGCTTCTCTGGGCAACCTGTTCAGTGTCTTACCACCCTTGTCATAAAAAAATGTATTCCATATATCCAAACTAAATCTACCGTCCTTTAGTTTAAAACTGTTGGCCCTTGTCCTATCACCACAGACTCTGGTAAGAAGTCTCTCGCACTTTCTTGTAATTTCCCCTGAAGTACTGGAAGGCCGTTATAAGTCTCCCCGGAGCCTTCTCTTCTCCAGGCTGAATAACCCCAACTCTCTCAGCTCATAGGAGAGGTGTTCCATTCCCCACCGATCATCTCTGCGGCCCTCCTCTGGATCTGTTCCACAGGTCCATGTCCTCTTGTGCTGGGGACCCCAGAGCTGGACACAGTACTCCATGTGGGGTCTCACCAGAGTGGAGCAGAGGGGGAGAATCACCTCCCTCAACCCGCTGGCCACACTTCTTTTGATGCAGCCCAGGATACAATTGGCTTTTTGGGCTACAAGCACACACTGCTGAAGCATGTCCAATTTCACGTCCATCAGTATCTCCAAGTCCTTCTCCGCAGGGCTGCTGAAATCCATTCATCCCCCAGCCTGTACTGATACTGGGGATTGCCAATATCAGTTGAACTTCATGAGGGTCGCATGGGCTCACTCCTCAAGTCTGTCTAGGTCCCTCTGAACGGCATCCCTTCCCTCAAGCAAATCAACTGCACCACACAGCTTGGTGTCATCTGCAAACTTGCTGAGGGTGCACTTGATCCCACTGCCTATGTCATTGATGAAGATATGAAACAGTACTGGTCCCAGTAAAGACCCTTGAGGGTCACCACTCATTACTGGTTTCCACTGGGACATTGAGACACTGACTTTAACTCTTTGGATATGGCTATCTAGCCAAGTCCTTATCCATCTAACAGTCCATCCATCAAACCCTATTTTTCCAATTTAGAGGCAAGGGTGTTGTGAGGGACCATATCAAAGGTGTTACAGAAGTCTAGCCAGATGACATCCGTAGGTCTTTCTTTATCCACTGATGTAGTCACTCCATCGTAGAAGGCCACTAGATTAGTCAGGCTTGATTTGCCCTTGGCGAAGCCAAGTTGGTTGTCTCTAATCACCTTTGTTTTCCTTATGTTTCGACATAGCTCCCAAGAGAAACATTGCAAAATTTTATCTCTCATGGTTGGTGAAGGTTCTGCCTGCGTTGGCCCCACTCATCCCTGTGCCCACACAGCACACACCACAGCAGAAACGCGATAGCACGGAGAAACAGGAAAAAGGAAATTGCAGCAGCTACACAAAAACACCCCTCATCAAACGCTACACTAGCTGGAGACAAAAACCATCCCACTCTGCCAGAGGAGAAGATGCTACTGTAGCTCTTCCCTCTGTGCTGACTGCAGGAATTTGCTGTGGTGCTCAGCATTGCCTTATCAGGATGGGGGACATTCCAACAGGGACTGTATCATTTTAATTCAGGATGTTAGGCTGCCTTGCCCTCTTGCATTTGTCATCAGAAAGGAAAGGAGCATGCACCCCCACTCCCAAGCTGACTTTCTAGCTGGTGTATTTGCACTGCAGCCTTCAGATGGTGCTCAGCAAAGCCCAGGGCTGCAAAAGGAAGCAGTCATGACTTCCCCTGAAATCCCCTTAAAGCTGTGGGTCTGAGTAGCCCCAAAGCTCCTGGACACTGGCACCGGGTTAAGATGCTGCTCCCTGCTCAGCTCCCTTTGGAGTTCACTGTCTCTCCAGCCTCACCACTTCTGCCTGCTGCTGGGACCTCACAGCAGGATGCCCTGGGGCGGGGGGTCACACTGACCTGGGGGGCTTGTTTTACCTTCCTGAGACCAAAACCAAGCTCCTAGCAGTACCTTGCGATCCAGGGCCGTGCAAGCCAGTGAGCGCAGCGAGCCCTGGGTCAAGTTGCTTGGCAAATCGCAACGCCATGGGCACACCTCTCGCACCATCCCTACAGTGCCCCTTTCTTTTGGTGGCCCAGTGTGTAAACCCCAACAAGGGACCCCATGCCCATTGTGGGACTGGAATATTATTTTGCTTAAAAATCTCAACAATAAAGAACATCATGAGCAGTGGAGCAACTGATGTCACTCCTGATGCAAAAGGTGCTTCACAAGCATGTGCAAACCCAGCCAAGCACACGGCACCTTCTCAGTGCTGCCAACAGCCAGTCTGCACTTGCATATTTTACCACAGCAAGTAATTGAGCTGTGTGTGAGTTTGCTTGTCTTTACCAAAACAAAGGCCACAGCTGATTTTATGCAAGTAAAAGCCCAGCTGTCTGGACATAGTTACACCAGTACAAAGACACAGATTTGCTACAGGTACAGATTTTCTCACTTCTCCAGGGAGACCTTATAGCAGCCTTCCAGTACTTAAAGGGGGCTACAGGAAAGATGGGGAGACACTCTTTATCAGGGAGTGTAGGGATAGGACGAGGGGTAACAGTTTTAAACTGAAAGAGGGTAGATTTACATTGGACATAAGGAAGAAATTCTTCACTGTGAGGGTGGTGAGGCACTGGAACAGGTTGCCCAGAGAGGCTGTGGCTGCCCCCTCCCTGGAAGTGTTCAAGGCCAGGTTGGACGGGGCTTTGAGCAACCTGATCTAGTGGAAGGTGTCCCTGCCCATGGCAGGGGGGTTGGAACTGGATGATCTTTAAAGGTCCCTTCCAACCCAAACCATTCTATGATTCTTTACAGGAATAGCTTAGAATAATATAATTAAAGATATCTCTGAATCTAAACCAGTGGAGATACAGCAGTTTTTCACAATGAAGTAGTACATTCTTTGGTCATAGATACACCCTTTAAACAGTTGCAGGAACTCCTGACACCGTACTTCTAGGAAATCTCAAGCTCCCATCAATTTAACCTTTTCACATGCTCTTTAGTCTGTCTAGCTTTACACTACAGAGGGAGAAGAGCTCCCTGGGATCTCCATTTTCTTGAACTACAAACCACTTGTTGAGCTACTAAAGATTTACACCCTGTAGCAGCAGCCAGGCACCAGAGTCTCAATAGCCAGGGCCACAGGAGAGATTCTACGAAGCATCTTCCAGCTTGGAAACTAAACTGACAAAACTGACGTTACATTTCTCGAAGCACATCTGTTCAATATAATGAACACATTTCTGACTTTCCTTTTACTTGCTTGATCTGTCCAATTTAATTCTGACTAAGCCTACTGCAAAATCGCCAAGTGTATATGCAATAAAATCAACACAGCGATTCATACTAACAAATCAACATTTGTAGAAATAGGAGAATTATAACATCAGCTTAGTTCACATCCAACCACTCATGTAAAGCTCCAAAGAAACAAAGCAATCGGGATTATCCTGAGCTCCTTCAGACTTAGTAAAGAATGACATTCTCAAAATGCTTCTACGGTATTTTAAATGTTGATCTTACTCTGCATTACAGCAGGTTAAAATCTTCCAGCCAAACATGTTTTCATCAAAAATTGTCCTTCCTAAAAGCATGAAACTGTGAAACCTTATGAGTTTTGGATATCTCTGTAACACTGCAGCTACAGTTCTATTGAAAACATATTTTTTTGTTGACATTATTGTAGAAGTAGGACTCCTATATACTTCTGCAATGCAATGCAAAGAAGAAAAAAAGAAAAAACTAAGGAAACCAGCGCTTAGAATAGGGAGCACCACACAGGCAGTGAGCCTTTTAAGGGCTACCATGCTAGGGTCACCAGACCACACACTCTCTTTTAAGTGATGTATAGCTTTTAATATAGGTAATAGATTGCTATATACGGCTTGCAATACAGTGTCTTCAGCAAAATACTTGACCATGGACCTCAGTTTCATTAGAAACCCCTCAGAATTCAGCAAGGCCACCCAAGCCCCCAAATTTTGGCATGGTCTTAATACACCTTTTACACTTGAACCCCTGGGAGCAAGAATGACCAACATAGAGGAATTTTGGGAGGAATTTGTAGCTCTATGTAGGAATAAGAAACCCTGAAAGGACACCTGCTGTTGACCACTAGGAAATCGTGAATAAAAAAGACCTATTGCCCAATAAAGCAGGGCAGTATAAGGAAGTAATGAAATGAAAATGCCTGTAAATGTTCTGGAAAGGAAACTTCACCACTGCTCTGCTACAGATACAATGCAGCTCTCCTCTATGTAAGGATGTAAGAGTGACCAGTGGAGGAAGGACTTTGTTTCCAATATACCATGGGATTTATATTCATAAATAAAATGCCCTTCTGTAACCTTTTTAGTTCATCTTTCTCTGAATGCTCTTCCTTCCTTTGTCTCTGAGGCAGACTGGCATACTTCATCTCCTGAAGACTCTCCCAAGGAACTTCATCTCACAACTTCACACATCTAATGTGGATGCTCCAGCTGAGTCAGCAAAAAGGAGGCGGCTTTTCTGGGGTGCGGATCATTGAAGGTGCCTTAGGCTTTTACCTTGCAATGAGAGTAAAAAGTGAGTGAAAAGTGCTTATTCCTGCCCAGTGACCAGGAGCCTTGAGTCTGGATACAAACCTCAGACCCAGGCGTCTACCTGACTTCCACTGTGATTTCTGCAGTCATGAAGCTGACTTCAAATGCTTTGTAGCTGTGAGTAACAGAGGAATCAGTGTTGTCACTGTTTGGAAAAGAGACAGGATCCTGGGAAGGTCAGTAAGCCCAGTCTGACAGTCATGGTGCAAGGAAACATAGTTATAGACCCATCATTAAATGCTGATACAGACAGAAATGGGAGAAGACTTTCCATAGCCAAGAAGTAGCCCTGGTGGTATCCTCTGACTTACAGAATCAGCAACAGTTGCAGCACCTTGTAAACACAAAGGTTTATTTCAAAAAACATTTTGCAGACTTGGACTCACATCTCCAGAATTCACTATTTTGTTTGTTAGTGCTGGACAGACCTTGGCCCAGCTTTTTCGGGGGTGACTACATCAAGATTTGCAGGGCAAAATTATCATCTGAAAAGGCACACACTGTATTAAACATATCATCCATACTTAAGTGAGGGACAGGATATCGTATTTCTTCACAGGGATCAACACTTAGAATAAATACTCTTTCTAAAGCCCTGCTGATATTCAGCAAAGAAAAAGGTGCCTTCCTCAACCTCTGCACTCCTAGAGGAATCAACTGGGATAGTAACACAGAATGGTAAGGAGAAATGACATGGGCATCACCCAAGCTGTGGGAACGGCTCCATTTCTCCTTATTTTGATGAAAGGCAGATTAGACCAGAATGAGAGGATACAAAGCTTTTCTGCAGGGCTGCCAGCATCCACATCAGCTGGAAGCGCAGTCTCTAACCCACGCTCATGCTTGGGCTATCCTCGCAGAGAAAGGCCAGCAGAACTCAACTTGGGCGTGACATCCCTCGGCTCGGCCATGCTGCCAGCATGCCTGCCTGCCTGGGGTGTCTCAGGGAGGAAAAGGAGCTCCTTGTAGTCCCCTCAGCAGCCACAGACATGTGGTTGAATGAGTAAATATCAACAGGTTGTCTGAAAACAGCGGTAATGGAGGGGGTGCGGTTAATACACAAATACCCAGAGAAGCCAGACTATTCCAGCAGTTAAATATAGGCTTCTATATCCAGGCAGGGTGGAATTTTACGAGGCAGATAAAAAGCTGGGATATCTTTAAAAAACAGCTCAGGTTTATTCTTCAATTGCATGCCATCTTTTAAAATGTATGGATTAAAACAGAATTAAAAGGTGCCTGTATGATTGACTTCTGCAAGTAGCCACGAATAAAGTCCCGTCAACAAGCAATGGTGTTTCCAGTTCAAGGCTTCATTTGCATTATACACGCTTTTTATTAATGGTGCAGAGAAAGAAATCATTCTGGAGAAAAGACACCAGGATCTGACAAGGGCCACTGGGAGCAATGAGGAGGATTCATTGCATTGAGTGATTTGGATCACTGCTTAAGCAGGGCACAGAGAAACAATGTGGACTTGAGCAGGTCCAAGTTCATCCACCCAGGAATAAATACAGCAAGCTACAGTAAAAGGGTGGGAAATCCTATCCTGGGCTGTGACTACCCTCACATGCATGACTGGGTAACAAGCTGTATGGGGAGCTCCCAGGGTGCCAACATCTGAAATGTCAAGTGTTATTGAGCTATGTAAATGAGGAACATTGAGTTGCATTGCAGAGGTGATATTATATCTGATTAGCCTCTGGTTCAGCTGGTACTGCAACGGTGTCCAGGTCAACCTTCCATAGTAAAAAAAGGGGTTTTGACAACAGTGAAATAATTACAGGGCTCTAGGCTCCATCTGTTACATGCATTAAAGGACCGATAGCACAGGGCTCCTCACTGTATCTGACAAAGATATTGCAAAATCCCAACTGGCAGCTAGAAAATACAGGCTAAAACTAAGATGCAGATCTGTGCCAGGGATGGCAATTAGCTAGTGGAACAAGTCTGTAAAGGCAGTGATGGATTCTCCAGACAGACAGTGTTATAATCACCAGAACTGAATGTTTCGCAAACTGGAATTAATTCATGGTGTTGTGCAAAAGACTAAATTAGATTATTTCCAAGCCCTTTTACCTGACAAGCTGTGACTCTCTGAACATGCACCTAAGGAATGTCAGCAAAGACACCATTCAGGAATAGCTGCACATCTAGGAAAGGAAAAGTTTCCTAGATTATTACACTTGGCCAACTTAAAGCATTCAGAAGTCATGAGTCAGGGCCCCAAGCAACATGTAACTGGCTTAAAAATGCTGATATTTTAAAACAGGAACAAATATCGTTTCCTTTTCATTTGCCTTTTGGTTTTTTGGCCTTTTAAGCTTCAGGGTTCAAGCTCTGTTCTGCAATCGTGATGTCCATAAAGCAGAGGTCACTAAGTCTAATTTATATAAATGCTGAGATTACCGCAGAATCATATGACTCTAGGTCTTCAAGACAATACAAAATATCTTGAGATTTACAGTAAAGTTGTGAGATTTCACCACGGTGATTATAAAGGCAATGTTCCCTTTAAAACCAGCCATGTACAAAAAAAAAAAAAAAGCGCCAAACCAAAAAAGCAAGTTAAACAGCAGCTGCAGTTATCCCATCTCCTTCAACAGCTCCCTGCCAGCATTTGTGGGTTTCCAGCCACATTTCCCTCACCACAGAAGGACTGGGGGGAGTGGGGGACCGTTGACCCTGCAGGTCTATTCCGTCCCTGGTATTTGTGGGTGCTTCCTCTGGACCAGTACAGTTCTGTGCTTCTCTCCTCTCTTTTCTGGAAGACAGAAGCCTTTTGCACAGTCCCTGTCCAGAGGACACCAGGATGGATGGGGTGGAGAACAGATATGGCCAGGACAGAGGGAAGGAGATGCTGGGATATATGAGATTCCCATCTGACCACAGGCAAAGCTCTGTTTCCATTAGCTTCTTTCCCAGGCCCTCCTGACAAGATGAAAGCTGGAATTTCTCACCTTTCTTGCTCCTCTAACAGAAAAAACAGCCTCTCCAAATCCTACTCATCCATTAACTGTATGAAACCGGGTAGTCCCCTACCTCGACCTTTCTTATCAAGGTCCTCCATCCCAGCCAGATGGCTGGCTGTGAGCCTCCCCAGAGCCCAGGTAGGGGGAAGAAGCAGCGAACAAGAGCAGAGGCACAGGAAGGTTTGCACTTGGGAGCAACCCAGCAGTGTAACACAGCCCCCAGCTCTCTTCCAGCAGTGCTCAGGGGCTGCCGACTGGACAAGTCCTCTAGCAGGGATGGGGCTGACATCCCCAGACAGGTAACCTGCCTTAACCCTCTCCACAGAGAGGAATATTTGTAGCAGAGGCCATTTTTGTGAAATTGCATTTTAACCACACTCATTTCAGACCTGGACAAGCCCATCCTGCAACACAGCCCAAGATCCACGCAGGGATGCACTGGAGTACAGCTGCTGCAGGCAGAGAAATGGCAACCGATGAGCACATTGGGATTACTGCCACTTCTCAAAGGCTTTTGTCACCCAAATCTTCCCAGATAACAGGGCCATAAGGGGATCCCGCAGCCCATGGGGCCAGTTATAAGCTGGGATATGGCACAGAAGATTAAACCAAACCAATTCATACCAATTAAGAGCAAGTCTGGGTAATGTCAACAGGGAAAATATTTCAGTGTGCCCAAGCAAAGTCAAAGGTTGTCATTCCTGTATAGAAAAATATCACAGAAAAAAGCCCGAGATGAGTATGAAGACTACTGCTTGCTGAAATCTACGTAGCCAGATGTCCCCGCCAGCCTCTGGTGCTGTGCAAAGCAACGGCACGAGATACAGTCTGCAACTGTTCTGCTAGTGCTAATTACCATCTAAAATGTAGCCGGCAGAACAGGTAGGCAGGAAACATCTCCTGAGATCCAGGCACCCTGTGAAAGGAGCTAAGAAGGACCCAAAAATCCCCATCTGCACAACAGGACCCAGAATGGCCTTCAAGAAAGAACAAGAGAGACCATGCATCTTAGACCAAACCTAGCTTCGGTCAAACAGCCCAACCTCCTAACCTACCCCTGGAAACATATGCTGGAGTAGTCAGCAGGAATATACGCAGACCGAAAAGTATTCAGGCCCTTGCTGAGCTGCAAGACACCACCCAAGAATTTCTGGTAAGTCTGCAAACCGCAGCAGCTCTGCTCTGCCACGCTGCCAGTCCTCTGCTGCACAACACATCCCTCCGCTGCCCTCAAACCTGCCAGAAGGGACATTTCACCACCATCATGCAGAGGAAATGGCACACAGGGGTAGCAGGCATCCCCTCTGCAGTGTGATTTGAGGGTTAAACCATGGTGCCTTACTGGGAATGAGCAGTAACCACCATCACAAGCCAGGGCGTTTCGCCCCACAGCTGCTGGGGTGATACAGCAGCACACTGGGATAAGGCTGGAGGCTGGCCTGCGCTGCCAGTGTGGAAAAGCTGCACTGAAATCAAGGAGTTTCTCAGCATTAACCTTGCTGATCAGGCATCTGGACAAGGTTTTGAAACTGGTCCCAAAGGGTTTCCCACTCAGTGCCGTTCCCGGTTAGCTGCAGCAGTGCATGTAGCAGTGCATGCAGCACCCAGGTCCGCTCACTTTCATGGACTCAGCAGAACAGACTCCGTGAGTATTGAATCAGCGTTTTCCAAGAGTAATAAAAAAACCCCAAACCAGCTCCCTTTTTGTGGAGATCAATCTGCTTGGTGCCAGAGATGTTTGTTAGCACCACGAATGGCTGCGGCAGAGCACGGCCCCAGCTCGACCCCGTTGCCCTCAAGTTCATATAGCTGTTTCTTAGCATAAACAGAGATTTTCGCTGAGCTCTTAAAAATATCATCTTGCTCTGAAAAAATTGCACAAACTCTGCACAGTGGTAGGCTAGTAATCAAAACACATGTGTAGCTGGAGGAAGGCCAGCGGCACTCAGCGTGGGCCCTCCACTTGTCACAACTGCCTTGCAACGTTCATCAAAGCCACGCTCCGAGTTCCTCGCCATCTTGACACAAAACCCATCACTTTTGCAAACACAGAAAGGCAGAGCATTCGCCCCCTGATTTCATGTCTTACACATTTCGGAAAGGAAGAGCCAGGTCAGCTTGGCCATCTTTTCTCTGTGCCTGCACTGTGGCAAAATAAGTGCACACAATTTAAGTCAATGCTCACAAAACCTTTGGGGATTTTGGGGTCAGAAAAGACCTAATGAGGCAGCTTGCAACATGAAAACCACTCACAATCACATCAGACAACACGAGCCTTCCAAATCCAGCAAAATACTGTCCAGGCAGTCAGAGAGACAGGGATGAGACTGAGAAACACTTGTATTTAGGTACAGCAAGGAAAAGGGAGCCCTCAACACATGGGCTCACCTCTGAAGGCATCAAATGTGCCTGGGCACTGGGCAGGACTCGCACCGCTTGCAGGGATCAACTCGCAATGAGCAAATGCTCCGGATTACTTTTAATGCACTTGGAATAAACCTGTGCTCACGGGGAGGCCCAGAACGAGGGGCCCGGTACTGTGAAAGCCCCACGTGAGCTCTGTTGGGAAGATTTAAGTAGGGCATAAGCAGCGTATATGCTTTATATAGCTCTCTTGCAGATGCAGGTGCCTCCACCAGCTATCCCGTGCAAGCCTGGCCACAGGAGTGTGACGTCCCCACTGCACACCTATGGCTGAAGCTCGCAGGGGCCACATCTACACAAGGCTCAAGCCCCACAGAAGCTGGCTCCTCCAGCGAGGGCAGGATGAGGCCCCTCCGGCAGACCCACCCCCCTTGACAGCCATTACCTGCTGACCCCATACTCCGGGGGCGGCTGGTAGCGGACAAGGGCCACATCTGCCCGGGCAGGCTGGGGGGTGGCGTAGGAGGCCTTGAGGACATCCTGCGCTGGCTGTTCGCTGTAGAAGAGCCCATGCTCCTGCGCCTTGTTGCCGGGGGCTGCCCCCTTGCCTTTGTAGGGGTACTCAGGCGGCGGGCCCCGTGGGTCCGTGGCCTTGCTGGGCGGTGGGGCCGCCTTGAAGCCTTTCCCACCCCCTGAGGCCGGGGGGTGCTGCTTGGCCCCATTCCTCTCCAGCGAGAGCTGCATGATCCTCTCGCTCAGCGAGCGGACGTGGCCCTGCTTCAGCTCCTTCAGTGCCTCGTCCTTATGCGCCTGCCCGCTGTTGGCCCGGTTCACCGTTGGCCTCCCCTCTGTCCTGGACTTCTGGCCGGACGCGCCATAAAAACCTGGGGCGGCGGCAGTGGCCGACGGTGGCTGGCCTCGGAAAAACTGAGACTGGGCTTTGGCCTCCTCGTAGGTGGGGAGCTCCTCGGTGCCATGCGGGGGCTGTGGGGCTCGGGGCTGCTTCTCCATCACAGCACCGTCCCCCTGGTGCTCCTGCCCCTGCGGTTCCTGCCGCCCCGACGGCTGGACCATTGGCGGCTCTTCGGGCGCGAGGTTTTCTGCGGAAGAGAGAGTGCTGGCAGTGCTGTTGGAGGGGCCGGCGCTGCCCGTCGCCTGGTGCTGTATGGCCAGCAGGTTCATGTTCTCGCTGGGGTTGCCATACCTCAGCCGCTCCTGGATCAGGCGCTGCAGGACGGTGCCGGCTGCCACCTCCTCCGCCCCTCGCATCTCCGCCTCTGGGACCCGGCGGAAGCTGGGTGGGCGCAGGGTGCAGAGGGCCTCCTCGGCTGGGCAGGGAGAAAGAGGCAGCCATTAGCTCTGCTGCCCGGGAGGTCTGATCCCCTCCCCCCCACTTCTTCCCCTCCTACACCCCATGGCTGTGACCCCGTGCCCAGGAAGCACCACTGGGGCAGTGCCCTGCCCGGGTTCCCCTGGGAGCAGAGGGGACATAGCTGGAAGCCATGAAAGGAGGCAGGGCACCACTCCTCACTCGTGTGTGTCCCCCCCAGATCATCCCTAATTCTGTTTGCAGTGACCCCTAAAAACATATTCCTGTCCCCTCCCCAGCCCTCCCCTCCATAATACTCCATGCGCCCCATACCCACAGCTCTGAACACCCTCCCAACTCAACAGACAGACAGGCAATGTCACAGGGAAACTCAGTCTTTTCTAAAACACAAATAAAATAGGAATGGAAATAGGAAATAGGAAAGAATAGACTAGACTAGACTAGAACAGAACATTTCAGTTGGAAGGGACCTATAATGATCATCTACTCCAACTGCCTGACCACTTCAGGGCTGGCCAAAAGTTAAGGCATGTTATGTCCAAATGCCTCAAACACTGACAGGCTTGGGGCATCGACCACCTCTCCGGGAAGCCTGTCCTAGGGTTTGACCTCTTCCCTGGAGATGCCTTGCACGTCTTACAGAAGCAGCCTGTATGGCAATACTAAACAAGATGCCGCATTTTTGATGGCCAAAGTCAGATGAGTCAAATCCCCTCCTAAGTGCACTGCCTGCCACAACAAAATAAAACACAGAATGTGTCACAGAGGAACTGTGAAATGACACTGAATAAAAGGGTGCTAAAAGTGTAATTAAAGAATAACCTGTGCTCTGGCATCTTCTCCTAAAACTGCAAATTTCCTTCTGGCCAGTAACACTATTTCTAAGGGAGTCAATACTAACTGTTGCCATTTTGCTGGGTGACTACAAGGAAGGCATTATGGTCACAGATGTAACGCCAGCATTTTAAAAAAAGCACAGACGGATTAGCTACATAACCCTAACACAGGCTACTGAAGTCATTCAGACGCAATGGCATCATTTTTGCACTATATACGCTGTGAAGTTTGCCTGGAGCTAAGCATCTAATGGCATATAACCATGGCTGAGAGGTTGGAACCCCTCCCTCCTGAAGCCCTCCTCCCACACTCATCCCAGAAGTGGTGCAAAACATCTGTCTGAACAGTGTCTGAGCCCAGAGCAATGCTCCTGAAAGATCCCAGTGTGCACAAAAGTGAGAATAAGCCTGCAGCTCTGGATAGAGTCCTCCCATGTCCCTAGGCAAGAAGGAGGTGCTGTTTTCAGTTCAGTTTTTTGAGGTCATTCTTGGAAACTTTCTCTCTCTTTCCTGCTGTTTCCAATTCTCAGAGGAGTTCATCAGAAGGACTTACATTTGTTTTTTGGCATTTGAAAGTAGTTAAAAAGCAAACTTTCTCTTGAGGTCTGGTATTTCCCTGAGGTTTCATCAGTTACTGCACATGCTGTGGGATAACTTATATACAACCCGGATGTCAGAGGGGAAGAAAAGCCTTCAACTCTTAACTATGAGAATAGGTCATTTCCACTAACATTTTTGTGGCAAAGCCTTAAAGACGATTGTGGGGCTTGAGGGGGAGAGAAGATTCCCAGGCTGTTTCACTCCACGCCTGCCCTACAAGATACACCTCTCCTGCTTTCCCTGAGGCAATGTCAGCTTCCCGGTGTTTGAGCCAGAAAGATGCACAGACACACATAACTCCATCTACCTGTCTGCACAACAGCCAAGTATCCATCTACTTTATATGTCCCTGCAGTTACAGAAAACTCTTACTGCTTTATCCATGTTATCACAGTGCACAGAAGCCTCACCATACTGAACATTTTTGCAGACATGCAATAAAAGTCTCCCTAACATACTAGGAAGCTCACAGTCCAGGTTGTTAGACTATACTTGAGATAAGCCTGAGGAAAGTGGATAAAGCCAAGGTCACATGGTCAAGGCAGCTCTTTATCATACATCAGGATTTCCACTCCTGCACTAGTCATCTGTTAGCATCCTTATATTTGGGAGATGTACTTTAGTGGCCTATTCTTGAGGTGCAAAAGGACTGACCACAGTGAGCCTTCCACAGGGTGCCTGCGGTCCTGCTCCATCAGCAAAAAGCTATGGACCTCAGCCCAGCTGTGCAGTCAGAAGAGCAGCCATGTCCTGAAGGACAAGTGGAAATGCTGCATCCTCCACGAGCACAGGTGACAAATGATGGTGGGTCACAATATTCAAGTCAAATGTAACTCCCCTTTACCTTTAACTCTACCAAGGATGGGAAGCTGGCTTTCAACTCTGTAAATACTACTTGTAAAGGGTCTAAACTCTCAATTTATGCTTTGGGAAAAACCTGGAAGTAAATGCAGTGGGTTTGTATGGAAGTGTAGCCAGGCACTTACCAGCTTTTTCTTTGGCACTGATCACTTCAGCTGTTAGCGGAGAAACTTCATGCCTGCCAGCAAACAACTGGTGATCCTGGTAAATAAAGCCAGTGTCTTCCAGTACCTGGACCGGGCTGGTAGGCTTGTAACAAACAGATGTGGAGCCTGTAAGAAAGAAGAATGGGATGTCAGTAAAGAAACTGCTTGAGGGACAAAATATAAAGCCATGACTTATAACAGAAGTCCAAAAAAATTTTCTTGAGCATGGCTAGGTGCCTGAGAAGCCCTGCTAAGGCCACTGAGCAAATCACCTCTTCTGTCTTCACCACCCAAATAACACATTAGATCTGAGGAACAAGAGGCAGCTACCAAGTCATCAGTGCTGTTTCATGAACCAACCCAGCCTGGCCTTCAAGATCCCCAGTCCAGGTACAAAGCAAGGCTTATAAGAGCTAACAGTGACAAGCTCACAAATCAAGGTATGGCCCCAGGACATGAAGCTAACAACCAGTGTAAAACTGAAAGAGGGCATGGGTAAAAAGAAGAAAAGAAGGATAGGTGAGGACCCAGCCACACATTCAACAAGGCTAAAGTCTGGGAAAGGCTTTACCACAAAATCAGCTCATGAACAATAGCTCAGCAATACAGAAAACTGCTGAGACATAAAATACAGCCAACGCTATCAGTTTATAAATCACTTTGTCCAGATGTTCTTAATATGGTAAGGAGAGGATGTAACTGGAGGGCCATGGGAATGTGTCTGGCAGACCAACTGCACAGGAGCCACGTGCCCGAACTCCAGCATCCCACAGACATTGATGGCTGGACTAGTCCCCCAGCCCCTTTCACAATCAGTGAGCAAGAACAAACTCTCCTGGAAAGCAACAAGGCTCATCCTAAATCTGCTCTCAGGGGTGGCTTTCTCCGGCGGTGCTTGTTTTAACAAGCTCACATGAAACGCATCACAGCAGTGTTAAGTCAGGAATGACATTGGCTTGACCCCACAATTCAAGAAAGACACAGACAGACTGGACAGGGTCCAAAGGAGGGCCATGAAGATGATCAAAGGGCTGTAGAACCTGCCCTATGAGGAAAGACTGAAGGAGTTAAGTCTTTTATCCCTGGAGAAGAGAAGGCTGAGGGGGGGACTTCATCACAGTGATCCAGTACTTAAAGGACAGCTACTAAGAGGACAGAGGCTCTCTCTTCACAAGGAGCTACATGGAGAAGACAAGGGGCAACAGGTACAAGTTGCACTAAGAGAGGTTTTATCTTGACATAAGAAAGAAACTTTTTTACAGTGAAAACAATCATTCACTGGAACAACATCCCCAGGGATGTGGTAGAGCCCCCATCACTGGAGGTTTTCCAGATGCCATCAGACAGGGTGCTAGATAATCTCATCTAGGCTCCCCTTCCCACCAAATGTTACATCAGATGACCTTTTGAGGTCCCTTCCAACCTAGGCTGTTCTATGATTCTATGACTTTCCACTTCCTACTTAATTTTCTGAGCACTATCTCATTTTTGTAAACAGAAGGGTCTTTGAGGTCCAAACCCTGGAGACAAGCATCTCCTGGCCCCGAGTACCCTGGTGCAGCAGTGACACAGCAGAATCCCTCTCCACTTACACCACCAGTTGCCATAGGTTTTAGACTATGGAAATGGCCATCGACCTTCAGCACCAGCCACTGCCACGGGACTTGCCTGAGCAGGAGGTAGAGGGCTCAAAGTGGCACCAGTGGGGCATCCAACCGTCCCAGCAGGGCATCCATCCATCCTGGTGGGGAAGGAAGCCCACAAGCACTGGGACCTGCAGCACCCTGCTCTGCAGGAAAAACCATCATCCACAGATGACCTGGACTTATTAATCTCAACTGCTTGGTCTGAGCTCAGCTGTGTGCTCACTGACATATATCACATGGGGAAGTTGCTTTGCTCTCTTCCTTACATAAAGGTCACTGCTAATCCCACACCCCTGCACAGAACAGGGCAGCAGAGGGGGAGCGGGGGCCAGGATTGAGCCCATCTTCTCTACGGGCATGAAGGTACTATTTTCTTCTGTGCCCAGAGGAAATAGGCATTTCTGCGAAATGTTAATGAATTCATCACTTTACCATTCATATTATGCATGAATGTGAATGGCAGTTATCTATATTTAGAGAGCAAGAGGGAAAGATTGCTCACTTGAGTAGATCTAAGCCAAATATGTTTGTGAAAATGAGCATGGTAGACCAGTCTGAAATTTGTGCTGATGCTGATACAGACCCAAGGAAAAATCTCAAGAACCCTAATTTTCAACATTATTACCCTATTCTGGTACAGAATAGTATTAAAGACCGTTCACCACTGCTCCACACACAGAGTCCTGCCTTAGAATCAGAAATCCCCTATGAAACAAGGGAGTTTTGAGCTTGGGCTTGTTTTATGAATAAAAAGTTGACTGGGGTGAAACAAAGAAAATCTGTACACCCAAGGAAGGCAAGCAGCTTCAAGCATTACAGACCACCTGAATAGCCATTAACTACTGGCTTGGCCTCACCACTCCCCAAACAGAATTTAAAAGAAAGAAAATGTTAGTAAAACCGTACACTTATCTTCTGCATTTTGAGTCTGTAGGCATCCTTGGGTCGTGGTTTCAGATTTTCTGAGATGCAAAAAGGAGAACAAAGACTTGGGTTTTCTGTAATAAGAGCAGAAATTCTCACCTAACCACTTGTCTTTGGTGGCCATGGTAAAGCAATATTCTGCTAAAATCTGGACTGGTAAATGCCAGCATCTGCCAAACTGCTCAGTTTCTGACCTCTGTTATATCAGAGTCCAAACCAAGTAGCTCCGACCTGGGCAGAAACCACTGTACTTTGCTGTACCCATGTTGATGTTTTATCATCCTAAAATGATGTAATGAAGCTTTATGTTAAAAATGATGTAATGATATTTTATGTTCATTCACAGTAGGTTTTAATAAAATGTCAGCTGTAACTGGCACAGAAAGCCAGTTTATGTGTAAAACAGATAACAGTTGCTGAAAGATCAGTGCTTGGCATGCAGCCACAATCCAGATCATGGACAATAACACACCACTTGAAAGCTTAGTGAAGCCTCACGAGCCATTTGGAGCAAGGCACAAGCCTTTTTTCTTTCCCCCCCTTGCTGTCATTGGAGCCTCCCAAACCCCAGCTCCCCTCTCCAGAGGGAAAGTGTTTGCTACACCCAACTCTGCTGGGATGCAAGGTGCCTGTCCAATGCTCAGGCACTTGCTCCTTCCCCAAACCTCCCCATTTTTCTACGACGCTCACCAAAAAAGCAATTTTCATCCCTATAACTGAATCCTGGTGCCAGAGCAGCGGTGCCCAGGGGCCACGGGTAAGCAGCCAGTTGAGGACAACCTAGGATGGAGACCATCATCACTCCAAGGACATGTCTCAGTGAAGGGCTTTCTACCCACATCTAGCCCAAACATCCTAAGCCACAAACCATGGCTGCTGCCCCACGTTTTGTCACTGCTGCTGCCAAGAAGAGCCGACTCCATCACCATTGTAGGTGCCTGCAGGCAGCTGCCAGCTGTGCTGTGCCCTCTCCTCCCCCCCTCCCAAAGTCAGCCCAGCCCCCTCGGCCCCAGCTTGCCAGGATACAGCCCAGTCCATAGACATCACGTCTCCAATGGCCATATATCCATTGTCTCTTATAGCCAACCCTGTAAGACATGACAACATTTCTGGCCCAGTTCAGTCCTTACTGAATTGGGCAGCTGCTCCAGGCCTTCATTTCTGCATCTCATCTCTACCGACTCTCCCACATCTAAGTGATTTTCTGACACCAATTAATTTGTTTGGTTTGGGGTTTTGTTTTTGTTTGGGTTTTTTTTTTTTTTTTTAAGATAAACATGTGTTACACCATACAGAAGCAGATGTATTATTCTGGAAGGTTACTACACAGCAGTGCAATTCATTTGAAGATTCAGAACTATTTCAGCGAATCATTTGCTAAGATTAACACCAGACAGTCAGCAAGGACCCAGAGACAGAGGAGCAACACTTAAATATTTCCTGTTTCTGATGTGGTTTCAGTCTGGTTTTGAAAAGGATCTAAAGAAAAACCTCATAGGAAGCTCATTGCTGTGACTTTACATGGAAGTCATGTTTTTAGAGCAATAACAGCATCCCCAAGAAGCAAATTTCCTCCTCACAAAAATAGTTGGAAAAGATGGTTTTCTTACAGCCAAACTGTACTACTACTCTCACTCTCAGTAAAACACAAAAAAAAAAATACCCATGGTACAAAGAGAGTTTGCTGCTATTTAGAGGTAACACCTCAAGGCAGCACCCAGGTGATGAGTTCTTGCATCGAAGCCCACTGCCTGCCCAGGTACTGCTCTGCGCTGCCCGAGGCATACCCCACTCTGCCAGCACACACAGCTCCTCCTCTGCCACCCAAGAGCCACCCAGCCAAACAAAAACACAGAGCTGTCCTCCAAAAAATCCTCTTCCAATTTGTACCCTACTGACTGAGCAGTTCAAAAGAGACCAAGGCATTTCAAAAACGATCCAAAGCAATCATCTGAAATTAAAAAGTAAGTAAGGGGGCTTTACACTTTCCTATAAACTCTGCTGCGGTTTGTAAGGGAGGTCCAAAAATGACAGAACAAAAATGACCGTTTCCAAGCCCACATCTGTCCTTCTGTCTAATAGCCAAGTCAGAAAGGAGTATAAATACCTTAATTCCACATTTAAAACATTTTCTCTGCCCTGTTGCTGCATAAAAATCTCAGACCAACAAGAAAGGAAAATAAAGGGAAATAACAAAAGGATGGTTGAAGCACTCCAGGGTCCCAGGAGCCCTGCCCAAAGCTGTGCCATGAATTCCCCAGGGTGGACCCATCAGTACCTCTAACAGGTTGCAGGGACCCTCTGTCGAGGCTGGACACCCCTCCATGTGCGGCCCAGCCTCTGAACCTTACTTTCTCTCCTAAGCATCAGCCCAGTTTTGAAAGGGGATCACCACACCCCAGCCAACAGCCATGCTGCTCTCCCAAGGCTGGGAGGCAGATTTGAGTTTCCTTCAGCTCAGAAAAAATTAGTTTGTGTGTCCCATTTCTTGGCTGACCTTCAAAAAGGAGACACCACTTCCAAGAGCATTGCAAAGGATGCTCTCGGTACCACTGGCAGCTCTTCTGCAATGGCACTGGGACTCCTTTGCAGCCCCAGCTCCAACGAAGAGCAGGGTCTCAGACACACGGTGAGTGTTTCCCATCCACAGCTCCCTGGTTGATGTGTGGGTTTTCCAGGTCACTTCTGGGGTGGCTGAATCACTTCTGCAACCCGTAATTCTGCTTGGGAACCTTGTATCCGCTGCCAGGGCTCCTGAGCCCCATAAGGACTGAACAAGCATCACTAATATTATTTTCACAGGAGCAGAGCAACATCTTGCAGGATAAAAATCTAACGCGCATAACGCACACCAGATGTGAGCGAGCAGCACCTCTTATTTCCCACATAAAAGCCAGGGATCTACCACATCTGAGATGGGAGAAGCCTTACCCCTGTGCCTGGCAGGGCTCACCAGACTGAGCCCCCGCTCCACCGCTCCCTGCTCTGGGGAAACGAATGCTTATCCCAGTATTAGCTCTGGGATCCATGTTGTGCTATCCCCTTGCTTGAGAAGAGCTCCTGGAATCTCCCGGCTCAGGCACTGTCACTTCACTCTCCAAAAAGTGCCTTGTCCAAGAAAGCACTAGCAAGACTAATGAGAAAAGACGATGGAGGCAGCCAAATCCCATCTCTCCCAAGGAATCGGGCTAACACATCCAAATTTAACTGCTATAAGGATGAAGACTTTCTGTGAAACTTCTGCCTCACACGCTTATTTTCATATATGCTTCCCCTCAGCAAACAACAAAGCGGACGAGCAAAAACGCTACGAGCAAAGCAAAGCAAAGGCGCCTTGAAAGCAGCTCCCGAACCTGGCATGAGATCAGAAGGATACTGAAAAGAGCAGAGCCAAGCCTGCCTGCCCAGGAGATCCCCCACGGATGCCCGCACCTCCCCGCCTTCCCAATGGAAATCAAGCACAGAGGCGTGTGGGGGCAAATGGTGCCCGTCACAGCTCTTTCATCTCTGATGGTTACAGGTTTTATAACTTTAGAATAATCTACTGGTTTTTTCGCCCTTCCCAGGCTCATCCTCAGAGAAGAGGCAGGATGCAGGCAGAGTATTTTCTTTGCAGCTCCAGGCACTGAGCAGTTACCCGGGCATCAACCCGACAGAGGAAGGGATGCAAGTTTCTTAGGTGGCTGCGCTAGGCTTTGCAGAAATATGTGTATTTTAAAGGCCCCTATTTATCATGAGCTATACATTTGCCTCTGCGGCTATAACAGTGAGTCTACAATACGTGGGCAGCCTAAATTTATTCAAAGAATTGAATCAATAATTGAAATTTCTACTTTGATCAAAGTGCCAGTGGCACGATGACAACTCATGTCAGCATTGCTGCTTTGAGATAAAAGGGTAAGTATTCAGAGCTGAAAGTAAGGGAAGAAACTCTCCATAAAACAGTGAAATACAAAGGCTGACATGGAGTTCACAAGTGAGACAACGCTGCTGCTACAGCCGTGCTGCCTGTCAGCACAGCAAAGAGTCTGCAGACATTTTCACTACACCATAAATTCTGATTTCCAAGCCATAAAAAAACTCCAAGATAAAAATTCATCACGCACATTCTTAGGGAAGGAATTTTTCTTTTCCACTGGGGGGAAAAAAAACCCCATAAATCAACCAGCTACAACATACAGACAAGACACTTGCAAAGCAGGAGTTTAAGCTATGATTAACTGTACTTACTGCCTTTAAAAATGATCATGTTACAGAAAAGCACCGCCATGATCTGTGTCACTTGGATATTTAAGCCCTTCCATTAATTAACCAGAAGCGAAATAGGACCTAGGACTGTGGATCATTCAGTCTAGTTCCTTGTTACTTCGACCAACCATATTATAAAACTCCCTTCTTGAACTGAACAAACAGCATCTGAGGAAGAGGATTTTTTTTCTACCCCATTGGAGGAGATTTCAGTATCCTCCTCTTCAGAGACACACAAATACTCTTCTCGATTCCCACTTGCAGTCACTGACATTGCTCTTTATCTATTTTTTTTGCCAGTGGTGTCCTTTAGGTTAAATAGTTTTCTCCCTGAGTCATTTCCACAAACTTGCAGCATACAAAGGAGCCTGGGATAAGGACAGAACAAAAATAGTACAAAGACTGTACAGTACTCTCTAGCCGAAAATGCAGGCATTGAACTCTATCATATGGATCTTCAGATTTCTAGAGCTTTTCCATTTTTTTTAACCATAGGCTAAGGATCCATGGTTCTTCATTTGATCCATGTGAAGAACTGCTCGTGATAACCCTACACTGAGTGAAGCCTTTGCATTATTCTTAAGTCTCATGTCTAAAGGAAAAAGAAATTAAACCTTCTTCCCACCTGAATATATATTAAAATTATGCGCCTTCCCTTATTAAATCATTACATGCAATTTATATTCAGCCACTTCTAAAATGCAGAAATTTAATAAAGGTATTATACACAGAAGTGCTAACAAGATAATTGCCTTCAGTTCCTGCTCCCAGATGGCTGAGCTCAGATTTAGAACAGAGAAAATAACAGTTAACGGCAGACGGCGTGTAGCCATCGCCGTGAAAATGGTGCCAAAACAAGGCAGGTCGTGGGGAGGGGGGATGGGACATGCCACTGGCAGGGACGCCCTGCCCACCCCAGGTAGCCATCCCAGGGGGAGTCCCCCCAAGAAGTGCCTCCCTGTCGATCCAGGAGCCCAGACCAGGTCCCTGGGGGCACCCAGGTGCCTCCTGGCCTCCAGGCACCTCAGGGGACCTGCACATCCTCCCCCAGCCAAGCAGGGACTTCACTGAAATATCCACTCACAACACATACATTGAGGAGGGAGGGCAGAGGAATAACAGTTTTTTAATGGCTTCAGTTGGTTTAGGCCTTAAATGGAGACTGAATTTCACTAAAATCATTTTAATTCACTAAATTATTTATTAAATTAAATTAATAATGTCATTGTTTTCCAGCCTGAACCTTGATCACTGGAATTACTATTGTCTAAAGCACATTTATATTTGTGCCAGCCACTATGGTCAGAGCAGATAATACCAAGTATTGCTCAATTATTTAATCCCATGCCATGTTTTCCTGAGATGTGACATTCCCCTATAGACCACCCCACTCCCTGAAAGGCACTGCCTCGACACGTGCTGGCTGTCATCGCCTGGCTTGCACAAGAAGGACCTGCTACAACTTCAAGACACAGTAGAGATGCACGTGGGGAAAGGCACAGCCCACACCACAGTGGGACATGCCGGGGCTGGGCAAGACCACTGAGAGTCAGCAAATGCTGCAGGACCTGCTGCCGTACACGGGATACACCTTACTGCAAGGCAAAACTCTGCTCTCACACCTGCTGATCCAAATCCAGAGAGATTTCACCAGCTTCTAAAGATTTACTCCAGATTTACACCCACAGCAGCATCCCACCCACTGAAAAACTCACTTAAAAGGACCAAAAAAGAACAGACACATTTGCTAAATGCAACATTTCAAGAGAAAAGTTGCCCTAACAATTTTTTTTATAGAGGTAATGTTGTTCTTGTTATTACTATTATTTTCTACCTAATTCCATCTATTTCTACTTCTGCCCCGAGCCAAATGCAGGCTGTTCCATTTAAAAATTCAGGTCACAAATGGGAACCAGATTACATCTATCCCAAAGCTGCCAAAAAGCAATTGGTGTATGAAACCAAAAATCCTCCTGGGATTTTTCCCAAATCCGCAAAATATTCCCGAGCACTAAAGTTTCCACTGGGACATTAGCAGATAGCCTCTGTGTGAAAACCCAAGTATGCAGCCATCCTCCTAATGGTTTCCAGGACAGGGAGGCTGCACAAGGCACGTACACCCACCTTAGCACCGAGTAACATTTATACCAGATCTGGCCTTTAAAGTGAGTTATAAGCCTATCAGCATTGAAGAAAATGGCACTGGGGACCATCAGGCGTTCGTTTCCTGAAGGAAAGCTGCAACGGTGAGCAGCAACATCTCCACATCCTCCTGAAACCTCCACATACATCCCAAGAGTCTGGCTGAGCCTGACCCAGCGGGCAGCCCCACACACAGACCCCTCAGGCTGCTGCTAGGATCCCTACAAACCCCCTTCGGTGTCTCTTCGCTGGAGAAATGCAATGCCTTTAGGCTGAGCTGGTGTTTCCTCGCAGAGGAGCTCTTGCACAAAGCACCGGAGCTGTCTCCATGTATCAGTCCCTCCATTCAGGATGCTGATGGGCAATGCTCTTTGGTCCAGATTGCTATGTGGGGCCAGGACCCCGGGAACTGCCCCTACACTTGTCCACAACGTCACACATCCATGGAAATGAAAAGTCAGAGAGAACTACTACCGATCCTGCGGGCATCGGGACTTTGGAGAGGCAGCATGTGCTTGCTCAGGTTGAAGCTGCCCTGTTCCAGCAGCTGAATGCTTTCCAAAACAAAAGGGAAAGCAAAGGTCCCTCTGCCAAATTCCAGCAGAGAGGAATGGGGAGCGATGGACATCAGGAGAGAGAAGGAGAAGGATGGACATGCAGGTGATGCAGGGGCTCCCACCGGTCCCACACAGCCTGGGAGACACATCCCTCCCTATTTAACAACCTAAAACCAGCCCCCCAAATTCATCCACTCACACCAGTGCTCCAGTTGGGGTTGGGGATGAAGAAGGCTGGGCAGGATGCGGCCCCTCCACGCAGGGCCACAGCATGCACCCAGCACAACACCAGAGAGGGTTTTATTACTTATTTATCACTCGATATTCCCTGCCCTCACCACTCGGGCATTTCTTGGTAAGGTATTTACAGGACCCTTTCAAGAGCTTTTCTGGCCATTAGCAATGACTACAGGTATATATAAATATATATATTATATATACAGACACATATAAAAATATAAATACATATATGCAGTATATTTTTATTTATATATATGTAGTCATATATCTACATAGAAATATATAAGATACATAAACATATATCTACTTTTTAAATATCCCTCTATATATGTAAAAATATATGTATCTAAAATATATATATAAATATTATCTCCATGCACACCTGTGAGCAGGAATGGCACTGCCAGTTAGCTGTCCACAGCAAAATCTGGGCACTCCTCATCTTCACAGCTGCCCCTCTCTCAGAGAGCTTTTTAGGCTTATTTTTATACCAAAAAGACAAAACCTCAGCACAGTGGATGCCCGACAAGGGCCTCGCAGATGCCTTAGCAGAGGGATCTGGACAGCCCGCTGCTCTGCAGGCAGCTGCTCACCGCTCCCGGGACATTCGCCCAGCACCAGGAAAGAGAAAAAAACCCTCTTTCCATCGAAAGAGGAAAAAGACCAAGCAGCGACCTTCCTGTATTTAAAATTATGAATCACAAAACCTGGCAGGAGGATTCGAGTTAAATTCACGAGGGTTTTATTTTTTTTTTTTTTCCTCTCTCCTTTCAATGCTTTCTTCTTTAAACAGGAGTTTATCTTTGTTCTCCCTGCAGGGTTAGGAAGGTTAAATATAAAAGTTCCCTCTCACCATCCCCCTACAACAACAACGTGAGAAAACGCTCTCCCGGCGTGGGAGGCCCTTCCAGCATCTCACCCTGCCGCCGGCCCTGCCCTCCCCACGCACCCGGCCGCGGGACGCGGACGCGCGGGGTGGGGGGGGCGCCGCCGCCGCCACCCCCCGGGGGGCTCCCGGGGGAACCCTCCGAGCCCTCCCGCTCGGCCGGGCGGCGGGGCTGGGAGCTGCGGTGACCGCCTGGCGCCGAGGGACCCGCAGGGACGCTGCGATCGCTGCTGCGGAAACTCGAGCGGCCGCGTCGGGTCCAGCTGGGAACGTTCCCCCGCCGGTGTCGGCCGCCCGCTCCGCGCTCACCCTGGGAAGCCGGCGGCGGCTCCCCTAGATGCCCGGCACTCCGCTCCCTCAAAATAAACGGCAAACATCCCAACCTGACCGGTGCCGGCTCCGGGGCTCACACCGGGCTCGCACCACCCGTCTGGTTTTGCCTTTCCGGAGCGGAGAAAATTCGCCGAAGTAACTTGGGGAGGGCTCAGGGTGGAGAAACATGGAGCAGCCCGCGGCCGGCCAGGCTGGGCTGCTCGGCCCTCACGGAGCAGCGGGGCGGGGGAAGCATAAACTCGTCCCCGCTCCCACACCGGGTGGGGTTCCCACGCAGCCGGGGGGCAGCCGGGTGTGCTGGGTGCAGGAGCCTGCCGAGGGCTGCCCGGGCCTCCCGCATCCTCCCCGGGGAGCGGCGGAGCACAGCCCCGGGGGAGCGGCGGGGCAGGTCGCGGGGGGAGCGGCGAGCCCAGCCCGGCACCCCACGCAGCGCCCGCTCCACGCGCGGGCGGGTACGAGAAGAGACAGCCCGCAGCGGCACTCCCGTGCAGCCCGGCACGCAGCCCGGCACGCAGCCCGGCGCGCTCCCCGGTACACACGTGGACAAAGGCACACACAGCCCCACGCACACGGGCGCACACGGCCACACGTGCGCGCACACAGGCACGCGCAGACACGCACTTGTGCGGTGACACACGGCCACACGCACGCCTCGCACGCTCACGTCCGCCGCCCTCACCTCCGGCTCCGCGCCCCGCCGCCCCCGGTAGCACCGCGGCCATCCGCGCCGCTCCGCGCCGCTCCCCGCCGCCCCCAGGCGCGCACCGCCGCGGGGCGGGGCGGGGCGGGGCCGGGCGCGCGGCGGGGGCGGGGCCGGGCGCTGGGGGCGGGGCGGGGTGTGGGCGGGGCGGGGTGTGGCCGGGGCGGGGGGCGGGGCCAGGCGGGCCCGGGGAGCGGGGCGGGGCCGCTGGGGGTGACGCCGCCGCCGGTGCCTCCCGCCCAGGGACGCGCCCGACGAGCTGTGGGGGCGCCCGATGCCCCCACAGCCACCCCCAGCTGTGCCACGGGCTCTGCCGCAGCTTCGCAGCCACAAACGGAGCCGCCGACGACACCCGGGTGCTCCCAGGGGTGAGCCTGCGTGGCAGCACGGCCTCCCCACCTCGTCTGTGGGATGCCTGGGGCCTGAATCCCATCCTAGGTGCCAGCGCAGGCTCCCCGAATCCCACCCCAAGCCTCGCAGGACAGCTGACAGGAGTTACGCCGAGTCCCAAGCCCGTGCGTTATTCCCAGGCATCCTCCCCGTCTCCCAGGGCTCCCTCCAGCTGCTTCCCCTGTGCCTGGGGCTGTTGGGGAGCGACTGGGCTGTATCAGGCCGGTGGCAGCTGGGGCAGCCCCTCGTTCTCAAACGCAGCTCCCCGTTCCTGAATGCAGCCCCTTTCATAGAATCAGACTGGAAAAGACCCTTGGGATCATTTAGTCCAACCATCAGCCCTCCTCTACAAAGTTCTCCCCTACACCATATCCCCCAGCATCTCATCCAAACGAGCCTTAAACACATCCAGGGATGGTGACTCCACCACCTCCCTGGGCAGCCTGTTCCACTGTCTGTGAAAACTGTCTATTCCACTCTTTCTGTGAAATTTTTTTTTCTAATGTCCAGTCTAAACCTCCCCTGTTGCTGTTGAAAACCATTCCCTCTTGTTCTGTCACTAATTACCTGTGAGAAGAGACCAGCACCAACCTCTCTACAATGTCCTTTCAGGTAGGTGTAGAGAGTGATGAGGTCTCCCCTCAGCCTTCTTTTCCTCAAACTAAACAGTCCCAGCTCCTTCAATTGCTCCTCACAGGATTTATTCTCCAGGCCCTTCACCAGCTTCGTTGCCCTCCTCTGCACTCGCTCCAGCACCTCGATATCCCTGCTGCCCACCCACTTCATCACACCTTTTCACGCCAGCAGCAGATGCACTTGACGTCAAGGGATTTACGGCCGATGCCAGACACAAGCGCTGCAGTAACAGGAATGGGGACATTTGGCAGCTTGGGGTTTCTTTGCGGTTCGGCACACCAGCTCCATGGGATGCGTTTTCATTCGGGCTGCAGCCACGGCTTCATCTCCCCAGCCGACCCTAGTCCTGCTGCCGAGGGTCTGGCACAGGGGACAGCATGGGAGATCTCCTCAGGTGTTTGCACCACACTTCATTCCCCTCCTCAGGGCCGTGTGGGCACAAACTGGGTTCAGCAGTTCCTCTGCACCCTTTTCCCAGCACTGTCCCACAGGGCAGACCTCTTTTCGGATGACTAGTGCTGCCAGCACGCTGCTTGCGATTCCCTATCTCATTGCTCCAGCCTCCTTCAGTCCAGCAAGATGCCCGGTGAATCCAGGATTATCCTTTCCATCTGCATTCATTTCTCCTGGTTCTTAACACACAGACAAGATTTTCAGGCCCCAAAGGTGGATCTACCTTCTGAAATACTGCACCAAAGGGATAAAAGCAGGTAGAAGTGCAGCAACAGGCTGAAGAGGAATGGACCCAGTGCCACCCCAGCCCCATAAAGGGGCACAGCAAAATGGGAGCTGGTCCCGGGGCCATCGCCACAGGGCTGGATGGATGCAGCAGGGACTCCCGGCAGCTCCAGGCGCTGAGAGTGGTCTCTGAATCACAGCAGTCTGAGGCACTGCTTTTTTGAATCGCAAACCTGAGATTCGCTTGGAGTTTGGGTTTTGCTTATGTGCAAGACATGGGGAAACTATAGGATATGGGAAAGGGGCAAAGGAGGAAAAGCTATTGATGGTGAAATTGGGTTCCTCAGTTCCCACATCCATGCATCTCCCATGGCAGCAGTTACCCCAGAGCTACGTTTCCCATGTGAGCTGAGCATCCTCAGAGGTGCCCTTCCCTCTGTGGTGGTGTGCAAGGCAAGGCGAGGTGACAGTCGGGTGCTGTCCCTGTGGGTGTCTCTCTGAGGCAGCTGTTAGCTGTCTCCCTGGGGTCACCTAATACAGGCTGGGGTTATGCTCAAGCAGGAGAACAGAGAATTGCAAATACTCTGCTGTTCCAGAGGCAGGCAAGGGAACCATGGCACACAATTTAGCCTCCTCAGGGGAGAAAACACAGGCTAGTGGTTAGGGTAGCAGACCTGGACAAGAGAGGGATGTTCAATTCCCTTGCCTCCTGAAGATGCCCTAAGTATCTCAGAGCAAGTCAGGCCCAAATTAAGGCTTTTAAATGCTAAATCCTCTGCAAAATCTTGGGGAACCTTGACAATAGATAGAGTTAGACACCTCAGTCCCCTGGAGGAACTGGCTTTTGGTTTTCCAGATTGTATAGCTGCCCTCTCCTACCTCCCCCAGAGGTAAATGTTGGATTTGCTTATAGATGCAGGTGAACCATGAACTTGGTCAGCTGTAAATGAAGGTGAAATTTTGCCCTCAACTTGTTAGGTGCCTGTTCACAGTGGTGGATGAAGCTGGATGAGGGCACCACTCGCCAAGCCCAGTTCAAAATGGCCACTCAAGTGCTACTTTTTGTCATGCTCCAACTTTATCATTTGGTTGGGCAAAATGGGACACATTATTTTGGTTATTCTGCTTCATAGTCTGTGTCATGGGAAACTGGATGCAATCTGGCTGTACTGCCCTCAGCCAAGCAGATCCAGCCTGTCCAAGGTCTTGTTTTATTTCTCATTCTGGCCCCACAGTCTATACTTCCCTTTTACCTACTGCTACATGATGATCACTGATGATTTCAGTGCTAGAGGAACCAAAATATATATATCAAGAAAAAGCATTATCTGCTGTCTTGTCTTACAGTAGCATTGCAAGGACCTCATGAACCATGCTGTTACATTTCCGAGGAAAAGAAGTAAAAGTGTCGTTTCTCTTTTCCTCCACATTATTCATTTTCTGGCATGTGTTTCCACATGATTTTCAAAATTTTCTTCCTGTTCAGCTCCATTTTGATTTGATAAACTAAGTGGCCGCAAAGGATGGCAGGTTGGAGAGGGAGTTCTCTAATCCCTCTGTGGTTTAATACATGTGATAACCAACAGGGAGCTGTGTCTGCCCAGGAGGGCAAGGCAACTGCCACTCAAACTTCTCCCCTTTGCAGCTCCGCTATTTTTATGTGCATTTATTTATCCATTTATTTATTTATATTTTAAAAAACATTGTTCCCCCAACTTGGGAATAGCTCCACTATGTTTATATTTTATTTATTTATTTATTTGATGTTGTTCCTCCAATGAATCTGGGGAAGAAAAAAGTTCATCCTTCCACCCCTTTTTAGTCCTAAACTGGTCAGCCAGGGCCAAATGCCACCACAACTCCAGCTGTCATGTCAGCAGAGTGGAGTTGACAGTGCCATCTCATTTCACTGCCTCCCTCCCATTGCTCCCTGGTAACTACAGATCCAGGACACACATCATACATGGGCTGGAAGCCCATGTCTGTTATACCCAGCCATGGAAAATAAACACCTCTCATGGAATTCCCAAGCATTTCGGAGCTGAGTGGGAAGGGAGAAGCATTTCCAGGTGCTTCCCTGGCTTGGATCACTCAGCATCTCTGCGCCATCCCGAATCCCCAGCGGCTGGGTAGCTCTGAGCAGTTGCTACCACCAGACCCAGGGCTGGACCACCGAGGCCCTGCAGAAGGGACATGGCCATCCCAACCCACAAGCACAACCGGGTATTGACGATTGTTGCATTTGCACCCACCCATGCGTGTAATCCCACAGATTCCTAATGCTGCAAGCAAACAAATAATTGTCCTGCTCCGCCTGACACTGCGACAACCCCAAATGCCTGCACGCAGCTTCACTTCTTGCCGTTGCTGCTGCTTTTAACGATGTCCGAAGGGCAGCTGGAGAGTTACAGCCCTGTTAACACCTCTGCTGGGGATGGCACAAATAATTGCTGTGCCTGTTGAGACCACAGCAAGAGCTGAATCAAGAAATCAGAATACAATGTGTAGAAAGCTTCACCCAGGTAAGTTTAGTAAATAAAAGCCACAAAGCCTTTGAAATGAAAGAATGAAAGATGCCCTTACCATTGTCTCAGGTGGAGATAATCCTACCTCTTCTTGATAGTCACAGGCTTCACCTGCACTGCAGAGACCCTTCTACCCATCCTCAGCATCCCCGAAGCATCTCTGAGCAGAGGCAAATCCTCTCGCAGCACTGGAGCAGCGCTTTCTAAACCACATCTGCAGAAGGTTTTTAAGTAATCTCGCTACCAGGCAGCCAGTGAGCTCAGCGATTCAGGGAGCCCCGAAGAAACCCATCCTGCTACATTAACAGCCACTGTTAAGATTTCCACAATGACAACTGTGCATATTTATCAGGTCCCCTCTGATATGCACTTAACAGGCAGCACTGTATTTGGAGGCAGCAGAAAAATCTCCGCACATCTGTTTTTCCAGTTCTGCCAAAGAGCTTTCATTTTTCTCTAATAACTTGACCTGTTTGGTTTCTGGCAGAAGACGGCTAAGCAGAACACTCACTCTCTGGATTCGCTCCAGTACGGGATGAGGTCAGGACAACAAAGAAAAAGAAACAGCTGGATGACTATGAAGCAGTGGGAACAAACAGGGCAGGGACCAGGGCTTTTTCTTTCCTTCCCCTTTTATTTATCCAATGGGATTTCATTCCTGGGCATATTTATTCCCCGGGCAGACGGTATCACAAAAGCAGTGTTTCCTGCAAGCTGCCATTGTGGGAAGTCTCCTCCAGCTTGCTGACCATACCCAGGGTGCACATATAAATAGCACAGCCAGCTAATCCCTCCTCTGGTCGTCTGTCAGGAAATGTGAGGCACAGATCCTAGGGGCTTCCACTGAGATATTGCATCTCCTACACATGTATTTTCATCTTGATTTTGGCAAGGTGGGGTTCATACCCCCCACTCCCACTTTATTTTTCCATTTCATCACATTCTCATTAGTCTACCCAAGGATTTCTGGGCTGGGGGCTTTCACCTTGCATTTTTCAATCAGTCTTCTTTCTTTTTTCTGATATTCAGCTAAATCATCTTAAAGCAGCAAGCAGAAAAATTGCCAGTGGGGCAGGAAGGAGGTGGAAAAGAGGGGTGGGATGAGGGAATGGAAGACAGGGAGAAGACAGGCAAGCATGGGAGAGAGACAGCAAAGCAGTCTGCACATGTTCCCTGGTTGGGAGAGTTTCTCTCTCCCTGACCTCACTTTCTCCACGGCCAGAAATTCCACCTCAGGACTTGCCAAGGAGACAATGCAGCATTCCTCTACTGGCCCACAAAGCAAGTGTGAAATGTTCTGTTTTAATCATTTACAGAACAAAAGGAACACAACAGTCACTGTCTGATTCATATCTGCTGAAATCCAGCAGCCAAAGCTGTGGGAGAGGAGAGACAGATGAAGAAAGGAAAGGAAGAGGAGGTGTGGGTTTGGTTTGGTTTTTAATTCTGGTTAGTCACTGTGGACTTAAGGAAAGACAAGAAGGACCACATTGGAGTATACCAAAGTTTAAGAGCCCCTGGTGTCCTCTTTCTGATGTGGCCTCTGGTAGGTGACTGCAGAGAAAATAAAAGGAACAGTACAAGTACAAATGCTGTTTCCTCTAGTATGGGATCCTATTTCCCTTCCTGAGCCAGATGTTGTAGCTGCATCATCAGATTTGAGAGCCCTTCATAGACCTTTCTTCCATGATGTTTTCTAATCACTTTTTGAGCCCATTCATACTTTTGGCACCCTGGACATCCTGTGGCAGTGAAGTGCTAAGGCTTGGACAACAGGCCCAAGCCAGAGTTGACCTATAGATGACTCCTGTATATTTTATAACTGATAACCATTGTGCTAGTAGGTATTGTACTAAGTTATAACAACCCACTTATGCTGATGTAAAAAGTGCTGAAGTGTTGAAGTACTGAAGTCTGAACAACAGGCCCCAAGCCGAAGCTGCTCACTTAGCATGTAGTCAGTAACAAAGTATGTAAGCTCACCAGTGAAAGATGCAGCTTAGACAGAATATAATCAGTAGTGAGGATGAAATGCTGAGAGAATGTATCCAACTTTCCTTTCGCAGCCTTGTTCAAGGCTGAGAACCCAAGTATTTGGCCTTGTTAGAAACTCCCTTGGTCTCCCCCACCCCGAGCCCTGGCCAGGCTTTGGGTGGAATCCAACAGGAGAATGAAACCAGAAATTTTCCACTCAAAACAAAGGTGCCAGCTATTCTGGCTTGCCGATCTCTAGTACATAAGGCTGGACCCGCTCACAGCAACTTTGGAAGCCTCACCTATGGGTGGACGCACCACGTAGGGCTTCCCACTTGCCGGGACAGGCTCTCCAAATCCTCGCTGTAACCGGGGCTCCCCAGTGCCTGCGGGTCTGGATGATGGTAACGGGTGCAAGTGGTGATGGATCTTTCTTAATCACTATTCTCTCTCTCATGTAGTAATGATTTGATGCATTACCCTGTATTTTCCTATTTGTTGCTTTAGATGCATTATTCTGCCTTTTCTTAGTGCATGTTTTCTGTATTACTCTGTTACATTATTTGGTTATCACCAGTAAAATACACCTGCTCTTTTCATTCTGGTGTCCGAGTTTAATTGGTATCCTTAATCAGCAAAACAGGCAGCAAGTTGCACAATGTAATTGTGTGCTTTGTGAAGACATACTTCCTTTGGGTTGTTTTAAGCCTTTCCTTATTTCACAGAATCACAGACTGGTTGAGGTTGGAAGCGACCTTTGGAGGTCATCTAATCCAACCCCACTGTTCAAGCAGGGCCTCCTAGAGCCAGTTGCCCAGGACCACATCCAGATGACTTTTGAATATCTCCAAGGATAGAGAATCCACAACCTCCCTGGGCAACCTGTGCCAGCACTCAGTGACCCTCACTGTAAAAAAAGTATTTCCTGATGTTCAGAGGGAACCTGCTGTGTTTCAATTTGTGTCCACTGCCTCTGGTCCTGTCCCTGGACATCACTGAAAAGAGCCTGTCTCTGTCCTTTTTGCATCTTTCCTTCAGATATTTATATACATTGATGAGATCCCCCAGAGCTTTCTCTTAACCAGGCTCGTGAGACGCAGCTATCTCCACCTTTCCTCACAGGAGAAATGTTCCAGTCCCTTCATCATCCTTATGGCCCTTCACATCTCCAGTATGTTCATGTCTCTCTTGCACTTATTCACTTCTATGCCATTCATAATTCTTGTACTCTACCATATCCTCCTTCAAGCATCTCTTTTCCACATCATCTATGAAAGCAGTGTTTGCTTTCATAGAAGCTGCTGTGCCCCTTGGTCACTGTTGCTTCCCTTGCCTGGTACTTCTCCAAGGAACCTCAGAAATGTGCTCACTGCTCAAGGTACAGGTGAGCCATGCACTGACTTACACAGCAGCAGACTACAGAGAGGTTTCCAAAGGATGGGCATGGCAAGCAGAATGCCAGTCTTCAAGATGAGGAGAGAAAAAATAGCCAGGAAGTGATTTCCCAGTTACTGTTAATTCTATCCTTGGAAGCACTGGAACAACTAAAGGCTTTGCAAATGTGTAGAAAAGGAGGATATGAGTAATAGCTAGTGCAGATTCAGCAAGAACAGAGCTGGTCACACTCACCTAATCTTCTGCAATGAGGTAATAAACCTTGTAGATGAGGGGGGAGGTGCAGATGTTGTATGTGTTGGTGTATAAGTAAGACTTGTGATACTGTGTCATATGGTATCACTATAAGCAAGAGAGGACTGGACTAGAAGAACGTATGAAAAGATGGATGGTCAAAACCTTTCCTGGAGGTTAGTTACTCATGGCATGAGACAACGCAAAAAGCCTCTCATAAATCTGGTACTGATCAGCATTTCCACGAATGACTCAAAATCCAAACATGGCTTTTTACATTTGTAGTTGACAGCAGACTGGGACAAGCTGACAGAAAGCTAGACACAGGACTAGAGATCAAGGCAGACTTGAGCAGGGAAGAAAGGATGCGATGCAGCGATCCTCTGTTGGGATCCTCCTCCAGTCCCAGCACAGAGAACAAGAAATTCTCAGTCTGACCCATGGAAGGCCTTTTCCCTGCTTATGCCTGCCTTTGGCAGCACAATGTGTAATTGCCTTAAATTACAGAAGTTTAGTTAGACACCAAGAAAATTCTTCCAGTGCAGCGAAACACTGGGGTGGATTACCTGGGAAGGCTGCTAGGACAGGCTGGTCCTCCATGTGGGGTGATGGGTGAGCAGGAGGTGCTAGCCCTGCCTTCAGGCAGGAGGGAGACATAGCTGACCTTCTCAAGTCCTGCTCAGACCTGCCTTTGTGTGATTTTTATGGTGATGATGTTATGTTATAATATTGATGTTTTATCTCAGGATGTTGTTGTTATAATGCTGCTTTATTCTCTGCTCCTTTACTGATAACTCCTGCTGTCCAGGTGGCTGGTTTGACCAGGGTTGACCTGGTATTCTCAGACCCTGGGTACACAAACACAGCATAAATCCGAGCTGCTACTGGGATGGTCTTGTCCTCTACCCCTGCAACATGTGCTTGCTCTTAACCCCTCACTTGCCTGGCACTGCAGACCACACAGCTGCGTATGACTCAGGTCAGGAGACTGATCCAGCTAAAAACTCACCAGCTGCGAGGGAGGCAAGAGCAGAGATCAGTTTTCCATTACTTGTTCTGCTATCTCACATTTTTTGTCTGTCTTGTCTACCTTGGATGGAGCAATCAGGTCTTGTGCTGTGTTTGGAAAGCAGAGTGGAAATGTAAGGTGATACAAGCACTGGTTTGAATAATCTTTTCCAGACTGAGGGATGTCTAATATTGCTGTGCAGAGGAAAGCAGTGTCTGAGAAGCTCCTGCTGCCCCTCAGCTGGGAGCAGGGCTGTGCAGAAGCCCTGGGAGATGCCCATCACTACCTCAGGAGGCAACGGATCGCACTGGATGGCACAAACTATTTCCCCATTAACACGAGGATGATGCCAGGAAGATGTTTGTCCCATGTTTCAATGCTGATCCCTGCCCTTCCAGGGTCCTGCCTCTTGACCAGGGGTCACTACAAGCCTTATTTTGCATGTCTAAAATATCTGTCTAGCTGCTAATGCATTTCTTTGTGAATCAACTAAAACCAACCAAATCTTGTTATTTGTGAGAGGGAGCTTGTTCTTTGTCACTGGATACATTTGCTAAGGCTTGGAGGGTTTGCCAAGGTTAGGAGAAATGGGCACGTGTCACTGAGGGAAGGCACCACTCAAGGAATAAATGAGGAAGATCAAGAAGAAAAGGATCTGGTGGACGCTGTGTGTCACAGAAAATGCATTTTAAAGTTACTTGACTTGTTTTAACCGCAATCGGGTAATGAATGAGGCAGCCAAGGGAAGGCTTTTGGCCTTATTCCCATTCCCTGTTAGACACTCCTCCGGTTGAATGCATGTCAGAGCAGTCTCTATCCTGACACCAAGTGGAGAGAGCTCACAAGGGCTCCTTTAAAATACCATCAAGCATATGAGACTGCCAGTGAGGACAACTGCCAGCCCCACCACCCCTTCTAGCACCAGAGAGACCATACGGTTTATAAACATTTTTGTATTTATAGGAATTTTTTCAAGAACCTGGCTCTTAGAAGCAGAGATAATTACACATGACAAAAATCACCATTCTGGCTCCTGCAGTTTCCACCAGTGCCTCACGTGGTGAGCAGCCTGGTGTGTGCATGCAGAGCATCTTTACTGGGGATAAGGTGGGTTTCCAGAGCAGCGGGGAAGTTGCAGAACCACAGACTGTTTGAGGTTGGCAGGGACCTCTGGAGGTCATCTGGTCCAATCCCTCTGCTCAAGCAAGGCCACCTAGAGCTGGTCACCCAGAACCAAGTCCAGACAACTTTTGAGTTATCTCCAAAGATGGAGAATTAATTGCCCTGAAAGTGAAGAGTAGGGTGTCTTTTCCTTGGGAGGAAGGGCCAGTGCTTGGTCATGTAAGGTGATGGGCATTACAGTGTGTGCGGGTGGTCCCACCATGCTGCTGAAGAGCAAGACAAGGTGCACAGACCAGAGCCTGGCATCTCTCCCAACACATCTAATTTCCACTTTCCAGCATGCTCCATCTCCAGCTTTCACCCATTTTCTCAGGTGGGGCTGGAGGTTTGATTTCACCCTTCCCCTGCATATCAGACATCCAGCAGAAGCTTCCCAGCTTGCAGTTCAGGTCCTCACCTTACGCACCTCTAACTCCTCCTGAGCAACACATATTTTTTGACTTTGGCCCTGTGATTAAAGGGAGATCACTGACAGATAGGGCTTCTCCTATTCAGCCTATGAAGCCTTCAGCTTCCCATGCCCATTTGAGGTTGTTTTCTCCCTGGGTGTCTTACTCTTCATTCTCACTTTCTACACCTCTACTTCTGCTCCTGGGGGGAAAAAAACCCTTCACTGAGTTGCAAGGCACCAGAAAGTCCAGTGCCAGCTGTGGCTAAATCTCGAACCTGCAGCCAAGAAGCAGCAGCATCTGAGAGTGCTCTGCACCAGAAAGGTGAGAGCTTGTCTCCAAGGGAAAAAAAAATCTGCATCAATTTAACACAGAAAGTACTAAACACATCTAGCATTGAGCTGTACCAACCCTCTGATGAATGGCATTCAAAAGCAACACAGAAAGGAGGCACGGGTGATGATGAATTTATGCAGTGGAAAGCATTCAGCAGCTGCCCTGTGTTTTAAGTCATCTCCTAATTACTCTAAATATGAAAAAAGGAAGAGGAAAATGTATCACGCATGGACTTACCCAGCTGATCCAGAGCAAAGAGGGCTGGGGCACCTTCGGAGAGCTCATTGTCTGAGGGAAGAAGAAGAAATGCTTGGAAAGGTCAGCTGGAGAGGGAGGTGTGGAGAGCTGGGGTGACAACACTGTTTTAATCACACTGCAGATAAGCCCCTGCTCAGCTTGCTTCCAGTTCACCCCGACAGCCTTTATATGTGTGTTTCTTTTAATCCAGCTGTTACTGAAAAACCTTGGAGTCAGCTCAAGATGGAGACTTGTCAGGATAAACTCCTATCCCCCTCCAGCATCACTGAAGAGCAAGAGCTCTGCCGCCCTGTATCTGCCCACACTGGGATCCCCTGGCCGTGCTTCCCTTTTCAGCCATGCCATGTCTCTCTGCTCCCTTCCCCTGGCTCAGCCAGGTCTCAGGGCAGGGCCAGGAGTATCCTGCCTGCAGCAAAGTTTTCGTGCATGCTACGGTTTCCTCCAACAATGACAACTGGGGTAGGTTTAACCAGCGGGAGCAGGAAAATGCTCCAGCTGGGATTTTTCAGAGGCTGAGCAAACCCTTGAGTCATCTGATAATAATATTGCTGTAACTCAGTGCCTGTGGCAGCTTAGACCGTGAGCTCTGGAAACTCCTGAGCTGGTGGCATCTCTCACCAAAAGCTCATGGGATATTATTTTGGATCCCAAGCCCAATCCCACCACAAGCCCACCCATCCTTTCTGCTCCCAGCTGCAGACCACAGTGCACAGGGATCCCTCACTGCCAGAAGGACCTGCAGCCACATAGGAGCATGTGGCCAAGCATTAAATGCCATTTGTGCCTTGGAGTTGGTGGGGATTTCATTATTTTCAAACATTCCTTGCAATGTCAAAATGCTGCTAAATTGCAAAAACTCAGTGCAATTAAAAAAAATGCAGAGGTGGGCTTTTTTTCTCTCATTTTTTGGTGGTTTGTTTTTTTTTTCTTTCAGGTTCATGGCATTTGTTCAATGCATGAGTGAGACTAAAAAACATTTTGGTCTGGAATCTGTGGACTGTTCCTAGGGCGTTCAAAGAGGATGTTTAAGAAGGGCAGGTGCATGACACTATAGCATAATCCATACTTGTGACATTTCTAAGAGATCTTGCTCCCCACTATAAAATGGCCCATCAGTTAGAAAAAGCTGTGAGCCACTAGTTTAGGATAGAGATGGGCTGCATACAAAACCAAAAGCCAGTACATATCTACATTTAACTGTTTTGGATTTTTATAAACTCCTGATGGCAGTGGCTCTGCCCTCCTCTGCTTTACAGACCCAAGCACAGTGGGATCCTGAACTCAACAGGCATTTGACTACTACAGCTATAAACAGTAGCACAGACCATGCACATGGTGAAGATTTTAAAAAATAACAGAAGAAGAGATTGTTCTAATGGGGAAAACTGATGGACTGCCGCAGACATCCCTGTGCTGGTCCCTTGGAGCCACCCGGGGCTGGGTACGTGCAGAAGCAGCAGATGTGCTATCATAAGGATGCCACCCAGTGGTGCCTGGCTGGGAGGATTGAACCCAGGGCTGCTGGGTTCAAAAGCACAAACCCACTTATCTAATTCAGCTCTCACGGAAAAGGAGGCGATGCTGTGTCTCAGACTGTCCCTTTCCCCTTCCCCAGGCATCTGGGCTATCAGCGGGAAGCCGAGGGAAACAGATGGAGATAAGCGAAGCATTTCACCAAAGCAAAATGTTTCCGTTCCCAAGGTGTTGTCATCTGGAAGGCTGTGGGTTTGTTTTGGTTTTAGTCTGGAGCACAGTGCGTCCCAGCCAAAGGAGCTTTGCCCAAGGAGGGGCAAGCTCCAGTGACAAAGATGAGCTGGGACTGAGCAGGGAACACATGTGGCTTCTTCTGCCAAGTGTTTGAATGGGGATGAAAAAGCAAATTACAGCAGCTGTCTGGCAATTAGGTAGATATGAATCAATAGAGGAAATAGTTCTGCTGGCTATTTCCCATTGCATCTGCCCTGGGTGCTTTCCTGAGACTGGCAATTTCTTCAGAGTGACGGACCCCAGCCTTGGGCTGGCAGGTCTAGTGTCATGCTAAGGTGGGCTGAAACCTTGAATGGTTCTGCATAGGGAGCCCCAGCTGGGGCAGCCCTCGGCCCTCCTATCCCTGCTGGGACAGCGTGTCTCCCTGGAGCCATCCTCAATTGTCCCATGCAAATATGAATGAAGAGAGAAGGGAGTATTTTACTAGGCCTCCTCGTCACTCCTCCTCAACCACTGTCATCTGTGGAGTCCTGCTTGTGGAGAATGAGGGTGGTCACATCTAGCACAAGTGGCATATTAACTTGCCAAAAGGTGGGTGTCGGGGGTTTTTTTTAGCCAAAGGCCACTCCAGAGAAGGAAGAAAAACCACAGATCTAGTGCTTGTGTCAGTGTACCAGCTCCTCACAAGACACTGCAGCTTGGATCAGACCTTTCCCACCTTCATACTGAGTACTGCCTTGCTCTGGACGTAGCCCAGCAAAACCCCTGGGACCACTGCAAGCACGGTGAAGGGCAGCAGCACATCGGGAAGGCTCCCAGCATGTTCACTGGGTGGATTAAAAACCAGCAATCATGTCCTACCTCCTTTCACACTGGCAAAGGGATGGATCCCACCATGAGACAACCAGTTGGTTTCATCCAGCTTCCAGTTTTCACCAGGGTCCATCTCTGATCAGCAGCATCAAAGATCTGCTTGCAATGACTCCTGCCGCTCTCTCTGGGGAATAACCAGAAGATACTCTGAGTGCCTGTCATGGGCCGCACCATGGCCAGCTGCTGAGAAGCTTACCTCAGCAAAGGAAAATGTCTGCCAGTATTTCAGGAAAAAGGGAAAATTAAAAAAAAATGAGAAAAAAAATTGCATGGCTCACAGGGGACTATTGAACCAAGGAGTAGCTGACTCTGCCAAACCTCAACTTATCACATCTACAAGTCTCCCTGCTGTGTCAAAAAGCCTGGACCTCTTCCATTTTCTGTTGTCAGTCTGAGCAATGCTTAGAAATTCCTAATCCTTCACAATATTTTCAGGGATGGGCTTTTAGTTCTGAGTGGGGTGATGTGCCACGAGTGCATCCATCAGGAATGTATGTCTTGGCTTTACTTGCCCAGCCTGACTGCTATGGGGTCCTGGTGGGTGAGGGGAGTGACAGGGGTGCTGGCCCTTGCTCCCATGTCCCAGCCCCTCCATGGACAGGGGTTACAGGCTGGGAGTTATCAGTTACACATTACAAGCTGATGCTACCACTGGCCGCTTGGCTCTCACAACTGTCCTGGCCCTGGAGCGATGGCTGTGAGCCACCAGGGAAGGATGGAGATTACTGAACAGTTAAAGCTGGAGCTCTTGACCCCAAAAAGTCCCTTTCTGGTGTAGACACCGAATTACTTTCCTGACTATCAGCCATTTGGTGCTACCTACATGTTTGCTGCAGCTGGAAGTCCATGGAGATATGTGGAGATATTTTCCCTCCCTGACCCCTTGGACCTGTTGACCTCTGGTGGGGTAGGCACACAGCGACATTTCATGCATGCCTAAATTTTCAGGATTACATGGATTCGGGAGGGAATAAAGTCCTTCCAGCATCAACAACCTCTAATTTATCAAGGAAACTAATGAAAGTGTTGGGATGCAACAAAAAGTTACTGCAGAAGGGTTTTTTGCCTTTGTGGGAAGATGCTGAAGAGGAGGTGACCACAGGGACTTTCCTTAACACTGTTTGAGGCAAACTCGGACCCCAGATGGCATCAGTGGAACTGGTTTCATGGAGAGGTGAGTCCCCTGAGACCCACCACTCTGGCAGCTATGCATCTCTATCAGCCTCTGATTTTCATCATCATTGTTTGTAGGAATATGTTGTAATTTAATGCCACCAGGACCCTAATTCAGGATGCTTCTGGGAGGGATGGGCATGTAGTGATGGAGGGACACTACCACACCAGCAACATTTCCTTAGGAAACCAGGCAAAGAAAGAGATGGATGGGCCCTGTCTCCACAGGAAAATGAAGCATGGCCAAGCCACACCACTGCACTTTGCAAGCACTGGTACCTTCCAGCCACCATCCCATCGGGGGAGATGCAGGACCTGGGGGGGCTGCAGGAAGGGGCAGCAGCTTCACACTGCCATATCACCCCAGTGGCTCCTGGCAAAGCACAGCCCAAGCCCCTTCCCCAGTGCACTGCTGGGTCTCACCAGGGTGAATCATGGCTGCACTGGTGCTTCCCTGGCTGGACAGACTTGCGAGAGGTCATTTCACACAGTCTCTTGCTCAACACCTTAATTAAGTAGAATTAAATACTTATGCACATCTGTTTGCTGAGCAGCAAACAGGACAGGTCACTGCCATGTGCAGATGGAGCTTGACTGGAGTTTTTCTGATGTAGCAAATTCACCTGAAGTGCAATTAAGAGGTACTGAGACTCTGGGCAAATTTGGGTTGAATATGTAATTAGTTTTAGCTGAAAGAGAAGAAAAAAGTTCTCAGAAAAGCTGAAAGGCTACATTTTGACATTTAAAAAAGAAACTTTTTTTGTTGTTCTTTCAAATGATGTTTTTGGTTTGAAAGTGACCTAGTTTGCTTTTTCTTTTATTTTCTTTTTTTAAGTTATGAAAAGCACTAAGTAATCTTAAACCAGAATGTCTCATGCACTGCTTATGAAAAGAAATCAAAGAAGAAACAAAACATTCTCCTTTAGGGGGTGACCCAAAACAAAAGTATTTTCAATTTTTCTGTTCAGCCACTGAAATGAAAAACCTATTATTTGTACAGCTCCACTACTGAAAGGCATCTTGTCAATGTGTACTACTGGCAATTTCTTCTTTCCACCTGCCAAGGGAGAGGTTTGTCTGCGAGTTCAATAAAAGTATACGAGAGAAAGAACGAAAGGGCAATTTATCAATATAATGTAGAAGATAAAATGGCTTTTCCATATTCACTCATTTCTCTGAAAGAAGGAAAAAGCAAACCTCCAGACCTCAGCTCTTTGCCCACTGTCCCACTCTGCTCAGAATCATATACACATGAAATCGTATAGACACGAGTCCTGAGCTCCCATCACACAGAAGTTTAATTGCAAATTTAAAACTTCTGACTTTATCAATACAGAAAGTCCAACCAACATTAGAGAAAACAGAGGACAAAATTTATTGGGGACAATAATACCAGCAATGAGAAACACCTAAAAGATCATGAACCTCAGTCATTGCTGTAGCTTTGGGGCAACCACCCATTCCCTTCACAGCAGAGCCTGGTGCCAGCAGAGGCTGGTGGTGTCAGGTCCTCATGGCCAGCATCACAGGATCAGGGATGGGTTTGTGGTCCCTGTCTCACCACAGAGCATCCGTTGTGCCCACTCTCCACTGCTGCCACCCAGCAGGATGGGACAGGAGGGAAAGGGATGGGTGCGAACACGGACCAGGGCCCACTGGCTGCATTAACATTCATGCAATAGACTTCTCACTAAAATGCAAAGCTGAAGAAAGAGGCATTGCTGCTCAGCCTGGTGTCTCACGAGGCTGGGATTTATGCTCCAGCTGCTTGAAGCACTCAGCCTTGTTGCAGTCAATAGTCAACACCTATTACCTCCACCTTTTAAGGAGGAAACAAATCAAATGTCCGATTTTCCAAAGTGCCTGCACTCAGATCCTGTGTCCAGTCTTCACTTAGGTCAGGGGGAGCTCATTTTACACACCTACAGCTTCCACCAGTCCTCTAAGAAAAAATGAGATGAGAAAAGACTTGACTCACATTCCTGCTCTATGTCATACATACCCTGATACAGCATTAAAAAATAGTAGGGCATGAATGAATTAAGACTCATTTCACTTCACAGCTTTCACTATACCTAACACCCACAAGGATCACAAACCACTGTCCATTTTCAACCTAAACTGCAAATCTTTTCCAAACTACAGAATATAATAGGGTAATATTGGAATGACCATTTCAGCAATATTTTACAACCTCTTTAATCTGTAAGAAGTGACTGTCGGAGGACAAGCCCCAGTTAAGCTCCTCTTCTGGAGCATTTCCAGTTTAAGACAGTCTGCCATGCAGCCTCTCTGGACACTCAGCAGCTGCACAGGGGTTTTTTTTAGTACCATAAACTGCAGAATTGACACAGCCAGAACATCAGGAAAATAAAAGTTAATGACCCGAGACTAACCCAGACAGACAAGAGATTAAAGCGTCAAGCTCTAAATGCTCTAGCACACAGGGCCTTGATCTGGAGGACAAGAAGAAGCCAGCAGCATTTGCCCTAGCACTGCCCTCAAAATTGCCTCCATTCACATGGCTCACCAAAACCATGCACTGCTGAGCAGAGATGCAGTCATGTATGAAGGATGTCCCATTTCTCTGAGCTATCATATCTCCTTGCATACGATTCAACTTCAGAGCTCTAGCTCCATCCACCTACTTGATCAGGTGTAAAAATCAGTAGCATCTTCCAGAAGACGCAGACTCATCTACTTCTCTCCTCCACAAGGAATGAAGGAGGGCATAATTTTGTGAGATGCTTAGTCCAGTCTGAGCCAGGCATTGCTAGGGATGGTGATCACCTGGAGCTGGTGATAACCACACACCATCTTGCTGATCTGAGCCTCCAAAGCAGCACATTTGCTCTTATGATTTCTTTGTTTAGATGAAAAACCTTTCCAACCCCCTGTAGCACCTAAGAAGAGCTCATGTGTGAACCCTTCTGAGCAGAATCTAGCCTGGGGAAGTCAGGCAGTGTGAGGTGCACACAGCTGGTTCTTGGGCAGTAGAGGAGCCCCAAGCCACGCCATCACAGGGCGTGGTGACCAGGCCAGGGCAGGTGACTGCAGAGTCACCACCAGCATGTCACAGCCCGGTGTAAAGGGGGAGTGAGCATCAGCAGGGACTGGGGCAAGAGGAAGGGCTACACAACAGTTAACATGGCCACCAGCCATGGGAGGTCTGCTAGATGGGCAGCAGGGAGGACAATGAGGAGAGTGGAGTTGGGTATCAGTTTGGTGAGGGAGGGTGGGACAGGAGAGAGAAATCTCTGTTTCCACTCATATTGCAAACCCTACAGTGGGGACCGGCCGTTGATAGTGTGTTTTCCAGCAAGAGAGGGCACTGACCTTAACCTGTGCCTCCAAGCAATTTGTGGGGTTTGGGACAGATATTCGCCATGCCAAAGGGATGAGGTGGGCAGCCAAGGCAGGACTGAAGCTGAGGCAAGAAGCAGGGACTGAAGAAGGGAGCTTGGTCCAGCTGGAGAAGAGGGAGAGAGCTCAGGCAGACTGTAGGAGGTCTTGGGTGGCAGTCTTGCAGCAGCCACACATGGGATTAAATGCTACAAGACAGATGATCCCTTTCCCTGGGATGTTTCCCAGTGTCCTGCAGAAATACTGGGGTAGCAGCACAGCCTTCCTCTCGTCAGGCATTGGCTGGAAAAGTCCATCCCACGCTCACCAAAATGGTATATACAACCTTATGGTGCCTGTTCCAGCACAGTGTTCAGCAAAATGGTATATACATCCTTATGGTGCCTACACAGTAACCCAGATTCTTCCCACTCCTAATGAATACAGAGAAGTTAAAGTATCCCCTGACCCTCAGTTTTGCTTGGAGCAAAACTTTTATGTGTCAAAAAGGCCACGTATGCCAAATGTGGGAGCAGTGCTGAAGTGAAGTCACATCGCTTGGGCAAGCAGCAGCTGCTCTTGGGCAGGTATCTTTGCCCTGCGAAGGCGTTGCCTTTCTGCACCCACCTCTCTGCAGCTATTCATCTGCCCAAGGGCAACACGAGCAGGAATGAGAAGGTCTGACCAAGCCTTATGGAGCTGAGCAGGGCAGGATCAGGTCTTGGAGAGGGACATTGCAAACCTGTGTAACTGGGAGCACAATGGCCACAGCGAAGGGCACAAGGCAATAAACTGCTTCCCCCATACGGCAGAGCTCAGCCTGATGGCTGCCTTTAATCACCCACTGCTGTTCTTTACTGCCTTGGATGTGCTCTCCCTTAATTAGCCCAAAAGGTGACAAATGAGCTATTTATTAATGGATCATTCAAAAAGCTCTATTTGTAGCTGGTCTGGAAAAGGTTTTTTTAAAAGCGGCAAGTTTCAGCCAGCTGGCACAGAGCATGATCACAAGTTAATTACATGATCTCATGGCAGTTATCTTGAACTAATACATCATTAATCTGATCTTACGACAGCTGAAGGAAAAGCCCAGAGCCAAGAAGCACTTGAAGGCTCCACAGTCCCCAGGACAGGAGCCCTTTTTATAAAAGCTGTGGGTTTACACACAGCAGGTACATGTCAGGACAAGCTGCAAGTTGTATTGCTCCCCTTGCCCCAGTGAACAAAAACATTCAGGAGACAGGAAACACACGATCTCCTCCAAAGAGAGCCTTCCCAAAAGCGCAGCTTCCATCTCCCTGCTTTGGTTCAGGGCTGTGAGGATGGCCAGAGCAGAAAGGGACTCAGGGACAGGCTCCCAGCATTGCTTAGGGACCCCCAGGCATTTCTGATAAGCCCTCTGTATGACAAAGCCCTTTTGGACAACCTGTCCCGGTCTGATCTCAGGGGAGATATTGACAGGTGGGTAGTTTCAGGTCACCCGCACTGATGGCCCAGGCACTAGAAGCTCCTCTATATCCTCTATATCCCTTTGGATATAAAGGTAGGAGGCAAATCAATAAATACATCCCTATTTACTTGTCATGATTTCATTTGAAAAGCTCATCCCTAGCTAGGGACACACATTGACGCAGATAACCAGGAACCAGAACAAAAGCTTGAAAAGCTTTGAAAATACTAGCTTCAGTTTCAGCCAAGATCTTACTCTCACTCTTGAGCAAGGGTGCCCCCACAAACAGTCCCAAAGGAGCTCACAAGACTGTCCCAGCCATCCCGTAGGCAAGGCAGGACACCAGGAGCCACCTCGCAACGCTCCAGGAACACCACCCTGATGACAAGGTACAGGAGATGCTGGGTGAGCGTGTCATCCCAGATCTGGGGTGGTTTTTAAGACCTGTAAGGTTCTCCAAGTTACCAAGTGGAATAAAATTTCTCTTTCTTACTTTCTCTGGTTTTCTTCCAAAATCAGCAAATTGATTAGCAACTCAATGATTCAAATGTTAAAGCTCTTGAAGCAGAGCCTGTGTCTCCCTTTGCGTCTTTTGCAGAGCTGTCTGTGCTAAACTAGCGATACCAAACACCACCACACCTCATTTCTGCCAGTTATCTTCACAGGCAATTAGCTGCCACGTTATTTTAGCCACAAGAATCACTTATCTATTAAGAGAGGATAATTTCTCTGTGCTGTTCCCGTGACCTCTCAGAAAGCACACAACTGCCTTTTTTTTTTTTTTTTTTGCATTCATAGTAGAAAATGTAACCATTACAGCCTCAGTTTGGACAAGATCTTTCAAAAATCAGTAAAATAGAAATGGTAAATCTTACCTGACAAAACACCTGTGATTTCTCTGGTGACAAAAAGCGTTCGTGCCTCAGTGCTGCAAGACCAAAGCTTTCTTGTGGAGACGTTTGTCCTCTGTTGGGTAAGGGCTCCACGAAAACTATGCAGCCGTTGCCTGGACTTGCTTCGGTTTGGGTAGGTAAGTCACCGGAATTCAGCTGCTCTTGTGTGTTCAAAGAGCTTCAAAATGCTCTACACCACCTATCAGCATTATGGTTCCCGCAAGTATGCAAGGTATGCGTTTGTCTTCCTGAGTCATATAATTATCTTTGGGAAAGTAACCTGCAGAAGCACAGCAGAAGAAAAAAGAAATCAACTGGCCATGTAAATCCCTCGACGGTTGGCAGTAGCCCTGCAAGGAGATCACCTTGAACAGAGGCTTTGCTAATTCATGTGTCCCAAACGTCAAAGCTAGCAGAGATGCTGGGCTGTCACTTACAGTCCTGCCTTCCTCTGCAGTTTGCAGCAGCACGTGTGAGGAGTGCTGAAGAGAAGGAGCAGCACAGTCTCAAAAGCAGCCACAGCGCTGGAAGAGCTGATCTGAAGCTCAGTGGGTTACATCTGGCCAGGAGGAAAGGTAGGGTGAAATAGTCTCTGTTAACTTCTGTTAATGAAGGCTGAGTCATCAGTGATACAGGCTGAAAAAATGATATGATGCAGCAGTGTCTGGGCTAGTTATATCTTGATAAGGATGGTGGGTGTCTTCCTGGGTTTTCCGTTGAGTCAGAAGCACCTGGGGAAAGGTGACAGAAAGGGATTCCTGCCATGATCAAATGCCATCTCAGGCAGTCTCAGAAGAGGAATAGATACCATGAGAGAATGGGATACCATGTACATGAGCTTCCCAGAAAAGCCCCTTGTACCAAGCATAAGGGAGGAGACAAGGCTGAGAATGGAGATCAAATAGTGAAGGGGGCCTTGATTACACCATCCTCTTGCAAGGAAGAATATGGGTTTACCATGGAGCAAATGGCTCCAGCAGATGTTCACACCCTGCAATGTTTGAATTTCAGAGTTGCCAGTTTTCCCAGATGACTTATAACAAGGACATCTCAGAAGTGAAGCTCTAATTTGTGCATGACAACAGCAAGCTGACTTGAGCACAGGCAGTCCACGCACTTGAGGCAGATGTGAACGGGTCTTAGTTTTTGCTCCATCTCCCAAAAGACCAGCTCCATCCATCATCTCTCTTGACAGCTTAGAGTACTCAGGAGGAGATTTCAAAATGATGAGCTCAGCTGTGAAGGACTTCCAGCCACCAGGTTAGACAGAAAACCTCATACCTGGGAGGCAAACAGCTCCCATTCCCAGGACCAGGAGAGCTTCAAACACCCATGTGCACTGAATGACAAAGAGAAACATGTTGTGCAGCCTTTGAGCCTTTGCTCATTCCAGCTGGGGCTCAGTTTTATCACCCCATTCCAGCTTTGGCCAGTATTGCCTAATGCCTCTGACAGTATCTGGCTGTCCTTGGCGCCTTGGTGCAGCGTGAGCAGGTTGGGATGCTGCCAGGCATGAGGTGGGTTGCAGGCTGCCTGTGCATTTAGGAAGCCAGCTGGTCCAGGAGCAGCAGACATCAGCAGGGGAGCAAAGACCCGCAAAGACCCTCCATACCCACACCTCCTCCAGAGGCATGTCTCAGCTCTGACCACAAAGCACCTCTTAGCAAGAGGCATTTTGGGGACTGCCAGCATGATGCCAACTGGTGCCAGCTGTGGTGGCAGCTGCTGTGTGGGGTGGTGAAAGATTCAGGCTGTGCCACTGTCTGTGCACAGGTGAGGAGCTGAGAGGAGCCCTGGCTGTGCTGGAATGTCCCAAGCCATCCTCACTTTCAGGCTCACCCACCACAGCTGCAAAGCAGCAGGAGCAGCCCTGGCAGTGTCAAAGCTCTCCCACCAAGCCCCTGAGGTGCTGGTGCACCAGGATACACCCTGAGAATGAGGATGCCCCAAAACATCGACTGTGTAGTGGAGACAATTGAGAAACCACTTTGCTTGGACAGAAGTCAACTGATGGACATATGTGCAATGGAGGATTTGGAGTAAGCTTGTTTTTTTAAAAAAAATCCTACATAGCAGGCTTGTAATTACAGCAACACCGAGTCCTGATGGCTTTTCCAGGCCTGTTGACACGGGGCATGCTCTTACCCTTCTCCCAGCATGTCCATGCGGGACTGCGGTCGCCCTGCTGCAGCACAGGCTCATTCGCTCCTGCACAAACATCCTGGGGAGCCAAAACCGCCTTCAGAAAGGTGAGCAGCCAGCGCTGTGTAATTCACGGTGCTCCACAGCTCTCACACTGTGAGTCATGAGTTCCACGGCAGATATACAGCCATCGGCACCAATCTGCCTCGGAGACAAATGGAGCGGACAGTTGCAGCCCAAGTCAAGCTCCTGGGTGAGACGGGGCGAGGCAGCAATGAACAGTCATTGCACAGCATTGCAGAAGGGTTTACCCACAAACAGGGTGTCTCTTATCTCTTCCTACCCTGTGCTGGGGGCAGGGGCTGGTGCTGGATGCCACCAGCCTCTGTCCCTTCTTCAGCCACATCGCCTGAGTCTTGCACCTGGGTGCCCATGTCCAAACTCCTGTCCCTCTCAGCTCATCCTGCTCACAAGCTCGTTTGAACTGGTGGGGGAATGGTCTTCACACCAGGGCCTGTCTTCTGTTAAACATCTGCTGAGGTGCAAGCACTGTACTCACCCAAAAGAGTGGTGTGAATGAAGAAGAGGGTCACACCAGTCAACAGGATGAGAAAGGCCATCCCTGTGTGGCTGGCAAATTCTGTCTGAATTGACACTTTTTCCTAAGAAAACCTTTCTGGGCACAACCTCACAGGGAAGCTCAGAGCTTGTCCATGTCCCAAACAGTGGTGGGGTGCTGTGCTGCTGCCTCTTGAGCAGCAGCAGAACCACATGGCTGAGTGTTGGTTTGTCCCCCACCCTCGTGCCCTTCCCAGGATCAGCAAGAGCAGAAAAGGGGTTGGTAAGGCAGCGGTGGTGTTGGCGACTAGGGGAGGAGTTACATGGCAAAACCAGACCTCAGTGGCTCATGTGAAGGATGCCTTGTCCTTCCCTCCTTATCTGGCTGCATATAGAGGATATGGCATCCTGCACCTGGTCTGGCTCCTAATCTGTCCTCCTTCAGTTCAGGGTTAACCCAGCACCTTTGCTCCCTGCGGCTCACCCACGCACGGCTCTGACCTCCCCCAGTCCCATATTTCGCCATGCAAGGACAAGCCTGCGCTCGCTCCCAGCTCAGCTGACAGCCAGTGTGCCTCTCCCTGGGTGGTGGGAGTGGGGCTGCCAGGTGCCCCAGCCCCAGCTCCATCAGTGAAAGACCATGGCACTCAGGAGGTGCCAGTGCGGGGGCCCCAGGTCCCAGCCAACCACCTAGCTGGCCTTGTGGCATGCTAGTTGGACAGACACACAGACAGATGCTCATTGATGGTTTCACACAGGTGGAAGAGGGAAGACTCAAGTCTTGCTTGGGTAGGCTGGGATATTTAAAAAGCAGACCAAGAGGGGCCTCAAGATAAGGTAAGCTGCAAGCTTGCTCATGTCTACTATGTAAAACGGAGTGTGAAAACTCTGCTGTGGTGTTGGGGAGAAGAGACACAAATCTCTCTCCTCCTTTCTCCAAGAGAAATAAGTCTCCTTACCCCCAAGAGTCTGGTGCCGATTTATGAGGGTGTGATCTCCGCCTCCAAGGTCAGTTGTGGCACAGACACCTAATGTCTTGCTCCTGGGATCAAAGAAATGCAGCCATCAGCCACTTTCTCCCGATTTTCTCCTGGCTGCCCACCCTTCCCTGTGAACTGGGACACTGCAGTCACCCTACACCCCACATCCTCTGCAGGTCCCTCCTCTAATTGCAAGACAACCTGGATGCATCCAGGGCTCAGCCCCACCTCACACAGGGTCCCCTCTGCCCCCTGGCACAGGGGAAGCCAGGGCTGCTCACTGGGCATGAGAATGGCACAATTATAAGCCCCCACCACTAATTACGCTGAGCAAGGGTTTATCCACCAGTCTCAGATGTGTCATGGTAAAGGGTGAGTCCTTGTCACCAAACCGCTGCCTCACCCTCTTCAGTTCTTGCAAAAAACTAGAGAAGACTTTGGTTTTGCTTCACATCAGAACAAACTCAAAAGCTGAAACTTCTGAATATCTCATAAAAGAGAAATGCCATTTTCCAGCCAGGTCTACTTGCTGCTTAAGAAAACAAAACTGTCTCCACCACAAAAATACCAGCGTTGCAGTGGCATTTGTTCCAGCTGAAATGTAAAGCACGCCAGCTCCTCTTCTCCTTTCACATTACTGCTTGAGTATTCCTTAGACTTGTGTTTTGTAGCATTAAGGGGCTTTTGATTTGTGCATGTTATTGAAAATCTCAGCAAGGAACCAAAGTAACAATTATCCACCCCACGGTCTGGTGATTCATGAGAGACTCTGATGAACACAGTGATGCCATGTAACTAGTATGAGCTATCGGTGAGGAACAACCATAAAGAACATCTGCTCGGGTCAATTATGGAAGAACAGCATCTAACAGGATGTGTCCAGATGCATCCTGGAGACTGAGACACCAGGTGATTTAATTATCTCTTGAGGTAATACACAGCCGGTTACTACTTTCACATGCGCATTACTGAAAAATTCATCACCAATCTGACATTGGTGGGTAGCACTTCTCTAATAGAAGCAGCTCCGTGTCTGGGGCAAAGAGAGACCTTCTCAGGTCAGCGATGTTCTTTTCTCCCTGTTGACATCAAGAGATGACAGACCAGACCCCCCAGTTGAAACAAAGTGAATGGATGGAGATAGCTCTATCTTTTTACTGTATGATACACAGGAACTGCCCTACACTTTGTAAAAGCCAAGATGACACCTGCTTTAACACTGACATGTTTGTGATGCTGCCAATAAACTAAAAAACCTTTCTGCGGCTTAACCAGGCAGTCTACCATAACAGTCAGTCCTACCCATGTTTGTCACTATGATTCTCTAATCAGAGATATCATAGATATGAACTCTTTTCAGAGGGTTGTTTAGGGTTTTTTTGCTATCACTCATAAACAAAGAATAAGCTTTCAATTCTATTAAATGCATTAATTTTTGTCTGACTCCCTCTCCCCTGAAGAAAGCAACTGCTCTCGAGCCTTTTTCTGTTCTTGCTGCAAGCCACATGCTGGAAGCGTGCCTGGTAGGTCTGAGCAAGTTGGCGGCACCTTTTTCTAGGGCATGGAACAATCCCATGGCTCTTCCCCAAAAGATGGTGTGACAGAGGCTGCCCTTTTCCCTCCTTCCAGTAGCCACTTATCCCAAGTTCCACCCCCCGCAAAATGATGGCACTCCTTGATTCCCTCCATATCTCAGTCCCTTCTCTCCCCACCAAGCAGGCAGGGTGCCCTGCAAACCCACCTTCTACTCCCCTATGGGGACAGTGAACCACATCGGATGTACAGCTTGGGTTATCTGAGAAGCCAAGAATTAGGCTTTTCTTCCAAGGTTTTTTCATTGCATATGTGTCCTGGATGGGAACTGAAGGAGACGAAATCTACCTCTTTCCCCCTATGAGCAAGTTGTGACAGCTCATTCTTGGCTGTCTGCCACTTGGGCTGTGCCAGTGGGGTTTCCACTGCTGGTTTTTTTCCCAGGCACTGGAGCCTGCACACCAGCCTCCACAGTTTTCTGAAGGGCTGTCATTTGTGTCAGCAGTGGCCATGATACATGAAGGTCGCAGGGCTGCTGCCCACCCATGGAAGAGCCTCGTCCACCCAACACTTGCACACAAGAGGGTCAGCAGCAGCTCCCGCAGCCCCTGCACCCACACTGCTGCCTCTCAATTGCCAGGGAAATGGATATTTCCCTGAAAAATGTCAATTAATCCTTTTTTTTTTTTTTTCATTTTGGGAATATACCACTTTCAACAAAACTTCTGCCAGGAAAAGTTTCTTAGTCCACATGTGGAAAAGCCACCTTGGAGGCACCAGCAGCCAGCAGTTAGGGCAGGGCAACTGTGGCACCTCAGATGGCCTATTTCAAATGCAGATCTCAGACCTGAGCTTCCTACATCCTTAACCATTTGGTTATGGTCTTGGGCTCTAACTCTTTCCCCAACAGAATCAATAAATCAAAAAATATAAAGATGAGGTTTGGTTCTCCTGCAAAGTTGGGGGAAAAGGATAAAGCTAGAAGAGTGTTTCTTCCCAGCCATAGCTCAGGCCGTTTTACTCCTAGGGAATGTTCTCCACATGTTTCCCACGATGTCTGCATGTCCTGAGCCAAGATTGCACCATCCATGCTGCTGCTGCTCTCTGCCACTCGGCTCCAGGAAACAAGAACTGCTACAGGCTTCAGCAGGTGTTTAACAGCCTGCGGCCAGACTGAAATGCAGAGGTGATGGTTGTCCTGTGCTAATGTGGCTCAAGCCTTCTGCTCACTCATGTCTTGCCCAGGCAGCAAAACACTACGTGTGGCTGTGACTGTGATAGCACCAGACAAGTCTATCCTCACAAACAGCAATACCCCACTGAAACATGTTCATGTCAAAACTCCTATTCCTCTCAGCTGGTTGTGTTCGCTTGTTCTTCTGAACTGGTGGGGGAAGGGTCTTCACACCAGGGTCTATCTTCTGCTAAACATGTGCCCAGCTGCAAGCACTGCACTCCTCCAGAAGAGTGTGGTGAGACAGGGTGACACCAGGCAACGGGATGAGAAAGGCCACCCCCCCTGTGGTTGGCAAATTCTGTCTGAAAACAGACAGCAGCTCAGGGAGGAGCTGGCTGGGAGCTTGTCCATGTCCCAAACCCTGGTGGGGTGCTGCACCACTGACTCTCTGGGGCAGGAAGGGAAGGAGGGGGGTGGACAGGAAAGGGGGGGGTGGGGGGGGAGGGTGCCACCATTCCCGCATTTTTGTGAAATGAGCCCTTTGTTTCCCTTGTTTTCCTTTACTGGCACCCAAAGTAGAAACAGTCATCTCCAGTCCCATCCAACATTCTGTTTTGAACAGAACTTTCTCTTCTCTCCTTTGCTGTTTTAATGACAAAACCAACAACAAGAAAAGTAACATCCATTCAAATCCACACTGGAGTGGGTTTTCTTTCCTCCTCCAATGTGACAGTTCAACAGCCAAACCAAACATAGCCATCCTTACGCCTGCTGTCCAGTCACCACTGGATCAATAAATAACACCGCTCCATTTCCAGCTTACCTTGAGAGGTGTCTCCTTAACCTGTCGACTGCATCCAGCTCCACTGATGTGAGGTTGCCCAGCCCCAGTGTCTCCTTCCCCCTGAGCTGTGGCACTGCTCCACCTGCACAGCAATGGCTCAGGGGTCTGCATTATGAAAACAGACACTGGGCGGCATTGCTTGGGACAGGATTCAAATCTATGTGGTGGTGGAGTTATTCCTGGCTCACGTCGGTGTGTGTGGGCACAGGGCTCGGTGCAGGGAGCTAACATGAGCCTTTGACATCACTGGTTAAATTTAGGGGATTGGCACAGTCCTAAAATGGTCTGGAGGAAAGTTACTGCAAGGCTGACAGGAGAGAGACAGCACCCTGCAACCACCTCCCACCCAAGCACAGAACAGGGGATGGAGCCAGGAGTTTCTGCGCCAGTCCCACTTCTATGCCACGTCACCCCTTCAAAAATAACCCCCCAGCAAGGTGTGCTGTGCTTTGCTGCAGCACAAAAGCAGATAGTCTCTCTGGGATTGCCCATGACAGGGCCGAGGGGACCCCTCCTGAAATCACACAGCCTCATGGAGCCACTGGTCCTGCTCTGCTGGTCAGGGTGGAAGGTTGTGGGGTGATAGAGATGCTCCCCAGGTGGCAGTGATGTGAGAGGGGAGGTGATACCGAGCAAGTCCCAGCCCATGGACTCCCCCAACAGCCTCCTGCAGCCACTGTTTCCCCTCCCCAGGAGATGTTGCAGCTCTCACCGACCAGCCCAGCCCCGAGAGGAGTGTACCTCCAAAGAAAAGGAATGGGAAACAGTCACTAAAGAGGCAGGTCCCCACAAAAGATGAAGAGGAAACTCTAAAATCCAAGAAGACTCTCTGAATCCCAACTCTGTCTGCTGTTTGTAGAGGTGAGTGGAAGCTGAAGCTGTGTAATTGTAGTTTAGGTTGGTTTGTGCAACCTCAGTACTTACAGAAGATGGCTTCTACACTTTATGGTGTCTTTCATGGACATTTTATTCTTTTCTCTTGATTCTTTGTTTATTCTTGCAAAGCACTCCCTAATCTTTGTGTGAAGAACATACTATTTCAATAAAACCTTTGAATTTTCATGTACCTTCTGTATGAAGATCGTGGGACACCCACGTTTGACATGACCAGAAGCAGCAGCTCTCTTTTTCTGAGTGTACCATCTTGCATGAGCAACTGCCTTGTTTTGCTGCAGCCGTGTGGCACCTGAATAATGGAGACTAGGACATTTCGGGTGTGAAGAAAGAGCCATCTGCTTGCTTTCCTGAAGGAATAGCTCTGCAGCCACCAAACAGTCGGTGAAACAGCAGCCACGGGAAGCAACTAATTCCAAACCAGACTGTGAGAAACAAAATAACCCTTAATTGCTTTCTCAGTACTTGTCCCTAGCTTGTATTAACACCAAAAGGCAGTGGAGCCGAGCAGGCTGACGGCCCTCAAGTCCAGCCTCTTGTTTCTGACGTTAGTGATGCCTAAAAGTACACTAAAGGTAAACTGGCCAACAAGTTGTAGAGCTTGTTATTAGTGTAATGAAATTTTCTTCATATCTTAATCAAATTTATTGGATGTGTGGAAGGGCTGCTGACAGCATTTCCAAATTTCTCTGTCTTGAGGAAAATCATCATCATAGCTTCAGCCTGTGAAGCTCCTCCATGTCCATGGGATGTGGGGGGCTCAAGTTCAGGGTATTCCCTCCACAGCCAAGCCCAAATGGGCCCTTATCACCACTGTGCAGAGGAATAATAAGATCACTACATCAGGGCATGATGGGTTTCTCAAAAATCTGGAATAGTTTTCACTGCAAAATTCAAATACCTTTCACAGAAAAGCCCATGTTTCACTTTTGGGGTACAAACACCTGACATCTTCAAGGATCAGGTACCATCACTCTCATTTTATTTCCAACATTGCTATTTGTGCATATAGACATTAATTTACCTATTTCACAACCACCTTTTACTGTGCATCATCCCCCAGGTTTTCACAGTCTGTGACCGCTGAGGACATTTGCTGCAATTTGACTCTCCAGCTAATGAGCAAGATGCAGTGTTGTTCTCAGATCAGTCATTCTTCTGCACTCTTTTGTTCCTCCTTTGATTAATGTATTCTCTTTGATGCCGCTCACGCTCAGGGACACATTGCAAGTGTCTTCATCTTCCTACCTCCTACTGCAGTCACTGGAGGTCATCAGCCATTTTCACTTGCCCAATTACCTCTGCAGAAGAGGACCTGATTCTACCTCACAGCTTTTATGTTGAAGTGCTTGAACTTAATGAGGTTGATGGTGATTAGTGTGGATCCAAGCACTCGTGAAGAACAATGGAGGTTATTTACATAAAAAGTACTCATTAAGTTATACTAGAACCAGAAGATGGCTGGAGCAGAGCTCCTGGGCCATTATACTCCATTGCCGTCTGCAACAAGAAATCACATTATGAGACTGTGCTAAACCAACCAAGGTATATCTCACAGCTAGTTTCATCCTCTGTATCCATTTTTCCCATTAGAAGGATGTTCTCACCTTTTGATGGTTAAAGATGTTCTTCTCATTTCCAACCTAAATATATTCATGGCCAGTTGATGTCCATTTGTTCTTAAGCCTATGTCCTCCTTTAGTTTAAATAGTTCAGTTCCATCCCTTTTTCTAACCTAGGAATCTATTTTTAAAAGAGCAGTCACAACCCATATATACAGCACTGAGCTGTATTATACATTTTGGCTGGTATATAGTGGCCCCCTAAGGCTGTGACATACAAACATTCATTTGCTTAATTTTATTCTAGCATGTAGCCCTATTAAAATTGAAGGGACTACTCAGAAATAAATGAAGCATAACTGCAGGAAAATTGGTTGTGTAATTAACTGCATCGATATGTATTCTGCATCTGTCTGTGCTGCTTTTCAAAAGGATTATAATATGTATTTTCTGTCAACAGAAACAAATACCCTTTAATTTGTCTTCTTTCATTATGAAATTACAGAGCTCTATGAAAAATTAATAAAATTACTTAGGTTTAAAAGATGTTACAAGCATATCTAAAGCTGTAGTGCTGTCTTAATAATCTTGTCTTAGGAGTAATACAAAAGCAAACCCAACGCCTTTCATCCAGCAAAACCCTTCATCCAACAAGATGTAGAAGAAAGCCAAGGATACAGTTCCTTATTGCTCAGTATGTAGTGCTCTGTCATTTCTGATTACTAGATATGGATTTTACATGCAATTTATTAATAAAAAAGCTAGGAAAACTTTAGCCAAGTTAACATAACATCACCCATAAAAGTAGAGTGTACACCATTTTTACCTACACATGGATTAGTGTGTAGCTAACAAAAATGCATTTATTGAGTGATAGAGCAACCAACACCTCCCACCAGCTTCACTGGCACAGTACCTGGGCACAAAACTAAATTGTTATGCCACATGCCAATAAACTTTCAATACAGAAATACCTTTTTCAGATAAAAGTGCTTTGCTATTTTTACCAACATAAATTCCTAGCTCTGAGTACACAAGCACAGACTCAGCCTGTAGTAACTGGCAATATGAATTACACATGGCGCAGCACAGCAGCTTCTCCCATCAACCACCCAGTGGTTTCAGTGGAGAAAATTAGTCTGTCTGGTGCAACCATTCTGAGTTCTTTGCTCTTTTAGCAAGTATTCTGGAAAATAAAGTGAGCTTCATCTCCTTCCATGTCAGTCCATTTGAATTCTCTGTGTGTGTATGTATATACATACAGATATATATATATATATATATATGCAGGGCTAGACAGCCAGTTCCCAGTTAGTCACCCTGGTTCAGGTGTCAGCCCTGTGAAGCTGCACCAACACTGCACGAATAGTCTGATCAAACAGTGTTTGAAGTCCCATCCTCAGAGTCTACTCTGGGAGTCACGCTCCTTATTTTATCCAAGATCAGAGAACTTCTGGGTTTTTATTTGTTTGGCACATGTGTAAGTCAGCTTTGAGCTAACTTCCCCTGCACTTCTGTCCAATGCTTTCAGCAGTGCACCTGCAACTACGGAAACAGTCCCAGGTTCTCGACCTGCTAGCAAATCCCTGCATTTCTAGCCCATAAAATAGTTTCTGTATTCCCAAAAGGCCTTATTTTCCCTTCTTTTTAAGTAGTTTTTGTTAACAGTGACCTGCTTTAACAGAATACAGTGAGCATTTCCAGAGGATGAGTCAGACAACCAGCCTACCAGCTTTCCTAAAACAGATGAATCTCCCTCCAGAGGTACCCATTCTTCTCCACTGATGACAAAGAAAGCCTAAAGCAATTACTTCAGACCTGGATATCTGATGTCTGAATGTCCTAAAGAAGGCAGATGATTCCCACCCAAAATGGATCTACAACTGCAAACCACTTTCAAAGCTTTCTAATCTGGAAGGGTTGCATGGATGAGATTAGTTTCACCTGATTTAAGATGTAAAATTCACCCCACATGAACGGAGGTGCCTACTTTCAGGATGAGATGAATCACACCAAATTCCTGACTCGGGATGGGCTGTTTCACTCTCAAAAGCTGCGTCCCTCTCTCACTTCACTGACACCAGCACTCAGATGACCAGTTTAGCTGAGCCATAGCTGGTAGAAGAAGGCCACTCCCGGCAGTCCCCGTGCTCCAGGAGGGCTGGAGCTGGGGCACCTACAGTCAGCTTTGGTTGATATTTCTTGTGTTTAAACGTTGGCATCTTCTAAATTCTTTCAGTTTCTTAAACTTTAGGCAGATTTCCATCCTATGCCCACTGACATATTTGCAAAGCTAAATTAAGCATGCAAATCACTCTCTCATGTCTGCTAGGTGAAGCTTGCTGATGAGCTATAAGGGTTTTCTCAGGAAGAGATGGTGTTCTACAAACTTCATTTGCTCCTGGCATTTTAGATGCTCTGTGTTTTCCCTTTGGGTATTTCCTCAGTCTGTTTTTACTGCTGGTGTGTTCAGGCAGACTGATGTGTTGGTTGAGCATGGCAGAGGGATGCTCCATGCGGTAGAGCCATCTGCACCAGGCAGCAGTTGGCTCCAGAGAGAAATGCTTCCCTACAGACTGGTGTGAGAAAAATTATGTTCCTTTGCCTGCCATTAAACCAAACTATCACATATTCAGTTGAGTCATCCACAAACCTCTAAAGAACCAAGTAGGAGACTGTGGCTATTCACTGGACTGCAGTTAGCAGGTGATTTTAGTAAATCTGAAGTAATCTGCTGCTGATTTTTTGGGTGGAAGACAGCATTTCTTTCTGTATCATAGCTGTGTCTAGTCTCACACACACACACACACATGCATTTTGCCCTCTTTCTCCATTCTCCAATTCTTTTCTTTGCACTTTGCAGTGATACCAGTTTCAGTTCAGAAACACTTCACTGTTTCTCAGCTTCAGAGTTGACTTTCTTTACAGCTCCATGACTGCAGGGACCATACCATTTTTTCCTGCCCTTTACTTTGGAGCGTAATTAAGGGCTGCTTCAAACACAGGAGCTGCAGATCTGTAGCTTGGCTGCAAACAGGTGACCTCCTCTGAAGAGACCACATGGGCAAGTGCCCTGCTTTGAGCACAGCCTCCTACATCTGCTGGCTGGGACCTGCATGCAGATGTCCTCGGCTACTTGAACCAAAACAGGTCAGATTGGCAAAGTTCTACTATTCAACCCACCTAAATCTAAATAAACTAAAAATTATTGTGGACCCTCAGATTATATTACAGCCACTTTTGTCAGAGGTATGCACACTCAGGGTTGCACCAGTTTAATTAAACCAGCGCAATGCTGTATGTTTAAGTACGTACATCTTTCAGTGTAGTACTGAACCTTTGACATGACACAGCTGGGTCCATACTTGGTTTAACTTGGTTTAACAGAGTCAAAACCAGATCACTCTTGTAAAATTTAGAGTAAATATCGTGGGGCTCATTCTCTTCTGGTTTACTCTGGTAGTTATAATGCAGGCGTTACTCCATTGACTCCAGTCATGCTTCTTCTAAACATGATGGGGAAGGGAGGAGGACTTGCACACGCTTTGTTTCTTGTCTGGTTGAAGATACAATTGCTAAAGCAAAATTGGTTTGTGTTTTGATTTCCCAGAACTCATAAAAACAAAGTGGGCAGCTGAGATCAGCATGATGAGTTAGACAGGCAAATCATTTGGGAATGGTGCTGAATGTGAAGAATAATTTTGCATTATTATGATATTCATTGCTCTCTGGAGAATCTGAGACAGAAACCTGAAGAAATTGGCCTTAATTCCTCTACCCTGCTGTTTGATAGAGAGAGGAAAAATTCCTACTGACCAGAAATGGGAATGAAGAAAAGATATTTTTATTAAGTGTCTGTACACTTGCTGCTTTTGGAATTAGAAAACATTTTACCTTAAGCGCTCATACGTGCAAAAAAAACACGAGCAGAAAGCCAACACAGCATGTTCTAATACAAAATGAAATATGACCTTTTAAGGAACCTTAGGCTTCTGAAGAGTAAATGTTAAATCTATATATAATTCAAAGTATATTGGCTAAATTAGACACTGGATTCAAACCTGTCCTGAATAAAACCATCCCCACAGTCTGTTTTTTACTTTATTTATTCTCTGTGGTTAAAAAAAAAAAAAAGGCTTTTGAAATTTTACTGTTATTAACCAGTTTACTGCATGGGGAAACCTGTTGTCAGAAGAAGAGTGGCTGCCATGCCCGTGCCCGCACGCAACTGCAACAGCAGCAGTGTTCAAGGGCTCGATCCCAGCAGGAGTGAGGGTCCCTAGAAGTCAGATGTTGCTGGACCCAGGTCTTGGCCTGGGACTGCCAGGGCTGAGCCCAGAGCCCCACATGGGCCTTCAGGCCATGGATAAAATGCAAGGTGAGATATTGCAAGGTGACCTTCATCTCCTGGTCCTCACCACCTCTGCGAGTTAGCTTTTTACTGTAAAAGTAGGTTCTTTCAAAAAAAATACAAAGTATTGCATACTGATGCTTGAAGATCCCATAGCTTTCCTTGATCCATAAATTATTATGCTGCAATGTTATCAGGGAATGAAAACATTGAGTCAAACCCAGTTTTATCCTGTTAAAACTCCCACTCACTCTTATTTTGAAATGAATTTACTTATTTTGAAAGGAATTCTTTTGAAAATAATTTGAAAAGAAAGAACACAAGTTCAAGTATCACCTTTATATAAAGTATACATGTTTAATAGCCCCATCACATTGATTTAAAGAACTTCTGATCCAACTGGGTATGGCAAGACACTAAGAACTGAAATAAATTTGGATATTGAGAGATCTCTTATATATTAATAAAGACAAGTATTCCCTGGCCTTGACAGTTCTTCCTGCTCTCAAAAAAATAAACTCATATGATACTTTTCCCTTCACTTCTTCTTGAATGTAATTTCCAGAAAGTTTTCTTACTGTTTAAGAGCATGTTGGCTGTTCATGTGCCAGTATTTAAACTCACAGTCACATATGGCTCAGTTCTTCTATAACCACCTTGTGGATAAGAGCTGGGGAAAGAGCTTGGCCCAGCATGTGGATAAAACACAGGGAGATTGTTGAATACAAAAACAGCTACTGCAAAAACAGCAGAAGTAGACAAATACTGGATGCCAGCATCTGCCAATCTATAAATAAAATGACCAACTTGTTAGCTTCCTAATATTTCAAATATAAACAGGAAATCCACAAAATACTGTCATTTGAAATGTGTGACATGATCTTTTTAGCTCCTTGGACTCATCACCTGAATAGCAATGCTTAGCGTACAGAAAATTCAAACCACAGTAGGAGCGTTATTTGGTGCCATATTTGCACGGCCAAATGCTGTGCTTTCAATGTGGAAACAGTTTGGACAGAAACTCACTGGTGTCCAGCAAGGATGGACTGGAAATATATAAACTCCATGCAAAAAAGGCTTAGTCCTAGTTCACCATTACAAATTATGTCTTTTGGGAGCCAAATCTGCACTGTAGTCACTGCCTGAGCATAGTTGTCCTTCAAGTAACCATGGTGGGGAGACAGCAAGAATACTCTCCTGAGTTGTTAAAACTGAGCCCAGAGCAAGGCCTGGAGCATTTCCTCCATTTCCAGCTGTTTTGCTGATTAAGGATACCAGTTAAACTCGGACACCAGAGTGAAAAGAGCAGGTGTATTTTACTAGTGATAACTAAATAATGTAACAGAGTAATACAGAAAACATGCACTAAGAAAAGGCAGAATAATGCACCTAAAGCAACAAATAGGAAAATACAGGGTAATGCACCAAATCATTACTACACGAGAGAGAGAATAGTGATTAAGAAAGATCCATCACCACTTGCACCCGTTACCATCATCCAGACCCGCAGGCACTGGGGAGCCCTGGTTACAGCGAGGATTTGGAGAGCCTGTCCCGGCAAGTGGGAAATCCTACGCGGTGCGTCCACCCAAAGTCGCTGTGAGCGGGTCCAGCTTTATATACCCAAAAATCAGCAAGCCAGAATAGCTGGCACCTTTGTTTTGAGTGGAAAATTTCTGGTTTCATTCTCCTGTTGGATTCCACCCAAAGCCTGGCCAGGGCTCGGGGTGGGGGAGACCAAGGGAGTTTCTAACAAGGCCAAATACTTGGGTTCTCAGCCTTGAACAAGGCTGCGAAAGGAAAGTTGGATACATTCTCTCAGCATTTCATCCTCACTACTGATTATATTCTGTCTAAGCTGCATCTTTCACTGGTGAGCTTACATACTTTGTTACTGACTACATGCTAAGTGAGCAGCTTCGGCTTGGGGCCTGTTGTTCAGACTTCAGTACTTCAACACTTCAGCACTTTTTACATCAGCATAAGTGGGTTGTTATAACTTAGTACAATACCTACTAGCACAATGGTTATCAGTTATAAAATATACAGGAGTCATCTATAGGTCAACTCTGGCTTGGTCCAAGCCTTAGCACTTCACCAGCCCACGTGTCAGTGTGTTTTAATGTATTCATCTGTTCCTACGCTGCACTATGTCGACATTAGAGTTCATTTTCCAAAACATTTGTGCCAATGCCTGTTTCCTTACCATGATTACCTCAATATCAATATTAACAACAGAATGAGCTCAGAAAAAGATTCAATGTGATATATTTTTAGTAATCCAACATGAATATTATGTATCAGAAATACTCCTATGATGCAATGAAACTTTATTTCTTAAAGAACCATTTGAGATCTCTTGTAAACAGACAGTAAAAAGATTCTGTAAATGGAGAATCAACCTTGAAAAGGAACCCAGAAGTTAAATGTGTGTGCCTTCAGAGTAAGACATTGTCTATTTATGCCCCACATCTTAGGGCATTAGTGAGGGGTTTGCCCCTGAACACCAGGATGTGAATTTAAATATTATAATTCCTGATGCTGTGCTACACCAGGCACACAAAGACCTTAGCTGTCTTAATTCAGAGAACAAATTATTCCTCATTTTAGATATAAACCCAAATATTTTCCCCTCTCTAATGAAAGAGAGAGTTGGAGCAAGACTGTATTGATAGCCTTGAGAATCCAGTGAAATTTCTGAAAATCATTTTTACGGTGTGAGATTATTCCCTTTGCTAAACAGAGAAGCCAGTCAGGCAGCTCCAGATTTGGCTCCCCATGGCTGCTCTGCCCCCTGTTAGTGGGCATGGGGTGCTCACAAGCCAACTAGACTCTGTGAAAGAAACATTTAAGAAAAGTAAATGGTCATTTCTTATCTGCATGACTGCTTATTTTTTTCCTTTGTTCTGAGAGAGACAAGCCCCAGGGACATACCATTCCTGTACACAGTGCTGTAGCAGGATTGCTCTCCCCATTGCACAGGCCACCCAAGGTCACATTATGCATGTTCAGCCAGAGGCTGGATTTCACTATGAAAACTATATTGTTGGTGACATGATATATAATTGGTGGAAGGAAAGCCATTTTTTACCATTTTTGGACTAAACATGCATAAAGTTCCTTAAAAGTCAGCTGAGGAGCAGATTGCACCTTCAGGGCTCTTCTTTCCACTAACACAATAATTGGATGCTCTTGGAGGCTGTTGCTTCTCCCTTCCTGAGCTCTTCCTTGTCCCACTCAGGCTAACCTGCCTTCCTCGTCTGTCTGCCCCCACCAGGCCCAAATCAGGGCTGGCAGCAAAGCACCACCCTGTTGTGGTTCCTGTCGTGGTGTCCCGGTGAGACGATGTGGAGTGATGTCTGGTGAGACGCCTGCTCTCATGCCTGCTGAGATGCACTGGTGGGATGCCTGCGGTGATGCCTGCTGTGCTACCTGCTGGGGTGATACCTGGTGGGATGCCTGCGGTGATGCGCAGGGACACCGTGGTGGGATGCCTTCTACATTTAGTCATCTTTCAAGACAAGTAAGACCAAGCATTTAAATCTTTGTAACTTTTTTCTTTCACAGAGTGCACATGTGTGTGTGTTGTGTGAAGATATGCAAACATAGTTAAATATTTGTTTTTACAGGGTCTGTCTTGTTCCAGAAGAAATGGTCCCAGACGGCCCAGGCTCCAAAGCCATGCTTCCAGCCAGCCCTCACCAAGGATTTCAGTCTCCCCTGAATGTTAACAGAGAAAGAGCAGCTATCAGCTGTTAGACCCTCTTCTGCAACCACCAGCGATGCTCTTCACAGCCAGCAGCCCTGACACAGGCACACTAACAACATGTTCAGACCACAAGCACTCTTAGCAGTTTTTCAGCATCTGCAAACTTTCTGGGAAGACTTTGCAATGCCTGGCAATGTCCCCTATGCCCCTGAGGACCTCCAGGCAACTCCAGCAAGGGAAAGACTTCCCTGTGCCCAATGCCAGCGTGGGCAGAACATCCTGTCCCATACCCCAGGTGAACCCTCCTATTCACCAGGAACTGCATGGAGAAAGTTGCATTTTGCTCAGCTCCCCCAGGGCTCCCCTTGGGCACCAGAAAGGAGCTTCTACACAGGCAGCACTGCCCGTGCCCGCTGAATCCTCGCAGTGGCAGGTGGAAGAGCATTTCGTGTACATGAGCATGGAATTGCTTAGATGCAGTGGCTGCATATGCAGAGAATGGTCACAGTGTCACACACATCAAGTGCCTCTGTCTCTGCTGTTAGCTCCACATTCACCTACCCTGTCTCTTGACTCCTAGCTCAGATACCTATATGAGATGTGTGGCAACCCTCTTGTTTATATTCTGGGAAAGTCTTTCTTCTCAGGGACTCCTTCAATTCTGATTTCAAGTGTTATGAAATATCCAAATGCAGACTTTTTCTGTGTATGATTTCAGAGTATATTATCTGTTGCAATACCTATTTAATATAGTTTCTTGGCCATTAAAGTTATTACTACACTTCACTCTAAAATTGTGTTGGCAGCAACACAGAACCACTGTGAGAAACTGTGGAATCAGATTTATGTGAATTACTTTAAGAGAAGTTCTACAGTTGTATTTTTCTCTTCCAGGAGGGATATGTATTAGGAATTACCTTTAAAATCTAAGACTACATGGGTGAAATTGGTCTATATGCAATGTCTTCTATTTTTAATGAACTGTGGTCGTTCTAAAGCAATAAAAAAGTTAACATGGATTGCTATGCAGCCTTTGCAATGTAACTAATGACTCTGTCAGCAAGTTCCATATTGGAATTTAATATATATCTGTAATTTTAGAACTATGAGAATTTCTGTAAAATAGTTAGGGCAAGGCAAATTTTATTAGATGAAGAAATGCTAAATATAGTCATGTACTTGTTCATTCAGTCCAGGTATATGGCGTGGGTTTGAATTGAATATTTTCTCAAAATGCTGAGTGATGGCAGAAACCCTCTGAACAACCTTACTTCCCCTTAGCTTGGCTGTCTTCACTGGGCTATATGCAGATGCCAAACATTTGCTCAGCACGATGTAAATCTCTGTTTACCATTCAGGGTACATGGAAGGAACCAGGGGATGCATTTCTCCCAGACCACAGCTGTGACACTTTGGGTCTTGAAACAATGGAGAAAACAAAAGCACACATATCCAGGTACTTACATATATCATATTTCCTAAATATAAGTGAATTTAAGCTCAGATTTATCTCACCTAAGGATGCACTTGAAGTCCTGCCCTAGGATCTCCATGCAGTCACTGAATGAGCTGAGCATCACTGAAGATGGGCTCAGTCCTTGTAAGATCTGGTGTCCTTCCTGGAGCTGCATCATCTTCTTCACTGTCTAATGGTGGAGCCTGCAGCAGTCACACAGCTCATGTAAGTACCTGAGCTATGTGTCAGGAGATGGGGAGGTAAACATGAAGCTAACAGCAGAGACAGAGGCACCCGATGTGTGTGACACCATGACTCTTCATTGCAAATGCAGCCTCTGCATCTAAGCAATTTGTTGAGCATGGGAGGAGAAAGACATCCACTGATATATAACTAAGCAGTGCCTCTCTACATCCAATTTCCTTATAGAAATAAGAAACATTAAAACTTTAGGTTTTGTCTATATATTTTCTGGGGAAAAAAAACAACTCACAGAGCAGGTAAGCGCTGAACCTGCTTAGGCTCCTAGACTGCGAAAAGAAAAAGAAGAAATCTCATATATCTGTCCTTGTGCTGAATCCTGCAGTGATATTTAGCATCTGGGGAACCTCAACACCCATGGCCATCTCTGGCTGATTTTACCATCGGGATAAAGAATAGAATGATTGTATAAAGTGTGTGAGATTATCCACTGTTACATATGACATTTAAAACATTCTCATCATTTAAGGTGATGCCATGCTCTCAGTTTATTAAAAATTGCTTCTCCATGCTCAGCAACAATGATGGGAGTTGTTTGTGGACAAAAAGAAGAAAATGTCTTCACATTTCTCCATCAGCACGGAAGGCGATGACACGTAACATACAGACCGGGAGGCCTGGGAGATCTGATTCCTGGTTAGGGCTCTAATCCTGGATCCCACAACTTCCAGATGAGTCATATCTCATCGTTCTGTTTAACCATCTGTGCTTCTCAATACCCATTCACACCTCAGCTGGCAGCACCCTGACAACTGCTAGCTGACAATTATTGTGACAATACCCAACACTAGGTCAATTAAAATGCAAATACACTTTTCTAAATAAAAAAACTCTTGAAAAGAAGATGCCCAGGGCTACAGAGATCAGTGTTAGCATGAGGAATTATGTTCAGTGTACTGCTGGTCTTCAGCACATGCTCTTAAAATCAAATCATGGCCTTACTATTGCTCATCCTTCTCATAAAAATGCTGGGCAGTCAATTAGTTAACATTTAAGTGTGTTTAAACCTCTTGATGAAAACTGCTCTATAAAGTGGAGTATGTCATGAGTGCCGGTTAAATATAGAAAGGACAACGTGTATATTTTCTACTGTGAGATCAACATTAAATTTGCATTATTTGAAACATAGATTAAGACTGTGACTGCCAATTAGTTGCAACACAGTAATGTTCATATGTGGCTTTCATCAAAAGTGCTTCACATTTTGTGAATTACAAAGAGATGAATTACGTAATGCTGCATTTTAGTGAGTCATTATCTGTATCTGACAGTTACAGAAAGTGAAGAGCAGAAAGCTAGACTGTCTGTGCAACCAAGTCATGGGAACTAAGTGTAATTTAAGCCGTTTCTTGATGATGGAAGTATTTACACTCTTACAGCAAGACTAAGTATTTTGCTGAATCTCTGTCCAAGTGACTAAATAAAGCATCAGAAACAAAGCTGTGGCTTTGTGCCAGGCTCCCGAGCGCAGCTTTGTGTGCCTGCCCTGAGTTGCACCAGTCCAGGGGACGAGGCCAGAACTAGCTGCTCAGGTTCAACCATTCGACCACCTCAGCTTGCATCATGTGGGGCAAGGGACTCACTTGAATGCATTCTCCTTTAAGGTAGACCACATCTGTCAAATATATTTGATTTAAAGATAGCTCATAGTGGAGGACTGATCATGACCCATAGCAAATTTTTTCAAAAAGTCAAATATGTTATTAAAATTATTTATTAATTATTAATAATGACCTCTCTCCTGAATCCATCTAGCTTTGACTTCATTCATCCACTGGATTTTGCTGTGACTTTATCTGATACACTGAAAAGTTCATAATCAAATTTGTTCCTCAAATAAACAGCTACAGGGATCAAAGCTGACTCTCAATTTTAACTTTGTTAAGCTAAGTAGATGAGCTCATTAAGGGTCTCACAATGAAGGTACTTTTCCCAATACTTCATTAAATCTGTGACTCACCCCTAAACTGTCCCAGTGTTAAATTGTTACTGAAACCTTCATGGCCCAAGGATTATCACAACAATGCCAAATTAGGAGGTACAATAACTCATCTACTCCTACTTGATATTTTCCTGCCTGCCTGCATTTCCCCTGGTAGCATTAGGCTTTTCCATAGCATGAGAGGAAAAATCAGGCTGGAGGTTGGCTCCAAGATCAGCCCCAGATGCTCAGAGCTTTACTCAGTTGGGTCTTGAAAGTCTCCAGGAAGAGAGGCTGCAGAGCCTCTCTCAGCAGCTGGGTGAGTGTCGTCATGGGGAAAAAGTTTCTCCTTATGCCCATCCAAACCTCTCACATTTTAGCTTGTGCCCATTGCCTCTCGTCCTCCTGCCCTGCACTGCCGTGCAGAGCCCAGCTCCGGCTCCTCTATGCCCTCCCCGTAGGCCTTGGGGTTGCCCTCGGGTTCCCCCAAAGCCACACGCTTTCGGGCAGGTGCAAAGCCCCATGCTGCATAACCAGGCTCACCAGATGAGTCACTGTCTCTTGTTCTTCAGTGAGAATTTGGCCATGGTCAGAGGTAATCTGGGCTGCCCAGCATCCACAGGCTGTCCTCCCTCCTCTTTTACCCATTTCCTGAAGTTTGGGTCAGCTGCAAGTGTTACCAGTAAGGATTTTGCCATCTTCCAGTTCAGTGATGATCTGATTTGTTTGAGGCAGTCCAAGTAGAAATTAAACCTCAGACTGCCCTAATAAGGAAGGCAGACACTGCGATAATAGCAGCAGTGTTAGCAAAGCCTTACCTCATGATGCCGGAATTAGGGTGGGCCACCAATCCCATTACCCAGCTTTCTGTGTTGATGGGGTCTTTACTGGCATCGGTTACCAAGAGTGATGTGAACTATGAAATAACATATTTAAATTTGGAGTGATTTAGTGCTAATTTGGTTTTGATGAGCTGCTACTGCATTATTACATTTTATACACTATGATTTTTATAATGCCTGATGCCACTTCCTGCACCTTGCACACAATCCCCTTCATGCTGTTAGAGGCTTTGAAGAAAATTATTGGGTTTATGGCTATAACCAAGGTGGAAATTTGGCCTGTACTGGAGTGGGCCTCTGACATCCCCATGCACAGAAGTCAAACCAAATGGGCAGATTCCAATAATGAGGCTAATAAAGAGTGATGGGTCACTTCAAATCAAATGGTGTGATCCAGTTTATACTGGTGTTTGGACTTCTACAGTGTTGACAAACCTTTCTTTAATAATTAAGATAGGGAGAAAAACAGTAAAGAAAGCCAGATTTACTGTTGATGTGTCAATAACATAGGGGCAAGCTTTTCATATTACTAATACATTGATAAATGTACAATATTGTATAAATAATTGTCTAATTTTCTAACTAAGAATCTGCTTATTTTTGAAGACCAAGAAACATTTTAATGTATGGCTAATTCACCCTCAAGTGACCAATTAGAAAAGGAGATAGAATTAATTTCTGATCTATTGATGAATGGAAAAAGCTAATTATTTTTATAGTATTCTCTCATGTCAGGTACTTCACGTGACCTGGCTGAAACACCCCACATGCAGTCCCTTCTAGCTTCAAGCCCTGCAGTACCAAAGTGGCAGCAGGACACGGGGTGACCCCAGGGGACAGGCACCTGGCACTGGCTCTGGTACTGCACCAGGGTCCGGTCTACCTGCTAAAACCTCCTACATCGCTTGGCAGATCACCACGCCTCTGGGTCCTACATGAAGAAAAGGCTAAAATATTTCCAACACCCACTTTGCAGAGGAAGAGGTTGTTTCTGACTTGGTCTTCCTACTTGCACAGGAGGACAGTGTCCCTGGCCAGGTAGTCCTGGGGGTAAACACTCCCTGCTCTCTGCTCTGCCCCCTGACACATGCCCCTTCCTACTCTTTACACTGATAGTCTCCAATGCCTTCAGTTTTATTATTCAAGCAATATTATAGTTAGATCCACATATAAATTTCACAACTCCCACATTCCTCCCCAGGAGACATGGAGGTGGTAGTGCCGCGTTCCACTTCCACACATCTCCTCATGCTTGAGGTTTTTTTCACTTTTTCAAACATAGTTTTTCCCATGAAACGGGAAGAATTTATGAAGTCTGACTGACCTGTTTGTCCTGCAAACTTCTTTTTCATACAAGATGATACATGGAAAATGAGATCTGTATAACAGGGCTGAAGATATCTGCCTAAATGGACCGTGCTGAATAAACTGATGACTCAGCTCCAGGCCAAATCCTGCCAGGATCAAGCAAGCTGAAGCACTGGAGGGTGAGACCCCCATGATGGCAACATTTTCAGGCCACAGAGCAAACACAACATGCTCACTTTAGCCCTGTTCTGGGGAGAAAATAAAGCAAATATACTTCATTAAAAGAAGTGTATCAGGACAGGGTGTTACTGTAGCTGCCACCCCTGCACCTACTGACTGTACTTCCACTCCACTCCCTCCACAGCCTCTTCATGTCTACTCTAAAAAAATAAAGAAATGACTGTGCCTTGCACACATATGCCTTATACAGCTTTCAACCAGCTACTACAAATGCCAGTCACAGCCTAGCCATGGGCACAAAGCCTCCAGTGCAGGTTGCAGGGCAGAATGCAGCCCCCCTCCCTTGCACTCATGTCTGTACCAGTATCCAAACTTAACTGCTTTAAAGTTTCCAATCTCTGAGCTGTCAACACTCACTTCCTTATCCGTCTCCCCTCCCTAAGGGCCAGAAGTCAGGCTGCATCTTCTTCAAATGCAGTACAAATGAGTGCCTGAGTAAATAAAAGGCAGTAACCCCAGCTGTGCATCAAAGTTCACATGCTGCTGCTTTGCCCGTGGGAATGCCACCCGGCGCTTGGGCTCTTGTAATCTGAACAAAAACAGGTGCAGTAAACCCATCCAGCTGTGCACTGACTTTGCAAATATTAGTTTGCTGCTCATCCTCCGGGATGAGTTGAGGACAAGTCACCAGTGTGATACCACATCTATCAAACATAACACTCAGAAACCTACCAGTTGGGGGGGGGGGGGTTCATACCTGATTTTTTGGGGCTAACTAGCTTTTAAAAGGAATAAATTGTTTCCAGAATGACTCTATAAAAGATGCTGCGATAATACCTGCATGCTGTAGAGTGCTCAACAGCAGCTTCTTGAAGTGACAGTGGTCACTTTGGCCACTCCAACACTGGAAACTGAGGCTCTGCAGACATACACACCTTGTTCAGATGTGGACCTGCTCAAGCGGGTCCAGAGGAGGCCACGAAGATGATCAGGAGGCTGGAGCACCTCCCCTATGAAGAAAGGCTGAGAGAGTTGGGGTTGTTCAGTTCAGAAAAGAGAAGGCTCTGGGCAGACCTTATAGTGGCCTTCCAGTATTTAAAAGGGGGCTACAGGAAAGATGGGGAGTGTCGTGATGGGACAAGGGGTAATGGTTTTAAACTGCAAGAGGGTAGATTTAGATTAGATATAAGGAAGAAATTATTTACTATGAGGATGATGAGACACTGAACAGATTGCCCAGAGAAGTTGTGGATGGCCCCTCCCTTGAAGTGTTCATTCAGCTCCTCCACCTGCAGGGACCACAAGATTTCCTCAGACCCAAATTTGACAGCCTGTGCCAGCTCAGTGTGGCATTTCAGCAGCTATGGCTCTGATACCTGTTACTACAAAAATTTAGGTTCAAGCCTTTCCTCCTTTCTTCTTATGAAGGCACACAGCTGACCCCTTCACATCAACAGTTTACAGTGAAATTTCCCAATACGGTTCAATCATTTCACATTGAAAAGTGATGTACTCCCTAGGCACGATGCTGATAGAGAAACACCTGCATGGAAAGGTCACCTCCTGTAGCCAAGGAACTTCTATTCATAAGAATCTATGCTGCAAATACAAATTGTGTAACATTAAATAGCAATCCCCTATGGCTGTTCAAAGACTGTCTTTTCTTTATAACTGAGCAAGGACATATCTGGCCTTTGTCCAGTAGCAGGCTTTTGTCCCCGGGGTTTGAAAGCCCAGATGTGTTACCACAAGGAACACTTGATGGGCAGTCCCAAACTGTGGAGACACAAAGAAATATGCAATTTATGGTGAAAGTTAGGTTTGTGAACTTACTCTCTGCTCTTCTATTAAGATTTCTCAGCTGAGAGAACTTGTCCACTCAAAGAAATTTGGCATAGAAGCTGCATGGCCAGATCTCCAATATAAACAAGCCTCTGTTTCTGCAGAAGCATTTCATTTGACATAAAAGACAGGAATTTAAGTACACACTAACAAAATTGAGAAAGAGTTATCAAATAAGGAAACTTTAGTTTGCAAAGTATCTGATTGAATTTCACACTATCACTCTAGAAAAACAACCCCGTACTAGCTGATTAGATTGGGTGACATTTGCCAACATGATGTGACCCCTCTGAAGACAAGACTTTCTTAGGATATTGCTTATTTTACCACCTAGTCCCTGACAGTGCAGAACAAGCAATAAGAGGTAACCAAGAATTATAGTGCTATAACACCATCTAGGGGACTTAGTCACATCTCAGCTCATGACAGAGGCATGTGCAGCTGGCAGCCCAGCACTAGGTGAGAAGGTCACTGTTTTTAAATAACATAGCACTGTTCCAGCCCCAAACCCCCAGTTTCCCTGCATTTTCCATATGACTAATTTGTCACACAGCTCTTAAACCCTTCTGTTTTTACCTGCACTACATCTCTCTCACCCTTTTTTCCAGTTTTCATTTAATTTTACCGTGTATTGTGCTACTCTAGTCTTCATTTTCCCTGCCTGTTGCCACCAATAAGTACTGATTATATACAAACCTAAGTATGTGCTATACACAATCAAATACTTTAAGGGGAACTAGACTGGTTAAATACAACTGAAACAAAAATTATTTTAAAAAGCAGGTAAACCCATGAATGCAGAACAATTTGCTACAACAAGAAAAAGCAAAATCAAACCTGACTTTGGAAAATGACCATCCAGTTTCTGTTCACATCGAGATTATCACTGAGGAGCACGGTGCATCTCCCTCTTCTTCCTGTTCATCCCAGAATACTGAGTGCAGTTGCAGCCAAAGTCCTTAGTTCGTATGATGCATGGGTACTCTGGGTCTTACTCTTTCTGAAAAGAGTAGAATCATGGAATGGTTTGAGTTGGAAGGGACCTTAAAGATCATCAAGTTCCAATCCCCTGCCATGGGCAGGGACACCTTCCACTAGACTAGGTTGCTCAAAGCCCCGTCCAGCCTGGCCTTGAACACTTCCAGGGAGAGGGCAGCCACAACTTCTCTGGGCAACCTGTCCCAGTGTCTCACCACCCTCAGTGATGGGAAGGAAAAATTCCTCCTTACATCCAATCTAAATCGATGTTCTTTCAAGCCTCTTCTTCCACTGCCTCTTCTTCTGTGACTACAGGCTTTGGTAAAAAGTCTCTCTCCATCTTTCCTGTAAGCTTCCTTTAAACACTGAAAATCTCCCTGGAACCTTCTCTTCTCAGGCTGAACAATCACAATTCTCTCAGCCTTTCTTCATGGGAGAGGTGTTCCAGCCCTCTGATCATTTTCATGACCCTCCTCCGGACCTGGTGTAACAGATCCATGTCTTTCTTGTACTGAAGGCTCCAGAGATGGTTACAGTACCCCAGGTGGGGTCTCAACAGAGCAGAGGGGGACAATCACATCCCTCAACCTGCTGGCCATGCTTCTTTTGATGCAGTGCAGGATACAGTTGGCTTTCTGGGCTGTGAGCGCATGTTGCCGTCTCATGTCTAATTTTTCATCCACCAATATCCCCTAGTCCTTCTCTGCAGGGCTGCTCTCCATCCCTTCATCCCCCAGCCTGTAATGATACCAGGGGTTGCCCCAAACCAGGTGCAGGACCTTGCACTTGGCCTTGTAGAACCTCATGAGGTTCATTTTTAGAAGTTTAATAGTTTGTATATAGACTGCAGGTAACAGCTCACTTTCCTGTAAGCAGTTTAACAGTATCTTCTACTTTCTGAGTCCCTAAGATAGAGCCTATACCTTACGAGCATAAACAATGACAGCAACATGCTCATTGATATTTAAGTAGCTCTGTGGAAGAAGAAAATGTGACTGCCACATCCTGACCAAATAGGTTGATCTCCCTGACAGGCACCAAACCCTTACTGGAAAAACATCAGGGAATCCTACAGAGGCACGTGCCAAGAGTCACATAGTAGCTCTGCAGCCTGAAATCCAGTATCATGTGCATACAAATTAATATGTATTATTACCATTTGAATGTTATAAATAAAAAATTACTCTTGAAACACAACATACAGGAGACTGTTTCAATTTATACATCTATTTTTCATTCACGTAGAAATTCGCATTTTTAGACACCATGACATGACTTTGGTCACGGGCAGTAAGGCAGGGACCGGAGTTTCCTGCCCTACACCTGTCTCCCTGCATAGCAGCTTCTTAGGGGTCTGCAGGCTGAAGCCCGTCTGTTTCATAGACATTATAGCTGGAAGGGACCACTCCTGAATAATACAAAGCATTCATTTCATGCTCTCACTCCAGTGCATTTGCTTAGATTTGCACTTGAATCCTCAGGAGGACTTTTATCGTGTAATCTATATCCTATTTCTTTTTCTGACACTCACTATATGTCTCTAGGAACATGGTCTTTTAGCACTGGGGAGGATAAGCCAGAGAAGATGCACACAGAATTGTCTGCTTTATGTTTGTCATGGCTTATGGCAACAGGCATGATAGTTTTGGAAGCTTCGTGTGTATGAGTCCAAGTATATGTACAACTGGGGAGTGCCACCTTCTGTTTTACCACAAACACAAAGCTGGAGGAGCATCAACACCAGTGCCTCATGAAGTTTTAGATAAAAATTAACTTCTGCCTGTTAGAAAGAAGTATCAATATGATATTGCCATGTACTAGATGGGGATTTCCCCATGTTGTTATCAACGACAATTTCTGAGCACTTGGCAGGCAGTTCTGTAGCTGTTGGCAGATAACCATCCAGCTAACGGTCAACAAGCAAGCTGAAGGTAGCAAGAAAAAAAAATTATTTTTTCTGTATTTTACACAGCTGCATTGCAGACAATGCTGTACTTCCTCAGAAAAAGATCTGGCAGTTGGCAACAGTTGCTTAACTGTTCCTATATTTAACTCCAAAGGATAGAAAATTACCCATTTCCAGGCACTGGGAGGACTATGAGCTGTCTTCTCTGTCAGCATGTGGCCAGTCCACACTTCCCCTGTATTAACAGGTACTTGTCAATGTGACAGAAGCAGAAGTTCAGTTCACCATCTCCTCAGCAAAACTCATGATACAGACAAAAAACTTCACTGAAAATTCATATAAGGCTTTATTTCTGGTGATATAAGAAAATATATCTTATTAGCCAGCTGTATTTTATGCCCATGTAAGGACTATCAGGGAACAGACAGGATTCTGATCTGTTTTATCAACGTAAGTTAGAGGAGACTTTACTGAAATGAAAGGAATAATAAACTGGGAGATGTGTTAATTTCCTCGTGATAAAGTGGGGGAAAAATCTTTTTTTTCTGTTTTCTCAAAAATGTGATTAGAAACAAATGTCTGCAGCAAGAATAAATGTGCCTGCTCTTAAACTTACCCACAAGCATTAAAATGGATAAAAGTGACATTTTAACTAAAGTATGCTACCTGCACTTATCACGCTGAGGTCAATGGTTTTAAAATCAGTTATGAAATATATTTAAATTTTTTTTTCATATTAGGACTAATGTCCTTTGAATCAAACTAAACACAAATTGAGATTATTCATAGAATGCTCTATGTGATAATAACTACATATAGATAGCATACTTAGATATTTGAAACTACGTTCATTAGTAGAGGATGAAATACAGTGACTCAAATGGGGCGGACCTTGTTTTGCTACCTTAAAAAGTGTATTGTCACACTGAAACAGTTGGTGTTGGGTTTGTTTCCAAACATTGGGTCCGGTTACTTCTTACGTCTAAGAGAAAGAAAAGTTTATTATCATATAATCATAGAATCCTGAAATGGTTTGGGTCAGAAGAGACCTTTAAAAATCATCCAGTTCCAACCCCCCTGCCATGGGCAGGGACACCTTCTACTAGACCAGGTTGCTCAAAGCCCCGTCCAACCTGGCCTTGAACACTTCCAGGGAGGGGGCAGCCACAGCCTCTCTGGGCAACCTGTGCCAGTGTCTCACCACCTCATTATATTAGTCAACATACTGTTACAGTATTTCCACTCTGCTTTAGCTGTTACTCATCAAGAGTTTTGCATCCTAATAATGTTTTGAGAGAGTGGGAAGATTTTTGCATTCTGCTTGACTACACCAGTGATCTAACACAATACAAAATGCTCATAATATTTAACACATATAGCATTTTCATCTTCAAAATGTTTACAAACACTAGTTCTAAAGTATGGTATTTTATTAACTGTTATAAAAACTAATCTTAAACATAGTATTTATATAGTGTTGAGAAGAATTGTAGAATCCTAGAATCATAGAATGATTTGAATTGGAAGGGACCTTCAAAGTTTATCTAGTCCAACCCCCTTGTAATGAGCAGGGACATCATCAACTCGATCAGGTTGCTCAGAGCCCCATCCAACCTGGCCTTGAATGTTTTCAGGGATGGGGCATCTACCACCTCTCTGGGTAACTTGTTCCAGTGGTTCACCACACTCGTCATAAAAAATTTCTTCCTTATATCTAGTCTGAAGATACACAACCATGATCATTAAATCTGTAAGAGGCAGAAGAAAACCTCTTTCTGTACCCACAGAAAAAAAGGAAAAATTCAGTTGGTTTAACTGGCAGCAGGAGAAATTCAAGGCTTGTTTCGGGTGTCAAGCACTAAACAGATGCTCTGGAATGTCCAAAGCTCTGTTTGAGGTGCCCTGGAATGTCCAAGCAGGCAGATCAGACACAGGATCCACAGGACACATGCACCACTCTGGAGCAGTAGCTGTCAATCAGGTAGGGTGTCCCTAGAGACCCCATCATGATATGGGATGTCACCAGTGTGGGTAGCTGATCCAGGAACTTCTGTGGGCCTTGGTTGCATTTGAGACATGTCAGGACAATCCTGCCTGGTTCCACTTGCTGAACCAGATCTCCTGTAAGGTCCTGTGTTGGACTGACAGCAACCTGCAGACACCTGGGATGCTCCTGGCAGTTTCCAAAAGTAACGTGGGTTGAGCACAGTGTTTGTGCAGGTCAGTGAAATCACCATAAGTTGGACAAGCATATGTCAAAAACAACAAGGTCCTTCCAACCTGACTCATAATGCATATCTCAGCAACAAAAATAAATAAATAAATAAAAGAAGAGCCATGCATTGTCTAATATGTTTCCATGTGCATCAATCCTAACATTAGAAATCTTGGTCGTGCTTATAACACACGGAACATCATTATCTCCAGAAACTAGCATATAAGCAAAATTTAGATTTCTTGTTCTTACCCACAAAACAGCTGCATCACCAGTTTTTTCCCTACATTTCTTTCCCTTCTGCTAGGGGCACTGCTGATGGGAACAAGAATTTCTGTCAAGAATCTGGAATATCCAAAACATGACAACAAAGTGCTGGGGTTTGGTATGGTGGTGGGGATATTGTTTTCAAATAAAACTCATCAATAAAGCTGAATTGCAGTAAGAAAAATGAGCAAAATCTTTTGAAACTTTAAAATTTCATTTAAAATATCCAATTCCTGGATAATAAGAGCAAGAGGAGTTAAAAAAAGAAACAGAGAAATAGGCTTGTTCTAGAGAATTGCCACCAGTTCTGAGGGAGGAGAATTTCTCTCCAATTTGCTATTTGAAGAATTTCTTCACAATCTTCCCACATACCACCCAACAGTAGAAGATTTATCAAAAGATATTGAAAAAGGGAAAAACACTGGTCAGAATTATGGCAATGCATGAAACATCAATGGGTAGCTTGACTCAGAAAATGAGACTGGACAGTGAAACAAAATTATCCTAAAGAGAAATTCCTTAGATGTAAAAGAGAATAATTTGGGACTAAATTTAAAATTGCCTCTATTAAGTCACATAGTGTGTTTTAGGGCCAAAAAACCCCCCACAAATCAAGGCCATTGATGAGTGGCTTCCTTTAATTCCATTTACTGAGCTACTCTGGCCATGGTCTGAGGATGTGTGAGGAAGCAAAGCATCTCAGAAACCTCATCAAGCCGCACGCAAGCAGGAGGAACAGTGGGCTGCTGGAAATGTGAAGCATGGCTGGTGCCTCCGCACCAGAAACCAGTCAGCACTGCGTCAGAAAGCCCTGCCTGGGGAGCAGAGGCTGGTTACCACTGCGGTACAGCACCCCACCACAACTCTGAAGTCATCTTCTACTGTGGAGATGAGGCCACTCAAGAAACATGCCTGCAAGACAACCACGCACTGTAACAGTATCAACGTGGTACAGTGACACCATTTTAAGGAATGTGGTAGAGCTCTGATTTATCACAGTTCTGCAGGTTTTTTTCTTTTTAAAAATATCCTGAGATATGTTCAAGTGTATAAAAACAGAAGACAGGCAACCCTGACAATTAAAGCTTATGTGCGTTATAACACGACCAGGAAAAAAAGTCAATTCAATTAAGCACAGTCAAAATTTTCCCATTTGATAGGAAACACAGCCACTTCTGGAGAGGAAAAAAACAGTTGGGAAAAACTGTCACATTATAAAGTTTGGCAGGACAAGAGACGGTGCATGGGGGCATTTTGGCCAATAGCATCATGACAAGGCCAGGCCCAGAAAATGTAATTTTTAAGGCACTCACAAAGCAGATAAGCCATCATTTCTAAATTTTTCTTGTAAAACATGCATGCAAAATTGCATCCCTATCTATCTACATCAGCAGGATTAAAAGTTTCTAGCTTTTCTGACAGAAAAGGGGCAGTGCCACCAGATGCTTCAGTTTTTCCATGAAATTCCTCAAGGCTGTAAAGCCAAGCAAGTAGCAGGCACCTTGAATCTAATTTTGAGTCTATCATTACATGATATTGATACAACTGCAGCATCCTCGGCAAACCTTAACTATAGAGGCTTGTGTCCACTTTCCCTGCAATTCCACTACAGAAGTCAGTTTTAAATGAAAAATTTTGGTTTAAGATGTCATTGGTAGTAATATCTTAGTTCTTATTGATTTGTGATAAAAATATCTCCTCTGCTGAAGCATATGAAGATATAAGAAGCCTGAAGTGAGAATAAAAAAATTAATTTTCCACTATCGACAGGTATTACCTTACAGAAATTATGAAGATAGAGAAAATAAGGGAAGAAATGGAAAAAATTAACTCTGAAACTACAAGTAAATATGGGAAATGGACACTGACCTAACTTTCAAGGGTCTTCTGAAGGACTACAGAAACAAGACTCAGAATCAAAAACCAGCTGCACTGAAAGCAAATTGAAAGAGCCCTGCAAATCTCTGTGACAGGAGGCAGACGCCTGTAGAAGGCTTATGGTCACATTGTAAAATATAACAGAGAAATGGGGCTGAACTGAAGTGTTCAATACAAAACTCAAATTCCAGCTGATAGGCATTGTCACAAGCAGCACATCATTACGCTGCACTGATTTTTCATAGCCCCAAACATAAAGGGACTGCTACAACATAGCAGCATCTTTTGAGTAAAAATACTGCTTTGCATTTCAGCATCATCCTACAGCAAATCTCTCACGTAGCAATGGATTACATCAGCCAATACCCCTCATGAAGAGCAATGTCATAATCCTCTGAGTAGGGATTAGGACAGGCACAGAGGGGCCATCCCATCAAAATGGCTCACACTGAAAAGTCAGCAACAGAAAACAGCCTGATGTGTTTCCTTACAAGATCCCATTCCACCCTACAGTGATGTTTAGAGATGTATTCCTGCAAAGATCTAAATGAACATGTCCTTCAGCTAACTGCTGACGGTAGCAATGGCCCCTACATTTTGCTCCTGCACCGTACAAATATGAAAAAAATCATAGTATTTCTAAAAATTACCAAATAATTTGAGCAGATTTAAAACTATTACAAGAGACAAACAAATAGATGTTCATAATGCTGAGAGGAAGACAAGCTGGAGGAAAGGAAGGAGAACAGCCGTGAGAGAAGGAGCTCAACGCTGTGCATGTCAGCAGCAGTGGAAAGTAACCTCATTTCTTAAGCACTGCCTTCACCTTCTTTAAAGACCTCTTTCTCATCCCTTTTTCCCTGTGCTGGTGCAAAAGAAGGAGACAAATGTCAGCAAGTATCTGCTTTTAAGGAGCAAAGAGGTGGTTGATGGACTAACATTGTCGGGGTGCCTGATGAATTTGGGAAGTGCTTGGTGTTTGCCAGGGAGAGGTGGGTGCTGCACAGGGGACCACCATGGTGCTCTGGTCCAAATGATCCTGGTACCTCATCTTAAATCTGAGCAATAGTAGGAAACAGCTAAGACAAAATGTGGTTGTGAGGGTTTTTTAAAAAAATTTATTTAAATTTTTATTTAAAATTTTTATTTAAAACATACAAATAATATTTACTCAAAAAGAGAAAGCCATCTACTATTTTTTTTTAGCTGCATTTCAGCCGGGTTGGAATTATTAATCCATTGAATCAAAAAAATTACAAATGTTTGACAGAACTGTCTCATCAGAACGCGAAGCCAGGGAGTTGAAGCATGCAAAGAAAATCGGGTTGTCAAAAACCAGACATCTCAAAATATTCTCATGGCAGAGGGAAACTCCTACACACGTTCTGAGCACCCTCTCAGGGGTATTGACTACCTAAAACCAGAGATGAGCACTTTGCACAAGCATGCTTTTGTGTTTCCAAGTGCTGATTTAAAGCTTCAGCCTTATGAGACACACAGCAAAACCAGCGAGGTCCCTTCCTCCCAGTGCTCAGCCACTGTCTAAATCACACCCCAAAAATGCAGGGTAATGCGATAAAAAAAGCCATTATTCTACCTGGTTTATGATCTCTGGCATCTGATATCTTTCTGGTATTTATTTCTCAACCCTGAACCTTACAGTGAGTCTTTCTCCCCTGCTCTGGCACTGTGAATCCGATCTCTCCTACAGTATGGAAAAAGTGCATGGAGAAATTGGGAATATGGAGAAAAGCCTAAAATTATTCATTCCTAATGGGTCCAGGGGGATTGATGAAGTTTAGATGCAGCTAGTATTGCAGTCTTCTGATTTTCATGGTTTTGCAAAATGAATAGCAAATATGAACGTTCATTATAGTTAACTGCTTTTCATTTGGCCAGCAGAGTACACAGCATCAGAACGCAAAATTAATCTTACTAAACTTGTCACAGTTGGCTTAGTGACTAGTATGGCATTATAATTATTAATTCTCTTTTCAGAAATGTAAAAGATAAATTATTTTACAAAATATTACAAAATAATTTACAAAAGTTTACAAAAGAATAAGCAATAATAAATTATTTTATAAAACAAATATAATTTATTTTATAAAACAAACCCAGTGTTTTATTTTTATACCCATTGAAATTAATTTATTTACAGCATTCTGTGCCTAATGCTCATAAATACCAATACCTTTGGTCAGAAAATGATACATTACACCAACCCTACAATTTGTTTTAATAACATCATTATTATCTCTACTGTGACAATGTCAGAAAAAAAGTGGAGAATAAGACAGAGAACAAAAGAGATGGTCCCTGTCTTAATGAGTTTATAATGTCATTTACCACTAATTTAAGCAGAGCAGAGTGGCTAGCTTCACGCTCACATTTTGGAGTCAGGTGTGATGCTCCCCTGTGGTCAGCCCTGGTGGAAGCTCCTTTCTCAGGTTGCAAAGCCCGAGCAGCCACCGGTTCAGCACATCTGCAGTGGTCTTGCGAGACGTTGTTAATCCATCCGTGAAACCACAAATAACAACGAGCCACATCTGTGCTGTACCATGAGTGCCCTTCTGCCAGCTTCTTCCCAGCACGTTTCACCTCATGTTTCCCCAGGTGAGCTCCTTCAGGACACAGTCTTGCTGCAGTCTCACCTGCCTCATGCACCCTCTGACCATGTCCATCATGCTGCAGAGGGATGCTGATGCTGCAGACACCTCACTTCTGCAGTGGTCCCCATCTGCAAAGGGAGTCCTGAGGGATGGAAACAAGCCCTCCAAACAGCTTCAGCTCACTTCAGCACAGATGTCTAAAATAGGTCTTCTGTTGGGGGTTGGGAAGGCTTGTCACTGGGAACACGATAGGCAGGGAGAGCCCCAGTACCCACACACCACCCACTGCACACAAGAGCTGCCAGAGCACCCGCCTCAGCAAACCACGACTCTGGAGATCTTTAGGTGGGTTACTTTATCATCTACAGTTATTTTATACTACTCTCCAGATCATATTTTACTATATAAAATAATTTTGTGTTTAGTTTTGGCATAACAGATCTGATGCCTTCTGGTTTACAAACAGCTTTTTCTAACCAAGCATAACTGTGAAACTAAATTAAGGAAGAGCAATACAGCAAAAATGGTTATAAAAAAATCTGAGATGGTCATTTGAGGCTCCTTTTATAGTCATTGGGCAGAAACAGGCCATGATTCATCTCATCCTAGAAATAACTGGCTAGAGAGGCATAGAAAAATTATGTTAAAGGATGAGAAATGTCCATTTTTGTGCAGCATAAACAAAACACAGCATTCATTGTATATTCAGTACAGTAGTGTCTTTCAAGAGTTAAAAGAAAAGAAGTCTCCCCCAGATTAATACAGCTATTTTCATTTTTTTTTTGCAGTTAGAGAAATGTAGAGTGGACCTTTTCATAATGTCAGTGTCTAGTACAAGATAGTGAATTAGGACTGTCATTTTTATATATTAACACCATCTTAATTGATATTGTTCTTGCTTTACCTGTCTGGATCTGGCTTCTGTTGTAGCAGGCAGAAGCAGGGGAGCAGGGCTGGCTCTGCTGTCACCTTCTACTAATACACATGAGCATCGATTCCATCCTCCCATCTGGACTCTCACACTCGCTGTTAGATACGGGACGCTAAAGAAATGATGCGCGCAAGAAGAACATCAAAGCCCAGATTTACCTTACTCTTCACTGAAAGCTTTAATACCCCAAGGCCAAGATAGTGTAAAAGCAGGGACATGAAAGAGGCAACAAAACAGGTGTTCAATACACAATGTTTCAGCTAAACCAGCAAGCTCAAAGAGGGGAAATCAATAAAGAGACGAAAGAGGATAAAACCTCTTTCCCTGCCGGTCCTCAGCTATGGACACACATTAATTACTGCTTTGAGGATGCCAAGCTGTTGCACTTGCCCATGTGCACTTGCAAAAGCCTGCTGAAACTAATGCCCTTACCCAATCCCGTCCACTCCTTGTACCCAAGACACCATGGGCTTTATTATGAGTAGCAATTTTAGCACCCTGCTACCTGAAGTCTGGAGACTCTCTCTCCACAGGGTCCCACAGATACACTTGTAGGCATACAAGACACCAGGCTGGACCACAGAAGCGTGTAGCATCGTTGTGCTGCATGGAACCCCAGATCCCATACTCCATACTAACGGCGTGCAGGTTAGGGGACTGAGTTTGAGCTGTTTTCTACTGAATCCAAACTGCTTGAAATCTGAGATCTCTGATCCAACTTGGTACAGTTACGGCAGGGAACATGCTCCTGCAGCAGCTCTGGCAGGTGCTAGCAGAGCGGATTTTATAGTCTGACATTGGAACTCAGTTTATCACCTCCTGAAACCAAAACAACTCAAATCTGATAACATCCACAGCCTGCCACCGTGCTCATCTCTGTTGCTGGACTTTTAAGGACGACTGAACAAGCTGAGCTCAGTAATGAAAGGCTGCTGTTAATATGTTTTCTTTCTTATTTTAGGTTTCAGGAAGTCTGGATGGCTTCTTGTTTGACACATCCAATCATTACATTATTAACAGAGGTGAGACACAGGAAGCCCTAGACAAGCCCTTCATTGTTTTTATAACTCTTAACACATAGATAACATAAAGGACCTCAAAATACAAGGTATCGGCTATACCGTTAGAGATCTAAAAGCAAGTAAAGTGCATTTATCAATACCCACAGAGGAAATGAGCCATATTGTTTGGCTTCTAATAGGAACCATTCAGTTTTCAAGAGCATGCACACTCCAGCTGTCCTCATTGGTGTGACAGTGAGTGGAAAAGCAAATCTGCTGATAGTCCACAAGCAAAGTAAAGTGTTTTCCAAACAAAAGAGATCAATATTTCTGTTTATCTATCCATGGACATATATCTTTTTTAGCGTAAAACACTCATGCAGTTAACTGCATGTATGGTTGTCTCTATTTAGGAGCTTAGCACTTTAATTACACCAAAAGTATTGGAGGCTAGATGAAGATCTGGCAAAAAACCCACCAGTTTTCAAACCTTTTGATCACAGTCTCTCTGGGCATGTTCTAAGGAAAACAGGTTGTCAGTGAACAGCAATCTGATTATTTGCCCCTTGTCTGACCCAAGGTTGGGCAGTGGAACAAAGGATTCAGTGTTCAGGTGAGTCCTGGCCTCAAGTGAGAGTCACCTGGCAATGCCTCGGCGAGGACTGAGATAACCTACCTCATTTCTGGAAAGGAACCAGAAGCACAAGTGACAATTATATCCGTGTACCCGACTGATGGGACTCAGCTGCCACATGTAATATAAGTACACAACAAAGCAGAAGTATTATGATAGCCTGACCTGCCCCTGGCAAAAGAGGAATGTTTGGCGTACCTAGGCATTTTTCCAACTGTGTCTTTTTCTATGCAGGCTTTGTCTCAGTTATCTGTGCTTATCTTATATTAGGACTGGATCACAGTAACAGAAGGTAATACATAGCCAGGCCAGAAAACTGCTCTCAAATAAGGACAACAGTATGAAAACTGGGTCAACTGAGATCTAGGGTTGTCTCCAAGCTTTTCACAAGGTGACCTCATGGGATTGAATTTCACTTCTGTAACTGAATTTCCCCTGTGTCTTTGACCCCTTTGTTCTAGGAGACACTGACCATTTCAAGTCATGGATAAAATCCAATATGCTGATTTTAACTCAAAATATCCAGAATGGTATTTGGGACCTGGTATGAGCTACCAAAGAGCCTGTGATTCTTCTTGTTCAATGTTGTCTTATTTAAAATTGGTAGTAGCTTTTGAGCTAGAAGTCCACTCTTCCTATAAAAGAAGGACATTGCCAGCAGTGAGTTTCATTAGCTAGTACATGTATTACTCTTCAGGGCACTTTTATCTCCAAAGCTGGGCTGAGGATTAAGGAAAATTGTTCTTTACTTTGTAGATCAAGTTTCTTCTCTTCACTTTAGCCCATTACTTTCAGGTTTTACTCTGGATACCCATGCATGGGAGAGCAAATTAATTCTCTATTAAACTTCAAAGACAATAGGGAACACCATCTTCAGAGGTGAAGAAAATCACTTCATTTTACCCAAAATATGTAGAAGCCTGGCCAAGAATGGGTGACAATGGCTGCCACTGGCACTGAGCAGCTCACTGCATCGCTGTTTGCTCCAAGAAGCAATGGCCTGCTGTTCTGATCCAGCACCCCCAAGATTGTACGTGCTTTGCTGTGTGCAGACACAAACACATTCTCTATTGCCACAGTGTGTCCCCAGGGGGGCAAATGAAACATAGCAGATGATGGATAGTGCATCAGGTCATTGAAAATCTCGGTGTGTCCCCTGAAAATCAGAACCCAATGAGACTTGACCAACTGACACCTCTTCTTTATACAGGGTGTATCTAAGTGGTGAAGAATTGAAACCTGGCTTCTACTCTGGGGCTATAGGCTTCTCTGGCACTTTGAGCTTCTTTGCTTCATTAATTTGAAGGAAAATTCCCTAAAATTCTGCTAAGAACCTATGCTGACATATATTGCTGCTGTTAAGAATCAGCTTGAGGCATTGAAGAAAAGCTGCCTTTTAAAGGCAGGACAAAGCTTATTTTACAGCCCAGAAACCCACAATATTGTATTTATGATGTTAAGTACTTTGACTATGTTTTTCACCTGATTCAAAGTTTACGTAAAATACCTTGCCACATGTCCTTTGTAGGACATTCCACCAGAAAATAGCAGAGCTAGTGGTTTTTACTGGTTTTATTCTGCAGTACCCACTTCTTGACACAGCTAAGGTTCTTGTATTGTAGACCCATCTGAAACGCAATCCATGAGGTCATGCTCGCTGCAAACAAAGGCACACAACACAGTACTATTTCCTGCAGACCCTGTTCTCTTTGTGCCGTAACTTGAGCAATTGCAAAGATCAAAGAGATGCAAAGCACCGGGAGTACGTAAACATATTACTGAATTAATATAATGTAAACAGTGCTCATGGAAAGAACAGTTTGACCTTATTTCACTTTCTGCTGCTTTCAGAACAAACACCATGTCAGCACAGTCGCTCTGGTTAGTATTGGAGCAGTGCTATTGCCATGTCCCCCGCAATAATTTCTTTGGCCATGCAGGCAAATACACCATGATACACGTAGGGTTATACACCAAGAAAGTTTCTGGAGAGATTTCCCTTGTGCTTTGGTGAGACTTAGGTGAATAGACACCTTTAGCTGAATCAGGTCAAGGTTACGGGGAAGTGCTGGCACAAATGATACATTCCCATCTCCATTGTGCCACAAGGTTCCTCTCAGAGGTAAAATGCAGGGTATGGGGATGAGGATGAAGATGGTAGCATGCATTGTGTTACCAGTGGAGAAGTGTCAATTCCTGCCAGAGCCTCAGCTTAGCAAAGATGCATGTGACTTATCCTGGCAGAGGTCACAGATTCAGGCTGCTTTAATACAGCAAGCACTCTTTTCTTTTTTTTTTTTGACTGCCATGCACTCCTCCAGTCTCTAGCATCAGTTCCTTCATACCACCAAGGTAGCTTTTTTTTTGTAGATCTCAAAGCACTTTATTAATGGGGAAAAATATCTCACAATCCCCCTAGGAAACAAGGCTAAAATTAGGTCCATTTGAAAACAGAGGGGTTCTTTGCAGCTTATCATGACGAAAGTGAGGGGACGATAAGAACAAGGAATGGTCTGGCCAGGTCCCATCTTACAGCACTGTGGTGTTCCTGGGGGGAAGGAGCCAGCTCTCCCAAATGCACCAGCACCCCACCACCATTAATTACTACATCTCTGAGCTCAGGTAAGAGATGGTCATGAGCTACATCTCTCTATTTTGAGTACAGTTTTGTGTGAAGGACAGTTGTGAGCATGCACACAGATCTGCAGAGTAAGGCTGAGTGGAGAAAATTCATATGTGGAGTCACCAGCTGAAGGAGGAGGTTAAGTGCGGGGAAGCTGTCTATCCTAGAAACTAGCACTGCTATCTCCAGGAAAGTCAGACAAGAACGACTTCTAATGAGTTAGAAATATGTAAGACTTCATAAAAAGATGAAATCTACTTGTGCCTCCTGGACTATTCCTTACAGAAGACTGTACAACTAGCTTGCCTTCTACACTTCCACTTCTGTGCTTTTTGTGATGAACAAATATGCTGCCTTAATGCCTTAAAGGATGTTTTAAATTAATAGGTACTTGACTTGCATTCTATAATCATTCTGGCTTGGGATAAGAATGATTTCTAGGTTACTGGCTAATGATGAGGCACTTCTCACACAAATCATGGTGAATCTGTATCCCAGAATACCAGAATATTTGAACAAAAGCCCCTAGTTCCCAGCACTTTCTCCAGCAGAACAAAAGGACAAAAAAAGACTGCCTTATATAAATTGCAGAGACTAGTTTGAGAGCTGTTATCGTAAGACAAGAGCAGAAAAAAAAAGTGTAACTGGCATAGAGAGAGAATCACAGATGGATCCCGTGAGTTCCCAAGGAGCTTGTCACACCCAGGGAAGCGGCAAGCAGGTCTGCCTTGTTGCACTGGGAAAGGCAGGAGATACAGATGAAGCTCTTTCCATTCCATTGGGCAGTTGGAATAAGTCCAAGGATCAAATTAAATAGTTTCAAGAAGATGGTGTCCCCTTCTGCACCAGCTATGTGTAGATAGCATGTCCATATACCCTCATGGCTTAAAGAAAATTAATTTCTGTTATTATCAACAACAAGCACATAGCACAAGTTGCCTTTTGAGAAAACATTGAAATATCTAGAATATGGTCGTAAGAGTGAAGGCCAGGAAAGATGCCATGGCTGGTCACAGGATTTTGAAACTCCTCAGATACCTCTCTCATGTTTTAGGCTTCATGGAGTCTGAAATAAAGATAAATTTCTGTGACATTTTCACTAAAGCCATACATTCTTTTAGCTTAATGCTAATGCTGAGTTTTCATCATATAAACCAAGTAACCTGAGATGTAATTGAACTTATTTTCCTTTAGCAGAATGGAGACGTACCTGTAAAATCAGATGATTGACAGCCCTGGAAATTAAATAGAGTAGACTGCCTCGCTGATGTTTCTTATCCTGCTCTGGTAAAACCAGATGGGTGAGATGTCACCGAAACAAATGCATACTTTTCCTTTGATCCAGCAGTACATTTTAGAAGAATCAGTATAGAAGGCTTTAATGTACTGTAAATACCATGAGAAACAAGATGAATCCAGAAGGCACAATGTCATCAGACCCCTCAGTGAGAACAAAGCCAGTGTTCCCTTGTGGTGAGGTCTTGGGCCAGATTCAGGCTCCAGACAACCAACAGGATACTTTTTGTTCTGTTAAGGACCTGTCAGTCACCCAGACCATATTTCTTCAGCATTTACATGTGCATAAGTATATTTAGATTGCAAGTCCAAGGGAGAACTTCAGCCTTCCTGAGAACGATCTGGTGAATGCAGTAGGGATGTGTGGAGCAGTTTGCTAACAACTGGCTACGTGAGAAAGGGCACAGCACCGAGGAACTGCTGACAACGGCGACGTGATGGGAGAATACCGAAAAGTATCAAAGAAGAACAAAGAACAGAAGCAGGACTATGTAGAAGGCCTTGTAGAAATCATAAGGGGCGAGATTGGTATTTAACCTTAGCAACCAATGTATCTAACCTTAGCAACCTATAAGGAGCTTGCTTTTTGCAATATGTATGAACTAATTATTGTGGATATAAAAGAAGTGTGAGTATTAATAAATTTGAGCCTTTGTGCATTAAATGATGGCTGGGCTCCCTCTGCGTTCTTTCAACAAATGGTGACCCCGACGTGATACGTGCCAAAGGACGTATAAGGCACCACGAAGGATAAAGACCAGAGAAAGTGGTTCAGGTCCTTAAGCAGCGAGGACGGCGAAAGGCGACTAAAAAGGCCCGCGCCCAGGGTGTCATAAGAGGTGAGCCCTGCTGATACGTGCTGCCGAGACCTGGAAAGGCTGCAACGGAAAAATTAAGGTATGGACAGGCAAGCAGCATATGATTTATTTGCATCCTGGCTGGCACAACGCCGGGTTGAGGGAATAGATGTAAAAAAGGATCTTCAGGGGCTTTTAGCTTATGGGGTAGAGCAAGGTTGTTTTATTAATCCACATACAGTTCATGAGTTATCGGAATGGAGAAAATTTGGAGATAAGTTATGGGAATTAACATTGAATGATGATAAGACAGCAAAAAAGTTGGGAAAGTTATGGAGGGTGGTTCATAATGAATTGCTCAGGTATCAGGCTGAAAAAAGAGCTGCACAGGGCGCAATTGCGGCAAAAGAGAAAAACACCAGATATGGGGAGGAGGAAACTAAGTGGCCATTACCGCCTACGTTTCGTGAGCTTGTTTTACCACCTTTGCGTTCCGAAGAGACGGGACAGGAAAGCTCAGAACGAGTTCTCCCTACCGCTCCCCTCGCTTCTGCCCTGAGTAGCCCTGACGCGTCCAGCCACACTGTGACGCCGGAAAGCGAGAATTCTACTCCTGGCTCAGAAGATGGGCTGGGGATAGAGATCGCTAAAGAAAGGTGTCGGGCTTGGAATGCATTGGCACGAGAGGGGTTAGAAAAAGGGGATGAGGAGATGACTCAGATGGCGACAGCAATGGCTTTTCCAGTTCAGTTTCAGCCGAACCCAGCTGGTGGACTAAATGCTACTGTTACGGCATTAGATTGGAAGCTTTTATCACAATTGCGCTCTACAGTGAGTTCTTATGGTGTTACTGGTGAACCGACTCGTCAAATGTTAGATTATCTCTGGAGCACTCAACTTCTTTTGCCTGCAGATTGTCGGGGTATAGCAAAGTTAATTTTCTCTCCTAGTCAGTGGTTGTTGTTTAATGCGCATTGGCAAGCGAGAGTGTTAGAATCGATAGCGGTACAGCGGCAAGCAGGAGATCCATTACAAGGGGTTACAATGGATGAATTAATGGGGTTAGGACCTTATGCTAGAGTAGAAGCTCAAGCATTGCTTGGTCCGGATAAAGTGAGAGAGGCAATGAGGTTAGTGAGAGAAGCCATAGAGCAAGTGAAAGAGCCAGGCGGAGTTCCAATGTATATGGGGATTAAGCAAGGGAGAGAAGAGACTTTGGGCAGTTTTGTAGATAAGTTGGTAAATGCAATTGAAAGAGCAAGAGTACCTCTCTACATGCAGGGTGCTCTCTTAAAACAGTGTATTTCACAAAATGGCAATCCTGCTACAAAGAGTTTATTGAATACATTAAGGGCACATTGGACTATAGAGGAGGCACTTGAAAAAGCGTCCTCGATACCTACTGGACCTCAGGCTTTTCTTGTAGAGGCAATAAAGAAATTAGGGGAAGGAATGAAAGAACAGGCTCAGGCTACTCAAAGTCAGGTTATGGCAGCCCTTGCGCCTCTCCAGACTTCAGCAGCAACAGCAGTTAAAGTGCAAACACCTAAAAAGGGGCAGCTGCGGTGTTACCGATGCGGAGCTCCAGGACATGTACGAAAGAGTTGTACAGCCAGAAATGTATGGTGTCAAACTTGCCGATCCAACTCCCATAATGAGGTGGCTTGCCACAGACGGTCGGGAAACTCCACACGGAGCGCGTTCGCCGGCCGCCGCGCAACGACCAAAATTGCAGCCGCAGCGCAGTCCTTCAACCCGCCACCCGGGGAAGTCTCGGGTTGGACCTGGCAGCAGCAGTAGATGTTATTCTGTTAACAAATAATCCTCAAACAATATCTACGAATGTACGAGGACCTATCATTATTAATGGGAGAGCCATGGGAGCTTTATTATTAGGAAGATCATCGGCATCACAATGTGGACTATTTGTTTTACCGGGAGTTATTGATGCAGATTATGAAGGTGAAATCTATATTATGGCATATACACTGAATCCACCAGTAAAGATTGCACAGGGACAACGGATTGCACAGCTGGTGCCTCTGCCACAAGTGACTCAAACAATACGACCAGTAACTGAGGAGAGTCGCGGAAATAAAGGCTTCGGATCCACAGGAAGCCTGACCCTGCTAACACTGGATCTGAGTACGAGACCCAGAAAGACTGTTCACCTGTCATTTCAAGGTAACGCAATAACTGTGGAAGGGTTGTTAGACACAGGCGCAGATTCCAGCATACTGTCGCCTTCTTCTTGGCCACAAGGCTGGCCGTTACAAGAGCATACCACTACCATCACTGGCGTGGGTGGTTTAACTTTAGCTAATCGAACGCCGCCCCTACAATTAACAATTGAAGGACAAACAGTCACAGCGGTGCTTGCTGTAGTGCAATTACCTCCAGGGGTAAATTGCTTAATTGGAAGAGATGTGTTAGCACAAATGGGAATAGTTTTGACAAATGATCACCATTTATTCTAATGGCCATTGCTTGGACTTTCCCGATCCCTATAACTTGGACATCTGACGATCCAATATGGGTAAAGCAGTGGCCACTAAAAAGGGAAAGTCTTGAGCAAGCACACTTGCTAGTACAAGAACAATATCAGCAAGGACATTTAAGATTATCTACTAGTCCTTGGAATACTCCAATATTTGTCATAAAGAAGAAATCAGGCAAATATCGACTTTTGCATGACCTTAGAGAAGTAAACAAACAAATGGAACCAATGGGGGCTTTACAACCAGGTATGCCGAATCCAGCTATGTTACCTTATGAATGGCCTATATTGATTGTGGACTTAAAAGATTGTTTCTTTACGATTCCGCTTCATGAAAAGGACATGCGCCGATTTGCTTTCACTTTACCGGCAATAAATAGAGAAGGGCCAGATCAACGGTTTGAATGGACAGTTTTACCGCAAGGAATGAGGAATAGTCCAACTTTATGTCAGATTTTTGTAGATGCAGCCTTACAGCCATTACGTCAAAAATGGACTGATGTTATAATTTATCACTATATGGATGATATATTATTTGCACAGAAAGAACCATTTACAGAAGCACAGATAAAAGAAATTGTAAACACCCTTGCAAAGCAAAGATTGGTAATTGCACCAGAAAAGATACAAAAAACAGCTCCATGGAAATATTTAGGATTGTCTTTGACGAAACAAATAGTAGCACCACAAAAATTGACAATTAATCCTGAAATTTCAACACTGCATGATGCTCAAAAGCTATTAGGAGATTTACAATGGCTAAAACCTATAGTGGGCATCCCAAACGAGCTTTTACAACAATTAAGACCACTGTTAAAAGGAAATGATCCTGCACAGGTAGTGTCTTTATCAGCAGACCAGAAGCGAGTGCTACAACAGATTATGGATCGTATTACTTCTGGACAAGTGCGTCGGAGAGACGCTGAGCTCCCCCTGGACATACTTGTGTGGATGGGTTCACAGCATTTGCTCGGAGCTGTTACACAGTCTAAAAAGAAAACGGGGGAGACATGGGTGCTAGAATGGATCACGCCAGCATTACAACAATCAAAATCTCTACTTCAAAAAGTTGAGGCATTAGCAAATTTAGTAAAGAAAGGTCGTGTGCGAGTTATTCAAATAAGTGGAAGAGAACCTCAATTCATATACTGTCCAATGCAGAAGGAAACCATGCAGTGGTACCTGGCAAATAGCACAGCATTGCAGGAAGCCATGTTAAATGGGCCAATGATGTTGTCAACTGATCAATTATCTATGGAACCTTTGAGATGGTTAGGACAATTACATTGGATTGAACAGCCAAAAAGACAACAGGCGCCGATCCCGAATGCCATCACAGTTTATACAGATGCAGGAAAGAAATCTCAGACAGCAGCTATAACGTGGCAGGAAGATAATACATGGAAACACGAGATATTAAAAGCCACAGCACAAGACACACTACAAACTTTGGAACTGTTGGCAGTAGTTTGGGCGATGGTTAAGTTTAATGAACCATTGAATATTGTAACTGATTCTATGTATGTAGCGGGAATAGTAGCAAGGATAGAAGATGCAGAAGTCAGGGAAGTACAAAATAAGCGTCTCTATGAGTTGTTCTTACAATTACAGAGGGCCATAAAAATAAGGGAACAACCGTATGCTGTAATTCATGTTAGAAGTCATAAATGGGATATAGGACTTGGGGAAGGTAATGCTCGAGCGGACAAATTGGTATCCACTGTTATACACGTTCCCATGCCGAAAGACAAATTGGCAAAAGAAGCACATGACATATTCCATCAGAATGCAAAAGGGTTAAAAACACAGTTTGGCATCACAATGGCGGAAGCAACGGCCATAGTAAAAACATGCCCTGTTTGTAGTTTTCACAATAAAGGGGTTGGTATTGGAATAGGAGTCAATCCTAGAGGGACGAAATCTAATGAAGTATGGCAAATGGATGTGACTCACATACAAAGTTTTGGTAGACTTAAATATGTACATGTTACTATAGATACTTATAGCAAATATATATGGGCCTCTGCACAGAGTGGGGAAAAGGCCACACAGGTAATCAGACACTTAACATGTTGTTTTGCAATAATGGGAGTCCCGAATACTATAAAGACAGACAATGGACCAGCATATGTCGGAAGTCGAGTGCAAAGATTTTTAAACAAGTGGGGAGTGAAGCATGTAACAGGGATACCGCATTCTCCCACAGGACAGGCCATAGTTGAGAGAGCAAATGGTACCTTGAAACGTTATGTAGCAAAATATCAGGAAATACAGGATGTACAGGAAAGATTAGCAAAAACATTATTTGTAATGAATCACTTGTGTATATTTGGAGACGCAGAACAACCACCAGCTATGTTACATTATGAGAAGGCAAAAGTAAGTGAGGGAAGGAAAGAGATATGGGTAAATTATAAGGATCCAAAAGATGGATTGTGGAAAGGACCAGCTAAAGTAGTAATATGGGGAAGGGGATATCTTTGTGTTTCTACACCAACAGGCACCGTATGGGTTCCAGCGAGATGGGCGAAACCTGCCGCACCTCTCAATGACACCAGAGGAGAGACAAGCTCATCGACAGCGGCTGAAGATCCAGCCTGTTTTGACCCAACTTGAGGGTCTACTCGGACATTCACTTTACTGGGCAACATTGTCAGATGTATGGAGAATTATTGAGTGGTTAAATGGGAATGTAATAAGAAGTGGGCAAAATTGTTTAAACTGCAACAATCCAGATCATCAAGCGTGGGTAAAGGTGTTTTGTGGAGGATGTGAAAAAAGATATTGGATACACCAATCACAGCTATATTTTGGGTTAAGATGTATTAACTGTCGTAACACATGGATTAATGACAACCCACAGAGGGCATTAGCAAGGTTTGCAGGACAGCCAATTCAAGAATGTTTTGGTTTGTGGGAAAATCGAGAGTCGTTATCCCTGGCAGCGGCTGTTTGGTGGCTGCAGCATCATAAGCAACGGTTAGAACAGGAATCAAAATCTGCATGTTTACAGACTGAGTGTTTCATACATAGTGCTATTCCTACGTGGATACAGATTGCTCCCCGTAGGTGGGGACAGATGAAAAGGCGTTATGTAGCAATAAAAGATAGAAGTACAAAGAACAATTGATTAATCAGGATTAGGAATTTATTTGTGTCTCCACAGATGGCAACCTTCATTAAGATCCTATCCAGCGTGATTGGCCTGTTTTGGACAATATATCAAGCTGAAGGCTGGATGGTTTCACAACCTAAACAAAATGTCTGGGTAACTTTGGCAAACATGACACATCAAGAAACCTTGTGCCTTTCTACTACGAATCCGGAAAATCCATTCTCCACCTGTTTGGTGGGAGTGCCAGTAGACACATGGCCAATCCCACAAACCCTTCAGATTTTCTCTCTTTGCAACTCTCCAAAAAATTGTACAGATAATTGGGATGGTGTATACAGTCACCTTCCACAGGTTACGCAAGAACCTCAAGAGCTAGAGTTGCTAGGCTCTGTTATAATGGATGCTTGTGTGTTTTTTAATTACTCCTATAACACCACACGGAGAGGGCAAAATGTGAATGCAACTAATGCTGCTTATCATAATTCAACTGCTTGGTGCAATTATACTTCGACTAACATCTCACGATCTTTTGCTGTTCCTCTTGCATTACCTCCTGGTGTGTTTCTAATCTGTGGAGATCGTGCCTGGGGAGGCGTCCCATCTAAACTGAATGGAGGCCCGTGTAGCCTCGGACGTCTCACGTTATTAACACCAAATGTGTCAATGATTCTGAATATGACTCGAAAACATAAGCGAGTCCCAAGGACCGTTCATCGGTTTGAAAGTTCTTGTCGAGATAACATTGAATTCTGGAATCCAGGCCAAATCATAACAGCCTCCATATTGGCACCAGGAGTTGGTGTTGCAAATGCCTTAACTACTTTGAATAAGTTGGGATGTTGGCTTAGCAAACAGACTAATGCTACTTCTTTAGCTTTAAGTGGTCTTTTAACTGATGTTGATAGTGTTAGACATGCTACTTTACAGAACAGAGCAGCTATTGATTTTTTGCTCTTAGCGCAAGGACATGGATGTGAGGAATTTGAAGGAATGTGTTGCATGAATTTGTCTGACCACTCAGAATCTATTTTCAAAAGCATACAGCAGCTAAAGGATGGTGTCAAACATTTAACAGAAGATGATGGATTAGATTGGTTAACAAGGATGTTTAAAGGATGGGGACTTTCAGGATGGTTAATATCTCTGATCAAGTCTGTGGGGGTCATGATCTTGGTAATTGTGGTTGTGCTTTTGATGTTGCCATGTATTGTCAATCTTCTGCAAAGGGCCCTGCAGAAGACTGCCTCTGCAATATTTTTAGCACAAGTGCAAAAAGAAAACGGGGGAGATGTGGAGCAGTTTGCTAACAACTGGCTACGTGAGAAAGGGCACAGCACCGAGGAACTGCTGACAACGGCGACGTGATGGGAGAATACCGAAAAGTATCAAAGAAGAACAAAGAACAGAAGCAGGACTATGTAGAAGGCCTTGTAGAAATCATAAGGGGCGAGATTGGTATTTAACCTTAGCAACCAATGTATCTAACCTTAGCAACCTATAAGGAGCTTGCTTTTTGCAATATGTATGAACTAATTATTGTGGATATAAAAGAAGTGTGAGTATTAATAAATTTGAGCCTTTGTGCATTAAATGATGGCTGGGCTCCCTCTGCGTTCTTTCAACAGGGATGTACGGAGACAGGACATGAAGAAGGTGCTTCCAATCTAAATACAGATTCCTACAGATGTGCAAATCGTTTAATTTCAATATCAAGTGAAATGCTCAAGTCCTTCTGGGTCCAAGTCTTAATGGTATAGCAGTCTGCTTTGCCTGTGGGATCTTTGATGCTGAAGCATCTTGCAGCAAACTCACACATTTGTAAAATGTAGAAATGATATCCATGTTGCTCTTTCATAAGAAACTTCAAACTAAAGCCTGTAGGTAAGCCATAGGGAATCAACACATGCATCCATATGACACATTAAAGCTGCAAATAAATAAGCACTGGTTAGGATCTCTGGTTTCACCTGAAGAGCAGCAAAAATGAGCTTACAAGTACAAAACCTCACAGCCTTCACCTCTCCAGAGATGGACCTGCCATCCAGCCTAAAATGTGATGACTAGTAATGGGTAATCACAAGGTAGTGGTGAAATCAGTTGTCCACTCCTCACTTGTCTTCTGTCAAGCAAGCTCTGCCTTAGCATATGGGATCTCATCCAGTCTGCCTTGAAGCTGAAAGGGTCAGATTTAAATTCTAAGTGGAAGTGACAGTAGAATCACTTGAACACAAGACAGCAGCTTCCCACTTCCAAAGTTGCCTTTTATTTGAGTAACTTCAAATTATACTCTTCATTTCAAATTATACTCTTCATTCTTAAATTTTAACCTAAGGGTTATAAAGGGACAATTTCACCTGAACTGATGAAATCTGTTCTATTTCTTTGCTCATTTGCACATATTTTTGTGGAAGCCTTAAAGATGTTAGACTGTGCCAGAAATGCAAAAGCAGCAGAGCACAGTACACCAGTGCTCTCCCAGCATGATTTAAAACACCGATCCCAATCCAGACCAAGAGAGATGGACATGACATATAAAAGTTTATCTATTATAAAAAGTTTTGCTCAAATTGCTGGCTTCCTAGCATGTAGTATGGTCTAGACTGATAATAAGCAGGAATTTCCACAAGAGATGATGACACTCTATATACTCCAAAATCACTTGTGAAATCCACATATGTGTATGTTGACAGAACAATACAAGCAGCGTGTGGCTGACCAATATCCTAAGCAGCCAGATTTTTTTTTTTTTTTTTGGCAATATAACACTCTGCCTTCTTAAAGTAGCCTTTGTAAAATAAATGAGGTCATTCATGAGCAAGCAAACAGGAGATGGCCTAAATGATAAAGTCTTTCTGAGGTATCCAACGCCTCATAAAGGCTGTATCTAGAGATATCTGAGCTAATTTGTGGCTTTAGCTTGTGGGCTTGATTAAGGATATGGGGCCAAGGTATGACCTGCCATTGTACTCACTGCTTTTCTGTGCAGAGCCAGCGTACCCACAGGCAACACTGCTCAAGTATTTAGACAAGCGACAAGATGCAGGGGCATAGGGATGCCTGGGAGGGGCAGGCATCTCACAGAGCTCAACTGTATGGTCAGGTCTGTCTCTGCATCCCCCAGGTAGATGTGAGCATGGGATCTGAGCCGTGGGCACTCCCACACAGAGCTCACTGTCCCCTCCGGGCCCTACACATCTGCTAGAGGAAAGTGGATGGGCTTAAGGGCAGGTTATAACAGTCCAGATCCCCTTGGAATTAAGCAGGATCAAGCAGCTTAACAAGTTATGGGAAGAAGCACAAGATGAGGGAGTGCTCCGAAGCAGCCAATGATCGAACTTAAACTTGCAAGGAAGCGGGTGTTCAGGAAACAGAAATGGAGATTTCTCCATCCCCATTTCTGTCATGGGAAACATTACAGTACAAATATGGAGAGTTTCTTCAATTTGCCATTTAGGGACACTTGCCTTCTAGAAGCTCTTCTGTTCTTTGGGTGTGATTAGCTTTGGTTAAGGCAAGGAGATACATAATTCACTTCTTCAATGTCCTTCTCTTCCCAGCCACTTGTTAACTCCCCAGCCTGGCTATTCACAATCCCAAAAGGCCACCAAAATAGAAAAACACATACATACCTGTTGTTTGGATGCTACTTTTCCATTGACTATCACAACCCGCCAGACCAGACTAACCTGCCCAAGTGACTGAGCTGATGATCAGTCCATTAAGAGGGCAATGAGAGCAAGATGTGGAAGATGGCCCACACCAGACATGTACCAGATAAGTGCACAGGGAGACACATCAATCACTAGAGCAATAGAAAGAGAGAAAATATTTAAAACTGTAAAAAGTCTATCCAAATGCCTGAATAGTATGTTTAGCTGTCCCACAGCCAGCAGACAGTGTTTAGAGAGTCCATAGCTTAGCCATCTGGAGAGGTTAGACCGTTGCTGAGAGCTTGTAGAGTTGTAAGACCATTGGCTATACAAAAAGGTTGGTTAAAATCAATCTGCCCTTGAGGCAATGTTGGGAAGAGAATTTTTCCCTCAATATGTCACAAATGAGTAACCATTACAAGGAAAGTGGCCTATGCCCCTGTGCCTCATGCTTCTACAAAAGGGAGGAGTGAGATTCATCTTTCTTCTGAAAGACTGAAGATGAACTTTAACTTGTTGTTCAGTGCCCTGATGGTCCTACCGACGATACTCAAACTAGGGGCTGATTGGATCATGTATCTCGCTTGTATGCTCACAGTAAAATTACTCCCAGATGTGAGATCAGAAAGGAACACCCCCCTCCCCCCCCAGCCCCTGTTCTGGTCAGGTCACCAGGGCTGCTAGTCAGACTTCCAGGCTCCTACAAGTTTTTCATCTAACACATTTCTTTTACAGCCTTGGTGATGGCCTTGCTTTCTCCTGCTCTCTTCCTGCTGCTGCACATGGGAAAAAGCTTATGGGGCTTTCCCAGATTGTTTCTGCAGGTTTTAGGCATGTGAACATTCTGAGGCTATGGAAAAGTCTGTGCCTGTGACCAAAAGGGTCTCTCCTCTTGTGTTTTGTTGTGATGTTCCTTGCATTCCTCAAATTCTTTAGGCAATGGGGTTCAAAGTACTTCAGCAACTTAAAAAAAAATATCTTTGGTGACTTTTGTTTATCTCCTCCATCTCACACATGGAATCAAGCCCAGGTCTGCCACTCATTCATACTACCTGCAGTGATGGTGCCCTTGGGGGCTGCTCCAGAGTCACCTAAACCAGTGGTCCAGGACGGACTGAAGACGCTCCAAGCTTCAGCATCTGCCCATATACTGGGTGGACAGAAACATGTACCAGAATCCTCCCATCACTCTGTCCCACCTGTCCTGGTGTTGCCACCCAGTAGAGAGCAGGCCCAGGGTATGTCCCCAAAGCCCATACAACTTTGCTGCAAGAGCTGGGCAGGATTTGTCAGCAACTTGAATGGGGTAAGAAGACAGAGTTCTGGGATGTGCATTGGACATTGGACCATTCCTGACAAACCAGTTGTTAATGGTATCCCACTATTGCTTCTCAGTAATCTGCAACTCACCATAAAGCAGATCTACAATAAGAACATGGGTCTTCCTCACTCCTTGACTCTGAGCAGGAGGGCAGATTTCTCTCCTCTGTATCAGTAGGCACAGAAAAAAAATTGTTTACTAAGAATTTACCAGCTCCTGTGAATTATTCCTCACTTTAATAACTTCCTAATTAGTAGAAACAGAAATTACTAAACTGTAATGACAAACTGCAATACAACCTCAGGCAAAGAATCTGAAGGGAAAACTAAATACCAAACCCAAAGGAATGATAAGTTCTATAAATCTTTCTTTAATGCGACTTTCTGAAGACGTAAGTAATTGGTACATAATATTCCAAGAATGAAACGAAGAACCTCAGGAGGTAAATGTGGGCATGACAGTTTCCATCAGTTGAGATTTTGACCTTGTATTTCAGTTATTTGTAAACTCCAAAGCAGAAAGATACCTCCTGTGGGAGAGGTTACCCACAAAGGGACTGCTAGAATGAATGGAGTTCCAGGAAGCATCTTTCCCTCTACAGCTAATATGGAAATAAAACAAAAGAAACAAAACAGACTCTTTGGGTTTTTTTCATATTAATTGGGCTCTCCAAGTGAACATTTCAGTTGCTATCTCTGCCCAAGCTAACCTCTCCTTTTCTGGTTTTATTGATGTGAATTGCCTTCTTTACTTTGCTGCTGATATGCAACCTGCATCTTCCTGTGCTGAGCACGGCCATCCTAGTCCCCTCCTTCTATCAGGTTTCACAAGATATAATGGGTATTTGATTGAAAATTGAATATTCAGCACAGAGCACAAAAATAAAGAAAACTGTCATAACTTCCAGGATTAAGTTACCTTAATAACTCGAAAAGAGCACTCACTTTTTACATTCTGGATGAAGCATAATTTTCAGTAATTAATTTTATCCATTAGTATGGGCAGACACAAACTGAGTGAAATCCTGTTTCCAATGAAATCAGTGTCGAATCTCCTACTGACATTAAGTGGAGTCATAAGCACCTTACCTTCCGACAAGTAGCCATAGTTTTAGTTGGGTTAGTGCCTTCTGTGACATTCTGAAGGCTCATATTCCACGGGGCAGTTGTGTTTCACCAGAGGCAACCTCAGCCTACAAAAGGGAAGAGGGCAGGAGAGGGGATGCATTTTCTCTCCTCTCCTACAATGATCTCAGATAAACTAGCAATTCTCCAGGTGTGAAAAAGGACTGAAATTAGCCTGTGCCTTCCCTTGCCTTCAGTCACCTTTCTTCCAAAGGTTTAATAAGGTTATATGTTGGGAAGTGTCAGGAGGAATCTCTCTCTCTCTCTTTCCCTTCATTAACCTACTGCACACTCAGGCTCTCTCTTGAGCTCACACACATGCTGGTTGTCACAGATGTTTTCACCTTCACCTTCCTCCAGCACTAAGAGCATCATCCAGAATGAGGATGGGAAAGGGACAGAAGATTGCAAGAGAAGAGACAGAGAAGCTTGTTCTCTTTCTGTCATGTGGGGGCAAAGGTAGAAATAAGCAGATAAAGCCCAGGATGCACGCAGCTGACTGCAGCTGTGTATGCCTGGAGTAGCTCTGGAAATCAAATGTGCTCCTGCAAAAGTGAGGATCAGTCCCAGAGGATTTAAAGTGAAGTCTGCATAAGACAGGACCCAGTGCTTCAGACCAGCCCTATATTCACAAATAACTTGTCCACAACTACAGCAGAAACTTCTACAGCAAAACCCTCCTGGTTCTTAGCTCTGTGCTATAAATCCACGAACAACATCCTTTTCACAGTTACACCAGTGAAATATATTTTTTAACTCTTGGGATTATTCTGAAGCACTTTTGTGAAAAGGTAGAATACATTTAATATCTGTATTTAAGAATAAAATCTAGGTTTGACATAATGGCAGCACAATGGAATAAAACACCACTCTGAATTACAAGGAAGAGTAATTCAGCATCCTGCAGGCTCTAGCTTTTCTCCAAAGATTCAGTGAAGAAAACATTCCTCACCGCGGTTACTGTAACAGACAGGGCAGTGAATCTGCTTTTTCATCAATATGCCTGACGGTGCTTTATCAGAGCCTGAACCCAGCAGATTCTGCTCTAATTAACCAAACCCATTTTTTCAGAGCACAAACATACTGAATGAAGTCTTTGTGTTCACGGTCCATCTCTGTGATTCTGTGATTCTGAGATAATACAGCTGTGGGAATCTTCAGGGTTACCTGAGAAAATAATCTTCGCCAATACATAGAAAACTCACAGCATAAAGTCTCAGCCTTAAAATCTGATGAGGTGTTTTGCTTCAGGCTGGGGTCTTAGACAAAATACTGCCATAAAACATGCTCCTCTGTTTTGTTTTCAGCCTCTACTGCCTACTTGGATTTATCCCAGGACTACTGCAAAGTCCGACCAAAATTCTCAGCAAACATCCATATATTAACTTTTTTCTTCTTAGCTCTGCTTCTCCAAAGTGAGAAGCTCTTCTCTTCAAAGTGAGAAGCCATCAGAGCCACAGGCCTGTGCACATTTGATGAGCAACGCGTGAATGACAGAGAAGAGAAACTAGCATTAAGCCAAGCAAAATGTAGGTTTGGGACTGGAAGGGAAATAGAAACGTTCAGAGCTCTGCATTAATCTCATGAGGCCATTCCTATTCTGAAACAGATGTAAGCATGAGCACAAGCACAACTCTGAACCTATGTTATCTGTTTTTAATAGAGGCTAGAGTCAGCATTTCCAACAAAATTCTCTGTTCACAGTTAAGAATATAAAATATATATCCATGCTTTCCTGCAATTGCAAGACTTTTTTGGTTTGGTGGGTTTTTTTTTTAATTTCAGAATCACTTTTCCATTTTAAATCCAACTTTGCCTTTAGGACAATTATTTTGCTATATTTCACGTAGTCCTGTTGTGCTTGCTTCAAACACATCAATCATCTTTAACACTGCACAAAGTTATTTGGTAGCATTATGAATGCATGAAAATACATTCACAATCTAATAGTCTATGCTTTCCATTTGCAATCATCTTTCTGCCTTCTGCTCATAAAGAAGATGGCCAATTTCCAGTCATAGGCACTCTTGTGATCTCCTAGGATCTCAGAGCCATTGTATGCCACAACTTGGGCATTGCTAGTGCTCTGTTTCCTCCCAGACCAAGCTTCCCATCATCCAAAATACCTAGAGTGTCTTTACACCAGTGGTAAATTTGAGGATGCAAACGCAGAATTGTCTTCCATAATGCACACAACCAACCCATGGGCTGATTAACTTCAAAAGATGGTTTAATAACTGGAGAGAAATACAAGTTTCAAATTGTGGACCATCTTTTGATAGTATTAGAATAGTAGTATTAAAATATTGAGCGTTACTGAAATAAAGTCCAATTTTAACTCTGTTTGCAAAATTTAAACCCATGCAATTATAATTCCAAGAAACTAAAATCATTGAAGGACATTAGAAAAATATTTACTCCTTTAGAGAAAATTTTCCAATTAAAAGGGCTCATAGCTTCAGGATGCTGCCTGAACACACTGAGCACCTTACCACCAGCAGTGCCAAATCCCTGCACCTCTCAAAGCACTCCTGAAAAACAGGCTTTGTCTTATTCCTCTCAGATATTATTTGGGGTGAGACTCACAGGAATAGCTGCCACTGTACCAAATTCGTGCTTAAGTAATTAGTTCAAGATCATAAAGCAAAACATCTGCAGAATGTAGAGTAGACATAGATAACTGTGTGGTGCAGTCGTCACGCTGGAGGGCAGGGATGTGCCATCCAGAGGGACCTGGACAGGCTGGAAAGGTGGGCCCATGTGAACCTTATGAAGTTCAACAAGGCCAAGTGCAAGGTCCTGCACATGGGTCGAGGCAATTGCAGGCACAAATACAGGCTGGGTGATGAGTGGATTGAGAGCAGCCCTGTGGAGAAGGACTTGGGGGTATTAGTGGATGGAAAACTGACTGTGAGCCAGCAATGTGCACTCGCAGCCCAGAAAGCCAACCATGTCCTGGGCTCCATCAAGAGAAGTGTGGCCAGCAGGTCAAGGGAGGGGATTCTCCCCCTCTACTCTGCTCTCGTGAGACCCCACCTGCAGTGCTGTGTCCAGCTCTGGGGCCCCCAACATAAGAAGGACATGGACCTGCTCAAGCTGGTCCAGAGGAGGCCATGAAGATGATCAGGGGACTGGAGCACCTCCCCTGTGAGGACAGGCTGAGAGAGTTGGGGGTGTTCAGCCTGGAGAAGAGAAGGCTCCAGGGAGACCTTATAGCAGCCTTCCAGTACTTAAAGGGGGCTACAGGAAAGATGGGGAGGGACTCTTTATCAGGGAGTGTAGTGATGGGATGAGGGGTAACAGTTTTAAAGTGCAAGAGGGTAGATTTAGACTAGATATAAGGAAGAAATTCTTTACTGTGAGGGTGGTGAGGCACTGGCACAGGTTGCCCAGAGAAGCTGTGGCTGCCCCCTCCCTGGAAGTGTTCAAGGCCAGGTTGGACGGGGCTTTGAGCAACCTGGTCTAGTGGAAGGTGTCCCTGCCCATGGCAGGGGGGTTGGAACTGGATGATCTTTAAGGTCCCTTCCAACCCAAACCATTCTATGATTCTATGATACTCTGGCCTCAAGTATTGTTTTTAAACTGACCATACAGAAGAAATTACAGAATTATACAGATCATAATTGTTAAACAGAGTTGGTTACAAGTGACACCTGAGTTACTCAAATAATGACTTTTTTTACCGATTAGAAATAGGCTTTTATACTTGGATCCTGATTTATCTTTACTTAAATACCACTTAAATCCATGTTAAATCATTTGTGTTCTCATCAACAGATTTTAGAATGAGTCAGCTCTACACTTTCTACAAAGGACTGTTTACACTCTTAAAACAAATACTATTTTATATGACTGTTGGACACACAGCTGTGCAAGTGAGTTTAATCAGGCGTAACTCGCTTCTTAAGAGTCACCAAACAAGCTTGAACAAATGGTACCCAATGTTTGGCAGAAAAGTATTTCCACCAGTTTCCCCAACACAGAGTTCAATCACATCTGGAAAACCAGCAAAAAAACATTTCCCCTCTCAGGCATGAGTAAACAAGCAGTCAGTTTAAGCTCTACTTCCAAAAGTTAAATGTGATGGTGATACAACATCAATCACCTGAGGAGGGGAAAAGTGAGGACTGTAGCACTTACCCCATTCTGGCTAGGCAGGAAGTTTCAGAAATGCTGAAATTTCTCAGTACTATACACCAACCAGTAGAGCAGAAGAGCAGAGAGAGGTAAACGATCACCTGTGCTGCAATCTGTGTTAACAAAAGCTCAGGGAAAGGAGCTTTGGGCTCTTTGTCTTTTGTTGCTCAGTTAAAGACAACTATGAACAAACATGAAAAAAGCTGCAGCTGAAAAGGTAGCTGTAGCACTACATGCTGAATATCAAAATAAACACAATATCAATTTCATTTTGAAATTTAAAGGGGGGAAAAAATCCAACCCATTCAAATTCTCTGTGGGTCAAGAGAAAGTTTGTTTTTTGGTTTTGTTTGAAATGATATTTTTCCAGCAGACATCCAACTTCAATAAATGCTCCTTTTCATATGGAAAATAACTCAGCACAGCCTCTCCTATGAAAATATTTTTCTCTTGGCACAACCAGGTTTCATTCCTAACCTCAGACGGTCTGACTACCTTGTGAACAATCAGCCACTTCTACTGATTAAACAAACATGAAAAGAAATTCATTCTCTTTAAAAAGCAGTTTTCTACAGCTTTCGTAACAGAGAAAATGAAATAAAAAAATAGGGTCATTTTGTGCTACTTCCTTTCTTTAGTTTTATTGAGTGTCAGTCTAAATAATTAATACAAATACAAAGTTACTTCATTTTATGAATATTAAGAGACTTTACAGTATAAAATTCCCTGAGATAAAATATGTAACTGAAAGGATCACATAATTCTCTATTCCATTTACACCATAATCAAAAAGTAATATTATTTCTTACCCTTATAAAAACCAGAAGATAACGATCTTCCCTCCTCTCCCTCCACCCCAATATTTTAAGGCATGGAATAAAACACTTTTACAAAATATATTCAAAAAGACTTTTCTACTTAAAATAGAAAATAACTTTGCTTAATTTTTACAGATGGATTATATAAAACACCTGCAATATCTTGTGGAGTCTAGTACCTGATCTACAATCCAATTTGCTCAAATATTTTATTCATCTTTAGACTTCAGCCCTACAAAGCAAATTACAAAAGCCAGTCCTTAGCTTACACTGGTACACTAAATATTAGCCGGTAGAGTGGATGAGACGAAACCAAAGCAGATTTATAGAGATGCTGCATTACTGACTTCAGCAGCTGTAGACCAGGGCTGAATTTTCTCCTAAATCTAAAGGGAAAAGTGTGCAACACTCACTCAAGAACAACAAAACTAGAAAAGGCTTCTTTTCTCTCAAGACAAGTGCTCTGCAATAATTATTGCGAGACTACAGTTTTCATTATACAATTCCTGACAACACTCAATGCGTAACTTAGGAATACAGCACAAATGTGACCACCTTATTCAAACACGATGATTTAATTATTGCATAGCTCTTTTCTAAATTTTATAAAACTCTAGTTCATCAAAGATTTCAACTGCTTTTCTTAGAGAGGCTGAGAAAAAAGTATGGGTTGTGATCTTTGGAAATTCCCATGCTCCTGTAGTCTGATCTTCTGCCTGTGGCATTCCTGATTACACAGAAGAACTCTGTGCCTGCAAAATTTCAGAAAATGCTAAAAAAATTTAGGAGGACTGAAAAAAAAAGCACTTGTTTCAGCAGGCCAATAAAAAGTAATGCAATCTTAAATATTAGTTCACCAATTTTCAGACTGGGTTTTTGTATACATTTACATGAACTGTGATAAAAACTGAACATAAAAAAAGGATAATTCAAAGTGAGACAGGTTCTATCATCCTGACTTAGCTTTGACTGTTAATGCTATACTTAAATTAGATTTTTAAAATTATCAAAATCAATTTTATGGGAGTAGCAACCACTGGTAGAGAAACAGATGAGCATGCCATGAAGAACATGCTTTTGCTTCAAGCAATCGCTTAAGACCTGTTCAAGTGAAAACACAGCATTAGGGACCATCGTTACTACACTCCACGCTGCGTTGACTGTATTCTGTCCTTTCCCAATAAAATTTCTACAGCAACACTGGCATTACCAACAGAAAGGTTCATGAAGCCATCCTTCCTTGCACAAAAGCAGAAGGGAATAAACATCGGACCCAGTAAGATCTGATCTGGTAAATCTGTGCCAATTATTATTGAACTTCATTGTTATTAGATTTTTTTCAATAATCCTTGGTTCCATGCTTACTTAATCATGGGGAACTTCTAATTTAAAAAAAATTACAGTAGGCTGCCAGCTCATAAATCTTAAAAGCACCTACCCAACATCTCTTACTGCTCAAGTCAAATCTAATTCTTTTCTAACCTAAGCATGACTCACAAATGACAGTAAACTCACCCGTTCTGATGCCCATCTTTTATTTGCAACTTTCTTCTTTCCCTACCTGTTCTGTACCCATGATTTTATTCTGAGTGAAGTCTCTGGGTAACTCCTTAAATAGGAGCTGGACAAATCCCTTAGTCATTTGTGCAGGACTCTCGTGGCTTACCATTTTTTGCCACCAAACCTTATAGTTAAGGGCAGGGAGGGCTCAACTTCCTGAAGATGTGTAACTGCAATTGAAGTTTCTTTCCGAATTTCACCAAGGAACATTACATGTAACCAAAATGTAACCATACACTCACTACTAGGAAGACTCCAGCAAAATGGCACAGTCTGAAAGGCAGTAACTACCATAAATGCTCCCAGTAGGCACTGAGAGAAGGAAATTTTATCTTAGGAACCTATTTATTGATTAAAAAACTGAGCTGGAAAAACTCCTCAAAACCAAAGGGAAAAAAAAGTAAATCTTTCCCTTTTCATATGCTTTCCTCACACAAACTGTATTTTACCAACAGCCTAGATCTTATTCTCTACAGTAATTTTCTTTTTGAAAGGCAGTGATTTGGGACTTGAGTTTGGGGGGGGGTGGTAATTGTTAATTTACGAACAGCAAAGCGGCATTCTGAGTAGTCTGTCACCCAGCAGAACTTTTAAAAACGCATGCCATAAACCAAATCAATTGCTACACAACAGGACTGTCTAATGATACTAGAGAAGTGTTAAGCCTTTCTGTATACATATTCAATATAGTAATAAAACCCCTGCAGTTCCAAGCCTTTCCCTGCTTTTTCCTATATGGCAGTAATTCTACAGAGAAAAACATTCAGATTCCTGTAAACATTTTCTAATTCCTGAATAAAGGGAGGGTGGAAATGTTCCAACTTTTTTTCTACAGTCCGTCTTTTCCTGTACTTAAAGTTCTTCTCCACTTTTATACAGGATAAACGTGCCTATGGTTTTGGTAGGCATTGGAAGAAATACTCTACACTGAGCTGTATGTTCCACTCGGATCCAGTCCCCTCCATACATTTTTTCCTAAATGGAATTATTATTTGGCTCAAAACATTATTAGTTGGCTGATGCAATTTCAAACATTGCTAAAAAGTGCTACTGTATCGTTACATTCTCACGTTCAACACTTGCGGCTCAGAATCTGTCTGCAAATAGCTTGCATGCACATAATAATCACTGTTAAAAATAGTCACTTTTGTCTTTGGAGTACAGAAAGCCAGCGCTGATCGTGTATCCCCCGTAAGCAGAAGAATGTTTCATGGTCCAGGAAGCTGTCATAACCGACAAAATTGGTTTCAGCTGTACGGCTGAAGAACTTGGCATCGGTGTTTATGTCGAGCCATGCACAACTGTAAAGGCTTCAGATCTGTATGATGTCTGGAAATTTAACTTTGCTCTTTAAGAATCATCTCGCCTGATGTTTCTTTGTACTTTCATAATTTTGCACTTCAATAAAAACCTTCCTTCAGCAGGGTTTTCACAGATTGTTTACCTGTACCTGTATGCTTCTCTCACTGATGACAGCCTTCTGCATGTTACCTCGGCTAATGATCTCTGTGAGACCCATCCTGCCCTACGCCTTGACGTGGCCCACTGCTGGCACGGGCTGGCCAGGCAAGCCTCACCCGCCAGGAACATCAGCTTTCAAACCAGCTGGCCAGATTTCGTACAGTCTTGATTTGATTTCCGGCTGCCCTCACAGCCTCGCAAACCTTGCAGAAATGCTCGTCCCAGAACGAGGTGACGTGGACCTCGTACTTCTTCCTCCAGGCAAAATACCTCCTGTAGCTGGGTTTGTTTTTATCGAGGAATTTCAGGTAGGTGGCCAGCAGCCGGGGGCTGGGGAAGTCGTCGACGTGAATGAAGGAGTCGGGGGGGATGAAGCGCTCGTAGTTGGCCCTGCGGGGTCCGAGGACGACGGGCACGGCGCTGGCGGCGAAGGCGTTTCTCCAGAGTTTCTCAGTGATGTAGTCGGTGTGCTGGGAGTTCTCGAAGGCCAGGTAGAACTTGTAGGCCGACACGGTCTCCACCACGCCGCCCTCGGCCAGCGCCAGCCCCCGCGCCCCGTACACGTCGATGGCCAGGTGCTCCTTCAGCTGGCGGTAGTAGCGCACCCGGGCGTGCTCCTCGTTCCAGTTGCTGATGACCCAGGCCACCAGCCGCGTCTTGCGGGGCAGGACGAAGGGCCGGGGCGCCGGCGGGGCGTAGAGGTACCCGTAGGGCACGAAGACGTCCGAGTCCCGCCGGTAGGACATGGTCCAGTTGAAGAGGCCAGCCAGCCCCCGCAGGCCGGGCGAGTGCGAGGGCGACTCGAAGTTCATCCACACCCAGAGCTGCCGCGGGGGCCGCGGCGGGGGCCCCCGGGGCAGCCCCCCGGCGCCATGCAACGCCAGGTCGCGGTGGTGGAAGAGCACCGCCTGCGCCTCGGCGTAGCGGCTCCGGTCGGCGCTGAGGCGGCAACCCGTGATGTTGTAGCGGCGGCGGCAGTCGGCCATGCGCCGCGGGCGGCCGAAGGGCTCCCACCACAGCAGCACGTTCACCTCGCCGCCCCGCCGGCCTCCCCCCGCGGCCCGCGGCGCCGCCGCCGGCTCCGGCAGGCAGGCGTAGAGGGCGAGGGCGGCGGCGGCGCCCAGCAGCCCGGCCGCCAGCGCCCACCGCCGCCCCTGCAGCCGCCGGCGCCACCGCCGCGGGCAGCCGGGCCGCCCGGCGGGGCGGCGGCGCGGGGCCGGCTCCATCCAGGCCGCCCGCTGCCGCCGCTCTGCCCTTCGCGGCCGCCGCGGGGCAGCCGCGGGGCCGGGGCCGGGGCCGGCCAGCGCATGCTGCGGCTGGGGCTGGGGCTCGGGCTGCTGCCGCCGCCGCCTCTCAGCCCCCACCCCCTGCCCCGGGGAGGTGCCGCTGCCGCCGCCCCTCCCGGCCATGCCGGACCGTCCTCCCCGGGCGGACAGCGGCCCCGCGGCCGTCCGCCCGCCCGCCGCGGTCCGCCCCCGGGTGCCGCCCTGCCCCGCCCGCGCTGGGCCGCGCCGCCTCGGCCCGGGGGACCGCGGTGCTCGGGCTGCCGGCAGGGCTGCGGGGCCTCATCCCCTCCCCCGTGCGGCAGGTACAGGCAGTGGCAGCCCCCGGGCTCGCCGAGGCGGCTGCAGGCAGCGTGTGGGCAACGGCAGCCCCAGGAGTCACTGATGTGGCCACCGGCAGCATGTGGGCAATGGCAGCCCAGGGGGTTGCTGAGGTGGCCGCAGGCAGATGCAGGTAATGGCAGCCTTTGCTCCCCAGCACACACAGTTGCTCATCCCCAACTCAGGGCTCCAGAGGGAATTTGTGTCTCTGCACTCAGGAAGGGCGTCCCTGGCCACAGCCCAGACCCCAGCAGGCACAGGAGGGGTTGTGGGGACGGCTCCCAGGGGGCTTCGTGGCACCCGCACCCCGTGAGCACAGGTAGGAGCGTGGGGCAGAGGACCATGGGCAGAGGGCATCCCTGCCAGGCACACCACACAGGCCGACACAGTCTCCCTGCCCTCTTGCCCAGGAGACAGCAGGACTGCTCCGCTGCTTCCCACGCGCTGCCTTGCTTCTTGTTTCTTCCCGCCCATGCCTGAACTGGAGTCAGAGGTTTTAAACTCCAGCAAAACGGTGTCTTCACACCAGCTGCGCTATGGGTCCCATGCTGTATTCCGTGGCCTTGCAGGGAAGTACCCTGGGGGATTTTATTTTAAAACAGTTGCAATTTAGAGAGTGAAGTTGAGAGTGAATAAATCGCTTATTTAGCAAAAAAAAAAAAGACTGACAACAGCTACGGTAGCTTTGAACTCCTCTCAAATTCAAACAGTTTCAAGCACCTCTAAAAGAATTAACAATTTGGAAAACTAAAACAAAAGAAACTAAAGAGGAGGAAATTTTTTGTCCTTTTAAAACTTTCTTGGAACTACGTATGTTTACATTAACATTTTTCAATCTCATATATTTAAAAACAACAGTCATAGAATCATAGAATGGTTTGGGCTGGAAGGGACTTTTAAAGATCATCCAGTTCCAACCCCCCTGCCGTGGGCAGGGACACCTTCCACTAGACCAGGTTGCTCAAAGCCCCGTCCAACCTGGCCTTGAACACTTCCAGGGTAAAAAACCTTATGGTTACCAGAAAATTACTTTTTCCAGCTCTGTTTCACAGAGCTGGTATGAAAAAGTGTACATCAGATAGGCTCAAATCTCTTTTCCCCCAAGTCATTTGCTTCAGTGAATTAAGAGATCATTGATTCACGCAGTTCAGGGACTGTTCAGAACTGGAGAGTCTCCAGCTCTGACACTACGTGTTTTCATACCCATCAGCTATAGATCCAAAGTCCTCTCATATAGATCTGCTGAAGGAAGCAGAGTTACATCAGGTGTAAATTCTCACTGACCATTTGGATTGCAGCATAGCTTTTACATAACACATAGGTCAAGGCCCTGTGACTTGTCTCTATATCAGTAAAAAAAGTGATTCAAGCCTGTTTACCACCAAAAATAAAGAAAAGTTGTGGGTGAGGTTGGTGTTAGGTTAGTAACTAGGTTGTAACTTTAGTTGTATATAAAAGCGCTTGCAGACTTCCGTTGTCCACGCTGTAAGCACTCATAAAATGTAAGAAACATCAACAGCTGTGGTTATGGTCAGTATCTTATTACCTCTGCTCCAACATAGAGCATTGGTTGGAAGGGATCTCTGGGGGTCACTAATCCACCCTCCCACTCAGAGGAGCACCATTGCCAGCACTAGCCAAGTTGTTCACCTAGATGCTGACTAGACTAGCACCAAGGTGTTGAAAATATTCAAGGATAGAGATTCCACACCATCTCTGGCAGCCTGTCCCAGTGCTGTGCCACCCTTTCAGTGAAGAATTTTTTCCTAAAGTCCAGGCCTGAACCTCCCAACCTGTAATTTGTGGCTGTTGTCCCTTGTGATATCCAAAGATAGTCTGGCTCCATCATCTTCAAAACTTACCTTGAGGTAGTTGCTGGCTCTCATTAAATCATCCCAACATCTCCGCTTTACATGACTAAACAAGATCACCTCCCTCAAACTCTCCTCATAGCTTGTGTGCTGTAGGGTGTCTCATCATCCTGGTAGCCTTCCACTGGACAATGTGTTCAACACCCTTCTTGAACTGTGAGACTGGAAACTGGAGACAGTATTCCAGGTGCTGCTTCACTAGTGGGGGATAATTACTTTCCCCAGCCTGCTGGACGTACTTCTGATGTCGCCCAGCACGCGGCTTGCTTTATGTTCAAGGAGAGCTCACATTCAGCTTGATGTTCACATAGCTCCCAGGTCCTTTCCAGCATTGTTATCAGCCAGCCAGTTCCCAGCCTGTACCAGTGCAGAACTTGCCCTTTCTCCTTGCTGATCTTCCCAAGGTTTCTGTTGGCTCACTCCATTCAAGGCCTCTCTGAATTGAAGTTGCACAAGATGAGATGTCAACCCTGCATTCTAATTTAGTATTGTCTGCAAAATAGTGTGCTAGCCAATAGTAGCAAAAAAAATCTCTTAGTGCAACAAAGATAGGACCTATCTTGACAAATATCACTGATTTTAATCACAGAATGGGAATCTGGGAAAATTATTTTACTGCAGTAGAAAACTGCAGACAAAAATATAGAAATACAATGCTAAGGGGGAGTCAAATCCACTGAGACCACGAGCTACACCTAGAATCAATCTAGAACCCATCCAATACAATGAATACTACCTAAAACAAGCACAGTCCCTAGTCTGCCTTAATTAAGGATTCAAAGTGGTCCAAAAACTCTACTGTTAGTAATTTTACCCATTTCTACAGAAAATGTGAGAAATTTGGGACCCAAGAAAGTCAGTGGGAGAGCTCAACTGACTTCTGTGGAATTCTGATTTACTCAGCTGCAACGACAGTTCTTATTCTTCTTCAGGAACTTAAATTTTGGCATTGATATATGACTTTGGAGGAGTCTGTGTCTAGTCAAGTTTTCATTTCCATTGCTTGAAGGTTTGATGCTAAGCCATTCCAATTCCAAAGCCTAGCCAATTACATTGATGACGCCAGGCCTGATCCTGCAAATGGTAAAGTCAACAAAAATGTTGGCATTAATTCAGAGTTTATGAAATGTTTCAGGACAACTCAACTTGGAAGTCCTTATAAGCCAAGTAGTGACAAATTTGGAAACAAAAAAAAAAAAAGCTTTTGTTGTGAAGATTAGGAGCAAGAGTTGGCTAGTTACTTTTGACTTTTTGCAGTGAAAAACAGTGAAACTTCAGCATGACATTCAGCTGCACTGCAATGGCATCCATTTTAAGACTATTGTCGTACAGGAACAAATCTGTTGAATTATTTAGCATGAGATCAAAACAAGGCTTTCTAGATTCATCAACTCACTGAGAGCTAAAGCTCTACACTGCATATTGAAGAAAGCTATTACTGAAATCCACAGTAAGTTCTGATTGTATATACAGCATAGAAATACAGTATTATAACATTTCCTATTTGTCTTATTATGGAAAATAAGAATTAGATCAATTCAGATGCGAGGGTGGTAGCCTAAAATGTTTCCATGAGTAATACTGTCACCGTAAGTTCCTTTCCATGTTACACCTGCCTCTGTGGAGATTAAACACATGCTTACATTTACACATTGTGAGGAGTCCACTAGTTCAAAAGTCTTTATAGAATTTGTATCTACAGCACAAGGAAACCTATTTTCAAGGCATATTTTAGAATTTTTACAAATTACAGATCCAATTGTTTTGCTATCACTATGCGTTCTGCAAACTCCTCACAGCAGGGAGATAGCACAGAAATATATTTTAGTCAGATTTTCATCATAGTCACTACTGAAAGTAATGATAGTTGTGCCTTCATCTAAGAGTCTAGCAGCCTCCTGGAAATTTTGGTGTAGTAAAATTACAAGCAAGACATAATGTGCTGCTGTAGAGTGAGGGATACAGGGAGTGACCTCACTGTCAGCACCAAAGTTAGAGGTCAGGTATCCTCAGACCTGTGTGTAGGTGAGGAGTTTCTCCCTCCTTTCTAATGTCTCATTTCTCTTCTAGAGAAGTAATACCAACCTGGCAGTAACCCACATCAGCTCCAGTCTGTCTTATTTCTGCCGTAAGACACAGCAAGTCAGTGGCATGATCATGATTAGCCACTCTGCGTTGGCTGGGTTTTGTCAAGCAGTTTTGTTCACTCTGACTTGGGAAAAACTCCACAAACGTCACTGGGAAGTACAACATGATGAAGGTTAAATAGCGTTACCAGATGCCTGCAGACCTTCCAGAGGAAACACACCTGGTTTCACCTGCTTTGGAGGTAAACCATCGCAGGAGAGAGCTCCATGGACTGAGGACCACACAGACTTTTTGGTACTGGATACACAAATAGGGGAACTGTAGTTTAACTGCTCTGTGAAAACCAGAGCAAGCTCCACTGTTGCTGATAGTCAGGAATTTAAAATAAAATGCTGGCCGTTATTAATGAAGTTGTTGCAAAATGAAAAATATTTTGCTTATTTGAAGGTTAAATGTTTGCCGTTTCTAACAGCAGTAAATGTTTTCGCCTAGAGCTTTCCAGCTGGCTTCCTCTTCTACTCTGACTCACTCTGTTTTGTCACACTTGAGAAGTATTTAAGCCTAGAAAAGTCTTTGAAGTTATTTGTCAACTGTCTTGCAAACACAGTTTAAAAGGTACTGCAAGATGTGGTTGTATTTTCAGCCACAGCTATCAAGCCAGACATTCTGTCAACCAGGGAAACCCTGTGGAGTTTTTTATCCTAAGGAAACGTGATCAGCTTCAAAGTGTAGCAGGATGCTATATGGTACCAAAATGACACTAAGAATGACTTTGAAATCTCTTCTTCATAAATATTCCCCATGGTTTTAATGCAAGAATGCAGGTTTTTGCCAAGTAAGAACCAAAATCCTGTATGAAAAAGAGTCATAAAAGTTCTGTTCTGTATAAATTGCACACTGTATTTTAGTGGAAAGTTTAAATGCCTGTCATTTGATTACCTAGTGTTTCATAATCGGGATTATGATCTTTCTGCTTGGAAGTTTAAAATCCTGAAATATGACCAGAGATAAAAGATTCATTTAAAAGTTGATGATTACCTCACTGGATGAACAGCTTCTGGACAGACAAGCCCATGTTATTGCACACGCAGCAAATATGATGGTAAAATATTCTGCCCGGCTTGTGACTGTGAGCAGGGTTGGATTAAAACTATGTGAAGTTGATGTTTCCAGGTCAAGGCACAGGCACGAACAAATGTGCTGTGTACACCGTGGATGGAAGATCTTGCCCCAGAACGCCCTTCGACTTCCCATTGCAGCACACATCTTTGTTGTTCACCAGTATAGACCAGAGCGAAAATCAGAGCAGAAGACTTTCCTACCAAAACCACATGATCCTCAGACACTTTGACATGCAAGCATGTACCAGCAAGCCAGAATTTGGCTCTCCGGATATTTATTAGCAGTTATCATGAATTTCAATCTTCCTTGGTTTTTTTGAGCACTGGACTGCATCTTAGGCAGCACCAGCAGCAGGGCCAGTGATGTGCAGCCAGCTCTGACGCTCTTGTTTTACCCAGTGAGCATCCCCAGGCCAGAGGGCAAGGGTTTGTGGTAGGGCTTTTCTTCAAACATCTCTGAAGCTCAAGCACCGAGGTGGCATTTCAGTCCAGGAGACAAGACTAGCTCTAGTTTGAAGTAAATTTCCTAAACCACATCTAGTTTAGTTATGGGGCTCTCAATATGAGTTGCTTTAATAACTTGACCCCCTTCTACTGTGCTTCATCGCTTGATAATGTAGACATAGCCTTTGAAAGATGTCCGTGTTTGAACATGGTTATCAATATATGGCAGCAACGATAACATCTGCCTTCCAAAACAGTAATGTTTAGTTTGGAAATTAAGTAATTTAAAAAAACTAAGAGAAAAGGGTAGCTCAACAGTTAGACAGTAAAAAGTCACTATGATAAAATGTGAGCACAGTTAATTTAAATTACCTGACACCTCATTTAATGAAATATTATAAATATACTATAAATATATTAATATTAATAACATTACTATAATATTATGCAATGTTATTATATTTAAACAAATTGCTTTGTTTTATTCAAATGAAAGATGAGACACATCATGAACATGAATATATCAGCCTCGCCCCCCTCCTCCTCCGCCTTTCTCCCACTGACCTCGATGTTTGCAGAGGTGTCTCACAACTCCTCCTCCCCACTCTTCCTCCCAGGTTCCCCTTCTTAAATACATTATCACAGAGGTGCAGCCACCATCGCTAATTGGCTTAGCCTTGGCCAGAGGCGGGTCAAATTTGGAGCCAGGGGAGCCTCAAGAAGCTTCTCACAGGGGGCCACAACTGTAGCCCCCTCCCCCACTACCAAACCCCCTGTCACACACACACAAACCCAACACACATGACCACAGCCAGCCGTGTCCCTTTTCTCCTCTACAGCTGGTAAGGATTGAAGTTTACTAGTGAAAGCACAGATGCCCTGAGTACCAGTACAGCTCTTCTGTCCATCTGATAACCCTGCCCTGTACCCTCAGCCCTCTGGCTCACTCACACCAGCTGGTCCAGCTTCCTGCGCACACGCACACACTGACACATTTACTCAACAGCGCTCCACACCCCCAGATCTCCCCAGATACCAGCGTGAGCCTATGCCTGATACCCTGCCTGGACCCAGGGCCTCCTGCTCACCAGCCAACCCCCATTGAAGTTTATTAAAATGTGACATCCCCACCTCCAACACTTCTCCCTGGTGTCTGTAGGAGAGGCAATCACTTTGGCTCCCCAGAGGCAGCACCAGGCACAAGGGCTGTGACCTGCAGTCCTGCTTCGCGTGCTGGTGCCGCAACTTGTTCGCTTTACTCATCCCAGTTCCTCCAGTAGCTGCACCCGGGGTGCACCTACTGGTCCTGTCCCAGCAGCTGGAGCTGAGACTCTCACTGTCACCTGTGCCCTTTGCTGGCACCCAGACCCTAACCCACGCCCATCGCTGGTATGATAGAAGGGATCTGATCCAGAACCGTCCTAACTTGGTCGACTTCCTAACTGCTGTGTGCATGTGTTGGCTCTTAGGTGAGGTGGGATCCACTTGGAGAGTCCATCTCTGGAACTCCCTGAATCACTGGAATGAGAAGATGGAAGGTGCCCCAAGCTCTTCACATGGGGATTTTCATTTATGAGCTGAAAAGAAGCAGTTCTGGAAGTTAAATGACTCTGTTTCCGAGCCCTCATTTTCTACACAGCTGGGAAGAACAGAAGTCTTGTGGCTCCTCTCCCACAGCCTGCACAGGCCAGCAGCACCTCATCCCACCCACTGACCTCCTGAAGCCGGGAAAAAGCCTTCCACTGGAGAGGCCTGGCTCTGCTTCCTGGGCTGCTGGGTCCCCTGGGGTCGCTTGGTCCGTGGCAGGGGTTTTCCCCACAGGCAGCTTTGTAGGAGGGAGAGCACAGAGGGGCCTTGGTCTCACATTCTCCTGAGGAGCAGCTGCAGCTCCCAGTGGTGGCCAGACATAAAATGCATATAAACCTAAAGACAGTACTTAGGACTACAAGTAGCTCCCAAGTCACCATAGACCAAGAAGCAAAAGCTACAAATTTTGTGGTGAAAGGGGAAAAAATATTTATGCATGGTACGAGACACAGACAGATAAGGGTAAGAGAGAGGCGCAGGAAAGCAGAAGACAGCACTGAGCCCAAAGGAAGGTGACATGTCAGAGTACCCTGTCTGAGGACACTACCAGTGCTTTGTGACTGGAAACACTCAACAGACTTAGGATGGGTTTGTCTGAGTTGTGGTGCTGCCAAAAATCCTGTAGCAATTTGGACAGACAAGTTTCAGTTCCCTCTCTGCAAATACAGGCTGGGAGTTTCTTGCTGCATTGCCACTTCAGGTCTCCTCTACTGTTTGCTGCAGACATCTGCCATCACTCAGCCCGTGCTGCGACCACTTCAAACGATTCTGCAGAAAGGAACCCACGTATCTGAGCAGAAGTCAATGCCATAGGACCATGACTCACCATCAGGAGCTTGATAAAGCTCTGCAACACATGAATGTGAGCAACTACAGCAAAGCAGCAGCATCCCGAACCTTTGCAGAAGCTAGACGGCAGTGTTGGCACATGCTCTAAGGCACAGGCAAGCTACTGCTCATATTTCACACAGTGGGCTCTAATTGCAGATCCTCTATTGACAGGAATCAGTTTTGGACCTCCTTTTTCATGATCTGAAGAAAAAATGGTTTAGCACCTCTGAAACTTCAGCCTCAAAGCAGGTACTCAGAGTTCATGGGGGAGAGCAAGAGCCAAAAAGACTCAGAGTTCCCAAAGCAGAAAGACCATATCCTTGTCTTTAATAGTAAAAAGGTGTTTTTCCCCCGCTAAGTCATGTTTCTGCATGTCAGTAGATTGTCCGATTTCACAGTGACACACCACCAAAGGAGCTTGTCACTAAAAGGAAGTTGTAGTTTTTGAAATGGCTATTTACATGTAAATGAGATAAAAAGAGAGGTGGAGGGCTCTGCCACAGATACTGGAAGAGACGAATAGTTAAAATGATAAAGACCTTCAAAGACCATATGTTGCCCCAAGCAGCCTTTAATGAATTTTATTGTGGTTCAGTGAACCTGGTTTGCTTTTAACAGTTCATTTGGCAAGTTGTTGCTGCAGCAATTCCTAATAATAATGTCACAAGAATCTTTTAACCGGGTACAGCTTTGTGACTATACAGGACTGCTCTGAAAGTGAATTTTGGACTTGGTAAGATGGAAAAACATCTGCAGTAAGTTCCTTTAGTTCCTTCCTCCATGGTGCACATCACACAGAGAAACAGGAGGACAACAGTCACTCCGAGGAAAAGCAGAAGGAATTCTCTTCCATTCACATGAGGATTATTTTGAAATTATAACAGCAGCTGAGAGCACAACATTGCCAGCACACAGGGACAGCATTTACTTCCTTCACACTTTGGGTGTTACTGATCATAGTCAATACAACAATATATTTCTTCCCAACATACTAGTGTTTTGGTAGAGTTGTTTTCCCAGTCCTCTATTCCAAATGATATTTTGACTCTATCTTTATGCTGTGCTGATTCAAGTAGAAAAGTAACCAAAATTACTAAAATAATGCAGTGATGAACTGTAATTAAGACTATATATATATATATATATTATTTTTCATCATGAACCAAAAACTCCGTGACAGCAATAAAGCCCAAAAGGAAAAAAGATTTAAACCCAAACTACTGAGACAATTTGCTAGCTATGCATCTTGATATCCATACCTTATCTTTTTTCATCAGCTGCAGTCATCCTGCTGCTGTCACTCCACCTTCCTATAGAGGCTCTCAAGCACAGGAAAACACACACTGTCTTCTGTATTGTCATTTTTCAGATGTAACTGTGGGTGGACAAGACATTTCACAGCAGGTAGGAATGCCTAATGCAAGGAGAAGAAATTTGTAGTGCAGGAAAAGGGAAAGGAATTGAAAAGGAGACTTCCCCTAGGAGATTAAATCCCAGGTCCATACAAACAATTCACCATGACTTGGGGCAAATAATCCTATCAAAGTCAATAAAAGCATGCCATTTAAAAAAATCATACTCTGCATAATCTGCAGTAGGCTTCAGATCAGTGGCAGACATGAAGCTTGCTACAACTCTGATAGTTTTTTCCAGTGATTTCAATGGGACTACTCACATACAAAAACACATGCTGAACTGCCAGAATCTGCATGCAAAGCCAGTTAATTCCATCTAGGTACAAACAAGCTCCAGACTAAAATCCTTGCAGGGCTGCTATTTATTAATCAGTATTTGTGTATCTCTTTGTGGTACCTTCTAATTGTGTATCTTAAACCCCATACCATATACGCTGTTTGCAGGATCAGGCCGTAGGGCTGAGCTTTCCCCGAGCACTGTATCTCTGCAGGAAGGGCTGGCACTAACCTACCACACTGCACGCAGCAGCGGGCCCTGAGCTCCTGACAGCCAGCAGAGTGCAGCTGGGCTCTAGCTGCAGCAAACCCACTGCAAGCTGGATTTTTACAGTATTTGTATTCCAAAGTCTTGTGGACACATATTGTATGAAATTTACAACTGAATGCATTTGTCCATTATCATCCCATCACTGATTAAAAGAAGAAAGTCCATGACTTCAAATCAACAACCTCTGCCTTGGTAATGCTGAGCTCTCCTCTCCACAGAGAGAAGCCGTTTGGGTATTTCACCTCAACAGAACTAAACTAAGCAGTTAGCATTTCAGTCCTTGTTTCCATTTCTGCACAGACAGATGGCACCTATTAGGAGTTATACGCCAATCTAAAAGGTGGTCAATTAAACTATTATGCTTTGCTTCAGACATGCAGCATCCAGCCACAGCCTACAGATTTTACCAACTGCAACCAGGAGCGTTTTGCCTCAGTAGAGAACTGAGAGATTTGGTCTAGTGATGAAAGTGTCAGTTTAGTAATAAACCCCTCCACAACTGCAGTTCATTAGGCCTTGATCCAAAGCATGGAGCAGGTAATGACTTCCAGGAGGTCTGTCAGCACTGTTGTGTTGGGGGCACATGTCATCCCAACACTCAGATTGCTGACGCGGCAGTCCCGGACACAATTTATACGACCAAGGTGATCAAGTTGATGCCACTTTATTAAAGGCTACACAGCAATTTATACACTATCACAAAGCACACACGCTGCTATATCTTATTGCTAATAGGCTAAAGCTACTTGTCCACGCACCCCTTTGCCCTCTATGATTGGTCCCCGTGTGGTGTCCACGCGCTGCTCTCCTACTAGGTAGGCATCCTGTTTTCAACAGTCCAACTTCTTTATCTTTTGGCTACGCACACAGTTTCTTAATCTTCCTTGACCTTGCAAGTGTCCTTCAACACAGCTGCAGCCTGTTACAGTGAGGCCCCTCGGTCTGGATCGCTTATAATATGTCCGTCGTTTTCCAGCCATTCCACAAATCCCCCTTTTTGTTTTTGAGCAATCCAGACCTCTCCTTTCTTAAACATTTGCTCAATTAAACCATTCAACATCCGTTGCAAACACTGAAACAGACAGGGAAGAAGCAACATCAAAATCAATAAAACCATTAGCACTATCAATTCTCCTTTAACCAATGTCTGCAACCAACCCCCCATCCCGAGTCCAGTGAGCCAATCGGAAAAGGGATCATGTCCTTCAGTAATATGTTTCATATTCTCACGCAGTTTTGCTAATTGCTGGTGTATGTTTTGCGAATGGCCAGACAAATTAAAGCAACACATCCCTTCAAAGTCTTCACATCCATGCCCGTGTGCTAATAATAAAAAATCTATGGCAGCTCGATTTTGTAAAGTAGCATGTCTAACACTATGAACATCAGTGAGTAACACGCTTATCATCTGCGAAGTCAAATTAAATTGTTTTTCACCCCAACAAGCTAATCTGTGTATATTTTTTGCATTTATGGCAGCCATTCCTCCCGGAAGGAAAAAGGATGTGGCTATAACAGTGGCTAACGATGGCAGCCGTACTTCATCGTTGCATGTTTCATCAAAGTTTCGAACAGATCTGCGTGATCTTCGCCCCGACTCTTACTGGGATTTAGCAATTCTCTCATGTGGGCAGCAAACAATGTTAGTCGCCCAAGGTAGCAAGGACCACCGACAGGTCGTATAGGAATACCAGGCCATGCTCTAACCCCACAAATCAGAAACACTCCGGGTGGAAGTTTAAAACCCCCTGTGGTTTTTACGGAGAACCCTCCTGTTTTCAAATCACTCCAAGAAGAATGCCCTGTTACATTTTGGTAACCTACAAACAAGTCTTGGCGTCCATTCTGCACCAACCAAATATGCCATGGGTCACCAAACCAAACCACTCCTGTGCCATTCACTGGCTGTAGCTGTGGAACCGCATTATCACAGTTCTGCATCCTGGTAACATTAACATACTCAACAGGTGTAACACCAGCCAACAAATCCAATTCTTGCAAGGGTAAAGAAGTTAACCGATTTAGATTCTCAATGACTGTCTTTTGCCAAGCTGCGCTATGCATAGAAGGCCAATTTGAAATGAAACAACCATCATCATTTTGACTGCTATTCAGGTTCACTCTCTGTTGTTTCCAATATCCATCAAAATCAGTTTCATTTTCCCACAATGGAATGCCAATTAAACACGTTTGAAAAGGATCATTTGCTTGTTGCAGACTCAAACAAAAATCCTTTATCCCAGATGTGTTTCCCAGGTTACCCAAATGTTTGCTCTGGGTACGATGTCGAAAATCCCTTCACTACCTAATATGAAACAAGTCGAAATAAAAGAGATCCACGATATCCACGTTTGACGTGTTGTCATCATTTCACCTCCCTTTTTCAGTTGTCCTGGTACACCTGCCAGCTTCGAGGACCGTTTTTCCCAACACCACAACTCCTATCTACTATCTTGCTGTTCTAATTAATACACTGCAAAGCTAAGCGTCTACAAAACTCAGAGCTAATTTCTGCTAATACCCTTTGTCCAAGGTTTTCAACTGAGCCTAAAGCTTTAAAAAACTACTGTTGCTCTCTAACCTTTCTGTGTTAATAGCAAATTGCTGATATGTTGGCTCACCTACAAAGTCAGACAACCAACTTGCTTCAGTATAAAATTAATCCGGGCAGTGCATGAGTGACATTTATACACACTTTTCCAATCACATGCACGTGTGACTCTCCAAGTCCTCTTGTCTCACCATGCACAAGGTATTAAAACCTAGGGTCGACAATTCAGACCCAGCCCTCTACAAGCTATGTCGTGTCCCTCTGTCTGATCTGTGGTGAGGTTGTATTCGAACAGCCGCGCCAAACGACTGCAAACCCGGTAAAAGACAAAAAGCTTCAGTTTGCTGGATGTAACGCTGTTAGCGACGGGGTCAGAACCAGGTTCAGTCGATGCTGGTGTCTCTGAAGTGCCTCAAAACACAGGGTTATTATCATCATTCTTGGCAATCCATGGCTTCATCCAGTTCGCAGGGACCTACGTAGATGAATTGTTACCTGAAGAGACACAAGCATAAACCCCTGCCCAGGACCTGTGAGTAAGCCTAGTGCTCTGTGTTATTCTTCCTGACTTCCCCTTTCCAGGGCCGCACCCATCGACTCGGAACCCATCTGACGCCGGTATCTGTAACAACACAAGCATATCCACGACCGGTCATTTTTAATTCTGCAGGTCCTCTCCATTCTCCTGTAACGACATCTCTGTATTGAACAAAAACACTATTTTCACATTGGTTTATACCAGATTTCAAGCCCAAACTATGTATTAGTACTGGTGGTTCATCTCTATCACCTGTAAACCGTAAATAATTTAACACACACACCGCTTTTGCAAGTCACTCTGCAGCAGCCAAGACCTCTCCCCCTTTTTGTTTTTGCAAAAGCACTTTCAAGGTTTGGTGTGCTCTTTCCACGATGGCTTGTCCCGTGGGGGAATGCGGTATTCCTGTGATGTGACGTATACTCCAGAGTTGACAAAAATGAGTAAATTTTCGAGAAGTGTAGGCCGGACCATTATCAGTTTTGATCTGTGCAGGCACACCCAGTGCCATAATTGCAGCATGCATATGTTTAATGACATGTCGCGCTGTTTCTCCTGTTTGTGTCGTTGCCCAGAGCGCTAGAGAAAAGCTATTGATAGAGACATGCACATATTTAAGCCGGCCAAATTCTGGGATATGTGTCACATCCGTCTGCCAAAGTTGTAGAGGTTGGAGTCCTCGAGGGTTCACTCCCAAACCGAGGCCGACTCCTACCTTCTGGCAGTCGGGACAGGATTGCACAATTCCTCTAGCATCAGCCACAGGAATGTGAAATTGTCTGGCTAACATTTTTGTCGACTGGTGAAAAAGCTCGTGCGACAGCCTGGCTTGTTCAAAGGTGTTAACAACAGGACCCGTCCAGGCTGGAGCGACAAGCTGATCAGCCTGGGTGTTTCCCAACGCAAGACCTCCACATTGCTGATGACTGCGAATATGCATAATAAAATATTCATTCTGATGTTGGTTCAAAAGCGTCAGCAATTGTAACAACAAAGTATGAAATACAGGATTTCGTACAGGTTTCACCATGCAGTTTTCCAGACGTTGTACCGTACCCACAACATACAATGAATCTGATACTATATTGAGAGGTTCTTGAGACCAACATTGAAATGTCCAAATAACAGCTCGAAGTTCTAAAGTCTGTAAGGAGTCACCAGGCACTCCAGGGAGTATTTTATGTTCCCAGGTCTCCCCTTCCTTCCAGGTGACTGCAGCCCTTCGAGATTTTCGTCCAGCATCAGTGAAGACGGTTATCCCTTCTACTGGAACCTCTGATCGTAAGGGTGTATGTACAAACCGCTGATGGGATAATAATGACAAGAGCTTGTCCGATGGATAACTATTGGTGATAGAACCTAAAAAATCAGCAATTGCTATTTGAAAGGCTGTTGAAGCGGTTAGTAACCAATCTAAGTATAACTGAGATACAGGTATATAGATGACTGCTGCTTCGATGCCTGAGATGTCTAAAATTTGCTGCCTCCCTTTTATGATAAGTTGTGAAAATAATTCAGGGTGTGTAACAACTGTTTTTCTGGGCTGGAAGGGGAGAAAAATCCATTCTAAAATTCGTAAATTTGGTTTTGATTCACTCAACTGAATAATAAGCCCTAATGGGTGTTCACATTCACCCCCAGAGTTAACTAACATAAAGGAAAGAGCTTTATCATCCAGCTGCCTGTGAGTATAAATTGTCGTTATTTTATTGGTAATTACTTGTAACACTTGCTGTTGATCCTCATCCAGTTGACGGCGCTCCTGAGCTAGTACAGACGTCCCCAGGAGCGGCATCAATGGTTTCAGATCATCGTTCGTAATTCCACAGATATTACGAACCCACTGGATATCTCCAATTAATCTCTGCATATCAGACAATGTTTCTATTCTTGTGTTAATTTTTACCTTTTGAGGACGAATCATTGCATTTGTAGTAATCCAGCCCAGACACAGCCATGGTCCCTGTCTCTGAATTTTTTTCTGGCGCTATCTCTAATCCCTCTCCCTGAGACTGCATGTTAGCTGACCCAATATTGTCTCATAGTCCAGTTGTTTTCCTGCCACTAAGATATCATCCATATAATGATAAATAAGTAAATGAGGATACTGTTTCCAGATGGGTTCTAAAGCCCACGCGACAAAAGACTGACAGATCGTGGGTGAATTTTTCATCCCTTGTGGTAGCACCACCCAATGATACCTCTTTGCTGGTTCGGCCTTATTTATCGATGGCACCGTAAAGGCAAACTTTTCAGCATCCTCTGGATGTAAGGGGATTGTAAAGAAGCAGTCTTTTAAATCGGTAACCACCAGGTCCCAACCTTCCGGCAACATTACCGGGGAAGGTAAGCTGGGTTGTAAGGTGCCCATGTCACACATAACGGCATTAATTGCTTGTAAATCATGTAACAGACGCCACTTCCCAGATTTTTTCTGAATTGTAAAAATCAGAGTGTTCCATGGGCTAGTTGAAGGCAGGATATGTCCGGCATCTAGCTGTTCCTGTACCAAATCATTAATAATTTGCAGCCGACCCAGTTTCAGAGGCCACTGGTCGATCCATATGGGATCATCAGTTTTCCAAGTTAATTTTAGGATTGGCTGCTCTACCATGGCCGCGCCTAAAAAGGTGAAGTAATCAATCGAGCTCCCACCTGACTGAGCAGATCTCTGCCCACCAGCGCCACAGGTAAGTGCATTACATAGGGACGCGTGGTTACTACCTTGCCATCAGAAAACATAAATGCTATTATATCTCTACTGACAGATGTGACTTGAGTTCCTCCAACCCCTAGAATTCCTGTAGTCGCTGGCATTGAAGGCCACTGTCTAGGCCACTGATAAAAGGGTACGATCGTGACGTCTGCTCCAGTATCAATGATCATTCGTAATCTACTTGTCTGTCCATTAGGGTGTCTCATCTCCATCTGCTCCTCTGGCTTCCCCCGACTAATGTCCATGGCTAACAAAACATCTGGTTGTCCAGTGGACCCAAAGCCTTTTCCCCCCCTCCTCCTTTGTTCTACATTGGGCACTTTTGATTCAAATGGGATTAGCTGAGTAATTTTCGATCCCTCCATGATAGTCAAGGGGGGAGTAAATGTATATACCATGATTTTAGTTTTTCCCTCAAAGTCGGCATCAATAAATCCTGGGACAACAAAAATACCTTTTGTAGATGCCGAAGAATGTCCAATTAATAAGGCACTTAAACCATGTCCCAGAGGCCCCACCAGAGTAGATTCAACCAGTTGTACCGCAGTATCAGTAAGAGTAATGGCTACTGCTGTTGCCAAGCCCACCCCTGCCCTTCCGGAGGTGGCGGCGGAGCAGCGGTCCAAGCACCCTGGATTTGTGTCGTCGCGCGAGGGCGGGGCACGCTCCGCGTCCCGTTTCCCTTCTTTCGACACACACGAGCGTTATGGCTATCTGTTTGACACTGCTCACACCATTTTCGTCGACATTCTGCTTTAAGATGGCCCAGTTTTCCACAATTAAAACACTTCTTATCTCGCTTCCCTTTATTGTGTTTCCCTTGCACAACTGGTGTCACTGCAGCTCCCACTGCAGCAGCCACGGAGGCAGCTTTCTCCTGGTCAAGCATTCGCTCAGCTGCCTCCAACAGCTGGCCAGCCGTAGATCCTCGCGGTAAGAGGCTTAAGGCTTTCTTAGTTTTTGCATTAGCATTATCATAAGCAAGCATATCAAGAAATTTAACTTTCATGTCATCATTTAAGTCAGGGTTACCATTAATAGCGGCATGTAATCTGTCAATAAACTTTGGATAGGGCTCCGTGGGCCCCTGTCTTACTCCTGTAAACGCTGGCGCCGCTTTGTCATCGTGTACGGCTAGAACAGTTTTTAGGGCTAATTCTTGGGTTAACCGTAACGCTTCGGGTTGAAATCCTGCTTGCCAGTCTGGGTTGGCAAAAGAGCCTGTGCCCATCAGCATTTGAGCTTGCACCCCATATAGAGGATCTCCTTGCTGACGGGGCGCGGCTGCCGCAGCCTCGCAGGCCAGTTGCCAACGTTGGAAAAATTGCAATTGTTGGGAAGCTGTTAGTAAGATTTGTATAATCATGCGCACGTCATACGGCGTTAATAAATATGCTGTAAAAATATACTGAATTACTGAATTTGTATATGGTGATTTCAACCCATATTGTGTTACGGCTAATTTTGCCTCCTTAATCATTTTCCAGTCTAAGGCCTCCCACTCGTTGCCTTGTGGGGTTCCTATTAGCGGAGCCGTCATTGGTCCCAGCTCGTTAAACCGCCCCTCTATTATCGCATCCCGAATAACCCCCCGCCATCGGTGTGCTGGATTACCATTACCACCCGCGCCTCCCAGTGCCCCCCCCCCAGCTGAGCCGACGATGGCGGCGGCCCGATGGCCGCTGTTTGCCCCTGACCGCCCCCCCCCGCAGTGTCGCGGCGGAAGGGGTTAATCGGGAGAGGGGGTGGCGGCGGTGCCGTAGGAACAGGCCGAGCCGCTTCCTTCACTCGGATCTCAAGTTGCTCTAGTTTTCTCGTTAGCTCTCGCAAGCGCGGATCTTGTAAACCATCACGAGGTTGTTCCTGCACCGGTCGGGGTGACGGGGGCGAGGACGGGGGCAGCGCTGGGTCGGGGCCGTCCTCTGACGAGGCGGCGGCGCGCGCGGGGTCGGGCGGGGGGCGGCGGGGGCGGGGCGGGGCGGGGCGCTCCGGGGATGGTTCCTTTGAGCTTGAGCGGGGGGACTCAAGCGGCGGGAACTCTGTTGATTTTTGCTCTTGACTTCCCCGCCGCACGGGCGCTGCGCGTGAGGCGTCCCCGTCCCTCCTTTTCGGAGCCGCCTTGGGGAACAGGGATCCCGCGAACGTCCCAGCAGTGGCGGAATCCTGAGCGCCAGCGCGTTCGGCCTCTGCTGACCAGGCAGCGAAAGCGGAGGCGGGGGTCTGCCGTTCCGCTTTCAGTTCTGTCAGCGTCTCCAGGATCAATCTCCACACGGTGGAGAGTTTCCCGCTGTCTTTAGAGCCTGAGCTAATGTCGTCCCACAGTGCCGCGCCGATGTTTTCCCAAGTCGCTACTTCAAAGGCTGCGGTCACTGAGGGGATTAATCCGTGCTGCCGAGCCCACAACAGCAACTTCCTCAGGTTCCCCTCATCATCAGATAATCCTGTCTTAGAGAGTGTGTGTTGGAGGAGCTTAACCACTGCCGCTTCTTCTTTGCTTAGCGCGGACCCCATCTCCTCCCCAGCCGCTCACCTGATCAGGGCGAGAGTCCCGACGATTGCGCGCGCGTCTTCCCAGGCGCCGGGGCCGCGTCTGCTACGGCCGCTTCTGCCCTCGGAGCCGTCTTCTCTTGCTCGGGAGAGCTCCGACGAGAGGGTCCCTACTCCCAGGGTACAAGCCCCACGTATTTTGGATAAGGCTCTGCGGGTCCCTGCGGATGTCCCGGACACAACTTACACGACCAAGGTGATCAAGTTGATGCCACTTTATTAAAGGCTACACAGCAATTTATACACTATCACAAAGCCCAGGCGCTGCTATCTTATTGCTAATAGGCTAAAGCTACTTGTCCACGCGCCCCTTTGCCCTCTATGATTGGTCGCGGTGTGGTGTCCACGCGCTGCTCTCCTACGAGGTAGGCATCCTGTTTTCAACAGTCCAACTTCTTTATCTTTTGGCTACGCACACAGTTTCTTAATCTTCCTTGACCTTGCAAGTGTCCTTCAACACAGCTGCAGCCTGTTACAGTGAGGCCCCTCGGTCTGGACCGCTCATAGTATGTACGTTGTTTTCCAGCCCACACTCAGATAGCCAAGCTTTTGTGAGGGTGTAAAAGACAGCATGCATCCCATGGAGTTTACAGTCTTATGTAGAACTGCTGCAAATACAAGTGAAGGGAAATAAAGTCATGACTATTTCCCTGACCAGCAGCTGAGGAGAGAAAAACTGGCTGAGCTCATAAGCAAGCTGAGAGATAGCAATTGCCTGCAGTCCTCCTGAGGGCCCCACGCCAGAGCATCTTTCCAGGCTAGATGGGGTTTTAAAGAGCCTTTAAAAAAACACCTAGTATATACTTTTTACTAAAGCCTTCTGAAACTCTACTAAAACAGCCACAGCCATTATGGGAATGGTGGTTCACAAATGGATGACAGTGGAGGAATGTAGAGATTAACAAAAAAACCCCTGTAGTGTCACAGTGGACTGCTCCAGATTGAAAGGTGATGAGTCTGATGTTTAAAAACTTGAGGCAATAGTTATCTGATGGCTACCACTGCAATAAACTGGAAGAGCAAAGAAATAAATTTGTTCCCTTGAAATCTACAGTCATCTGCCTCTATCTGCAGAAGAGCTCTTTGCATTACATGTGTCCAGGACACAAATGCTCATGATCACACCATCCAGCTCTCGCAGGAGTGGGCCCAGCAGAGGTGGAGCAGGATAAGCTTATCACAGCTTATGTAGGTTTTGCTCCTGAACCAGCAGTCTGTAGCAGGAGAGTCATCCTGCTGTCCCAAGACCAGTATAACCATTTTCTCAAAACCACTCAGACATTTTTCCTTCTTCTCAAGAACTTCTGCGATTTTTTTACAACTGTCAGCTCACCTGCACTTCACGGAGAAAGGGGCAAACTTCGTCTTTTGCACATACTTTTTCTGCACTCCTGTTAAGCAGTCTGTGAATCCTGAGTGGTTATTACAGCCACTGACATTTCTGTCAGTCCCTGGTCTCTCCAGGTGCTCTCTCTGCCCCCAGTGAGTCTTCTCCTCTAACATTTTCCTTGCCTTTCATTTTGAGCCTGGAGTACGCTGGAGAGCAAGACAAACAGAGGGACAGTACTAGTCTGAGGGGTAGGATAGGAGGGGAGACAACTCCCCCCGGCAGGCAATGGCAAACTGCCTTCCTCAGGATGAAGCAGCCCAGCAGAGAGGGGTATTCTTCCATCCCCTGTAGGCTGCACAGCACAAGAGACTGCGTGGGGACATCAGCCATGTCTCACAGATGACTGATTTGCATCTTTCCTCGCAGAGATTGTTTCCTTCTGAACGGTCCATTAATTCTTCCTTCCAGAAAAAAAAGAAAAAAAAAGGAAAAAAAATAGTATTGCACAGGAAATTTTGTTTCTGGATAAAAAGAAGGGGTTTACAACACATGTTAGCACAGAGTTGACAATTCAGAAACAACTATTTCATTACTTTTCCAGATACTACAGGGCATATTAATACATATTAGCACAAAGTCTGTGTACAACTACGTAATTTAATAGGCTTTATAAAACAGTTGTATCTCAGATCACTAACTCTTCATTTGAATGGATAATAAATATAATTTTCAATTTTCTCAAAATGGTAAAAGCTCAGAAAAAACACAATTTCTTAACACAGATCTCAGTAGACTTTTGTATAAACTCCTGGTTGTGTTTTCTGTGCAAGATTCACCCACAGTTAGTCTGATTGCTCTGTCAATTTTTCTTCAGATAAATTCAGGTTAGGAAATCTTAATCCAAGTGGAAGAAAGATACATAACTACATTTCAAAACTACTTTGCTCATACTGCAACCTGTCACTGGCCAACATATCTCTCAGCCACATTAATGTTGATAATAAATACTAACTGGCTCCTTCTGGGAAAAGAGTACCCAACACTTATTGGAAGAATGCATACTTCTAGTTTGGGAAACAATTTTAGAAAGAGCTTAGTAGGATTCCTCTATTACTGCTTAATAAGCATATGTTCTTTTATTGCTTCTTTTGAGTTAAACATAGCTCACCTATGTCATCTTTTGCTGTTGAAGTCAGATAATGAAACGGTAAGCGATGCTTTAGAAACCTGTATAAAACTTCAGTGCTGAATTAAATGGACAATGTCAAGTGCTAAATAAAGATGAGTTACAATTAGTTTTAGAGGAGAGCAAGCTATACCTGCAGCCTGCTGATAATTTACGTTTTCACAAACACATTTTTCACTGAAAGTAATGCTTCTTTCCCTGATAGTGCTGTGTAAAAGGCCCAGATGAAAAAAGAGTGAGACTGATGGTATGTGTAGGAATGTAGAGAACTGTCAGCATTAGATCAGGCACCTCTCCCCATCCCTGCCAGGGGACAAGAGACTTCTGAAACCTCTTACCTCTGAGAAAATGAGGCCACCTCCACCAGCTGAAGTTTGACTCCCTTTCCTGACATGATCAACTCAGCACACACAGTCATGCCTTTGAAAAGAATTAGAAAAAACCTGTTCCTTACTTTGCTGCATTTATAACAAGTTTAAGCACATCTTGCCGCAAACTTAAATTTAAAAACTCAAATTGAAGTCAGGTTTTTGCTAAGTTCACACAATGTTCCTTTGAAAATAGTGAAGTGAAAGTTTTGAAGTGCAAGTAACAAGGACAGAGGCCACAAGCTCTTACTCTACAGTGTAGCAGGCATCGTATTTAGTCTCACTCTTATCAGAGGTGATGTCTTTTGTAACTATTAAAAGCCTTCAATGAAGCATTCAAGCAGCACACAGAACTAACAGGGCAATTAAAAGCCACAAGAGAGCACCTATTTTATACTCCATGTTTACAAATCTCTACCTATTTAAAAGGCCTCATTCTCCTCTCACACCTGCACAGACAAACTGAATTACTCTGGTATGAAACTGGTTAGGCCAACACATAAGAACCCACACAGGCCTTGTGTCTCCTAACATGAGCCATCCAAGATTTAGGTATCTAGCCTAAATTAGTCAACTGGGTTTCCCACCACATCCCAGGCCATCCAATTTTTACTGGATGATCTGGTGCCTTGGTTTTCACCTATGGGCCAGCCTCAGCTGGCTTATGGCAGGCAGCTCAACGAATTATTGCTTGCTTCTCTAACTCCTTGGGAGTGCCTTAAAAATGTGAATCGGGCATTAGGGCAAGAGCTCTAATGGGATCCTGCTACACCAGTGCAACGCTAACTCCAAAACCTATCAGTGATTTCAGTGTAAGCAGTGCTGGGAAAATGTGTGTTAATCACTGAGTTTGGGACATCTCTACTTTTTCTTCCTGAAACTGTCCAGCATTGCAAGTACAGAAGCTGCAAGGCAAGAGGGTTATATTGTAACAGGCAAAGAGAATAGACTACTTCTTGCACAGGCTCAGTGCAGAGGTTTTATGTCTTCTGAGACAAAAGCTTTTACTAAAAAAGTGATCTGAATTAATGAATTTTTCAGAAGGAACATAAGGCAGAGAAATGCCATTAGTATGGGGCAACCTCAAAGTCAGATATAGAAAGTGAGTTTCTCCTGAACATCTCATCTGTTTGCTGCTCTTCATCTTTCCATGGCTTCCAAGATGTCTGAAACTAATTTAATCAACTTTATTAAACAGAACATGTGAAGAGGAAGAATTTAACCTGTGCATGGTGTGACAGTACAGACATTTGTCCTGTTCATGTCTAATGCCTTTTGTTTTTGAGAAGAATATTTGATACATGAAGTATAATAGCAACTTAGCTCTCCAGTTTGCCTTCTTGACTTGATTCTGGTGCCTCACCCTGAGTTACACATCAATCAATGTGTTTCATATCCTCCTACTGGCCTTGAAAAAAGGCAACTAGCCACAAAGCTGTCTAAATGCTGCAAAATTATCAGGTGAGCCTCACCCTTCAAAGACAAACTCATCAATTACTTTCTAATGAGAACAAAGGTAACAAAGAATCAAGAAGGTACTTTTAGCACTAACCAAGCCCAATATATTCCAACGTGCTTAAGTACCTACACAGGCATATTTTATAAAATATGTTCAGCTTCCTGAACAGAGTCTGAACTGACAGTGCAAAAGTCAACCCCCTTGCTTTTTTTACCCTTTCATCAGGGTCTGCTGATGTTATAGTAGGACTGTAAGTTGACTAAAAAGGCATGTCCTCAACTTCTTGGTCTCATCCAACACCTCTCGTTCCCAACACTGACTGCGGATCCCTCCTCTCCCAAACCCTCCTGTGCATATGAGAGGTGCCATGTTTGGCCTTTCCTGTGTGAGGACAGAGCTAGCACAAGAAGGAAATATCAGGAGTGCTTATCTGGGGTGAGTTGCATTTGCCACTAACCATTCACAAGGGACAGCTGGCATGTGAATTGTGTATCTCTACATAAAACTTGTGAGAACACAGGAGTAAGGAGATGGGCAAACTCCATGTGAGGTGGGCTCTTCTGCTCTGTTTTTTCACTCAGAGGAGACCAACACTGTAAAAACTCTCATTTTGTTCGTCTCTGAAGATTGGGCAGCATCCCCATACCACCCTCACAAATTAGAGAAAGAATGGATTAGTATTTAAGTAGCAGGTAGAACCACAACTCCGCCTAAGAAAAGACTTTCCAGTGGCTTAGTCTTGCTTGCTGAGCTGATCTACCAGGCTGCACCATCTGCCAGAGCAGGCAACGTGACTTCTAACAATGAGATCCAGTCATGCAGTGAAGAGATTAATTCACATCAGTTATAATACCTATAGAACAACTCATTAAATCAGCCAGGTTGTGCCATCCAGCACACCTGATGGTCTTAATCTAATGTCTCACCCTGGCCCTGGGGTCATCAGTGGACAGCTGTAACTATAAGTGATTGAAAAGACTTTTTCCCAGGAGAGTGTCTGTTTCCTGGAACTCAGGCATCACTGATTATTTTCCCTGTGTTGCCCATTCCAGTCTTTCCTTTCCAATCTTCTTATCCCCTAGAGGGCCTATGCAGCTTTTTAGTGACTTGAAATCAAGGTATGAAATCAGCAATATTCTGATTACAGGCAAGTTCTGGAGGTAACATGTGGGCTTATAATGACACCACATTAGCACTGTATCGATCTATGGATCTGCTATTGTCACAGAATCATCTAGGTTGGAAAGGACCTTGAAGATCATCTAGTCCAACTGTTAACCTAACACTGACAGATCCCAACTACACCATATCCCTCAGCACTATGGTGACCCTACTCTTAAATACCTCCAGGGATGGGGACTCCACCACCTCCCTGGGCAGCCCATTCCAACGCCCAACAACCCGTTCTGTAAAGAAATGCTTCCTAATATCTAGTCTAAACCTTCCCTGGTGCAACTTGAGGCCATTACCTCTTGTCCTATCACTAATTACTTGGTTAAAGAGGCTCATCCCCAGCTCTCTGCAACCTCCTTTCAGGTAGCTGTAGAGGGCGATGAGGTCTCCCCTCAGCCTCCTCTTCTCCAGACTAAACAACCCCAGTTCCCTCAGCCGCTCCTCGTACGACATGTGCTCCAGACCCTTCACCAGCTTCGTTGCCCTTCTCTGGACACGCTCGAGTAATTCAATGTCCTTTTTGTAGTGAGGGGCCCAAAACTGAACACAGTAATCGAGGTGCGGCCTCACCAGTGCTGAGTACAGGGGTAAAATCACTTCCCCGTCCCTGCTGGCCACACTATTTCTGATACAAGCCAGGATGCCATTGGCCTTCTTGGCCACCTGGGCACACTGCTGGCTCATGTTTAGCTGGCTGTCAATCAACACCCCCAGGTCCCTCTCTGACTGGCAGCTCTCCAGCCACTCCTCCCCAAGCCTGTAGTGCTGCTGGGGGTTGTTGTGGTCTCTGCAAAGGTAGGAGCTGATTCATCTAAGAGGTCATATTTTGTTTCCTTATTCCTGCAAAGCCTTGAAGTGTGTTACACTTGGAAGACGTAAGGACTTTCAGGAATGCCAAAGCAATAGTACGTGGTTTTGCAGAAATTACAGACTTCTTTAAACATGAGTATTTTCAAAGAAAATTGACCCACCAGGTACACATCTCTCAGCTAACAGAAAGCACGCGGCGTCCACCACATTTTAAGATTCCCATTTGGCTAGTTGGGTCCTTCATGCTGAGAAGCACCTTGGAGCATGAGTCACACCCTGACCTGCAAAGCACTGGTGAGTTTACTCACCGCGATAAGGAGCCTTTCCAGGCAGAGCACGCCACATGTGCATCTCCCATCTCCGTTCTTAGCACTCAGCCAAGGGTGCCCACAGGGTCCCAACGTGCAGGACAGATTAGAGGGGCTTATTTTCTTTTTGCTTCCCTCCGGTTTCCCTTCAGCCTCGAGGACTGGACTTGTACCACCATCTCATTTTGATGAGAGCTGCAGGCAGCTGTCAGATGGCAACATTGCTCACTAATACGTGAATGGGAATTGAGACAGCAACTTGGGAAGTAAAGGTTTAGCTTCTGTAACTGTTCCTTTAAACCACCCAGTCCCTAGAACCTTGTGAGCTATATTACCTTTAAAAATAATCATGTTCTGGGGGGAGAAAGGATAAAATTAAAAGGGTTTAAAACCAGAATTATTCTTTAACTTTAAAAATTATTATTCTCTAAGCAAAACCACACAGATTCAGTCTCCTGGACGTGAAAGGACATATACAGTCTAAACCAGCATCATAATCAAAAAGACAAGATGTGTACAGCATGCAGCCACTTACAGAAGGGATTGAATGTTTGCAAAATTACATGCTGGCCTTAAGGAGTTCTCTGGGTGGAAGGGAAGATATACAGATGAACACCTTTCAGCATGATAGTATTCCAGACCCTGCCCAGCACCAGCTCTTCAGGGGCCTCTTCAGCCAAAGGCAGCTGTAGAGAAGAGCCAATGCTCCAAACCAGTGACTTCAATCCTGTTGCAAAAGGGGTTACATGGCACTGAGCACTGCCAGTTCTTTCGCACGTACATTCAAGGCAATTACTGATCTTGCCCTTAAACTCTGACTGCTACATAGCCAGACCAGGGAGCAGGTAGCCACTGGACCTCAAGACTGGCTTTGAATCCCAGTCTCTGGGGACAAAAGAGGGATCCATGATGTTGCTTGGCCAAATTCAACTCAGCGGGTCTCATGCAGAGGGTTTTTTTCCTCCAACACAAGTTTCAGACACAGCTGGAAACAGGAAGGCCACATTCAGAGACGAAGCTTCAGTCAGGGGTGAAGAGAGCCCTGGAAGACAGCAAGAAGCACAGCCCCAGCAAGAGAGGGACACGTCCGATGCAGCATGAACTCTGCAGCCACATGCAGAGAGATGTGAGCCCCAACACTCAACACGGTACAGGACTGCAAGAAGCCACACCAGCTACCCACAGGCAGCTCTGATGCTTCAGACCAGCTCCCTTCTTGCATGGAGAACTCACCACGCACAGCTCCACTTCTAACCCAATAAATCGATCCTGAGCAACCAGCCTCTGCCAGGACTCAGTGTCACCAATGCCGCTTAAGGAATAAGGCACAGAAGACACTCAAAGGGAACCTGCTCAGACCTTACCCAAGAGGCTCCTGACCTCCCAGGAAAGGGAATTCCCTCCAGCTGGCAGCAGGGCCACATTTTGTGCCTTCTCCTTCAGGCCGTGAGGAGCAACAGCACTTCTGAGGGATCAATCCTGATCACACCGGCTGCCAGAGTGGAAACTGAGGTGGCTTTCCTCTTCGCAACGCCCTCGGAAGAGGCAGGTCAGTACTAGCTTCCAAAGCCTCAGCTAGATAGCGGAAGCCTGCTGCTGACTTCAACAAGCTTTGGATCAGACCTTAAAAATATTTGTTCAACAAAATGTCTCTGTCACTAATATAGTCTTACAAATTCCTTTTTCCTTCTATGTACAGTGAAAAGTAAGAGCCCCTGGGATTATGGCATCCCAGCATTAACAGCAATCCCAAAACTCAGCTAGAGCTGGAGAAAGAATAAAAACACTATGGGTGGAAATTACTTGATCTCCAGCTAAAAGCAACTGGCTGACAAGAAAGCCAAAAGCAGCAGGGAGAAGTCAATTTGCTTTCTGAAACTCTCAGCTTGAGAAACACACCTGTATTAGCAGCACGGGACATGAACCTTTATCTAAAGAGTTTAGTTTACATTCTCAGCAGGGTCTCTTTATACTTCACTCACTCCTTCTAGAGCAAGAACTAGGTCCAAGGCAGGCTTTGAGAGCAAGACCCTCCCCTCCCCCAACTCTGTATATCAGAGCTTAGCCTAAATTCCCTCAGCGCCTAAAAGACACCATTCTCCTCCAAACTGTGAGGATGTTAAATACATTCAAATGCAAATCCACCCTTAGCACTTCAACTTCCGTGGAGCTCAGCAAGGTTATGAAACTGAACTCAATTCAACCAGGCAGCACAGATACAGTAAGAGGTCAAGAGGCATCTTCAGCTGGCGCTGAAGGAAGAACACACACATCATCCCCTCCAGCAAGACAAACCTGTCTGATGCCAGTGCTTCACACCATTTCAAACACTGTGGTCAAGAGGCAGCACCGTGCTTCAAAGAGCAAAAGTGACTTACCAACATACTCAGAGAGGAACACAACAAAGAATGGAGTGACCAGGTCATTGATTCCCTGCACACAGCCGCTGGCTGGGTGTCGAATGGCCCAGATAAACAGGATTCTGTCAAAGATCTAGGGAAGAATGAGGGAAAGTAGGTACCTGCATTAGCTGTGCACAAAGGAAAGGCAGAAAAGCATAACTGCTAAGCTCAGGGAGCGGAGATCACGCGCTGACAGGCTTTTCTGCAGCAATACTGGTGAGATAAGAAGCATGCAAGTCCTAGGAGAGACTCGGGTATGATCCACAGATCCCCCACACAGGCCAGCCCACACTTCACAGAACAAAGCAGCCCAGGCTCCTCAAAGCCTCTGTTTGAAGAAGTGCAGACCCAACTTTTCAAGATCCAGGTGGCTTAAGACCCTTCCACCCATAGGGCAGGGCTGCCCATTAGCAGAGCAGCACACCTTGCTGAGCATCACGTGGAAAGCCAAGGCTGCTATCTGTTATCAGCACAGTTCATCTGGCAAAACATCACGGGTCGGGATAGTTCCCAAGAGAGCAGCCTCCCCCCAACAACCAGTGCATTATTGCCAGACTGCCCAGCCCCAGGGCACCGTGCTCTGACATATACACACACCCTGAGCTCATTTCTAAAGAGCACAGATGCTCCTCACACCTCCTGGCCACCTCTCAAACCCTTCCCTGCCCGCATTTCCCACATTCTGCTTCACACAAAAGAGGTTTCATAGCAAAACACAACTGATCTCCTCCGGTTCAAACACCTTGAACTTGTCTCAAAACAAATGCTTCAGGTCTTTTACCAATTCTTGGCTACATCTCGCTACAAAAGAGCTGATCTCATCACTCCTGAGCACCAAGTATGATTTCAGAAACATGGGACAAAGTTTCAGCAGGTATTCACATCAGGAGCTGTCAGCCAGGGAAGTTTCCCTGCAAAACCAACTCACTCATGGCAGTGCTGGTCTAAGCCCACACACACCCCACAGCAAATGTGGGGCAGGAGCTTCACTCCCCCTCTTACCTCCTGGACGAGCAGCTGCTGGAAGAGGGGGATGGGTGGGTTGGTCCTTGGAATGTCGATGTGGATCTGGAAGAGAGGGTAGGTTACACACACCAGCTGTGCTTTCCAGGGGCACAGTAACTCCTCACGGGCTAACAGAGGGGAATCCACCCCTCAGTGTCCCCTCAGGCAAGAGCTGCACATGCTGACAAGCGCAGTGAGGGCTGCAGATGACAGCTGCACTGAGAAAATCATCTACAGTTTAATCTCCAGTCTCTTCTGCTCAGGCGTGGGCAGGTGCCCTGAGCTGGGAAAGAGCTGGGGTCTGAATTCTAGTTATTAGGTCGATTTAGGGAAGGCTTAAACTACTACCTGTAAGAAGACAGACAGAAACATGGTGTCCTGTCCCCACGGAGAAGACTCCTGATAGCTACAGCTAGAGGGAGCAAAGGGACATAACCAAGGCAGAAAGCCAGGCAACGGGCAGAGGGCTTGTACCTGTCAGTAGGTGTCTTGATGGTGCTCCTCGTCCTAGGAATCGTAATACTGCTGGATGAAGCCGAAGCACTCCTCCTGCTTGTGCTGCAAGTTCAGCTTTCGCCGCTCCATGTTTGCAGGGAGATAACCCTGTGGCAGGAAAAGCTGTGTCAGGGCAGACCCTCTTCCCTCACCACAAACCACCCCCTGAAATCCTGCCGGTCAGCTGTGCACCTGGAAGCATCAGGCACAGAGACTCAGGAGCTGGGGAAAGAGCTTTCATGGAATTTGGCTTTCCCAGCCCCTGATACCTTCACTGATCTTGGAGCAACCCACCTTCACGGGATTCAGTTTCCCGAACAAGAGGGAACCACACGTTCCCAGCACCAGTCTGGGCTTTGTGCTCCAAGAGGATGTAGTTAATTACACTCCCCTACCAAAAAAAACCCTACAGCTCACCCGTAGGCTGGGCACAGATACAAAATGAGCAAACCTGGTTACAGGACACAACGAAGGTCTAGCAGCACATGTCCCTGGCTCAGCACAGTCCCCCAAGACTCCTGCATCACAGCTCCAAGTACTCACTGAGAGGAGACGCCACATCACAGGCCAGACCTCTCTGGGCACACTGGGCCAGCTGCATTTCCTCAGCTCATCTGCAAATGGACAGTGGTGGCAGTGGGTTAGATCCTAGGCACATCCAGGCACCACTACACCCGGAAGGAGAGGAAAGCCCAGTCTGCTCCTGCAGGCTCTGGAGACACTTGAGTCTCCAGGAAGGCTCCACATTAGCAATGACAGGGGATGTGGGTCTGCAGCAAGGGGACTAGAGACGTTTTCAGCTCAGTCTGGGCACAGGACTGCTGGCTGCAGGGGCTCCAATCCTCCAGATCCTCAGTTCTCATGCAGAGCCCAACAGCCCCCAGTGATCACAACCATCATTTGTGAGACGGAGAAAGACTGTTAACAGACAGGCTGGTGGGGGACATAACCATCTGCCAACAGAGCAGTTTGTGCAACTACTCCGCTTGAAGCAACTGCAGGTAGTCATTTCATCCACACCAGAGCAGACCTGATTGCAACCTGAAGCAGGTAGCAGGGCCCCTCTGCCTTCCCCTTCCCACCCGCAGGCACCCCCGTTTTGCCACACTCACCCAGGTCCGTGCTGTGGCTGAAAAGGAGCTGCCGAAACTTCTCTGGGAAGGTTTTCTCCCTCAGTGTCATGGGGGGAGCACCCGAAGTGTTTTGGTCAGAGATTCAGGCGACAAGCGGAATGACGGGCTGAAGGGGAAGGGACTGCTGCTTCTGAAGGGGGGTCCACACACAGGTGTCCTCTGCAAGGAGCAGATGCTGCAGTGAGGTGGGGACGGAGTCTGCACCTCTCCAACCCTACTTCGCTCTTCTGGCCACTGCAGATTTCACCCCTCTCTTCCCCAGTTCCAGCAAACAGAGCACCGCTGGCCCACTCTGATGGATCAGCTGGTTCACAGGCATCTGTTGTGGCTCTTCCATCATTTCCCCCCCATTTCTCCCTCCCTTCCTTCCTCCTGCATCAGACACCTGGCTGCCAGAGGATCAGAATTCCCTCTTCCCATGGGAAGCCATGGGCAGAAGGGGACAGGAGATGAGGCAGAAGGAGCTGTGGGAATCCCACAGGAACCAACCTTCAGATCCGTTCTGCTCACTGCTGATCTAAAGAGTGATCAAGCTAATTGCTAGCGCAGAGAGGAGGCGATGGGCTGCCAATGCCACCTGCTGGCAGCAGGGACCTGCTGGGTGACTTCCACAGCACAGGCAGCCGGCTACCTGCGACAAGCAGGGGCTGATGCTGCCCAGTTCTCTGCCCAAACTGCCCCGACCTGGGGTCAACAGGACCTCATCCAGACCTTTACTAAGAGCAGCACACTGGGCCACAAAGGAAGCAGACAGTGAGCAACCCCAAGCAAGAGCTTAACAGATCTCCACAATCCCTTAGCACCCAGAACACAGGATCCTCTGGGCCTGTACGCAGGATACTGAACAGCAGAGGAGACTGAGGCATTAAGGCCAGGCCTCCAGAAATGGCTCCTTAGAGTACAGGATACTACAAGGAGGCAAAAGCCTGTGTTGAGCTTACAGGCTTTGCCACAGCTTCTCGCCCGTAAGATGCGAGTAGCAGCAAGGGGCTGAGTTCAGCAGTCAGTCAGGGGAGTGCCAGAGCACAAGGCTGCTCCTGAGGGTGGTTCTTACCAGCTGTCCTGGAGAGCTGGGCCTCGCTGCTGGACTTGATGACCTTGCAGTTGGTGGGCACATCGCTGAGAGCAGACTGGGCCCACTCAGGTTTCGCCCACAGCTTACTGTGGTTCTCCAGAACCCGGGCTGCCGTGGCCTTGGCCACTTTAGATTTCAGGGTTTGTAAAGAAGAAGAGGAGGAAGAGAAGTCCTCATCTTCATCATCACCAATGTCCCAGGCATCACTAGTGTTGCGGGAAAACTCGTGAAAGCTGGAGGCCTTCTTGCTTTCCATAGGCAGCGTCTTGGAGCGGTCCTTGATGAAGCTGGGAGCCAGAGAGAAACAGTATCAGAGCCATGCTGTCAGACCACTCCATTTTCTTTCCTGCCCTACATCCTCACTCCAACCAGCCAGTCCCTTCTTCCAATTTCCCCATTCCTCCTCCCAAGCCCATGGAACATGTTAAGTCTCTCTGGGCTGCCTGCTGGCGGGAGGCAGAGCCCGAGCTGGTACGATGGCAGGGCACGGAGGCCACAGTGCCAGCACACAGCTGGAGAACTGCCAGGCTTCCCAGCTCAGAAGGGCAAAGGGGAGAGACGTATGACTCCTCCAGCTCTGCCTCCCCCCACCCTAGAAAAAACTGGTAGATTAACACCCAAAAAAAGTCCTGCGACCTGGGGAGAGGCATGTCAGGAGTTAGAGCCAGTCTGCACTCGTGGATGCTCCTGATACAGCTGCAATGGCTCCCAGCAGACAGGCCAGCCTGGTTCTTCACTCAGGCACAGGAGGAGCCTTTGCATTTACCCTTCAGCTACAAGAGTCAAAGTCCACTACCTGAAGCATCACAGAAAAGGGGGAACCTTCACCACTACACAGCACGAGATAGAGACAAGAAGGCAGTTCAGATCAGCTCTGCCTTTTCCTGCTGGGAAGGGTGCTGCGGTTCTCCAGCCTGGCAGCCGCCGGGCAGCTTTACCTCCCCTTCCCTTAATTCTTCCATCTCCGAAGGGGAGCAGAGGGCTCAGACACCACTGCTAAAAAATACGCCTGTCTCCTTTGATGTGGCTAGTACGATATGGATTTCTGGCCACAAGGGATCCCAGCAGATGAGCTTTCCCCGCAAGCTTTCGCAGAGCTCAAGGCAGCACCACACGCCGCTGCTGCCATTCTCCTCTGGAACATCATAGTGCCAGAGGATGCTGGAGACCTCCACCCACTGCAGGACTGAGAAAAAACCTGCAAAGCCTCGTGGCCTGCGTCTCCAGAAGATAAGCACTTAATTTTTGGTGAGCCAGGGATCCAGCAGAGGATGCTGTGCTCCACGGACAGGTTGAATGCTGCAGAAAAGGGAAAGAAAAAAGACAACACTGCAGAAAGCCACAGAGCACCCACAAATAATCTCCTCAACCTAGTCTGGGGTTGCACTTCTCGCCTGTTGTCAGGAGCTGAATACAGACCAAAAGCAGCTTCAACACTCTTCTGTCTTCAAAGCCTTAGATCCAAAGTGCCACATTCAGCTGAAGATTTGTTCTTTGCAGCAGCAAAGAGAAGCCTTGTTTAAATTCTTAGGCTCTCTCCAGCCTGAGCTGGGTTTTGAGATCTGCTCTTTTCTGCACCACCGATTCACTCTGAGTGACCACATGTCTCAGTCCCCCTGCCTCACACACTGATGTTCATTCTTTTTTCTTTCAAGGGGATTTCCAGGTTTGGGAATTCACATTTCCGAGCCCTGCAGGACAGGGAAGGACTCCAGCCAGTGACACTGGAGCTCTTCTGCAACACACCTGAAGGATTGAACCTCACACTGGCTCTCAGGCTTGCAGCCAATGCTACGGTACACGGTTTGACTCGGGTCCAAATCCCAGCTTAATCAACTACCTCCTATGGCCTGAAAGGAGTCATGTCTCCATCCCTCAGCTCCCCTCCCGGTGGAAAGGGATCCATGGGACAGGGAGCCCGAGGGCTGCAGGCACTACATGGGGAGCAACACCTCAGAGAAGAGCTCCTATACAAGTGCTCATCACTGGTTGTAGAGCCTCTGGATGCAAGACAGGAATCCTGAGCTATTACCTCCATTTGGTTAACTATTCACAGCCACCCCACCCTGAAAAACCATCTCTGGAAAACAATTCCTCCTTACCCCTTGGTAGACAGCACAGTCCCGCATCCCATGGCAGAGACAAGGGCCCGTTCAGAGCTGGCATACAAGGGACAGGCTCCTCATGGGTCAACAGAGCTGGCCTGGTTTCCAGGAGCTGCAGATGGTGCCCAGCAGTAAAATGAGCAGAGCCCAACCATGTAGGAGGAGGACAGCAACCTGGTGCAGCTGGAAAGCATGCTGGGAACCCGTTGATGCAGGGGAGGCGGCAGCAACAGGCCCAGCTGGCAGGGAGAGATGCAGACATCCAGGGCAGAGGCTGGAAACAACACAGCACAGAGAGATCCTGGTTGCAAAGCCCAGCGAGGGGTGGGCTTGCCGCCGCAGCAGCAGTCCCTCGTGGCTGGAAGCACTGAAAAGGTTTGCTGTGTTTACCCACCAGCAATCAAGCCTAGGAAAGAGTTTGCTGACTAATTAGCATATAGGAATCAGGACAGCTATTAAGCAGAGGCACCCCCGTGGGTGGGCACAGCAAGCAGATTGTCAGGAGTAAGAAAAACAAACCCTTCAGATCCACGCTGCTTCCCAGTGACTCATGGCAGCTCCTGGCCGCAGAGGAGGCAGCAGAGCCTCTCCGATACCCAGCACCAAGCTCATGCTGTCTCGTGACAGCAGTCACAACGCTGCTCCTCTCTGCGCGGGGGGTCTCTGCGCTGCTGAGGGGCGACCGCTTTGATTCACGTGCAAAGGCCTGAACTTCACAAGCCAAATGAATGATGTGTGTTCAAGATAGGGGAGGGGATGTGGCAGCCAGCTCTGGGTGAGGAAACCCTTTCCTGGGTCTCCGAAGCAATCGGCGGATGCCTTCACTGGCTAATGGCCGATACAGTGGCAGAGGGTCCCACCTCCCAAGCAGCTCTTTTTAAAGAATTTGTACTCAGGCTCCCCCAACAAAGCATCCTGAGCTGATCTAAGTGCACAGCCCATCAGGCCGTGCTCCCACACAAGCAGCTCAAGATGATGGTCTCACATCCAGCAGGCTACAGAGGCAGGGCTGAACACCACTATCCTGCATCGGTGAGCTCAAACCGCTGCATGAAGCGGGTTCTGCCCGTGTTTGTCCCATCTTTGCCCATTCTCTGCCCTATCCATCCGTACAGGCTGGACAGGAGGTGTGCAAATGCTCTGAGGGGTGCAACAGGTGACTTCTAAGATACACGAGCACTTGCACAACTGCCAGACAGCAAGTTTCTGCCATAGTATCTGTAGTACCCTCGATGTCTGATCCTGCTCCTTTAGCTCACATCCTTGTACCCAACTCCCAGCACATCCTACAGCTCCACACAAAGGTGTGTTACCACATCCTACCTTTACAGCTAAGAAAATTGAGTGATCCCACCAAGTGATGCTCAGTAACTTTATTTACCCACTCTTGTCTGGTTTTCCCTGATGCAGCTCGGCTAGATGAATCTGCTCTCTCCCAACTTAACTCCCTGTCTGAAGCTGTCTTCGCCAGACTTCTGCATGGACAGAAAGCTCAGGACAGGCACTACCTCTCAGCAAACACACCACTCCTTGGTCAGGAGCCGAGACCTAGGCTGACTCTGTGCTCCCAAATCGACTGGATGAGTCCCCTGTCCTGTCTCAGTTTAAGCTTTTTAAGACAGGCATTTTTTGTTACCCGTATGTTCAGTGTCTGGTACAACAGCTGCGGTATCTGCATTACAATGCTCACGAGGAGATCGTCACAGGGTGTAGGTTACTGACACTGCACATCCATGAAACCTCAGTGCCACTTTGGACACAGAACATATTTATTCCTAGCAGATTCTGTTTCTCCCCTTTTAAAACAGCATTTAAATACCCCCACTGGAGCCTGGCTGCCCATCTCTCTAAAGAACAGGAAATAAACAACCCATTGCACAGAGGGTAAGACACTAGACCAATCTGGCAATGCATCCCCAGAAAATTACTGGGCTGAGAATTCCCAATGCAAAAACCACAGGCAGTTTTGGAAACATTGAAACAATATTTACTGGTTCTGCCACCTTAAATCCCCCCAGCCGAGCCCCGGTGCCAAAATGGCCACTCATAACGACAAACGGGGGGAAGGAGGAGCCGCTATTATGGGGCAAGCCATGAAGCACAAGCAGTCACTTCCTGAATAAACGGGGATAAACTGGGAAAAAAACAGATGTCAGAAAAACCAACAGACTTCCCAGGTGACATGGGACTGGGACCCTGCCAGCCCGCAGGCACTGCCATCCCTCTCACGCCCTGAGGGGAAACCTTATCACAGGGGTGGCTGGCAGCCACTGGGCCTTAATGGCGCCGGGTGTGGGCAGAGAGGGACAGGGTCTGCTGTCACCAGTGTCCCCGGGGGGACATGGGGACATCCAGTTCCTGAGGGAAACGTGCGACGGGCCCTGCTGAATTAGCAGCCGCCTCACACGGTCAGGCCGCCGGCATGGCCTTGCCCCACAGGAGTCAGTTCCTGACGAGACGCCTCAGATTCCCCTGTTTGCAAAGAAAGGGCAGGGCAATGGCAGGAGGGGAGCTGGCTGTCACTCAGGGTGTCTCAGGTGTTGAGGGTCATCGGAAAAGGGATAATTACCACCCCCAGCTCAGCCTCTGGGCCAGGGTGGCTCTTGCCATCCCCCCAGGGTCAGGTCCCGGCTTGGCAAGATCATGGCTCCTGCCAAGCATTCAGGGAGAGGCTTGGAGAGCCTTTCAGGACACACGAGGATCGGAAGCACTCAAAAAAGGGACGAAAAATTACAAAGCAGGTGCATTTCTGCAAAACCAGCCTGTTTTGGGTGGACAGGGCTGACAGCAGAGGGCGGCACAGGCTCCTCGCTGGCGCCTCACCACAGGGCCTGGCCTGGCACCTGGGTGCTTTGCCCTGACCCAACCTGTTCTTGCTCCTTCCCTTGCCATCAGCTGCTCTCAGGGTACAGGAAGATATTTTGGGGGGCAGAGTGAGCCCAAGATCATGGCAACGAGCCCAGGATCTCTGACAGCTTTCAATTTTGAATGAGAATGAAAACCGAGAGAGAAGAGTCAGTTCCTTTTCCCATCTCAAAGCTGAAGTGGAGAAGAGAAACTTAAGAACTGACAAAAAATAGAGCATTTCGAGGTACCCAGCTGCAGGGAGATCACTGCCCTCCTGGTCAGGGGGTGCAGTGTTGGACTAGCAAAGTTTCCAGAAAGTGCTGGTTCATCCAGGGTGAAAACGCTGTTCCTTCCACCCAGAGTTAAAAACCTGTGGGCTACAAGGTGTGACAAACAGGGTTATTCAAATCGCTTCATCCCGTAACACAACTGCAAACTTTGAGAGATAGAAACCATCCTGCATCAGACCGGGAGCCCTCAGTGTCAGTGGGAGGCTGAGCACGCCAGAGAGTCTGTCCATCTGTCCTAGAGTCACGGCCAGTCACACTCCATCTTCTCGTGCTTCGTTTATTGACTTTATCAAAGACTTTGTTTGGAAAGACCCTGCTAGAGCAGCAGGAGAGTGACTCCTCCACCTTGGCAAGGGAAGGTGGCTCATTGTCTCCACGCTGCCCACATCCTGCTCCTCTCCCCACAAGTAGAGAAAACCCACCCAGAGGATGGGGGAAAAGGACTGAAATCCAAGTCCTCGACATCCTCAGCTGTGCTTCGATTGCCATCAGGTCTCAGCTGGTGACGGCAGGAGCCAACCTGGGCCAAACTGAGCCATGTGTTTTGGGGGGGATCTACACGCACCCATGCACACACATAGGGATATTACAGCGAGTGATTTACTACGAGTAGTAGCCCGGCACCGAGATTACGGCTGTCGTGGCACATCCATGCCGCGCGGGTGGCAGCACAGGGGCGGTTTCCGTTGGGGTCAGTGCTGATGGCTTACGAGGCCACACGCGTGTGCCGGGTGCCCGGCCCTGCCTGCCCATTGCGGGGAGCTGGGGGAGGATGAAGACTTTTGGCAGGGGTTGACCTGAGATGACATTTTGCTGCTTCTGTTTTTCTCACAGCTTTTGCAGTGGGGCAAGATCTCCGTCCCTGCAACCTTTCAAATGCACACGCGTGCCTGTGTGTCATTTCAGGTTAACTGAAGCGGCTGCTTCAATTTGAAACAGGAGCTGTTGTTCCATTTTTTGGCTTGCTTAACCCCCCTCCTAACTCTAATAAACACAGTGATTAAGGACACAGAAATATTACCCTGGAGAAAGGGGACCAAAAGCTTGGAAAAGGATGAAAGAAACACACCGGTTACCCCTTTAAAAAATATATTTCCTTAGCTGAAGCTGCTAAATTTGACTCAACTTTACACACTGGAAAGGTTTTGCAGTTGTTGGTTGGGGTTTTTTTTACAGTGAATAAAGTGTTTAAAGCCTGGGGTGAGCCAGAGAGAGGGACTGCTGCCTGGGCACGGGAGTTTTAAACAAGAAAGCCCTGGGGCAAGAAAAGGAAAGGATGGTCCTGTTGTCTGACATCTGGGGGATCTGCAAAGTAACCTGCAGAAGGGGAAATGTGCCTCTTCCTTGGGGCAGACACACAGACCTGTGTGCGCAGCGCAACAGGTGCGCCATGAGGTCGAGGAGGAACAGGGCTTCAAAATTCAGCACGTTAATTTAAAAAAAATAAATCCCAAGCAAAAACAAAAACCTAAAACAACACCCCCAAAGCCGAAGCACTGCAGAGCTGGGAAGTGGGGTTTGACAGTTTGGAGGGTAAAAGCTCAAGCGAAGTGTTACCACTGCTGACTGATAGCGAGCGACTTCTTGTAATCCCAAGATCAACTTCCTCTGGCTCCGCGTTCACCGCATCTGAGCTGGAGGTGGGGAGAGCCCGCCGGCGGCTTTCTTCACCCTCCGGCACCCAGCACCCAACACCCACTCCACACCAACAGACCCGGAGCAACAGGATCTGCCTGACTACTAAAGTTTAATTTGGCTGACAATATCTGGCTTTTCACAAGGTTGCTTTGATGTTTGTTTCCTTGCCATCCCCAGCACACGTTCCACACCAGCCTGTGGGTGGATGGAAATGCAGAGGACTCCACAGCCGTTCGATCCCTCCCAGACCTGCCAGGAGCAGTCGGCCCTGGAAACACCCCGCAGAGGGATGGGCCCAGCCTTCCCCGTGGTGCTGTTGGCTGGCTGGTCCTGGCTGACGTGGCTCAGCGAGCCTTTGGGCGAGACCTTCGGAGTTAGTCTCAGCTGGAGACAAATGGGCGGTCCTCGCAGTAGCCACGCCACGGTGTGGCCACCGGTACCCGGCACACTCGCAGCATCCTTCATCCCGCCCCACAGTAAAGGGATGTCTCCGTCACGTCAAGTGGTTTGATTTTATTTAAAACCGCATTAAAAAAAATATAAGATTTCTGAATTCCCCTGTACAATATGAACTATTAAGAAAAAACCTGCCGGCTAAAACATATAAAGACTTGACAGCGCAGACAGCCCGGACCAGCCCCCCCCTCCCCAGCCCCAAACAAGACACCTGCGGGGAAAAACAAAACACATGGCAAGGAAACAACAGCAACCAGAACTATGTACAGAGAGAGCTGGAGAGCAGGCAGCCGCTCCGCACCCCCGCCAGACAGAAACACTCCGGGTGGGGATGGACACGGGGTTCAGCAGCTGTGGAAGCAAGGCGTGGGTTGGAAACCCACACGAATTATAAATAAATAAAGAAGTTATCCTACCGGCCAGAACTCTCTCTTTAAAAAACAAATCCATGAAAATAAATTAAAAACAAAAACTGGAAAAAAGAAAAAAAGGTAAAACATTATCTCTATTAACAACTGCACATCAAACTTCGCTCCCATATAACTCTGAACATATTTACAGCTCTGTTGGTTTGCATTGTTTGTGCATTCGTGAGGGCACAGGGAAGCAAAGTGTTATAAATGCAGACGCAGAGCCAAAAATAACTTTTATAAATTTATTGCAATAAGAACAAGTAAAACAAAAAGCTCGGTATGCCAGGGAGCTGGGGGGGGGTTCTGGTCCACACCCACAGACACCAAGGTGGAGCTGTGCCACCCCCCTTATAGTCTACCCTCATGCATATTCACAAAATGGGCGTAATTCTCCCCAAAAAGTTTCCCCCTCCTGGCTGCGCAACCGCAATAGAGTTTTTCGAACCTTCCCCATCCGCACATGCGCAGTAGTATCTCTCGAACTTTCCCAGGTCTCTCTGGTGTTGCTGGGGGCTTCTGACAGGGGTCCCTCCAGTACTTTTCCACTTGCACAACAACAGTCCATAGGAGTCTGTGTTTACAGAAAAAGAACTCTGAACCATTTTAACAACAAAACCACCGTAAATCCCCTTTAACTTATATACATTGCAAAGTACCTGCAGCATACCTGCTCTTCACATTAAAGTCACTATATTTTACAATGAATCACCACCATATTCTTTACACAAAGAAACCCAGAAAATCCACGCGACGTGGAGGCACAGGAGATGAGGGATCGCCTGCTTGTCTCCCAGGTGTCTTCTGACCTGTTTTCTTTTTGAAAGTGGAAAAGGAAGTATATACCCAGGCAAGTCTTGGAAAAGCAGCAGTGTAGGAAAATTCAAGTATTTCCTCCAGCACAGCCCAGATCTCAGCTGAAAGCACTCAAGCATGGTGACAGCGGAGGAGGCAGCCATTTGGCCACAGTACCTGCCCTCCTCCCCAAGTTTTTCCCCCATTGAAGCTTCTCTTGCAATAAGGTCTCCGATCCTCTCGCCATCCTGAATTCAAGTGGTCAGGAAGATGTTTGGGAGCCACCAAAACCAGATGGTTTGCAATAAAGTCTCCTCTCTCCACCAATAACAGAACCAAAACAAACAAACAAAAAATAAGAATTACTGGCAAGCAAGACCAGCAAACGAGACAGGGTCATTCAGATGGAGCCCAGGACAGCTGGGTTGGATGGTGGCCACCAGCACTTGGCAGACCAGGTCTCCAGCCCAGCTTCGGGACAGGATGTGCGTGTTCCCATCTGATGATCCCTGCTCAGTGCTACGGTGGTGAGGAAGCCTGGTTTTCTTTGCTTCTTATGGCCAGGAGATGCCTGGAGCTGTTCTTTGCCAGGGTGCCGGGCCAAACCGAGCAGGTGGGGTCTCTGCCATCTCCGAGAGCAGGTGAATGCCTCGCAGCCAAGAGTGGTTGAAAATGTCCTCCAGAGATGGTCTGTCTGAAGGGTGCGAGGACAAACACCACCTGATCAGATGTTGGCATTCTGGGCAGAGAAACCACAAAACACTGGTCAGAGGAGGCTCCTGTCCACCTTCCACCACTGCCTGCAGTGCCCAGGCCATGCTGGGTGTGCTCAGGGCTACGTCCAAACCTCCCGATCCAGGAGCTGTATTGGAGGAAAGCAGGATGGCAGGACACATGCCACCTCCCCCAGCTAACCATGGGAGATCAACATCCTCACGTGTCTCCTCCCCCAGCTAACCACGGGAGATCAACCTCCTCACGTCCTGCCTCCCCCAGCTAACCACAGGAGATCAACCTCCTCATGTGCCACCTCCTCCAGCTAACCACGGGAGATCAACCTCCTCATGTGCCACCTCCCCCAGCTAACCACAGGAGATCAACCTCCTCATGTGCCACCTCCCCCAGCTAACCACGGGAGATCAACCTCCCCATGTGCCTCCTCCTCCAGCTAACCACATAGTCTTCTACGCCCATCTCCGTGTCTAACAACAGATCGGAAGGTAGTTGTCAGAACAGCAGCTACAAAAGAATGGCTCTGTGAGGTCCCCACACAAGCCACAGCTACCGATTGTGGCCGAATCGCACTGTCCCTTCCCACCCCACTGAATTTCTGGCGCCATTTGCCCTCCCGGTTCCCCGCACACTGGCGGGACGGGCCCCAGGCTAACTCACACCACGTGGGGACAAGCCACAGAGAGCAGAGCGTGGCTCCCGCAGGCTGCGGCCACCGCCAGCCGGGCAGTGCCCGAGGCCCCGTGCCCGCCGCCCCACGCCCCTTCTCTGGTCTGGGCGTTGGTGATCTGCAGGTCGCAGTTGGCTGCCTTCAGGTTCTGGTGGCCCCTGATTTGGCGCTTGAGGTCACAGAGGGAGATGTGGAGGCCGCTGAAGGTGACCATGTCATAGCGCAGCTGGGAGGAGAACTTGTAATGCACACACAGCATGGCTGGGCCTGGCGATGCCTGCTCCTGACAGCGTCTGCCGCGGCAGGTGGTATCTGCCAGCCCCTGGTCCTGGCCCCCGCCCCTGCAACGCCTCCAGCCCGGGGCCCTCAGCGATCGAGCTGGGCTGCGGTGGCAGCGCCCACCCAGCTCCTCCTTGCAACCCCGGGCCAGCAGATGTGTGATGGGGAGAGGCCCCACGGCCCCGGCTCAGCCTCTGCTCCCTCTCTCACAGGCAACGCTCCCAGGCCCCACCGCTCACTGTGGCGACTCGGGTGCTGGTGCCTCAGCACTCCACCGAGGGGCTTCCTGGCCACCAGCAGCACAGACTGCGACTGCCACCACCACTGCCACTGCAGCGTGTCACCGCAGACTGCCACGGCACTGCTGCGCCCACCCCACGTTCATTATGACCCGGCGCATGGTGACAAAAGGTCTATCTCCTGTCACCCCCCAGGGCTGGCCCTGCCCGGTGTTCCTCCTACCACCCCCTGGGCCTGTGGTGTCCCTCCTGACACTGTCCGGGCCTTCACCACACAGCAACATCTCCTGCCAGCCCCTGAGCCATGCTGGCTCTCCCAACAGCCCTGAGCCCATCACCGCCTGAAGTCCTGTCACCCCCCAGGCCTGCCACCGCCTGGCGTCCCTCCTGTCCCTCCCAGGCTGTCACCACCCGGTGTCCCCTCCTGCCAGCAGCCAGCCAGGGCAAGGCAGCCTGGGGGAGAGGCAGCGGGCTTTGCCATGCAACACACCTAATTAAAGACACACCAAGCCAGGTTTCTTTCTATCGATGTTGTTTATTGTTTGAAATCATGTCTTAATATTTTTATTAAATGTAAAAAAAAAGTGACGTATTACTAAAAATAAAGTCAGTATAAACTCAATTGAGTTAGAACTCAACAGCACTATCAAAGTACTAATTAGAGAAAATCCCTGAGTCACAACTAACAAGTAGTGTTGGACTACAACCAAACCACTACATTAATACATAATCAGCGCTTATGAATTCCCAAGTAAGAAATCTAGAGAGAAAGCTGCCCATTTAATGACACATTCCCATCAAGATTCTGGTCTCAGCACAGTAAGCTTATCTGAACACCTCATGTTAGCCCAGCTGAGTTACTTGGAAGTCACTTTTGCAGTCATTGGTGCTTCTACTTAACGGGACTGTTATGGGACAGATCTCTTCTTGTGATTTCTCTTGCTCTCCTCACAAAAAATAAGTTTTACAGCATAACGTTCCTCTGGAAAGGTCAGCGGCTATAGCTAAACACTGAGAAAAGCAAATTGATACCGTACGCTTTTTTCCAAAATAAAGACCATGCAGAGTTCAAAAATGTTTCACAAGAGATAATATGAAGATGAATTAAGAACAAAAACGGATTACTTTTTCCATTCCATTCGAGCAGATTGTCACGATTGGTGACCACCTTCTCTTGGGAAGCTTTAGCTGGTGTTATTATATTGTCTTTCTTAGGAGGAACAGCTGTGGGAGTGTCAGCTCTGTGCAGCTGTGGGAGATTCAATTGTTACTGGTAAATGATTAAGAGGCAAGTCGGCATTGGCCTGTCAGCCCTGCACAGCTGTGGGAGATTTAATACTTAAAAGCCAAATCGATAGTGGTGGGTCAGCTTAGCCAGAGAGCTCTGCTTGGGGAGCTCAGTGAAGGTCTCTGCTCAGAAGAACTCTGCTCGGTGAGCCAGGCAGGAGCTCTACTCTGTGCTGGCTTAGAGAAGCAGCAAGGTTTGGAGGAGAAACAGGTCTTCAAAGAGAGATACCAGTCTGTGCTAGTGTGGTGAAGAAAATGGCAGCACTGAGACTGTCTGTGTGGTATGGAACTGTTTGTGGGGTAAGAGGGTTGATGACTGTTTAGCTGCTGACTTGCTTATTGTGAAGTAATAGCTAAGGTAGCGAGAGCATAAGTATGTACCATTTTAATAATAAAGGATTTTCCTTCTGCACTTCAATGGAGAGTCTGTGCCTCAGTTGCCACAAACAGCCACTTCTATTTTCTGCTTTGTTACTCCAATTTTTGTTTCTGGCTGATCCTTCTCTTTTTTCTCCTTTTCAGGCACCAGTTTGAAAGCAATAAAATCTGTTTCCACAGGCTCACCTCTCACAGGGGTGGTGTCACCTCTGCTGCAGAGCATGAACAGAGAGTCCATTTTAATATCTGCTGCTGTAACTGGCTCTCTTGGTTTGTCTCACACCTAGCAACTCAGGATTGGGAAATCCTTCATTCTCATCCCCTTTTCTTCTCTTGTGGAGTTTTTATGTTTATTTCCTTTACCATCTCCCTGTGGCTTTTCCACCTCCTTCTCTTTGGATTTTGTAGGATCTTTGATGCCATGGCTCTTCTTCCAGAATGTTTTTCAGGGTAGTTTCCAGCTCTATTACAATTTTGGTAGCTCTGCCCACCTGGATAATCCTCCCTACATCCCTGAGCATATGGCAAATCCTCTTGTCTGGTCCCAGATGGACCAAACCTATCTAGAGGGAAGTTCTCTCTGTTTACCAGAGGTCGAGGCTGAGTGCCAGCAGCACAGCCCTTTTCATACCATTCTCTCTAGTTCCTTTCCCATTCTCTCTCTCTCTCATTTTCAAATGCATCACAAAAGCCAAGAGACTTGCCGCAGTAAGCTTTCGTATCCTATGGTGGCACTTCTGTGTATCTTAAGATACTGCCCTTCTCCTTCCCTGTTTAGTGGGCGGCTGGCTGTTAAGTACTGGAGACCCTGACCGTCAATGGTTTAGTGGTGGACTTGGCAGTGTTGGGTTAACAGTTGGACTCAATGATCTTAAAGGTTTTTTTTCCAACCTCAGTGACCCTACCATTCTCTAAAGGAGGTGCTTCTGTCATTGGGATGGCATGTGAATGAGCCATTGGAACTGCTGCTGGTCCTCAAGCTGATGACGTGTCTGCAGGAGCTGGGGGATATCCTGGAGGAGGGAGAGTGTACCTAGCACATGGAGGCTGCCCAGGTGGAAATTGAGGAGGAAACGGTTGTGGAGGTACCCCCGGGGGAAGAGGATGTGCGGGGGGTGGTGGAGGATATAAGTGAGGTGGAGGCACAGGCATAGAGAGTGGTATTGATGCGGGTAGTGTTGGGGCCTGAGTCCTCTGGGTATGTTCACTGTGCGGGCGTCCTCGAGTTTGAGCTTCTAAAGAAACCCCAAAACACAATGTATTTTTACGAGTTACATTTTGCAATGCATATTCGGCATGTAAACAAGTAAAATAAAATACAGTTTGGGCTGCTGTTAGCCACACTTGTCGTACAATTCCAGGCGGTCAGCTCAGACTACTGACCGTCAATGGTATCTTCTGTATGAGGGTGACCTTGACCTTGACTGGTGATAACCTTGACCCAGTATGGCAGTTATCCTCCCTTTGCCTGTTCTTGGGTATGGCAGTGATTGTGAGTAGGAAAGAGAATGGGAATGGCTGAATGATCAAGAGCAGGAGCAGGGGCGGGAAGAACGTGATCTTACTTCGCAGTAGGTATATGAACTTCTAGATGAAGGGAAACTCCCAGATCCTCACCTGAGCATCCCTGGGGACACAGGGGCTGCGCTGCTGGTAGGGGGGACGATGCATGATGTGACCCACTACCCCCTTGCCAACATAGGACTCTTGTTTACAAACTTTGGGTTCTGAAAAAAAAAAGGAGGGCAGCAGGGCCTGGGGAAGGCCCAACTGTTATGTGCAAAAAAAAAAAAAAAAAAAGCAACCCCATGGGTGGGGGAAAACCATGCCTTTCCCCCCTGTGCTGCTGCCCCCCCCCGCCCGCCCCCCCCCCGCCCCGGCTTTAGACAAAAAAAAAAAATATTTAAAAAAAGCCAAGGCAAACAAGGGGAGAGGAGCAGCCCAAGCCCTTCCACACCTGCTGTACTACGTCTGGCTGAGCCGGAATTGGTTTTCCCCTGTAGCAGCCCTCATGGTGCTGTGTTTTATGTTGGGAGCTGGCAGGGTGTTGATAGCACACTGGTGTTGTGGCTACTGCTGAGTGGTGCTTACACAGCACCAAGGCTCTTTCTGACATTTTCCCCCCCCACAGTGGGACGGGGTGGGCAAGATCTTGGGAGGGGACACAACCAGGACAGCTGACCTGAACTGACCAAAGGGATATTCCAGACCATATGACGTCTGCTCAGTATAAAGCTGGGAGAAAGGAGGAAGGGGGTGGGGTCACCCTTGGTCCTCCGAGGCAACCACTACAGGTATGGGAGCCCTGCTTCCTGAGAAGGGCCAACATCGCCTGTTCATGGGAAGTAGAGAATAAATCTGTTTTCTTTTTTTTGCTTCCACACGTGGACCTTTGCTTTGCTTATATTAAAACTGCTTTTGTTTTACCCACAAGGGTTGGTTGTTTCTTTTTCTATGTTATTTTCTTTCCCCTCTTTCCCCTGTTGAGAAAAAAAAAGGGGAAGGGGGGGAAGTGATAGAGCGACTTGGTGGGTACCTGGCATTTAGCCGAGATCAAACCACCACAGTCTTTTTTGGCGCCCAACGTGGGGCAAGACAACGGCAGTTTTATATTAATTGTGCTATAGCAGTTATTAAGCGACAAGCTCTTGTGCTGGTCATGGGTTTGTTTATTGCTCTGCTTATCTTTATTTTGCTAAGCTCGGGAACATGCTGGAAGAAATTGGGAACACCATGAGTGGTTTTATTCTGCAGGCTCCCTAAGTACTTATTAATCCTTATGTTAGCTCTTTGATACTGTTCATTAATGCTATTCACCTCTTGTGGGCTGTGTGGAGCTCGGTAGGTTTTTGGTGTAAGAGAAGGCAGATTTTGGGTGGCAGAATACCAAAATGTGCCCTGAGACAGCCTGTCCCTGGGTGGCAGGGGGAGTGGAAGGATTTGGGCAGATTCCTAGGACGGTTATCACCTCCTGTAGCCTGGGATCTTACCCCTGAACAGGCAAGCAACCCCACAAAACTGACACAACACCTGATAGAAGGGTGCCTTGTCTATCCCAATGAAAATCAGCAACTCCTAGCGCTGTACTGGGGCCTGGCCTATGCTTATCGAGCTGCAGTTCAGTGCTCTCAAAGGACTGTGGTGGAAACGGGAACTCAAACAAAAACACAACAGCAGAGATTGCCCCAGTAGTAAAAAAGAAACATTGGACAAGGAGAACAACAGGTCCATACCCTCGATTAATAAAGGAGGAGAAAGAAGAGGAAGAAGTGGGTCCTTCAGCAAAGGGGTCAGAAGAGGGAATAACAGAACTCAAACAGGAGGCAGAAACTACCTGGTCCCTGACATCATCAGAACTGCGAGATCTGCGGAAAGACTATAGCTGCCAGCCAGGTGAGCGGATTGCTGCCTGGCTGCTTCGATGCTGGGATAATGAGGCTGATGCTCAACAGCTGGAAGGTAAGGAAGCCCAACAGCTGGATTCCCTTGCTAGAGATCGAGGAATTGAAAGGGGAATTGGAAAAGAAACAGGAATTTGCAGTCTGTGGAGATGGCTCCTTTCAAGTGTTAAAGCAAGATATCCTTTCAAGGAAGATCTTACGGACAACTCCCCAGGGAAGTGGACTTCTGCAGATGAAGGTGTCCAGTACCTGAGAGAATTAGCAGTGCTGGAAGTCATCTATGGTGATCCGGATAATGATGAAGCCCCTAAAAATCCAGAGGATGTCCTGTGCACACAGGCCATGTGGAGGAAGGTGATTAAAGGTGCACCATCCTCATATTCTGCGGGCTTGGCTGCGATGTACTATCCAGAAATGGATGTGGGAGAAGGACTAAGATGTGCACCAACTGTGGAGGCAGTCTCTTCCTGGCTTCAGAACTTTGAAGAGAGTCTTGGTACCTCCTCATCTCTATGGGCGAGTGCCTTAGATGTCAGGAGCACCCCAAGAAATCGGTTCTCTTCCACCCCAGTCAGAGGGAAAGGGAAACCTATGCGCATGACACGTGACGAACTTTGGTTCTTCCTGCGTGACCAGGGGGAGGATATGAGGAAGTGGGATGGTCAACCCACCTTCAAATTGGAAGCTCGTGTACATGAATTGCGAGGAAAGATCTCTGCCAAGAAGAAGACATCCAAGAAGGTTGTTAATGTAGCTGGTGTGAAACCGCAAGAAAGTAATCAGCGATCTCCCAGATACAGGAAGACTGAGATCACCTCCCTTGGCCCTGATGAAGGAGTTTCCGGCCTGGCATGGCAAGGGTCAGACAGTGAATACTCTGACCAAGAAGAGGAATAGAGGGCCCCTGCCTCCAGCCAGGAGGAGGAAAGGGATGATCGGGTGTATTGGACAGTGTGGATTCGATGGCCTGGCACATCAAATCCACAGAAGTACCAGACTTTAATCGACACCAGGGCACAGTGTACATTAATGCCATCAGGTTATAGAGGGGCAGAACTTATCTGAATCTCAGGAGTGACAGGCAGATGTCAAGAACGTCAGTACTGGAGGCCGAGGTTAGCTTGACCGGGACAAGTGGGAAAAACATCCCATTGTAACTGGCCCAGAAGCCCCTTGTATCTTGGGCATTGACTACCTCAAGAGGGGGTATTTCAAAGACCCAAAAGGATACCGATGGGCTTTTGGTGTGGCCAGTGTGAACATAGAGAATGTCAAACAGTTGTCTAATCTGCCTGGCCTCTCGGAAGATCCTTTTGTTGTAGGACTGTTGTGAGTTAAAGAACAACAGGTGCCAATTGCTATGAGGACCGTGCACTGACGGCAGTATCGCACGAACCGAGACTCTCTGGCTCCCATCCAAGAACTGATCCATCAGCTGGAGACCCAAGGTGTCATCAGTAAGACACATTCGCCTTTTAATAGCCCAATATGGCCAGTGCGAAAGTCTGACGGAGGGTGGAGGTTGACAGTAGACTATTGTGACCTGAACGAAGTGACGCCACCACTGAGTGCTGCTGTACCAGATATGTTAGAGCTCCAATATGAACTGGAGTCAAACGCAGCCAAGTGGTACACCACAATCGACATTGACAATGCATTCTTTTCAATTCCTTTGGCAGAAGAGTGCAGGCCACAGTTTGCTTTCACGTGGAGGGGTGTCCAATATACCTGGAATCGACTGCCCCAGGAGTGGAAGCACAGCCCCACTATTTGTCATGGACTAATTCAAACTGCAGTGGAAAAGGGTGATGCCCCTGAACATCTACAGTACATCGATGACATAATTGTGTGGGGCAACAAGGCAGAAGTAGTGTTCAAGAAAGGACAAAAAGTAATTGACATTCTTCTGAAAGCTGGGTTTACCATAAAGAAAAGCAAGGTCAAGGGACCAGCACAGGAGATTCAGTTCTTGGGAATAAAATGGCAAGATGGACGCTGTCATGTGCCTATGGATGTTGTCAACAAGATAGCAACTATGTCTCCACCGACCAACAAGAAGGAAACACAAGCTTTCTTAGGACTTGTGGGATTTTGGAGGATGCATATTCCAGGTTACAGTCAGCTGGTGAGCCCTCTCTATCAAGTAACCCAAAAGAAGAACAATTTTGAGTGGGGTCTTGAGCAACAACAAGCCTTCGAGTACATCAAACAGGAGATAGCTCGGGTGGTAGCTCGTGGGCCTGTTCAGACAGGACCAGCTGTGCAAAATGTACTTTACACGTCAACTGGGGAGCATGGCCTCACATGGAGCCTCTGGCAGAAGATACCAGGTGAAACTCGGGGTCGACCATTAGGATTTTGGAGCCGGGGATATCGAGGATCAGAAGCCCATGACACTCCAACTGAAAAGGAGATACTAGCAGCATATGAGGGGATTCGAGCTGCTTCAGAAGTTGTTGGTACAGAAGCACAGCTCCTCTTGGCACCGCGATTGCCTGTATTACATGATGTTCAAAGGAAACATCCCTTCTATGCACCATGCAACCAGTGCTACCTGGAGTAAATGGGTAGCGTTAATGATGCAACGAGCTTGACTGGGAAAACCCAACCATCCAGGGATTCTGGAACAGATCACAGACTGGCCAGAAGGTAGAGATTTTGGAGCACTGCCTGAGGAGGTGGCTCGTGCCCAAGAGGCACCACCATATAATGAGTTACCAGAAGATGAAAGGCGTTATGCTCTGTTTACTGATGGATCCTGTCGTGTGGTAGGAAACCATCGAAAGTAGAAAGCTGCTGTGTGGAGTCCCACAAGACAAGTCACTGAGGCCACTGAAGGAGAGGGCGAGTCAAGTCAGTTTGCAGAAGTAAAAGCGATCCAACTAGCCCTAAAGATTGCTGAATGAGAAAAGTGGCCAGTACTGTATCTCTACACTGACTCCTGGATGGTGGCTAACGCCCTGTGGGGGTGGCTACAGGAGTGGAAGAAGACCAATTGGCAGCGCAGAGGTAAACCCATCTGGGCTGCTGCATTGTGGCAGGACATCGCTGCCTGAGTGGAAAATGTGGCTCTAAATGTACGTCATGTAGATGCTCACATGCCCAAAAGCCGTGCCGCCGAAGAACATCAAAACAATGAGCAGGTAGACAAGGCTGCCAAAATTGAAGTAGCTTGGCTGGACCTGGACTGGGAGCGCAAGGGTGAGCTATTTGTAGCTCGATGGGCCCATGAAACATCTGGGCATCTCGGAAGAGATGCAATGTACAGATGGGCTCGTGATCGAGGGGTGGACCTGACCATGGAGGCCATCTCACAGGTCGCTCATGAATGTGAAACATGTGCTGCAATCAAGTGAGCCACACAAGTAAAGTCTCCCTGGAACAGAGGGCACGGCTGAGTTTTTGATATGGTGAGGCCTGGCAAATTGACTATATTGGACCATTGCCACGAACACGCCAAGGCAAGTGCTACATACTCACCATGGTGGAAGCAACTACAGGTTGGCTTGAAACATACCCTGTAAATCATGCCACTGCCCAAAATACCATCTTAAGTCTTGAAAGGCAAATTTTATGGTGACATGGTACTCCTGAAAGAATCGAATCAGACAATGGGACCCATTTTCAAAATAATATTATAAACTCCTGGGCAAAGAAACATGGCATTGAGTGGGTGTATCACATCCCTTATTACCCACAAGCGTCTGGAAATATTGAAAGATACAATGGACTGTTGAAGACTATGTTGAGAGCATTGGACAATGGGGGATGGAAACACTGGGATATAAATTTAGCAGAAGCCACTTGGCTAATTAACACCAGAGGATCTGTTAACCGTCCTGGTCCTGCCCAAACAAAACCCCTTCATACTGTGGGAGGAGATAAGGTCCCTGTAGTACACACAGGGCAATGGCTGGGGAAGGCAGTATGGATTGCTCCTCCCTTGGGAAAAGGCAAGCCCACTCGTGGGATTGTTTTTGCTCAGGGACCTGGATGTACTTGGTGGGTAATGCGGGAGAATGGGGCTACTCAGTGTGTGCCTCAAGGAGATTTAACCTTGGGGGGAAAATAATCTGTGGGCTGAGTTGTATGTTGCAGGAAGTGATGGAGGAAGTAAGAACGATGCGATGATTACCCAAACCTAGCCAGTACTGGAGTCCAACAGTCAAACATACTGCTCCTGTCCTGAACACAGATGGGAGCCAAGTCACTGAACATCTGGAGGAGTGAAGAAAGTTTACGGAATGAATAAATGAGTGTTATGTGGGACCTGGGCATGACGTAAATGGTATGGAATAAGGGGTGGAGACTGTACTGGGTCTGGCTGAGCCGGAATTGGTTTTCCCCTGTAGCAGCCCTCATGGTGCTGTGTTTTATGTTGGGAGCTGGCAGGGTGTTGATAGCACACTGGTGTTGTGGCTACTGCTGAGTGGTGCTTACACAGCACCAAGGCTCTTTCTGATATTTTCCCCCCCCCACAGTGGGACGGGGTGGGCAAGATCTTGGGAGGGGACACAACCAGGACAGCTGACCCGAACTGACCAAAGGGATATTCCATACCATATGACGTCTGCTCAGTATAAAGCTGGGAGAAAGGAGGAAGGGGGTGGGGTCACCCTTGGTCCTCCAAGGCAACCACTACAGGTATGGGAGCCCTGCTTCCTGAGAAGGCCCGACATCGCCTGTTCATGGGAAGTAGAGAATAAATCTGTTTTCTTTTTTTTGCTTCCGCGCGTGGACCTTTGCTTCACTTTGCTTATATTAAAACTGCTTTTGTTTTACCCACAAGGGTTGGTTGGTTTTTTTTTCTATGTTATTTTCTTTCCACTCTTTGCCCTGTTGAGAAAAAAGGGGAAGGGGGGGAAGTGATAGAGCGACTTGGTGGGTACCTGGCATTTAGCCAAGGTCAAACCACCACACCTGCAAACCAAACTGGCCAGCATATGGGTTTTTCACACCACACACACACCCCCCTGCCTCTGCTACCCCCATGGGTGTTTGTTTTTGTCAGGCTGGCTCCCCCCACCCCAGCCCCAGGCAGAGTGGGTGGCAACAGCTGGGAGCCAGCTCCCATTTCACAACATCTGCCCTGTGTCAAAAAGCAACTTGGCAGCTGCCTGAATAATTAATTCCCCCCCTCCAAAGGGGGAACTGGTGCCTGCTCAGGCTGGGCCGTGCAATGCCAGGAGCATCCCCCCGGGTGTGGGCTCACCGGCAAATTTGGTGTAGACCGTATCCTGGAGGAATGTGCCACAGCCAAAGTCGATGAGCTTGAGCTCACCGGTGACGAGGTCGATGATGATGTTTTCCTCCTTGATGTCACGGTGCAGGACACCGCAGGTGTTGCAGTGCCGCACGGCCTCCAGCACCTGCCAGAACAGCCCCCACACTACCTCCTCTGACAAGGATCCCCTCTTGACGGTGAAATCAAAGAGGTCCTGCGTGAGCTCCAGATGCTCCAGCACGAAGCTGTCTGGCAGCTCGAACCAGTCAAGGAGGTGGATGATGCCGTGGAAGCCGGAGGAGCCCACCACGTTTGCAACATGATCTCCATTGGCGCTTGAGTGCCGCTGGGCTGCAGGGGGACCATGATGCTATCAGAGGGACGGGGCAGGGGTCTGGTAGCCTCCACCTGGAATGCTCCAGTGGCCCCCTGCCTGATCCCACAGGTGCCCGGGCATCCCCCCTGCCAAGGGAATGCTCCAGTGCCCCCCCCCCAGTGCTAGGGAACCGCTGCCAAGGGGATGCTCTGGTGCCCCCATACTCAGCCCCAACAGTTCTGTGCACATCCCCCCCCCAGTCCGGGATGCTCCGCTGCCCCCTTGTTCGGCCCCACTGGTGCCCGGGGATCCCCCTGCCAAGGGGATGCTCCGGTGCCCGCCTGCCCCACCCCCCCAGTACTGGGCAGTCCCTCACCCAGGATGCTTCGTGTCCCCCAGTGACTCCATGCCCACCCCCCCCCGCGGTGTCCTGGATTCCACCATCTCAGGCCTCGCCTTATCCCCCACCCTGTGACACCCCAGTTTCTCCCGGTAGCCCTAGTCACTCACCAGCTCACCCCACGCTGCGATGCGTTCCCAGTGTGATGGTTTAGCCCCTGCCGGGGTCTGAGACCACGCGGCCGCTGCCCCTCCCCCACAAAGGGAGTGAAATACAAAGCCCCAAGACTGAAATAAGGAAAGGTTTAATACAACAATGCAATAGCAACACAACCAACAATAACAATAACAGTAATAGTGATGGCAATTAACAGAGCAAAATAGCTACCAAATACAGCAGTTTGAAGCACGATGTACAAAACCACGAGTGCACCGCGCTCCCGCCAGGAAAAATGTGACCTGCCAGGATGTGACATCCGCATGGTATCTGAATAACCCGGCTAGAGCTCCCCCCCACTGCTGGGGAAACTTAACCCTATCCTGGCTAAACCAGGACACCCAGGCCACGTGTTTGATGGCCACCTGCAAGCCAAGGGTAGCGGCGGGCTAAGCCTCCTCCTCCTCCCCTCCGCCCCGTCGCCATCCCCGCCACTTACCGGGGTGCTATCGGAGAGGTGGATGCCCGAGTACACCGAGCCGTAGCAGCCGCTGCCCAGTAGCTGCCCCTCCTGGTACAGCTCCTCCAGTGGCCCCTTCTCCTTCCCTGTGGGCCAGACCGGGCTGTCACCGCTCCACCCTGGCCGCCCAACCGCCCCCCGCCAAACCAGGCTGAGCCAAACTGGCCCGTCCTGCTCTTACCCAGCGGTGGTTTGACTGTGGCATCTTCATCACTGGCTGAAATATAGATCAGATTTGGCTACTACAGCATCTGATAAAAAAGAAGTACAAGGACATGACTAAAACAACAACAAAACAACAACAGAAAGTTTCATGGTCCAGGAAGCTGTCATAACCGACAATTGGTTTCGGCTGTACGGCTGAAGAACTTGGCATCAGTATTTATGTTGAGCCATGCACAACTGTAAAGGTTTCAGATCTGTATGTATTTCGTACAGTCTTGATTTGATTTCCGGCTGCCCTCACAACCTCGCAAACCTTGCAGAAATGCTCGTCCCAGAACGAGGTGACGTGGACCTCGTACTTCTTCCTCCAGGCAAAATACCTCCTGTAGCTGGGTTTGTTTTTATCGAGGAATTTCAGGTAGGTGGCCAGCAGCCGGGGGCTGGGGAAGTCGTCGACGTGAATGAAGGAGTCGGGGGGGATGAAGCGCTCGTAGTTGGCCCTGCGGGGTCCGAGGACGACGGGCACGGCGCTGGCGGCGAAGGCGTTTCTCCAGAGTTTCTCAGTGATGTAGTCGGTGTGCTGGGAGTTCTCGAAGGCCAGGTAGAACTTGTAGGCCGACACGGTCTCCACCACGCCGCCCTCGGCCAGCGCCAGCCCCCGCGCCCCGTACACGTCGATGGCCAGGTGCTCCTTCAGCTGGCGGTAGTAGCGCACCCGGGCGTGCTCCTCGTTCCAGTTGCTGATGACCCAGGCCACCAGCCGCGTCTTGCGGGGCAGGACGAAGGGCCGGGGCGCCGGCGGGGCGTAGAGGTACCCGTAGGGCACGAAGACGTCCGAGTCCCGCCGGTAGGACATGGTCCAGTTGAAGAGGCCAGCCAGCCCCTGCAGGCCGGGCGAGTGCGAGGGCGACTCGAAGTTCATCCACACCCAGAGCTGCCGCGGGGGCCGCGGCGGGGGCCCCCGGGGCAGCCCCCTGGCGCCGTGCAGCGCCAGGTCGCGGTGGTGGAAGAGCACCGCCTGCGCCTCGGCGTAGCGGCTCCGGTCGGCGCTGAGGCGGCAGCCCGTGATGTTGTAGCGGCGGCGGCAGTCGGCCATGCGCTGCGGGCGGCCGAAGGGCTCCCACCACAGCAGCACGTTCACCTCACTGCTCCGCCGGCCTCCCCCCGCGGCCTGCAGCCCAGGGGGTTGCTGAGGTGGCCACAGGCAGATGCAGGTAATGGCAGCCTTTGCTCCCCAGCCCACACAGTTGCTCATCCCCAACTCAGGGCTCCAGAGGGAATTTGTGTCTCTGCACTCAGGAAGGGCGTCCCTGGCCACAGCCCAGACCCCAGCAGGCACAGGAGGGGTTGTGGGGACGGCTCCCAGGGGGCTTCGTGGCACCCGCACCCTGTGAGCACAGGTAGGAGCGTGGGGCAGAGGACCATGGGCAGAGGGCATCCCTGCCAGGCACACCACACAGGCCGACACAGTCTCCCTGCCCTCTTGCCCAGGAGACAGCAGGACTGCTCCGCTGCTTCCCACGCGCTGCCTTGCTTCTTGTTTCTTCCCGCCCATGCCTGAACTGGAGTCAGAGGTTTTAAACTCCAGCAAAACGGTGTCTTCACACCAGCTGCGCTATGGGTCCCATGCTGTATTCCGTGGCCTTGCAGGGAAGTACCCTGGGGGATTTTATTTTAAAACAGTTGCAATTTAGAGAGTGAAGTTGAGAGTGAATAAATCGCTTATTTAGCAAAAAAAAAAAAGACTGACAACAGCTACGGTAGCTTTGAACTCCTCTCAAATTCAAACAGTTTCAAGCACCTCTAAAAGAATTAACAATTTGGAAAACTAAAACAAAAGAAACTAAAGAGGAGGAAATTTTTTGTCCTTTTATAACTTTCTTGGAACTACGTATGTTTACATTAACATTTTTCAATCTCATATATTTAAAAACAACAGTCATAGAATCATAGAATGGTTTGGGTTGGAAGGGACCTTTAAAGATCATCCAGTTCCAACCCCCCTGCCATGGGCAGGGACACCTTCCACTAGACCAGGTTGCTCAAAGCCCCATCCAACCTGGCCTTGAACACTTCCAGGGTAAAAAAACCTTATGGTTACCAGAAAATTACTTTTTCCAGCTCTGTTTCACAGAGCTGGTATGAAAAAGTGTACATCAGATAGGCTCAAATCTCTTTTCCCCCAAGTCATTTGCTTCAGTGAATTAAGAGATCATTGATTCACGCAGTTCAGGGACTGTTCAGAACTGGAGAGTCTCCAGCTCTGACACTACGTGTTTTCATACCCATCAGCTATAGATCCAAAGTCCTCTCATATAGATCTGCTGAAGGAAGCAGAGTTACATCAGGTGTAAATTCTCACTGACCATTTGGATTGCAGCATAGCTTTTACATAACACATAGGTCAAGGCCCTGTGACTTGTCTCTATATCAGTAAAAAAAGTGATTCAAGCCTGTTTACCACCAAAAATAAAGAAAAGTTGTGGGTGAGGTTGGTGTTAGGTTAGTAACTAGGTTGTAACTTTAGTTGTATATAAAAGCGCTTGCAGACTTCCGTTGTCCACGCTGTAAGCACTCATAAAATGTAAGAAACATCAACAGCTGTGGTTATGGTCAGTATCTTATTGCCTCATCCAAACCACCATAAACCACATCCAAAGCCTCCTGCTCCACTGACTGAGCCAACTCCGCCTCATTCCTCAGCCTTATAGACTGTCATGACAGATGGAACCCTATGTTATGGACCAAATGAACTCAGCAGACATTGTGGAAGGATGGCCCATAGACTAAGGGAATGACATCTGTGAGACCTGGGAAAAAAGAGTGGTGATTCCTTAGGATGTACTTGGAACCTGAGCATAACGTCAATGGTATGGAATAAGGGTTGGAGACTGTCCTGGTTTCGACCAGGATGGAGTTAAATTTCACTGGAGTATTTCATACCATGTGATGCCATGCCCAGGGATTTAGGTGGGTGGGCTCTCTCGGGTGGGCACTTGCTCGGGCTTGGGCTCACGCCATTCGCTCTTCGGGTCGTGTTGTTGCTGGGGGGGGGGCGGTCGCCACACTCGGTAAGCCACTGCTGCATTTTACCCGTTTCTTTTTGGACTCACTATTGTTACTGTTGTTCTCTTGTTATATTTAGTAAATTCTTTATTCAACCTACGAATTCTCTTCTTTTTGTCCCTCCCCTATTTCACCGCGGAGGGGGAAGGTGAACGGCCAGCCACATGGCATCTGGCTGCTGGCTGAGTTCAAACCTCAACAGTTAGATTGCTAAACATGAAAACAGGAAATATCATGCCTACCAACCTGGTCCACCACCTCCTCACTCGATCGTGGGTTGTCACCTCCCTCCCCTGTCACTCCTGCTTACAGTTCTCCTCCCCAGGTTGGCTAGGCAAAAGATCACTACTATCTGTTTCTCATGTTATCACAGCACTTAGGAAACAATCATGGATCCTTCTAGTTATGGTACAAACATAGCTTTTGGTCTACTTTTGGGGTGAATCTCATCCCAGCAGTTCTTAGTACTCAAAGAGGGAATATCCCATAGTCATAAAAGCCAACTCCCCATTTTCAACACCAGATGTGCAAACAATAGTTTACCCACAGGATCCATCCTTTCCTCCAGCCCTACACCGTCCCCAGGAGGATTGAGGAGAAATGACTTGGGCACCTATGTCTTTGACTCACCCTACACCAGTGTAGTCATGCTCGATACTCTCCACGTCTCCCCTGGCAGTATCGCTGCTGTCCACGTGGAAGAGCAGCAGGGAGTCAAAGTCTGAGGCCCAGATGAGACTCAGCACGCTCTCCACATCATCCCAGATCTCAGCCCCCCAACAAACCTCCTCAGCCAGCATGTTGGGGCAGCAAATGAGAGCTTCCATCTCCCGCAGCAAGGCGTCTCCAACTACTATCACTCTTCACTTCCTCCTGCATGGTCCAGGCTCAGCCAGCTCAGATGCTTTACAGGAGAGTGCTTCCAGGCCCTCGGCTGCTGCCTGAAGCACTGAAGCTGCACTGAAGCTATTCTGTAGCTGCAAATGTCACTCCTGTCTCTGGTACCTCCTCCAACTATCCATGAGCTTTCAAAGCTATCTTTTGTTCTGGTTTTATGCAGTACATAGAATGATCCACATTTGTTTCCTAAGTGGTGTGATAATACCAAACAAACTAATGATCATTTTGTACTACCTCACTGTAATAATGGTGAAGAGTGAGAGTTTAGTGACAGGTTATTTCAGGTTCCATGCTGCCTCTGTGGTTGTTCAACACTATGATAACTCTTACATATAGAGAGGCTTGTTTATGTTAAACTTTTATTAAATCAGGCTAGATACTAAGTCACAAACTCTTGTCTTATGAACTGCTCAGTTTAATGAATGGACAGCCTAAGGCATTTTAAGGCATCTCTTCAATTACATTACAATCTTCTGCTGGAACTTAGAATCACTTTGCAACAGAGAAGCCTATGAAAATATTGAGTTTTACAGTAGCACATTTTTGTCAGCAAGAACATTTTGTTATCTTTGGACTGTGGCATCTTCATCACTGGCTGAAATATGGATCAGATTTGGCTACTCAACATCTGATAAAAGAGAAGTACAAGGACATGACTAAAACAACAACAAAGGAAATAGCTCCCTATCCAAGCAGAGCTTTCTTCAAAATCTGAAATACCAATCTACATTTCTAAAGGCAGCTAGTCATTTTGATGTTTGACACATCACAACAGGCTCAGATCTTCACAGCACTGAAATTCAGCAATCTGTAAAAAAACGAGATCCGCTGTAAGAATGGATGAGACACCACATAGTGAACCCCCCAAGCCTCTAGTCACTTTTAGAGAAAGGCAGTAAATGGGAGAAGCAAAAATAAAATGCTTTAACTTCAGTAAATTCAGCAACATGGGTGTATATATTTTTTCTTTTTGTCTTTTCTACTTATATGTCCCACATATTAATTTCTTTCAGTTTGTATCCCTGTGTGGCTGAACTGTGTTCTACTCTCTCCCGTTCCCTTCAGGAATTCCCAACCTTTTGTTCTGTCTCCTCTTTTATTCCTCTTGTCTGTGCTTCTTCATTTTCCTTTCGGTGGTGCTTTTCCTTCTGGCACTAAACACAATAAGCTCAACTTCTCTCTTGAAACCCCTCTTCTTTTTTGTTCATTTCCATAGCCTATACCTAGTCCACCTCAATTAGTATATTACCACCTCACTTCTTTAGATCCTTACACAGAAGAGGGTGTGTGAATGGAAATGGTTTGGTGAGTATAGGAGCTGAAGCCAGATTGCTTCCAGTTTTTCTCCTGTCTTGTATCTTTTCTGTCACCCCTTCTGTCATGATACCTGCTGCTAAACAGGCAGTACAGCTAGTGAGAAGAGCATCACTTGTCTCTAGCAGCAGTCCCTGGCAATGAAGGTACATCTAAATTCCCAAAGAAAGAGGAACAGGGCCCACAGATTTCAGCACCTAAATAAATTTTAATAAACTGCTTTGTTTTTAAGCTGTTCTTCCCTCATGGATCTTAATGAGAAATGGATGACATCAGGATCTTTGAAAACTGCATGCTTTCACTAGAAGACACAGGTACATGAGTTTTAAAATTATGCCAACACCTCCAAACTCTGAGGCATTCTTTGGTTGTAATTTCTACAGTGTGGCTAAAATTTTTTTTGGTTTAAATACATACCAGAAGTGACTGCAGTTAATACCTAGCATAGATTAGGCCTGCTCTATAAACAATATGTTCCTACAAGTACTCTCTCTAGAGCAAAAGCAGCGTGGCAGAAGGCTATACTGGTTAAAAATTTCTTTTACTAGCAACAATGTAATTCATGCTGCTGTTGTAACTAACATGCCACTATCTCCAGAGCTCACAAGATAGGAAGAAAGAGGTGCTAGTCATGCAGCTAGCTGTATTTTTTAGACTGCTAGCCCCAGAGAACATGGGAAGAAGCTTCATGTAATGGTAAAATATGCTGAGTTCATGTATTCTGCAAGCTCATGGCACTAACAATATTCCTCTTACAAAATGAATGAACTCTGTTTCCTTAGGGTTGGAAGCTTTCACCTTCCGCTACAAAGTTAATACATTTCACTGAAAAAGAGAAGGTAGGCACATCGAGAAGACTATGCTAAAATCCACCAGCTCATAAGGAACTGGTCTGTTCCACAAAAGCCACACTCCACTGACTGTAAAGAAAGAAACATCTGCCCCAGAGCAGCAGCTGAACATTGCAGGCAGATGTTAAAATGCCTGAAATGATACCTAGATCAACCTCTTTTCAGGAGGTGTGTTGGAAGGAGGGCTTTTCCAAACATCTGAACTGGTTAAGGTTGGGTGTTGGATGTTAAGAAAGGCAAGTACCAACACTCACCACTCATCAGTAGGAAACAAGTGATTATTCCACATGTTTACAAAAGGCTTCAGAATATGAAATAAGGTGACTCAACATAGCAGTCCTAAGCAGGTTTCTTCTGCAAAGATTTCAAGTCTGTTGCTGCTTACTAAAGGAGGAGGTGGGTTAGCTCTGCAAAAAGATGCCCAGTGGTCATTACTATAGGACTATATAGGTAATATGATGAAAAAAATTACACTGAACAAAACAGATCTGAAGTCCTGTGAGATGTCTATGAATTATAATATTTTAAAATGAGGTGTTATAGGGAAAGTTTCTTATTATTGACTCTTACTTTTCATTCCTGCATGCCTTGAGTAGAATTGAGGTTGTAAAAGTAAATTGTTTCTGTTCTGTGACACTGGTGTCGGGCTTCCAATGGAGAAATTCTTTTTCACACTCCAAATTCCTTCCAGAGCCACTGTTAATAATTTTTCAAAATAATACTGTTATAACTGATTACTTCAACTTGTTCTAAAATTAATGTACATTTTAAGATGGTCCCTTTGGTCTATATAGTAATTAGAAGTAGTTAAGCAGAACATTGTAATCTTCCTCCGTAGTTAATTAAAAGAGATTGACATCTTCAGAGAGCAGTTCATATTGCTAAAGGTATACTACGCTCTCTACTGTCTGTAGAACAGTGTAGGACTGCTAGGCTCCTAACTAAAGCAGGATGCAGCTGATTGATAATGTATAAGAAACAGCAGTAATACCATCGATGCATCCAGCATGATTTATTGGTCATACTGGAATATCAAATGCCCTCATAAAAAGATAGCAGAACAAAAACCCACCACCCCTCTCCCAAAATAAAGCAGCCAAAAAGCCAAAACAAAACCACCACCACCAAAACAAAACAAAAAAGATAATTTATTTTGTGGAAAGGTTACAATTTACTAACCATCTAATTTATTTAAAACAATAAACTTACTAATCATCTGAACTGTGGAAATCAGTAACCATCCAACCTGACAATTGTTTCTCAGAGCCCAGACCACTTAGGAAGCATCTCTAATTCTCCAGATGTTTACAGATGAAAAAGAAACTAGGTACTTGCTGAATAAACTGTACACCAGTATCCATTTGACCTTCTTATACATAGCATTGTAATGCTATGCATATAACATATTATGCTACACATACTATTTATACATTGAGCTTGTTATACATCCTTATTATATATTCCTGTGACAAATATTTTTGTAGTGTTTCTATATTATCTTTAGTATTTTAAGCCTTTGTAACATGCATTTCATTGGGGGACTCCCCAGAAATCATGAGAACATACACGGTAGAATCCATTCATACAATCAAACTGAAATATTCTAGACAATTTTGATCCACTGGCAGATGGATGCAGTGAAATATAGTTGTGTTCAGCTCTTAGTAACATTAGACACATGAACAGCTTGAGCAGACCAATGTTAACATCTGCAATTCAGCTACTTGTCCAGAACCAGTCAATGGGAAAAGAACAGACACTTTTAGAGCATGACACATGCAACGGTAGGTATCTAGGACAAGGTAGAAGAACTGTGTTTTCAAATTGCCTTTTCCCCTCCATTTACATGACCCTACAGAAGTCATTCATTTGCAGGTGTGTGCTGTAACTGCCTAAGGAGCCTAACCAGAGTAACAGAGCTGCAGGTTCAAATGGTCTTTACATCTGGCGGGATACTGATTACCTCACCTAACATGTACCTTTTTGTCTGTGAATCCAACTGCTTTAAATTCATTATGAGTGAGTTTAGACATGGGTCTCAATCCTACATAAGAGAAACCAGACTTTTTTCAAATTTTTCCAAATTTGGAAACAAAGACAAAAACGCCCTTATTACATTTGTAGAGGATGTAATAATTAGGAGATATAATGGTGAGCTTCTTTCAACAAAATACAGCTTAATATAACCAAGGAATAGCTTTACTCAGCAGAAGAAAATGTAGGGCTACAGAATATGTATTGTGGAGCAAAAGCATCATGGATTTAGGAGTAACAGTCGACAAACAGTTCAAGGTCCTAGTGCTAATGTTAGCTCTAAAATAAGTAGATGATTTTCTGTCTCTTTTGAGGCTACTGGTGATACAAATACCGAAATACCATGATCGCATTTGATATTCACATTTTAAAAGAGGAGGCAAAACATTTGGTGAGAGTACATAAAGAGACAAAACCAACTATATGTGTATATACCTTCTCTGGAAGGAAATCCCGGACACTGAAGAACACACTATTATATATCCAAGAAAAGCAAGGAGCTGAATCATGCATATCCAAATTATTAATCAGGCTTTTTTTTTTTAATACACCAACCACTAGAACAAACTACTGAAGGAAGCTGTGGAATAACCAGCTTTACTCAGTGGTCTCTACAGAGAGGTACATAATAAACTACAATGGCTTGGCTGATAAAGGCAATAAGACCTTGTAGTCAACCAGGTAAGATGACCTATCCTTAAACATTACAAACTTCAGAAAATTAATTTTCTACAATTAGAGTAACAGATCTTATGGCTGCAGGAGACAACCAGCATAATGTAAATTTTGTCTTATATGGGTCACATGGCTTCAGGCTCATTCCTGCACCAAGTCTAGCAAATAAGCTTGGACCAGCGCTAACAGTTTAAGTGCAAAATTATTTAACATGTATATTAAAAATGGTGAATCTTAAGTGATCTTTGTTAAATTGTTTCATCATTAATTTATCTTTTGTTAAAAAATGTTAATTTTTTCTACTCTGATCTTATCTCATTTTTACCTCCAGTTCTCAGAACTTTTAGTAGTTTAGCTAGACTGAACACCTTGTTCCCTCTTAAACTTCCATATTTGCCTACTGTAACCAGGTCTCTCCATAACCTTTAAGCTGCCTAATCAGACTGTTTTTCTAATTGCTTTCACTGTTTTCTGGTCTTTTACTTGCCTTTAACATTCTTACCTCAACTCTTTCTTTTCAACACCAACGTCAGTTTTGAACAGCAGAAGGGAACAAAGTATTCTAATAACTACAGCACTTCTTTCAAAGAAAAAGGTAACAAAACCTCCCTACTGCTTGGCATTCGTTTCTGTTTTATTAAACTGATAGATCATATGGAATTATACATGTTCTCTATGGTCCTGTAATTTCAGACACACACAAAAAAAGGTAATAAAGACTATAGGCAATTATTCTGTTTCTAAATGTTCTCCAGCCTATTATATAAATGTTCTGGGCTGTTTTTTTAAAATAATAATAATTTTGCCACAGTTCCTCAAAGTAATTTATATTTCATTTGCTCTGACAAACACTTGCCATTTGCTGATAATGAGGATTACCTGCAGCTGGATGTTTAACTTGGCATGCTTCTTTCCGAAAATAAAGCTCTTCTTCAAGTATTTCTTTAACTCTCCTAGATGGCTCAACACAAACAAATTTCTCCCCTGTGAGTAAAATATATTACAAAAGAACCAATTATTTTAAATCCCCTGAATGCTAATGTGCTCTGCCAAATATAACGTAGAATCATAGAATGGTTTGGGTTGGAAGGGACCTTAAAGATCATCTAGTTCCAACCCCCCTGCCATAGGCAGGGACACCTTCCACTAGACCAGGTTGCTCAAAGCCCCGTCCAACCTGGCCTTGAACACTTCAGGGAGGGGGCAGCCACAGCTTCTCTGGGCAACCTGTTCCAGTGTCTCACCACACTCATAGTGAATAATTTCTCCCTTATATCAAATCTAAATCTACCTTCTTTCAGTTTAAAGCCATTGCCCCTCATCCTATCACTCCACGCCCTTGTAAAAAGTCCTCCTCCATCTTTCTTGTAGGCTCCCTTTATGTCATTTCATGCTGCTCTGCTTCTGTCTTTCACACACTTTAAGACAAATCATTTACAAATATACGATATTGTTCAGCCAGGGCCTGCTCCCCAACATGGAGTGATTCCTCACGACAGGACTGTGCACAAATCTAAGAAGGGAGTGCTGGTGGGCTCAGGGTGGTGAGGCGGCTCTCCCATGCAGGAGCCAAGGCCAGCCCTGGGCACTGGAGAAGACATGGCCAGTGCCTCCCCACGGCCAACAACCCAAGGCAGGGTCGCACAGGGAGGAGGTCTCCAAGGAGATGTCCTTGCTGAAGGAGATCTCTAAGGAGTTGAAGAGGGATCAGGGCACCTCATGGCGGCAGGGGAGTCCCTGCCTGACAAAGTGCTACCTGCACCCCTACCGGGTTGGGGGCACGGTGCCGGGGGAGGCAAGGGGCCGCCAAGCAAGGTGGCCGCGGGGGATCAGTGGGGAGCTGCGGGGGGGAAAGGCTCAGCTCCCCCGAGAGGACACGCCTGGGGGTCGGGGCGGGGCAGAGGGAATGGAGGCCGCAACAAGTTGGGGGCGGTGAGGCGGGCCCCGCCGGGGGACCGCCGCGCTCACAGGGCTGTCCGCCTCCCGCCGTCTCGCCGCGGACATCGCTGCCCGCCTGGTCGGCCGCCACCGCCGGCTGCTCCCTGCTTGCTGCCCTCATGGCCGCCGCCGCGCCCGGGCGGGTAGGAGCCGGGCGGGCCGGTTGCCACAGGAGCGGGGGCGGGCGGAGGCCGCCCGGCCCGCCCTCCGCCATGATGGGGCTGCGCCTCGGCCGGGGCGCGAGTGCCTGAGGGAGGGAGCTCACCTCCTCCCGCAGCCTCGTGCCGAGGGAGGCAGGTCGGGTCGGCCATTTCCAGTCACAGCGCGGGTGGTTTACCCCTTCCACAGGCCAGGGATAACAACGGGGCAACCTCCAAGGCAGGATGTGGCCTGTCACCATCCCTCATGCCTGCTTGGGGCTCAGGGTGGGTGACAGCTCTCGGTATGTAGGGGTTCTGCTCTAGGGGTGAACGGCTCCGCGTTTGTGTCTGTCAGTGTTACCACACTCGGCAGCAGGCACACACGTCACTAACGTTTTGTACCCCTGTGGGGTGTCACCACTGGCCTGCCTTATGAGAGGATGCCTTGTCCTCACCTGGGGCAATGGCGGACTGATGGAAAAAAAAGAAGAGTCCAGTTTAACTGGATGGATGATGTAGATCTACTAATACTCAAAAGAACTAGCTTGGTTTTAAAAATGCTTTTAATAAAATGAAGCATCTGGAGACACTGTTCATAGACTGAAGTAGACGTGACTCTCCTTGTTTTGCCACTGTTAAAAGTTTTAAGAGGAGCAGCTGGCAATTACAGTAGTCAACAGATAATGCTGCCAGAGGGCACGCAGGGAAGCTGTCCTGCTCGCCTTTGCCCCGTGGTAGGTTCCTTGAAATCAAGACTTTGCATACAGTAGTGAGAATTTATAAGATACCAACCAAGTCTAGTTACACAAATGCATGATATAATCCATTTCTGTATTTTTACTTGATGCATTTCAAGGTGTATTCATCTTCCACAGACGTCCTGGAACCAAACTTTCAAAATAATAAGCATTAAAAATCATCTTGTACCATTCATAGCTCAGAGGCAGCTCTCTCTAACAGAAATGCTGATCCTGGCTTCTAGAAGGGTGGGTGACGAAGATGCCCTCCGCAGTCCCTTGATCAGAGCACCAAACGTGGGCCAGCATACTCCAGCCCTGCTGCTGCTACAGATGTGCTTCAGCTCCATTACTGGTGTCCGGAAGGAGCTTGGGATCACTCAGTAAGGCATCTGCACGGCTCAACAAAGTGTTTTGTTACAGCTCTCATACTGAGTGACAGTACTGCAGGTCTTACATTCAGTTTTCAGTTCAATTTGATTAACACAGAGAAGCAAGTTTCTCCACTCCTGAATTACAGGTGACAAAGCTGAAGCTCAAGATCATGCAGCATGCCATTACCATGGGAAAATCTTTCATGTACTAATTCCCATGCAATAGAGATCATCTGCTGGGTTGACAGCATTGCTGCAGTTCTGTCTTCTAATATTCTAAACCACCATTGATCAAAAAAGATCCAACTGCTCAGAGTAATTGTTTTGATGTGTACTGTACTGGTACTTGAAAACCGTCACTCATTAAATACTTGCATTTAGTAGTGATTTTTGTCTGAAACTTACACTTGAACCAAGGTGGGGGAACAAAAAAAAAAAAAAAAAAAGATGAGAAGTACACATTACTGGAACTCTCAGATAGCTAAATAATCCAGATGTTGATTCTCCAAAAGAAGTTGAAAGATTGAGAGAAGCAGACTGATATGGCTGATGTGAACAGTAACACAGGTAAATTAAACTCTGAAATCAACTCTAAGTCAGTTTTTCACTTGCTAGCAGAAGGCTGAACTGACAAACAGAAGCTGCAATGATGTCTTGTGAAGATTTATAGCATTAACATTTTTCTGCTAAGTTAAACCAAATGGTAGTCAGTGCTAAAACCTGCTAAGAGCCCCTCAGATGAAGGGTCCCAAGTCTTCATTGAAAATCAGTGAGATTATAGGTGGCATGAATGCAGAGAAGCTGCACTCAAGTGCGTGCTAAAGGCCTCAAAAAATCTTCAACCCACCCACCCCCATGACCTTGAGTTTGGTTAAATGACAGCAGCCAAATCTCTCAGAACTTTTGGAAGTCCAAGTCAGATGTGAATGGCTAGGATTTGTAATACAAGCTCTCACATACTAAAAAGGCGCTAAATAAGAAAATAAATGAATGGTCTGGAAATTAAGGCATTTTAAGGAAAAATACCAGTAAAGTTTTTAAACTATGCTTAAATCCTAATATTTGAGTTGGAATGAGGAATTTCCTCCAGGGATTCAGAAGTGGAAGAGAAACACTGTTGAGTGTTTCCTGCACTAAATTACCTGTAGCTACATCAGACACAACAGCATGTTGGCTGTTTATCCTCATACAGTTGAGATTTACTTGTTCTAACTAACACCATACCCATGACATTAAAGTTTTATTTCTCAACTTAATTTACAAGGGAAAAGTAACAGGATCTTCATACAAAGTAATTTCCTTGAAAAGTACCAGGAAAAAAATAAACCGAAACTACTTATCCTTTTAAGAACAGGCAGTTGCATTGATAATTGAGCTTTCAATTAAAAACATTACAACAAAATACTTAGGGTTAAATATTTTATTTTATAATAAGCCTTACACCGGGATCACTAAACATTTTGTGTATCACCCAAATAAGTTACATTCATTCTGAGCTTTCATGCAGTTTTAAAAAAGTTAAATTTCTCCAAAAATAGTTTTCAAGTGAGCTGTAATAAACTCTGCATAACCAAGCCAGAATTCTTTCACATCAATATTCCAGTTTTCCCTCCTGCTTTGACAGTACAGACCAACTAAAAAAGCCCCACTAAATCTGCTCTAATCACATGGCGACTTGCTAAAATTACTGAGACTTCCTGAATACTCTGCGTAACAGTAGTAACGCTTCAAAAGTGTAAGCGAGACCACTGAGGTGAGTTGCAAGAAGTGACATTTTGCCTGAGGAGAATACTAAAAGAATCTTAAACAAAAACTTTGTTGCAAAGGGACAGACCACCACTGAGGAGCATGCAGGACACAAACAGGAGGCAACAAACCTCACATTCACAAGCTTAACCGCAACTTTTAAGGGGACACAGCATTTATGCAGTCTTCTACTATTTCAAAAAGGTAGTGATATATATCAGTCCTCCGAGCAATGTCAAGGGCCGTTTCATCCAAGTTGTTTTTCAGGTCTGGTTTCACATAGCGATTCATCAGCAAGAGTTCAAGGGTTTCTCTACTGTTTTTGTTTCCTGCTGCAATATGCAATGGTGTCAGCAAACCATTTGTCTGCGCATTGATGTCTGCACCCTGCTGAAGTAAGAACGCGGCCACCTTTGTATTGTTCCACTTGCAGGCGCTGTGCAGAGGCGTCCAGCCGTCCACCGTCTGCGCGTGAACGTCGGCCCCTTGGGCAACCAATTCATGTGCAATGTCCAAGTGCCCGCTGTAGGCAGCTCGATGGAGAGGAGTGTACTGATCTTCATCACGAGCGTTAACTGGAGCCAGCTTTTCGGAAAGGAGCCTCTTCACTGTACTCAGCTATTTAAAGAAAACAGGTAATTTAATATGAAACTCCGCAGACAAGATGTATGGCTTTTACTGTTCTGTAGTTTTATTCTGAATTTCTGTCAGTCTCAAAAGGGCTTAACTGCAACAAGAAATTTTAAAACGAAACCAGTTATTGTTACTGGGGCGGGGGGTTTTGGTGGGGTTTTTGATTGGTTTGGGTGGGGTTTTTTGTTTTGTTTTTAAAGAGATACAACATGAACATGAGTTGCAATGCCTTAGGAGTACCTTTACCTTACACCTTCTCCCCAGTCACTGTGAAGACGTAAGTACCTCCACAGAACTGTAGATGGAGCTGGTGTGTGTAAGAAAGGCAACTAATGAAAATAAACGTATGCAAGGGTGTAATAAACTACATAACAGGAATCTTGGTCATCTCTCCCTCACTTCCAAGAATAAAAAGCTTTTTCTCCATAAAAAAATAGGAAAACAGTCACCCATTATCTGCATATGGAGCTTTTGAGAAAATAAAATTTCAGATTCACCCTCCCCACCCACTCCACAAGTCTTACTTGTCATGAAGAAAGAGCCTGGCATGCTTTCGGTTTGTAGAAGTTTCAGAAGAGTGCTGTTACTTTAACTTTGAACAGTCAAAGCTTTTGTTCTGAAAGCTAATGGATCCAGAGATATTTTAGTGTGTGTGGGCTACAAAGGGAAATGTTTTTACATGCAGTGGCTTGCAAAACTGGATCAAAATAGTTCAGAGAGAAAAAGAAAAGTGTAAGCAAATTTTTGTTTGTGGGTGAAACTGTAGATATCTGCTCAAAGTAACATTCTTGTCAATGATATAGGTGAACAGAATAAATGCCTTACCCGATTGTTTTCTGCTGCCCAGAGTAGCAATTTCTCTGGATTTTTTTCCATTTTTTTTTCTTGCATTTCATACCATTCCTCACTTCTTTCTTGTTCATCATCGTCATCATCAGACTGTCCTGACCAACAGCTCTGAGTTCCTACAGGAATCAAATGCCTGTGCGTCTCCAGCAGTTCAAGTTGGTTAAAATTCTCCGTAAAGTCTTCGAACTGCTCGCTGTCATCATCTTCTTCATCAATCTGTTTGTCTTTATTCATTTTCAGTTAGCATCTGTAAGTAGCAGATATACAACGATATTTATAATAACTTTCACAGTTTTCCTGCACTAAAAAAAACATCTGATGGATGATGTGGACATCAGCAACACCACAAACAGCAAAACTCAAGAGCAAGCTCGATGTTCCTTCACTAAATCAGGCTTTCCCGGCTCTGCCAGAATCCCCGGTTAATACCGACGCAATAAAACCACTGTGCTACCCCCATCTAGAAACGGCACCACCTGCAGACACGCAGTGCGAGACTGAGCGGGTGTTCTGTAGAGCGTACTCGAAACACGCGTTTTATAAACAATTGGAGAAACGCCTAGACCTCCAAGCAGTGTTCCTGCCCCGCCCCACGGAGCCAGCCCCGCCCCGCGCTCCTCGCTGCCCTCCCTTTCCCCTCACGCCCCGAGCGAAGGCCGGGCGGGCCCAGCCAACCCAGGCCCGGCAGGGCAGCACCGGCCTCGGTCGCCTCCGCGGGGGCCACGCCACCCCGGGAAGGCCTCATCGCCCAGCAGGAGCCCGCCGCTTCCCCGCCCCGCCTGCAGGCTGCCGGGCTCCTACCCGCGCTCGCCACTCGCCCCACAAGCGAACGCACCTGCTGCCCCCACCGACGGAGCGCTCCGGGGGCGGGGAGGGGCGGGGCCACCCGCCGGGGCGGGGCGGGGCCACCCGCCGAAGGGCGCCCGCCCGCCCAACCATGGGCTCCTTCCGGCCCGCGCCCGCAGCGGATGGGACGTTGCCGGGACCGGCCCCCGGCTGACCAATCGCCGCGGCCCCGCGACACAAGGGGCGGAGCGAGCGCGCGCTCTCGGAGCGGGGCGGCTCTCGCGAGAGCGGTGCGTGGGCCGCGGCGGCGGAGCCCCGCCCTTCTGGGCGCCATGGAAACGGCGCGCGGCGGTGAGGGCCGCGCCGCGGTGAGGGCCCCCGGCCGAGGGTCGCGGCCTCCCCCGTCCCCTTCGTTCTGAGCAGGGCAGCCCCCGCCACGCTCCGTCTGCTGGTTGCTCCCCCGCACTCCTGAGGTGGGACGGGCCGGTTACCGCCGCCACCGTGCGCCGATGCGGAACGCGATGGCGGTTGTGCTCGTCCCGGGGGTCCGGTGCCGCCGTGCCCACCCGCCGTGCCTCCTGCCCAGTCGCGTTTTGCGGCCGTTCCCGTGAAGTTGCCCGTCCCTTGCGTGCTTCCGGGTGGCTGTGCGGGGGAGGGAGGTGCCAGGAGCAGCGCTCCGTTCCCGGGCGGCCGGTGTGAGAGGGCTGGCGGGACAGCCTTGCGTCTTGTGCGGTAGTAAGCGGTTAAACCAAGCACGAATCTTCCCGAATCTTGAGGTTCTTTTGCAAGCAATAATTACCAGTGAAAGTCTAGGTAATTGATAATTCAGCTCACTATGCCCTTCATTCTAATTCGTTTCTATTTTTGTCTCTTAGGTTTTACATAGCATCAGTGAAGATAAAAACTGACTTCCTGACCTGACTTACTAAGCTGTGTCCAGAGCCTTTTTGTGAGGAGTCTTGGCACAAAGATGAGTACCATCAACTCACAGTAAGCTCCTGTCGTCTGCAGCTCTATCCAGTTCTGTCATATCAGATAGCAAGTCTTTTGTATGTTTGGAATGAGTTAAGAACTCAGATCATCATTTCTGTTTTCCCTCAGGTCCTTATGATCATCATACTTGCTTTCATGTATATGTAGATGACCAGTGCAAAGAGAAAAATCAAATGTTTGTTCACCAAATGTCTTTAACGGCAGAAAACATACAAAGGATTCATTAGTTTTTCATTAAATACTTCAGAGAAATGGTTGCAGCCCTTTTATTGGGGTACGCTGATTGGGATAACCAAATCTTCAAGCTGGTTGGTTTGGTGAAGTGATATTTGCAGTAAAAGTAGTGAGATGTTTTGAGAATACTGTAGGAGTGATACTTTGATAGAGTTTTATAACAAATCTCCTGTGTATTTACTGACTGGACAGAACAGCTTACCTTAATAAAGTCTGTGTTGAAATTCTTAAGTATATTGCTCTCTAACACAGATTTTCCTGTCTCATTCAGGGATGATGAAGATGCCTTTAAAATACTTATTGCTAGTGATATTCATCTTGGCTATTTGGAGAAAGATCCAGTGCGTGGAAATGATACATTTGTAACTTTTAATGAAATTCTGGACCATGCTCAAAAAAATGAAGTAAGTACTGCTTTTTGGAAACTGAAAGGGTGAGACTGTGAAAAACACATTCCAACCTGCCAGAAGCTATAAAGCTTAGTCCTGGTGCAGTCTTCAGTAATATCAAAGTAAATGACTAAACTAAACTATTGCAACCAGTTATGTTTCTGTTTTAGTAAAAGGAATGCTTATTCTTTTGTGAGAGCTATGACCCTGCTTGCATTAACGGCATTTTCAAATTGCCTGCACCAGTTCTAGTGGTATTTAGAGAGGGTTTGTCACTACAAGAGGGCAAATTAATTGGAGAGAGTGTGAGTAATGATACAAAGTCTTCAGACAACTCAAAAAGTAGAAAGAAAAGTTAGAAGCTTCTAAAGTGTTGTTAAAGTGTTGAGTCGCTGAGGCGAGCAGTTCTGGTGCTGACATGGTTGGCAGTGGAGCACTCCAGCGTGGTGCACAGCAGGTTTCCTGAGCCAACCCACCCGTCAGAAAGCCATGGCCTCTCTGAGCTCTGCACCCACCACGACTTACGCAGCTGCCCAGCCAGAGCTGCGGTGGGAACACGCTGCCACCCTGGTGCCAGGCTGCGGGGTGGCTCTGCTCTGACGCCAGTCCTGGACGGTGGCAGCCAGCAGAGCTGTGGGACGTTCATCCAGGGAGAGGAGCTCCTCCGCTCAGTGAGAGACTCGGGAGGGGATGAGTAGGCTGAGGAGTATCAGGGAGTGCGAGAGAGAGAGAGAGACAGACAGACAGACAGACTGCTGGAACAGCACCCTGCCTTCCCAGGACAGGCCCAACAGGCGACAGGACACATGATGCAGAGGATTCCCCATCCTCTCTCCACCTGGCTGAGCACAGGGACTTAAGGGACAGGGGGCAATGGTGATGAGTTCCTGCCCGGCGCAGTAGGCACGTCTCCTCCGTGACTGCCCCACCTCCCCACGTGCCCTTGCATCATAGGTATGAGGCTCTGCAGGTGGGACCGAACAGTAACAAGGACAAGGTTAAGTCACCCTATGGCTTGCAGCAAAACCACTTCCATAAAGAAATAAAAGGCGGGTCATTGATCTAGGAGACTCCCTTCTGGAAGGAGGCCCGATGTGCCCCCTAGAGCCACTTCTTAGGGCAGTCTGCTGTCTCCCTGGGGCCGAGGTTAAAGATATGAAGAGAAAGCTTCCTACCCTGATACAGTATTATTAGATTATTATCCATTATTGATTTTTCAGGTGGGCAGCGATGAAGCTGCAACAAGAAATCTAGTGCAATCAAGAGACTCCAGGGCCGTGGGATGACTGGTTAAGGGATCAGGAGCACAAGCAGTGTTCCCTATCCTTCCAGTTGCAGGGAATGATGAGGAAAGAAATGGGAAGAGCCAGCAAATCAATACCTGGCTCCGAGCCTGGTGTCACTGGCAGAATTTTGGTTTTCTTGATAATGGGTCAGTTTACATGACACCAGGCCTGCTGGCAACAGATGGGGTGCACCTGTCTCAAAGGGGGAAAAGGATCTTTTCACAGGAGTTAGCAGGGCTCATGGCAAGAGCTTTAAACTAGATTTGAAGGGGAAAAGAGATAAACCAGGCTCACTAGAGATGAGCCTGGGGAGAGTACGCTGATGTTTGAGGGACAGTGTGCTAGCGAGGTCCTTCAGTCTGCTGTCTTGGTGGAGGCAGGGGATGGAGATCCATTGATGTGTTAGAAACCACGGAAGCGCCCGAGAATGGTCAGGACCTTAACGGTCCTTTCCAACCTAAATGAGTCTATGGTTCTATTTGATGATTATGTTTTTAAGGATTTAATGTTTCTTAGTCAAATTATTTGTAATTTTTTTACTAATGCTTTTTCAAAAGCTAAATATATGCAAGAGCCTGCAACTAGTACCTTCTCAAAGTACTGTGGCAATAGCTACTGATTTTTCCCCACTTGGTGCCACAGCAATGAAAAGATAATGTATCTTCATGCCTGTCAAAGAAAATGTTCAGGAGTCAGTCTGGAGACCATTCTTAAAACACTTCACTGGTATATTTTTTTCAATAGTGTCAGTTGTTTTCTCCTATAGCTCTTCATAAATGGGTCTTTTGGGGTTTGGTTTTAATGAATAATTTCATTAATGTTTATTTCATGAGGAAATTAAATACCGTATCTGCAACTACCAACTCATTTTACCTAGAAGTGCAGACAGAGGAGATATGTGGAACTCCTTAGAAGAAATAATTTAAGCAATTTGCTTAGAAGTCTTTCAAGGTAATACAAAATGTTGTATTAAAGTAATAGAGCTTTTTGTTACATACAGGTGGACTTTATTTTATTAGGTGGGGACTTGTTTCATGACAACAAACCTTCCAGAAAAACAGTACATTCTTGTTTGGAGTCACTAAGAAAATACTGCATGGGTGATCGTCCTGTTCAGTTTGAAATTTTGAGTGATCAGGCAGTTAATTTTCATTATAGCAAGTAAGTATGTTCCTATAAATTATGGTGTGAGGATTGATTTGCACACTGGGTGAACATGTGATTTTTTTTTTTTTTATGATTTATATTCTCCATGACTGGAACCTTGAAGTTTTAGCCCTGTTTGTGTGGGACAGTTTACAGGATGACTTCACCTGTCATCTTTTATAATCTTAAGTCTATAAAGGAATGCACACAATTTTTTGAGAACTTTCTGAATGTGTTGTGACACTTGATACATTTGTGTAATGTGCAGTTTCTATCCTGCAAGTACAATGCCAGTAAACCAGTTTACATGAATTGCTGTGGTAAAATCAGCAGTTCTTTGTGTGAAGCACAGCCCAGTCCACTGCTCTTGCATGTACCACACGACATGTTGTACAATTCTTTTCATAGGCTTGCCCTAAAAAAATAGGATCATTTTGCTGCCCTGTTCCCAGTGGGAAGTGCCATTCCAGTTCATGAGTAAGACTCTTCTTACATTGTGCAGCTTAAGCTTATTCATAGCCACTTAGTACTCATTTGCACTGCTGTCGTGATGTATTTGTGATGATGTTAATTTGAGGAGAAGACTGGGAATTATCCACAAATTTGCAGGTATAGTTTAACTTTTTTTTTCTTCTTCTTATTCAGGTTTCCGTGGGTGAATTATCAGGACAGAAATCTCAACATTGCTATTCCAATTTTTAGTATTCATGGCAATCATGATGATCCCACAGGGGTAATTGTCATAATTGTACTCTACTGTTATATTACAAAAATAATATTATAGAAGTAGAGACTTGTATAGAAATACAGTTCTTGGAGAACAGGCTAGTTTTAGTCAGTTGCTCCACTCTTCACTTAAGTTATTTTGTGTATCTTTAGGAATTCAGTTAAGTAGTGACAACAAGTGTGACATGAAAAAAAGAGAATGGAAAGAAGTTAAGGGATCCATATGAACTATGTTTAAATTCTTAATTTATGTAGATTTCTGTCATTGATAACAGAATCACTTTTCATGCCAAGAAATGGCAGCCTTTCAGAAGGTTTCTAAAACGAATTTATCTTTAGAGACCGAAAGCTTTTTTCTTAAAGAAGGGGGAATTTTGATACTTTGACTTCCGCACGTGCGATTGATATGCATCTTACATTTTCAAGGAAGATAACCTTATAATGATGAAATACTAGTTTAAAAAAAATCAACAACTAAAAGCAGGAAAAGAACATTTAGAAAGCAGGAAAGCATGTATGTTGAATTAAAAATTTTGCATTTTATATCAAACAGCAGTGTATCATGGAGATGAGTGTTTTAACAACAGAAGTTTAACTTTGGACCTACTATGAAGCAGTAGTTAGCTTAACCAGATAATTTTCTGTAATAGTTTAGAGACTTTGGCTGTTTGTTTGGTTTGGTTTTATTTTTCTGAATGATTTAATGTTTAATTTCATGTTGTTCAAATGAAGCAAGACTTGTAAGGAAAAGGGATTTGATTCTATACCCACGAGTACTCAAAAAAACCCTAATATATGTGGTGGGGTTTTTCAACTGCAGAAGTTACTTAAGGAAAGATATTCACCCTTCTTTTTGGGACTGTTTCACTTACACTTTAAAGACTAAATGTTCTGTTCAGAGTTTTGATACTTGTTTTTCAATATTTTCTACAGGCAGATGCACTGTGTGCATTGGATATTTTAAGCTGTGCAGGATTGTTGAATCACTTTGGACGTTCAACTTCTGTGGAGAAAATAGATATTAGTCCCATTTTATTGCGTAAGGGTAGAACAAAAATTGCTCTGTATGGTTTGGGTAAGTGTGCTAGACTGATCACGTATTACTGAAGCTCAAGAGGTCTAAATTAAGTTGAAACAAACATAGTGCTGCAACAAACATGAAGGTCTGAGGAATGCTAAATTAAAACTTATCAATTCTGTAACAGTGTCAGGTCTCTTCTCATGCCACGTTGTCACTGGCTGACAGGTTTTTTTCTTTGCTTTTTTTTTAATTTTAAAAGAAATCCTTCAATAACTTTATTTCTGTACTTTTATTGGTCTTAAATGAATCCTGCTTAAGTTAGCCATAGATAGTGCCTGTGTATCAAGTCAGGGCAATCAGACTCTTGAATTCTCACTGTTGTGTATTAAGCTTACTTCCTCCTGTTCAGGTAAAACTTAAACATGGTATGTTCAGGTGCCATTTTTTTTATATTTAAAAACATAAACTGAGCAGAAACCTAATGTCTGACACGTCTGTGAAATGGTTCATAAGTGGCATCTGTCACAGGTAACCTCAGTTTCTTTAAAGAAACTTAAGAAGAGTTTCATATTTTAAAGGTGTTCTATGGTGGGTTTTCAACTTCAGTTTGTCCCTTTCTATTTTCTCTTCCACCTTCCCCTTTAACCTCACTTCTTAATTAGAATGGTTATGTTCGACTGCTTTCCATCTAGAGAAGTTAACTATTAAGATCTTACTTTTTCCTCCTTATTATATGTCCACTCATGAGTGCTTAAACACTTATTTCCAAGCAACTTTTTTAGCTATAAGTTAAGTCCTAGTTGGCCATGATTTCATGTGTTTAATGAGATACTTTAAAAGCTTGTTAGATGTTCTAAGGGTTAGTGGTGAGGGTTCTAATACCACAATGTAAAAGCTTTCAGAAAGCATCTGAATTTTTATTACCCAAAATCATTACTGGGAAATGCAACAACTTTCTAAAGTACAGGTGTTGCTGTATGAAAATCTTTGTGAGATGTTTCTTTGAGCTTGTGCCAGGATTATGTACCCTCTTGACTTTCTCTAATTTAGAGAGTACTTGTTCTTATACAAAGTATGTAAACTCCATATGTGATTTTATTGAAATGCATCATGAACCCTATGTATGGATGGTTTGGGTTCGTGTGATTTAACCCCAGCCAGCAACTCAGCACCACACAGCTGCTCGCTCACTCCCCCGCAGTGGGATGGGGAGAGAATCAGAAAACGTGAGAAAACTCATGGGTTGCGATAAAGATAGTTTACTAGATAAAGCAAAAGCTGCACATGCAAGCAAAGCAAAACAAGGAATTCATTCACCACTTCCCATTGGCAGGCAGGTGTTCAGCCATCTCCAGGAAAGCAGGGCTCCATCGCACATTAAAAATTACTTGAGAAGACAAACACCATCGCTCCAAACACCCTTCCCTTCCAACTTCTTCCCCCACCTTTATGTGCTGGGCATGACAGAATATGGTGTGGGATATCCCTGTTGTCAGTTGGGGTCAGCTGTCCCAGCTATGTCCCCTCCCAACTTCTTGTGCCCCCCCAGCCTACTTGCTGGTGGGGTGGTGTGAGGAGCAGAAAAGGCCTTGACTCTGAGCAGTAGACACTTCTCAGCAGTAACTAAAACATCCCTGAATTATCAACACTGTTTTCAGCACAAATTCAAAACATAGCCTCAGACTAGCTACTGTGAAGAAAATTAACTCTATTCCAGCCAAAACCAGCACAAAACATCAAGGAAATAATCAGTGACAAACAGTTCAGACATACTGCAGACTGTTCCTTGCTTTGTGGGAAAGCACAGACTTTGCAGAACTTATGGTTTATTTCTTGTTTTGTAGGGAATTTCAAAGTATGCTTAAGAACTTCATCTCTACTCAGTATCTGTTTCTAGACTCCATCTTACAACAAAATATACTTCTTACTCTTGTCAACAAGAAAAAAAACATGTAACATTTTTAATTCTACCCATAGTTGTTTGGCACAGAAAACTAGCAAGAGGTTTCAAATCAGGTGCAGTTGATAAAAGTGCTTTTAGCAGTTGTTTAAAGGTAGATTTCATGTTAAAGTGTCTTATTTTCAGAAGTGTATCTAGTAAAATAGCCAATTTATACTTTGATCTGTTCAAATTTATAATCATGCCTCAGACTTCTTAGGTCATGAAAATGAAGATCTGATCTTGCCACAAAGTTGTGTTCTTCATGCTCTTTTTAATAGAGTTGCTAATAAAATTGCTATAAAGTAAAGAGTTGTTTTACCACACAAAAATGATTTAATGTTTTGTTTTGTCCACTCCAGGAGCTATTCCAGATGAGAGGTTGTATCGTATGTTTGTCAATAAACAAGTAACCATGCTGAGACCAAAGGAAGATGAAGATAGTTGGTTTAACTTGTTTGTGATTCATCAAAATAGGTAATAGTATTGAATGAATTATGGTGACTTTTTAACTTACTGTATTACTTCATTAAACTGCCTTGAAAAGAACAGGTGAGAAAGCCAGATATGCTAGTTGGTGCTTCCTGTGAGTAGCTGGTTTCTTAAGATTTTCCCAAATGAAAGCATTGTTTTACAGTTCTTCTTGCAGAAGAATCATAAATAAAAGAATTGAAATAAATGAGTTAGGAATGTTGGGAAATCTCTTCCCAAACTCTTATGGCTAGGGGTAGTGAAGGGTTTGTAGTGTAATATGCATATAATTGTCTTGTCTGCTTGTTAAAGCTGAAAAAGCATTAAGCTTCATATATTTTTCTGTCCTTGAACCATAATTTGACAAGTACCATATCTTCCCTTGCAGTGCTATACTTTATAGTTTCTCCTGAGTAGGATAGGTAGCATGTGTTCTCCGCCTACACGCTTCTGCCAGCAGTGGTAGTAGGAACAGGCAGAATTCTTGTCCAAATACTTTTTTATAATTTTTCCTGAACAAGCGTGCAGTCCTCATGTGTGAGTAACGGTGAGGCAGAGGTAAACAAATACAGCTTAGATAACCCTGTGTACTGATCTCTGTCTGGTAGGCTGAAGAAGCTCACTCCTCCTCCATCTCCCCTGCCTTCTGGAAAGGGTTGGGGGATGGTGTGTCCCATGTCTGTTTAATTCAATGGGGTTTACCCCACCATTTAAAAAAAAAAAAAAAAAAAAGCCATGAGGTGCTATAAAAGCATTAATCTGGAAAAAAATCCTGAAGTCTTGCAAGTCAAGTAAGAAGAAAAGGGAGATCCAAATAAAAGGAGGGGAGCAGAAAAGAATGGGCTGTGTAAGTTGCCTTTTTGTTTGACCAAATGTTTTAAACAATTGTGTAAGGAATAAATGTGAAGAGTACCTGATATGAAATGTATGTCAGATACTTTTTTTTTTTCTGGAGTTTCTGTATCACTTTAAATCACACTGATGTTTTCTCCTCCTTCACTCCCCCCTTGCCCACCCGTGACTGTACACATTCAAATTATTTTTCTCTTTTCTTGAACAGGAGCAAACATGGAGCTACCAACTACATTCCAGAGCAGTTTTTAGATGACTTTATTCATCTTGTTGTGTGGGGTCATGAACATGAGTGCAAAATAGCCCCGTCCCAAAACGAACAGCAATGTTTCTTTGTTTCTCAGCCAGGAAGTTCAGTGGTGACATCTCTGTCCCCTGGAGAAGCTGTGAAGAAGTGTGTGATCTTTTCTTTTTGTTCTTGTTTATACTGTGTCTTACGTCTCTTGTGTGTTGTGTTGAGAAAGGAAAAACACTTCTATTAAGTATGAAAGGACTCGTTATAGTGTGACATAACAAATGAAGTAGATGGAATCAGTGCTTTTGCTTTACTCGGGATTAAACCTAACATTTGAAGCAAATGGGACTTACCTATGAGGAGTTACACCTTGATAAATTGGAATACAAGGAACTGTGTACATGTGCTTGTGTATAGAACAAGCACAATCTAAATATAATAGAACTGAAGTTTGGCAGGGCCAATCCTGAAGTACAGATCCAAGAACTTCTTATAGCTTTTAAACTTTTGTCCCTGAAAATTAAACATGAATTTAAAACAAATCTTTACACCATAGTACTAAGTTTATCTTCTAGTAAGTTACCTTTCTCCTTCTAGACACATTGGTTTGCTGCATGTTAAAGGGAAAACAATGAAAATGCAGAAGATTGCTCTAGAGACAGTGCGAACTTTCTATATGGAGGATGTTGTTCTAGCTGATCATCGAGATCTTTTTAATCCTGACAATCCTAAAGTAACTCAGGCAATACAAGCATTCTGCATGGAAAAGGTAACTTGTAATGCTAACAGTATATGGATAACACTGTATGGGCTGGGAATGGGATCTGTAACTGGTTTTGAGACTGGAAGATGAGAAATCTTGTGTCTTGCCCCATAATACTTGAGACTGACTTAGGCAGTGTTTCCACAGGAAGTCAATTCCATGACATTCACTGCAGTCTTTGCTTCGAGATTCCTTGACTGGGATGACCTATTAAACTAGACTGGAACTGCTTTATGGGGGTCCATATCATCTTTGTACAAAAACTACCGCCTGCAAGTGGGGCAGTGTTGGATTTGCACTTTGGAATCAGCATAACTACGTGTACCCAAACCCAAAGCTAGATTGTGCAGCGTGAGGTCACAGAAGTAGCTAAGCAGGTTTATTAATTGCTCTTGGTTCTTAGGTCTGTATAAGTCTATTTCTGCTTTTCCCTGGAACTAGAAATTTAACAAAGGATAATGGCTATAAAGTAAAATAGTATAAGTGATCAGTGATGTAGATACTGCTGGACTAAGATGTATCTAAAAGATAAGCCTTTCATTGCGACTTTTTTCTCATTCGTTCTTATGGCTTTTGGCTGGATATTGGTACATATGTGTGTTCAGGAATGAGAGCATATCCTGTAATTATTTTTATAGCTCCCCCTTGCAGCTGGATGTATTTTAAGTTATACTTGAAGGGTTCAGGCATCTGTAAGAGAAGAAAGTGAAACTGCATTTCTAATTCTGCTTCACAGGTTGAATCGATGCTGGACAATGCAGAAAGAGAACGCTTGGGAAATCCACGCCAGCCAGAGAAGCCTCTCATAAGATTACGAGTAAGGAATTGTTCGGTTTGGATTGCTTTGTTTTGAAAGGTCACTGTGAAAAGTTTCAAAGCAAAGTCATACTTTTTGTATAAACACATAATATATAAGATTTCTTACTGTGTACAGGCAAATATAAATTGCCTTCATACTATGACTCTGTTTACCTGCTGTATAACTAGTATTCTGTGGTAAAGGATGAGATTGGTCATAAGTGCTCAGACCATCACTGCTGGTCTGAGTAAGGGCATCAAAAGTGGCTATTTACAAAGAGGTTTTTCTTAAGTCATGTTATCCTGTGTTTGTTCTTAACCGATTTATGGAAACGTTCCTGAAGACTAGTAAATGAAACAAGTTAGGAAGAAATTATTAATCTGGGCTGTTGTTAGCTATTCTGTTAATATTATTATTAGCTATTATTATCCATTAACTATGCTGCATAGTATGGTAAAGCATTCATTTTAGGTTACTGATTTTTTACTTTAAGTTTTCCTTTGCAGGGTAACAAACTCATCTTGATATGTGTGGCTTCTCTATTTCTGTTTATTTAATATTTAAATTTTTCCTTTCCTCTCTTAGGTTGATTATGCAGGTGGCTTTGAACCATTCAGTGTCCATCGTTTTAGCCAGAAGTACATGGATAGGGTGGCTAACCCAAAAGACATCATATATTTTTTCAGGCATCGTGAACAAAAAGAGAAAAATGGTAATTATAAAGTTGGCTTGCCTTGGTTTTCATTCTTCTTCCTTTAGTTTCTTACCCAGCACTTACAAAGGCTTGGTGTCTGCCATCTGATGTGTTATAGGAAGAGTAAAGATGCATAGTCTCCTCTAAGTGTATATATCACACAAGTATTTCTGTTCTATTTCTGGGTTTGTCTAAAATTCTGATATTCAGCACAGCATCTTCTGGCCGTTATTAATAAATAATTCCTTTTTTTTTTGCCTCAAACCTTACTGAGTTGCTTTAGTAATACCATAGTATAGCCCCATACCAGACTGAGTTACCCCATGGTTCAATGATAACTACCATGAAAGGCATTAAATATCTCACTCCTGAGACTTCTCAGAATGAGGTGCTTGGTTTTGGGCACTCTGCAGAAAAAGTGATGGGTGTTGTGCCTTTGTTTTTTAATTTTATTGCTGTAGTAATTCATTTGTTTATACCAAAAATAGTAATGGAGGGGATGGGCTTGAGAGATTTTTGTATATTTTTTTTTTAAAAAAAAAAAAAAAGGTCTGAATGTACGACAGCATTTTGTTTGCCCTAATTAATCATGTGTATGAGTGCTCTGGGCTAGTCTGTTCCAGGTATGTCTCTATTCAAGCGTTTGTGCAAAACAAATAATAGCTGTTACTATTGTAGCATTTCTCATTGTGCCTAGAATTTTTAATAAATGGTTAATAGATGTTGCCCAAATACTGGATTTGTAATAGTAACTAATGAAGATACAGCTTGCGCAAGAACATACTGTGCTAAAGAACTGTTAATATTTCACATTAGTGCATTGTAAGTACTCCAATTCCATTGACAGTTTTTACTTACAGTGTCAGTTTTATAAAGTTCAAAACATAATGTTTCATGAATAAAAACTGCTTTTAGAGAGGGTTTTTTTTTTTTAATTATGCTGTATTGATCTTGTTTTATTGTTCCTTGTTGTTTTTTTAATAGTTGTGTAAGCTCATTGACATTTTTGGAATACAAGATAGCTACCACATCTGTCAACATGTTTCATCAATGCATTTTAATTTTCCTACTTAACATGCATCTTGTCTTCAGGAAGGGAATGTAAAAAGAATACCGTGGTTCTTGGCATTGCTTTATTAGATATCCTTTAATACAAGGGAGGTGGCTAATAAAGCAGTCAACATTTTCAGCTCATAGTGTACACACTGCTGTGGTTCAGTACTGGTGATGTTAGGACTTCATGAGTACAGAAGTTGTTATTGTTTCTTTTGTCATAGCTGCTTATATAACAAGGGTAGCAAAACAATGTTTTGTGCTTGCATGTGGCAGATGTCTGGAAGCAGTCTGTAGTCACTTTACATTACTTTGCGTGGTATGTGGTAACCTCAGCTGATTATCCCTTTCATTTTTCTGTCATTCCTACCTTGCTGCCTGAGAATGGGGGGCAGCCTTAATGAGCTATGAACATTTGCCACTGAAAATTAGTCAGCATGCTTTGGAGGAAAATTTCTTCTCTAGAAACAGAGTTACTTATAAAAAACCATTGTGCTTTGATGGGTCCTTTTTTTTTTTTTTTTTTTTTTCCCATTTGTCATCTTCTAGAGTTCAATTATAATAACCTTCACAGGTCATAGTGTTCAATTTATAATTCCAGGCATTTGGTAGTTAGAAGAACACTTTGTATCTGCTAGAGGTGAAGCTGTCTTGTACAAGATTACATCCATTATGTTTACCTGTGTTTCCAGATGATAGACTCTACAGTTAGATCAAAAAACATTTACATATAAAAAGGGACCACAATTCTTAAGAGGTCTATATTAACCTTTTTCCCAATTACTTTCAATGGAATGATAATAATTAAAAGCTGCAGATGTGGGTGACGGTGCCACTTTGGTTTTTTCTTCTAGACAATGATCTTAATTTTGGAAAGCTGGTTAGCAGACCTGCTTCTGAGGGGATGACACTGAGGGTGGAAGACCTTGTAAAGCAGTATTTTCAGACAGCGGAGAAGGTATCTTTCTACCTCTTATGATTTTTTTTTTTTAATGGAATATAATCTTTTTATCTATTTTTGCTTTCTTAATGGAAGTAGTGTGCCCTGAAAAGACTCTGACATTCACCAAGAAGTGAATTTATTTCCTACAGAACTGTATGTGAATTCCTGTGTGAGGTATATGTCTTAAGTTAACAAGTAACTGTTGTATATAGGTTATATAGGTTATGTGAACACATGCTGGTTTGAGAACATTATGATAACTCTTCATGTGAACTTGCAGTGTCTGCCCTGTACCAAATGATGTGTCATGTTCTTAAAGGAGGAAAATATGAGGCAGCATGCTCTGAGGGAGAAGCTACCTTAATTTACTATAGGGTCAATGTGAGACTGTACCATTTACTATTACCAGCTAACTTGGAGTAGTAGCTTGTTACTTTGCAGTATATTCATGTCCTCAGACATAGTGCAATTCCACATTATATTTAAAGTAGAGCAGGGAGAAGAAAGAGAGCCCCCCAGTAGTTTGCTTTCTCTCCACCCTTTCATTAAACTTGATTTATTTCCCTTTCCCAACACTGGAGCGGTAGTCTCAGAGGTAAAAAATAATAATCAGTGAGTCAGATGTGCAAATGCTTGATCTAGATGATCAAGCCTAACATTCAGAAGCTACTTCAGAACGTGCTTTGTAGAAAGTCATTAGAGTGAGGATTCCTGAGGTAAAGATTATAAAAATTATATCATCTTGCCTAACCTTAGACACATGTTAGGTGTCAGTATTGGGATGGTATCAATCATGCCCTGGAAGGGCTATTTGCCTTCTGAATATGATAAGGAACCCAGGGTAACTAGTTCAGAAGTAGGTACTTCTTCAAATGTATGCTACCACTAAATGGGGAAGGGTAGCAGTGTCAAAGACAGGGCATTGTATTATTCTGTGAAAAATTTGCTTTTAATCTCTTTTCTTCCCTTATTCTGCAAAGTTGTCCCTGTTACACCATCTTCCCAACTTGTTTGTGTGTTCTTGTATAAACAGCTCAGTTACTGGTCCCAGCATTTGAGGCCGCCTTCAGCAGCTCTACATCTGTAAAGACCCGAAAGAATCCACTGCTGTTCTGGGAAGGCTTGCAGTGGGGGGATAATACATTTTAAGTTAACACTGGTAATGAAAGCAGAAGGAGGTGTTGGGAGCAGGAAAGCGTGTTGTGCCCGAAAATGATGATGGGAATCATAAACATTGTGTTAAGCTAGCTTGTCCTTCAGGATTTGCTAGACACCTGATCTTGTCTGATAAGGGAAACAAAAGAGTCCTTGGACCCTGAGGTGGCACAGGGCTGTAGTTGAATGTTCAAAACATGTTAGACCAAAAATGTCTAACAAGTACCAGACTGTTCAGTTCCTGTGTCGCTGGTAAACTGACACCTGGGAATTAAAACCACTGCTGTTTGTCTCTCTAGCAAGCTTTTAATTTTTTTTCCTTTGGAAGAAAGTTTAATTGCCAAAAGTCAACATGAATGTTCTGCATCATTGCAATCAGTCACTCTTTTGAGATGCTTATTTTTTTGTAAACTTCTTATTTTATAATAGCTGTAAAATTTATTCCTCTGCACAGCATTTTTTCAGGGAAGGTTTTATGCTTCCAATGCAACCCTCAAAACAGTTCCTAAAGGACATCTGGAAGGATCAAAAATCATTAATAAGCACATATAATGCTTAAACCTGTGCTGTAGTTTACAGACAAAAGAGGCTGCTATTTCAACATTACTCTTCATATGAGGATTTCATTCTCAGACTGTCGCTTGTTACTGTATTGGAAAGGAGAGTAGAGAAGAGAATGGCTGCAAAACACCGCCAGTAGCATCTACTACTTCTGTTAATTAGTGTCTGTAGTAATATCTTAATGTAGTATGTCTTGATGAACATGTGAGAACTATTATTAGGACTTACAAAATTGCATTTCAATAGAGTAGACTTCTGCTTAATAGCTCTTAATGCTTCATAATAATAATGATTTACCCTGCTCTGTAACTGCCATTTTTTAATGTTAGAATTTTACAGTAAAAGTAATTAATTTAGCATCTGTAATAATTCAGGGCTTGTTTTTAATAGCGTTCTTATGTTTCTGCAAGTTGATCTTTAGTTTAAAAAAGGGAGAGGAACTAGGAAAGAATACAGTTTACCTTCTCTCAGCAATACATTTCAGACAAATTATTCTAGGTATGACTAGCACTGTAATTTCTTTACTGTTTATGAAACCTTTTTCTCTGACGAGTCTGGACATTACTCTGTTAAGTAGGTGTAACATGTTAGTAGCAAGAAGGTTGTAACTATATTATGACAAGTAACATGTATGTTTATTGCTATGCTTTTCTCTGAAATCTTCAATGCACATTACTGGTTTTGGAACTAAATATTTATCTGAAACAGCAGAAATATTACTCGCTTTCTTTGATGGCAGATACTTCTTAACAAAATGTTTTCCCTAATTATAAAGAAAGTACAGCTTTCACTTCTAACCGAAAGAGGAATGGGAGAAGCAGTGCAGGAGTTTGTGGACAAAGAGGAGAAAGATGCCATAGAAGAGTTGGTGAAATTTCAACTAGAAAAAACACAGAGGTTTCTTAAGGAGCGTCGCACTGATGCAGAGGAAGAAAAAATAGACGAGGAGGTAATAGCCTGTTAATTTCTTGGGAGAGATCAAGAAAGGTAGTAGAAAAACCAGTGCTCGAACCTGGTTTCATAGGTTTACCTCTGTGTGGAGCATGTGCAACACTTGCCTCTAGTCACTTTCTGGAATTAATAGATATGGTGATGAAGTTTCAGATACACAGTTGAAAAGCTTGTGTTGAAAATGGGGTTTAGGTATGCTTATGCTGATTCTCACTTTATTTACACACGCATGCATAGAAAAACCCGTCACTCTAATATATGTAGAAATATATATATATTTGTCTACTGTGAGAAAGATGGTAAACATAATCTCTTCTTAGATTTTTTTCATACTGTCTTAGGGAAGAATACAAGAACAGAGCAAGCATAATAGAACCTTATCCTTCAGGTGCTCCACTACCTTCTAACTGCTTGCAACTCAGGGTCTCCCAGAGACAAACCTGGTTTATGTGTATCTAGTAACCCTTAATAGACTTCTCTGTCAACTTGTTGAGCTTCCATATGAGCCCATGTATTCAGTTGTAATATTCAAGCATGGTATGACAAGTTGTTCTGCATCTTAACTGCACTGTGTAAAGAATAATTTGGTGGGGAGAGGAAGGTTGCACCTACCTGTTTTCTTGCTGATTGCTTTCATTCATGAGGAGTTGAAAGAGACTAAAAAATTGGTGCCTGTAGGCTTTCTGTGCCACTTTGGGTGTATTTTTTGTTTGTATTTTGGACTAATATCTTCTTTCCCTCTCACCCATCATACCTTTTTTTTCCATACTTGACAAGTTGAGCTTTCTTAGTTGTACAGGTATTACAATGTCTGTCTCTTCTCAATATCATTGTTTTCTGTCTTGCTTCTTCATCTCTACCCCTTTTCCGATTATTCATATTTCACTATTCCTTATTGTCAAATTACATAATTACATAATACTCTCCTCTTGAACATAGTATGTCCTACTTTTCATCATGTCCCAAGCTTTTTTTTCCCCCAGTGATGTAGCTCCATTTATTAATAGAATGTGAGATTCTCAAACTGTAGGACAGCATGAAAAGGCTCTAAACAAACTTCAGTTATTCTTGCACTCTTCTTCACCTTTCACATGAACTTCACTTAAAAATTCAGTGAACAAGACCTCTCACGTACTGTGTTTTGATTACTGTATGAAATGACCTGTTATTTTGATGGGAACTTTTTTTTTATTCAGGTGCGAAAATTCAGGGAGAGTAGAAAAAAGAATACTGAAGAAGAGGATGAAGAAGTTCGTGAGGTAACTCCTTTGAATATTGAACATAGGCTGAAGAATGGAGTGGTGACTTCTGCATATGAATGAAGTCACTTAGCAATACTTCAACATTGTCCTTGCCAAAAAGTGCCTGTCTGCCTAGGGAAGATTCGTGTAAGTCTTTTTTTTAAATCTTCCTTGGTGTAATACATGCCTAAGCTACTGCTTGATTTGGCTTTTGAGATCTCTTTTCTTGTGCAAATTTGTGAATCTGAGTTTTCAGTTGTTCTTGCTTTGGACTGAGGTTAGACCAGGTCAGTGACCTTCAGAGTTCTGTCAGCTTAAACTATTTATGATCCCCTCACCAGTGGACATGTGGATGGGCTGTACTGAGTGATATTACTGGAACTGGTATTACTGGTAAACCTTTAGGTACTATTGTCCTCATCAGCAGTCTTAGATCTCAGAGTCTTATATCTCCCAGAGATTCATATCTAGATTGTATACGTCTTTCCAAAGGGAATTGCCAACCATTGACAGCACTGGTGCTCCTTTCTCTTTGCAAGCTATGTGGGACTGGAATGAAATTTTGAGAAAAAGGAAACCTGGGGTGAGATTCAGTTCTAATCTGAGATACCTTCATGTGAACTAGTTGTCTTAAGCACCTGCTGTCATCAGTAAAGATCAAGTCAATGGAGCCCAGAGGGTGCTTCCTCTGAGCAGATGGACATAGCTGACATAGGATGACCGGAACAGTTCACCGAACTCCGCTGACAATGTATCATATTAACTATCTCCATTCTGTTATCAGGGCTTAGCTCACTACTTCTATAGTCAGTCTCACCTCTGTGCCCAGTAAGAGCATGGAGCTGATCCTTCTGGAAACTATGCTAGGGCACATGGAAAATAAGGAGGTGATTGGTGACAGCCAACATGGTGTCACTAAGGGCAAATCGTGCCTGACAAATTTGGTGGCCTTCTGCGATGGGGTTACAGCATTGGTGGAGAAGGGAAGAGCAACTGACATCATTTACCTGGACTTGTGCAAAGCATTTGACAGTGTCCTGCATGACATCCTTGTCTCTAAATTGGAGAGACATGGGTTTGATGGATGGACCACTCTGTGGATAAGGAATTGACTGGATGGTCACACTCAGAGTTGTGGTCAATGGCTCGATGTCCAAGTGGAGAGCAGTGATGGGTGGTGTTCCTCAGGGTTCAGTATTGGGACCAGTGCTGTTTAACATCTTTGTTGGTGACATGAACAGTGGGACTGAGTGCACCCTCAGCAAGTTTGGTCACAACACCAAGGTTGACATGCTGGAGGGCAGCGATGTGCCATCCAGAGGGACCTGGACAGGCTGGAGAGGTGGGCCCATGTGAAACTCATGAAGTTCAGCAAGGCCAAGTGCAAGGTCCTGCACAGGGGTTGAGGCAATCCCAAGCACAGACACAGGCTGGGTGATGAGTGGCTTGAGAGCAGCCCTGTGGAGAAGGGCTTGGGGGTATTAGTGGATGGAAAACTGACTATGAACCAGCAATGTGCACTCACAGCCCAGAAAGCCAACTGTGTCCTGGGCTGCATCAAGAGAAGCGTGGCCAGCAGGTGGAGGGGGGAGGATTCTCCCCCTCTACTCTGCTCTCGTGATACCCCACCTGCAATGCTGTGTCCAGCTCTGGGGCTCCCAGCATAAGAAAGACATGAACCTGCTTGAGCAGGTCCAGAGGAGGCCATGAAGATGATTGAGGGCGCAAAGCACCTCCCCTGTGAAGACAGGCTGAGAGAGTTGGGGGTGTTCAGCTGGAGAAGAGAAGGCTCCAGGGAGACCTTATAGCGGCCTCGCAGTACTTAAAGGAGGCTACAGGAAAGATGGGGAGAGACTCTTTATCAGGGAGTGTAGGGATAGGACAATGGGTAATGGTTTTAAACTGAAAGAGAGTAGATTTAGATTAGATATAAGGAAGAAATTCTTTACTGTGAGGGTGGTGAGGCACTGGAACAGGTTGCCCAGAGAAGTTGTGGCTGCCCCCTCCCTGGAAGTGTTCAAGGCCAGGCTGGACGGGGCTTTAAGCAACCTGGTCTAGTGGAAGGTGTCCCTGCCCATGGCAGAAGGATTGGAACTGGATGATCTTTAAAGGTCCCTTCCAACCCAAACCATTCTATGATTCTATGATATGTACACATTTAAGTAGACTGAATATTGTCCCTGCTTTTTGACAAACTTCCTTGCCTTCCATAACGCTGTGGATTTGGGTCTCCTGAGCCTTGGTGGTTTAGAACTATACATCACAACTAGGATTTAACAATGGTGCATTTCATCATTTAAGATTCTTTTTCCTGTAGCACTTATTGTTCCATTTCAGGCAATGACCAGAGCTAGAGCCCTCAGATCTGAGGATGCAGTTCTTATCGCAGCCTCCAGTGATGAAGAACTCATGGATACGGGGATGAAAGGCACTGGTGATTCAGATGATGGCCTTCCTGCAACATCGAGCCGAGGAAGGGGTTCGGCAAGAGGTAGGGGAAGAGGCGCAAGAGGACAAAATTCAACCGCAAGAGGTTCATCTCGAAGGGGAAGAGGTAAGAAAAACTTCACATTCTTTGTACTACAATTGCTGACTTTTTCTTTGAAAGGCGACTCTCTTGTGATGTTTCCATCAAGTGGAAATCTGTTGCTTAAAGACTTCTACTGGAAAAAAAGTTCTTCACAAATATTTTTGGTGTCATATTATATACAGTTGACTGCCTTACAAGGCTTAAGTTGTGACTTTTTCACAGGGTGATTAAAAGAAAAATATTTTACTTCCCAGCTATGGAAACATAGTAGACTTTTAAAAGGTGCATTATTGAGAAGGTCTGCAATGAAGTGCATGGATAAACCTTTGTTAGTGCTAAAGATAATTTGGTCAGTATAGAGGGGAGGTACAGATTTTCTGTATCCTAATGCAAGAGACTTCATTGTTTCTAGTGGCTGAGAAAATGGGGAGTATTTCCTAAGCAAAATGAATTAAATACCTCCTTGGGTATGTCTGATTGTGCACTTTACAGTGATAGCAGTACTTCCATTATATATAAATATGTATATAAGTAAAATAAGAAAAGACGGGGTCTTACAGTAATATACTCCTTTGAGTTGTTTCATTAATATGCCCAAAAGGTCTAAGAGCAGGATGAGTTAAAACAAAGGCAGTCATCTTAGGACTGCTTTGGTTAGTGTCTTTAAACTAGTTCTATGAGCGTGTGCTCCAACACTGTTGTGATCCCATCAGAGCAGGGGCATGTGTGTTAAGAGGATGTGTCTCTGGAGCTTTCAACACTTGACCCAGAGAAGTTCTTCTGCATGTAAGGAGGGCTTTCATTCAAGGAAGAAAGTGAAGGAGTAAGGAGGAATATGGGTTTTTTAAGTGACTTCCCACTCAGTAATGATAGACTAAAGGGGGGGGGGGGGGGGGAAACCCCAACAAAAACCAACCACTGAACAGATTTGCATGTTGTTTATTATCCCTACAGGAAGCACTAGCCAAGAGTCAGCTACCAGCAGCAGAACCTACAAGCCTGTATCTGTGCCTGCCAAGAATATGTCTATCATGGATGGTAGGCCTTCCATCTGCCTGTTACTCTAATCTGCTCTCTCAAAATGCAATGAAGGTGTTTGTTTAGTTATGAAGTGCCTTAGTTGCCTTTATTTCTATCAGTCCAATTCAGCTGTGAGAGATTCTTTTGGTTCTAATGAAATAGAATAACAGTGAGAGAAAGAAAAATGGAGAGGAAAAAAAAAAATGGTATCCTGCTGTCATGGGGTGAAATGCAATGTTAAGTTAATGGTTGGACTAGATGATCTTCAAGGTCTTTTCCAACCTAGATGATTCTGTGATTCTGTGTCAGGAACTTCTGATTAGAACTGGAAATAGGGAACATCTTACTGTATGCAGTTCCTTAAGGAATAAGCATAGAAAGAATGTGACTTAATAGCATCTATTTTATGCAGAATATTCCTCAGTGGATAAAAAGTTTAAACTTGACTGATGTTTACAAATTAGTAAGCTTTAATGCAAATCCATTTAGTCTTACATTGTAGCAAGTTTTAGAAATGCCAGTTTTTACTAGGGAGGAGAAACTTATCTGTGATTTAAGCTGCATATGTGAGAGTAGCCCTTCCTTGCTACAGAGGACAGGCTCTGAGGAAACAGTGTAGGTAATCTGAATATTAAAGAAAAAAGTACTGCTCACAAATCTATACACGAATCCTACACAAAATACCCACAGGTAGGGCAAGTTTTAAATTAATCAGCAAATTACCTTAATGTTAAATTGGTCAGAAAATGACTTAAAATACTGCAGAGAAGTCAATTTTAGCAGATGTGTTGATGTCTAAGCTGTTAGACATACAGGAATATCAATTACAGTAATATTTTTCTCTTCCTCTTAACCAAAGTTACTGAAGGTTTTTCAGCCAGACTGGGAAGCACCTGATGCTGCACAGAGGGTTGTCAGACTCTAGCAAAGGCTTAATTTATGTCTTTTGGGGGGTTTTGCTTGTTTGTTTTACAGGGTATTTTTTGGAGGAAATGCATGCTCAGCAGGTCTTAAATGAATGATATAACATTGTTTGTATTTTATTGTGTGGGCACTTTAAAAATACTACATTTGTTTTATTCTAGCCTTTAGGTCTTTGAAACCAGACCCTTCCTTGAATTCATCTAAATCTTACTCTGAGGTAAGAAGCATCTTGCATGAGTGAAGTTGCACTGCCTTTTGCTGTCTTCTGATCTGAAAAATAAATACAAGGTCAGATCGTTAGCCTAAACCAGCAGATACTCCCAAGCTATCAGTTCCAGCAGTAAGTTTCTGCATAATTTGTAGACCTTTTGTACCCTTTTTCGGTATGGTATTTGTCTGAGAAAAACAAAGACCAATGTTTTATTTGTGACCATAGTCTAAGATACAGAGTGTATATACATGAGTGTTTTGGGGGGTTTCTGCAAGATCAAAGATCTGAAGAGCAAGACTTGTGCTGTATTTGCACATTGTACAGTTCTCTCCTAAAAGCTCTGTCAAGTGTGTATTATAACTAAGTATATAGCTGGAAAAACCCCAAAGGTTCCATGCTATAGTACTGTAGTATTATGCACTATATCTCTGTAAGAATAAATTCTGTGAAAAAGCTTTATAAATGATATCATTTTTTCAGGATATTATAGATGACTCTGATCTAGAAGACATTTCTATTGTTCCTTCTTTCAAAGTAAATCAAAGGTTGGTATGTTTACTTTATGAATGCTACCATGACTGCCTTATTTCTGATTGGCAATCAGCCCAGGGATCTGATCCACCACCTGAAAAAAGAGATTTTTTTTTTTTTTTTTTTTTTTTAAGGACGTTATAACACTACTTAGAAAACTTTTATATGATTTCTTACCTATTGATGTGGATGATCTTTCTATAACAATAAATTGGTCCACTGATTGAGTTAAGCTAGGTCAGAGTTTAGAATTAATATGTTAGTTTGAGAATTTGAATCATTCTACTTATTGTTATTTCTGTTCATTCTTAATGAATAGTATTGGTGGTTCAAATCTAAGTTGAAGGGAAAGTTATTGGAATGTCTGGTAATTGAGAACACGCTGATGCCTTTTTTTTCTCTTTGTATGTTTCAAGGTTGTCAACTACATCTTCACTTAGTAAAAGACGTTCAGAAAGCCAAACATCTAGAGGAGTGGATTTTGAGTCAGATGAGGTATGGTATCTAGTGGTCTTTTTTTCTTTTATTTTGTGTAAGTTTCTATAGCTTACTGTTTTACGGCTATTTGAAGAAAGTATTTCAGAGTAAAATTGAATTTTTTTTTTCCACTAACAGGGCTAGAGTATTGCAACCAGCTTTAATTAGAGTATATTCACAATCATCAAAAATAAGGCTAGAAAGGACCTCAGGAAAATACCCAGTCCTTTTTCCTTTCAATTCTTAATCGGTTAATTGTCATTTCTGAAATGTCTGGAATAGGTTATTTTGCCTGGGGAAGAAAGTAATCGTAATCTCTTCTAGTGCTTGGCTATGTCTTTTCATTTGTTTATGTATTTTATTCTTGTAAAAAGGAAGAATTTTATTTTTTTGCATTTTAAAATGGCTATTTTCCAGGACACTTCATTTTTTTTATCATTGCAAGTTATGTGAATACACTTTAAAAAGAATTAAAACACTGTCTTCAAGTTTAGGATTTCTGTTCTTGCAGTATGTATTTGAACTGCTAAGAAATGGTTTCTTCCATAATTAAATAAGTAGAACTTGATTCACCATTTTGCACTGGAATACACATTATTTTGCAAGCTCTGTGCAGTTTGTTTTCAGAGACTAGCAGACTGTCATGTGTGGTCAGGATCTTAGCTGTAACAATGTCAGGTGTTGGCCACTTCAGAGAAAAAGTTACATTCTTGTGCCTTCCCTCCACTATGCTATCTCTTCTTCTTCTTGTACCTGAAATACAAAACTGCATGTTTGCTTGAACATGCAAAAAGAAACAGTATTTTTGATTCATGCAAACCTTGGTAAATTATGATGTGTGATATGTATATGGACATAACTTCATTGAGGTATGTGCTGCTCATAATGATAACATTTTCCTGGGTGACACCTGAAATGCAGATTGTTCTCTTTTCAGAGTAGCTGTTCTGATCATACTGATGTAAACTCAGTTTGTTCTCTGCACATTTGTGGTCTGGACTTTTAAATCAATGGATAATCTCTTATAACAAAACCAGAAAAAGTCAGAAAACATGGAACAATGTGACCAGGCTTTCTGACTTAATTTAAATGTCTCTTTACTTTTTATGACTCAGAATACATGCTTGTTCTAGTAATGTGTATCTGTTTACAAATTGCAGGATGAATTTGATCCATTCAAAAGCACTGCAACATCAAGAAGAACTAAGTGATTTCTGGCTTGCTATACAAGAGAGACCATGACAGTTAGTGAAGAAAAGGGAAAACAGTTTGCAAGGCATTCTCTATGACATATCTCTGTAAATGATGGCTTGCCTTCAGTTTCTACTTCTGTGATATGTTTTTGGTTTGGTTTTTTTTTTAAGTGGCACCAAACTTGGTGCATTAGACTAGAGCATCTGATATTCTGAAGTACTGCCTAAAACTGCAAGTTCTTTCTAAAAGCCTGTTTTCTTTCTGGGATGATAATGTAAATAACAGTTATATCTTTTATAGAAAACTCCATCTCTTGGGCTTGAATTTTGCAGAGGAGTAAATTTATAGTAGTATACAAGTATGGATATGGACATGGACTCGGTCAGCATAATGAAACTTGTACTTATTTGCAATTTTCTACAGATACTGTTGAAAACTCTGAAGAGTAAGAGTTTGACCAAAAAATACAGTTTTCACTATTGAAGCTGGAAAATGTTCTAATATTTTTCAACTCTTCTAGGAGAACTAAACCCACTATTGCACTGTTACTAAATGTCATAGTATATGGGAATGAATTCTGCTCTGTAATTCAAGAAGTGCCAAAGACTTCAGATTGAATTGCGTTGTCAGCTTTTACCCTGTAAATTTACCTGTAAGGGCTCGAGCCTTACAGCTTCACAAGGAATGCTGCTTGAAGAATAAAGCAATTGAGCCAGTAACAGGCAGGACATTGCCTCTTACCTTTTTCTTAGTTGATATTTGTGGTGGCTTGACCCTGGCTGGGTGCCAGGTGCCCACCAAAGCTGCTCTGTCAGTCCCTTCCTCAGCTGGACAGGGGAGAGAAAATATGATGAAAGGCTCAAGGGTGAAGATAAGGACAGGGAGAGATCACTCACCAATTACCGTCATGCGCAACACAGACTTGACTTGGGGAAAAATTATTTTAACTTACTACCAATCAAATCAGAGTAGGGTAATGAGAAATAAAAACTAAATCCTAAAACAACATTCCCCCACCCCTCCCTTCTTTCCCGGCTTAACTTCACTCCCAATATTCTCAACATGCTCCCACTCAGCAGTGCAGCAGGACAGGGAATGGGAGTTGTGGTCAGTTCATCACACATCCTCAGGAGGAGGACTCCTCACACTCTTCCCCTGCTCCAGCATAGGCTTCCTCCCACGGGAGACAGTCCTCCACAAATTCCTCCAACATCAGTCCTTCCCATGGGCTGCAGCTCTTCACAAACTGCTCCAGTGTGGGTCCCCCCCAGGCTCACAAATCCTGCCAGGAGCCTGCTCCAGCGTGGGCTTCCCATGGCCTCACAGCCTCCTTCAGGCATCCACCTGCTCCAGTGTGGAGTCCTCCCCGGGCTGCAGGTGGGTCTCTGCTCCCCCATGGACCTCCATGGGTGCAGGGCACAGCTGCCTCACCATGGGCTGCACCACAGGCTGCAGGGGAATCTCTGCTCTGTCTCCTGGAGCACCTCCTCCCCCTCCTTCTTCACTGACCTGGGTGGCTACAGAGTTGTTTCACATATTCTCACTTTTCTGGCTGTTGTTGCACAGCAGGTTTTTTTCCCCCCCTTCTTAAATACGTTATCCCAGAGGTGCTACCACCGTTGCTGATGGGCTCAGCCTTGGCCAGTGGTGGGTCCATCTTGCAGCCGGCTGGCATTGGCTCTGTCAGACATGGCAGAAGCTTCTAGCACCTTTTCACAGAAGCCACCCCTCTAGCCTCCACCACTACCACAACCTAATACAACATTTTTCAGGTATCTGTTTCCTCAGCCCACTGCTTCAATAACCCTCCTAAAATGTCATTGCTATTTTCCAAATATTCTCCAAATGAGTCTTTTAAAATACAGTATTGTATTCACAGTGAGGGAACCACTCCTCCTGTTGAGGGAGTCAAGACCTAGACATACTCCTCCTCCTCTCTCCTTCCACCTCTGTACACCCTACTCCCCAAAAAGTGCTGTTCTAAAGCTGTGGCCATTACAGCTAATCAAGGAAAAGGCCAGAAGAATTAATCAGCTAACACCCCAGCATGTCAGAGAAGCGCTAAATATGTTGAGTAGCTGCAGCCATGCCTTGGTATTTTTACTTTCTCCTTCAGAGAGGTGGGATCGGGCAGTTGTGTTTCTCTGGCTCTCACTGAACATGTCTGTTGTTACTTTGCCTGCATGTATGCTGTAGCAGGGAACCTCAATGAGCCTTGAGCTTCCTGAAGACTTCCATAAAAATGGTCAAGACTTGCAAATTTCTTGTGTAGAGTTTAGTAGCAACTTATAAAGCAGCGCGACCGCTTAAGGTATCAGCAAATAATTTGGTAGTCTGGCTCTTCCATTAAGTGCTGTCAAAGCTATAATATTACCTATGCAATTAAAAAGCTGCTGTAAATACCCTTCAAGATGAGGGTTTAGATATTTTTTTTTTTAAATAAACTATTTCTGTTAAGTAAATCATGAGTCGGTTTTATGGACTACATTGAGTCTGAGGGATTGATGTTTTTGAAACGCTTTGCTGCTTTATGTCGCTATCCGCATGTTTCGGGTCTGGCTGGGCTGGAGGTAGCTTTCCCCATAGCAGCCCGTGCAGGGCCGTGCGCTGCATTTGGAGCTAGAATGGTGTTGATGCCACACCAGTGCTTTGGTGACCGCGGAGCAGTGCTCCACAGCATCAAGGCTGTCTCTCCAACGCCCCACAAAGGCCAGCAGGCTGCGGGTGCCGAGAGGTTGGGAGGGGACACAGCCAGGACGCAGCTGGCCACAGAGAGATTCCATACCACATGGTGGTGTGCTCTGCAATAAAAGCTGAAGGAAAGGAGGAGGGAAAGACTATATTTGTTATTAAGGTATTTGTCTTCCCAAGCAACCGCTGCACATACTGAGGTGGCTGGATGTCACCTGCTGATGGGACATAAAGAATAAATCTTTTCATGCTTTGCTGTCATGCACAACCTTTGCTTCTTTCCATTAAACTGCCTTTATCTCAATCCATGAGTTTTTAATCTAATTTTCTCCCCATCCTGCTAAGGATGGAGAGTGAGTGGCTTGGTGGGCACCTAGCAACGCCCCAGGGTCAATCTGTCACACTAAATTAAACCTGGTTTCTGATAAAGACTTAAATTGCCTAGTTTATTGTTTCACTAAGGTCTTAAGGGGACTCTATCTTTTACTGTTGCAGGCACATCCTAGGCAAAGATTTTAGTGAAGTGTATATAGGATTAATAGGAATCATATCAAAGGTTCTTTCTACTTTTTTAACATTTTTTTTCCAGTCAACTGTCAAATTCACAGCCGCTTTGTTTATAGTGTTAAACTGCAGCAGTTCTCAAATTGTTTTGTATAGAAGATAAAGATGGCATCATTCACTTCAGGGGAGAATTATAGCCTGGTGTAGAAAGACTGTACTATAAACAGATATCTCTCCAAATCATTATTGTGATTTGTTATACACAGGGGTAAGGTGCTCAGAAAATTAACATAATTTCTCAAAGACCACACTGGATAGTTTCTGCAAAGTCACTTCTCACTCATGTAACTTCCAATCCACCTGCCCCAGGAAAGCTCAAAAATTTAGCAAAGCCATGGTAGTGAAAGGAAGATTGTTCCCAGGGAAATGGCAGGGAGATGAACCCTCTGCTGTGTATTTAAAAAGAAAAAAATGCATTATTCCTTTTTTTGAATGCTTCCAAATTGAATTTTTTAGTGTGTGTGTCTGGGTGATTTTTTTTATATTCCTCTTATAACCCTTTTTTTCACCAGGTCTGTTTTCTAATTTATCATAATTTTGTTAAGAGTGCTATTGCACAGTTGTTTTTGATGATGACTTTTCTTGGTTACCTGAATCCATGAGCTATATAGCTTTATTTCAAACATTTTCTAAATACTTTTCACTTTATAAATTACATAATTTCACAAATACCTTTTACAAAAAACAGATACAGCGTACCAAACCCTGACATTCCTGTGCAGCTGCTTCCTTTGCTGTCAGTGGGTGCCGGGGATGATGGTGCAAGGGTGAAGTCAGCAGGAGCAGGTACCAAGCTGACAAATCTTCAACAACCCATTCTTTAGTAACAGCCACACATTGGTGAACTGTTTAGACAGTTCATACTGGGGTATGTTTAAATACAGACTAAACCAGAAGGTTGATGTGAGTCAGAGAAGGGCACACAGGTGACATGGGAGAAATGTGACCCAGGGAGCTTCTACTGGGCTTCTCCTGTGACCCTCTGTGGGTATTTCGGGTGGGCCTTTCTGGTGTGTGGTGGGACCATCTCCTCTGGAGCACAAGATGCTGAGTCCAGCTGGGAGGAGGGTGGGCTTGGGCTGCGTGGGAGTTGATTCCCACCCTCTCCCCAGCAGCCTGGCTGCAGAGGTGAGAAGGCCTCCTGCTCTCCTGGAAGCACCTGATTATCAAAGGCAATGGCGGCTCTGGCTACACATGCAAGGCTACCCTGCTAGAAATGAAGAATTAGATCAAGGGGAGTGTGGTGGTGCAATTCTTACCCCCCCACACCCTCTTTGTTGGGCTGCTTGGTGCTAGGTGCGATTCCACCCACATCCCCCGAGCTATACACCAGTCTGTGGAGATAAGGACTGACAATGTTAACGAGCCTGGCTCCTGCCCCTCCCGATTGCTCGGAAATGGTTAAAATAGCCCATCAACTCCTAAGGGCCTGGCACACCTGTGCCTGGGATGTGGTCAAATGGGAACAATAACAGAGTCGCACATTAATCAAATTCTTTTGTAACTGCTGGAAGGCACCAGAAGGCATTTGACAAAAGTCAATTATCTTGGACCCTATAAACGGCGACCACCAGGGAGACCCTTTGAGCTCTCCTGGATCGCAGTGGGCCTGTGACCAGCATCTCCCCTGAGCTGGGACGCCTCTCAGGTACCAAACCCTTAAGGTGTCGTCTGCTCCAGACGGAAGGCCAGGGCAAAGTCCCCTGCTCGAGTCTCAATTATCGCCCGTTGAGGAATGCCAAGGCATTGTGAGTATTTGCTCTAAACTCGAGAGGGAAATTTTCTTCGAGCTAGCTTCTCTTTATTCTGTGTGTGTGTGTGTGGGTACGTACCCTTGTTTCTGTGTGTGTATGTCCGTTCTGTGTTCATTCTACTGAATCCAAACACCTTTGTTTCTGTATGTTTGTCCATTTTGTTATGTGCATGCATGTGTATATATATAGGTACCGTTAAGTAAGTTAGTGTGAATCTTGTCATTTTAGAATCTGAATAAGTCGCTTTTCTTTCTTTTAGTATCTCTGAATTATTTTATAATAATAAATTGCTGTTAGTTATTAATAAACCTAGATTTCTTACTAAATATTACCGTGTCAATACTTTCATCTGCGACAGGGAGTATATAGACAAAAGTAATCATTTCTGCTGAAATATGGATTATAGTACAGGGGAGCAGGATCTGATAGATGTGGAAGAAGAAGAGCTGGAGTTTGAGTGCCAGAACACAGAATACCCTTATGCACTGGCCAGCAGCACTGAAAATGAAGGGGACCTGGGAGCTGCTGGAGCAGCCCAGCGAGAAGGGGGACATATGCCACCAACAGCTCTGTTCTCATCCCAAACCCACACCAGAACACTGCCCTGTCCCGCTTTCTGCCCTTTCCCTGGGCCTTTATGTTACATTGTGAGACTGTACCTTCCTGGCAGCATCAGATTGGGGGCATCCCTGCTGGCCAAGCACTTCTGAGGTGGACACAGATTTCTTTCTTCTCCCTGAACGGTCACAGGTGACTGCCACCTTAGCAGCTCCAGCAGGTTTGCTGGAAAGCTTCCTCTGAGACAGTCAAGCTGCTGAAAGAGCTGAAGTTGGACAATTTTGTGGAAGAAATAGATGCTGACAGCAGTTTGCAGAGGAGTGCTGTGGGCTGGCCATGCTGCCTGTCCTGCTGTGTTCAACTCCTGAGCAGTGGTGAGGAGAAAGCAGCCCGAGTGGTTCACTGGGGGAGTCACAAGCATCTTCTGGAAGTGTTATTTTCATCACTGAGTGACCAGCTTATAATACAAGCTTTTCAGATAATGGTCTTTTAATTGATGGTTAAATAAGGCCTTCTATGTACAAAACCTGCTCTGGCTGGGGTTAGTTAGCACCACCCAAGCAGATCCAGCAGAGGGGCAGCACCTTACATGTGCACTTGTGGAGGGATGCATCTCTCTGGGCTGTGTAGGATTTGTGGCTCTTGGTCTCCTGATACTGATTTTACATTTCTTACTGTGGTTTTGGGGGGAAGGCACAGGGAACATAAATGCTGCCACCTTGTCAGTGCTTGGATCCAGCGTATGGCTGCCTGTTGCTTTGGATACTGCTCTCACTGGGCTGTGACATCCCTTCCCATCCTCTGTCCCATACAATCACCTCTTTGTAACCACCTCTATATTTCTACAAGCCCTAGAAAGCACAGTTTCACATCAAACTTTTTATTCCCTTGGCCAAGAGGAAATCCCTGCCAAGGGAAACTTAAGTATTTGTCTCTCTGAGGGGAAAAAAGGTCTTTGGAAAAATACTCTAAGTACAGTAAGCTGGCTTGTTATTCACAGTTCATCTGTTACTTCCCTATTCTATGCTAATTAGTAAGTGTCATGCTGTGAAATAAGGTAAAACTTGACTGCCAGACCTTTAAAACTGAACCTAAATTTGAACTGTGTCCTGGAAGAGAGCAGAGCTGCCACACACACTGCTGGTTTATAAACAGCACAGAATTTGCATGAGCTGGGCTGCTGGTAGAGAAAAAGGATGCTGATGACTGGAGAGATTGATTTGCCTTTCTCACAGATGTGCTTGTCTTGGACTAACGCCCAGGGGAGCGTGACTGGGTGGAAAAGCAGCACGTCAGAGCAGAAATAATGTCATGCAGCCCAATGGCTGCAGAAGAGCCTGGCTCAGAGCTCACCTGGAGGTATAAAGCCGGCTGAAGGAGCAGAAGTAGCGGTGAGCTGAGCAGGAGGGAGGCACGCTGCGGGAAGCAGGAGCATCCACCCGCTCCTGCTGCTTGCACGCTGTGTTTGCAGCCCCGAGCGCGCCTGGGCTGAGCGAGGGGAGGACAGCTCTCCTGGCACACAGCGTGAGCTCTCCTCTCTCACAAATGAGCTATTTCCAAATTAGAGGATCAGAGTGGCATTTCAGAGATGTTTTCCTGTTTTGTCTGGCTCTTCCTCCCCAACTTGGTTAACGCCTTTGTGACCCCAGGAAAGTTGCCCCTCAATGGGAGCCTGGAGAAGACTTTTGTAATCCCAAACATCTCGGGTTTCTTTTCCTGGGATAACGACAGCCTGGCTGACTGGCAGAGCTTTGTGGGCAGGAGCCGGTACGGAGCGGAGTCACAGAGCATCACGGTGAAAGCCCTGCTCGTCGCGGCATATTCCTTCATCATTGTCTTCTCCCTCTTCGGCAATGTCCTGGTCTGTCACGTTGTCATCAAGACCAAGCGCATGCAGTCCGCCACCAGCTTGTTCATTGTGAACCTGGCTGTAGCTGATATCATGATCACGGTCCTCAACACACCTTTTACACTGGTAAGACTGGGGCAGGGATACCATAAAGGCATTGCAGTTACTTCAGTGGCCTTTTCTTCTTTACGTCGCTATAGGCAGTGGATGGATGTTCTGCAGATACCTGTCCAGTCCAAATTATAGTGATTGGAGTTATCTTCGGGACTCCACGTCTTTTCCTTCTCAAATTCCTGTTATCTAGTTGAAGATCTGAAACTATCCATTTACTAAAAGTGTCCCTGATAGTACTTGAACAATAATAACCTTGCAGTGATTACTTAGTACTTTGTAGTATCTGGTCTTTTTTTTTCCTTCCCTTCTCTGAAGTATTTCCAAGGTAATACTATGAACTTCTCAAAAGAAAGATTAATGCTCACAATCATTTTACAAGCTCTGTTGTAAAGCTGTAGTTTGCTTTGAAGTAAGATAAGGTGTATAGGTCAGCTCTATCCTGTGAAGAAGGTTTAATGGAAAAACAAATGTATTGACTCAATAGTTAGACTGCAGAAGGACACACTGTGAATAAAACAGAACATACTTCTTTCATACTGTGCTGCTGTATTGTCATGAAGGATATTGTTTAGCCACTGAGCAGCACTAACCTACCTCTTCAGGGTTCAGAAGCCAGAAGATTATACAACTATACAAAGAACCTGCTTTTTTAAAAATAACTTTTACATAACGCAAGGAATTATGTGCCAGAGGTATCTCAGGTATCTATAAGCATGGGGAGGTGGGGGGGTGTGTGCAAAAAAAAAATGGTGTTCTTGTTTTAGGCTCGTTTTGTGAACAGTACCTGGATATTCGGGAAGGGGATGTGCCACGTCAGTAGGTTTGCGCAGTACTGCTCCCTCCACGTCTCTGCCTTGACTCTCACAGCCATCGCCGTGGACAGGCACCAGGTGAGAGCTCTCTGAAGCAGACAGACGGAAAGCTTGGGAGGGCATAATTAAAATGAGTAAGGATGATTCCTTGTCCTTTTCTTCTCAGCTCCCTGGTTAATGTAAGATGCATGAGGAGCTGAAAGGGTAGGGAAGCAGTTCTTGCTGTCAGATGGAAAGAATAGTTTCAAGTCTGCAACAAGGTGGGTGATGGGAGATGTCCAGTGCCTTGCAATCACTTCAAGCTGGGGAATGGGAGCTCTTCTGTGGTAGATAATCCAGTAGCTCTCAAACGAGGAGAAAGTCCAAGATCCTGATAGGAATTCACACGGCAGCTCTCCTCTGGGGTGGTTTGTCCAGCACCATGGACATAGGGACATCCCAGTTAGCTTCCACAGCTGTCTCACCTTACTCTGGGATGTCTCACTCACTTGTTACCACCAATACCGGAGACCTGACTGTAGCACACTGGTGTTCGTCACAAGCAGAGCTGTGGCTTGCTGTTGATAATGGGGTCAAAACTGGGGACAGTAGGGCATTATTGGTCTGGAGTCCCCCAACAACCATACAAAACAGTTGACAGTTGACATTTTCTGCTAGAAAGCTTCTCATTTCCAGAAAATGCACTGGCTGTCAAAGCATCCCCAGGGGAGGTCCAGTTAACTCACAAACTTCTGGTTCTTTGGGTCACCGACACTGAAGAGTCTGAGACTATTGTCTCTTTTTTTTTTTTTTTTTGGTTATTAATGAAATTGAACCTGGAAATGAACATGTGTGCAAGACCCCCTGGTACCAGTTTTTCACACCTAGATGCAAATACTGGAATGTGAGGATAGGACTGGGATCTGACTTTACCCATTTCCATGGAGGAAAAATTCAGGCTTTCATATACAGCTTACAGGCAGTGGGAGCTGGGTGAAGACTGTACTGCTTGTATGCTGAATTTCCATGTTAAGTAGTAGATCTGAGGCTGGAAGATAATATGAAAAAATGATATCATTATTTCCTGAAATGTCATAAGCCTGAATATTGGTTTATTTTGCACAGGTTATAATGCACCCTCTGAAACCTCGCATATCTACTGCAAAAGGTGTTATCTACATTTCTGTAATTTGGATCATGGCAACTTGTTTTTCCCTACCACATGCTATCTACCAAAAACTCTTTACCTTTGAATACAGGTAAGGATGTGTTTTGCTTTCCTCCACAGTCTCCTTGGAGGCCAAACTCTCAGTGGCCATACTTTGGCATCTTCTACTGAAAGCCCTGAGATTATATTGAGGTCAGCCAAATATGGATCTAGTCTGTAATTTTCATCAGATTCCTTTTGCAATGGCTGATATCCTGTCCTTGTTTCTATTTTTAATTATTTTATCTCTATTCTCTCACACTAATCACATGAAATAGGCTAAATTAGAGGATCTGACCTGGACCCTCTATGTCTATACACTGGCATTTTGCATGATGTACCAATCTAACCTGTTTGGGCAGACCAGAAATGGGGAAAAAACTTAAAACCAAACAGATTTTAATCTACTCTTTAGCCCTGGGAAAGTGAAAAAATCTGCCTCAGCTTCTTGTTCCATAAAATGCTGTCATGAGCCTTGATATTTGGAAAGTGCTTTAATGAGGGAAATGTCCTTAATATGTGCAGACTGTGTTTCTGTTTGCCAAAGGACAGAGAATAAAAACCTGCTTCTGTGCAGCTGGAAATTTTGTAATTGATGAAATTCATAAAATTATTATAAGGTCATGAATGCCCACGAGAAATTATTACCACATTGCTCACAGGCTGCTCCATGGCTCAAATCCTTGGTCAGCAGAGCTCCGCTTAACTGTGATTTATGTGCATAAATGAAGGTTCTGCCTCCAGGCTGTATGGCAGGAGCCCTCTCCCACCTACCTCTTTGTGTCTGATGTACTTCTCCTGTGGTGCCCGGCCATGTGCGCTCTCACTCTCTGTTGGGTATCTCCCCTTGCAGTGAAGAGGTTACCCGATGCCTGTGTCTGCCAGATTTTCCCGAGCCTGCTGACCTCTTTTGGAAGTACCTTGACTTAACAACCTTCATTTTGCTCTACGTCCTGCCCCTTCTGATCATCTCTGCTGCCTATATGACAGTAGCCAAGAAACTCTGGCTGCGCAATGTCATCGGGGACGTCACCACTGAGCAGTACTTTGCCCTCCGCAAAAAGAATAGGAAGACCATAAAGATGCTGATGCTTGTTGTCATCCTCTTCGCAGTCTGCTGGTTCCCCTTGAATTGCTACGTCGTCCTTCTCTCCAGCCAGACCATCCACACCAACAATGCCCTGTACTTTGCTTTTCACTGGTTTGCAATGAGCAGCACTTGCTACAACCCCTTCATCTACTGCTGGCTCAATGACAACTTCCGATCAGAACTGAAGGCTTTGCTCAACATGTGCAGAAAACCTCCTGGGCCTGCAGAACAGAGGCTTCCCTCCACGGTCCCATCCTACCGACTGGCTTGGCCAGAAAACAGCAACCTCAAGAGGTTTCAGGCCTCCCATGTCCTTCCATCAGCCTCCAACATCCAGTCAGGAAAGACAGACATCTCTGCAGTTGAGCCAATAGTAGCTGTGAGCTAAATGGTGGCCCTGGAAAATCTATAAGGACCGCACATAGATTTGGCTAGAGCTAAAATGGTGGGAAGATGTGGAGCCCTGGCCTACCTAGGGACTGTGTAACCACATGTGATAAAACCAAGAGGGAGATTCTGCAGGAGGTGGTATGAAAGAGCTTCATCTTTGGTGCAGGCTGATGATAATGGCCTGGAGCCCCTAAAGGGGAGAAGGCAAACTCTTGCCAGGAAGGATTTCTTTGTCTTTGTCAAGTTGACTTTGGATCTGCTTGCAGGACAGGATTCTCTGCATGTATGTCGCTGTTACCTGCATGACTAAGCCTTTTTACTGCTGGGGCTGTGTGTGTGGTTTACTGGTACTTAAACACTAAAGCAACAGTCTAATCACATCAGACCTCCCTCCCCTTTTCTAAGTCTCTTCGTAGCAACATGAAAATGGTCAAGATGTGTCCTTTAGGTTGCTGGCTTAGATCCAGTGCAACTGGGTAGGAAGGCATCCCTTCTGAACTGGGGTTTGAAAGTCAAGATCTGTTCAGAATGAATGAACAGATATATGTCACAAATCCTTTTTTTTGTGTGTAAATACCCTCAGAGGAGTAGAAGGGAAGATGGACATTGATAAATAGAGGAATCTCTTACATCACAGACACTTTTTCTAAGGTAGAGTTGAAGAAAAATGGATGCCTGTTCTTTGCATAAGTAGATGGCAAACACCAACCTGTTAGCTCAGCATCTGCTGCCAGTGCTGAATCACACATTACTTTATCTTAGGAAAGAAAAATTCTGAATATTCAGAAAGCTTTTCTTCAAATAGAGAACTAAACCCCTAAAAGCTACTTTGGAGAATGTTGGACATACCATCCACAGTTGGAGAATGGGTAATTAAACACTACTGAGTTTGGACTAGGACCTTTTGATCAGAGAATCTTTGCATTATTGTCGAGTGGCAGCTAAAGGATCCCACAGTTTGAATTTTTAATTTGCTTTTGAATGTTACTCTCTTATTCTGTAAAGCACCTGGGTATTTCTCAGATCAGACATTTGGGACATTTCATTTCAACTAAGATGTTAGCTCTCTGGAATCAGTTCCTAAATTAACTGCTTTGAGAGAAGAGATGATATCTCTGACAGCAAGTAATAAAAGTGGAACATTTCTCTGCAAGATATCCTCTAGTGATTGCACAATTCTGATGCATTTAAAGACGAGTGAGGTATGTTCTTCTTGGGGTGGCTAAGAAAATTCGTATGGCTGCAGCTGTCTGGAGTAGTTTGCAGTACTTAATGTTCTTAGCAGAATAAAATCTGATTTTGAATAATGAAAAATATGGGCATTCCAAAAACTGTACCTTGTATGGCACAGGAAAGCAAACCTCTTCCTGTGCTGTGGAAATTATCTTGAATGTCACACTAGGGTGCCCCATTCCACATTCAATTTGCAGCAGCCAGCAGTGAAGTGAGAAAAATCTTTTTATAAATTACTATAAATGGGAAAAAAAAAAAAAAACAAGAAACTGTCTTTCCCAATGTCCTGTAATAAACTTACATTTCTGAAATAATTTCAAGCTTTGTGCAGGTCTTTCTCACCTGAGTATTAAAGAGACTGAAATGCCTACCACTCCTTGCAGCTAGCCTGTCCTTTCACAAGGTGTTCGCAGTCCCACACTTGGAATCCAGTGCTATTTTACTACCTTTTATCAAGGCCCCATGACTCAGAGTACTTTGTATCACTGATATGGAGAATCAAACCTTTCCTCCTGCCTGCTTTGATCCCTTAAGCCATGTTCCATTTTCTCCCTTAACTTTTCCACCACATCAGCCCTGAAGTGGTCAGGCAGTTGGACTAGATGATCATTGCAGGTCCCTTCCAACTGAAATGATTCTATTCTATTCTATTCATTATATTCCATTCTACTGGAGATCCCAAATGTGCAGAGCCTGTGAACCATGGTCCCCAGTCCAGTGACAGCAGATCCCAACCCTTTACCAGCAAATAAACCTTTTGGAATGCTGAATACCTAAAAATCTAATACTATGCATTTAAAAGAGGAAAGTGGTGATGGGGTATTTTTAGAACCACAGTAACCTTGGACCTGCACTGAACTGCTGTAAATCAGACCTGTTCCCTGATTTCAGTTGCGCAAGATCTGACCTGTATGTTCAGTACAAGAAGATTTAAATTAACATGCCAAAGCATGTGAGAGAAGCAGGGACCTCAGCTCATTTCTGCTCTACAAGAGAGAGAGAGGTCTGGTAGCACTGGAAAACCCTCTTCACGAGAGTTTGGGAAGCTAGTCCATCCCTTCCAAAGTCCTTTCAGTGGACATTATGCTTCCATTTTTCCCTTTGCCTCTTCCTTCCTTGCAATTATGCAGCTCCAATTTAATTTCTGAGTCCCTCATAACCCCTTGCAGTCATCCTTATGACTTTTTAACTATTTAAACATTTCTCCCAGATACTAAAATATTTCCCCAGGGGAGAAAAATGTGTGTGTGCACATGTGGGCAAGAGATAAAGCAACAAATTAGATGCTGCATTTGGTTCCCTTGGTCAAAAGAAAAATGGTCTGTGTTTATGTGCAGCTTCTAGCAGCAAGTGTTCACTCACTGGTAGCAAAGAGGATGGAGAGGAGCGGTGAGGAGGAAGAGGGAGCGTGTGATGGCAGCAGGAGGAAGAAGAGACTAAGAGACAGGACACAAGGGAAGGGGATGGTGTGAGGAAAGGAGATACAGGGAGCCAATGCCATCTTCTTCCCACCTTAATTTTGTCACTGGTTTTGTAAATGTTGAACAAAATCATTTTGAAGGCCACACATTTGTAGTTTTGTACTCATTAATAAAACTCTTTCTTTACCTGGATTTCTGGCATGGCTTTACTCAGCTTAAGTTAATAATAAACTAATAATAATAATGAAAGCTTCCCTGTCTGGGGCAAAAGAAGGAGAGAGAGAGCAGATCAAGACACCCTTCCCAAAAGCATCCTTTCTTCACTCAGGGAAGCAAATGGTCAAGGCTATGGTTGGGTTTACCTGTAGAGTCATCTGGCTTCAGGAATAGAAAACGTTGTCTACTTATGGGTTGGTTGATTTTTTTTTTTTTAAGAGTCTGCCCTTAGGGAAATGCAATGTTTCAAATCTTCATATAGTATCCAATCTTTTGCAGGATTCTTTCTCTGGTCATAAATGACTTGAGAGAGGAAGTCTGCCTGGAAATCTTCTGAAAGTTAGATTCTACTAGTAGCTTGAACTTCCACTCTGATCCATCAAAGCATCTCCACTTCTGTGCAGGGCCACATGCCTCTTGTCGCTTCTGCCAGACCAACGCTACCGTGGCCCTGTCCTGTCAGCATCAGCTGCCAGCTGGGGAGAGCTGAGCGAGCACAGGGCTGGGTAACTTTCCTTAGAAAACTAAAGCAAGGGATTTTACAAAGTATGATTCTGCACTTGTCAGTCTTATCAAAGAGGAGAGGGAAAAATCTTCTTTTGTGTTTTGGATTAATCTTTTTATGCTTTAATGCTTTATTTTTTTCTGTCACATCTTTTCTTTTTTTCTTTTTTCCAGTGAGTCTGTAGCTTGAAAGACTCAAGCACAAATACTTATTTCAATTGTGATTATTCTGTTTGTTGTATGATGATGACTCCGTTGAGTTAGATGTCCAAAGTTTCTTTCTTGTCCATAAAACATTGCTTTCAGAGTGTTTTCACAATTTTGAATGGTGTCTTTGATTTGTGATACTCATCATCATCAAACACAGGCAGGAGTTTACTCTGTGCATCCCCCAGGCACAAGACTGATCAGACACCAAAGGGCCTAAAATTTGAAGGGCAAAAAGTCTTTCAGTTCCCCTGACAGAAAAGGACATGCTGCCATGACAGCTCTTGCATCAGCTGTCATCCCGTCATTCTGGGAACTCCTGGGAAATCACTATGACTGACTGGTGTATGGCCTTTGGTCCTACTGGCCTTGCTGGATGTACTGGGAGCTCCATCTGAGGCAGCTTTTGGTGTGAGAGAGGTTGCAGGTTAATGGTTGATTGGAGCTGATGGACAGACTGGCAGAGCCTCTGATGAGGTGAGGCACTGCCTACCCAATGCTTTTCATACAGCTTTGTCAAGCCAGAACCACTTGGACTGAGCCATATTTTACATCAGAGGTCTTTCTTTCAATGAATGTGGTGCAGTTGTTTTCAAGCACATACATATGATATAATGGATCCTGCAGCTAGATCCTTGTATTTAGCTTTGCCTGGGACCAGGGGATCATGTTCTGAACTCAGTAAGACCTTCTTTCTGAAGCTGAAGGTAGCATCTTAAGATTCACCATCTTTGGGTGCAGTTATCATCCTTTGAACAGCTACATTAGACAAAATCCTCAAATGCCCGGTCCAGGTGGGTCTGAGCAGGGCTCCTGCAGTTACAGCTCTGGATCCTGCACCCCTGCACTGGGTGGAAAACCCTTCTCCTCCAGCCTCTGCCCAGTCCTGCATCTGAGCACAAGAAGGGGTGTATGAAGTGCTGAAGCTGTTTGATCTAATTACAGAGAACAGGAGGGATGGACCTGGTAAAAAGAAAAGAAGAGGCAGATTGATCAGTGAGCCTTAACAGCCTGTCCAGGAATGGACTAGAGTCCAGTGGACAGCACAGGTACAGGTTTTAGAGAGACTAGGACAGAAGAATGCAAGAGAAGAACATGGTTAAAGCACTAGAAATGATGCCCTTGAAAACTGTACATAATACACTGTGCTACAATGTACTTAATGTGGTACTGGGCAATTTCTGATGAGCATTTCCTAATTAGCTATTTTTCATTTTCTTCGTATCTGATTTGGGAATCTGGAGAAACATTTTGCATGCTTTTGCATGCTTTTGCATACCGGTGCTGCTGAAATCAGTGGGCATTGTGCTCTGAGCATGCAAAGCGCAGTATGATGTAAACTCTTCCGAAAACACCATGTCCCGGGCAATTTAAATTGGGCATCCAGGCTTCATGGGTATTTTTTCATTCTACCCCAGCTCTGTTGCAGACAAGAGGGTTCTTTTAGAATGTGAATACAGCCATTGGTGCGTAAACTGCATTCAGATGCCACCTCGGTGAGTGTGAAAGGATGGTCTGAGTGATGAAAAAATGAGATACATGCACAGAGTGAAGATTATCTTCTTCCATTTTCCCTTTAGTGTGTGTTTGTCTGCTGCAGCTGGACTTTTTGCTACCTTTTGAATTTTGGTCTTGTGCAGTGCTTTGAAACAGGTGGTTTAGTAGCTAGCCTTAGGAAAACAGATCTGCAAGAAGCAGCCTGGGGGGGACCTTGATGTGAGAAGGAACTGATTGCTCTGGAACGTGGTAAGGATCATGCTGTCAGAGGCTTTTCTTTCCTGCCTGGGAATATAATGAATCAGAGCTAAACATGAGGCGTTATAGAAAGGGGAGGTCATTTTGTTTTGTCTGACTTTCTAAGCAAGGCAACTGTCCCCACTCCCACCCTCATACACATGTCCTCAGAAGCACCTTTGTGTGTGCGTCTGGGTGGCCTGGCCAGGCTGACTCCTGTGTGACACAGAGCTCAAGGGATGCTGGCTACTGACTCCTTGTTATGTCTTTTGGGTTCCTTTTTGTTGACAACAATGAACTAGATTTTGGACATATGTTTTATACTCTTTAAGAGTCAACAATTATTATTGTTATTCTTTTCCCTCAGAATCTTGCCTGCTTCTGCTTCCATAAATCTTAGGCAAGGCCGACTGTTTTTTTCCATTCTTTTCAGTGTCTTTATACAGACTGTCCTCCTGTTGGGGTGAAGGAAGAGCAATGGTACAGGTGATGTGCTGTGACCTTGTGGCCATCCTCCTGTCATCACACCACAGGTCCTCTGCTCACAGAGTGTAGCACTCTGGCCCTGGGGTATTGTGTTCCCCAGAGTTCACCAGTTTGACTGCTATCAGTCATGTCCTTGATTATCAGTGTAGGTCATTCTTTTAAACCTGGCTCGGTTGTTTCCTCTGGAGCTTTTGCACATGTGCCTCTGGACCAGACTGTGAATACGGTAGAGTGGTGTCTACTGGATAGCAAGGAATACTCAAGGCACTGAACAGCTGCTCATTGCAGGAGACCCACACAGCCTGAGCACAAGAGTTTAATGGAAAAATGAATTGCGTTTAGAGAATACATCATCTGGCATATGAATAAGTAAAGTTAATGCTGGCATCTCCAAAACCGTGAGTGGTTGGCTCTGCAACTTTCATGATTTAAAGTGTGCTGTGTTTTTTCTGTTCAAAACTGAAATAATTTGTACTGACAATACTGGTTTTTTATTTTTCTATTTTCTTGAAAAATATCATAACAGGTCTATGAAAATTAAGTTACAAGTTCTATGAATTCATGAATGTTAATTCTGTTTCTAATAATGTTTTATTCATTTTCTCCATTTAGAATTATGCAGAGAACTTGAAAGGAACAAAGACAATGCCAGGCTGTATTTGGCAGCTTGTGCTATTCTGAACAGCACTCAGGGGAAAACAATTTCTTGAAACTTTTCTTGCATTTGTTGATGTCAGATGAGGTTTTTAGCTTTCAGCTTTCATTCCTTCCTTCTTTCTCTCCCTCTGTCTTTCCCTCCCTCCCTGCCTCCTTTGAGGCTCTTGTCCATAGACCTGTGGTCCATGGCACCACTACTGGTACTATGACAGTTTCCAGCATCAGTGCTGTAAAGATAAAATGTAGCCTCAGTCCAGAGCTTTGTAGCTTTGCAGGTTAAGATTTTTCTAAGCATTTAAACTAAATCATCACTTTTGCAAATGAATTTGGTGGGTTCTTTTTCACATCCTTTGTGAAAAGCTGTCTTTCACTATTTTTTCTTTTGAGAAGACTTTTCTTACTTCTCCCCACTCTCTTCTACAAAAATCAGAGCTCTTCCAACTCTCCCTTGCAGGTTCTATTTTCTAAGCTTCTAAACCTTCTAAGTTTAATTGTTATGAAAAATCAATAAATTGCCTGTAGATCAATTGCTCCTACTTTGGTTTTGACTGATGAAACATAAGGTCCATTTGGAATTCCCCTGAAAAAACAGGACAGGGAGGGAAGGGAGGGAAAGGGAATTTCTTGCTGACACTACTCTTTCCTATGAATCCCAGGGGCACCAGTTGATGCCAGTGCCACGCACCCAGTGGTCACTCAGTGCTGGCCTCTTATGTGTCATTTCCAGTGTGTCATAAAAGCATACCTAGTCATGATGGAGACTGAAAGTACAAAGTGTGACTCCTGTAGAACAGATCTATAACTTTTCTAGCTGAAATGCTGGAGTTATCCCCAGATGTAAATGCAAGATAGATGAGAGAACCACAAGCCTGCAGCCCCACAACCCCTAGTTCTATGTCCAGCCTGAGGGGAGGAAGGGGGCAATGACTCACCAAACCTATGAACGGTTGGTTTTGTCTGAGAAGCCCTTGATGCTGGTGCAGCTACTGGATTAGCCAAGCGTTGCCCTTTTGTTAGATTTTGCTGCATGCACCACTAGTGTCTGGGGCCTTTGCCTTTCTTGGGCTGGAAAAAAACCCAGTTCATCTCCCTGAAGACAACCTTCCTGGAGTGTAGATACAGTAACTGAGACTGTAGAGACAGGACAAGACAACTGGAAAAGATTTATTACTGAAAATAATATATAATTTATTATTATTTAATTCTATAATAATTTATTTTTATCTCTATGACACTCTATTCACTTGGTACCTAGCATTTATACCTTCTCTATTATATCCCATGTTGGGGTCCAACCATGCCGCCTGCAGCTGCACTGTTTGGAAGGCATGGGCATGTAGGGCAATGACCATGTGTTGGAGCTTGGCCATGAGGCAGCCTTGGCAGGGCAGCAGCAGAAGTCACAGCATCTGTGACCCATTGCAAACCATGGGTCACAGACGTGAAGCACACTAGCCCAGGGAGCCTGCATAGCTGATAAATCTGGATGTACGAATGGAAAGGAGGGAAGTCTCAGCCCTGACATAAAATGACTATTTGGTACAGGAGGTATAACATGGTGTGGTGAAGTGGTAGATAGAGCAGAAGCAGCCTCCTGGATGTCAGCTGGGCTGTGACTGTGGTGATAGTGATGCACAGGCACTTTTGATTTGGGTAGTTACTTTAGCATGTGGCTCGGTAGGTGTGGACTTACTGGGTGCAGATATCTAGGTCTGCTCCTGTGGAGCTCCTGGAGAGGGATCATTCTCCTCCACAGAAGCAGCTCCTACCACAGGTTGAACATCTGAGCTTCTTCTCAGGCAGCCTTCCTCTAAATCTTGGTCCAGTGAAAATGCAGCTGGTGCTGTGATTTTTAAACCAGCACTTCACACACAGATTCTTAGCACATAGGGAAAAATCTCTCGTAAAAAAGGTATCATAGTAGAACAGTAGCTAAAAAATGTAAAGGAGAGGAGTTAGTTACCATGATTTCTGGCAAGGGCCAGCTCCTTAGTGGAGATAAATGGAGGGGTTTTTTCTTCACACCTGCTTTGCTATGCCTGCCGTAACTAGTGGTAAGCCAAGTCAGAGACTGCGTCATCCAAAGGAAAGCAACAAATAGCTAAAGCATTGTACCTGCATCCATTAGAGGGATGTTTCATAGAGTACAGGCAAAACTGACAGCACATAGCACAGTCAAAGCCTCTTGATATAATACGTAAAAGAAAGCCAAAACTCCTTGAAGCATGCTGAGATCATCACTCAAGGAAAAGATTTCTCCTGCACAAAAAAAAATGAACCTCAGCTTTGGTTGGTATTGTCTCTGACTGCATGGCAACCCACCCCTTCTCCTGTCAGCATGGGATGAATATGTTCTCTCAGTTGATGGACTGCTAAATATATGGCAATTTCCTGGAACTTCAGGAACGTTAATGCCAGTGTCTCACAGGCATTTTCCAAGGGTATCATGCACCATCTCCAAACTTTATTTCCACTCTTCTTATGGGAAAAATACTGGGAGGATCCAGAGATTTCAGAATCACAGTTTTCTGATAAGTATAAACCTCCTCCTAATTTCCTTAATGAATGTATTTTACTAGCCACTACTAGCTAATACAAACATGATTTTTATCTCTGGATCTCAAAGTGCTTAACAAAGGTTGATACCATTGTCTACATTTTGGTACCACAAAGAGAGAGCAGTTACTCACCCCCATTGTTAAATTACTGGATCTTAAACATTTGCATATTGAATGTGAAACTTCAAGATGGCTTTTGATGTATTTTGGGTAGGTCGCGATTAAAACAGTCTGGCTATGTCCTGCATAGAAGTCGTCAATGGACCGGAGTGCGATACCCTAACTAACATCTTTGCCAGCTACAGACTTGTCTGCTCCAGGAAAGCAGAGACTCCCCAGATTGCTCCAAGATGGAGGCTACATTTGTGCAGTGAAGCTACTGAGTTGGGAGCTCATGCTGAGCTCAACAACAGTTGGATGAAGCTATACAGCTTTTGGGTGTGATTAGATAGATACATCTGCACAGCACTAAGCCAATGACCCATGCGTGGACTTACCAGATGAGTTTCAGCCTGTTTTCTGTACTTGTGTGCTGTAAGCACAGCCATCACAGGGCCATGGGCAGGTATTCCCAGTGAAATTAGACCTTAATGGACTTAAAAAGAAGCAATGAACAGCTACTATAAAGTATCAGGTAGTGGAAAAGTGTTTCAAGAGCTTTAGGGATGTCATATCCCTCTGAATAGACTGACCTAGAAACTCTATGTGGACACAGAGACAGAGTTTTAGAATAGCAGGTTTCCCAGGAAACTGAGAATAACTATTATTCACGACTGCCTTATTCATAAATCTCTTGAGTGCCTGTGAGAGAGCATAGCCAGCCTTGCTGCTGACGCAGTCTGCCAGCCTTGCGTTGAAGCCACCAGGCTGTGACAGTCTGCACCTGCAGTAGCACCCACATGTTATAACAGCTCTCGGAGGCTTGGCTGAGAGAGCTCGGACCTTCTCACAGTCTCTGTGTCTGGTACATCATGACTGCATAGCACGCTCTCTTATTTCCTGATCTTCCTTACACCACTGAAGGGGGGTGAGGATGGAATACTTCCCTGCTTTCCGCATCCTGCACAGCCCAGCAGAAGGGCAGTCCCTGCTCCTTCCTGGGGACAACACGGTAGGCTGGGTTGCAGGTTTGGGCTGGCATTAGAGAAACAGAAACAGGGAAATTCTTTGGCCCATCTTTTCTTCTTCTGGGAACCATGTCCCCCACAGCCTGTCCTCTGGTTTGCAGTCTTGAAGGGATTTCTGTGAGCCACTGTGAGTCACAGTAGGGTCAAACCTTTCACCTCTTGCCTCAGTCTCAAAGCCTTTTAATGATATTTAGAGAGACAGAGAATCCAATCATCACCACAATGACCAGAAGAAAAATTGCCTTTACCTACAAAACAAATGCATGGAGATTTCCACCTCATTCAGATCAGTCTCTCAGCCACATCTTAGGTGTACTTTTTCTCTGCAGGCTGTATCTGGCAGGCAGGGCTTTTTAGGATGAGAGAGGTGTGCCTATCCAACTAAACAACTGAAGGTCTACAAATGATTCCTGGGTCTAAGGTGTCAACTCACTTGTTTCCACAGTGTGTAGGCTAGGTCGATCTAAAGCAGACCAGTTATGTCATGACACACAGTCCTTGACTCTGAGCCCCTAGGGTCACAGGGATATGGGGATATTAAGACATAATTACATTTTTTTTAATGTTTTTCAGTTGAAAGTACTATAATGTGACCAGTTTGCCAGAGGCCACCAGAATAGTTTTTAATCATATGAATTTAAGGACATGAATGTCCTAGAAACATGCCATCAGAGTCTCTGAAGGTGCAAAACTCGATGGGATACGTTGGAGGGACGGGTAGGGTGGTGGGAACCGGATTGGTATAGTCTCATCCCTACTGCCTTCTGGGAGCTACTCTTGAAGTGAACTGTTCCCAGATGCTTGCCAGAATTTGTCTTGGAGAAAGCCAAAGACAGGGCTCATGAATGAGCTAACATTTGAACAATGAGGACAACAGGGACCAAAACCTTCAGCTGGGTCCCTGGCACTCATTCAGCAGTGCAAACACATTCCTAGATGTCAAACAGACAAGTAGCCCTCAGGTCTGTTTCTCATCCTTCAGCTCAGACTGCCATCACAGAGGCATTGTTCTGAACTGTGCAGCATCACGTAATTCTCTCATCCCAAGTAAGAGGGAAAAAACAAACAAAAAGCACAGTTCTTTTGTTTCTAGTTGAGAGATTTCACTTCCGTTCCTTTAAGTACATGAAGTTTTTAAGTGTACAAGAGATAAAGCAATTAAAATGTAGTACAAACACAGTGAGCCCAGGCTATTTTTGCCCCTGAACTGGTTACCCATTCAAATGCCTTCAAAGACACCTACAACTTTCCTTGGACTATGTGGGGAAGCGAGGCTCTTACTTTAGAGGACTAGTTCAGCAGGCACCTGAGTTGGGTGGGAGTTTGTTTATAGGCAAGGAATTTCATTTACATGAAGGTGATTGGTTAATCTCAATGATATAAAGAGTTTGTAAACAGGTGAGGAAACTCACAGAAAAAATTTGAAGAAACAAAAGAGAGAATGTAAATTTTGCTAGCTAGAAAAAATTAATCAAGTGTTATAATGTGAGTTTTGTGTCACAGTCCTTCAGGGGGGGTTGATAACATGAAAATGTTTTGAAGAAGTTGAATGTGTGAATATTTAATGATACAAAGCCATAGTAGATTTATTCTTTTCATTATATTGTGTCACTTCAGAAATACACTTTTTTAGTGTTTAATAGAGTAATTACTTTTTAAAATTATACTATTAATTTAGTACAGTTGGTTGAATAGTCCATTATGAGGAAAAAACAGCCAAATTCCAATCTAATGCTTTGATAACTTCTCTCTCAGTCACCCAGCTGGCTGTGATGTGATTGTCTTATAATCGCAATGATATCCAGAAGATCTTTGCGTCCTCAAGTTAACTAATATTATCTTCACTATTATGTCCCTCTAAAGAGCATGCTTTGTTTCCCAAATTCTTCCTCACCCCTAAACTCAGTTCTTTCTCGAAGAGCATCTCCCTCTAGAGGAAATCTGAAAGAAATAACTTTTGGGCAGCTTTACCACCAGCAATTGCATTTCCAGATGTTATGAGATGGTATTTCGTTGTCGTACTAGCAAGATCAAATAACTCTATGGGCCGCACACTTGCCAAACCAGATAACCTCCTGAGAGGTGATTGTTAGTCACTTCACATGGCAATGATAAAACAATAAGGAAACAACTTGTGCGCAAGGGTAACAATCCTCAGAACACTTCAAGAAATCCCTTAGGAAATAATAAACATGCCAGGATTTTACCTGCCATGTGAAAACCATGATGATGCAGATGTTCCTGAAGGAAGCAGAGATCAAATTTCAAGTTTCACCACACTAAGCAACATTGGCCCTTAGAGCAGACCGATGGTCCCCAGAAGCATTCAGCTGCAGAAAGAAAAGCAAAGCTGAAGGGCTGAGGTATTCTTTTGAATAGTCTGCACTCAGCCCTTTTCTTTCCTTCCAGTGAGTTTCTCCCTTTTGGAGACTCAGCACCATGACCTCCAGGGCCGCTATCCTGCAGGAGAGCCAGGCTGTGTGGGAAGGGATCTGCTTACCACCGCCAGCACATCCACACTGTCCTGCCTCCTCTGGACCCACAGCTGTGTGCTGTGCAGCTGGTAGAAAGTGTCTTAACTCTTCACAATATGTTGATTATTCCCCAAATTGACAAGCTGGAGAAAGGAGATGCGGGTAGCATAAAACATAGTGGAAATAAAATCAGTAAAATGTTAGTCTTACTGAATTCATAACTGGTTTATCTGCTTTTCTGTGCATCTGTGTCTGCAGCATGTCATAGCCCATGTTGGCTGGTTGATCTTCTGTTACCTACAGAGTAAAATAAGGAAATAGGATATTCCTCAAAAAACAATCATGTTTCTTCAGACTAGTTGGCCTTGGAGCTCTCTGGACTTGTTTCAGAAGAATATCACATAAAGAAAAATTCACCTTTCACCTTTTGTTTTCTGTTTTTATCTGGTTGAAAAACTGTCTTAGCTACTTAAATATGTGGAATTTTAAAACAGAGGGTTTTTAAAATTCATTTATGAAACATATACTAAAACTGGCTGGGTTTGTAACAATGCTGATATATTTTGCTGATGGATTAAAACTTTTGGAAAATTTCCATATAGGAATTTATATCTCAGCTTAAAATTCAAATATGTTTTGGGCAACTGTGGCCTGCTTGAAATCTCATGCTCTGTTACAGTTCCCCATTACTTTAACATAAGGTTAGAAAAACGAACATTTCTCTCATTATGTTTCTCTGGAGTCAATGTTTCTCTGATACTGATGAAAAGTCAATGTTGTATAATATTATGATAAACACAGCTTTTAAAAGAACAGTAATATTACAAAGTGAAACTACCATTTCACTCTTAATTTTGCTTTCCGTGTGTACATGAATGATGCAACTTTCAGTTTCAGGATTACATGTTAGCTTTTCATGATGCCCTGTTTTATCTGGTTTGCAGGAGGACAGTGTTCAAAAGCAGTTATTTAATATTTTCTTTCTGCTCTCTATTGACTATGGGTAGGTATCCTTTTCAAACCCTGCTTGGAATAGGGAATTAATTTCTTCAGAGCACTTTTCTTCAGAGTGCTTTTTGTAGCACTCAATGACACTGATAAAATATTCGCATATTCTGACATTTAACATTTTTTTAGAATGCCCCCATTTGATGAAGTGGTGTTATCTCCCCTATTTTATAAAACAAGAACTGAGACAGAGAGAGAAGAGCGAATGTATCTTGTATTCAGGATGCCTGGAACTAAGAGCCTGAGAACAATGTGGTTCAAAACCATGCACAGAAACAAGTTAAAATTCTTTTGTGTGTCATTTTATTGGACATATTCTCAGAAAGTCTGGATTTGTTACAATCACCTCTTCTAATACATCTGTCTGACAACAATGGAAGGATGAGGTCCTTCATATGTAGTTAACAAACAGGGCAAAAATGGGAAGTTTTGCCTATGGATTTGAATGTCTGGTAGTAGAGAAATAATGAGGCTTAGGACTCTCCCAGTACTTGGAAGGGGTCACACCTTTTCCATATTCTTCACCTGCAACCATTATCTTCTCTCAAGTTTTGGCTCTCCATTCCTCTGACTTTATTGCAGTCATTTCACCCTAAAGCAGCAAAGTCTATTTTTACCCCATAGAATTTCTTTGTCTGCTTCCCCAACCTTCCTGTACACAAGAAAAGTAAAATCTTTTTAAAAGGCTTAAAAACACATCCCTTGCACAAAGTCCATTCCTGAGTCTATACTGAATTTCATCTTCAAAGTAATGGGGACAACAATTTGAGCTTTTCAAACATAAATGCACGAGAATATCTCCAGGCCTCCTTTATTGTTCTCCAAATGGTTGTCATCCCCCTGCAGAGTTTGCTTATATCAGTACTTTAATAACATTAACCCCAAGGGGCATGAGAACAGCCCAGGAGACCTTTGAATTGGGGTGGGGTTTTTTGCAAAGTACAAAATGTCTTCAAAGGTTTCTCTCTAGTATTAAGAGCTGATAGTGGCTCCCAGATCCTGCTGTAACTCTTCCTCAGTGGAAGAGTCATCCTTAAAGAAAAGGCCATATCCTGCACAGTTCTTGAGCATGTGGAGAATGTGCCTAAGACTTTTACTGCAACAGGGACAAGCAGGCTCAAGGTTTCCTGCAATGAGCAAGTCCTTCTTAAAGGGAACTCAAGGTCCATGCAGGGGGAAGGAATTTCAGTTGCTCCTAAATGATGGACAATTGCATTACATTCCTTTTTTTTTTACCTGCCTGTAAACTGTCAGTCCCTTCCCTGCTGCACCAAATGTCCCAGTGGACCTTTCCTCTAGAGAGGGCTTGTTGGTTGACACTTTTTGGAAGGGAATATCACAGAACCACAAATGGGGCAAATTAACTGGCAGTTTAATGACTACCGAACTGCTTACCTTCACTGAAGGGTCAAAGTTGTGACAGCTAAACAGCTCAGGGAATATTTGTAACTAGTAGGTCTCTCAGGAGAGATGAGACTTGTCTCACTGTTACTCAGACATGGAGATGAAGAGCTGATGTCAAGCAGTCACTGATGGCTAGTTCAACCTGACCTGATGCCTCAGGCTTTCTCCTGTTTATTGTTTTCTTTCATGGTTCTTTTCAGGTTGTAGTGAAAGAAATAAATGAGCTTCTAGTGACATCCTGATGTCTCTGGCCCACTGTCACTTCAGATATGCTATTTCTGAGCTGCAAGGTCATATGAAACCTCCAGAGGAAATCTCTGAGGAGTTTGTCTTCATTACTCTCAGAAAACTTGCTATCAACAATGGTCCAGCAACCTCCACCTCTTGCTTTGCTGTTACACTCTCTGAGACCCAGGAGAAGGTACTCTTCCCTGCCCCCTGAGGTGTTCAGTGCTGAATCAAAGGGCTATGACATCATTCACTGCTCTGAACAGTCTTGACAACATAGAGACAATGTCTGAAGCTTGGGAGGCTGCTGTGATCTGGAAGAACATAGTGGCCATCTGCCACCCAGCCTCCTGCAACAAGTCTTGGAGGGGGAGAAGGTGTAGTGGGGGGGAAGAGGAGGAGGAAAGAAACAGCTTGGCATTTCAACTAAGGTATTTCGGGGCTTTTCATACCTTATCGTTGAATTCAAAACTGATCCATGATTAAACCCTTAGGAGCATAGTGCTGTAGCTCAGGACAACTACATTTGTTGTTAATGCTAGATTGCCTCCCTGGCACGTACGATTTACCTTACCGCCCCCCCCCCATCTTTTGATGCAGTTCTAAAGACATAAATATTTCATTCAGAGTGTGGGAACAATGTTCCTTGCCTCGAATGAGGGATGCCCAGTTTTGTTTTTGTTGGATCTGTGAAGAGGAAGAGGTGAGAACTGCTGATGTTGTGGGCCTTTGGCAGCAGCTCTGAAGTGTCAGAGCTCATCTGTCTTTGTGTGTAGTAACGACATGTGAGGAGACATACTTTAGTAGGAAGCAGTTTATCTAAGGAAGTATCTAAAGCTGGAAAACTGTTTCTGCTGCCATGGGAGTATCAAAATCCTGTGGATTGGTAGACAGTATGCCTGGATTCCAGCTTTTCATCCCTCCCATGAGCCCAAGCAAGGCCTGGGAAATTCATGCTGAGATGCAGCTCAATCTCAGGGTGTGAAAGCAAGGAGATATTTTCTCTCCCCTAGAGAAAGACCTTTCCTCCAGAGGAAGGAGGGAAATCTCTCTCTTCAGCAACTTGTCTCTAGATGATGCTGTGTATGAAAAAGGAACTTCAGTCTGAGCAGAACTTGTCCCTTTGTTCTCTGCAGTTCAAACAGACTGTTATGGCTGCAGCAGTTGTGATGGACCTCCTTCAAAAGCAATGAAGTGCTTGACCAGCTCTCCTAGGTCTTGGATCAACATGAGGAGGTCCAACACAGTTCTCAAATGACCAAGATGAGGTGCTTCCCTGGATACCCTGTGGCTATGTGGGTCTCTGTGTCAGCAGATATCAAAGGTCTGTGAGAGCTCCTGGAAAATCTGTTGACCTGAAGAGACCTAGATGCACGCATACAGGTAGAGGGGAGGTTTAAGGCTTTTCAGGCAAGAGAACTGAAAAGCATGAAGGCCTGAGACAGTGCTGAGATTCAATGAAACCTGATTTCCTAAGAAAGTGAGACTTCCACCCACTCCTTCTGGTTTTCTGGGTGAGTAAGCTCTCTTCCAACAAGAAATTGTGGGTAACAATATGGCAGCACTGGCAAAAATGCTGGAGGAGCTGAAGCTCATTGGATCCACTTTTAAAGACATCAGCCTGTACACTGGGATTTTCTTTGATGCGGTGAGTGAACAGTATGACCTAGCTCCTGTTTCAATGATCTTTGTAAAGGTCATCTGAGAAACATGTTACAAGCAGGTGCAGATAAGGATATTTTGGTTTCAGAGATGGTACTTCTATGGAAAAGACCAAAGAGAATATGGCAAGATTTTGGGTGATCTCTCCTGATCCTCAATCTCAGACAGGTACTCATCTTTGGATTCCACCTGGAAAGTGCTGAAGAAAGCTAGGATGCTAAAGAAGGAGTCGTCTCACTTTACTGCAGGTTACTACATCTGCGCTGCTGCTTTCTGCATTTTTTCATAGCCAGTGCAAATGAAGAGACAGGACTTTGTTGGTTTGATATTTATTACATTTCTGAGCTCCTCAAGGGAGACTGTGGGTTTTGTTTTCTGGCAAAATAAGGATTAGCTTTCTGAAGTCTGCAACAGTAGCCTCAGGCCACTTCTGGTGCTCTGGCTATGTTTTTTATCCTGTCCAAGCTTCAGAGTGGGGCTTGACTAAGAAAAGCCTGAGAAAGAAATGTGGAGGGAAAGAAAGTCTCTGCTCTTTTTATTATAAAACATTTCAGAGGTATTTGAATGGGAGTCCTGCTCTGTACTGTCTAAAACCTGCTCCCTTTCCCAGCCTGGAGATATGAGGACAAGCAGCTGTTCTCTGCAGGGAAAGAGCCCCAGCCATGCTGAAGGAAAGACTTACTGGAATGACCATTGTCTCTCGGATGCTCCTCCTTGAGCATCCCCATCCACATGGAGAGCATGGTATGAGTCTGAGGGGACAGATATAGGACCTGGGAAGGGCCTGGACAGGCACTGGACCTGGGAGTGAGCCAGGAACAGGATACATAACTTTGGAGCTAGGCACTTTCATCACCCAAGTCTCTATTCAGCAGGTTACTTGTCATTACTTGCCAAGTACTACAAGGGCTGGTTTTTTGAACTGGCAAGTCCTGCTGTATGTCAATCCTCATAAAAGGGCAGGGTCAGAATGGGCAGTACAAAGAAATTAAATTCAACTTTTAGGAACACCGTGAAGTGTAAGATAGGAGGTCTCTATTCTTTTGCAACACCCTTCCAGAGCTTCCAGCCTTTCAGCCTGCAGGACAAAAACCCACAAAATGCAAATTGTCCCTAACAGACAGCTAGATTTTCTTTTGTGCCACTTTAAGCTGAGCTGTACAAAGTGGTGCTCAAACAAAAGATTTCTGGAAAAGTTTACTCCATAGACAGCTCTGATTCTGCCCTCCTTTCCATGACACAGATTCATCTCTACCTTTACTGAACTGGCCCACTGACTTGGCCACTACAACAGAATCTGTCATTTGCCTTTGAGCATTATTTTATTCAGCCAGTAGCTCCACTTCTTTCTGTGGATCAGGGATTGGTTTGCAAGCGTAGGTGTGCAGGAAACCAGTGTGCCAGGCTATGTGCTGTGCTGCTCCATGAGCTGTTGGATGCGTTATGCACATGTTGCAAAAGGGTGATAAAGGACTAAATACATCAGCATATTAATCAAATCCCATGACAATTTTCCTGTGCAACTTGTAATTTCCTCACCTAGTGTCTTCTGAAAGGTGGAAATTGTCTGGGTTCACATAAGCATTGCAAGGGTACATCAGTGCACTGTGAACTTTTGAATGGTCCAGTCCTCAAGATGAGCCAGATTCATAAGCAGCAACAAGGATCAATTTAACTTCTGCAGCAGAGAATCACAGAAAAGTATCTTTAAAATGTGGCCTTTCTTTTAGCATACAGAAAGACCAAATAAGCACGAGTAATGGCATTTTCCCCTCCCCTGAAATGAAACACAGGAGTTTTCATTAGCTTTGACTGTATTTCCTTAGTTAATCAGAGTACTGTAATAAAAACATTGCAGATCCCAGGAATAGACACGCAGACACCCAACTCTTCTCTTGGAAAAATTCACTCCTATAGGCCAGTCACTTCAACTCTTCTTCCTCCATCAAGAAAACAGAGGATCATGTTGCTTGGGTAGCATTTGGAAAGTACCTTAAAATCCTGCAAGAACAAGTATTTCATAACTGCTGTGAGAGGCAGACAAGAGCTTAACAGATACACATAAAAAGAAGTAATCTGATCTGAAAAGTCGTAACACTTGTGGGAAGAACTTTCTAGGGCTGTGTTTGGCAATATGTACTGCATATGTTTCTGTCTCTCCACCCACTGATTTTATTTAGATCATTTTCTAAAGAGGTGAGTTCTTCCTTTAGTCTTCTGCCTGTGACTGCTGCATACTAATGAAATACTGTCTGTTAAGTCTGAAAAGTCATACAATTCCTTAATCTCCCTCCTTTTTAACTCTCCAACACACAGGAATTATTGCTACCCACAGTTCTCTCTCTTCAAAAGTGTGACAGCAAATCTGACTACAGAATCACCCCCACAAAATACTAGTAAAGAAACAAATTAAAAATAAAAGATTTAGGTTTAACAAGCCTGTGATTTGGGTATTTAGTGGTTAGTACAAGCTCGTGACTCAGCCAGTCAAGTAGTATGAACTGCCTTCGAACCCCACCACACTTGGACACAAGTTGCTACTTCCTGAGTACCGTTGCTATGTCACCAAGTAAACTGTATTCTCTGTAATGAACTGCCTTTTCAATACAAATTTCTTTCTGAGGAGATCTGAAGACTGCAAAGGTTTGGAAAAAACCCTAAAAACACTTAACATTTAAATGCTCTTCTATGTCTAAATCCTAAATTTCTGTTGGTTCACATTCAACTTTAAACATGTATGGCTGTGCTCTTTGGTATCTGGTGTGTTTGTACACACATTGTGTGTCGTTTGAGGAGCCCTAAAGAGTTAACAAATGAAGAAAAAACTACTAGTGAAACAAAGTCCCTGTCCAATTAATAATGAAATGCACACTGTCTGTTTTCAGAGAAGGCTGATGTTACAATATGAGCATTCACAGGACTTCAAGCTTAAAGTCACTGAAAGGCTCTGACTTCTGACCGTATTTCCCTGCTGGCTAGAATGAAGTACAAATCTTTTTTTTAATTTAACAGTCTTTGGGAACAGGTAGATTTTCCATAGAATTAGGTTAAAATATTTAGTAACCCTACTGCAGGAATACTGACTTTGAATTCTTAGAAATTTCTGCTGAGGGAATTCCACCAGGGAGTTAACATTACACCTCCACAAAGAAATAACCTGGTCCATTTTTCAGCTGGGAACATCTGAACTAGTGTATCAGTGTTGGCTGGGCTTACTAAAGGTGTAAAAGACTCTTGTTGGTGGAAAGTATCTGCAGGTATTTGAGCAGTGTGTTCTGGGACACTAACGCATGAGGAAAAGTTACCTCAGATGATTTTCTTGGTGTTACTGATTTAAATTGGTAGAAATTGGAGTTGAATAATTTTTGTTCAGGTCACCAAGGTGTTAACTGGTAGTCTGAAAACACCAAATGAGATAATTCTTCACATGACATTTAATCAAGCTATGGAGCTCCTAGCAATTATGGATGTTGAAAGTTTAAGTGGGTTCCGAAAGCAGCTGGAGAAATTTCTGGAAGTAAAATCTACCAGCAATTACCATAAAAAAGGTTTAATACCAGCCTCCATTTCAGGAAGCCCTTAGTGGTGACACTGTTCTGGGAAAGCATAGCTCTGTGTTTGGCCATTAGCTACCACTGCTTGACCTATACCTACTATTGTCCCCTAGGTAGCTACTGTTGACCACCCTGAAAGACAAGATACCAGGACAGATAATAGATGGATTTTCATCCTGACTGTCCTTATGACGATGTCTTCTGTAAGGCCCGTTTGCTGGAACAACGGACTGCAAGAAAAGTGATTGGTGAAAGTGCTCATGTGAGACTCCTCTGGAAGTAGTTTCTGGCTGAGGGTCCCATTGCATCTGGAAATGGGCATGTTGCTCTGCAACACTGTGCTGGGCCCACAGTAGAAAGGATCTTCAGTGGTGAATGAGAGGCGCCATGGGAGTGTTGTTGGCCTTGATTTTAATGCAGATATTTGCTTCCTGCTGATTGCACTTCTGAACAAGAGCATCTTCACTTTTTATTCTGTATCAGGCTATTTGATAGACCACGGCTTTTGCTAATTGCACGCTTCTAGGACATACTGCCACCACAAAAGCTGTCTTCTCTTCCCCGGTGTTGTCCTTCCTAGGGCACTTCTGTTGCCTCAGCTGTCACCCTTCTGATTTCCACCAGGATTTTGCCTTCTTTATCACTTAGGTGACCCTACCCCATCACCCCCTGAGGCAAGAAGCCTTCTGAGCTGGCCACTGACCGAACAGGCTACATAAAATCTCCAGACAGATCATTTTCTAAAATTCTTTCACAAGCCATGAAGTGGTTATGGTGGGTTCACCTAGCACATCCCTTCCTTAGTGTTTCTTGGTACTTAGCAGGAAGTTATGCTGTTTTGTTTCCTCATCTTCTTGTTACCACCAGAAAAAAACCCAAACCCTAGACTTTTTCAAACCTACAAGTATAAATAGTATTCCTGAATAAGAGTCTTATTCTTTGGCTCACTTCATAGAGTGTGAGTGTTATCTTGTGCTTCTCCTAGCATGTTGTTTTAACTCTTATTCCAGGAGTAAACACCAGGACCTCAATAAGAGCCTTAGTGGGGCAAGATAGTCTTAAGCACAACACAGACATTGGGAGTGCTTACTATTGAGTTGTTCTATCTGTTCTTGCTCTGTTTGCAACAATCCAGCAATGTCACAGCAGCATGAAAACACCTGTGTAGTGATGACAACCACTCATTGAGGTGAATATAGTCTAAACTTCACCAAAAGCAGAATTATAAACTTCCTTAAGACAGACATAATACTTCACCTACCTTTTAAAATACAATAATTGCTTTGATCTACAGGTTAGAAACAAGGCTGTTCCTGTGAGCTTTTGAAAGCAAGTCTACAGTACAAGCCTAGGTGCAGAAAAAACCCTGAAAGGCAGGTCGACAAAATCCTTTCAGTGTATGTAAAGTCCAAACTATTCCTAATTTCCTTTAGTACATTAGAATATACTGCATTTCCATGATAGCAGAAGCCATTCAGTGGAGACATCTCTTTTTACGCACAGTGCATGGAGATTTCTTTAACATCATTATTAGAAGAATATATGATATACAGCTCCTTTAGATCAAGGTAACTTATAATTAATAAAATCCCTTACAACAATTTAGACAATTCAGATTTTGATGCCTGAGGAGTTTGATTTAAGTTGGGCAGGGAAGCAATCATATCACTTTGAAAGTTCAAGAGTTGTACACAATGTGACTTTAGAGCAGTCAGCATGGGATAAAGCATCTGCACGAGATTTCTCCAGGTCTTTCCTTAGTCCCCTCCCACCATTTTGGGCCACACAGCTGGCATACATAGTCACCTAAAAGGCCAGTTCCACATTTATGAGGAGGTATTAACATGGTGCATTCTTGGGACAGAGGCACAAAGCTCAATAGAGACTGGTGATCCAGCTCAGTATCCTCCTGTGCCCACACAGCACAGCCTACCTGCACACTACACACATCTCCATGCTTCTGCTGGTGCCCCCGTCCACACCCAGCACCAAGGTGGTGGTGCTGAGCTACACCACTCCTGGCTTTACAGCTGTCCCTTCTGGAGTGGTTGGCTGTGCATGGCTTCGATGCAGTTTTCCCTTCAGGTGTTCTAAAAATCAAGCCAGTACCCAGCATTATAAAATCAGCTTATATTTCTTAATGGGAACTCAGTGGAGAAGAATAATGAACAATGAGCTTCCTGTGGCTTGTGCACTGTTGAGGAAGTCCAGTTGATACAGATATGATAAGGTTAGATAACTAGTTAGTCCATAGGGCACAATAGCAAAATTTTAATTATTCGTATCAGCAACATGACACTCATTATTGAAAAATAAAGATTTACACCAGGTGGCTTCCTTCTTAGAAAATTTTAGCTCAGACAGACAGAAGCCACCATAGACAGCAGTGAGTGGTGGTGGAGGAGGTGGGAGTTGAATCCCTCTCACCACCTCCATCTTCCCTCATGACCTGATTGCTATCTTCATGTTCACGAAGTGCAGCCAGCATATGCTTTGCTCGTAGGCTTATTAAATGGGGCTCTACGCTTGGGCCCTAAACTTGTCATCGAAACTCCTACTAAAAAACCACCCAGTGCTCCCAGTAAGAGAAACAAAACATGGACCTAAAATATACTCTTTATTCTGAAAGTGACTGACAACATACAGAGGAGGAAAAGCAGCAGGGTACAGCTGCTTTTAGAGGCACATCATCTTCTACTGGAATAAACATTTTTACTCTCTGTGTAACGCAGTTTGTATCACAAGTTTTAAATCTCACAATATGGCTAAGAGCTATTGAATGGTGTTATACGGCAAAGAGCATGCAGAGGAGCTAGTTGCAACTCTCCTGCACATGGAGGACTATTAATATCCTAGTGATGGAAAGAGATGGGCCAGACAAAAGATGGTATGGACCAAACCTGAATCTCCACTTTGCCATTTTACTTTCTGGAGCATTTAAAAAAAGACAGATGGATGGAGCTGTTTCTAGAGAGTGCAGTGATGAAGAGGCTGAAGATGGTCTCTTTTCCTTAAGACCAAAATTGGAATTTAACCCATCTTTTGAAAACAGCAGAATACAGCAGGAGCAGTGCCACTAAAACAAGTGGAACTGAGCTGGGCAGTTGCAGAAACACATCTTAAAACAGCAAGATATAGCTGAAAAGCTCAAACGTGCTGAGACTGTGGCCAATTTTTAGATAGTAACTCACACAACAGATAGGGTATTTATCATGTGCTGATGTTTTCTCAACAGTTTTTAAAGGTTAAATAGATCTTGAACCAATTCATGTTGCTCTGACAATTTTATGAGAACAAAAATTAAAATAATACAGTCATAACTACTGTCCAAAAAGTTTGCTGAGGGTTTAGCATCAGACCACACCTATTGCACTACGGGTTTTCAGATGGTGACATGCAACCGTTCCTGAAACCTTCAGTCACTAACGCTGCTGTAGTTCACAAAGTTGATTTTATTTAAATAACCAAGAATTGATACATATTTTATCGAGTACTTTAGAAGACAATGAGAGATTCACTGCTGCAAGTCATACTTTTAAATACAAAAGGGAAATTAGTAAAAAGTTAGGTTCATGTCCAACATGAAACACAAACATTTTGCTTTCAGTAGCTTTGAATTTTAAAGACTGAGAACTCTACTTACATCAAACAGTTCAAACACATCTGTATCACAAAATCTTTCTATTGCACTATAGCTCCTTGTTCAAAACGCACAATGTGCATCTGCATTATCCACATATAAAGGACCATCAGCACAGTCAGACAGAAGCAATCTAGAAAAGGTCAGAGGTGTTGTAGGTTGTAGAAGTAGGGCAGTAAAACTGAGCAGTTTGGACCACCAGTATCCAACACAAGCTCTGTTTCTTGCTGGCAATGCAACAGACATTAGGACTGCAGCTGTGCTACTGTCCTATGCAGAGGTAGCATAATACTATGGCTTTAAAGACTTTCTTTTAAATAAGGCTTGTCTGAGCTGAAAGCCATATAATAACTGAAGAGTTCTTATAATACTAGCCCAAAGTATAGTATGGCAGCACTTTGGGATTCATTTGTTTAACAACAGCTGCCAAATTCATGTAGGTGCACTATCTCTTTGAAATCTGCCGCAGCACATCATAAATGGTTCTGCACAAAGATGGTAACACCAATTACTTCTTTTTCCCCCTCATCCTCAGCCATACGGAGAATGCTAACAGTCAAGAATACAACAGCAGGTAACACACATGAACTGGAAAATGGAAGTCCTGCCTAGCTATAAAAGAGGTACTACTTTGTCTAAAAAGACAACCTGGAAGAGGTGACCGGCAAAATATTTCAGTTACATGGACAATGCAGAAAAACAAATATAACATTTGTGAAAGATACACACTGCCATAAGCACACTGGTGCTTAAACCCCCACCCACCTCACCTTGTATCTAAAATTCAAGACAAAGGTAATTTTAACGTTCATTGAAGGTAGAGGTCCTGAGCAGGGGGGATGACATTAAAGCTGAATGCTACTCTCCCAAAACAGTCCAACAACAAACCAGGACAGTTTTCCAATTTACAAACACTCCCCCTTTTGTCTGTTCCAATACACTTCAGCATCTTATCGTTACTTAAAAATTAAGTCACAGGGTGTGTGGGGAGAAAAACCTTTCATTGTATTTACATCTACCTCACTTTGGGTATCAGGTGCTTGGCTCTGCTGAAGCACTCAGATGCTACTGTAATAGAAATAAGACTGTATTCTCAAGTGGGGTTTGAAAAACAGCACGACTAATACTGCGCTTGATACTACAAACACGTCGAAACAAATTCCACACATACAAACATTACAAAACAGCTTCCACAAGCCATTATAAAAATGGATCCAACTTCACTGATCTTCAGTCCAAACTCCGAGGCGGATTTGTTAGTTACTAAGACCAAAACAACTGAGAAATAGAAATTAAACTAACATTTAGCTTACGTATCATTACATTTTGTAAAAAAAAAAAAAGTTTTAAGACATTATTAATTTATGAATACATAGAAAATTCAAAATCCCTAACATTTACAGTACCCCCTTATAATAAGCCTGTTTGTAGTTTCTTTTCCATCAGTGCCAAGTAATTAATCCCAGACATCAATGTTGAGATGGCTAATGAAGACATCTCAGGCTGAACAGAGCAACCTGTATTTTTTCTGTGAATACACAGCCAATATCAGTGGCCAGCCACCACCTGGTACAGAGTAACCAGACTCATTAAAAAAACAACTACAAAAAAACCCCTTTTCCAGGGCTGAGAGCCCCAAGATGCCTCACTTAAACCCCAGAACTGAGATGGTTGCTCCCAGCAGAGCAACACTTCAGAATGCAACATGGCCATCTCTTTTTACCTACAGGATTATGTTTCCCATCCCTGTACAGCATAGTGCTAGTTCTTTCCTGCTGCCAGCTTCAGTTGCATTCAAGGCATGTCACTTGTTACTCATGATAGAGATTTTTGTCCTTGTTCCTTGTGTGTTTGGTTTTTTTAATAAATAATGAAAGGCTACAACATGCTTTTTCAGGTACATGATTGCTGATTATTATACAACATGTAGTCTGTAAACCAGCTTGACCACTGAGGAACTGTCAGGCTATCAAGATGGTGCATTCAAAGAGCAGCACCTTGTGTTGAGCGCAGCGAAGGCAGAGGAGAAGCCCTCCTGCAGTATGAAGCTCCTTCCTGCTGCGGCAGGAAAGCATCAGCATGAAGAATCTATAAGCCTTTGGCGAAGTTTTTTATCTTCTCTCGGACTCACGTTGCCACTTGCATCATGGTCTGTCAAAACTAAAGAGAAAGTAAACCTTTAGAAGTGAAAGGGCCATCAAACCACTTGACACATTCTTGTTTACAAAGGAACTGCCACCAAGCGAGTGCTGCAAGGCTGGCTGCCCTGTGCTGCGCTGGAGCTGCTGAGCAGCCTCCAGCTGCCCCTGTGCAGTCCAGATGTGGCACCCCGCGGCAGGATGCCCTGCAGCCTCTCCCACCCTTACGGTCCAGAGTCAGCACCTACCACTGGTTTGTTAACACGGTTACTAATTAAAACATGCTGATGCCACTAGTGACAGAAGGAAAGATGATGAGCCATCGGCAAAGCTTTGCTGATGGGTGGTGAAGTCTGCAGCTGCACCCAGGCAGAAGGAGAGGGCTGCACCAGCCAGAGCTGGTCATGAAATGGCAGCTTCTTTCTGCAATGCATTTTAACAGAGCTTCAAGCATGAGTTTGTTCTACTCTGGAAGAAAACAAGTCTTTGAAGTGTTTTTGTGAGATGAAAACAGTCTCAAAACTTCTGCTTTCAGATAAAAATGAGTCAGATTTTCTATTAGCTTTTTCAGCTCCTTGAGCAGACCTCCACCTTGGGCTCTTAAATTCTCCTACCAAAACCCATCCACCTGTAATTTCAAAAAGGGACACATTTAAGAGGAAAACTATTTTCTGTCAGAATTAGTCCAAACTGCTGTACTAGAGCTGGCTGCCACAGGTGCTTCTACTAGTTTGAAAATAATTCTGCTTGTTTGTTCTGAATTCCTCTGTTGTATAAATTGACTTCTCCTCCAAACCTTAGCCTACCAGAACTTCTTGACCAAAGGACAGAGGAACAGTTACCCTCTGGGTGCTGCTGCTTCTTTTTTATTAAGCACAGGGCATAGCTTTCTGAAGAGAAAATAGGTCTAATCCTTTCCCACCTTCGAAACAGTTCTTTAACTTGCCCTCAGCATTGTACTTGCCTACTCAGGTCAGCTGCTAAACATTTTAAAGTATCTTCCCTTCCATGACACTGTGAAGAGAGAGCCCACAGATTCTGAACTACTTCATTCAGGGGAAGTAGGCACTGGTGTCATCCTGCTGCTGTGGGGACAGCTACAACAGAGGTCACGCTCACATCAAATGGGAAGAAAGCTCTTCCATCCATTTATGCCTCTCCCTGGATATGTGGCTTCTCTTCTCTAATTTGGTATTTGAGGAGGGAATTAGAATCACATTTAAAATATGTCACATGTTTTAGCACAGAATTGTTAAGTCTACATATAACAGTGATTACTCAGGGCCGATCATGTCTGGGAACTGGTGGGAATATTCAGAGAACAGCTGCACCAATCCAGATTGACTCAGACCATTTTGGCAAAAATCACTTTACAGTCAATCTTCCTTTCTTCCTGCGTAAGAGGAACAGGAGCATGTTCACTGGTCCCAGTCCCACTTCCCTGCATTTGTCATTTTCTGTTCCTCTGCCAGAGGCATTTCTGAGCACAGACTTATTTTTACATTCATCTACGATTTCTGCCAAAGCCTGAATGAAAAGCAGAAGCAGCAGTTACTATTCTTTTGAGCTAATCTCTGAAAAACAAATGTCCTGAAACCACCAGCTTTCTCCCTTCAAGAACAACCTACTGTAGACCAGTCTAGTTCTCTTCTACTGTGCAGGTGGTCTTAAGGAGTTCAAGTTCAGACAGCTGAAGCCTCTTACTGCTAGAGCAGAGATGTCAGCAGGGACCACCAACTTAACAGACACTTCAATGTTTAGCCTGTGCCACTGACTTGCAACACCACAGTCTTCTGGTACACACATGAAGTTATAGCAGTTATACTGCTGACAACATAGCAAGGTCTAAGCAGGTCCATCTTCCTGTAGAATATATTGGGTTTTGTGGGAATATACATCTAGATGACACCTGCTGGTTTGCATTAATGAATTTTTGGTTTAATGGATTCCTTATCTCTCTATGGCTTGGATGTGGTGTTTTTGTGGTTTTAATTTACTTGATCTTTCTTTTTAAGGAAAGAGCAGGTCACCTTACCTTGTAGCTCTGTTGCATTTTTTTCCAGCTCTTCCGTACTTGTTTCTTCAGGCTTCTCCAACACAGCTGTTCCTGGCTTCCCATCTACAGTATCTGTCTTAATAGTACCAAGGTTTACCAAAAGTTGCATGACATCAAACTTCTCAGAAACTGCAATGTTCTCCAGCACTTTGAGGCATTTAAATGATTTAAGTTCACTCACATTTTCCTCAAGAAAGAGGAGGTAAAGGCTTAAGTCATCAAAACACTTTGACTTAAGTTTCAGAACATCAAAAGTTGGCAAGATTTCATACACTTTGAGAATACCCGAATTCCACCTCCATGGAACAAACATTGCATACACTACCAGCGGCATCACTAGAAGATAGACTAGCAGGTTAATATAGCTGAGTACCTTGAAGACACCAACAGCAATAAGCTTGCACTGAACCACTTCTGGAACAGTTGTGTCATTTTTTAAGATCCCAGTTTTGATAGTGCAGAGAAACTCATCACTCAAAGAGGAGAGGCTAATGTAGTAGCCCAGGTAGAGGCATGCAATGAAAATAATTACTAGCGTGAGTAAACGGCAGATAATGTATTTAATTATTAAGCATTTGGAATTCTTCTTTGTCTTCAGGTATTGCTCCACAATTGGGTATTTAAAGTGGCTTTCAGATATTTCCCACAAACTGAAAGAGAGAGAGAAAAAAACCAAAGCACATAGATCAGATGCTGGAGCATTCATCTCCCTCAAATTTCAAAGAAACCTAGTACTCTAAAACAGACACAAGATTGGAATCCCTCTTACTGGGGTAAATCAAGTGTAGTTTTATTGAAGTCAATACAAAAACAACAGAATAGCAGATAAATTAATAATATTGACACTCTAATACAGAAAAGCCACTTAAGAGACAGAAGAGCTCAGACACTGGAAAAAGGAAAAAAAGCATTGACCTCACAGCAAAAAATTGGTTTTGTTCTTTTTCAATACAAAACAGGTATAGCCAACAAACCCATGAGGAAAAGCAGACTTCCCAAGCACTTGTTCAATAATAGCAGACTGGACAGCTTTTTACTTTTCAAGATTTTTACTTAGCGCTGAGGGATATGGTGTAGTTGGGAACTGTTAATGTTGGGTTGATGGTTGGACTGGATGATCTTCAAGGTCTTTTCCAACCTAGACAATTCTGTGATTCCGTGAAGATGTAACTCCACACTCTAAAGAGCAAACCTACATCCCTATTGCATTGCTTGTACCCCTACACGCAAAGAGAAACAACTACCCTCACCTAGGATGAAGCAGAAACTGGGTCTGGGTAGAACAGTGCACCAGTTTGATCAGAGGAGGGGGGGTTTGCTTTTGGTGTTTGGTTTTTGTTTTGTTGTTTTTTTTTTTTCTTTAAACAGAAGCTTTGAAAACCTAGATCTGAAAGGACAGGAGATGACAAGACTTTGCTCACAGCGTGCAAGCGACTGTCAAGAACATTGAGAACTGAGAACTTCAGCCATCCCCATTTTCTTACACTGTGGTGGGTAAAACTAATTAACACCTACTACAACTAAAGAAATCAGAATATCTCAGGTAATTAGTAATCTGAAGAGCTCATCAAATGTTTTCTTTGAAAAAAGAAAGTTATAAGTTCCAGCTTCAAGTGCTCACAATAATGATTTCAGATATCTTATTTTTTTTAAAACAACTTTAAAAGTGTGTCAGGCCACCATTCAAACTTTTGCAATAAATTTCTAAGAGAGCGCAGGTGTCATCTGTTAAGAGCTTAAGGAAAAGAGCAAAGAAAGCCAAGCCCCAGCATCTTACCTCTGTGTCAAGTTCTCATTAACAGCTGGAACCAAATCAGTAGGGTCCCTGGGGTCTCCACTGCGGATGCTATTAGCAGCTTTGATTGCCCTGTTATAGGCTTTGTCAAGTTCTTCCATAATAAATTTCAGGTCTGAAGAAAGGTGAGGTGCTGCGGTGAAGCGCCAGAACAAACATGGTAGATACAGCAGGATAGCAACGAGCAGAAGGATGTATGGAAAGAACTGAAGGGAGAAAAAAATTCAGATTAGGTTCCAACTGTACATAAAATAAGTCATCCAGTCACCATCATTCCCTATAAGTCTATTAAATTCCCTATAATTTTATTTAAATGCTTTTAGTAAAACCCATTTTTGTTATTCTTTGGGATATGCAGGGAAGCAAAATCTCTTTTCCGACAGGTCCAGTAACCTTGCTGCTGCTTAAAGCTTTGCCAAAAAAAAAAAAAAAGGCAGAATAAAGTTAGCATGATCCGAGTAACATTTTCATTGCATATTCAGAACTGCACTGCTGGAGCTGAAATGGAGAGAGGCAGCATTAACCTGGAGAACAACAGATAGCAAAGGCAACCAAAGCAGCTATCAGAGACGCTGACTGGAAGAAGATGATTATGTCACATAACTCTCCCTCCCAGACGTGTCACCACTGTTCATAGCAACTAAAATGCTTCAAACACCAGCAAAATCTCTCCTGCTTTCTATTAGCTGTCAGGAGGTTAATGAATAGACCCTTTATAACGCTGTAACCGCCTACAAACACACACACATCTGTTCAGAGTGCATGACATATAGTGACTCTAAAGGATGTGAGTGTGGTTGTAATATTTAAGGGTATTTAAATATTTTTAGATAACTCCTCAATGGAAACCAACACAAGGCATCAGAACGGTCTGGTGTTAATATAGCACTGAAAAGTCAGCCCTTACACAGTCCCCACTGCTTAGGGAAAGGGCTGAAGCAGGTAGAAAATACAAGAGCTTGAAGTCTTTCTGTCTTTCTTCGAGTCATTGACAAGTAGGAATTTTTCGCCATGAGATTTAGTCTCTAATTCCTTCCAGCTGCTGGAAAGATGGTATTTTCTATCTACTGTGACATTCAAGGCGTACATTCATACGTAACATTACCCTTACAGAGACATGATGTAAGATCTAGTCAGACAAGCAGTTAGTTAACAAAATGTACTGCAAATTTGACTAATCTCTAATTCATTACATTCAACTTTTGACAGCAAGCACACTTAAATCTAGTGTCAGTTCCTAAGGAATTTTAAATTAGTTGTGGTGAACAAGTTTGAAACAGATTTAAGGTATCTTAAATGTTACAGCCATGCACACATGCACATTCATTGGAAAAGCCAATGGAGAGTTTTAGAGAAAAATTGGACTGAAGTCATTAATCAGTGCAAGTGGAACAGCTCCGTTTACATTTGTAGATACTTACCAAGATGAGAATCTGGCCCTAATATTAATATGTTAACTTGTGTTTGTATTAAGCAAGAGAGATTAAACTTTTCTATGCACAAAATAAATAATTTGATGTTATTCAACATTTTACCCAGGAAAGCTACTCCTAATAGCACCTACCATTAAAGCGAAATCCTATGTTATTATTAATACTAGCAATGCATACGACGTATTAGCACATAAATAAAAACTGACTTCTTAAAGGAACTGCATCAGCAACTGGAGACCATAATACAAACCATCATTCTGGATGTGCATGTTCTCTACATAGCAGTCAGATTGGAAATTTGTGAAACACTGTAAGACAAAGCCAGGAAAAGCAGGAAATAGCCACAGAAAACTGAGGATGCTATATTTAAAGGTCAGCTTTCCCTTGCAACCCTTCTTATAAATTCATACTTTAACTGTTTCTGCTCAGTAGCAACATAATTGAACTTGGCCAAAATTGCTACTTCATTCTCTAGGTAATCTCCTGAGAAAGCAAACTTCAAGAAAGGCTCACCTTTAAAACTGAAACGGAAATCCTGCAGGGATGGGCTAACCAAGTAACAAGATTGTTTCAAAAACCTAGTTAAGTTAGCAAGGCAGAGTTGACTGTAATTATACCACACATCCCACTAGAGGTAGCTCTTCCTCACCAGCAAGGAACAAGCATCAACCCTGTGCTGCTATACCAGAGCTGTGGTCTGTCCCCCTCTCCACCGCAGGGGATTGACCTCACAGGCCAGAGGGATCTAGGGGATTCCTTCTGACATCCTGGTATTGCTGGGGACTGCTAATCTGCCCAGTACTCCCACTGAATCCATGCTATCTTCTGCACCACTAAACCACGCTCGCTGAATGGAGTGTCTATAGTCACCATTAGGAATTTCTTCCCTTCAAAGCTCTGACCTACACCAGCTGCCAAGACAGCCCTTGGGTGTGGGTGCTGCTCTTCTTTTTGAACTGCTATCTGCTTTCGCCCAAACTGAGCAAGCTCATTCTTTCAAAATCACATCCTTACTGGCTGCCACCTCTCAACTCTGCTATACCCTTGATAAGATCCTTCCCCTACCCCCAGCAGCCCTGTAGAGACTGTGCAGAGCCCTGCCCTCACTACTGCCTCTCTTCCCTCTTTGCACACAGCAGATAACCTCAGATCATCTGCTTTTTTCCAGTCTATCCTTTCCAATTGAGATGTAAAGCTCTGGCATGCCCAGCGTGTTTTCGTAGACATCTCTTCAACTCAAACCCAACAGCTCAAGAATCTGCCCTTCATATTTATCACATACTTATCACAGTGCCACCAGGTCTCACAGGTCTAAGTCCTGGATGCCTTGGTCTACCCAAAGCTTTATGGTTTCATGTCCAGGCTCCTTCAGGCCTCTGAATTCTGTATTATGTCAAAATAGAAATGATCTATCTATGAACACGGCTTACACATATCTAAACTCCTCTAAACTGCTTCAACACCCTTTCCATAGGCCTTAACAAAGGCCAGCTGCAAAGCCTGTTTGCCTTCACTTACTGTCATACACCTCTTAGCACCCTTCTATTGGTGCCAGGCAGGGAAAGAAACAACAAAGAAAAATCTGATTTAGTAAGGAGTAACCAAAGCTGCTTATACCGGTTTATACCACTTGGCTTTACTACTCACTCATTTGAAATTTTACAGGCATCAGAGGATTTATGAATTCCCTGTCTGACTGTCAAAACTGCAAATGCCACCAGCAGTATCCAATTAATCCCTGAGATCACTTTATCCTGAGGCCCACAGGAGACATGCAGCAAGAGGCAGGACAGTTGACACACTGAAGTCACCAGCCAAAACCTCCATTATCCCAGTCCCCATCTCTTCCTTTGTACCTAGAAAAAGACTCTGTGGGCACATTCTGCACTTGTGTAGCACCTTGGCATCAGCTCTACTGCTCTGTCCCAGACCTCCTCCAATCCCTCCCATCTCCCCTGCCTCATTACAGACTGCTGTCTTAAGAAAACCAGCTTCTGCCACCTTCCTTTGCACCTCCTCCTCTCCCCAACTCCTTCACCACTGCCTCTTCACCTAGAAGCATCACACCACTGGGGCAAAGGCACATTTGCCACCTGGTTACTGGGCTTCCTCTCACCAGGCTCTCATCACTCCCAAAGCTGTAGCTTATGGCAGCATGAGAAAACACTATGCAGCTCTTTTCTGAATGGTCTCAAAACCAGAGCAGCAGCGTGACCATTAGTCCAGCTCTTTTTGTTTGGAAACAAAAGTCTGTATTTGTCAGCCCTTCCACAGCACTTGATGCACAACTCCATCCTTCTCGGATTCTGGCTTTTTTAAAAATGAAAGATACGCTTGTTCTATTTGTTACCAGTAGGCTTAGATAACCGGCAAATTGTTTTGAATCATTAAAATTTAAGGCCTTGAACCCACAGGCAGAAGTGAAAATGCAAAGTCATCTGGCACGAGTCCTAGGTTTCAGAGCAACAGACTCAGATTATCCAGCTCATCTGACATTTTACAGTCACACATAATGACTTCCCATTTTAAGAAGAGGACTCCATGATATTCATACACAGATGATCATGTGCCATACACTGTTCTTTTATGGCTTATGTATTTACTTCCGAGGCACCAAATACACAAGGTAGAAATGCTACTTCAGTCTTGGACAGTTCATGGTATTTAAGTTAAATGGGAAGTGTCACGGACCTCAAGAACTGTATGATCAAAGATATGCTTTGTTGTCTAGTTATTAATGCCCTTTTCAATGGCAAGTTGACAATGTTGGATGTAAGATGGTATGAGAATGCATAATTAAAGAAAGGTCCTCTGAAAGCAGATTAGAACAGATACATTAGAGTAGATACAATATCCTATCATTCAAAATGCTCCTTTCTGAACTTCATTAGTGAAAGTGCACAGAGGGCTACCACACAGTGCTTCAGCCTGGATGCCCTGAGTCTTCACTTCCACCCAGCTGCAAGGAGAAAAGAACAGGCAAAAGCCCATCGAGTTTGGCACTCAAAAATAGCATAGCAGAGCTTCAGCTAGGCTAATCCAAGTTTCTGGAAGGTACTTGGCATAGGTACTGTGTGATTAATATTCAGCATGAGACAGACAAAACTATTAGAGCATGCACCAGGGACTCAAACTAGAGTCCCCTATTTTCTACTAAGTATTGCTGATCTCCTGAAAGCTAAAGCTGATGGAAGCAGGTTCACCTGCCTTGCTTGTCCCTTAGTCTGATGGCACGTTGGGTGGGACAGCAAGCTCCCGAGGAAGCTGAGCACAGAATCACAGAATCATCTAGGTTGGAAAGGACCTTGAAGATCATCCAGTCCAACCATTAACCTGACATTGACAGTTCCCAACTACACCATATCCCTCAGCGCTATGTCAACCCAAATCTTAAACACCTCCAGGGATGGGGACTCCATCACCTCCCTGGGCAGCCCATTCCAACGCCCAACAACCCCTTCTGGAAAGAAATGCTTCCTAATATCTAGTCTAAACCTTCCCTGGCACAGCTTGAGGCCATTCCCTCTTGTCCTATCGCTTATTACTTGGTTAAAGAGACTCATCCCCAGCTCTCTGCAACCTCCTTTCAGGGAGTTGTAGAGGGCAATGAGGTCTCCCCTCAGCCTCCTCTTCTCCAGACTAAACAACCCCAGTTCCCTCAGCCGCTCCTCGTATGACATGTGCTCCAGACCCTTCACCAGCTTCGTTGCCCTTCTCTGGACACGCTCGAGTAATTCAATGTCCTTTTTGTAGTGAGGGGCCCAAAACTGAACACAGTCATCGAGGTGTGGCCTTACCAGTGCCGAGTACAGGGGCAAGATCACTTCCCTGTCCCTGCTGGCCACGCTATTTCTGATACAAGCCAGGATGCCATTGGCCTTCTTGGCCACCTGGGCACACTGCTGGCTCGTGTTCAGCCAGCTGTCAATCAACACCCCCAGGTCCCTCTCTGACTGGCAGCTCTCCAGCCACTCCTCCCCAAGCCTGTAGCACTGCTGGGGGTTGTTGTGGCCCAAGTGCGACACCCAGCATTGGGCCTTATTGAAGCTCCTACAGTTGGCCTTAGCCCATCGCTCCAGCCTGTCCAGATCCCTCTGCAGAGCCTCCCTACCCTCGAGCAGATCAACACTCCCACCCAACTTCATGTCATCTGCAAACTTACTGAGGGTCCACTCAATCCCCTTGTCTAGATCATCAATAAAGATGTTAAACAGGAGTGGCCCCAAAACCGAGCCCTGGGGGACACCACTCGTGACCGGCCGGCAACTGGATTTAACTCCATTCACCACAACTCTTTGGGCCCGGCCATCCAGCCAGTTTTTTACCCAGCAAAGCGTGCGATCATCCAAGCCTCGAGCAGCCAGTTTTGCCAGGAGAATGCTGTGGGAAACGGTGTCAAAGGCCTTACTGAAGTCAAGGTAAACAACATCCACAGCCTTTCCCTCATCCAATAAGCAGGTCACCCTGTCATAGAAGGAGATCAGGTTTGTCAAGCAGGACCTGCCTTTCATAAACCCATGCTGAATGGGCCTGATCATCTGGTTGTCCCGCATGTGTTGTGTGATGGTACTCAGGATGAGCTGCTCCATCAGCTTCCCGGGCACCAAAGTCAAGCTGACAGGCCTGTAATTTCCTGGATCATCCTTCCAACCCTTCTTATAGATGGGCGTCACTTTGGCCAGTTTCCAATCTGTTGGGACCTCCCCAGTCAGCCAGGACTGCTGGTAAATGAAGGAAAGCGGCTTGGCGAGCACCCCAGCCAGCTCCTTCAGCACCCTCGGGTGTATCCCATCCGGTCCCATAGACTTGTGTGTGTCTGTGTGATGCAGTAGGTCACTGACTGTCTCCTGGATTGCGGGGGGGTCATTCTCCCAGTCTCTGTCTTCTGGCTGAGGAGGCTGGATTCCCTCAGTACAACTAGTCTTGTTATTAAAGACTGAGGCAAAGAAGGCATTAAGCACCTCAGCCTTCTCCTCATCACTTGTTACCATGTTTCCTCCTGCATCTAGCAGGGGATGGAGACTCTCCCTGGTCTTTCTTTTGCTACTGACATAGAAACATTTCTTGTTGTCCTTGACTGCTGAAGCCAGATTAATTTCCAGCTGGGCTTTAGACCTCCTGATTTCCTCCCTGCATAGCCTCACAGCCTCTTTGTAATCACTGTGAGTGGCTAGTCCCTTCTTCCAAAGGCTGTAAACTCTCCTTTTCTCCTTGAGTTGCAGCCAAAGCTCCCTGTCCAGCCAGGGTGGTCTTCTCTGTTGCCGGCTTCTCTTACAGCACCTGGGGACCACCTGCTCCTCAGCCATTAACACTTCCTTCTTAAAGAGTGCCCAGCCTTCCTGGACCCCTATACCCTTCAGGATCGTCTTCAAAGGGATCCTGTCAAGCAGGTGCCTAAACAAGACAAAGTCATCCCTTTGGAAGTCCAGAATGTCAGTTCTGCTTAGCCCTCTCCTGGCCTCTCTAAGAACAGAGAACTCTATTATTTTGTGATCGCTGTGCCCTAGTTGTCCTCCAACCGCCACATCATCCACCAGTCCTTCTCTGTTCACAAAGAGGAGATCCAGCAGGGTACCTTCTCTGGTTGGTTCTCTCACCAGTTGCATCAGGAAGTTGTCTCCTACACATTCCAGGAATCTCCAGGACTGGTCCCGCTCTGCTGTGATGTATTTCCAGCAGATGTCTGGGAAGTTAAAGTCTCCCACAAGAACAAGGGCAAGCTATTGTGAGATTTCTCCTAAATGCCTATAGAATATTTCATCCACCCTCTGTCCTGGGTGGGTGGCCTATAGTAGACTCCTACTACAACATCTGCCCTGTTGGCCTTCCCCCTGATTCTAACGCAAAGACGCTCCACCCTGTCTTCACTACACTTGTACTCAAAGCAATCATAACAGTCCCTAACATACAGCGCCACCCCACCACCTCCCCTTCCTTGTCTATCCCTCCTAAAGAGCTTGTAGCCATCAGTTGGCACACTCCTGTCATGGGAGACATCCCACCATGTTTCTGTGATAGCCACGACATCATAATTTTCCTGTTTCATCATGGTTTCAAGCTCCTCCTGTTTGTTACCCATGCTGTGTGCATTGGTATACATGCACTTCAGATGGGCTGGTGTTTTGCCCCCTTCAAATCTAGAAAGCCAAGAGGTCAACTGCCCCTCATTCTGTACCGTTGCTGTTCATTTCACTTGACAAACCTCTGAGCTCTGCATACATTACAGGCTATACCCTCACTCCTCCTGAAAGACAAGAGTACCTAATACCCAAGCAGGACATGTCTGACAACTCAACATCAGAAACTGCCAAAGCCCATGTTAACCAGTACTGATGAGACACTGAAATCCAAGCCTTATCTGAGCAGAAATCTGTGCAGAGAAGGATTCCTCCCTCCAGGCTAAAGACGTGTATGCTCAGCATCACTGTTCTGCAACAAGTAACTGAAATGGGAACTGCAGAATTCGTGTCTCTATCTCACAGCTGTACTCTGAGAGTAACACATCCTATAGGTCAGTCAAAGATGAAAACAGGACCAGATCTGACACTGGCTGTTTGGTAGCCTGTGGCACAATACTCCACCAAGCCCTGCAATACAGAAAGCATGATCTTTCTGGAGAGCAAGAGCTTAGGAAATAGGATGTCATGTCCAGTAGTGTTATGATGCAGAGCCTTGATCCCCCATCTCGGCACAAAACATTGTTTCCAGTCTTGTGTTCTACACTTGCAAAAGCAGCTATAAAGGTTATCGTCAAAGCAAATTTTATGCACATCAAAATGCTTACACTTCATAGATGTGTGCCGTTCTCTTACATCACTGACCATAAACGGGTTGAGCAATTTAAAATCAATACTAACTACTACAAATAGAGAAGAACCATCTACTCCCTTTACCTCTACTTTGCTTACCTTTATTTTCCTCCTTGATTCTCCCCAACTAATAACAGACTAGAAAATAAAGTAATTAAATTAGACTGCAAGCATTCTGACTTCTACCATATACCTAACAGTGGTCAAACAGTAACTTTAAGTACAATAGCGCAGAACTGTTAGGCTGCACAGGTCTGAATTACAGCCTTGAGAAAATACATTAGCATACAGTACTCAACAAAGAAGGAAGCACTGAAGTGTCTTCACTCACCCGAGATGAAAATATTTCTCATTAAAATATAAGATCATGGTGAAGTGTCTGCTTCTTCAGTTCCAAATTTCTATTTGCCACTGGGAAGATGCTAAGCAAAGGCACCAGCCCCCAAACAGGCTAATGACAGCAATGACATGTTACCAGAAGCAAAGGTATTAAGCTCCCTCTGGATATGACCTTATTCCTGTTTGAGTCGATGGGAGATGCTTCACTGGTGTTCAGGGCAGAAACATGAGCTGTAAGTGACTCATCATTCTGGCTGAGATACTATCCTGCCTCCAGACCTGAAAGTGAATCCCAAACCATACATGACCTTTATTACCCAACCTGTTATTTACTTTCTGTTTTGATACAGCTTAAAAACTGTATTTTTCCAGTTTCAATTAGTAAGACTAATGTGACTGAAGTAGCTTGAACACTACACTCTCAAAGAATCGTTTATAAATGTATCTATGTCCAGGTTTCCTTGCTCTGACAGCCTTAATCCCTCTGGGTGGGACTTTATAGGTGAAACATGAGGAGTCTTCAGTCAACTAAGAACTTGTACAGTGAGTAACAAGAGCCAGATAACAATCATGATTATAAGCATACCAACAACAGAATGAAGAACCTCAGGGGTTTTTTTGGTGTATTTACAGACAAGCAATTCAAAGAACAACCCACAGGTCCATGGTAAATCTTAACTTCTGTTACGAAAAGTGAGTATTTTCAACAAGGTAAGTTTCACTTCATACAAAGACTTCAGACCCACTCTTTGTATGCAATGCTTTGAGCAGGTCCCACAGCACTTGCCCTGCACTTTTACAGAGATCCGAGCCTCACAACTGACCTCTTCTGGCTGTGCCATGTGTGAAGACCTCTTCTTTCTGCTGTCAGTCAGATTAGCTGTTTGCCTGCATTTCACACTGGTACGAATTCCCTCCTTCTGAAGAACCATCTACTCCCTTTACCTCTGCTTTGCTTACCTTTATATTTACCTTTATCTTCCTCCTTGATTCTCTCCAATTAATAATAGACTAGAAAATACAATAATTTAAAAAATCCCTAGAATTCTTTTGATCATAGCCGCCTTCATCCTAGCAATCCAGATTTCAGGGCTAGAGAGAGGTCATCACTCCATGTCCAACTGCTCCTCAGCTTGCTTGGAGGCTATCATGTCTGGTGGCTACCAAGAGCCAGTAAGATGATGCTCACTGTTCTCCTGCATGTGTTTGTATAAATTTCTCTGTGCGCTAAGAATTAAAAAGGGTTTGCAGTGCAGTCTCCTCCTCCACTAGACCGCAAGGACTGCCCACTCACAATGGCCAAAAGCTTGTTTCTATTTCAGTTAAGAATCAAGCTAAGTTTTATCAAAATAAATTGTCAGGTGGAGCATTCATCTTTTACAGACAAAAACCAAACTATCTGCACAGAGGGAGCAAATACATAACTTCTCCATCCCACATCACTACTGTCTCTCTTTACCACTCATCTTTAGAAACAAATATCTCTGCTCTGACACTTCAGATATACACAAGAAACCTCCTGAGGGAATTAAGCCTGAATGGAAAACCCCAGAAGAAAACAGAGACAACAGAAGAGCGAAGCCCGACCAGACTAAGTTTCATCAATGACAAACCTGAAGATGAGTCTTGTCAGAGGACTCAACCATATAGTCATTTTGTCAGCTTTTTCACTGACAAGGAGAAGGAAATCTTAGCATTAAGCTAAGTATATAGGCAGGACATACCGCAGTCTCTTCTTTCCATTTATCTATCTGCAGATAATTTGTTTCTTGAATTGTGCATTTGAGTACACAACTTACTTTGCTGTCCGCTAAGGGTTATCCAGTGTGAAGAGTTATTCCAGATCACTGGAAATTTCAAAAATCCTGTTCTCCAAGGAAAGAGACCCTGGACACCCTCTGAGAGTGCATAGACCACTAGAGAGGCAGGGAACCCAGAAAGTTGCAGCACGCTCCTCCTCTCCACTCCAAAACAAGGTTCCAAACTGATAAATTCAAGTGTTGGGAGGTATCTCCCTGAGCAGAAAGGACAGCAGTTAAAGGTGCTCAAGCTTTGGGGATTGCTCAAAATTGAAACATACATTTTACTGATCAAAAATCCCAGTGCAAACCTGTACTCTGAAATAGGAGGGAAATGGGAAGGTTTCAGTTTTTCTGCAATGCAACCTGGTTTTGATAATCCTTCAGAGCAACCAGATGCCTATAACAAAAGCAGGGCAAGTCGCTGAAATCTGGTTTCTCCACCAAGAGCTACACAGTTCTACTTCCACTCTATACCATGATGAGCAGTGTCCTAGGACGCAAACCTCTGACAGCATTTCTGACAGAGCACAGGGAGCATGCCATAAGGAAACCCATCCATTTCAATCAAGAATTGGGGCCTACAACTTCAATCCCCCAAAACCGTAATCTAATGCCTCCTTAAGCATTTCTTATGGAGCCTCCTAGCATGCCAATATAGTGAAATGCTAAGTGAGTCAGAATATTAGAAAGAACCTCAAATCCTTTCAAATAAATGCAGTGCTGCCCAGAAAGCAGAAAAAAAAGTCTCAAGTGTTGTCTTAGGAAAAATTGGGCCTAACGATCCCTGCTGTCCCTCTACGTGCACCTCTGCCCTTCCACTGCGGAGTCAAATCTCTCACCTGAGCTTAGGAAGGCTCCCTTGTCTCATTAACATCACTGTGCTCCCAAAGGCTTTGCTCTGCCCATTTTAAACATGGTTATCTAGCCAAAATCTGCAGAGCAATGAGGCTGTACGTACCTTGCAGTGCACAGCCTGCAGCAGGAGACAACCCAAGCCCTGTTTTCCTGCAGAAGCGATTGGCCCCCATGGCAAGCCACCCTGCAGTGCAGCAGGCAGCTGCTGGCCCTGGATGCAGACAACAGCCAAACACCTTCAAGTGTTCCCACCACAATGGGAACCAAAGGTCAGTGTTAATAGCTGTAACACCACTCCTTCCTTGGAAACTTGTTAAGCATGGAAGTTGATGAACAACCAGTATAAAGATATTAATTAATACTGGCCTCCAAACAGCATCTGCAGCTGCCAGTGCCTGGCTCAGTGGAAGGACAGGTGACTAAGCATGGATTTAGGAGGTTAAGATGAGGCACCCAGCCTCTACTAGAAGCTCTGACTCAGCCGTTCAGATGTACTTCTTGCAGCCAGTCTGCAGGGTATTTACAAGGAAACATCACATACCATTAAGCTATCATGGAGGAACTGTGGGAAGAAGGGCCCTGCATCAATTCCTGAGACAGCACCAGTCAGCAAATTAACATGGATTGCATCATAAAAGTATGACTACTTAAGCTATTAGTCATGGCTGGCAAACTAGGAGGCTTACAGCTATCAGCAGGTGACTGGTATAAAACTCAGCACAAAGAAATGGGGTAACGAGAACTCATTCCCTCAAGAGAAGGGGCAGCAACATACCCAGGTTTTCAGGTGGAGTTTCCACCCACACAAGCTGCCTGCATTGCAAGATGTCCCAGCAGCTTTGTCTGGCCTCTGTAGGTCTGGCTGAAGTGAAGTGGAGCACTAACTGAGTAAGGAATAGTTCAGGCTACAAACCAATAAGTCTGGCTTTAATATTGATGAAATGCAAGACCACTGGGTCAAGGTTATGAGTGGAACAAACTGGGTAAGGCAGTAGTAAATCCCTATAGTTAGTGATTTGAGTCAGCAAACAAATCAGAGATAGCCCTGAATAGTCTTTCAGAGGAGATACCACCAGCTGACTGGACAATAAAAGCTGAGGTACCAGATACACAAGCAAAACCCAGAAATACAGGTGCTACAGGTCCCTCTAACACCACGTTCTCCTCCACTTCCAGGTGCCAGAATGGTAATTTGCTGGGGCAAGCAATAAGAGGGCTGGGGAAGGCAGCACAGATTTGCAGAGCTCCAACACCATTTCTCACCTTGGCACAAGCACTGCCCAAGCAGGGCAATACTGTCTCTTGAGCTGAGTCAGCTCCAGGCATTGGCATGGCATTTACTTAGAGTTTGTAACTCCTGCCAAAGTTCAGCTAACCAGTTTGAGCCAGCTCAAGTATCTTAGTACCTACTGCACTTTTTACCCATAAAGTAAGTTTCTTGCTGTGCATTCAGTATGATGATGCTTTACCTGGAGCAGTGAAAGCCAGCTCACAGTTTGCAAGGGAACAGCCTGTGAAAGCTCAGAAGAGCACACTGGAAACAGAGTTAAACCTGTTGGTACCAGTGATGAATTTCATCTCTCCCAAAATGCCTATCTGCCATGCAAAACTGGCCAAGTGTAACACAATAAAAATACTAAATGTTTCTACTATCCTGTTTTCCTAAAGTAAACTTTTGATACAAGCATTAGGGCACTTGTTGTCTTGTATCCTGATTTTAAAATAGTTCCTGGCTAAAGCCAGGTGAGGCACTCAGCTCCAGGGCAACACAGAAACATTAACATTACTCTTGTGTCAAATAACTGGTGATATTTGTTATTATAGCATGACCGACCCTTTATTTAAAAGCAGAAAATATCTTCTCTAGCACTACCCTCTTTGGGAATAAGGGAAAGCAAACACGTTCTCTAAAAATAGAGTTAACTCAAAGCCAAGGACTATAACAGAGAAGACCACCAAGAAAAGTGAGGTAAAGGCAGGATTCTAAGTGGGGACAATTTTTTGAGAAGGAGATCTGTACATACTTTATGCAGCCACAAGGGAATGTTTTCCAAGTTGTTCTGGGATGGTTGCTTCTGCTGCACAGCTGCCCAGCAGTAAGAGTCCACGTAAGCAGCTTGTCGCCAGGTGAAGGAGCTGGGTGCAAAACAGCTTATCTGAGCACCTGGGAAAACAAAGCAAAAGTTATCATGTCCTCAGAAGATTAAAAAAAAAACTGAAACCAAGTTTAGGAAGAAAAACTCACACTTGGCATCCAAAGCTATTAGGTTAAGTGACCGAATGAAACACAGCAGCTCTGAAGGGAGGAGAGTCACAGAATTCCCACTGCACTCAGAGGGTTAAACTCCCACAGGGACTGGACTCTCTGATGACTTCTAAGGGTTGAGACAGTCTGTTAGAAGTAGCTGTCTTTTAGGCCTATTTTCTTAAGTTTTGGGGGGAACATGACCTCCAAGACCCTCTCTCTCACTTGCACTTGACTCAGGTTGGCCAAAGAGGAATCAGCAGATAAGGCTGGTTTCCCAAGAAAACTACTACCATCACATGCCCTCATGCCACTGTGTTTCCCAAATGCACAACCTACTGCTTACACATTTATTGAAACATGACCTCAGATAACATTCCCGTGGCTCATCAGTCCTTGCAGTGATGCAAGGGCAAGTCTGGCCCAGGGTGCTGCCACTTCTTCTGCCTCTGAGAGTTTTGAGGGGTTCAAGTTACACATGTGAGAACAAGGATTTCCTCATGCAACTTCTAGCAGAGCAATTGTGGCCCACAGACACCTCCAAAGGGTGCCAGACCCCTCCTCACCAGCACAGTGACATGCTGTGTCCAGGATCAGGTGTACCACTGTCATCGCCACTCACTTCCAGCACCTCTCCAGATGCTCAGGAGCTTCAAATTAAGACCAGGGCACTAATTAACAGCAAGAGCAGCTATTTAGCCAGCCTCAGCCTTAGGGTCAAATTCTACTCTGACCAGTTACAGGCAGCAGTTGAGTCTTACTACAGCATACCTCAACAAGGAAGAGTGGTTATTCGATGTGGAGTATCAGTGGCTCCTTAGATGAGAGAGGATGAGGGGTTTTGATTTTCTTTCTGAAATTTTGGTAGTGAAAGCAAAAAAAAGATGTGTTTTCAGCAGGCTTTCCTAAATGTTGAAATAGGATAGCTGTTTCACTGAACAATTACACAAAGCGGAGACGGCTTTTCCATGAGCAACCTCCAAGGCTTCCTCCAACACAACACCAATATCAAAAGTGCAAGGGGGAAATAGTGCTACTTTTTTTTCCTTAATAATCAAAATTAGTTCTAATGGCATCACTGTGTGCTTTATAGGGGAAAAGTATTTTGTGTAAGATTGTATCATTTGTGCCTTTTTTCTGGTTTAGCTTTTAGAGAATAAGAACTTCTTTTTTAACAGGAGCCAACCACGTTTCCCTTGGAACTTGTATAGCCTTTTTACAATGTAGCATAGTCAAGGAGCATTACAAATAAAAGCTCTTCCTTATGAGTCACTATTATAATTACTTCTAAGGCTGTAGTATCATAAGGACATGGTTTGATCTGTCACAAGCCTCCCTTATGGAAAACAAATAACTGTTTATCAAACCAGAGCTCATGTGATTTAGCAAAGTTGGCACCAGACAAGCACTTGCACTCTCCCAAAGCTTTGGGAGTTTCTGCTTTCCAGAGAATTTCCATTAGCTGTGGAAGCTCAAGAAATAATACACTGCAGGGAAAAAAAAAAAAAAAAAGGAAAAAAAAGAAAAGAGCAGGCAATCAGAATGTCTGTTCTTCACTGGATAGAGACCATTTATGCTCTGCTCTCATCACTTAACGAACATCCAGCTGCTGTCCGTGCCCTGTGTGAAGCAGCAAACAAGTGACCCTTTCAAGGGGCAAGCAATAGGGTTGTTCAGAAAGATGCTTCGTTCTATTCATATCTGTGTATCTGCAACAAGTAACACATTCCACGTGTTCATTCTCATTAATGGGTGGGAAACCACTGAAAGTGATGGGAGTGTTTAAATTGGTGAGAAAAAAAGGCAGCCAGCCTCCTTATCCAAAGAGTTGTGTGCACAACTTCATACCAGAATAGCTACAGCAATGCCAGTGGTGCAGCAGAGCAGTGAACCTCACTCTTCTATTCCCTGGGGTTTCAGCAGGGATGTTGGAAACCTTTGGTAACTTGACTTGGGAGCCAAGCAGATAGAGCTCGACATCAAGAAGCAGCTGGGGACACTCCAGTTATTGCACTGGTTTTTAATTAACTTATTGCAGTCTTGGTTGTAAACACTTGTTAGTGTAAATTACAACTTTGCATTAACCATGGAAATGTTAAGGCTTAAACAGAGAGGTTGTTTTTGTGCATAATCTACACAGAACACAGGTTATTAAATGCATCTAAAAATGGTCACAATTTTCCATCTTTTTTTCCTTTCTTCTCCCCTCCAAAGGAGTAATAGCAATAAATCTGTACAGATAATTTACTTTATGTTTGTTTATTCTGAAGGAAGAGAAAATCTGTAGTTTTTATTAGAGGAGAAATTAGGCAAAGGGCCAAGCGCCTTCCACAGACCCTCTGTGCACACATGCATGCACAGGGCTATTTTATGAAAGGCTAATAGTCCTCTGCTATAAAGGAACAGCCTCCTGGCTTGGTGACATGAAGCCGTTCCCTAGTAATAGAAATAGTCCCCAAGTAATAGAAAGGGAGAAAGAAAAGCAGCAGTCAAGCCCATAACAACAGGGAGATAAAATACACAGTGAGAAGGATGAGGAACAGTAAGTGACTGCATTCATTAAGCAGTTGTCACAACAGTCTTTGGCCAAGTTATCATTACACTTGGCAATGTGCTTTTTTTTTTAATCATTCCCTGGTATGAAATCAACTTTGGAGAGTGAGTGATGGGGATTTCACTTACACTTTTGCAAACAAATAAGGATAAAAAAATGCAACTTACTATGGTTGCCCTGAAGAAAGACCACCCAAAAGCACTGCATAAACTTAAGGCAGCAATAGCTGCGCAGCCACGTATGATAAACACTCACTTTTACAAGTGCACTAAGATTATCAGATGGAGTTGGTTGCTGATGGCAGGAATTACTTGCAGGCATGCAACTGATTGATTACTTGCAGGCATGCAACTGGGTGCAGAGTACAAGCCTGAGTCACTGCAGCCAGTGAGCTGCAAGGCTGAGCTGTCACCCCACCCAGCTGCAGCATGTCTTCGTGTGTGCTCTGCCAACATGCCCCAGCTATCTCCTCCATGTCTGTACAAGGAGAATCCTTTTCCTCTGCAACTGGTTCCTCTGCAGCTCCTATACAGCACTGTAAAAACTGGCTTGGGGACTGCCTACAGGTGGAGATCCTGTGCCCTGGTAACAGCTTTTCATCCACTTTACCTAAGTCTTGCAACCTCATTTGGGAAGGACCTGTTATTAGGTGTCTAAAAAAGATGCACCAGTCCTAGCTGGGACTTCTCCGAGTTGAGATGCAAGCAGTGGGCCTACTCCAGCTCCTTTTGCCCAAATGGAGGTGGAAATTTTGGTATTGATGCTAAATGAGCAGGATACAAGTCACTTCTCTGTTTCCCACCTTAATGCCCCTGTAGATGCTTTCCAAAAAAGAAACCTACCTACAAAAAAAACCTCCCAGAATCCCAAGGAAAAACTCAAATCTGAAGGACAGAGTCCCTGTTCAGCATTGAGCTGCTCTGCTGGGGTGCAAGGCAAGACGAGCAGAGGACTCAGCATCCTCTGGCTGCATCCTTTACTAGAGAGAGCATAAACCCAGTAAACTGCACTGGTTTTCTTCCCACTGGAGCAACACACCTCTCTGACTCAAACATCTAATTAAGAAACTATAACTAACAGAGAGTACTTCCAAGAATCAATGTTAATCATATGCTGAACTATTTTTCCTGAACCGGGATCAGGTGACAGTAGCTGACAGGATTAAACCTTCAGTATGTAATTATTTGGTTTCTAATGCACTGCAATCACTGGAAAAAGATTTGCATAAGCTTGGATGAAAACCTAGCCATTAATTACTATTATAATTTTCCACCAGGCAAAATGAACTAGCCATGACACCCAACCGTTTTATCAAGCAAGAATTATCCACATCAGCAGCCACTAAAGGAAAACCCACAAACAAGAAAATCAGGGCACACATAAACAATGCACAGACTGCCAGGCACCATGCAATGCACATCCTCCACCTCAACATTAAAAAATATCTTAAAACATGAAAAAAGATGTCCCAACACATGCTAAAGAAGCAGTAACTGTATGTATGGGTGTACACACATGCATCAAGAGTGGACCAGAAGGAATTATTTTATTAGATTTATAGATGCTTCTCCTGGACCAAAGTGGTAGGTTGGGTGAAACAGAATAAACACTATGTTTAAGAAGGAAGTATGGAGAGACACAAATGGGTGCACTGGAGAAAAGAACCTGTTCCCTGAGGTTTACTTTGGCAATGGCATAGTAGCAGAATGTAAAGCCCAGGTGATGCAATGTTTAAGTAGAGTGGGTCAGAGGAGACAGCAAGTATCTTTCCCTCTGCATGGGGCTGCCAGCCCCCAGGAAAGTCTCAAAATCGTGCAGTGGGAAAAGAGCTGGGTATTTATCAAGCATTGCCTTCAGAACGATAGTTTATTTGATTCATAGGAAAAAACTTGTGAATGATATTCCCACCAGTGAGATTTAAGGAAAACAAAAAAGTTTCCCTTCATCTGAAGGAGAAACATCTCAAAACAGTGGCAATGACCATCTGGCTCCACTGCCAACATTGGTGGTACCCCAAACCTCAGGCAACACCAGAGGACCATTATGCTTTTAAAATAAATTCTGGCACCAAATGCAGCTTACCACCATTTTGTAGAAAATGTTAACCTGGCTCTGTAGAAATTAAACAGAAAAAAAAAATCTCCTCACCAAGAGCTGAAGATGTTCACCCAAAGACAATTTAGACTTGATATTAAAGTAAATGTTTTCACAAGTTTGTCCTGGCTCCCCAGGCAGGCCTGTTCCTGATGCTGGTAACTTCTGCTCTTTACTGAGCCAAAGAGCAGCACAGCATACGCTGCTGTTTTCTGGGGTCTGCACCTCTAATGAAAGACACTTTGAAGTTCACAGTTTAGCTGCTCCAGACTGATGCTACTCAGACACTTGTTGACTCAGTCCTGTCATTAATGCCCTGGGTTTCAGAGCATCCTGCTGAACTAAATGCAAGGTATGCAAACATCAACTATTAGCATACAGCCTGCTTCAGCAACACTTAAGAGATGTTTTTCAAGCTCTCAGCCAGCAGCTGCCATAGTAATAGTCTTTGGTCTAGTTACACCCAACTTAACTTTAGCCCTCCAGCTCTTACGGAAGTCACAAGATAGGATTATTTCCTAAAAGCCTCCCCAGCAACTTGTGAATATGAAGGGAGAAGGGCATCAGCAGGGAGGGCCAGCAAGGGAGTAGCAGGAGGGGAAAAGAACATAATTCATGAATTAAGACTATTTTTTTTGTATATCTGTTGTGATTTAGTCTCACAATTTTTTTTTTCCTTTCTATACGTTTGATACTCATGACTGTTTGAGAAACATGATTAACCTGTATAGAGATACAAGCTCAGCTGAACATGAAATAAGGCATGCATTACTATTATGCATCCCGTAAAGGATGGGCACTGCTGTCCCCGAGGCAACCACAAAAATTGTTGGGATGTGGCACCCAGAGTTCCCCACTAACACCCTTCACCCTGTGTTTTCTGCTGGCCAAAACACCTCAAATCCCACAGGCAGCCAAGTGGGGGGATGGGAACTAAAATGAACAAATTGGGAAGAAAAACCTTCCCAGAAATTAGCTGGAAATTGAGCAGTGCAAGCAAGAATTGTCACCCCTGGGAAAGCCCAAAGTGGTCAATGGGGACATTAACCCCATGGTGTGTAGAGCATAGGGCAAGGCTCCACTTTCGCACCTTTGAGCACCCTCCAGCATCAGAAAGCATCAGAGGGAAATAAGACTTTTTTAGAACAGCAAATCTTCATTTTGTCAGGTTCATGCAGATGCTGTGGGTTGGTCCATGGCCAGGCACTTCCTAACCCAGAATCCTGCCACAACTGACAAGTCAGTAGTACTCCCCAGGCCTTCATGCTGATTATACTCAAGTTTCTTAGGTGTCTACTCAATACATGACAGTTTCTCTGTGCTGGAAAGGTTTCCAAGGTGTTTTCTTATATTATAAAACAAACAGAGCTGCTAAACCAAGAGGATTCATTCATACCAGCTATGTATGAGCCACGCACAGCCAACACCCAAACTGAACATGTAGTAAGGACTCCTGGTGGCCACCACGAGATTCCCTTCTCCCCTCTCCAGCTCTCTCCCTCCCTCCTCATCTCCCTTCCCAGCCATCACCCCCCACTTGAAGCCACGGCAAACACAGCCAGCACACACTGCCCGCTGCACAGAGGTGCCCAAAAGCTGCTGTATACAGAAGGTCAAACGACATCATTTGGTGACAAGCCACTGGGCTTAAACACGTATGAGCAATTCCCAATTCCCTTCCTATGGGAAAAGACGCAAATATTTGATGTCGAGTGGACAGCTCTCACGTCTGCTTTTCTTTCAGCTGCAACCCAAGCCAGCCATTGACAGCTTTCCCAGAACTAACTTGGAAACAAAGCCTCAACCAAAATTAAGCAGCTTTGTTTCGATTTCCTCTCTGCTCAGCTGACTGTACCCGTTTAGGGCTGAGGTATCCTGCTACAAGCAGTGCCTTGGTAATAAATATGTATGTTTTCAGCTAAATTGTTTCAGTAAGAAAGCATATCTCATCATATACACACGGTTTAAAAACTGGAATCTCAATCCTGGCTTAAAGCTATTCTTATCAAAAACACAGTCATAGAAAAATGACACAGATAAAATTCTATTAATTTGTGGATCATACATTGCTGAGGGTGCTCCTATCTTTTTTTTTTTTTTTCCTTTATAAGAGGGATGGGTGATTTAGCTATATTTCTATGGTTTCTGTCACCATACTACCTGATCACCTGTAGTATATTTACCCTAAGAACTGTCAAATAATATAAGGAAATAATATCAGGCCATAGTATAAGAAATATAAGCATACACAACACAATCCTCACAATCCTATTGTTATTTCCATTTTTGAGTTTCCAGTATAAAACTATATAAAATTACATAAAATTATATACAATTGTATAAAACAAAGTCTAGCTGTAAAGAGATAACCAGTGCAGGATTTCAAGCAGCAAATCTTCCTAGGGCTGGCAGAGAACAGCTCAATCACAGCTAAGCACTACCAGAACCAGCTTAAAATCATAACAAACCTGCAGCTGACCATGGGTTTCTAAAATATAACCAAGACTAAACTTAGATTAGTTCTCCTCCTGCCCTGAAGGACACCGAAATGTGGTGCAGTCACTAAACCCATGACATAAAAAGGCCTGAACCATAGGCCTCGAACCAGAGCTGACTTCTGAGTGAACCAAGGAATAGACTTCTGAGTGAACCTTGCTTATCCTTTCTTCTGCTTTAAAGTAAAATAAGCTTACCTTTTTAACTTCGTGTTTGTGTCCTTTCTGTTGACTCCGTCAAGGGGCAAAACACCCCAGGAGTTTCGGCAGTGCTCACTGGCTGAGCATGGCTGCTGGGTTTTCTGTGCCTCTGGCAGAGAAATCCTCTGTGATACCCAACTGGAACCTGATTTATTTCCTGAAACTTCTATCAAAACTAAAAGTTACTTGGTGGGTTCAGAAAACCTTTGCAGCCTTTGTAAACATTTTAATGATTTTGCACAATTAACTGCAACTGCATGTAGGAGGAAAATTACATTTATCTGACACCACACTGCAACGAAACAGGAAAGCAGAGCAGGAAGGGAAGGTGGCAGCTCAAGGTGCCAAGAGAATCTTAGATGGGAAGAATGTAATTATCCCAACAGAAATAGGAGCTGAGAATTCATTTTTGGAAAGGGTGTTCAATTTTTGTACCCAGAATCAGAGATATTTCCATGCTGTGACTCACATACCGCTTTCACAACCGTTTCTGATTCTGACTTGCTCTTCTTCAGACCTAAAATGAACCCTAACATTTTCCCTTGGTTTAGCACTCCTGAGCTTTTTCAAAGCACAGTTACACCAGGAAGTGTTTGAAACCAATCCTTGCTTTCTATTTTATCGCTGGCTGAACACTAGTGCTCACAGAACCGGGCATATTCAGCCCCCAAGGCTCTCTCTGCCCCCTAAAAAGCCTTAATGGAAACAGCTTAGGCATCTCCAGTAAGCAGCCAGCCTGCTAAGCCACAAGGACCATGAAGGAAACCGGCAACAGCTGTAATAGCAGCATGGCTATACAGTATCACTTTCTGTATGAAAACCACGTGGTGTAGTTTCACTCATGCCAGAGGCCTGGCATATTTCTCATATTTATTTTCATATTTATTTTTCAAATAGAAGAGCTCAGTTTTAAACCCCATGTTTTCTTCTAACAGGTTCTCAGGATTATAAGCAAAATAAAGCACATGCAAGATGTAGCATGCACTTCAATTCTTGCTTTATGAATCTACTGCAGTCACAGATTCAATTTGAATTAGTTTAATACTGAAATATGTTATACATAGCATGCACTGAGGCCCAAATGTTTGATTAGAGAAGATGAGGACTCAACTAATCCAAAAGAAAGGCACACTTTACCAAACTCTGCAATTCAACTGCATGTTGGAGCTATTTACATAAGGAGGGAAAATGAAATAAATACTGCTGTAGAGCTCATAAAAGAGACCTTGATACACAGGCATTGTTTCAAACTGGATCCAGCGCTTTTACAGAAGCAGAAGGAAGAAGAACTAAGGGGCCCAAATACGAGCTAGTATATAGGAATGCAAGCCCTCTTTTTCGTTGCTTTAAGAGGAAGAAATGTGCATGTCACTAGCAGATCTAAAACTAAAAGCAGCCGGTTAGATTACGGAAACACTGCTGTATCCATCCAGTCTCTGATTGACCAGAGCTGCCACAGGGCTTGCATATGGTCTTGGCATTCCCAGCCTGGTTGTCCTTGACTTCTGTGCACAGTTATTGTAGGCCAGGGTGCTTTGGGTCAAACCACACCTGTGGCAATAGGTGTGTAGCTAGATGTAAATACAGCAGTCTGGGGCATCTTATCTCTTAAGCAATCTGGTATCTGATTAATGCTATTCATGATGGTTTTGCACAGATTCACCACTAATTCGCAGTCCCATTCCAGCTTCCACTCTCTTGACATTCACTTGACTCAAATCTATAGATGATGTATCTCAGGTACACAACACTGAATGCCAATAAACAGGTACATGCAGTAAATCAAACCATTTCTGAAAGGGTGGAAGTCCTATGATTCATCCCTGTCTCATAATGGACAGTAATGTTTATTCACCTTTGAAATCTTCATTCATATAGTGCTATTTAAATGCAGAGAAATTCTTATAAGCAAATAGATTTTGTAAGTGATCTCCCAAGTTACAAGTCCTTGTCATTTGGATTTAAAAGTCTCCTCACCATTTCAGACTCTTAAAAGGGCTGGCTACTAGGCTGCTGCACAAGCACTTCTGTAATTTGGGGATGGGAAAAACAAAAGATAGCATAACTAGGAAAATTGGCCCTTTTGTAAAGCATAGCTTTATCTACCGAGTCACACCAGAAATTCAACTGGAACACTTGCAGAAGTGCAGCAGAGCAGGGGAAAGCTTTGGAGAGCACTTCCACTGCCCATCCTGCCTCACCTCCGAGGAGCAGGTGACCGGCTTCAACATCCAACTGAGCCACCCGCAGTCCAAACGCAGGGCTTCAAGACCCCCCTCCCTTGGCACCTATCCCTGACAGCTGCTGAACGACAGCAAGATCTCCCTGCAAGATACTCCAAGGACCAGGAACCGCGGCACACGGGCGGTTTTCAGAATCACAGAATCATCTAGGTTGGAAAGGACCTTGAAGATCATCCAGTCCAACCATTAACCTGACACTGACAGTTCCCAACTACACTATATCCCTCAGCGCTATGTCAACCTGACTCTTAAACACCACCAGGGATGGGGACTCCATCACCTCCCTGGGCAGCCCATTCCAACGCCCAACAACCCCTTCTGGAAAGAAATGCTTCCTAATATCTAGTCTAAACCTTCCCTGGCACAAGTTGAGGCCATTACCTCTTGTCCTATCGCTTATTACTTGGTTAAAGAGACTCATCCCCAGCTCTCTGCAACCTCCTCTTCTCCAGACTAAACAACCCCAGTTCCCTCAGCCGCTCCTCATACGACATGTGCTCCAGACCCTGCACCAGCTTCATTGCCCTTTTCTGGACACGCTCGAGTAATTCAATGTCCTTTTTGTAGTGAGGGGCCCAAAACTGAACACAGTAATCGAGGTGCGGCCTCACCAGTGCTGAGTACAGGGGTAAAGTGAACAGTCTACAGTTTTGAAGGCACAGCTCGGCCGGTGGCTCACGCTCAAGGCTGAGCAGCGTTGGGAAACAAAGAGCAGCCTGGCACCACCGCTCTCCTTAAATCACACCCACAGGAGGAGATGCAGCAGCTGAGCTGACAGGGCTCTGGCTCAGGAGCTGTTAGACCGTGACAGCGGTTAGGGAATGCCCCAAGGAGGAGGAGGGCACGGGGAAGGGCGGGAAAGGCCAGCCGGGCTGCCCGGCATTCCTGGACAAGGTTGCGCGGCGGCACCGCCCGCTGCTAGGGATGCTCTCCAGGAAAGCCGCGCTCCCTCCTGCGCGCTCCCCACAGCCCAATGGCGCCTTTTGCCCTACCCCCAAGTGGAAACCCCTCCGGCAGCTGGCAGCTGAGCCCCACGGAGCGCGTCCCCCCCGCCCCCCCCCGTCCCGGAGCTCCGCACCGCTCCGCCGTCCCCCGCCCCGCCGAGCCCTTTGTCCGCCGCGGGAGGCGCCACGGGCCGTGGGGGGGCCGGTCGGGGAGGCCGGTTACCGATGGAGACCTCCTGGGCAAAGGCGAGGGAGATGAGGAGCAGCGGCAGCCCCACGGCGATGCAGGTGACGATCTTGTCCAGCGCCAGCTCCAGCCGCAGCCCCTTGTAGCGCGTCTCCGGCGGCTCCTTCAGCAAGAAGTCGGAGAAGACGTACTCGGTGGCGATGTGCGCGATGGCCATGGCGGGCTCGGCACGGCTCGGCCCGGCCTGACCCGGCCATGCACGGCCCGGCGCGCCCCGGCTGGGCTCGGCTCGGCTCCGCCTGGCGCGGCTCGGCCCCGCCCCCGCCGCCCGGCCCCGCCCCGCCCGGGATGGGGGGGTGCGGGGGGGTGGGGGGTGCCCGGGAGCGGGCTGGGCCTCGCCGCCTCCGGGGCGGGGAGGGGGGGGGGCGGCAGGAGGCGGGGTCGTGCAGCCCCCCCTGCTCGGAGCAGGCGGCTCTGGGCCGTGCCGGGCGCCGTGGGGTGTCCCCGAGAACGGAGACTTCTTGTGGGGCGGTTGGCGCCACCGCCTGCGGTCCTCTCGCTGGGCACCGCTGGAAGCGCCCGGCTCCCTCCGCTCGGCACTCCCGTCCGTTGTTTGCATGGGGTGTTGAGATCCCCCTGAGCCACCCCTTCTCCTGGCTGAGCAGTCCCAGCCCTCAGCACACACCTCCCCACCCCCGTCCAAGCCCTCCAAGCCCTTAATCTACCCGGAACCATGTGCTGTGGCATTTTCCCCACCCAAAGTGTCTGGTCACCACCACCGCATCTCAAGTTGCTTCTTGTGGGAGTCAGTGGGGTTAATTCATTTACCCCCTTAATTCACGTTTCATTCATTTCCCCCATTATATTTTTCCAGTTGCTTTCTGAACCTCTGTAAGCTCGGGGCATCCTCAGCCGCTCAGACCAGGAGTTACAGAGGTGGCTGTCCCCCCCATAAAGAGCCACCTCCTCTGCTGTGCTTGGCATGTAGCGCTCCCCTAGCTCATACTACTTCTGCCAAAAAGACAAATCGTTCCCTTCTTCACTCAACTCTCCCTTTATAAAACCACTACCCTATCTGCTTTCAATTGTCCTTTCTATTTTTCCAAGCCATAATCCAAGGAAATCATTCCTCATATGGAAACTGTTCCACAACACTGATTCCCTTTCTTGTTTTTTCTGTGCTGTTCTTGTGCTGCTGCTGTGTCTTGTCCTGGATGGGGCCGGGGGATGTGACTCATGCTGCATTCAAGATACAGGTGCCCCAAACATTTATGCAATGGTCCTAAGTTATTTTCTGGTTTGCTCTGTTTTTCATTCCTACTGATTCCTGATATTCAGTTGCCTTTCTGCCCACTGAAGAGCACTGGAGCTAATGTTGTCATTAAACTATTACAAATAAGATCCCATTTCTGATGCACATAGGGCTAGGATTGGTTTTTTCCACAAGTACTACTGTAAATGAATCACTACTAAATTTTATCTTTTTATCACTCATTTTCATGCTACACATACTTATGACTGTCACTCAACTTGGTCACCCTTCTTTACACCACTTACAGAAGATAGTGAAGAGCAAGGGTCCTTGAAGCATCCCATGAGTGACTTTCAACATGAAATCTGGCCACTTTTTCCTGTCTTTAACCAGTTACTTAACCTCCATGGACCCTTCCTCTCATCCCATGGTGATTTCATTTCCTTAAGAAGCTTTAACTAAGAACCTTCTCAGATGTCTTACGGAAATGTAAGCAGGCTATATTCATCCAGGTCTCTCATCTATATATTGAGTCCATTAGAAACCTCTCTGAAGCACAATTTTTTTTAAGGAAAAAAAAAAATCTATTCTTCCATGATATTTTGCTCCTTTGGCCATTTTTCCGGGTTGTTTTAGAACAGTTTCAGACAACTTGCTTTGTGTGGGCATTGGAGCTGCTTATTCCTCTGGAAAGTTTTTAAAGGTTGATCTTGCATTTGTCACCTTTCAAGCTTTTGGTGCTAGGACAGTTTCCAACTCCTACCCAAGTTCATAATCCAGATTTTTCATACTTCAGGGCCTGTGGTACTCTGTGGAGAACCCACCTGCCCTGGTTACTTGTTCATTTTGTTCTTTTGTTCATTTTGTTGCTTTATGCTGTTCCTGCCAGTGCTTCAGCCCAGCACCTTGCTGTCCTTCAACACAGGTATTGGGGCATGGCTGGCCACGGGGCTGGCTGCGCCAGGCAGGCAGTGGTAAACTCAATGCTTTATGCTTTCTGTGATGCTTCACGCTCTCTGTGGCAGGCTGTGTTGCCTGGGCAAGCAGCGGTGATGTCCCAAGGCCCTGAAGACCTTTGGAGGCTTTGTTCTTGTTTCACAGCTGTCATCCAGCTGAGAAGTGTGCCAGATGAAATGAACTGTGCCAGAAGGTTCATACCTGGATTTTTATTATCATTGTAATCACTTTGGCTACATTCCATCATCAAAAGGTATTTATGATTCTGTTTCTAAAAGTCAAATGCATTAGCTACTCTAAAAGGAAAGTACCAAATAATTTCCTTTATTAAGTGTATGTTTAATTGAAAGGCTTTAATTTTGTAGGTATAGAGAGAGCAAATGTTCTTCACAGACAGTGTTTTTGCACAGAACAGGAGACCTCAATTTTAACATTTCCAAAACAAAAAGATGAAAGGCTTAGAGTATCTGTTTTTGTCAGCTCAAAGGGAAGATTTAGAGAAGGAGTCTGGAAGTGTTTATTGCTATGGTGTAACTCCTATTTGGGCTCAGACCTGCAGTTCTACCTCATGTGTGTGCTCCTAAAATGACTGGGGAAAACAAAGAATCAAGAAATAACAGAAACATCCAAGAAACTTCAACATATTGGTTAACTAGACATCAATCCAGGACACCATCAAGCTACAAACAAGAGTGATGGGCAGCAAAGTTTCCTACATTTGAACATACTTCAAAATACAGAAGTGGAAAAAAAACCCAACAAAAAACCCTCCAGAAACTTGAATTTACATTCAAAATCAAATTTCGATAAGCAGTTTCACAGACGTGTTTATTCTGGAGTTCCTCTGCAAGAGCTGTAGCTGATGTGAGCAGGCAAGAATGAGCACTATCTAATTAAAAATTAGTTATAAACATTCAAGTATCACTAAACATGGCCTGATTCTGCCTGTCTTCCTCGCAGAGCACAAAGATCAGCCTCCTGATGGCTTCATTACAGGTAGGCAGTGAGGGGCTACTCAGTGCAAGGAAGAGGTACAGAATCAGGACCACAGTGAGCAGCAATTACGAAGTCAACTAACTTTCTTGGAGGATGCTCAGGGCTAGATTTTTAAAGGGATTAACAAAAGCTGTTAGACACTAACAGCAGGAGCACTGCTGAACTCCATCAGGTGCTAAAATATATTGGTAGGTCCCTATATGCCTTTAAAAATCTGTCCCCAGTGCACAGTTTCCTCATTTAATAGGGAAAAAAAGGGGAGAATCACTTAAATGTCAGTGAATTCATTGAGCCAGACTTTGGGAAACTGCAGGGACTTCCAGATTAACACCTGCTCCTTCAGAAGCCAACATGCTTAAAACAGTCCCTGGTGATATTTATTCCCTAGTGTGAACCCCGTGTTTGTGCACAGAGCACGTGGATGCCATGCTGCCTGCTCCTTACTCCCGTGGAAATCCTGTGCAGCCGGTGTGGATGCCAGGAGGTGTGCTGCTCTGCTAGGCTGCCAAATTTGATCTTGAGCAAAGCTCAGCTGAACTCCAGAGAAATGGTGATGGGTGGTACGTGGCTCTTGGAGCCGAATCCTTCAGCTCGTGTTCACTCTTGTGAGCACTGGCTATGGGGTAGGACTATCAGCGTATATCTTGTTCCAGCTTTTTTAGCAGCATGTCATGAAATCCAGTGCGGCTCTGTGAATTATGCTAAAAGTGGGGATTTACAGGGAATCTGTTAGAAGTGCACTTTTGTCATGCAGAGCCATGTAATGGATCCTGTTTCCTTGGTGGATGACAAGGCAGAAGATCATTAATACTGTGGACAACAGAACAAGTCCAGTGAAAAAAAAGGCTCCGAGTATCAGGCTGGCTTCTCCAGGACTCAAAGTTTTGCCAAAAAAATTGCCCCCTTTGCTGTCATAATCTGTTAAAAGAGAAGCAGTTCATGAGAAATCTATGCATGAATCTGAAGAGTTTTAAACGACATTTTAAAAAATCCTTACCCTTTGCCGTGGTTCTATTTTTTGCAGTAGTTGTGTCATATGCTCCAGTGGTGAGTCCTCCTTCTGAAGGAGCTTCCCACTCTGCACAGAAAGAGAAAAAACAAAGTTAAGTTGAAAACCTTAACCTCTTTTCTCTTCTGCAAAAGCAGTCCTGATTTTATTTAAGTATTTCTACCTTGTTGATCTGAAGAAAAATCATTATTAGATCAGCACAGCTATTACTCTAGGCACGTCTGTGGGCAACATCCCCCTTCTCTATCGGCATCTCTGTTTACTTCACTATTTACTGTACTGATAGGATGAGGGGTGACAGTTTTAAACCAACAGAGGATAGATTTAGATTGGACATAAGGAAGAAATTCTTTATGATGAGGGTGGTGAGACACTGGCACAGGTTGCCCAGAGAATTTGTGGCTGCCCCCTCCCTGAAGTGTTCAAGGCCAGGTTGGACGGGGCTTTGGGCAACCTGGTCTAGTGGAAGGTGTCCCTGCCCATGGCAGGGGAGTTGGAACTGAATGATCTTTAAAGGTCCCTTCCAACCCAAACCATTCTATGATTCAGTTCTGCATTTTCTTGTTCACTTGAAGTTTCACAGCCTGCATGAATATGTGATATAAAATAAATTTACCTTATCCACAGAAGGAGTATTTTGGCTACATCTGGCATTACATTTGTCATCCTGCTGCTACAGGGTTACAGGTACAAGGTGTGCCTGCTGGCACTGTTGCAAACCCTCTGGAGGAGTATAGCAAGCACAGAGGTGACCCAGGCAGGACATGCTGGATCCAGATGTTTAGCCAAATTACATGATGTGGAGAGGATCACAAAGCACTTTTGGCGTCAGTGACAAGTGGTGGAAGGGACCAGCACCACTCAAAAAGTTTGCCAACTTTTCTTAGTCAAAGGATTGCCCATTTCTTGGGCAGGATGAACAATCATTTTCTGGAGCACCTTGTATCTCAGCTGTTCTCAGGAGCTCAAATAGCTCTGGGAGCCAGGAGTGATTGCAGGGAGGAACCAGCATCATGCCAGTCTGCAGGCCCTCCCACACATCACATGGCACCGAGGCTGAAAAATAGCTTTGCAGTTGTTTTCTGCACCACCTGTGGATGACTAATGGTCTGCAGGCTGCCACTGTCTTAGAAGGGCTTTTGTATAGCACCAGCTGTTTTTAAGCTGCAGAGCGTAGCAAAGATTACTGTCCTTGCCATGTCATTAGGGGTGTTTGTCCTGTCCCTGGATGATCCTAACTGGCCATGGCAGCAATGTACAGGTGCTTCCAACCCGTGTGCAGGGAGCAGTGGTGACATTAGCTATACTCCTTTTCTCCCTGCTTTCTGTCCGATCTGCTGCGATACCACCTCCAAGTCCTAGGACACGTTTCTGATACTGCACCGGATTTATTGATGGTGTAGGTCGTCTCCATGCCCGCGTGGATGTGATCAGCTACATGGCAGTGCAGAAGCCATGTTCCAGGGTTTTCTGCTACGAGTTCAACTGTCTGGAAAGTCCCAGGAAAAAGGTCATATACGTCTCCTCTGTGGTCCTTATCTGTCTGTGGCAAGGCAAAACCAGCATTGTGAGAGTTGTGTCTCAAATACCTGCCACGGGCACTGAAATATTCCAGTTAGACTTTCAGCTCCTCAAGAAAGATCCAGCGCTTCTTGTTATACATTTCTAGTGAGACTCATGCAGGGAAACTGAGGTCTGTGGACACCTCTCATCAATTAATTAATTAACAACAGGAGACCCCTCCTGAGGACTTCAAGTGCTGGTTGAGCACAGGTGTTTCCTTGAAAGACAGATTTTTTAGATAGTCCTGCCAGTGGCAAGCTGTCACAATGTAAAACCATACTCTAAGCTGGCATAACTCTCTCTGATTTCCTCCCTTTTTCTTCCCTTTTACCCATGGGTAAACATGTATTTTAATCCACTTAACCATGTCCTCTAATAGTGGCATTTATTCATGATCCATAACAATTACAGAGTAAGAGAAGCTTTACAAGGATCTCATTCATCTTGTATATCCTTCACATGCAAAACTCCCACCAACATCAGCACCAGGGCTCCATGCCCAAGCTGAAAAACCTGGACTTTTTTGCAGAAATTTCCCATCGCACTATAAAGGTTTTACTTTGATTAATTTTACCAACCTTGAAGATGAAGGTCTGTGCATGGAAGTGAACTGTATGTATATCCACTTCATTGCCCATTCCTATCAAATACCAGTTTGTCCTATCACCTTCATTCATCGTTAGACCCAGGAGACTGTTATAAACCTTCCCATTGATTGCTGGAAGAATGACAAAGACGGACTGATTAATAACTGGCCATGATACAGGTGATGTTAACCTCCACTTCAGGTACCCTTTGCACTTTCTCCCCGGGAAGACTGAATGCTGAGGCAGAGAGGGGACAGGCATGTGGGGCCAGGGTAAGGACTCTCCATAGTGACCACTGCCATTGCAAGGAGACAGTCACATTTTTGTTTCACTTTCCAAGTCACCTAAGTGCCCAGCAGCAACCGTTTTTCTGTCTTGGAAAGCATCGCAAAGGTTTTTTACTGGTTGAGATTGGACTCGTGAACAAACAAGATTTATGCTGAGAAGCTACATGGAAAAAGAGTTGTTGCCTAAAATGGGTACCATCTGTAGAAAGAGAAATTTGCTTTGTCAGGGCTGTTCCTGCCCCCATTGAGTCTGTTCTGCCTGGCTCCTCAGCTGGTTGCTACTACAGCCACAGTTTTAAAATGTCATCCTTACATTCCTACAGAACAAGCCTGCAAGGGACGCAGCTCCCAGATGACAAGGGAAGTCTGGCAGGGCAGCCAGAGTATAAAATTAAACTATCTTGTTAGAAAAATATCTTGGCTGGGTTTCATGAAAACTTTTTGTTTCCACAGTTACAGTTTATGAAGTTGTCACATGGTTGGGTAATTGCAGGCTAAGTCCAATGTCTTCCTAAAAGGGCTGTGAAAAATAAAACTCTGTCCTCTTGGCTGCTGCCACTGAGTTCTACATACCATGCATGCTGTTGCCTTCTACAAAGTTCTTAGTGGAATTAAAATCATCAGGATTCTTATGAAGGTATGTTTCAATATTTTCTTTCAAATACCAGGATTCATTTTCATCAAACACCATAAACAGAAGAGTAAATTCACGATCAATGTCTTTCCTTAGACCTCTTTCATCTAGAGTTCCTTTTCTGCAAACTACAAGAGGCCCAATCAGACCACTGTATGTGTCCTGAAATAAAATAAATATATGCATTACAGGTTTCAGTTCATTCAGTTATGAAATAAATACAGTTTAACTACAGATTAAATATAGATGAAATTCCATTTTCCTATCAGATGAGAAAAAAATCATTACTCTGATCAGGGATATCTTTCTCTTACATGTCCCTATGTTAATATACCAAAGCAATGTTTTGCCTTCAACCAAATTCCCTTCAACTGGTCTTTAAGGAGGGAATCACATTACCATAGTGTATCCCCAGGGATTTCAGTAGATTAAATTACCAGGCATGTGCAACTGTTATCAAAGAGGACAAAACATCTAGTTCTGTAAATTTTTCCTCTAGCCTGTGGTCCTTGCATAAATACGAAGCAAGATCCTTTCAGAAAATTTATGCAAGCAGGATGCTTTAGGCAAATCAGTGTAATCTTTAACGACCATTTCTTGGTTACCTTTACAAAATTCACTGTTGAATAATAAACCCAAGTGATACAGTTTGGATCTGTTTTACCAGGGCCAGATCGTTCTGGGACGTTCCACCTGTAGGTGTTTATTTCCCCTGAAACAGAGAGAACAATTTTACCAAGAGCAGCTGGGTATTAAGAGACTTTGAATAGTATGTAACTGAGATCTGCTACCCTCCTCATCAAAAAAATGATCTACATCAAAACTATCTGTGGAAGCATGCAGCAACGGGATGTGGATGTGATTCTGCCTTCCAGGAGGTCAATGAGGTTCCGGTGGTGTAAATGAAGGCAGTTAGCCCCCAGAAAGGGAGATCTGCAAATGATGCTGGCAACAGCGGCATCCCACAGAGGGAAGTTTATAGGACTCTTCATCTTTCTCCTTGGGCAAAACTTGTAGCAGATCAATGATCTTGGATGCTGACGCTTAAGGTTAGTTGAAGATGTTGGGAGCCAAGCTCCAGAAAACATTTCTTGGACTTTCTCAGTTGAAAAGGGCACAAAGATGTGGCAGTTGCCACTGGGATTTTGCAGATGGTGCTGCAGCAATGTATCAGCTCTGGGCCGGAAGAGGAGAGCTGAATACGTACCAACCGCCTGACTGGGAGCAACAGGGAGGTCCTTTCCTCTTCCAGCTAAGTCCCTGCTCCCCAGCAATTGCTGGAGAACCCCTGTCCCTTCATAAAAGCCACCACCTCTGCCATGTCCTCCCTGAGCAGAGATTCCCTGATGTCTGATTTAAAAAACCAGAACAATCTGATGGGAAAATTATCTATTCGGGTGAGGATCCGTTCTCTACACCGAACACCAACACATCTGTGCTCAGATGATCTGCCTGTGCTGTGTTTCACTGCTTTTTTTTTTTGCTGGTACTGAAGGGAAGGGTAGGAGAAGAAGATGTGGTCAGCACCTTGCCCTTTTAACTGGTGGAGAAATGTTGAACCAGACAGTCTCTGGCCCGAAAGTCTTCCAGGGTGACAAAAGCCAAGAACAGCTGGGGACATGTTACAAGTCAGGGGAAAACAAGGAAATCACAGAACTCTTGGCCATGGTCTTAGTACAGCCACAACCCAACAACTGCCACCAGCTGTGGGCATCAGGGCAAAGGAGAGTTTTCAAGTTTAAATGGTTGCGAAGTGACTGAGCCTAGTTTTGTGTCACTGAGGCACTACACCGTTTGATAGATCATGCAATAGTGGGTTTTATTGTACAGCAATAACTACAAAAAAATAAATGGTGACTCTCAAATGTTGTACTATATGAGATGACTCTAACATAAATGTTGCAATACCATTTAATCTTACAGGACGAGCACTTTCTGTTCATTACAGCATGGGTCTATGTACTTCAGCAGAGATCCGAAAGGCTTTCAAGACACACTACACTAATAGGCCAGAAAACAGTAACAAGAAACCCCTCAGTCTCAGAGACATTCATGCCGTGGAGACATACACCAGAGAAGAGTTTGTCATCCACCTGTATCTAACCTACGTGTCACCACCCCTTTTTAGAGGACGTGATGTGAGAAGAGAGTCTGGCCATGCTCCTTTACCACTTCCTTGCTTTTTACTCCTCACTTTGGGACATTTGGAGTCTGTAGATGGGAAAATCTCCACTCTGCCTAATACCTGAGACACTTCAGATGCCATCAAAGACCTATCTTTGAAGTGCAAATGAAACATAACCCCTGAAAGGACTGATAAACAAGAGGAAAATAGATGCTTTCTCCCTTGTTGCTGCTGGGTAAATGGAGGAATGGACAGGGAGGGGACAAAGCTGTGGCAGCTGAGAGCTGATTTGGCTTAGGCTGCTATGGATCTGCTCTCTGCATCTCTTTACCATGCCACCCACAGTCTCCTTTGGAGCTGGCATCGCTCTTGGGAGCAGGACACAATTTAGCAGGACACAAATCTAACTAATGACTGGTTCAGGATTTAGTAAAACTAGATGGGCTCTGGGAAGCTTGGGGTGAGCAGTCCAGTCTGGCCTGGGAAGACAGCGAGGATTTCTAGGTGGTGGTGGTGGGGACTGAAGTGCCCAGGAATTGTTCTTGTTTTGAGGGACTTGTTTTTCGTATTAACAGCTGTTTTCAAACTCCTAAGGAAAAGTCTGTCCTTAGATCTTGCTGCAGAGTCCTTTCCTTCGGTTTACTGTCAAAAGCATACCTCCCTTGGTCTAACTCGTCCCAAGCCTGCTCCCATGTGGCCACGGGACACATGACAGTAGTGTTCCCAGTGTTACACCTCAACTGTCAACAGCATCACCAACATCACGGAGCAAATAACAAAGCAAGAGAATCGTATAAATCGGCTCCTTTTCCCCTCATATATTAACTAAAGGTATTCTTTTGTCAAACTCCAGCAAGGCACATTTGGCCATGAATTTCCGTGTGATTGTACTGTATTAATACAGCTGTTTACAGGAAAGAAATTTCAACTTGCAGAGGTTTAGTACATCAGAATTTCTTTTCATTTAGTTTCATACTGAAGCTGACAAATACTGTGAAAAAAAATTGCATGAGCGATGGAAAGCAAAGGTATGTACATTTTGGATTGACAATAATGCCTGGGTTCGAGTCTGACTTCCTATTAGAATATAAAACCCAACATAAATTAGAAGTCCAAAAATTTTAACAGGTATTTTTCTGTATGAAAAATTTCAGTGCTGTGAGAACTATTTTCCACTATTTTTCTCACTAGAAACTAAGGTGTATTTGATACGCTTTTTCAAAGACTTTTAATTCACATGACAGCTACATCTTGCATTTTATGCATCAGCTCTGAATGCAAATGCCAATTCTGCGTAGATTAAGAGAGAGGCAGAGTTAACATTGCCAACTGCAACTCTACCACTGAGTTTCTCGGGTTTTAAAACATTGTTAAGAGTGTCAGTCTGGAGCCAAATGCAGTCCTGTCTTATACTTCTCTTGCCATGATTATGTGCCTGCTCTTGCCTTTTTTGGAGGTTTTTCAGTGATACTACATTCCAGTTTCTACCCTTGATAGGAACAAAGGTTTGTTCTCTGCCCAAACATGCTCACTTGATCAAGAACCTACATGTATAACATCACAGAATCATATCTGAATAAACGTTGAGCATAGTATGCCTGGAAGAACACATGGGGATGTGTAAGCTTGAAAGAGGGATTATCATTCATGTGTTAAAATACTTTTATATACAGCCTTTGTAGCTTAAAGAAAAAAAAAAAAAACATAAAAAAACCCAGAAAAGCCTTACCAGGGAGGGTAATTGGTGTCTCAGGTTGTTCTTCACAACCTACTTCTTCTATACCATGTGCGCTTATCGAATAAGGCCTACTGGCTTTGTTCTTAAATACAATCAGTACAGAGTCACCAGCTTCAGCATGGAGTAATGGCCCTAAATTAAAACAGAAGATGCCAGTGATTAATGCCGCTTTTCTGAATTTAACAAATGTTCAATATCTTGGCTTAGGAGAGGAGCCAAGGTCTTTCTCAAAAACTTTGGGCTTTTCTATGCTTTCAGCAAAGCCATCAAAATTGGTTTGTTATCTCAGTTCATGAAAAAAAATTCTTTTTTCTTTTGGTCAATGAGAAGAATTATTCACTCTGGAGACAGGTCTTCGGACAGCTTGTTTTTAAGGAAAGCTCCTGTAGATGGTTTTTGTATCTTCCAAAATTTTATTTCTTAAATTGGTAATAGATTTTTAAACTATTTTTTACTTTTGTACTGCAAAAAAGGAAACGTCAAATATATTTCTAGAGTGTGTTGAATACTTTGTGACCAATTGTTGCCCACTGCTCACCCCATAAAAAACATGAGCTGATGGTTATTTTATGACATGTGTAAAATTTTATCTTGCCCAATTTCCAACACAAATCCAGCCCCTTAATATTGATTTAATCTGCCTACAAGAGTCTCCCACAAGTTACATGCTCTGAAGTTAAGGTGAATCCTGGAATTGCCATTTTGGCATCTTCTTAGTACTCCTCAGGAAACTCCTTATTCGTGTTTGAGAATTAATTCCCTAAATTGGAAAGCATCTTTACACTCAGCAATTATACAAATTGGGTATATCACTGATAAGCTGAAATAGGCATCAGTGTTCCCTGTTTTCCATGTTAACAAAGCTGGAAAAACTCTTAGTTTTTGGAAAAAATCCTCTCACTTATCAGGTTCAGTCTGTGAGCCATGGGAGCTACTTGCCCAGGATTTCCAAGTGTTCTTCCTCCTCTGTCCTCACTTTGCGCTGCGTGAAGTTGCTGTTTGTGTACTCCCTGTAAACCACCTTCTTGTATTTTGAACCTATCAGATCTTCCGCTTGGCTCAGGAAAACATGCCCATAGCTGCAAAATAAAAAGCAAAAATTAAAAGCACTAAACTTTACGTATCTAAAGGCTAGTAACTGTTGTATTATTCACAATAGATGTGATAAGGATATATGGCTTGGTCCGATGTGCTGATTGATGCTGAAACCCTGGGTGCTGCAAGAGATTTTAAACAGCAAAAAATAACAGTGATGATCTTCAATAAATGCACACCCTCTTCAAACAGGTAAAGCTGAAGATATGTTGCACTCACCACAAACTTTTGGGAACACAAATCCTTCACCAGAGCTGTTGGATGAAGTTCAAGCTAAGAGTGGGTTTGGCCACTCTCACCAGCTGCATCCTCCACTTCAATAAAAGATACTGCCTGTCCCTGCAAACCTGAATCCTTTTATCACAATGACTGCTTTCACTATCTTGGCTATTAGCATAGGAAGATGACAATCGAAGCTTAACCTTGCAAAAGCAAATGTCATCATCTGAGATAAGAGGGACCTGCTTTACCCTGCCCTCCTGCTGCTAGGTACTGCACAGGGCTAGATACTTTTCCAGCATAAAGATAAAGTGAGAAATGTATTTTCCCTTCTGCAGAGGATGCTTTTTTGTGCCCTCCAGGTTTGCACAGTCACCCACAGCTTGTTGCTGCTCCTGAGGGATCCCAGAAGGCTGACTTGCCGGCAGAGGACACTCGTCACCAGCTGCGGAGGAGAGCGTTCACCCTCTTCTGAGAGCAGCTCTGTCTCCTGGCAGCTCATCTCCAAGGTGCCCCTGGCAGGGGAGTTGCAAAGTTGGCTCACAACTTACTAAATAAAACCAAAAAATGCCCCAGGAATATTGGTTACTGTAGTAATATGCTGTGTGTGTACAACAGCAGCCTTTGGCAATACTGGAGTTAGTATTTTCTTTAAACACGCTTCGTCACCTGTGACTCTTCAGGTATATTTTCTACCAGCTCCCCCATACTCTTCCTCTTTACAGGGTGCAGTTTCCCAGCCACCTTTTTAAGGTTTATTTTTGAAATAAATTCCTTGTTCCTTTTTGTTTTCACCAAGGTGGTCTCAGAGACGTCCCTATGCAATATAATCTGGAACATGTATCTTCTGTACATGCTTTTTATTCCTTAACACAGTGCAGTGTAGACACGGTTCACTTGCAGTGCTTACTGCATTCTGACTTTTCCAGGGGAGCCAGGGGCTACTGAACTGCAGTGAAGCAGGCTAGGCATCTCCCTAGTGCATCTGCACTGCCTGCAGGGGCTCATGTCTGGGACAGGTACCTGGGTTTCTTCTCTATGAAAACCAGAAGACTGGGATGGGGACACTGGGGAGAGTGAGGAAGGGAGAGGAGGGGGTTGGGGGACATCACTGTAGGGTTAACCCAGGGCTGGAACACACAGATGGATTTAAGGACTTGGAAGCCTTCTTGGGTTCAACAGCATCACAAGACATTCTGAGAGGAAAACATTTGTAAATGCTGCCTATGTCTAGTCTGAGAGGATGTCATTTTATAAATATGTTTTATTTTGTTCAGCAAAGAGTTTGTTCAGCAAATGAGGCTGACTTCATGAAAGGATGCTTCAAAGGTTCCCCTTCACTATGAGTGTGCCTCATGGCCACAGGTATTTGTTGCTTTGAGTACCTTTCCTCATTGCTGCTGATGTTGTAAATCTTCGGCGCTGAGCTCTTATTTGAGGCATAGTCCCACTCCACCTCTTCTGCAGCGATGTAGTAGAGCCTCATGGCTCCGTGCTGCTGCTGGGTTTGGGTGGTATTACGGCAGCTGCTGACCTCGTAGAGATGTTTCATCCCACCGACAAAGTGATCAAAAGTCCTGCAAACCACTTTGAATGTGCCTGGAAAGGAAAGTGCATGAGATTTAGGCAATTTAAAAAACCTTAAAAAGCAGCTTGGCAGATTAAGTCCTGTGCCTTGTACATCTCTGATCTGTCCTCAGACAAATGTAATCTGTGATGCTGTGTGGAAAGTCAAGCAAGGGCATGTTTATACAGAATCCTAGAATCATTTAGGTTGGAAAAGACCTTTAAGACCATCAAGTCCAACCATTAACCTAACACTGCCAAGTCCACCACTAAACCATGTCCCCAAGCGCCACATCTACACATCTTTTAAATATCTCCAGGGATGGTGACTCAACCACTTCCCTGGGCAGCCTGTTCCAATGCTTGACAACCCTTTTGGTGAAGAAATGTTTCCTAATATCCAATCTAACCTCCCTTGGTGCAAACTGAGGCCACTTCCTCTCATCCTATCACTTCTTACTTGGGAGGAGACCGACACCCACCTCACTACAACCTCCTTTCAGGTAGTTGTGGAGTGATAAGGTCTTCCCTGAGCCTTCTTTTCTCCAGACTAAACCCCCCCAGTTCTCTCAGCCACTCCTCATATGACATGTGCTCCAGACCCTTCACCAGCTTCATTGCCCTTCTCTGGACACGCTCCAGGACCTCAATGTGTGGCCTCACTGTGCGGAGCACAAAGGGACAAACGCTTCCCTAGTCCTGCTGGCCACAAGACTTCTGGTACAAGCCAAGATGATATTGGCCTTCTTGGCTGCCTGGGCACTCTGCTGGCTCATGTTCAGCCGGGCTGCCAACCAACACTACCAGGTCCTTTTCCACCAGGAAGCTTTCCAGCCAATCTTCCCTAAGCCTGTAGCATTGCATGGGGTTGTTGTAACCCAAGTGTAGGACCTGGCACTAAGCCTTGTTGAACCTCATACAATTGGCCTTGGCCCATTGATCCAGCCTGTCCAGATCTCTCTGTAGAGCCTTCCTGCCCTCAAGCAGATCAACACTCCCGCCCAACTTGGTGTCATCTCCAAACTTACTGAGAGTGCACTCGATCCCCTCATCCAGATCATTGATAAAGATATTAAACAGAACTGGCCCCAATACTGAGCCCTGGGGAACACCACTTGTGACCAGTGTCAACTGGATTTAACTCCTTTCCCCACAATTCTTTGGGCTCAGCCACCCAGCCAGTTTTTTACCCAGTGAAGAGCACACCCATCCAAGTCACGAGCAGCCAGGTTGTCCAGAAGAATGCTGTGGGAAATGGTGTCAAAGGCTTTACTGAAGTCTAGTAGACAACATCCACAGCCTTTCCTCATCCACTAAGTGGGTCACCTTGTCATAGAAGGAGATCAGGTTTGTGAAACAGGACCTGCCTTTCATAAACCCATTCTGACTGGACCTGATCACCTGGGTGTCCTGTATGTGCCACACGATGGCACTCAAGATGATCTGGTCCATAACCTTTCCCAGCACCAAGGTCAGACTGACAGGCCTGTAGTTCCCCAGATCCTCCTTCCAGCCCTTCCTGTAGATGGGCATCATATTTGCTAACTTCCAGTCAACTGGGATCTCCCTAGTTAGCCAGGACTGCTGGTAAATGATGGGAAGTGGCTTGGTGAGTGTTTCTGCCAGCTCCCTCAGTGGATCCCATTCAGCCCCACAGATGTGTAGCAGGTCACTAACCATTTCCCCTTGGATTATGGGGCCTTCATTCTGCACCCTGTCCCTGTCTTCCAGCTCAGGGGGATGGGTACCCAGAGAACAACTGGTCTTATGATTAAAGACTGAGGCAAAGAAGGCATTAAGTACCTCAGGCTGTTCTTCAACCTTTGTCAGTATGTTTCCCCCCACATTCAATAAAGGATGGAGATTCTCCTTAGACCTGCTTTTGTTGCTACTGTATTTATAGAAACATTTTTTATTGTCTTTTACAACAGTAGCCAGACTAAGTTCTAGTCGGGTTGGCCCTTCTAATTTTCTCCCTGCATAACCTCACAACATCCTTGTAGTCCTCCTGAGTTGCCTGCCCCTTCTTCCAAAAGTCATAAACTCTCCTTTTTTTCCTGAATTCCAGCCAAAGCTCTCTGTTCAGCCAGGCTGGTCTTCTTCCCCACTGGCTTGTCTTTTGTCACATGGGTATGGCCTAGTCCTGCACCTTTAGGATTTCCTTGAAGAATGTCCAGCTTTCCCGGACTCTTTCGCCATAGAGGACTGCCTCCCAAGGGACTCTGCCAACCAGGCTCCTAAACAGGCCAAAGTCTGCCCTATGGAAGTCCAGGGTGGAAGTTCTGTTGACCCCCCTCTTTACTTCTCCAAGAAACAAAAATTTTTTAATTTTGTGATCACTATGCCCAAGACAGCCTCCAACCATCACATCACCCACAAGTGCTTCACTGTTCACAAACAACAGGTCCAGTGGGGCACCTGCCCTAGTTGGCAGCACTCCAGTGGTGCAAGACATCCCACCATGTTTCTGTGATGACAACTATATCATAGTTTTCCTGATGTACAAGGTCTTCTAGCTCCTCCTGTCTGTGTCCCATGCTGTGTGCATCAGTGTAGATGCACGTCAGTTGGGCTATTGATCTCGACACCTTTTTTTGGGGAGAAGCCCTACTTCCTACGTGATCATTCTCAGGCGCTTCCGTGGTTTCTAACACATCAATAACCCTTGCCTTTTTGCTGCTGCATGGATCTCCATCCCCTACCTCCACCAAGACAGCAGACCGAAGGTCCTCGCTGACACATTGTCCCTCAAACACTGGCATGCTGTCCCCAGGCTTATCTCTAGCAAGGTTGGTTTTGTCCCTTTCCCCCTTCACATCTCTTTTAAAGCTCTTGCCATGAGCCCTGCTAAGTCCTGTGAAAAGATCCTTTTCCCCCTTTGAGACAGGTGCACCCCATCTGTTGCCAGCAGGCCTGGTGTCATGTAAACTGACCCATTATCAAGAAAACCAAAATTCTGCCAGTGACACCAGGCTCGGAGCCAGGTATTGATTTGCTGGCTCTTCCTGTTTCTTCCCTCATCATTCCCTGCAACTGGAAGGATAGAGAACACTGCTTGTGCTCCTGATCCCTTAACCAGTTGTCCCAAGGTCCTGGAGTCTCTTTTGATTGCCCTCAGACTTCTTGTTGCAACTTCATTGCTGTCCACCTGAAAAATCAATAATGGATAATAATCTGAGGGCTGTAACAGGGTAGGAAGCTTTCTCTTTGTATCTTTAACGTGGGCCCCAGGGAGGCAGCAGACTGCCCTAAGTGGCTCTAGGGGGCATATTGGGCCTTCTGTTCCTTCCAGAAGGGAGTCTCCTAGATCAATGACCCGCCTTTTATTTCTTTATGGAAGTGGTTTTGGTGCAGGGCGTGGGCCGACTTAACCTCAGCAACACCTACAAGCGAGATGAACCCTCGTCCTCGTTACCGTTTGGTCCCACCTGCAGAGCCTCATACCTATGATACAAGGGCACGTGGGGAGGTGGGGCAGTCACGGAGGAGACGTTCCTGCTGCGCCAGGCAGGAACTCATCACCATTGCCCCCTGTCCCTTAAGTCCCTGTGCTCAGCCAGGTGGAGAGAGGATGGGGAATTCTCTGCATCATGTGTCCTGTCTCCTGTCGGGCCTGTACCGGGAAAGGTGGGGTGCGGTTCCAGCAGTCTCTCTCTCTCTCTCTCTCTCTCTCTCTCTCTCTCTCTCTCACTTCCTGATACTCCTCAGCAGGGCCCACCCCGCAGCCTGGCACCGGGGCGGCAGCGTGTTCCCACCGCAGCTCTGGCTGGGCAGCTGCGTCAGTCGTGGTGGGTGCAGAGCTCAGAGAGGCCATGGCTTTCTGACGGGTGGGTGCCATTGCTTCCTGGTGGTTCCCTGGCTCGGGAAACCTGCTGTGCACCATGCTGGAGTGCTCCACTGCCAACCATGTCAGCACCAGAGCTGCTCGCCTTAGAGCCCGCTGGCTTTGAAAAATTAAGGGAACTGAAGGAGAAACTAGTTGATAAAATGAGTATGCACCAATTGTCTCTTTTAGTCATCTCATGCTCTACGGTCCCAAGATATAAGAGGATGGGGATTCAGGCTGACATTCACACACTCAAGAGTAAACATGCACATAAGACACTGCAGGGTTGTGGCCTGTAACTCCTACATTACAACAGGTTCTTCAACTAAAAGCAAAATGTGAATGCAGATACAAATGGAGACCCATAAGTCACCATGTAACTTTTTGCTCTGTAGGAAACACTAGCCAGCTCCATCTTCACTCAGAAATGTCCATAAATTACTCCTAACTATATGAGTTAGATTAGCTTAGCCAAGGGAGTTCTGAAAAGCACTTGATTAGACGTCTGGCAGCAGGAACAAGCTTGCCAGTAGGCCTTCACCAGTGCTGCCCATCCTGCAGACATGCCCACAGGGAGCGCAAGAAGACATAGAAGGAGTGCACATTGCAGACACCAGTAAGACATAGAGAAACAGGGTCTGTGTTTCAGAGATGCTGTTTCCTTGTCCCTGAGCACAGAGCTGCTGTTCCAGCCCTGGGTGAATGAGCCCTTGCAGTTGTCCTGTTGTTATCAGGCTAATGGAGGCCTCTTAGAGACTTTGCAATACAGATACAGACCCATTATACAAGGATGCCTCTAACAAACAGGAAGATGCTGCTTATAACCATTAGTTTATATGCACCTATATGGTATAAAAATGATTGAGTTAAACTGCAGCTTTCTAACCCTTTGCTCTCTCTCCATGAAAGGCCAAAACACCATGGGCTGTTTTTTTGTAGCTCTGGTGGTCAAAGGCTGAAGTGACAGTGGGAGCATCTTTTGACATGTCCATGAGCAGATTTTAACATTTGTACTCTCCTTCCTATTTACTTAAGGAGAGCTGACCACAGTGTAATCCTGTGTAATTTCACCTGCTAGCACTCTTGTGAAGGAGGAAAGCACTTTCACAGCTGCTTTGTATGTGAGTCAGTGATGGAACCAAAATTGGAAGCATAGCTCTGTTCAGACTGGATGTCAGTCCATTCCTTGTATTTCTAGGGCAAAAGTGATGAAAAGGGTAAAATAACATGCAGTTAAAGAATATCACATGCATTGGTGATTGTAAAGATCTGATAATTCATTCCATTTCCCTCATTGCCAGTAGAAGTTAGCTGGCAAAAATTAATCATCTACCAGAGTATATTGTTTAGTGTGAGTCCTGCAGTGGTTTCATGGCAGATGGTGGAAATGTATGGGATATGCATAAGAAAAAAATCTGCTGTCTTATAGACACCAGCACCAGAGGTCTAACCTGGCACGTACACAACACCAACAGATATTTCTGCCAAGTGCTCCCGCTAAGGATGGCCCTTGGCATAGCCTTGCACAACTCTGATAACTCTGTTGATTTAAACAGAGTTGCACCAATGTAAAGAAAAGTAACATTACACTCTCATGAAGCTTATCTGGTGTCTCCAACAAACTATTCACCCCTTCTGAGTTTGAAGAATATATGATGGGATTATACATGAGAATTAAAAGTATCTTTAATGTATATACTTCTGAAGAAACTCCTAAAGACTATTATTGAAAGACTATTATTGAATTCCTAAAATACCTTAAATGATGCTGACTATCTACATAGCAGTGAATTTTATCTTTGCTAAAAAAGCCTGTTTTGGGAGTTATGGAAATTCTGTGAACATCCCATTAGCTATCTCTCTGCCTGCTGCTCTGCCTATCCCAAGGTCATCAATGCTTCCACTCTTTGGTGCATATACATATTTTATTTATAGCACTTTCCCAGAAGAGTAGCCCAGCCTGAATTTTCAGCTATTCCAGGTCCCCACAGTCCCCATGCTTTCAGGCTCCCTTATGCAGAGCAGAGCATCTCATCAACTCTTATTTAGACTGCCTGATTTTTGCACGTGCCACACCACCAAGATAAGTTTATGAACATACCCACACGGTCTGGCTGCATCAGTGCTGTCCCTGATAAATGAGGAAACAAGGCCAGCCCGTCCCTCGTCGTCCCTCTCAGGTCAATGGTGTTTCCTTGAAAATGAACCCCGTGCATGTCGTAATGACTGCCCAGCCCAATGAGGTGCCAGGAGACCTTGTCGTCCTTGCACATGGCCAGGCCTGGCAGATTACCAAACAGGTAGCCGTTGACAGCTGGAGGAGAAGGAAAGAGCCCAATTGGCATCAGGTCAATGGAAACTCATCACAGAGCCTCCTACCACCTTCCCAGCAAGAGACTCACAACTCAGCAAGTTGTGGCGTTAATTAAAGGGGCATTTTGTGAAGAAAAGGTAGCACTGGGTGACACCATATTAATATCTAAATGTTATTCCTGTAAACTCTGAGCTTCTACCTTTTTCTTTTTTAAGCCTGTACAATCTTGTAATATCCCTTTGCAGTGGTGTAGCAGTTCTCCTCTGAGCTTTTCAGGGTCCCTTACAGACACCAGTTAAGTGTATAAATTAGGTACCTCCTTTCAACCTGGAGAATGTATAACCAGATCATTAAGGCCATGGAGTGGGCCATAAAGAGTCTAAGTTATAAATTCACTCTGATGGAGCCTTTTTATGTGATTTTTGACCTTTGATTTCCACTTTTACTTCCAAAATGTATCTTTCTTTCACAAGGGTGTTATGAGGCTGAACTCCCTAATCTTCAAATGTTCACTGTGACCAGTGGGTGAAAGATATTATGGCAGAACAATGAGATACCACCTCATAAGAGAAGAATAAAATAGATGTGTCCAGAAAACGCCAAGGTTCTCTAACAATATACATTCTCAGCGCTCTTCAGAAAACTAAAGCAAAGAGAGGTTATGCGATTTGCTCAAGTCTTTCATGTCAGGAATAACTTGGAGGAGGTCCATGCTGAAGTCAGATACTTACATCCAGAAGTGATGTTTTAAAATATTACTGGCCATTCCCCTAGTCATTGCCTCTGCTCTTCCAGAGGTGGTCACTGCCCAAGTGGGAGCTGGCAGAGCAGAGCAGGTGGACCTTTGTTGTCTGAGTCAGTGCCAAGGCCAGCAGTGAACTTTAAATCACCAGTGAACATTGGCCTCTTCTGCAGTTGGTGCCTGACTCTGACATTATGCCTTTTTATAGACCTGAGTGTTGTATCTAAAAGCTATTCTCTGTTCCCTTTCTCCAGGTGTAGCTAGTAGGTGGATCCATCCATTGTTCATGTGACTGGGATTTCAACATGCACTCCAAGGGCATCAGGAGCTGGCCATAAGCTGACTGACAGCTTTCCACGTCCCCCTCCAGTGCACTGCAGTCAGCTATGAATTATGATAAAATCTGCCAACTCAGCTTCCTAATATGATTGACAAAAAGGTATCAGTAACATATATTAAATATTTCATACCATGCATTTTGTTGGATTCCTTGAAATCTGCATCATTTACATCTACTTTTGAAGGGTCACCAGTAAATGCTTCAATATTCTTGTTCAGATACCAGCTGTCATTCTCATCAAATATTGAAAAGACGAGGTAAAATTCTCTGTCTATTCCTTTCTGTAGCCAAGACAGAAGCCAAGACATTAAAAAAGTCCGTGCAAAATTACCCAAGTAAAAATTATTATTATTTTTTTTAACAAAGCTTTCTTTCCTCCCAGAATTGCAGCTGCCTTCTGACTATGTCCTCGTAGAGACAGGGATTGGCACTCTTCCATCATCCAGAAGGATATTACTTATTTACGGTGGAAAGATGCATTCATTGCTAATAAGTGAATGGAAAAGATGGAAAACCTAGGGACAAGCCAGAATACTGGGGAATGGCAGTTTAATCTTCCTAACCATCCCCTTAGGTCAGCTTTTACCCTGAGGAACGACATTTGATTAATCTCTTAAAACTGAGCTGGGAACTGGGCAAACTGACCCATTTGAGAACCCCCCCAGTGGACCACCCAGCTGTTAGGGACAAGCAGATGATCACCTGCGTCCCGTCATGATTCAGTGTGTTCTTCCGACAGACCAGCAAAGGTCCCACAAGGCCAGAGTTGGTGTCCTTGACGGCATCGGTGGCTGAGTAGTACAGATAGGTCAGGCATGGGGGGTCACTCTCAGTTGGACCTCCATTTTCAGGCACCCTCCATTTGTATGTGAAGGTTTCACCTGGCTTAACATGGGCTCCTGGCTTCAGATAGCCTGCAGAGAGAAAATTGAGAAGCACCAAGGTTACAGGAAGGTTTTGTCTTCCTGAATACAAGCGTTAGCTGGGAGTCAGGCATAGCTGCTGATTTCTATGGGTGAGCTCCCCCTTGCAGCCACAGCTCAAGCACCATCCCATAGTCTGAGCACTTATGCCATGGGGACATCTCACTGGAGTCCTGGGCCATGGGGACAACCAAGCCAGTTCCCTGCAGAACAAGTTTTGCTGCTTCACCCAGACACCTTCCCACACTATCTGGACTATCTGGATTCAGTCAGCCAAGACACACAGAGCTCATCCTTGTGCTTAAATGGCTTCCTCTAATATTTGCACCTTACCTACCCTATTGTGAGATTCATCTGTGGCACGAACACAGACTCCAGCTTTTCATTAAGCACCAACAAAGCAATTACATCAGTAAGCGAAGCTGCAGTCCTGTCTCTTTAGAAATTCAAAACAAATATGATCCAGGTGATTGTTTCTTTTTTAATTTGTAGCAATGCACAGGAACCTCTGTCTGAGTCTCCAGAGGGCAGTTGTTATTGCTTTTTTTGGAAACTACTTTTAAAGGATTTGGGCCATTGTCTGCTGCTGTGCACAGGGTGGATTTTACACCACTCGTGTAATTTACTACTGTAAAAGTGCTGGTATCCACTGAGAAAGGACTGACAAAAGGGACTTGAAAGGAAAGTTGGGAAAAGAGGTCAGTCCTGCACTGTTTGTAGAAAAAATTGCTAAGTAACCTTTCTGGTCTTTACTATGAGGAAGATCAAATCAGAAATTTTCTTTAACACTTAGGCATCTATTGACTGGATTTTCTCAGCATGGTCTGGCATCAGCAGACTGCACCAGTCTAATACCCCAAGAGAATCTTCTTGAAAACTTAGACATGAGTGAAAATAGTAGTATTACATATGAATACATACTATTTGCTGCAAACTGCAATACAGAGTACTGCTGCAACAGTATCTGATACTACTGGATTCATCCTGCAACAGTGCTCAATAAGGAGATCATTGATTTGGAGGTAAAAACCCTGTGAGATTGGACAAATGTCAAATGCAACATGGAAGAGTATTTCCTGAGAACACAACTGAAAAAGATGTCTGCAGACATCTGTAGATGTCTGTAGGTACATTTATGTACAGTATTTTCACATGAATAAGCTGCACTCAGACACTGCACAGTCTTTGAAAAATCATTTACCTTCAGTGTAAACTTATAGCTCCTGTAGGGCTTCTACATGTATATACATGTACCTATCTACATGTAGATAGGTGTGATGGAAATCCAAGACATGAGGGTTACAAGGAGAGAAGGAAAAGAAAGATTGTTGTGGAATCTGGAGTCAGGTTCCTCTCCAAAGACGCAGAGGTGTGCAGCACACACTGATGCTGAATTTTAGGATTTGGTTTGATTTTGCTCCACAACAAACCATGCAATGCTGATGGGCGCTATTACTGGGGAGCATTAAATGAAAGCATGACAAGACTGCAAACAGAGGGAAGCTGCACTTCCATCAGGGAACTACATCTGACATGGGTGGCATTAGGATGTGTACAGCTAACTTCAAGGCTGAACTCAAGCCAGCTGTTTCATGATGCATTGGGCCCTGTTGGCAAATTTGTTCTGTTGCAAGGTCAGCAACTAGAGACAGCAGAATTTAATAAAGCCTTTTATATTGATTTTATTGTATGATGTTATGAGTCTTACATGTTGACCTAATTCTCTTAGCACAGTTCTCAAACAAGGGATTATGTCCTGTGAGTTTCCTTCTGATGTGTTGTAGTAGAAACAAAACAATTTAGACAACAAGAAACCTACCTTTCTTTTCAGTGCTGCAAATGCAGCAAAAACTTTGTCAGAGACCACAATATTATCTCTGTAGACGCTATGGATGGGATTCAGCTAACCTTACTTGAGCCATCTAAAGTTTAGTTCCTAACCCAAACTCTAGGCTTCTTCTGTAGTTGATGAAGACAGAAACACATCTCCAGAGGATGACTTACTGTCTCCTAAAATGGGTCTTCAAAGTAAATTGGACTTCTTACCATCTGAAGGGTTTCTTTCTTGTCACTGACTGAAAAAGATGCCTACAAATTAAACATGCCATTTAACATTTAATGGTTAAATTTAGGTGATAAAGATCTGGTCCTTGCACAAAATGAGAGGAAGTCTTTGGTAAATACTCTCTTTGAGCATTTACATATTGATGAGAATTATTAAGGATTATCACTGCTTCACATTCCAGGTCAGTCAGATAAAAGCTGCTTCTGACCCTGACAGTGCTATCCTGACTGTGAAGCAAGGGCAATGCCCAACCTGGATTAGAGAATGAGGAGTGAAGCAACACAGGCCGTGTGGATAGCTATATCCAAAGACTCAGCAGGGGCATCATGCCAGATCCTGAGCTTCATAATTCTGGAGCACATCCAGAGGAGTTCCACTGACTGCACTTGAGTGATATTAGATAAGAACTAATATAAATTGGATTGTGCTTGTGACTGTTGCTCAACTTGGACCTTAGCTAGTTTTAGACTCCTTGTCTGGCAAATGTCCAAGGGGAAGAAACAGCACACTGGCAGACTGGGGAGTCCCATGGGTTATGACATGTAGGGTAAATGCAAACTAATCAAATCATCCCTTCTGTGACTTAGCATCCACAAAAAGGGCAAACCTGCAGAGCAACAAAAGATCTTTAGACCCAGGTAATCTGGATGTGATGATACAGCAGTACAGTCAAAACTTACCATCTAAGTAGGGAGCACCTTCTGACAGCTTGCTGAAACTTACACCATGGGCCATAATGCTATAGCTTCTTTTGGCTTTGTTGGCAAAAGTAACTAGCACTGTGTCTCCCACTTCAGCTTTTATAACGGGGCCTTAAAAAAAGAGAGTGAGGAAAGGCATTAGAAGAACTACCCTCTAACATATTTCCATCTAAATAAGAGAGGACTGACTGGAAGCTGCATCCACAAAATTTCCCTCTGGATCCAAGTGGATTTGCATTCAAACCCGATGTAATGACAGGAGGGGAAATATTCACTGTACCAAGTATTCCCAGGTGCTTCATGTCCTCTGACCAAATCTTCTTCTCACTGAATGTTGCGTCAGTATATTCCACATAACGAACTTTCCAGTATTGCCCTCCTATTCTGTCAGTCCCTTGAGTGAAATATATTGCAGATTCACTGTGGAATTAATAAATCAGACCAGTTAAATAATTGGAGGTTCAGGCAGAACCCTTCATTTCAGATAAAGTTGTTACTTCAGAGGATAAATGACCTCCCAAGTTACTAGTTTGCATACACTTTTCTAGCAGACAAAGGGTCTGAATTACAGTTATAAATTAGCTAACAAGTGAACTTTCATTGTGCATTAGAATTTCATGTGTTTAACATGAAACACATTAACATTAAAACACATTTTACTTAGGGAGACATGTATGTCAACTTACCCCTAACCCCCTTAGGGCAAGACCTGTGCCATTACCTATGCACAACATGTTTCTAATCCTCATAAGCTTTCCTTGGAGATACTGTAATGCAATTCATCTTCATCAGTAATTACAGGAGGAAAAAATCTACCATTATGGCACCTCTGAGATACATGACTGTAAGTGTGAAAGCTGCCTGAGGAGTTTCAATGTGGGGTCATTAACTCTGTTGAACTTTGCATACCTCACCAGGGCTTGCTTTCTCCATGGACTTAATGGAGCAAGATAAGTGCTTCCAGAAGGCAACTCTGAGTATCACAGTTATGAATCTATCTTCCCGACAAGGTTGTTTAAATCCCTGCCCCTTTCAATTAAAATTAATAACAGTGCTGGACCTAGCCCTGGTGAATCACTGGGGAAGTCTCACCCAGACTCCTGAAATTAAAACACAACAGGAGAGGACAAGAAAGCTTACCTGCCAGTGGCGTTTAAACCCTGCCCAGTGAATTTATCATAACCGTCAGGTCCATAATTCCAGAGCACTTCTTCAGCAGCGATATAGTATCTTCTCTTGTGACTGAGTGGTAAAGGCCGTGACAGGTTTTTCTGGCAGATCTGAACATCATATAATGCCTCCATGCCACCTGGGATGAGAAACAGTCTGGAGACAGTCCTTGGGCAGCTGTGGAGTTAACAATCTCATGGATACAAATGCACATTCAAAATGCTCTAGGAGCTACATGGACTGGAAACAATTACTAGGGTAAATTTCTATTTTTAAAGACTTTCTCTGCCTAGGCTGGGCCAGATGCTAGCACCCTTCTCTTGCAAGCTGGTACTTTATGCCACAGGTGAAACCCACTGACATCAATGACACTCTTTAGTAGGTTTATTTATTCAATTCCTTAAACTAGGTAAGGATGGCAGAATTATTTTGGAGGTCAGAGGGACTCCTGAAGTGTGCAAAATTATATCATCTGCCCTTGATTTCCATTGAGATAGAGGTTGGTTATTACCACACTGAACATATTTGTTGCTTGCCAGAATCAAGTTGTTTTGCCTGATGCAAATCTCACTGAAATCAATGTGCAAGTTCTTAAAAGAAAAATTCTCCCAAGTCATCTCTGATATAATTATACATAGCCTGCTGTCATGAGACCTAGTTTATTATATGTGCTTTCAGGTTCTCGCATCACACCACACAAATATCACAACATCATCATCAAATTCCTTCACATAAAGCTTTCTAAAAACACCGCCAATTTTTGTCTGATTTCTGTAAAGAAAAAAGCTATGACGTGTTCAGCTGGCATGATTGTTCTTTATGTGTAAGTACTTATCTACAACAAAAAGTGATGATGAAGACTTCTCGTTCATCAAAGTCTCCATTTTACATAGACAGCGTGGTGGCAGTACTGGGTCTAGCAAGCCTTCCTCATATGAATTACACAGCTAAGTCATTCATACTAGCTGAAGATTTGGCCCAACATGCATAATTTCCACTGGTGACTAAAGTCATATTCATGATAAAATAGTTCCAAAGTGTTCAGTTAGTCACAAAAAAAGTGTCAAACCCTGCTTCCTCTGGAATTATCTCTCAGTTTTCTTTTCCAAGGGTAATAGAGGCTGGAACTTCTGAAAGGATCAGGGAGATCTATAGCAGCATACCTCGTAAGTGTTCATTAACCTGGCACGTTATCAGCCACCTCCCAGGGTTCCCAGGAGTCATCTCCGCTGTGATGAATGTTGCTGGGAACAGACCGATGACATCTGCCCTTTGGTCTCTGTTAGTGAACGTGTGTCCATAGAAATATGCGGCGTGGATATCTATCTCGCTTCCCATGCCAAACAAGTGCCAGGACATGGAGGTGTCAGCACACATCTCCAAGACGGGGAGATTGCCATAAATATAACCATTAATAGCTAAAAACAAAAGTATGAGACTTTATGAGAGGTGAAAGAGAAGTGCCAAATGCCTCTGACCCCATTTCTAAGGATGATCCTTTCCTGGCACAGAAAAGACACTGTCTGAATGTTCACACTGAATAAGTCCCTCAAAGGCTCCTTGATGAGGAGTAACATTTTGAACACACAGATTACAGCTCTGGATGATCAAATGGCCCAAATTCTCTGGCTGGGTCTCTGAAAAACTTCTTGGGTGATATCTACATGTTGCAAAGGCTAAGTCATTACCGAAAGGCCCTGATAAAGAAGTTAACTTGTTCTGCAGCTATTTAGCATGTCTGAAATCTATTTCCTCTTATTCTGAGTCATAAATATACCATTATATGCCAGGCTTAAGCAATTTAGATTTGAAAATTACAGTATCAGTCAAATCAGACTAGTCAGCTCTCTCTTCCTCAGCTTCCACACCTGACAATGTATCAGGACATGAGGAGAATGAGACTCATATTTTGCAAAATATTTTAGCTCCTAGGCTCTATGGAACAACCAAAATACAGTGAAATATCTGGATTTATCTTCTTACACCAGATCTCCAAATGGCATAAAGTACTATTGGCCAATGGATCTGAAGGGCAGGAGTGGTTACACCAATCAGCCCACCATCCGCAAGGGCTTTTGAGAAATGCTGGACTCTTCCAAAACACACATCTCAAAGTGCTCGGCAAATTGCTTTTCTATTTTCACAGATGGTCAAACAGTCACCAAATGGCTTAAATCTGTTGCCTAAGATAAAAAGCTAAACAAGTGGCAGAGCTGGACTTGAAAGCCAAATCTCCTTTCTGCAAACCAGTGTGTTGTGTTGTACCCACGCTGGACTTGCTTGAGGCCCAGAGGAGGGCCATGAAGATGATCAGGGGCTTGGAGCACCTCCCCTGTGAGGACAGGCTGAGAGAGTTGGGGTTGTTCGGCCTGGAGAAGAAAAGGGTCCAGGGAGACCTTAGAGTGGCCTTCCAGTACTTGAAAGGGGCTACAGGAAAGATGGGGAGGGACTCTTTATCAGGGAGTGTAGGGATAGGACAATGGGTAATGGTTTTAAACTGAAAGAGGGCAGATTTAGATTAGATATAAGGAAGAAATTCTTTACTGTGAGGGTGGTGAGACACTGGCACAGGTTGCCCAGAGAAGTTGTGGATACCCCTTCCTTGTAAGTGTCTAAGGCCAGGTTGGACGGGGCTTTGAGCAACCTGATCTAGTGGAAGACGTTGCTGCCCATGGCAGGTGGGTTGGAATTATATGTTCTTTAAAGTCCCTTCCAACCCAAACCATTCTATGACTCTATGATTTAGGAAGAGGCTTGTTATCACACAGTACTTCAACATCCTGACCCATTCCTTGCTGACACAAAGGAGAGACATCACAAGGGACAGAAAGTCCACTGAAATGAAAAGACCCTGGTCACTGCTGTAGGTCACCATTTTCTCAAGAGTCCTGCTCACCGTGCATTCGGTTGCTGGTCTGGAAACCTTCATCCTCTTTGTCAACTGTTGCCGGTTCTAAGCAAAAGGTGTTTATATTCTCATCGAGGTACCAGCTGAAGTTTTCATCTACAATGCTAAACATCAGGGCAAAAGCATTAACAGCACCAGTCCCTTCTATTGAGGTCTCATCTGCAGTTCCTAAATTGCAAACGAAAAGGAAAGTGATAAAAAAAGCCTTGGAGGGGATTGAATTTAAAAGTGACAATAACTTTGGAGCACTCAAGAAAATACAGTGCTCTGCCCCTGATCTATAGGGCAGGATGAATCTCACCTAATTTTGCTCTTCTAAGACATCTTGACCCCTCTCCAACAGCCTTTAAGAGACAAGTGCCTCCAGAAGGCAGTTCATCTCATCTCAGTCAAGCTGATACTTCAGGCTCTCTTTGATCTGACATAAGCACAAGTACCTGCCAATATCTGTGGTCCCATTTTCCCCATCTTTGGCCCACTGCACCCAACCCTGCCCTTTAGTCAGTGTTAACATCTGTGTGCCTACACAGTGAGCCAGGTCATGGGCTTGATCCAGCCAGAAACCAGAAATTTTGACCAGAAATTAAGGAGAAGCAAGTGGTAGCCTGCATTTCTGTTGCATTGAAGCGACTGATGAACCATACCCTCAGAATGGCCGACTAAATGTGGTTCATTCTCCATGGACTAACAAGGAAGCCTCAGCAATTATCTAGGACTAGATCCTTAAATTTTAAAAGCCTGAAGGCAGAATGCATATAATTTATTCAGGCTAAGTTCAGCATCATTATGAGTGACCACTTGGGGAACAACCTTAAACTATAAGAGTAGTGATACTGAGTAGTCTATTATTAACCATTGGCAGGTTTAGACTTCATCTCATCATCCAGTCTAGCTCTAAACCCATGAAAATCTTTGCTCCCCCTGTCTCCTACGGGAGGGAGCCACAGAGCCTTTCTGTCAGTCCTGTAAGAAGCCACCCACTGCTGCTGGACAGAGGACTACAGCAATAGCATCATGCAGATATCAGCCTTGATGAATTTAAGATCAAACATACAGATAACCTGACCTTTCAGGCTAGGATTGTTTTGAATGTGCTACTTCCTAGCTTCATGTATTATCGCATAGTTATTGGCTCAGTTCAGGCAGTTCTGCAGATTTCAAAGTCTCTCCAGGACAATAACATTCCGAGACATTTTAATTGTGTGAATAAAGCTGGAGACCAGGCCTATCCTTTCCATGTTGAAGACTTTCTCTTCTTCATGTTTCACATATATTCTCTGTATATAAAATCAGGGCTGATTTTGTACTGTGGTATGTACTGGAAAGAGGTGGCAGAGTTATACATGCCCAGGGGAGAGGGGACGACGGCTCAGCTGATAGAGGATAGAGGGCTGGTGCAGGGTCCCTATGGCTCCAGCACAAAATTAGCAGGCTATAAAGTACACGGGACAGGCTGTCACCTCAGCTGTTCAGTGCAGATTCCCATATGGTTGTGATGTACAACTTGTGAGCAAAAATAAATATATAATCTCTATGGGGAAAAAAATGACAAAGAATGTTGGGGTTTCAAATATGTAAATTCCAATGCCGAAGTCACCCGCCCAGCCCTAATTTAATTTCCTGGGCAATGAGTACTTCGCTTGTCCTGAAATGATCCCAGTTTGGGAACATTTCTTTTTGGTCTCAGCCACAACTGCCTGGCCACAGAGCATGCTGCAGTCCCTCCACCAGCCGAGGCAAATCTCTTCTGAAGCCAAAGGGGAGCAGGAAGGGGGTTGTCCCAGAGCTACAATACCTACCCTGGGATGCTCCTGGAATGGCCCAGCTATTCCTTGCCCCTTTTTATGGGCTATGTAGGGATAGACTCTAGACCATCATGTTTATACCTGTAAGCAAAAATGACTGTTAAGATGCCAAGCTTGGCAGAGGGGCTTGCTTTATCAGTGCTTCTAGCTCAGTACCTTTTTTACAAACCAGCAGTGGCCCAATTAAACCAGATGCAATATCTCTTGGTGTGTCAATGTGAGAATGGTAAATCCAAGTCAAGCAGTTTGAGTCTGCCAAAGTTGGGGAATAATCTTTCCTTACTGGCCATGTGTACGTGTAATTTCCACCAGGAACAACAAAGTCATCCTCTTTGCTTTTACCTCCGGTTCCATCAGGGTAAAGTGCTCCTAGTACATTAAAAGGAAAAAGGAAGCTTTTAGACCCACCTTAACTGTTTTCCTTAAATAAATTTGTAATTTCATCTACTTTATCACAGATTTATAAAATAATAATAACACTCACAAACACAGAATGACTGAGAAATTGTGAAAAAAATCAGAAGTTCTGGTAAAACAATCAAAAAAATGTTGAGAGTTAAAATCCATTATTTCTCAGTAGACAAATCTTTAAAAATTGATTAACAGGCTCTAGTTTTTCCTTGGCTCTTTACTCTTATCTTTCATCTACACATTTTGTCAGCTAATATTGTGTATCTTCTCACAGAAAACTGATGAGAGCAATGAATGTAGGAAAATCTATACAGTCCTCTAACCAAAATACTCATGCATAGGTTTTGGATTCTGAAAATTAAATCATGCCTGTTATAGCCCTACAGAGAGGAAAACATTTACTTACAAGAACTCCATCTATTCAGACAGGCTAGTAGTAGAAGGAAGGAGGGAAGATGCTTTGGTGACTTATTATTCAGGAAAATAATTCAGGAAAAAAGACCCACCTAACCTGTTTCGGTACTGGATTTATCCCAGGCGTCGAAGGTTTGTGGCAAAAAGTTTTAAGAGACGAAGGAGTTCCTGGTTTTAGTCATCAGCTGCAATTACTGATGAGTTTATGAGAGGGTGATCTAAAGTCCTCTGATGTCAATGTCCAGAACAATAAATACTTGGATAAACTTTTAGCCATGATATTAGCTACTCCAGGGAAAAAGGAGAGGAAAAGGCAAACCAGCTTTTACCTTCAGAGTCCTTGTCATAGAAGACCCCATGTGGATGCACAGAATATGGGCGGGAAGCAAAGTTTTTTAGATGGACGATAAAGACATCCTCTTCTTCTGCCTTCAGGACTGGCCCAAGGAACCCCAGCCAGGCTGCTTTGGGAATCTCCTGGGAGTAAGTGTCATCTGTGAATTGCCTAAAAATAGCCTTTTTGTACACACGTCCTATCCGGTTGGCTCCTCTTGTCACATACACACTTGCAAACCTAGTGTTGGGGAGGGAAAAAAATTTAGAGACAAAAGAACCCCTTTAAGATTTGATCAAATAACTGATGCTTCCAGTGCAGATAAATAGTTTCCCGGGACTCATCACATAGCTGGTGGAATAAATGCTGAGGAGTAAACCTGGACAGTGCTAACAGGGTCCAAGTCCCTTTCTGTATCGTAACAGCCATCCTACTTGCAGGTCTGATCTTTAGCACAGTTACTACAAGTCTTCACTTGAGGGCTAGCCACTCAGACCTTTCTGTACAGCTTTAGAAGCTTCTCCCTTTTTTGAAGGTTGGAAACCTCACATCTGAAAGCATGACCGTTGAGAAGGAAAAGAAAACCAAACTGTTTTTTTAAAGCCAATAAGAGCAATTCTAATCAACTAGTTTGACACCCCAGAAGAGTAGCATGAAATATTTTTTTCATCAAACACATCATTTCTACATTCCAGAGTCTATGTTTATAGCAACTTCAAGTGATGGAGAGACTACCATATGGTCAGAGCTTGACATATTATAGCTATTAAATACCTACTCCCTTCGAATCCTGAATTGCATTTGTAGTCTAATATCATCTAGCTCCACACTCCAACCACTGGTTCCCATCAAGCCTCTCTCAGATCAAAGAAGCCACATACCATCAAGAGCTTCTTTTCTATGCAGGCACTTGCATAAGTTTTTATTAATTGACTAAATTGCCTCCTACCCTTTTTCTGGACAAATCAAGTACACTGACATTCTTTATACCACAAATCTTTCCCAATGCTCCTTTCTGAAAGCATTGTCTATCTCTTTTGAAGTCTGAACACAAGAACTTCACACAATAGGCAAGTAATATTCCAGCTAAAACCAGAGGTGTTCCCAGTCAATATTTCTTACACAACTGGAAATTAGTTTTGCCCTTTTAACTGTAATGTCATACTGGCAACCCATGTTCATCCCATCTGTTATGATATAAAATCTTGTTCTACTTCTCTCCAGGTTACAGCTAACAAGTATGATACAAAATCTTCATCCTTAAATATCCCACACAAAGAGGGCAGAAATGAGCCCCTTTGCTACACAATCTGCAGTGGACTGTAGGACCAATTTCACCACAGTTGACTGCTCCATGAGTTTTTGCATCCACTGAAGATTGATTGAACTTTCATGCTTCCTAACAAACTCATAAAAAAGCTGATCTAAATTTTCCTGAAGTATCACTGGCAGAAATATAGCTATTTCATACTTATAGTGAGTTTTTGTGACTGGTCAGTTCACCTGCTTGAACCCATTTTGTTTAGGTTCTTTTGTGCAGTGCCAGCAACCTAAGTGTTGGATGTCACATGAGTTGAAAGGTATTATTTGCTATAATTTCTTCACCATAAAATCCACTGCTCCTCCTTTTCAAGCCATCTCTGCTTGACACCATAACTCACAACATCCCTTATCTGTGGTCATTACACCTCTGTGACCACTGTCTAAACCAGATCCCTGAAGTGATCCAGATATAAAAGCCTCCATAAAGAACATTTTTTCATTTGAAAAATGTGCTTTATAACAAACCAAGAGCTATTTTGGCACAAATAAAAACATTGCCAATGATACTGCTGTGGCAGAAACAGTTGGCTAGGATGGAGGGGAAGGGACAGAAGCTTCTCAGTCTGCTTCTTCACAGAATAATGTATGTCAGATAAATACATCCCAAAAGTGTGGTTAAGGAATAAGTTGCCAAGAAGTCTGGATTTTCAGTGAATTAGCAGGTCTGTGGTAACTGTCTGAGTGCACAGCAAGATCTGGCAAGTCACACCACGCTCACCGAGAAGATACCTTCCACTGCCTGGGGGAAAGAGCTGCTCCAAGAGCCCTTACCACAGAGTAGTAGTTGGTGTCAGTAGTAGTGCAGTGTAAATGCACACGCTTCCTTACCTCATGGCGATGTATTCATGTGGCTATACCCTAAATCAAATAATAAACTGATTTTTTAAATGGTTTATAAGAAATTTTCTCCAGAAAAAAATCAAATAGATTTCTTTTTCAGAAAGTACTTATTTTCAGGAGATATTTTTCAGCAGAATTTTTTCCATTTTCATCAGACACCAAATATTTTAAATGAGGTGCTGCAGTGGCACCATGCTTTCCCCATGATGACAGTGCCCTTATGCCCTTGGCTTTCTGGCCAGACAACACTGCACACTCTCCCCTAACTTCACACCCATGGGATACATTGTCTCTCTTGCAGAAGAACTGTATCCCAGAAAAATGCTCTTCTTGATGAGGCTTTGTGAAATGCTTGATATGAGCCTAACTCCTTTAAATGTATAGATCAGGGATCCCAAAATCCAGTTAGTTGTTGAAGTTCAAGAAATCACACTGAGAAAACCCTGTAGGTTTAGGCACCTTTCTCAGTGCCTAAAGCCATGCTGTAGCATCTCTGTTGGCTACATTTGTGCCTGTCTCCTACTTAAAGCCATCTAGGAGTCAGAAAAAGAAATCTTTTTAGTGCCAGCTTTCTGAAAGGAGGCCCATTCAAATCCTCCACCCGTTCAGAGCTGCAGAGCCCACTGTCAGTGCAATGGGTATTGGCTGCAGCCAGTCACAATGTAGGTGATACCCTTCTGTGCAGGGCATCAGGCAATGCAGGAGTCATGGAGCCAGAAAGGCATCACAGCACGAAAGGAGCAACCTGGCCTCTTGGCCCTGTTTAATTATGAGAGTGCTTAATCATTGTCCAAAAGAAAATGACCGATCAGCTCTGGGAAAAAAGTCCTACATGCCACTGATGCCCTTGCGGTTGCGTTACAGACTCAGGCTCTTTCACAGCTTCCTTTCCTTCTAGATCCACACTCTCCAAAGGGCAGAATAGTTTTCTACCCTAAATGCCCTCATGCTTGGGAGTTTTTTGGAGGGCAGACAGTTCAGCCTCACTCCTCCTTCTGCCTGGAAGGGGTAGAGCTCAGTTCTTCTACCTACACAGAAATGTGTATTTTCAGCATGTCCTTTTGGTTGCCCTCAGTACCCAAAAACCAAGCACACTGGTTGCGAGTCCCACTCTAAGTGTCCAGACTGCCCCATTTCATCCAGGAGGACTTTTGGGTGCCCACTTCAGCCTTGCAAGTAGTTGGTAGCTCTGCGCCTCTTTACAAGTGTTGCTGTGCTGCATGTTACAGCGCTTAAAGTCTTTTGCAGAAAGACTACCCACACTGGAGCTAATGTTATCAGCCACAGGAAGCTCACAGAAAGGATGCATGGGTGTGAATGACTTGAATGACTGCTCCTCTCTACTCCCAGATGTCTGGATAATGGGCATGTGGCCATACCGTGGGGCTGGTACCTCTACCCAGTGCCACAGTGCAGCCACCAGATGTGTCAGAGGGAGCTGGCACAGTCTCAGTGCCACGGCACGTGCTGCTCCGTCAGTGGGACACAGAGGTTTCCCCCTGTACCTTTTCTTTTTTTCAATGAGAGCTTCTTCTCAGTGCACCATGAAGTCTCTGCTGCCAGTGCCATTTATAGTAGTGCATCTCCCACCCTGCAGTTCCTTACCACCCATCTCCAGAGTTCCTTGGAGATTTTCTTGGCTTCAGGATAGTGTCCTGCTGACCTCTCATTTCCTGTCTTTGACAACAGTTCTCAAACACCGTTCCCCATCTTCTTGTGATAGCATCTGCTTCCTTGGGAAACACTTCACATTTTCAGTCACTGAGTTAAACATCTCCTTCAACTACATCTCCTGTTTCATTCTTTTCCACCCACTGACTTTCCAATATGTTATTGCAGTAGTGGCTTCTCCAAATGCTGTAATGGTTAAACACATGCAATTCTTTGAATCTGCCTTTGTCTCTTTCTTCCAGTGGTCACAATGTGCCTATTTTACTAGGCATCCCCTGTCAGAATGTCTCCTATCTGTCATTCCTCTCTTGTCACAAGAAGATAAATCTTCTCCCTACTTTTTCATGTTCCCTTGCTCACTTCAAACTGTTTCATTCTCCTGGTGGCTTTGTGATATGGCTGCCTGAACCTCTTCCATCTTTCTGGTCTTGTGCAGATGTAAGAGCTGTTCTTCTAAATCTTGCCTATCTATCTCCCTCCAACTCAGTTGTCAGTCTGCACTTCATGTACAGGAAGTCACGATGATCATCCAGTCCCACTTCTTATAGGAAAGGGTAATACTCCATCCTCTGGAGCTGTACCCATGCAAGCTTCCTAAATTCCCTCCTTCATCTCCTCCAGTCAGGCCAGTCTTGAGGTTACATATAGAGGTAAGCAGGCTTGTGGATCAGGGCGTAAAACATCTTGTTCAGACTAAGAAAACCATGCAAATCCTGCCTTTATTTCTGTGTCTGATTTCATTTTGCCAGTTGACCAGTCTCAGCAGTTCTTAAACTCCAAGAAAAGTTGGCAGTGCACATGAGTGGGACAAGGAGTTATTAATAGGGAATTAACTCTAATTCCTTAAAGTAAGTATTAACATAATTACAGACATCCATCTCCCTGCAGTGATGAGCACTCCAACTCTTCCAAGTGAAAGAGTAAAACAAGAGTGTCACGTAGGTTCTACTTCAAATCAAGACTAGACATGCAGTTAATCTGCCATCTCAGGGTAGGACCACAAGTTAGGGTAGGACCATGAGTTAAGTGTAATTTCTACACCTATTTCTTTTATCACATAGAAAAAGTATTTTGCCAACATTTTTACTGTCTTTATGTAACCTTTGATCTTAAGAAACAGAGCTACAACCTAACAGAGGTTATTTTTTTCAAGAAGTGCTTACAGGAGTACTATGTTACAGTGTGAAGTAAGAAATGGAAAGAGCTATATGTTGTGCATGGTCAAACAAACAGCTCCTCAGTAGACTGGAGCTAGATCCCTCGCTGATACAATTTCAAAGCCTACTGAGTTTGTCACTGTAATCACCACTGAAAACTCAGCACTTCGAATAACTAACAGATGTGGAGTCCCAAATATTCTCCTGCAGTTAACATGCCCAATAGCCACTGTACGCTTCTGGATGCAACTGTCAGCAAATGTTAACTTTCTTTTATTACCATTGTTCAACTAAAGTACTATAGATTTTACACTGATAACCATTTAAGCAACTGTCTTTATGGGTTTGTTCCCTAAAATCTGTTGGTGGTGAAACCTTCCTTACTCTCTACCCTCTCTAGATACTCCATGGCTGGGTTTATAATAGGTTTGTTTCCCCAGAGTTCTCTATTCTTCCTGTGGCTGGAGTAAGTCAGGACAGTGCCCATGGCTCCAGGCTGCCTCAGTCATTTTAACCCCTGGGTCACGTAACCTGTTCAGGATAACCCTCTGCCAAACCATGACTCACATGCCAAGGCCAATGCAATGTTCTAGAGGGATGGCCAGTGGAGGGGGACCAGTGGTGCCAGCTCACATTTGTAGATGGTGCCCCGACCACAAAGCATTAAACAACAAAGTAAGTTGTGTGTCTTCAAAAGAGAGACACACAGTGTCCTCAAAGGATGTTTTAGGCCTTTTCTGACCCACATGAGCCACAGAAGAGGTCAATCAAACCCATAAAATCTTAAACGAAGTTCTGAGGTGTCACTGGTTAAGTGTGGCTATAATGGTTTCTCTCCTAGAATAAACTTCTGCTTCACCTGAAGTAAATAACAAAACTCCTCTCAGGCTTCATTCAAGCTAGGTTTTCACCTCGAATGTGTTTTTGATGTTGACCCTTCCCACAGTGATCATCTCTGCTGATGCAATTGGGTCATTTGGCCGCATGATGACTCAGCCATTAGTTTAGCATCTCTGACGACAGTTTCACTGTCATTTATCTGGGTGGGATCTCCTCATAGACAAATTGCACAAACTGTGTTTGATGCTGTGGTATCAAAAAACACCCGTTAGTGTTGGTGGGTGCAAGACTTGGCCCAGATAAAAGTAGGATTGGTGGCCTAAAGAGAAGGGATGAGCTACTACATCAGGCAAGACTTAATAACATCTACCACCAGCGGAGCAAGATTTAAGTGTCCATCACATAAACTAGCCCCAAATTAATTTACAGGGATTATCAAACAAACTCTGATCCTGAGGGCTGAGCCGCAATAGGGAGGGAAAGACTGATGTATGTCAAGCCACAAGACCTAGGTGTATTTTTCTCTTGAAGGGCCATTGCCTATGTGACCATTAAAGGGAACAGGCAATGTCTGAGCTCACGCTCCTACTGCAGCAATATTCATGCCCTAACCCACAAAATCTCACTGGGATCTGCAGCAATTCCAGCAGCACTGACAGCACCTTGCACTCTCTATGTCAAGACCACCATGGTTTAATGTCAACTCTTTCACCAGTTATATTAGGTGGAAGGGGATACTGAACACCTTCCCAGATTTCCTGTACTCAGTGGCCATAATTTGGATCTGTCCAAAGTCCTGTGTGCTTCAGAAAATGTCAGCTTAATTTTTGAAGGAAGAACCGGGAGTGAAATATCTTGGTTTCATTCATAAGACTCCAAATTACAAGAATTAGTGGAACAGCTCGAGGCTTCAAGTAGACAAGATAAATGGCAGAAGCAAACAGCCTCATTACTCTCTTTACATAAGAAGCACTGATGCACAGCAAGATACTTGCACTGTGCAAGCAGCAGGCTGGCCCTTGAGCACTGCAGCAATGTAAGGCATAATAAAAATTAACATCCAAGCAGAATAGTTATGGTAACACAGGCCTGCTTTTGGGTTAATCAGCTCTGACGAGAGGCAGCCTTTTCAGCTCACACCCAGGGAGCTGCTGATGCAGGTCTGTGGCTCCTGGCTCGGGAGGCAGCTCACTCAGCACCAGCACAGCGGGAACTGAGCAGTGTAGCCATGCCTGGTGCCAGAACCAGCTCACCTGATTTCCAACCCCGTGTCTCAGCTACTGAAGTCTGCTTTCTCCTCTTTTCTGCTAAAAACTAAAGGCCGAGGAAGGTATTATTTGGCACAGCAACACTGAAAATCATCTCTTAAATCTCACTATCTGATCCAGGTAACGCAACAATTTCCATTAGACACTTGCCGATTCAGCATTTTTATTAAGTAGTGAAGAATAAGTGGTTTTGATTATATCTCTGTGGGCTAGCTGGAATCAAAGGGAGCATTCCTTTATGTGTGTGCACGAACTCTTTTAAAGATAATCAGTTTGTCTGCAACCTCTTTATCTTCACTTCCCTATCAATAAAGCTGGGATAATGCCCCATCAAATGAGTGCTGTGAGGATGCATCACAAGGTGAGAAGTGCTAGGCTCAGCGAGCCTGAGCATCGCTGCTTCTGAACACAGCTGGTTCAAAATGCATTCCTGTCCCTACCTAGGAGCTGATCTTTAAACTTTGTTTATGGAACTATATTTTTGACAGGAATGGATATATCCACAGGAACCAATTAATTAGCTGAAAGGTAACCCATTAGAATACTGCTTTAAATTTGCGTTAGAGATTGTCCTAAAGAGCTAAATAGTCAAAATAGCTATTGCTGGTTCACTATTTAGTCCACATGCTTATGCGGACACACTATCATTCCAGAATACAGCACTTTATTCTGGGTCAACTCAATACAGTTTGGAAATGGAGTAAATTAGTTACAAGAATCACTTTATTATTCTGCACACAGGGAGTTCATTGCAAACAGCTCCCCAGCTTTGAATGTATAGTCTCCATTAAAATCCTCTGTGGGTAAACCCTTTGGAATTAACAATCTGTAATTATTACATTACAGCGATGACTGAAGACATAAGCTATCTTCCCTCCCTGTCGTGACATGTAAAGGCATCGCATTTATGTCACAGACTTTAAAATAAACGTGCCACTTGATTTTCAGGGAGCACAAAGTGCAGACAGCGTTAAAAGTACAATTTACAGAACAGATTCCAGTCTCTCTTTGGTATTGGGGTGGATTTACAAGTAGCTGTCCTTCACTTAAAGCTGAACTATTTTTAGTGAGAAGTCCTCCAGGTCAGGAAGTGGAGAAAGTTATCCTCCGCTAAAGGAAGTAGGGAAGTGAGAAATTCAAGTATTTAACACAACTGAAGAATAACCTTTCCAGCAAAGCTTGTTTTCATGGGTTGGGAACAAACCCTGAATTCTACCTAAAAAGGTAACACCCATTGACTTGGATGCTATCTGGGACCTCTAGTTGTTAAGAGCATAAGCATAAATTTGTGTTGAAAAATAAAATTCTTTCTTGCCTCCTGCTTGTGGAAAAATAATTTCCTCTATGAAATCCAACTGAGAGTGATTCTGAAATTACTGGCCACTAGAGAAAAGTCCAGCATTGCTTGGGATTTCCTGAAAAGTCAGAAAGGACGTTTCCATTTCTAACTCTCAGGACATAACATCCAGCTCCTAGTATGCCTCCGTACATCAGGACTTCCTCACTTGCTCAGAGCTCCCACCCCAACCCCAAGCCTAGACTGAGAGTAAGGACACCCAAACTATCTCTAGGGTGTCAAAGATATTAATTAAATCTTAAAAATATTCCCATACATGTTTGAAGACCACACTATAGAGAGGCACCAAGGATCTGTGCCATCCCCATCCAATGTCCAGGCCAACTCTCCTGGTGTGGGAGAGACACGCGGCCAACCCCAGCACTGCAGGCATGAGAACAGATGTCACTTTTCCACTGGTCAAGGCACAATCCATCACAGTGTTTACCTATGGACTCCAGTTTCAGCACAGGTGATCACTGGGAATTCAGTGTGACCAGCCACTGTTGTATAGTTAAGCACTTATCTAAATGGATTTCCTAAATGGAGGTCTCCACAGCTGAATACATTGCAGGGATATACGGACCATCTACTTGTATCATCTCATTCGTAGGTACTATACACATCTTAATTTTACAATGTCATACTAAGCCCCCCAACTTTTATCTCTCAGAGGGAGAAAACTTACAATATTTTGCCAGTTAAACAGACTTTTATGTCTTATTCCAAAGAGCTGTGCTTGACTGTGGCAAGTTGCAATTTGCCTTTGGACAACAAGTCTCAGAAATACCTGCATCTCCATGAAACACACACAGGGGATTTTGAGCCCACTACCACTACTACCCACTACTTTTTTGACAAATATCTGTTCCTTAATGTCACCTTCAAATACACACTATCTACCTCCTTGCTTAATCAACCATGACAGAAGAGAAGTCAACCAAAGTCTACTCTTGCCTTGAAGCTAAAATCCTGCTTATGACAACATCATTGGAAGAAAAACAAGAAAAAGGCCATCTTAAGACATCTACAGCAACATTAGCCCCCTTAGTCAATTTTCTTTGGAACTGTCAATACATCTCCAATTTATCAGAGTGCCCAGTAACTTACTTGTCCTCTAAGAGGTTTTCTCCTGTGATCAGATTTTTCCCAGACGGTGCATAGTCCCAGTTCTCTTCCACAATCCCAAGATAATAGGTTCTGGTCTTTGTTTCCACCACTGCAAACAGCCAGAAGAACCCAAGAGCACAAAGGCAGCCACCACACTGCACGGGAGGCATTTGTAGTTGTGACTGCAAGGCTGGCAGCGGGCAGGCAACAGCAGGATGCACCACAAAGAGCTCACCCCTCCCTCCCAGCCCTTGACAAGTTATAAATAAGGAGTGGACAGAGCAAAGCTCCTCCTTTTCAGCAGGTTAGGACTGGGATAGGTAGAGAGCCCAGCTATGCAGAGCAGGGCTAGGGAGGAGGTTGCTGTCATGGCAGGACCTTTGCCAATCCGTCAGTGAATGCATAAGTTGCTCACTTACCTGTCCAGGCTAGACCAAATTGGTGGTTTTTGGAACTCTGAACGTTTTTTTGTCCTCCTTTTTCCAGACTAGGTGGTATGGCATATTGGGGCAGGGGTTTTTTTTAGTGTTTTTGCCATTCCTGTCAAAACCCTTTTTTAAAAATTATTTTTCATTTTATCATGTCTGTGATTTTGGGAGCTGTCATCTTCCTGCCTTCATTGGGTTTTTTCAGTGACATGATACTAGGTTGTAATCCAGCATTATCAGTGACAGACAAAGAATTTGCCAGTAACTCTCTAATTTCTAGGATTTTCTGATACATTTATTAATATTACAAGTGATCTGAATATATTCAGTTTTAGAGTGCCCAAAATAAGGCCCTTTTTACAAACATTTCTGGAAATTAGAGCCCTTGTAAAGTCTTTCCATTTGGATACCTAAGAATTGAGACACACAGAGATCACCCTTTTATTAACCTTGGTAATTAACGTGCCCACGTAGCTCTCTAGAAAATCAGTCCCTCCCTTTATAGCTTAACTTCCTCTAAGAGGACGTCTCTACTGCCATCTTGGTAAAGCCAAGTGTAAACCTATACAAGTATGACACAATATGATATTCTAAACCACTTAGGAAACATCCCCAAGAAAATCACCTAGGTGGCAAGACACTTTGCAAAATCATACTGCTGTCTTACTAATTTTTAACCAACTAAAGATATAAAAATTTGCAGTTCTGGAATACAGCATTACTCTTGAGACTCACTGAGAGTTTTAACAGCTGTGAAACTCCCCTTTCAGCTCCAGAACCATCTGACTTCTTCCCATTGAAGCTAATGATTACTCATGACTAGGGGCACAAGAGGCTTCACAAACGATTTTGGTAGCCACAGGTTTCACGTCATCAGTCAAGATCTAGCTCAGTGATGTGAATGTGGTTTTATGCGGCAGTCCCATGTGGTTCACCCTCTGGCATGCGACAGCAACAGCTACACATACTGTCAGCTGTGCCAAACGCCTCTCTCCGTCACTGGTGTGCAGGTGTCTCTGAAGTCATACAGCGAATAACTCCAAAAGCAGATGAGGTTCACAGCAGCCCAGCCTCCAGCCCCCCAGACTGTGGCAGGTCTCATCTAAATTAAGAGACAAGACACACAGACACACAGAGTATCTTACTAAAGAAGCCTTCAGTTTCTTTAGGCTACGCTTTGCATCTATTTAGCTACAAGGACTGAAGCCCAGTATACGTGGGTAAAGATCCAGTCAGACAGTTGTAAATGGTCAGCATAACATAGCTGTACAAGCCAGAGTCCCTCAGCTGTAAGCTTTTCTCTGATACATGCTGATGTTCATTATCTCAGGCTGGTTAACTGATGAACAATGAGAAGGAGAAGTGATAGGGCAATACAGATGTTGTACAGAGACCCTGATCCTCAGAAGTGGCACCCACAGATTTCCTGATAACTTTGAAGACCTTGCTCATCTCTTCATTATTCTGCTGCAAACCACACACTGCCCAACCTCTTGGCCTCTCATGTTAATCTACATCCTCTCTTCCAAAATACCAGTACTTAGAAATCATCTCCCTTTTCCAATACTTTGTTGTATCACTTGGTTACTCAAATGATGCCAACTAATAGTACTGTGACTCTAAAAGGCATAATTAGAAAGCAAAAGAAAAGACAATTACTGCAGGACAGGCAGAGGCTTTGACAGCTGGTGGCACAGCTATCAAACATGCAACTGTGGTGGGACTGATGGGACAGTTGGTGGGCTATGAAGCTGTGAAAAGGCCAAGGTAACACTTGGAGGTTAACAGGACTCCACTGTGATATTTGCATATGGCCTGGGACCATGCAGCCTCCTGCAGTGAGTACTTCCATTGCCCAGAGTAGCTGTCCTGAGCCCAGGCAAGCTACAGACTTCATCTCTTGTCACACAAGCACCTGAGTTTACAGAACTGGGTGCCTGTTATGCAAATATTCATTGTCATAAAGTAGTAAGGGGTTTGTATTTGAATAGGAAATCTGTTTATTTAAAGGGTAACGTGCACTTTGAATGAGATTGTATAGAGTTCAATTGTTTAAATCAGACATTTGCATGGCATTAGAGATATTTAAAGACCACGTACAGGGCCAATTTCATCTAGAAAGTTCTTCTATGGCCTGTTTGGGTTTTTTGTAACTAAATAATTCTATTATATGTTTAACATAAATCTATATATATGTGGATTGATACAATTCAAGTGCATCGAGCTAATGGGGAATAGGAAGGGGCAGTGTCCAATTCTGAGCTGGCACCTGACTGCATTATAGAATTTAAATAATAATAGTGTTATGTCCTAGTTTTTCTATTGCTTCTTATGTGCCCAGGATTGGGTCCTGGTTGCTTTCTTGCTAGAATATCTATTCAAAATTCAAATACAAAGTTAATTTATTTGTCTATTACTGTAAAATTATTTTTGTAACAGGAATAATGTGTGGGCATTAGCACCCTATATCAGCAATGTGTTGTAAGCCTGGTAAACGCCTTAGCTTGGCTTCAGCATTTACTAGATCTAGCAACTTGTATACCCTTTGCATCTACACATTAACACTTAATTACCTTGTCACATCATTAAACCCAGGCACATTTACATTCCGGAGAGGTGCTGTGGGCATGACTCAGAAAAAGATGAAAGAACAGCTGTTTTGCCCTTGCATCAGGAAAATTTCTGGGAAGCTCCCCTCAGGCAGTGAGGTAATGGGATTAAATTTGTCGCTTTGTTCAGAATCCTTTCAGCAAAAGGGTTCACTCTGACACTTTCTGTCCCACTGAAGGCTAAAATTAGTGCATGGCTGGGTTTCGAAGTTTTGTAATGAGGAGCAATGTTCATAGGTCTGAAGAGTGAACACCTTGAGTACCAGTTTGTGAATGAGCCCTGAAACATCACCAATGGATCTTTCTTTTTAAGTAAGTACATCAAGAATGATTGCAATCATTAGCTTAAGTTAATCCACTAAAGCCCTGACTTGTGCCAACTAATGTTAGTGAATTAACTAGAATACCTAAATTAACCTGGCAATGGCCATAAGGTCAGTGGAGAGAGATGCTGGATGTGCTGATCTTCTGCAGTTCCTTGAAATTAGGCAACATGAGTTCAGTGATGAGCACTTTATTCAGACTGCCTACTACTGAAATCCAGCTTGCATTCGCCATTGAGCAGATGATGAGCTGATGTTCAAGCAGAATGACTACCCTGTTCCCTCTGCTGCTTCTTGATAGTAGTAGAGTTCCCATTTGTAGACAGTCCTTCCTGGTCCCTCTGCTATGTTGGTTTTGTGTCTGCAGTGCAATCCAGGCTGGGGAATTAGTCTGTTTCCAGCATAAGATTACCCTTTGGTATTGCCACCAAACCTGGAGCTGTGCCTGTAGTGACCATCCCAGAGTGATGGGTAAAGCTGTGGGAACTGGGGTAAATCTGTGGGAACTGAGGTAAAGCTGGGAACTATGGTAAAGCCTGTGGTAAAGCTAGGAACTGAGTTACACCCTCACAAGTTTCACATCACTCATTTGACCAAGCCATCCTCCCGCTTCATCAGTTTTCCCACACTCTCCAGCCACGAACACGTATTGAATACAAAAGCCTCACAGTATATCTGCGAAAAACAATTTCTATTTCTATTTCTTTTCTATTTCACTTTCTAATCAATTTCTATTTCACTTTCTAATCATTTTCTGAGTTGCAGCAGTAGTGAGCAGAAGGCAAACCTCATGTTATAGTTAACCTCATGTTACAATGATAATCACACAAGGTGTATCTGAATTATTAATCTGAATTTCGGCTTGACATAGTGCTTAGGGATATGGTGTAGTTGAGAACAGTCAGTGTTAGGTTAATGGTTGGACTAGATGATCTTCAAAGTCTTTTCCAACCTAGATGATTCTGTGATTCTGTGAACTACTTGAATCTTTTGAGTTCACACAGGTAGGTTGAAAATCTCAAAAACCATCTGCCCTCCAAGGCAGACACCGCTTCTATTTGCAATCCTGGATAGGGCTTTGGTAAGAAAGGCTTCCTTGGCATATACAGCACTTCCCAGGAGTACTCCAAGTCTGAGCGCTGTAACTGTTAGAGGCAGAAAGACAAAAAAGACTCTGAAACTCCAAGAATAACAAGGGTCTGAAATCAGTGAGGATATTAGAAGGGCAGCTGTGGCCTATATTAGAGGTGGTCCAGTGTGTACCTGACTCACATCTGCCCAGAAGTCTTTGTGGCAGGACGGAGACTGAACTCAGCCCTCCAGATTCCCATGTCAGAGCCCTGGGGTTGCCCTCCAGCCATTTGGGCTCAGTCCATGCACCCAGCTCAGTCAGGATCACCACTGGACATTCACCACAGTGGTTCTCTGAACATCATTAGGGCAGAATAATTTTCTCTGTACATCTCTGTGCAGATGCTCCCCTTGCAGAGCAGCTACTTTGGTACATTACCAGTTGTGGACAAATCTTGAGCCAAGCTGTGAAATGGAAAAGAGGGCTCCTGTTATATCAGAAGCAGCCCGCTGATCCTTTCTTCTCCATCATGGGTTTGAGCCAAACCCTACATCTGCCACATGGACAACACAGGGTGATACTGTAGCTGACTTACACTTTAGAGAAACTAATTATACATTGGAAAAAAAGCCACTTAAATTTGAAGATTGTAAAGAGATGTAATAATGAGAAGGAAGGCATTTAAGAGTTTACTGAAAGGAGCTGCAAGTTTGAAGAGATTATAATAAATTGCCAAATAGGCTGGGCAAGTGAGATGTGTTCAGCCTCAAAAGCCATTAAAGCAAAGCTAAAAAAAGGAAGTTTTGATCCTAATTAAGAGAAGCTTCGTGCGTGTGGTAACTCATGTAATATCTGCACTGTTAAAACAAGGCTAATACCTTGACAGAACTTCAAGGTACATTATTTATGGGTTTCTATAGTGCTGCCCATTGTAGTACCTAACAAACATGAAAGAGCTTAACTTTACATCATCACTGTGGGGCAGAGCATGTTTATTAACCCTATTATACAAATGAGGAAAGAGGAAGGCTGGGTAACTTTCAGGCGCTCGTGCAGGAAGGCAGCCCGGTGTCCTGGCTCTCCATCCAGTGCTGGAAGCAAGGCGACAGCCCTCCTGCCCCACCACCTTCCCTCTGAGCATGAGGATGGTGGAGACCAGGGTCTTGTTTCACTTTCACTGCTTATGGGAGTGACCCGGTTGCATGGTGAAACCCTTTCATACCCACATTTGCTGCCTGCTAGCAGCCAGGAGAGCCAGTGCCAAAGTCTACCTCAGCTCTCCCCTGAGCAGCTCCACTGCCCAGCCTCCTCCAGCCGCTCCGTGGGCATCATGGGATCCTCTTCCATCACGTCTTGTGGCACTGACCTACTTACTGTAGAGGAAATGTGGCCCATTTGTTTTCCTTCTATGAGATCATCGCCCCATTTTCTTTATGGGTGAATTGGGGAGTTGTGGTAAGAAATCCCAGCACTGGAAAACTAACTGGGACTATTTAAAGCAGGTAGCAGAAAGGAAGGTATCGAGCATTGCAGGAAGAAAAGAAAGAAGTGGTGTGATTGCATCTGCACAAGTGGCTTCCAAACTGTTGCAAACTCACCTCTGCCAGGCAAGCCATCCCCAATAATGTTATAAACTTGCAAATTCCCAGCAGGCTTGTGACACTTTGCTTGGGGTCTGCTGATTAAATGGGAGGGCGTCATGTGTGGTGTAGGAGCTAATAGAAGTTACCTGCTGTCCAGACAACATTTTCTGTCCAGTTTCTATGCCTGAAAAGAAGAAGGTGGGAAAAATGTCACAACCCTGTGAAGCCTGCATGATTGTCTGCAGTGAAATGATGTGATTTATGGGATCTGCAGATGACTGCCAACAATTTTAGTGTCTTTCATCTGTGTCTATGAAGCTTTGCAATAAAGAGCAGCCCTACCACTCTTCAGTGACTCTGTTGCTTCCTACTTGAAGAAACCTATGTTACAGTCAGACTGCCATTCCTGGAATGGAAACCTTTCAGGTCTGGTATTAAAAAGGAAAATGATTTCTACAGAATTAGAAATTCCACAGTCTATGGAAAAAACATCTTCCTTCCACCAACCAAATTATCACCTTCAAGATCTTGCTGTGGTCTTCCAAAACATCATTTGCCTTTGTTCCATCATTCTGAGTTAGTACTGAATCTTATATTGTCCCTACTGAGGATTTCTTCTCTCCTCTGCCCAACTTTTGCCCAGTCTCTCCTTTCTCTTGCTGGGCACAATCCTGGGAGGCACAGAGCTGCAGAGCACCCTTGGTTTAACAGACACATGCAGGAGACAAGATAACTGTGGCTTAACACCTCAGAGTTGGGTCAGGGCTCTTGGCATCCTTCTTTGCAAGTAAGGGCTTGTGAACACTGTGGCAGGGATGCAGCCTGGTAAGCCTGCATCGTGCACACAAAACTGAGCAAATTTGCCAACTCGGATGCAGATCCCTCTCCAAAAGGGTTATGAAGTGAAAGGCAGGATGATGCAAATGTGGCTGCACCACCCCTGGATCAGAGCTGGAGTGATTCTGTGCTGGAGTCCACTTACATTTTTTGAAATCAGGACTAACTCAGACAGAGTCACCCTTGTTTTGCCTGCTCACAGTGATGCCAACATGGTGTCAGCAGAGCTTCCTCCTTTCCTAGGCCAGGTTAGTAATTCAAATAGGAAACTTCATGAATCACGGTGCCTGAAATGGTTCCTCCAGCTCCTGCAGGATTTGGGGCAGATCACACAGGTCCACAGCCTGTATGTTTTGGAAGTAAAAAGTGGACATCAAAACCCACCTGAGAAAACAGCCTGAGCTTCAGAAGTGCTGAGCAACCTCCCCAAATGGAGGAAACATGGTTTCAGCTGACTAACTGTAAGCACTCAGTTAGCCTTCGCTTCTCCTCAGGTGTGCTCATCTGCAAAGTGGGGATCATTATATCTGACTCCCTCTCCAGGTATTTGGAAGTTAATTTAGTTAATGCTTGTCAAGAACTTTAAGGTCTTCAGATGAAAGGAGCCGCAGATAGGCAAAGCATTGCTATTACTATTAATTATTTCTATTGTGCAAGTAGACATGAAAGCAGCAAGGGTGATGATTACTCGCTTCCTTTACAAGTGGCAAGACACAGTGTAAATACACAGACAGGGACCCTCCCTGCCCTGCAGTGCTCCTAATCTTACCAGCCAGATAAACCAGACAAAGAGCAAGGAAAGGAGCACAAACCCAGAGAAAAGGAATGCATGTAGTGACTTACCACACACAACGTTTTTTTGCAACAGCTGCTTTTTATAAGTGCCCTGTTACCCAAAAAGCACAATATCACTCTTCTGGGGTATTTAAAAACTAGAAGTCAGGCTATCAAAAAAGGAACAGACTTTTATAAAAGCTAGTAAATGCTAATTCTCCTTATTTGGCCTCTGACTTTTAAGGAGATCAAGCTTTGAAGTTTTTCTCTGCAGCCACAAGGACTGAAAATATTTCACTCCTTAAAAAAAGAAGTCAAAATTCTGAAAGAACAAGTTGAAGTATTTGGATATGTAAGACAAATTCCTGGCAGTAACAGGTTGCTGTCAATCAGCTGCTCAGCAGGAAGGATGTGAGTGTGGGCTTGGTGGTAGCTCATCCCTCTTCACTCCCAGGCGCCCAGTGAGTCTCTCACAATTAGTTTTCATTCTCCCCAGGGTGCCAGGTGCACACCACAGAGGAGTTTACATGCAGTGATGAGATGCTCCACAGTAATTTGTTCCTTTATCTAATGCCTGACTAGACAGGCCGATGGGTAGAGGAGTAAAAAAAACAAGTGGCTTCCAGCCAGATGCTGAAACCTCTCACGCGTGGCTGTGAAAGGGCTGGTGCTGGCTCATCAGAGGGGGTGGGAAGTATGGCTGAGGCCAGCAGTGTAGCGGGACTGGGATGCTCTGGGGTGAGACGCGCCAATCTGAGCTATCTCACCTTTCCTTCAGAGTGTGAAGAGTCACGGAGGCAGAGCCTGGGCCAGGGAGTACCAGACTCAGCAGTCAGGCAACTGCATCCCTCACTTCCTTGAGAGACAGTTTCAGCCCATCTGTGGAAGGAGGTTGTAGCTGGATCCACAACATCCCGGGTGACTCCAGCAACCACTGAACCTTCTTCTGACTGCTGTACAAATCCATATGGTTTTCTTCTTTGCCTTTTCCCAAGTAAAAGTATCCAGTTCATTTAATATCAGCTGGTGAACAGGTTTGGGACAACATCACCTGCATTTTTTGGTGAGCTTATGGTGAGATGAGGATGCCTGATGCAAGCCGTTATGAAACTACTAAACTACTCTTAAAAGAATCTCAGCCTCTTTCAAAAAAGCAATTCTTTTGAGGAAAAGGCAAAAATGTTTCTGGCAGATCATAGGGAAGTGCATCCTTATTTCATAATAATCATATACAATACTACAAGCATCATAAGGATATAAAAAATAAGTTTTAAAAAGCTGAATCAACTGTCCTCCACGCACTGCTTCAGCTTTCCAGGTCTGTATTTCATCCTCGGGCTCTCACCAAGCTCCCTCTAATGGCCACAGACATCGTGTTTCGTTGCCTCCCTGTGCCACGGGTGGGGCAAGATACAGCATGAAGCCCCAGCATTGCACAGGGTGAGATTGCCTACTGGAGGAAGCCCTCCAGGTTTTTATTTTTTTAATGTGTGTGGGTTCGTCTCTCACCCAGCTCTTTTATGATCTTGTCTCCACCCAGTATCTTCCCTCTTAACACTTCCCCAGGTTCCTGCCTTTCTCCCCAGCCTCTGAAGACCTGACATCATCTCAGAGTTAATGCATGTTCTTCTCTTAGCTCAATTTAGGCCCACACCCTAATATAAAGAATGGATTACACCACCAAGGAATGACAGCAGCATATGCCAGACAGTTTGTTTGTCTTTTTAAGTCCAACTTTTTGATATCATCTTCATGTCATTTGTGGAAGATCTGTGGACTTGAGCCAGCTCTGCAACAGGGACCAGGGACCAAACCGCGTGGCAGCACAGTGCCACTGCTGCCAACATGACTGTGGTGCTCGGCAAAGAGCAGTGCAGCTGCCCCTGAGCCACACCAGCGCTGTACTGTTATCCCTCCCTGATATATCACAGCCCGTCATAGATACACACAACCACAGAAAGCTGAGGTTGGAAGGGGCCTGTGGAAGTAGATCCCCCCTGCTCAAGCAAGACCACCTGGAGAAGGCTGCCCAGGACCACGTCCGGATGGCTTTGGAGTATTTTCAAGGATGGAGATGATTTATCTTCACAGGTCATACATTTTCAGAAAGGACCTTTAATTATGTCTCCTTTTGGTACCTAATTTTAGACAACAAACAAAAATGTGTGTAGTCCACCTTCCTCAATATTCTCTCACCCTCAAAAAAGCCTTGAAACTGCCTTCCAGTGGACATAGGGGCAGAAAAGTATATATAGTTTGAAGATAGAGATTGCTTCATTTCTGGGAAAATTTTGTGATGCCGTTGTCTGTGCAAGAAGGGAATCACTTTCAGAAATCCAGACAGTGCTAAGAAATGTTCAAATGCACTTCGCATTTTGGGAAATATAGCCCAAATTGCCTCCAGCCCTTCTATTACATAAGATATGTGGAGATTTAAAACACTCTTCTGTCCCACAATGGACCCAAACTCACAACTTCAGGGTCAGCAAGAGGATGGACTGTCTTTTCTTCAACCAGCCAGCACCAGCTGGAAAAAACAGACCTCAGGATCTGAAGACCAAATATATTTCCAAAGGCTTATCCAATTTTTCCATGTATATCAGTTTCTCCAATACAAGCAAAGTAAGTGGTAAGTACTTTTACTAGCAAGCAGTAATTCTGGCTACAAACCTGGCCTCATGTACATGTTTGAAATATTGCAACTACACCAACAAAATTAGTATTGATTTTCTTTTTCTTTCTTTTTTTTTCTTTTTTGGCACAAAACCAGATGGGAATGGTTAATGACTGAACGGTTCCCCTTGGAATAACAAAACACTTAATGGTCACCCCTAATCTCTTGGCTGTTGCCCTCCTCTTTCATTCTGGTCAGAGTTGCTGCTCCAGGTGCCTCAACCTCACATGGGAGTTTTTGATCTCTCACAGGTTACCTGGATGAGCCAGAGTCTTTCTGTCTGACCAGAAACACCACCCTGGACTGCAGAAACCTTGCCTCCTGACAATGTCAAACAGCTCTAAAAAATGCAATGAACATTTTTTAACAAAACCCACATTTCTTCAGCATATCCCCAATATTTAGTCTTCATTACCGAAGGCTTCCTGGGGTACACAGGGCAGTTTAGGGCCAGTTAGGAAGGGAGGAGAAAGACCACCAGAAGTAATATTTCTCCCATTTGGTCAGGTAAATAGGGGCATCTTCCAGTGGGTACTGCTTTGCTAATTCACCTGTACCCTGAGCACCTACTTGGACAAACCCCAGTGACAAAACACAGGGATGAGAAATGTCTTTCAGCCAAAACCAGAGAGAAGTGTTGCACGAAACCAGCGAAACGAAAGCACAAACCTCTAATTATTTTAATATTGGACAGTGACAGTGTTGTTCTGTGTTAGGAGTGCAAACAACCCTTGGCCACAGGTCATGGTTCATTGCTATTTTAGAAAATAGTGGGGCTGCCACAGTGCTGTCCCTCCACAAAACACTCATGTAATTAAATAAAATGAGCTTTGCGATAAATCAGATGAACATGCATACACACAAGCAAGCAGCGGGTAATACTTTGCTGGAAGGGCAGAGCTTGCTGGGTGTTATTTTTGCACCATTCCCCCTCATCCCAGTAGGTGCTTCTGCAGAGTGTTGGCTGTGCAAACACAGGGTGCCCAGGCTCCCAGAGTCACTGATAACCACGGGGTTTATTCCTAAAGGACGGTCTCTTTCTGGTGGCACTAGCATCCCCAGAGCCAATGAAGTGTGCACCATCCTCAGAGGGAGAAAACTGCTCAGCAAAGATCTGGATGTCATCTCAGGGAGAAGAGAGAGCCTGGAGTTGTGCATATAAAGGAGATACAAGGGAAAAGGAAGAAGGAAAAAAATATCAGAAAAATAGGTAAAATAGAAGAGAAGATCCATCCAGGTGATATTTAAGCTGTTGTCCCTGTGAAGTGCACATCCAGAGCAAGCTGTGTGTTAGGACTACACGTGTGTGAAGGTACCATGCACTGAACATACTCCCAAAGAGTGCAGAGAGCCTATTTCAAACTTGGTCCAGAGCAACTCCCATTCCACCTCTTCAGACTCTTATATATTCTTAATATAAGCACTGTAACGTGCACCACTCAATTATTTAATGTTATTTATTGTGGCTACCTCTGATCCAACTCGACTTGAGCCTTTTTGCATTGAGCTGCCCCTCATCTTGCTCAGGGCTCTTGTCATGCGATCAGTTCTTTCTTATCTGGGTCTGTGTAGGTCTGGGATACTCTGGATAAAGGAAAAGCTGAATAACACTGGTACTGCTATTTCCACCTTGCTGTTTCTACCTTAAAAGGGCATCCACACACTCCTGGATACAGGCAGACATGTTAACTTGGGTACCTGCTGCAAGAGCAGGGAGAGCCAGCTGGGGCTCTGGGGAAGGTTATGTGCAATGCCCAAGCTCATGAACCTTCTCAGAGCCAGCTCATCTCAGAAAAAGCCTCTTAACACCAGTTTGCTTCCTGATCCTTCTTTGGCAAAATCAACCTCCTTTTCCCTCAGTTGAAGAAAACATCATCAACAACGTGTCACAGGAAACAGCAGGAAGAGATAATTTGTGTCACGGTGCCAAAGTGGAATAAATTAAATTGAGTGGAGTATCACTGTGTACCTGGAATAAAGCTTTGACTTCAGAGGAACCACTTAAGATTTGTACTAGAATAAATGAGAACAGAGCTGCCTGGCTCCTTTTTACACAGGGTATCAACAGCAAAAAGGGCATTTTCTCGTTAGCACACTGCAGCTGCACTCCAAATGGGATATCTATTAATAGAGTAAGTGGGCAGTCAGATATGCCCTTCAAAAACCTGCACGGGGCTGTAATTCTTCAGTTTCTAGCTCACACATTGCACCACCCAGGGAAATTGTAGGCCTGTAATGGTTTTCATTTCTTGTGTGATAAACAGGATTTTTTGTGTAATTACATTTCTTCTCTTGTTACCTGTGCTACTACATGTAACTGGAAAATTAATAAAGAGTTTATGGCTAAAAGGATAGAAATAAAAGGAGGACCAGAGCTGACGTACAGTAAGTCAACATAATCAGGAAGCATTGATCAGTGGAACACAAAATGCTTTTGTTGCCTTCAAAATCAATATTGCAGGGGGAAAAATAGATGTACACAATCATATACACTCAGCTTAGCCACTAAACACTTCACAGACAAAACTCCGTTCTTCTAAGTGTTTTAGAGCTTGTTTTTTTCATTTCTTTAGGATGAGTCTATCACTTCAGAAAAACAGGTAGGAGTCAGTCTCTTTGGTGTTAATACAGACTTCTACTGTGTTCTTTTTGGCATTCCTTCTGCACCACAGAATGAGCAGTATTCAGTTCAGATCTCATCAAACACTGAGTATAGATCCTACCCAGTAACGAGAAAATCTAAAGATATTCTTGAAGCAGTAAGAGAATTACATTTAATATAGCTTACCAGTATTTTTATTTTTCTGTAACGGCTAGAAGCGCTAGTCTTCGCTTAAGGCCCTGAGCACAGTGTTGTACAAACCTAGATGAAAACACTAAACCTGTTCCAATAGTTTAAAATCTATGTAGTAGAACAAAAGACAACATATTGCTGCAAGCAAATGGAAAACCCCATACTAATACATTATTGGTTCTGCTCACCGTGCACTTGCTTGAAAAACTATTAAGCATTCAGTGGAGAATGGCACTGAGAGGTATTTGAAATTAAGAGACACAATCAAGTCTAGGTATCAAGTCTAGACACTAAATGATAAGTGATAGATGAAGTATGGTAGGATGGGATAGGCTTTAGAAGGTAAGAAAAGAAACTTAAAATGGTCAGTAAAGGAATGTATAGTGCTGGGGACAGTACAGATGAGAAACTACAGAGGTGAGCCTTGCATATCACTCTGGAGGACTATGAGCTGGGCAAAATCAGAGAAAAACAGAGTCAAAATCAAGGATGTTGAGCCCAAATGAGAGTGTTAGCTGTGTGAGGATGGGTAAGGTGGTACTTGAGAGATATTATAGAGTAAGAGTCTATAAAAACTCCAAGCAACCAGGATATGAGATTTAGGGGGAGGGTTCATCTTAAGTGTCTTTATGAAGTTTCGTTATTTGCTTCTTAACTCTCTACATAAGCTGACAGGTTCCCCCCAGGTGTCCCAGCTGTCAGTGCAAATTGCTGATGGTCTTCAAGTTGTTCTAAATTTAATTCTTTAAAAAGCTTTAAATGCCATTAGACCTTTGTGCCTTTGCCCTGTCTGAAGATTGTCTGAGACTTATTTTGTTCCTTTTCCTTGTGGTTGAAGTACCACTACATAAAACACAGCAAAATGCTATTGCCACTGACGTCAGCTGAAGTTTGGGGCATTGGGCTCAGTGGGTTCAGCTCAGTTTCCCTTCTTTTTGCCATTTGTACTGTAATGAAGTTTGTTTGCCTGAGATCAGTCTGTGGGCTTTTTAAAGATTTTAGCTGTGAATCAGTGATGAAAACCACCTTCCCTGCATCCTTTGACACTGGTGATATTAAATATGCAACCTGGGGACTGAAGTCCCAGGTTTGCCCCTATGCTTTTGCAGCTACCCTGCCACGCTGGGAGTCCTCATGGGTGGGATTCATCTGACCACAAATGCCAACATTTAAGTCCGAACAAGTGTTGAGATTCTTTCACCATTAATGATTTATTGCAACCCTACAGTAGCTCCTAAAATAGATCTGGTGATTTTTTCCTTAGAAGTGTCTGTTTCTCTCAATAGGAATAAAGGCAGTCTAGGGTAACATCTACCTCATGGACGTCTAAAGTCATGTGAAATTAATTCCACCCTATGCAATCAATCTTTCATAGTGAGAAATTTCCTCCAAAGATGAGAATGAAGATGAGAGACAGCAAGGTGGAGAGTGGAATATTTTACATCTTTGCTTTCACTCACATGCCCCTTTCATTGATGTTTTTGTGATCAAATCACCCTTCCATCTGAATGTTGAGACCAAGGCAATGGCAGGTGCCTGCCAGAGGGGATGTTTTCAGTTGAAGAGAGCACTGAGCATATTGCCAGCAAACCTAACCTACTGAGTAACATATGTATTTCTATGTTTTAGTGTTTGAACATATTTTAACAGTTATTACTATGACATTTTCTATCAAAAAAAAAGGCTACATCCCTCTTTCCTCCAGTATGACTCTTCTCCCAGTTTAATTTTAACATTTCTTCATACCCTTTGCTGTGTTTTTCATTTCTTGGTCCATCCCTAGTGTCTCTTCTACCTTTCTCTTCTCCTTTGCCAAAGCAAATGTGCACTCTCTGCTCCTTGGAATTGTGCTTTTATTTCCTTGCTTCTTCCCTTGGTTGCACCTCTCCCTTCTCTCCAGCCTTTCCACCCTTCTCCCTCTTCCTTTCCCTGGCTTATTGAGAATTTTCTTTCCTTCCCTTCCCAGCCCCACTCTCCTCACCCAGCTCTCTCAGCAGCACACTTTGGAGCAAAGACAGTTCTGAATTTTAACAGCCACAACCCATTGTGCAGAAGACAACTCCACACTGATGGCCAGACTTTGCTGTGCCACCACCTCACACTTCAACCACATTTTCTGTCACCTGCCCATTGCTCCTCTTCATGTGCTTGCACTGCTGCCATCAGTGCCTCTCCTCTTCTGCTAAACTGTGCGCAGATGAAATGGTTGTGGCTGTAAAGAGGTCTCCACTGCTCTGATCTGCATGTCCCCGGGGCCCAAGGCATTGACCACTGGAACACTGCCTTAAAGTAATCAATAATGTTGGGTGGGACGCCAACCTCGCACTGACCAACCAGGGATAACTTTGGGTATTTCCTCATTCTCTGGAGAAAAACAGCTATTTGTTTAAATAGGCCATTGCCCGAGAACATCGCTGGGCCTCCCTCAGATCGCCACGCTTCAGGATAGAGGAGCTGGAAAGCCTGAAGCCGGCTGCAGGGAACTCTGGAGCCTGGAGGCCATCTTAGCCCGTGTAGAAGGTAAGCAAAGGTATACCTGCTTCCCTCAGCATTAAAAAGCAGAACTTTCTAAAACCCTAGTTAAAAATTAGAAGCTTACTCTAGCTGCCCTGCTTAACGAAGCTGTAGAAAGTGCTTTTGTTTGCTGAATTAACAAAGCATTTTGAGTGCTTCTGGCAATCCAGAGTGTTTTCCTAAGCTGTAATAACATGGTCAGATCCTCTGATGTACACAGGTAGCAAAGCGGCCTTGATTTTGGTGGTAAAGGCTCTCTCCAGGTCTAGTGATTGATGTTTAGGTAAGTTCTTCTTGCAGTTTGAAGTGGTATTGAGATAGGTCAGAGAGAATGGGCTGTAAACCCCTGTTCTTCCAGCCAAAGCAGCGTCGCACTGAGTGAGAATAGGGCCCTCTGGCTATGTACGAAAGATGCAGAAGAGAATTTATAACTCGCCTACAAGACTTAGGTTTTAGAGAAGGAGGCCAGGCTGTGTCTGTGCTTGTTTGCTTCTCTCTGGGGAAGGGAAGTAGGTGAGGTTGGGCAAACACATGGAAAAGCAAAAGTTGGAATGAGACAAGAAAGCAGACAGACAAAAGTCAGTGTAAAAAAAAGTAGCAAATGCATTGGGTATTTGAGAGAAAGATGAGTGAAATATCCGCTATTCTTTCCATTTCCCTTCACTCTTACCCCACTTCATCTTTCATTTGCACATTGATGGTTTGCTTAGATTTTTCACTCTTTTAGCTGGGGCTTTTTCCAGAGGCTTGCAAAATGCCCTGCCAAATTCTGATCACTATATAAACAATAGGTAATGACTGTAAACCAAGAAGTATTTCTGTGAAAAACTTTCCCATTCTGGAGTAGTTTAATGCCAGTTAACTTGTTTTAAAGCTGGATTAAAGAGCATAAAAGTGCTCAGAAGAAAAGGCATATAAGCACAGTTCTCTTATTAAACTCATAGCAGCAGAGAACAATGCAATTTTTTTGCTATAGAAATGCAAACTCAGAAGAAGTCTCTGACAGTCTTAGCTACTTCTCAGCAATACATGGCATCCCATAAAGTCTTTGTTTTCTGTTACAGAGGTCTGAGGACATTGATCTGTCTTCATGCCTTACCTCACTTCTTTGCCGTCTTCGTTCTGTCAACGAAGCTGGTTTCAGCCTGTCTCTGACTTTCTCAAGTATCTTCATTCTGTCTTTCACCTGGGCTTTTTTTTGCTTGGGAACACAACCTTGATTGATTTCTGTACTCCTAACCTGCTTAATACCTTCTCAACACCAACTTCTGTCACAAAACAGAGTATTAGCCAACGCACATGACTAAATTGAGGGACATTTCACTGTTTACTGCCTCAGCTATTACAAAAACTATTTGCAAGTAGCAAGTGTAGGCATACACACATGCATGGCTGCGCATGTGCGTGTGTAACACAGGTGTGTGTACTGAAATGGTGTGTGTCCAGATCCTCTTCCTTCTCCTACATTTTGTAACTTTCTTACGGGAGAGCAAAGCCATCTTGAGCATAAACTGTCAGCTTTCTCTGATGACAGAAACCATCAGATTGATATTTTGCATTTTTATGCATTTGAAAGACTTGAGCTGGAGTGAAGCTATGATAAAACATCATGAAGAAGTTGTGATCAGTTTGTGCCATAAAGATAATGGTAGTGTGAAAGTTTAATAGTCTCTGACCCAGCACTCCAAAATTTCCAACCTGGCATGGAGAAATATCTGTGGATCCACTTTTATACAGATCGGCCTTTTCTCTTTGGCTATAGATCACAGCATGGGTGCCGTATGAGCTGAGGTAGTTCACTTTGGTGAAGAGGGATCTAATAGCAGCCTACAACAAACTTGGAAGGGAGTGACAGAGGTGATGGAGTGGTAAGAGAGGATATGATGAGGAGCAACAGCCACGTTTACAGCTTGGGAGATTCAGGTTGGACATCAGAAAAGACTTTTTCACCAAGATGCTGGGGCAGCCCTGCAACAGGTCGCCCAGAGAGGTGGTGGTAGCTCCATCCTTGGCAGGGTTTCAAAGCTCAGCTACACAAAGCCATGGCTGACACAAAGACCTAGTGTTGGTGGTGGTCCTGCTTTCAGGAGGAATCAGTGCTTCATTTATGCTGATTCTTTGATTTTAAAAGATGATTCTTTGATTTTAAAAGAAGAACCTGACCGCCGTGAAATATTAAGCTGCTGTTTTACACGCTATGGCAGATCTCTGAAAATGAGGTGCGATGGCTTTGTGACCTGCCCTTAGTAAATAGACACAGGATTAGACATGTTTCCAGATTTTTGGATATTTTAGGGTGGGTGCCAAACAGCCCTGTAACCCACAGTCTTATCTACCCTTATCTGCAAAATAAGCACATCACAGAAAACAGTAATGAAATTTCTCCAGTTCTTGCTGACTGTGTATTCTTGTCTGAAGTAGAGAAAATGCAGCTGGTAGGGGCCCTGGTGAGGCTCCCCCATCTGCCCCAGCACCAAGGCAGGGTTGAACACTTCTATGGTATTCCTGGCAGACATTTCCTGCTCTTCTAGACCCTCAGCTCAGGAGATTTCAAATAGCTTCCCAAGACAGTGGTCCCAGACAACCCAGTGCAACAACCTCCCCTTCTACCCAAGGCCTTAGCCCCACCATGAAGTCCTCCAGCCAGGGTATCAGTTTGTGCGGCCATGGTTTTGGTAATGATGTTTCCAATGGACAGACAATTGTGTATTAACAACTAAAATTAAACTCTCCATTCATTTCATACCACACATGTTTAGTCCTGGCAATTTTAAATAAATTCAATTAATCATTCCAGTTTTTAATAATTCTATTTTAAATAGAATCTCTGAAGGGAACATGTTCTGTAGAACAGGATTACCTGTGTAAGTCTTAACTGTAACATTTCTTGCTTCAAAACTGATTCTTCTTTCATTAAAGAAGAAAACTGTTGAAATCCCATGTTCCCTGCACCACAGTAACCCAAACCTCCCTGCACCTTTCTTCAGCAGAGAGCTACTATGTGCACGAGGAAGTGTTCAAAGTGCATTGCGATCACTCTGTTCCCACTGGCAGCATGTGCCATAGTCTCCAACATCCTCCTGTACTTCCCCAACGGACAAGTTCTGCAGCTCAGTGAGATAACTGATCTGGTCTGGTTTTTCCATGGCATTGTGGGAGCTGGGATACTGGTAAGAGAGAAGTGTTGCTACTGTTTCTTATGCATTTTGTTTTGTTTTAAATTCAGCGCTAAGAAAACCTCAGTTAACAAAAAAAACATTTGTGTTTCGCATAAACATGTGAGCAGCTTAAGTGGGAAGTTGGGTATGGGACTGAGAAAGTGCATTCAAGACTGAAAAAGTCCTTCATCACAGGAATACAAGGTATTCCTGAAAAAAATACCAGGACTCCATCAGGAGGAAGCAATAGGACTGACTTCTTGCTGTTGAGAAGAGTGACATGGGTGGTCATCCTCCATGAGTCAAAGCAAAGCTGAGGTCCTAAGCTCGGGAGGTGATGAGTTTTTACTATTGTCTGCACCCCCTCATTACTCCTCTAACTGATTTTATGCTCACATAATTCACAAAAAACATTAAGGGCAAAACTGAAACACGTTTCAGTAAGTGTTTGTTAGAGACCCAGCCAACACTCGAATGTGGAACTGCAAATGGCTTAAATCCCAAATGCCCCCTGCGTTCCCACACACCCACCTACCTCCTTTTGGGTTTGAACTAGTTTGTATGTGCTCTTCTATAACCAGTTCTCCATTCCACCACTCAGGAAAGATCGCTTTTCTGTGAATATCCATAACTAGAAGGGAACATTTTGCAAATACTGATTTTTCCAGTTCATTAGAAAGCCTGCTTCCTTTATGCTCTTCCAATTATCCATCCAAGTGCAGATAAAAAGCTGAGTGAATAACATGCTTATGACAAGTACTGGCTGTTACACAGCCTAGGCAGATAGTAAACTGCCACAGAGCTGACTAGCTGTGTGTCAAAAAAATGAATGTTTAAGAATAATTAACTCAGAAAAAAGGAAAACTCATTCACAGTCAGGCTATGATGCAGCTACCACTTACATCTGTGGAAAAGCTACAATGGATGTGGTTCAGACTCCTACTTCACAAACCAGAAACATGGTATAACATCACTCAATAAATTGTTCTCCACCAGCGGCTTGCCTGCTTCTTCTTACAGGTACCACTTGGGCCTATTACTCATGCTGAGCTTGAACGTAAGCATGAGTTTGTGGAAGGAAGCCTAAAAGAAGTGGAACTACATGAGAGACCTGTGGAAAATTCGTATCACTGCAAGCCCAGGAGTCATTGGCGTCCAATGAAAGGAAAGGCAGATGTTAGGCATGAGAGCATCACAGGCTCATTGAAAATGTGCCTCTTTTAAGGCTTCCACACAGACTTGCCTGTGGCCAGCACCACATACATCAAAAATGAGAACAGCAAGTGAGAGGGGAGGAAACATTTGCATTGACCTTCAAAACACAGCATTAGGGGTAATTATTGATCCACAAACAATGCTGTTGAGTGTACCTGTTTTCCAGAAAACAGCAGGACAAATGCCCACAGGTAAAGAGAAGGGTAAAGAAAACATTATCATCAGCTCCATTTTCCAGGTGCTGGAAGCATGGAAAAATGAAGCCTGGCTTCTGGGCCTCCTAGGGAGCTAAGCAAGGAGCAGAATGCCCCATGACTGGAGCCTGATCCATACCCTGACTCCACAGTGAGGACAGACCAGGCTGCAGTACATTCCCCCATGCACCCAGCTTCTCTCCAAAGGAAACTCAGGAAAGTTACACCAACAGGTTGCCCGATCTTAGAGAATCTCCCTGTAACCAGGACACAGCCTCAGAGCCAGGACTGTGGGGGAAACTTCATAACAGTCTGGCCTGGCTCTGTGAGCCAGAAAACCTGCCTCCACCTGGAACTTCATCTGCAGACTGATACACAGATCGAGCAGCCAGCCCCACCCTTTCCTCCTCTATGCTGCTTCTCTAATGGAAATTTATATGACGTGAAAACCTCACCATTTCCTTATTTCAAAAGTTTAGGGTGTAAAGAGAGGACGACTGGTTCCATGTGTCATAGTAATGTCTTTCCTGATAGAAAGCCTGTGTGCAACGCCCTGAAATGCCTGACTGAGCCATGGCTCACACGCAGCCTTCATTTTACTGACAACCGCCAAATCTAGCAAATTCTCATTCCCATGTCAAAAAGCAGGTGTTTATAATCAGACACTGCAAAAGAATAAAGCTGCCAAGTAAACCCTTCATCCTGAGCCAGGCTAAGAAATGACACAACGGTGTTCGCAGTTTAGATGCAAAACCTCCATAGAAGAAAGACAGCCCTGGAGGAAAGGGAGTGTTGGTTTGATGGGCAGAGGTATTAGCTCTCCTTCTGAGTGCCAGACAGTGGCATGCTGGGACAGACACTGCCTTGGGGACCACCCATGATTATTTAAGAGCTGACTTCTTCCCAGGAAGAGAAACACTTTTTTAACCTCAATGCTCTACTTCTGCAGGCCTCCAGCTGTGATCCAGTGACCACTGCAGGTTCTGGAGGCTGCCTCTGGAGTGTGCATAAAAAGCAATGGAAAGCAAATTCTTTGAAAAATATTTGGGGGCCTGCAAATCTAAGCAAATTTCATAACACTTTCCTACATAGTCTAACAGAGATATTCACACTACACATATAAATTCCTGAGCCTTCATTCACCATGGACATTCTGTTCTTCTGACCCTAAAGGGGCCAACACCTCTCTAACATCTAGTCAGACTGTTTTTATACCTTTCACTTTTTTTGTTTGTTTCTTTGGCAGGTTGTCCTTCTTTCATCAACTTTATAGGGACCATTTCCTACTTTCTCAAATACTCATTTTCTTGCGTTGCTCTTTGAGATGCCTACACAAGCAGTGGTGGGCAGAGGCAAGGCTGCAGGAGTGCTCTGGTTGCACAGCTAGACCCACAAAAGCTTTCTTACCCTCTGGCTACTAAACTAAATGCAGCTTTTCCTATCTCCAGAATGCTTCTGTAAAGTGGAATTATATCCTGAGACACAAATGTTTACTGGCTTCATTGTATCAGTCCAGCTCCACCTGATAATTACTGTAGAGAAATGTGATGTCAACTGGGAGTTCCCTGTTGAGTGAAATCCATTTTGTAGGTTTTCCAGAAGTTTAGCACAAAGAACCAAAGTCAGATGCGTTTCAGGAAGTTTAAGACTGATTTCTCAATTATAATCCAGAGCAGGATTCTCAGAAGATTTAAACTGACATAATTCTTACTCTAGTGATGCATCTTTTCTGAGCAGAAATTCCATTTTCTCAAAACTAACACATCTGTTCCTGAAAAAAACAACAAAACCCTGCTGAAAAGAAGCAGTATAACTTCAGCAATCAGAAGTACTCTACCAGAAACTTGCCAGCCAGCTCTAGCCATAACCCCACACTTCTTCCTGAGTTACTCTTCAGCAAGCACCAACATCTAAGCAGGTGTAACTCACAGAGAAGAGGCAGCAGGTGGTTTGCATTTGAGGAACATGATGCCCCAGCTCCTAGACTTTAAAAACCATCCCAGCAGAAGTACTGCATACCAATTCAGCTTGTGCTTTTCTCACAGGTTATTTTGCTGGCATTCATGATGCTGGGAGCAGGTGGAGCAGGATGTTGCACTAACCGATGTGGGGTAAGTGGATATTTATGTGTTGAAATGGCACTGTAGGGTTTGTGCAATAGTTCTTAAATGGCGGCTCATCAGGTGGAAATGTACAATGACAAACCATCACACTACCATCAGCAGCCATGTCAGGGAAATGCAGAAGTGTATCTTGATCTACAGCGTCAGTGGGCTGGGGCTGAGAGCTCAGTTAGCCAACAAGAATGTTATAATGTTACAGCCACTGACATGAAGGAAATCATCCTCAGTCAGGAAAGGTGCTGAAGCATTTAGGCACAACACTGAGGGCAGAGGGGTACAAAGCTACTTCACTCCACCCCATGTAAAGTAAAACATGGCTCTAGCTTCCTCCTGCTCTAGGCAGTCCTAAAGATTGAGACATCTGCCTATTCCTTCTGCTTCTACCTGGCCCTGTTTCCTCCATGCTCTTCCATGGCCATTTAGTTTTCCACAGGTTCATCCCTGCTTACCTCTGTAGGGGCAGATAGGTCCCCTACTTTGCAGGCCCATGCTAAAAGCCTGAGCTGCTGCAGCTGGCACTAAGGATCCAGCACCGCTTCCTGGAGGCTGGTCCCCATGCTTTGACCCATAGCACGTGTTTGCCCAAGCATTATACACATGAAAGGTGCAAATGCAATTTGGGCTCTCTGTCATCCAGAGAAAGGCCAGAGAGACTTTTTCCCTTGATAATTAATAATACTATAAAGCAACATGTTATACAGGCATCTCTATTAATCCTCAAACTCTGGGCATAGACTTATGTGTGGCTATCATTATTAGCAAGAATAAACTGACTTAGAAATTTTTTTTAGTCTGCAGCCTGGAATGAGAGATTCTATACAATAAAGCATGCCTCTTTTGTACTCTTCAATTAATATTTAGTTTGATCCATAAGAAGACTTTACCTCTTCAGGATGTTTTACTTAATTCATTATTCATAATGTCAAAATAACATTCTTCATTAGGATGTCAGCAAGCACATCTCAAGGGAAATGTCATTACATTGATTTTACTAAGTGTCATATGCATAGAAAGGATGCTAATGATGACCAAGTAGGCCAGTTGCAGAGCTGAGATGTTAGCCTAGGCACCCTGAACCCAGTGCCTGAGCCAGCTGCTTCTCCTATTTTGAGTAATGTAGAAAGCGGTGGTGAAAAACAGCTGTACCGTCCGTGTTCCCACGCTCTGCTGAACGTGGTAAGTCATGGGAAATCCAGCTGAATTGGACTCGGTTCACAGAGCATCTCAGGTCTCCCTTCTCCGTCCCTCATCACTGCACTAAGTATTACAGACCCAAGAGTCAAACTTCCCCAGACTCCCTCAGCCCACTGACGCAGTGCCACTCAGCAGCCCACATCCACAGGTCCCCCATGCTCCTCCATTCCCCTCCACCACCCTTTTGCTCTCTGAGCCATTCCTAGCAGCAGCACATGGATGTCAGGTATCCTGTCTTCACCTTCCCAGCACTGATCAGTTACCTACAAGCTGTTCCTCCTCTTCCTTATTTGCTGTTATAGAGGAATACAACAGACATTGTTGAGAAAATAGTTTGATTATGCACTACGATATTTGTATAAAGAGAGCTAGCTGATGGCCAGGTGATGAATCTAGTCAAACCACAGAATAGACTTGGTGAGGACAGTGTATCTTTGAAAATGCTGTCTTCTGGGACTGTGGGAATTGCCCACCTCTTTGAGGTGGAAAGGGGTGAAGCTCTAGAAGTCACTCTATGGTTTAAACAGAACGTGGCTCAATATAGAGATGAGATGGGGACATGAACAAGGAGCGAGTGTCTATGAATGGCATTAAAAACAACAATTTCCCCTGCACAGCTGCTGGGGAAGAGTGATTTCTGAGCATGAAAAAAGAGGTGAGTATTGCAGGGAGATCTGAAGGCTAATGATGTGCTGCTTCAGGAGAAACCTCAGGGAAACCTTGCTTCGGACACCCACAGCAGGGTTGCTCAGGTGCCCTGACCGTATGGGCTGTATACCCAAGGCAGGATATGGTGTGAATCATCAGGCACTGGAGAGCAGAGGAGCCCTTGAACTGGTTCAAACATGCATCATGGTGGTGACTTACCAAGATGCCAGAATTCCTTGTGGGGTCCCCAGCTCTTGGTGGCTTGTCCACCAACTTCTACCCACTGGCAGAAAAATAGCCCACACTGGAGCTACTCAGGAGCCTCTGTATTCCAAACCTTTCTGCTTTGGGGATCTTAGGTATAAAGTTAGAATTTCCACTGAATACTCAGCATTGCTTTTCATAGGGGAAAAAAAAAAGGCTAAAGAACTAATTCTGATCTGAATTATTATTCAATCTGAACATAACCGTTTTCCTCAGGGTAGGGACTCTATCCTATTATATTTTGTGCAATCCCTGTTTTAATAGTTTCATCACAACCTTTACACACTGCTGAAGTATCAACAACAGTAATAATAATTACTAAATTTCTCATCCTTTTATTCACCTTAGTGACTTCTCCAGTTCACAGTAATTATGTGCTGCATTGAGTAAGTTTTTTCATTAATCCATTTTAAATGGTTGCCTGCAAACATACCAAGATGGCTTCTTGTCTTTACATTATGGAGTAATGATTTTGGAAAGTGACAGATTTAGAAAGATTCCACATCTTGCAGCTTAGTGTGTACACATCTGAAAGGATACACTGCACTGGCACAATAAGAAAAGAAGGGCCCCAAAATACAGCTTCTGTCATTGCATCAGCAAACATACTCCAGTATTTCTCTCTAAGTCTTCCTTAAGAGTTACTAGTAGAACAAGAATAGCCATAGCAGCTTTCCAGACAAACAAACCTAGATAAGCAAAGCTATCTGGATAACCAGACAGGATATTAATTCCACAAAAAAAACACCTCCAGAGAAAGAAACAGAGAAGAAAGAAATGTGCATGAAACAAGAACAAGGGCAATAAAGGGCAGCACAAGCTGGGGCAGGAGGAACTTGGTAACTTCACCAAAGCAGCTGATGCAAATGCTCAAAGAATGAATGTTAAAAGTCTTCATCAGCTCGTCAGAGACAATCCAGTTGTGTGAGGGATAAAGCAGGGATAACATTAAAAGAAAATCAGTAAAAATGATCAGCTAAACCTTTGCAAGAGGTAGAGAACAGGCCAACACCATGGGAAATTAATTTCAACAAACTCAAGCATCCCAGCTTAGACCCCATGTTGCAACTGAAGACACAAATGAGGAAATATTTTCAAAAAAAAAGTGATAAATGAGGATGGTGCAACTAGAGAAAGTGCTGAAAGGTTGAGGTGATGCAATAGTTAATAAAATTGTTGGATTTCCATAGAATATGGGACAAGCCTCCAGAGGAGTGCATATAATGAGGAAATGCCACTGTGTGTCTAAAAGCTGCCCAGGAGAACCAATTTAACAGCTGCAGCAACTTCAGACTCCTCTTTCAGTGATGACTAGTCTTTGTCTATATAAACATGCACAGTGACTGAAACTGGTGAGATGGAGAGCCATACAGCCAACAGATTTCAAATGAGAAAATCTTGTGTCATAGTCATCAAAGATAGCACTGATGAGTAGTACTAGTACTAATCAGTATCATAAAACATAGTATTAGCAAAAGACCATTTGACATTTTCTATCATAATTGTCTTTAGGATGCCCATACTGCTATGCTGTGCTAAAACTAATCATTAGCATAATTAAAATCCTTCAACCAAGATTCAGAATGCACAGTTGAAGTAAATGAGAAAATAGGTGGGGAGAAGTGGTTCAGCATATGTAGGAGTTTCAGACAGAGTATCAGTCACTCACCTTCACCGCGAGGCATGGCTGGTGATCTTATTATGAGAGACAGTGCATCAGCTACATCCCAGCACTGCTTTGGTCTGGGACAATATACTAAATTACCTACATTTTGCTGACAATGAAGCTCTGCTAAGAGGCAACTCAGCCCACATGCAGATAAAGACAAAAAGAGTGTCCAGCTTTGCAAAAAAAGACAGTTATTAATCAGTTATGATGAAATAAATCGCATGAGAAATCCCAGCAACTTCCAACTCAAGGATTGCTTTAGAGGCAAAAGTGCACACAAAATGAGTCAATTCACACACAGGCAGCATGCAAAGTTGTATAGAAAGCAGTAATGTCATCAGCTGACAAGTTGGAAACTGCATTCACCAGTTTGAACACGTTTGGATAGTGAATAGTTTTCAAGACTATGTCACAAATCTGCAATGTGGATGGTGGTTATTTCCACTTGACTCTGTAATGCAGCACTCTGTGGAGCAGCTGGCATTAGGAAAAGGTTTCTACCTTCCTTGTGGGCTTTTAGATTTCACTGGTATTTGCTGGCAACAGGGAAATGTTGCCAGAGGTGTTTGGCTTCAAACCCAAGTCATGGACAGGAGTGTTTCCCATGTGCTTCCTCAGCCGTGCCTCTGCCCTGACTCTGAGGCAGTCTTACTGCCTTGGCCCTAGTTCAGGTCTTCCCCTGGCTCTGTCAGTCTGCTCCAGAGTTTCCTTTTCTCTTCTTCTTCTTGGCAGAGTTGTGAACAACCGCAGGCGGGGACTCTTAACAAGACTAGTGGGAAGCCTGTCCCAGAGACAAGACCAGTAGCACCCACCTGAGATTCTTGTTTCTATATACAAACAGCAACCAGATACATTCCATCCACTAATAGAAAACTACCCCAAAACAGAGTGAAGGTAATGTTTCTGTGGGAGTGGCCAGTGTAAAACATACAGGTGCATTACATATAATTTGAAGTCACTGCTGGTTCATTGCCACACAAAGCACAATTAGATTTCTCAACACAGGTAGTAGTAACCACATGTCATGTTGCAAAATGAAGAAAAGCAGCAATACGAAAGGGTCTTTTGCATTCCTCATCAGTTAGCAAAAACAACTAATGCATCTTCTGTTGCTTTCATACCTGGTTCGGTAGTTGCTTGTTAGTTTGTCGGTACAAGGGCTGAGGAAGGTGCTCTTGAAGAGGTGGAAATGCCAAGGCACATGATGTGGACCACATCAAGCCAGTACTGGCTTCATATTGGCTTTTTGAAAGAAGACCACCAGATTTTTCATAATTGATTGGTCAAGTATAAAACTCAATAATTAAAGCTCTGGGTTTATCCACTTTTAAAAGTGAAACAATTACAGTCTGAAATCCTTTCGCATCTAGGATAGCTGCACTAGTCAGAAGAAGTCAGCTATTTTTTTTCACCACAAATATCATACTATTATTACGAGTTTCAGCATATAGTAAGAAACACATAAAGATCGTTTCCTTTCCACTCAGTGTAAGATTTCCATGCTGTTCAATGCATCTGTGCAGGTGATGTTGAAGAACTTTTCCCTTTCAGATGCTGCTGTCAGTGGTCCTGGCTGTGCTGGGATTCGCAGGAGGAGTATATTGTGCAGTCATCTCCTCACTGGGGCTGATTGGGGGCCCTCTGTGCGACACAGGTGATGGAGAATACGTCTACCCTTTCAGGAATGACACTCTGGAGTGAGTATGACTTAGAGGCTCCTCCAACTTTACTTTCCCTAATCTCTCACACACACATCCTTTTATAGCAACTATGAATTTTTCCAAAGTGAACCGATGGTCCACCCAGTCTACAAATAAATTCACATTTCTCTTAGCCAGCATGTTCCAGCTGGCCATCTCTTTGACCAAGGATCATCTCTGGGCAAACTGCCCAAGTTTCTTCTGCTGTGTTTGTCAACAGCCCCTTATGCAAGTTGCACAATGCTTTCAAAAGGCTGCTGAGCTGTGACTCCCACCAGAGTCAGAAGGAAATGTTCGATAAGTATGACACATCAATCTGTTAAATCATCATGAATTGAGTCTACTTGACCTGCTTCTGACAGGAAAAGCAAAAATCTTTTCTAACTATTTAAAGTTAACCTTGGCAGCCATGCTCTTCAAGCCAGAGCTAGAGATGATGGATGGACTGGGCTGAGATAACACAGCAAGAATGGAATATATGGAAACACATTTTAAAACCATTAGGGACTTTCCCTTTAGTTACTAGCACTGCCATAAAACAACAGGAAGATTCTTGTGCATGCAAAAAAAGTACAAATGTTGCTCTCTTCCCTAGTCATCAGTTGCACCTCTGCAAAGGCAATTCTGAAGAGAATCAGCATCTTTTACCAATTATAGTAAAATTTGAAACTCACTTTGTGCAATCAAGTTCAGAAAATGTAATGCCAGGAAACACAGCAAGCATCCTCCCGTTTTCATTTTCTAATACATTACCGATTATTTTTCTCTATCACAGAGAATGTTATTTGTTCAACCAGACAACATGGAGCATTTGCAAAGAACCTGAAAACATCATCCTTTGGAATATTGTCCTTTTCTCTATTCTGCTGGCCATTGGTGTGATTGAAGCTATTCTCTGTTTCATTCAAGTCATCAGTGGACTTACTGGCTTCATATGTGGCACATGTATGAGGAAAAGAAAGGTTGGTATGCAGTAAAAGATACCAGAGTGCTTTATGTTCTTACCACTTCTGTTTTTCAGGATCTGGGAATGGCACACGATCAGAGAGATTTGCACAGCCCCTGAATGAGCTCCTCTTTGGGGCTGAGGAAGTACAGATGAATTTGCACACTGTTTCTTATTGTAGTCACATTGTAGTCAGGGATAACCTGGTCCACGATATTTCAAAACAGCGGAGCAGTGTGATGTATTGACATACTCAGGTGCACAGTTGTGTTCCTATTCAGGAAGCCTTTTTGATAAAGTGTTATGACATGCCAGCATCTGTAAGTGAGAGAGATGAGAAGTAAAGGTGTTTTTAGTTGGTCAACAGTAGTAAAAATGTCATTTTACAAAATGGAAGAAAACATCTTTCAAGTTTAATTTATCACCACTGCTTTCTTTTCATTGTTTATTTTCATTGTACTTAATGCTTGCAGTAAGTCTGATATCCCTCTGGAATATTAATTAATCATCTTTTGTTCATTGCCTTTCAGACAAATATTTCTGGAATGTGAATGATCTACAGGGTGTGCCAGGACAAGCCCCGAGCTGCCGATTCACATACAATAAGGATAGCAAACTGTGCTGTATTTATGGGAGGATGACAAAGAAAGCCCAAAATGTTCAGGAATTTCATGGGGCAAGATGAATTTTTTATAAAGAAGTCAGTGTGGAAAAAAACTAGATCATTTAGATCTGAGACTCCAAATTTTCATCTCTCTAAATATTCCTGCTAAATCTCAGGTATTGGCAAAAACACTAATATGTCTGGTCCTGACTGCTGTACTTGTGCATAAAACACAAAGGTCCCCAGATCAAAGTTCACAGCCTGCCCTCTTGTGTATATGGGAAACTAAACCCTTGTTAATGTATGCATTTATCAGCTGCACGAAGCAGGTACTCTCTGGCTGGATGTAAATAACCTCCCATCCCCTCTAAATCCCACCTTGAGCTCACCTGTCTGTTCCTATTAACTTGCTATCCAGGCACTCCCAGATTTAAATTAGGATGCACAGAGTAGCATTTGTGACACCGCAGATGCAGTTGAAGCACGTGGTTTTCAGCCTCCCTCAGCCACCCTGGAGCCAAGCCCCTTGTGCTCATTTGGCAGCTTGCTATCTTGCTCAGTAAAGTCCAGTGCATTTCTATACCAGTTCTTCAAGAGCAACTGAGAGATATGGTAGCCCTGGAGGGGCGTTTGGGTCAATATAGACAGTAGGGTTGGAACAAGAGTTTAACAATGTCCAGTTTAACTAAAAGAAGGAGAACCTCAGCACCAGTTTTGCCCTCACGAGACTGCATAGGAGTCTCTCTAATTTCCACACACGGCTATAGGGCTGTTCTAGAATAGATCACACAGACAAGCAATTAACTGGTAAAGATAAACATTAAATTGATACAGGTAGTAATTATGTGCAGCTTAGTAACAAATAAGATATAATCTGAAAGGCAAAAAATTGCATCAGTCTTAGTGTTACAGAAACAGTAATTCCAACCAGGAACTGCGTCATGCCCTATCATCACTCAAGATCAAGCCCTTGACGCTAAAGTCCATGACTAGCAAATTTCAGAAACCCCATCATTTCAGTGACTTCCTCAAAGGTTAATTCTTGGACATGCCACTGACTTCCCTGAGTCAGCCAAACTGCAAGATAATCTTTATTCATCCTGAAGGCATATATGCTGTAATGAAAATCTGAATATATTTAAAGCACTTAGAGTCTATTTTTCAAAGAGAGACATTTATGTTTTCTCAGTCAAATGTTCATATTTCTGCATTGTAGCATGTGAGCAAGTTATCTGAACACAGTTATTGCAGACACACCTGGTTGGTTGTGTTGTCCTCTAATGCAGCACATAAACCCCTTTGTACAAAATGGGGAAGAAAATGCCAGCTGTGATTAGATGAGGAGCACACGTACACTTCCTTGGAGCATAGCTTCACTGCTAGAAGCAGGAAATTTGACCATAAAACTTAAACGTACCTTCTGTAAAAAGATCATAAGACTTGTTGAAGTTTGCAGTCATGACTAGGTACATCCAAACCTACCAGGTGGCTGAAAAAGCTCATGTTCATTGTCAGCAGTGAAGCTTGGACAGTGTTACCATAGAAAGTGGACATCAAAACAAAGCCAACACTTTCAACCAGGAAAGAATCGAGGAGGCAGCTAGAAGTAAGGATATTCAGCATGCAGCTAGACCGAGAGAAACTCCTTCATCAGCAGAGGGGCTCTATGAGCTCCTCACAGCCCGTAAATATCAGCCCTGCCCTCATCCTTTAGTTTTGTCTCCCTGACTCTCATCTCTATGATAAAGCCAGTTTGGGCTAGGCCAGCACCAGGAGAGGGAGAGGTACCTACTGGCACACACCACCTCCAGCACAGGAAAGTAAATGCACTGTACTGCTGCCTTCTGCTTGTCCCAAGCTGTCCTGCCCTGGGGATGTTTATGTCATGTCTGTGTGCTAATGGGGACACCCTCTATCTTGCCAACTGTGCAATCACTGGCCTCACTGATATATGTAAATATTAAAGATTGTTATTCTGAAGTTATTTTCTGGCTTGATTTGTGTGACCTAAAGGACTTGTGACTTCAAACTAGCTCTGGTAGGAAGAGATATGGAATAACACAGAAAGTAGAGTTAAATTCATTTTGTCTAACTTGAACCACTGAAAAGGAGTCTTTTCTGGGGTAGACTTCAAGCCATGTAGTCCATGGAGAGATTCAGCCTTCCCCCAGCCCATACTGAGAGACATGTCTAAAGCAGGCAGGAGGAATTGCCTCTCCAGCCATGATTCAGTTGTTCACCCTAGACAGGAGCATCAGGTGCCATCTGAAGTGCAGCAAAGCATCCTGCTCAGTCTCCAGATGCTACTTGAGGTGACAAGGGTCTCCTGAGTATCCTGTGTCACACCTGAGAGCCACTCTCAGATCTCTAGAGAGAGACCCAAGTGTCTCAGCTGGAGCTAGCAAGACAGAGGGGTGGGTGACCAAAGCAAACACCAATCTCTTGCAAAGACAAGGATGTTAAAAATTAGTTTAACCAAGATACCTAAAGGTGGCTAAAATTTGGTGAAATTATTTCAGCTCATAGCTTTTCAGATCCCCAAACTGCCTTTTACACCTGTCAAAGTCTGAGGTCTCAGAAGTGTCACCAGAGCCTTCTCCGGGAGCCAGTGGGTACATCACAACAGGGGTGGCTCCTCGCACTGAGCACTGCAGAGACCTGTAAGAAAATGGCTACATACTACCAATAATAATAATTTTGGTTTGGACAGAGTTGGCTTCACTAAAGATAAAATATCACTTTACAGAATTGGGATCACTACAGATTTTAGTTTGTTTTTTCTTCAAAATGGGAAGAATTATTTCAGTGAAATCTCCTATTGAAGGAAAAGAGGTATTTTTTCTCTGAAATGTTTTATGTATTGTACACATGAAGAATTTAGTAAAATTAAGGAACTCATAATATTATTCTATATCTAACTTTTATCTCTATTCATCTTCTATCTATCTATCTATCTATCTATCTATCTATCTATCTATCTATCTATCTATCTACCTACCTACCTACCTACCTGTCTATCAATGTCTTCTATATTTGTATCAATCTTAAATAATTAATGGTCAAAAACTCACACGGCATAATGACAAAATATTTGTTTAGTTTTTATATTTATTACTCACTGTGCAGTCTCACCACACAGGCTCTTATACAAGGAGTTAAAACATGTTACTTTCTAATCAAATTATCCCTCTCGCTTCTGCATTTGAAACTCATGCAGGAGATCAGCCACATGCAAATCTGTGTTGGTTGGAAGAGAAGAAATTGTTCCTGGGGTTGACTTGAGATAGAAATAAAACTTTAGACCAAGGACACCATCTGAAAAATTGTAAGTGTTTGGAGACCAATGGCCCAGTGTTTCAGCTGCCAGGAACAAGGACATGATTCAAATACCTGGGTTGGAAACTCTCATTTCAAGAGGAACTGTCAGATCATTTTGATGCAAATAGCTCAGACACCTCAGGCCCCAGTGCTTGGTTTTTCTTGGTGCACAGAGCAAAGCAAACCAGCATAGCGGTTGGTCCCCGCAGACCTCCCTGTGCCACAGCCTCTGCTCTACTGCCCCAGCCCTGTGTCTCTCCTCACAGGGAGCTCCTCACAGGAACCACTTCTTTGCAAACTTAAAAAATATCTCAACAGAAATTAAAAAAAAAAAAAAAGTCCTTTCCACATTCTCAGAGTACTTTATTTCATTTTCTACAGAGCACCAGCATATTGGGCTTGTCCCTTTCCAGAGGAGTGACAAGGAACAGCCACCCTTCAGAAATGTCCTTCCCTGTAGGACCTCTCTCACCCCACAACACCCTTTTTCTTCTGAGCCCCTGGGTCACAGAGGGCCATCTAAAACTCATTGTCAATAATGTAGCCCATTTAACCCAGAAAGGTAGGGCAAGGGCTTTATCAAAGACACAGAGGCCACTGTTTTGTCCATCTTTATTTCTTCCAGTTGGCTAGCTTCGAAGCTGAGTAGCTGTAAGTGCTCACCACAGTGCAGATCATTTCCACCATAGATAGAAATCTTCCCTGGCACACAGCACACCTCACTTTCTTTCAGTCACTCCCCTATTTTTATCAACCACCCATGTCAGAGTCTGTTCCATCAAGGTGAAGCGATAAAGAGAGAGTAAAAGCTCAGCTGAGTATCCCCCAAGTAGATACTCAGAACCATTGGAGATACACAGAATACCCTGGCTGCTGCTCCAGAAGGGCATGTGTCTCCCACAGGGGCTCTGTAACATCTGCTTGCCCATGTAGATATCTCAGACACTTTAGAGCCTCAGACCTCAGGTGACACCAGTCATCTTTACATGAGCAACCAAATCAAGCTCTGAATCATCTACTGGGTACAGTGACACTGCTCTTAAAAGCAGCCCTGAGTCCAGCAGACTCCCTTGCCATGTCATGCCTCACAGGACCTAAAATAGGTCAGTGCATCACATCTTAAAACTGCATATTTCTCCCCACGGGTTATGCAGGGAGCTTGAAATGAGCAGCACAGCAGCTGGCACCCAAAGCTGCAGTCCTCCATCATGACTGGGGAAGCGAAGCCCAACTCAAACACCTCTCCATTAGTAAGATTTTCTCTTTTTTGGTATAATAGATGCATTAGCTGACAGTTGTCTAGTGGCAAAAGAGCACAATAGATTCAGTGAGGAATTGGGCTTCTTGGTATAACCTCATGCTTTTGCAATCCTTCTTCCATGCATTGTATATCATCAAAACTGCTCCAGCTTCAGATGAACTACCTTACACATACTTTTTCTCTAAGTGTCATTCATCCCATCATGTAACGTTTTCACCTACATTTTGTCCTACTGTCTTCTACCCCTCTGGATCTTTGAATGAAGTTTCCCGGCAGATTTTTATGCCTGTCACCATTTTTTTTTTCAAGAGATGGTAATAATCAGTCAGTTCAGACATTGTCTACAGATATAAAAGAACAAATTCAAATCTTGCTTTGGACACGTTTAATTTAGTTGACCCCCACATGAAGTATGCAATGCCAGGTATTTCCTCCCAGGAGTGCCTGGCTGCAGAGTGGGCTGACTCTGCATACACCTTCAACCCATTTTTGTTCCTGCCTAGGAAATACGCTGCAAAACATTTGTTCATAGAAAAAAACTTAGTGTGTGTCTGTGTGTAAATAGGGTTTTAAAAATTTTTGAAACATCCTGTTTTGTGCAAGAAAGACAGACCAGAGAAGCCAGTGTCTCCATTGCCACTGTCAGCTGCAATTTCTACAACTTTGTAGCAGGTGCAATTAAGATGAAAGGGAGTGTTTCTAATTACCACCCAGAAAACGTGCCTTTAAAATGCAGTGTCCCTTTTTGTACATAAATTATTGGGACAAAGTTAAACCCCCTCACTCAGTCAAAATAGGATTTGAGTACAAATATAAATAAATAATTCTCCTAAGGTAGGATAATCATGTGGTGCTTGGGCTCTTTCAACTTTTTAAAATTTTCACTATTTTTAAACAATCCTTATAGAGTCTTCCCACCAGATCACTGCAGATCACTTACCAAAAAACCTTATTTTCCCTTGTACTGAGAGGTGTCAGAGAAAACATGGGGTTCCTGCACTTCTCCCTCCTTCTTGCTGCAGCCACCGCCTGCATGCTCATGTGTTCCCACCATGCCCTGTCCCTGGAACATGCTTAACCTGTGCCACTGTCATTTCCATGCACAGCTGCTCCTGGATGTCTGCAGGAGATGGCACACTGCAGAAAACCTTCCTAAATATTTAAGTTTTCAAACTCCAGTTCAGTTCATATGTGATAAAGAAATCTCTGATTTCCACATGGAAAGGTGCTATCTGCTCCACAGATGAACGTGAGTGTCCAGGAAAGCCAAACAAGTGCCCCAAATTGGGCAGTTTTTGCATAGAATTGGTTATGAAGAATCATACCCAGACAGATGAAAGAGATTCACAGGGCAACTAAAAAGATATTGGTATTGCAACTCTATATTAAATGTAACTAACTGAATTTCTTAATGCATATATGAGTTTTCCTCAGAATTATGCATGTTTAAAGGGAGCTTCACAAAATAGTTTAAAAAATTCTGTATCTTTTCTGTAGTTTTATTGCAGACTGTAACAACACCTTGCTCTCCTGCCCATTTCCAGCAGTGAAATGATATACACGATTGGAATATCAGGGCGCAGCTCCTTCAGTTGGTCAGTGGTAAATCTTCTTTTACTGTTTCCTAGGTTTATTTTGATGATTATTGTGGGTTTAGTTCAGTCAACTTTAAACATACAAACTCTTAGCCCTATCTTCTGTGTTAGCCTTGTGCCTAGAACCTAGAGAAATACAGATTATATTCATACCATTGCATATCAGACAAAATATAACATTTCCCCTCCTTTAAGCCAAGCTAGTATTACCCCTCACATCAGTGCTCCATTGCTCTTATTAACACTAATTCCTATCCTCTTATTCTCTGCTCCTCAGAAAAATAAGATTGGATATCTTCTGAAGAAAGGGGAAGACAGAAGAATTGCCAGTAGTCTTCCAAAGACAGAGACTTTGCATCCAGTTCTCCAGACTTTTGGGTTTATGACTGTTTTGTACAGCATCTTTCCTTGCAAAGTACAGCAAACTAATACTTTGCAGGTTTTTTTACAAGACAGCACTATTTTTTCTGATTTTTTTTCCCGATTTTTTTCTATTTTTTTCTGATTTTGGACTCAATCAAAGAATATATCATCAAGCCGTTATTTCTCTCTATGATCTAAATTGAGCAACAGAAAATGTCTCTAAATATACCAGGCTTAGTATCTTTGAGTGTGTTTTTTATGCTAACTTTAGCTACTGGAATTTGGGCTTCTTGGAAAAGCAAAAAGGACCAGCAGAACAGAAATCCAACTGAAATGGCCATAGTTGGAGGCAGGAATATAAATGTTTTCATTGGACTGTTTACTGCAACAGGTAAGTTTTCTTAAAGGACTTTTAAAAATTCTTCTTAAAACCATGCATTACATAGATCTGGGGGACTTTTCTTTCAAAGCAAGTGAACTCCTTTAATGTCAGGGCAGATTTTACCTAAGTGTGGCTTTAAAGGACTATGGTTTCATGAATCATTTTGGGATGGATTCTTCCAAACCTCTTCACACTGAGCAGAACCTAATGTTTATGTAGATTCTTTTAAATTAAAGAGATTAATTTAAGAGGTTAGTTAAGAGTTAAAGAGTTTAATTTAAGAGTGACTGAAGAATATGACACTTTTCATTAAGGAAGACTGTGGTCTTAATCTTGAACCAGTTTCTGTTATCCAGCATAACAGAAGAATTTTACTCCTGGAACAATCCAGTTCTGTGCAGAATAAATTGCTACTCATGGTGCACATTGGGCTCTCTCCTAAAGAGAGAATGTTCTCCCCACTGACTGGTGCCCTCCACTTCCCTTTTCTCTCCTTGCTGCCTGGCGTCATCTGAAATTTGCTTCCCTGACCCATTTTTTGTGAAGGCTCTCCCAAGTCATATTTGCCTAGCTAAGACACTTAAGTCCATGTTGTAGGTTTGCATTCTGACTGCAATGTCTGCTTGCATTTTGTTCCCTAATATCTATTTTCTTAGACTGTGTAAGTGATGCTCATGAAGGATGGTCTATCAGTCATGGCAGAATAACAAAGGCAATTCTGTTTGCTCTAGCAAAAGTCTTCCACTGGGGGAAAAAAAAAAAAAAAAAAAAAGTATATTCAAGTTGCTTGAATTTATGCTTGAATTAGTATATTCAAGTTGCCTTTCCAAAGCATCCAAGAGCTTTTCCATGCACACATAGATTTTCAGTCTTGAACCTGGGAAATTATTTAGGGTGATATTCTAATACTGTTACCTGTACACAGCAGCACATCTCAGTATGGGAGAAAACTTTGTAAAGAAAATAGAAGTGTGATTAAATATTTGTATGAGAAAAAGGTTTACAAGCTCTTAGAGTGTTCTACAAGACTAGATGAGAATATGTTTCACAATTCTTACCTTACCATCTTCCATGTTTACAGCCACCTGGGTTGGAGGAGCATATATCAATGGCACAGCTGAAATCGTCTACCTGCCTTCAAAAGGACTATTGTGGGTCCAGGCACCTGTGGGATTTGCCTTGTCCCTTGTTATTGGTAAATAACTCACATAATCAGGACACATAAGCTTTAAAAAAAATTATATGAGTATATTAAGATTCCTGACAGAGTATAGAGTACATTTTAAAGGTGATTTTCTTTCTTTAGTCTTCCATAGATCCAGAATAAGCATTTAGAATGCTATCCTCTAAACTGAAACATAAGAAACTGGGGTAGCTTGGAGCTAGTGTACAGTTTTGCCTGCTTGGAGCAATTTATAGGACAATAATCTTATCTGAGAACTTTAGAAGCATGTGGCTATTGTATATTGCTTTTTTATCAAGGTCTCTTATTCACAGACTGTTGAGAGTATTGGTATAATTTTAAATTTTTGTTTGAAATTTCTGTGTGATGAAATAATACTATCTTGATTTTTCCACTAAAATGCATTCTCCTGAGTAGTCTTATCTGAGGATGAATTTGTAGTGCATCCAGCTTACCCCACGTTACAGTTCTTCACTATTTTCTTGAAACTAAGCTAAGTTTGTAGTGTCCTATACCTAAATTGCCATTTCTAACTCCAAGAATTATTGGACTCATGCTGAGGTTCACCTGTCTTGCCAAGACCAAAGTTTCTTCCAGTCCACATTGAGTTATACCATAAGTGTCTGGGGACACAGGATGATTAAAGCAAGGACACCTGTGCAGACCTTACACAGGAATTTCTGAAAGAACAATAACCTTTATTCTTAAGTCAGAGAAAAGAGTCCAACTGACGTGAATATGAATCAGGCTTGGAAATATACTGCCAGCATTTCTTATGTGAGTAATTCTTACTAATGAAATTGAGGAGTGCAGGTCTGATCCTGCAATCTTTACTCAGGTCAGTAGTGCCCAGACAAGCAGTCCTGTTGGCTTCGGGGTTAGGCACAATACGTATTCTTTGGTTTTAATGAGATGGTTGTATGTCTGAAGTCTAATATTTAGATGAAGGCGGGTGGGACTCAGCTCAATGTACAGATTAAAACAATATAGTTCTGGGAAGACACAATGAAGCCACCAAAATGAAAATGTAACCAGAAAAGGAACATATATCAACATGTTGCATCACATGGTCAAGGACAAAAGTTTGTCTCTTTTTTAGCCAAATATGAGTCCTCTATGCCTCACTCTGCCTACTGACATTTTCCACAATAAACATTTCAGAAAACTTTGTATCTCAGGTTGGTAGGTCATTGGAGATGGAGAGGAGACTATATGTGGGTGTCCTCTGAGCTGATTCCCTGTTAGACACACAGGTATCTTATGCCATTTGGGGTGCCCTAGGGACTCCTACCTAGTCTCCAGTAGCCACTCCAGAAAGAGGTATGTCTGCCAAAATTGAAGGGTCATATCTGTCAGCTGTAAGGAGATGTCTTTTATAACCTGGGACATCTCACATGGGTGAAACCCCACATTTAGGCAAGCGAATTGAGGCTTCAGTGTGTGGTTGGCTGCATCATTCTCTAGGGTCCATTATGTATGAATTCCACACTCACTATACTGGTCTGATACCCAAATGGCATAGTATTCTTACATTTTTTCCTGGAATATAATACATGCAAAATTCTAGCAAAATGTCATCACTTCTGATAGGTGGTTTCTTCTTTGTAAAACCAATGAGATCCAAGAATTATGTGACAGTGATGGATCCCCTTCAAGAAACTTATGGGAACGTGATGGGAAGCTTACTCTTCATTCCACCACTGCTAGGAGAGGTGTTCTGGTTTGCAGCTATCCTGGCATCCCTGGGTAAATACTTTGCTGTTATATTTGTTAGAGGCTACATGGCACAACTGTCAGAGTATAATACACATTTGGGAATTGTGTTGGACTAAGCTGTAGAAATTTGTGCTTCATGTATCCTTTTGTGAGAGGAACACAATCATTTCTCATTTCTGGAAAATACATTTTTAGGTTTAAAACAAATGACAGTAGTATATATTCATGATATTATAACAGAGAGGTCTGGCAATATGAGTTAGTGCCTTCCTCTTGCCTGTGGGAGAGTGGATGTAAAAAGAAAAGTGCCTCAGCAAAGGCCATGCAGCAAGGTAGCAGCAAGAGCAGAAAGAGATATGGGCTCTCCTGAGTCCTCACTCTGTCCGCTGTCTGTAGACCATGCGCTTCTCATACAATGTGGTGTGCTGGCATCAAGGGAATAACATATCCTTATTTATTCTGTATTCTGCATGTATGAAATCTGTCTTAAATAACTTAACTGCTGTCCTTGTCTGCAGGAGCAACAATGAGGGTAATCTTGGATATTGGAGGCTCACTGGCTATCATCATCTCAGCATGCACTGTCATACTCTATACTCTACTGGGAGGCCTCTACTCTGTTGCATACACAGATGTCATCCAGCTGGTTTTCATTACCCTCAGCCTGGCAAGTCCTGTGCATTTCTTTGCTACCTGTTTCCTAACTAAGGAAAAAAATCCTGCTCTTGTTTTCAGTATGTCTCAGACCAAAAATAACTCCACCAATACTGGCCTTCACCCTACAGTTCCTCTTCAGGAGAACAGGTCTCCTGAAATGTCTTACAGTCCTTATGCACTTCAGACAGTGCTCACACAATCTATTGGCCTTGCTGGGTAAATTAAGCTGCTCACATGTAAGGTCTGCAGAACCTGTCCAGAACAATCTTAGCTGCAAAGGAGAGAGATCTGTCTACTGAAAGCACAAATTGACCTGAATTACAGACTCATGTTCCTGATGATGCCATGAACCAGAAACATGTAGATTTAGAGTAAGGAAGGGGAGAAAGGAAGACTCTTAGTCTGGGTTTAATCTTATGTAACTTTATGTTCTACATCTACCTTAATTTCAATATCTGAATAGATTCTCCAAGAACAAGGACCCTGGGGAAATGGTTAACTATGTCTGTTTCTATCCTAGTGGGTCTGTATCCCCTTTGCCCTGGTGAACTCTGTAACGGAAAGTATTTCTTACACTGCAACTCATCAATCTTACCAAGACCCTTGGATTGGGAAGATAGAAAAACAGTATCTTGGAAGGTGGCTGGATGACTTCTTCTACCTGGTATGGAGTATTTCTTGGACAGGTGGTTGGGAGAAGGGATTGCATGGGGACTTTCTGTCTGGAAAACTTGTGGGTTCTTCCAGCCAGGAGCCCTGTGTTGCACAGTTGGCAGGAGCAGGGTGGTGTGTAAAACCATGTCTCAGCCACTCCGCAGCACACTGAATGAACTGGGGAGATCCAGGACTCAGCTGTGGGAAGGAAAGAAGCAGTAGAGACACTCCATCCTTTAACCCATGTGAAGGAATGTACCTCTTGAGTAAGACCATCCAGGCAACTAGTTCCACTCCTGGCACCTAAATGAGGCATTTCCTACCTTTCAAGAGGTTGGTCTTACAGCCTCAATAGTGTGTTTTTAACATAACTATGTAAAATTCCCTCTATTTGAAAAAAAATAGTAAAATTACACAGCTGAAGGTCATCAGCAAGCATGGTGCCATTGGCTCCACTGTACAACTCAACTTTTGAGCTACCAATATAGCCAAGACTACAGAAGGTTGTTATGCTCTTGCTAGACTGGTAATAGGAACACACAAAAGCTTGAGCTTGTTTGGTGACAACAGAATCTTCAGATATTATCTGATGAAATTTGTCTGCTAAGAAAGTTAAAATGGTGATTTTATTTTTAATTTTAGACTATAGTCTAGCTAAGTTTGAGTAGATTTTTTACAAAAGTTGTATTCCTGAAAAACTTATCTTCTCTTTTCTTTCCTCTGTGCCTGTTTCATTATGCCAAGCAACCTATTTTTCAGTTTTCTTAGTCTGCCAAACCATTAACCTGTTTTGATCAAAATTTCACATCCATCACAATGAAAACAAAGGAAAAGGGCACCCTCAACCATCAGAAATATCATCCTCAATAGTTAAAGCTGGGCAACGTTTATGCATTTGAAATGAGTTTTGTGACAATAAAGATTATCATCCATCTGAATGGATGGATGATACCCTACAGCAGCCAGCAGCCTGCCGGGTACCACTGGTAACATCTGAATGTTACAGGTGTTTGGGAGCATTCCATGGCAAACTTACTTCCAAAGAGTGCTTTCCACTGCCTCTCGGGGACAGGCAAGGCTCATCTCCTACCTCTCTGGACTTGGGTGCTTTTCAATGGCCATCCCCTCAGTGCTCATTGGTGCAGTTGCAGCATCAACAGGTAAAAATAATTGTTTGTCTCTGAATAATGAACATGTTTTTGTCAAAGGTGATTAAAACAGGATCCAAAGAAGTCCTGATTTAGACTTCAAATTATCTAACCCTGTGTACCTAAAAGTGTAGCCCTGGTTGCCAAGCTAGGTGGTCTGTACCAGAAGTGTGGACACCTCTGAGGATCAGTGCACAACTACCTAGGGACATTTAAACGGCCCCAAGACCTGTTTAAAGCTATTTCATTAAGATGAAATGTCTTTTCATGGATCTTCTGTCAAGGAAAGATGAAGGCAGACCCTGTAAAACCCTGTACAATCCTATTTTCCAAGAAATATGCATGCCTTCTACATGTAAGACCCAGTGATATTACTACAGATTGTTAATAAGGTTCTGAAGAAAACCTGACTGAAGGAATCAAGAAGTTCAGTCCTGTAAACTCACAGCCCCTGCCTAGAGGATCAGTCCTGTGTTGGCTGTGAGCAAAAATTAAAGAGCAGACAGATCACTGAACATTTAAAGAAATCAGTTGAACTCATTAATTCATCTGTCACTAGGGTCATCAGAGCAAAACTCCCTTCTCCTCACGAGCAGGGTCTAGAAGGTTGACTGTCCCAGTTCTGGAAACACAAAGCACAGCTATTTCTATAGATGTTACTGGGGAGAAGGAAAAGCTTTGATCTAGTGAGAGCTCCAGCATGCTAAGGGAAATCACAAGAGAACATAAGAGAATCCAGAAAATTAATGCAAGTCCTAAAATACCCAGTGGGTCTCAGTCCTTAGCCCTGCTGTGACTGGTCCCTGTGGAAAGGCAGCTTCAAAGACAGCACAGATGTCAGTGAAAGATTTTTTGTGACTTTTTCTTGTTCTGTTTTAAAGACTGGAACCAGACAAGCTATGGTCTTCCAAGTCCACTCGAGAGAGGGGAATCAGCAATGATACTGCCACTTGTTTTACATTATCTCTGCCCAGCATACATCTCCATTGCTGGTTTGGGAGCCATCGCTGCTGCTGCAATGTCTTCTGCAGATTCAGCTCTTCTCTCTGCCAGCTCCATGTTTGCTCACAATATATACAGGAAAATCCTGAGGAAAAAGGTACTTGGTTACAGCATTCAGTAGTTTTGGTGTCAAGAAAGATGCTTTTGTTTCAAGACCATTTCAAACACATTCTCTGTGGTCTGCAAATAGAGGCATCTGTCCTTCAGCTGCTGAACTGTGTTCTGGAGCCAGAGCTTCAAACATAGGTCAGGGGTGTTCATATCCTTGGTAGGGATACAAATACCTACACTGGTGAGCTTTGCTATTTATAAAATGACTGGTGTCAAATCTGGACTAGAATATTAAAGCAAACAGCATAAAACCATGACCTTTAAAATTACAGAGGGCAGCTCCCTCTCCAAGAGTCCTACCTTGGGTGGCTGCTGGTGACAAGCACTGCCTGAAAGCAGTGAGGGCTTGGTGAGAACCAGCCTAGGGCAGAGCAGTGCTGGTCACCCCCACAAGTAAACACCACGTCTGTAACGTTACAATCTCTGTTTTACAGGCTACAGAGAGAGAGGTCTTATGGGCCATGAGGACCTCCATGCTGGTGTTCGGGGCTGGGGCAGCCAGTCTGGCTTTTTACTCCAGCTCTGTCTATGACCTCTGGTTCCTCAGTGGGGAGCTGGTGTACGCCCTGCTCTTCCCCCAGCTCTGCTGCGCCCTCTTCGCTCCCAGCACCAACACCTATGGCTCGGCTGCCGGCTTCTTGGTTGGGCTCCTCATGAGGCTGCTGGCAGGGGAGCCTGCCCTGAGCATTCCCCCTGTCATCTGCTACCCAGCCTGCTCCCTGGTGAATGGGACCTACAGTCAGCTCTTCCCCTTTAAAACATTCACCATGCTTCTCACCTTGGGGACGATCATTGCTGTGTCGCACCTGGCTGTGGTTTTGTTTCAGAGAAAACTCCTTCCCTGCAGGTGGGATGTTTGCAATATCATGGGGGGAACCAGCACCTGCATCCCCCTGCAGCAGATGGAGACACAGATGGGTTCACCAACAGTTGCACTAGAAGAGAATCGCGATTAGATGTGGGGCGTCATTTGAAAAGTCATAGTGCATTCAACAATTAGAGTATGGTACAAACAGCATCGCTCTTCCCTTTGCTTTCTCCAGTAATGAATTATTTAAAGTCCTGGCAGAGTAATAAAGGCTCACTTTGTTCATCCAAGGAGAATGTGTGAGCTTGAAGTCTGCAGTGATTAAAGGCGTATGGTGATGGAGCACGATCTTGTGATGGTGACCACAGGGCACCTTGGGCCCCAGCAGTGTTTTCCTCGGGGTGCCCCTGGTACCCCACCCGAAAGCAAGGCTACAAATCACACTTCAACATTGATGGCATTCTTAAGTCACATACTTTTCTCACCACAAAGGAGACAAATTAATGTTTAATAGATCAGGTATTCTTGATTAAAAAAAAAAAAAAAGGTGCGCAAACCCCTTCCCTTTACAACAGCTAGAGTTTTAGCATATGCATCCCTGGGGGAGCGCATCTAACTATAAAAACACAGATTACTGAATGCAGTGCAACTATCACAGCAGTCCAGCAGTAATATCAGTTCTGCATCATTCTTTGTATGCTTTACAAAGCTTTCCTTGATACTGCAAAAACTTGTGCATATGCTTCTCCCCAGCCACAGTCTCAGGCCACACAGCCAGTCTGCTGCCACACGGCTGAGGAGAGGACATCCCCTCTCATATGACCTGGTGTGTGTGCACAATGTGAGAAACTCTGCCGGTGCTATCATGCATGGCCTCAGCAAGCTCAGAGAGGAGCCACATGTCACTCTGAACTGTACCAAGGCAAATGCAGTGGCTCGGGAAGAGGACTGGCAGCCCTACATTCTAGATATGGCTTTGATGACTCTGCTCCCCATGGGGAGTATCTATCTCCTTTAAAATACCCATCCTCAGCAAGGTGGAGATTCTGCTCCTCATCAGAGGAGCTTTGCCTTAGTGTTAGTAAACACCTGGGCACACTTAACTTCCCATGCACAGCAGTCCTGTTGATATGCTTTGTTAAACCAAGACCAGAAATTCTTTCCTGTATCTCTAGAGACTGTCATGAAATATTAATTATAATATGTGTCTAGAAAAGGGAAAAAAACTGTTTTGAGAATTAAAAGCGTTGCCATTAACTATGGCCCTAGGCTGTCACCCACTGAAGTCTTTCACACCCCAGTGATTTGAGTGGGAGCATGTGAGGTCATGCTTAGCTAAGGGAGACATCAAAGCTATCATTACCGTAGTGCCAGAAGAACTGGGCTCTTGTTAAATCACAGTTGCTGCATACTGATTCAAGCATACTCCCTTGCAAGATTTAGGGGTGACCTAGTTTGGGGACCTGTACAGCCCTCTGTGTGGTGCAGACCAAAGCTGACATATTGCACTTGCTCAAGGACACAGACTTGCTGCATGGCCCAGATGAAACTACAATGTCCTCAAGTCAAGGTCAGCATCCCACTCACTGACATCTCACCCAGCAGCTCTGAAAGGCAAATGATTGCGTTTGGAGATATCTTTTCTCTACACTGTTGTGCCCAGCTTCTGCTGTTCCCCTGCAGAGTCCCAAAGTTTGACACTAAATCCTTTCTGTGCTCACACACTTGGCCTCACGGGCAATAGATCCACAACTTCCTGAGACAGTGTCAAAGGACAGCGCTCTGGGGTAGGACCTTGCTGAAGAGCGTCACCACCACCACCATGCCACCACCCAGCGTCACCACAGAAAACTCCCAGCGACTTCAAATAGGAAAGTCTTAGCGCTGTAAGGGGTATCTGGCATACTCAGCAGAGACACTTTACCCTTACAAAGCTTCTCTGAATTTCATACCACTAAAACACGCTCTGCTTCACTTAGAGAGACAAAAATGGCAAAGACACAATTACTGTAACTCTTCTGAATGTTTGCCATTTTCCATCCTTAGATGACTCTCTCCTCAGAACATCCCCCAGAAGCTTAAAAAGAAAACAATCATCAAGGTCAGACAAAGTTTTGAAAGCAATTAGCTGCAAGTAAAATAAATATAAAAGCAATTCTAGCCTATACTTAATGACAAAATGCCTAGTTGTTCCAGTTCAGCACACCCAAAGTCCTTGAGGTGTTGCCAGCACGGGGGATAATGACCCAGCTCCTATGAAATCATTCCTCTCACAGCTTACTGCCTCCAGTTCAGTATTCCTTTCTTTTTCTTGCCCCCTCTTTATAAAAAAATTGCTCAGGCACTGGAAGGCTTCAGTTCACCTCTCCATTTGTGGATTTACCTCCTTTGCCACTTAGATGTGTCCATGCCAATGAGTCTGTACAGCTCCAGTTTTCATTAACTTTTCTCAGCCTAGATAGCTGCTACCCCTTTCTGGCATTTTTGAGGTTAATAATACCCTATCTGTCATGTCTAATTAAAAAAAAAAAAAAGACAGACCTGCAATTTGGGAAGTATTTGGTTTGCCATGAGTTCTCAGCATCTCATCAGATCCTCACCAGGCATCTTTGGATGTCTGTTTTATGTAGATGAGAAAAATAGGAACATAACACTTCTGAAGGGAAATCTGCATCTGTTCCCCTTTTCACTTATGCTCATTTTTAGGATTTCCTAAATATGACCTCACTGGAATAACAGCCGGCATCCAGCAAGAAAGCAAAGAAACGCTTGCAAGTTTGCCAGACATTTCTAGCACTGCCAGGGAGATATTTCCACATGAGCTATGAGCTGCGTGGGGCCAGGATGATGCTCTCATTGTTTCCACTCAAATGCCGTGCTTCCTGGCTTTACCCCACATGCCATACACCAATCTTCCCTTGCAGTTCTCAGACTTTACTACAACCTCTGCTGGAGAATACATCAGCTCAGCTAGCAGAGCTTTTGGTCTTCTCATAACTTTTCCTGCTCTAGACCACCATTGACTTCTGTGCTCCTACAACAAGGGGAGAATTGAAAGGCATTAATCCCCCACAGCAGGACATTTGTAAATCCAGAAAAACAACCAGCTTGCTTTGCTGATCCCTAAAAATGCAAGGCAATCCATCATCCCCAGGGATGGGAATGCTGCTGCCCCCCAGGTAGGGGCCAGGACCATCTTTGTGACTGGAGTTTGTTCTGTCTGGAATAATCAAAAGAAGGCAAATAATGTGAACTGGAGTAAGGTTTCCATTATCATACACAGAAGCATGAACATCCCAAATGATGTATAGCTAAAGTTTTCCTTAAGTCTGCTGGGAAATGTCTTTCTTCAACATTAAACAACCTTAAGAACAGACAGTATTTTGTTTCAGTTCTTTGGGCAAATGGGCAAATGGTTGTTTTGTGGGGATTTTTTTTTAATCTTTTGGCAGGTCACTTGAAATAATATAGGATCTGCCTTAGAAGAGGTGTCCATTTTCCTCCTCCCCTCCTCAGTTTCCCTCCCTAACCCTGGAGATATTGCTGCACAAGTTAGACTTTGCAAATCTACCTTAGGCAACTCACTTTATTCACTCATGCTTTATTTTCCCAGTCCCTTGAAGAGGGACAGTATTTTAATTGACTTCAAGAAGGAGTTTGAGATCTTTGGAAGAATCCTCCGTTATATATCATGAACACTTATTTTTCATGAGTTGAGAACTTCTGTTCATAGCTGGAGGGCAGTTTTCCTGGTCAGTTTATTTCACAAGACTGGAGCAGTGGAGGTTATTTACCTTTACTTTAGCAAGGCTTTTGACACTGCCTCTAACAAAATCATCATGGGCAAACTGATGAAGTACAGATTAGATAAATGGACAGTGACGTGGACTGAAAAGTGGCTGAACTGCCAGGCTCAGAGGGCCATGATCCACAGCACAAGGTCCAGCTGGATACCAATCATTAGTGGTGTACCCCAGGGTTTCATACGGGGGCCACTACTGTTTAGCATCTTCATTAATGGCCTCAGTGTTGGGGCACAGTACACACTCAGTGAGTTTGCAGGTAATACAAAACCAGGAGGAGAGGCTGATACAGTAGATGGGTGTGCTGTCATCCACAGGAACCTGGACAGTCTGGAGAAATGGGCTGACAGGAGCCTCACAAAGTTCAGCAAAGTGAAGTGCAAAGTCCCGCACTTGGGGAGGAACAACCCCAGGCACCAGGACAGGCTGGGGCCCGAGCCAACAATGTGTCCTTGTGAGAAAAAACACCAACAGCCTCCTGGACTGCATCAGGCAGAGCACTGCCAGCAGGGCAAGGGAGGTGACCCTTCCCCTCTGCTTAGCCCTGGTGAGATAGAGTCCAGTAAAGGGCTACGACAACAATTAAGGGTTTGGAGCATCAGTTATACAGTGAGAGGATGAGAGAACTGGGACTGTTCAGCCTGGAAAAGAGAAGACTCAGGTGGATCTTATCAATGCATATAAATACTGGGGGTGGGGGGAAGACAGAGCCAGACTTTTCTCAGTGGTGCCCAGTGAAAGGAAAAGAAGCAGTGGGCACAAACCAAAACACAGGATAATCCATAAGAAAAGTTTTTTTCACTGTAAGTGTGGTCATGCAGGTTCATGCACTGAACCCAGAGAGGTTGTGCAGTCTCCATCCTTGGAGATATTCAAAGCCAACTGGACACAGGTCTGAGCAATCTACTTTCACTGACCCTGCTCGGAGCAGGAGGTGGGACTAAACAATTTCCAGAGGTGCCTTCCCACCTCAGCCATTGTGTGATCTTGTGACCCCTGAAGAATGCAATGACAGCCTCGTGGCACGATCTAGAGGCTAAATGCCTTCAGCAGCACTGCGCTGGACTGGGGATCCTTTCAAATATGTTCTCGCCTTAGTCATTGGTAATAATAAGCTGTTGAATCCTAGAAAATTTTCATTTTAAAGTTATCATAAAACTATGCCTTTTTTGTTGCCGTACAGTGGTCTGGACCCAAAATTCTCCACAATAATGGAAGACCAGCTCAGTTGGCTGCATGCAATTGTTTAGAAAAACTAACAAAAGCTGGGACAAAAAGGCCAGAAAGCTCTGGATCATTTAGGTGAATATGGGTGTGATAAGAACTCTTCAAGGCTCCTGGTGCCATTATGGTTTATGTATGACAGTGAGCAGAAAGATTCTAAAAATGGGGAAAAGTGCTTCCAGATTAAAAGAGTGGCTGGACTGGATTTTGATCAGCTACCTCAAAGGAGATGAAGAGCCTCTTGGACACTGCTTGTGCTGGGTCACTCCATAGAGCAAGGAGAGGACCCGGTGGACTCAAAGGTTATGTCTACATGACTAAATGCTTCTGCATGATGGAGCAGTCCTGGGCCCCTAGGCCAAGTTGTACAGTGAATACAACCAGACTAGGGGTGCAAAGCCTGCTGGAATAGAAGTGGAAGACTGCAGAAGTTGGAGGAGTCAAATCTAGTCCAATCTCAGTCCTCTGTAGTGAATAGTCTCCTGAATAGCACCTGAGTTTTGGTTTTGAAGAAACCAGTTGTTTCACGTCAAAAAAGATCCAGGGAATGCACTAACATTCATGCAAAGTGGACAGTTAGTGGCCTGGGACCTGGACCTGAACTGAGAGGACAAAATATTTGCAGTAGACAGACTTAAAGAAGCAAACATCAGCATCTGGGCAACACTCTACTGTCATCTGAGCTGGCAGGATGCCCTGAGATACCCTTGTCTTGATTTTCCTTGACATTTTTAGACTTCATCTCCTGTGGAGCATCTGAGATGGTATCAGACAGAAATCTGATTAAGAAACAAGAACAATACAAAATCAATGCCATGTACATTAGGTGGATTAACAACTGGCTAACTAACAAGTCTTGAAATGTAATTACAAGTAGGAAATTATCATCCAGTATCTGAATCTCTGGTGAGGTTGATTGTTGGCATCATGCTATTGAATTGCACTTATCAGTCACTGGGTAGGCAATAAGGACCAGTCCACATCAGCTCAGCTGGTCAAACGAGATGCACTTCAGTATGGGCTAACGGCCAATCTAACACACATGTCTATAGACAGATCAGGTGAATCACAGTCTAAAACCAACTGTGTTGTCCTGAAAGGAAGCCCCGAGTGATGCTATGCACTGTAATGTTGAAATTTAGATGAGATGAATCATACACAGAGCATGTTCCTGCTACTTTTTATAATGTCTCTTTTCTCTCACAGGCAGGGCTTATGACAATATCCAGTGTCTGAAAGTTAAAACTAGACAAATTCAGACTACAAACAAGGCTCAGCTTTTTAAATGTAAGGTCCATTAAATGTTAGAACAATTTGCCAAGGATTGAGGTGGATTCTTCATCACTGAAAAATGCTACAGTGAAACTGGAAGCTTTTCTGAAAGTTATCCTCAGTTTTCAGGAGGAATTAATTCAGTGGAGCCCTAGGGTATGTGATGTCCAGCACAGAGTTCAGACTGGAAAACCCCAGTGATGTGTTCTGTTCCTTACTTCTCCCAACCCTGTCAGAGGTGGGTAATCAGGTACTGTTGAGGCAACAGCTACCACTTTAACTTAATACTGACAAATGCTCAGAGCCCTGCTTGTTACCCTTGAGCTCCAACAATGGAGAAGTCAAAACCATAGTGTGACTTGGCTTTTGAAATCTAAACTGGGTCCTACATCAGCAGACTCTGTAAACCAGACCCCAGGTTGTCTGTGCAAAGATAAAGGAAGAAAATGTGATTATTAAAGAAGAAGAAAGCAGAATTTAAAAAATGAAGTAAATTTACAACTCTGGAGTTCTTGCTATGCAACTGCAAGCTGTGATACTCACACTGTACCGCAAAAAGGCCCTGACAGGGTTTTCTTTAATACAAACGTGGGATTTATTTTCTCCCAGAGTTCAGCTATGCTTTTAATACAGGAATAACAGATCTTGACATAATTACAGAATCGGAGATAAATTTTACACCATAGGACTAAAGAAAATTGAAAATCTTCCAATTTTTCTACAATTTTTACAATTTTGGTGAACTGTGCAATGTTGTGTTGGACATCACATAACACACCTCTAGCCAGGGCTCCGATCACAGCGTGATGAGCACAGTCCGAGGATTGATATGCAACAGAACTGAACAGGACAGCCTGAAACAACACCTGGCAGATATTCCCTGCATATTCCTTAATCATACTAAGTTTTCAAATCTAACCAGGACAATTAATTCCAAAGATTAACTATCTAATTGGTGATTAGGAAGGAACAGGTAGGGAGCCCTGACAGCCTGAAAGTGTTTGTTGATATGGGCAAGGAAGCAAGAAGGAAGAGCAGAAGAGCCACAGAAAAGAAGAGAAACACACAGGAAATGGGATTGAGGAGCACAGCACAGGATAGCCGTATGGTGCTTGAAGTGAGAATATTCTCTCCTATGGGGAAATATCCCCTGCTGGAAGATGCTTAAAGTGACAATAAGATACTGAAAAATGGCCAGAAGCTCAGCAACTAGTAACATCCACGTTCACCCAAATCTGCCTTTGAGATCAGAAAAAGGACTGCTTTGCATAAATTTACCCCATTGTACCATATCGTCATTAATTAAAGGAGATCTGTGATGTAGGAGCAGAAAGTTTATGGTGAAGGGGAACTTTCAGGATATGCTTTCCCAAGTAGTATTCTTCTCAGCTAGATATCACACACACTGGACACTGAATATTAGGAACTATGCACTTGTCATCATTTCACTCGGTAGTGAAACACAGATAAAGACAAAGGAGCCCATTTATGTACTGAAAGGGCTTTTTTTATTTTTTTATTTCTTGGCCTCACTACTTGGTTACTAGTTGTAAGTGTAAGAAGCACTTTATGGAGGGGGAGTTATACACTGGACATAAAAAAGAGACATTCGGTTTCCAGAAATGAGTTATTTTATGCACCACTGATGTATAGCTTCTCATTGCATGGATGTGGCGGGTTAGAGACAGGATTTCACACCACTGCTCTGGACTTGAGGAGAAGGGATACGGAAAGTAATTGGGTCTGTAGCAAGAATGTAGCCAAGTTGTATTAACTGTGCCCTCTCTGAGGTGCTCAGGCAACTGAGAATAACACACTACTCTGAAAATGAAGTCTTTAATGTTTATAAGTACTGGTGGCCTGCTGAACAGTAAAGCATAAATTAAAAGATGGCCTTTAACTGTACTGCAGTCACCAAAGGCCATGCCATGAATTCATGCTAACTTGCACGTAGTCTGTGAAAGATTACTGCTTAGTTTCATCAAGGTAGATCTAAGATCAGCCTCCCTGAAGCTATACAACCCCCTCATCAGGAGGAAAGTCACCTTTGCACACATCAGTCTGGGAATAAGACTGTGAAAAAAGTGGAAATGAGGCTGAAATCAAACCTGGAATCTCTGTCCAGAGGCTCCATCCAATTAAAACACAGGTCCTCCACAGGCTTATGAGAGGTTTCCCCAAATGCAGGAATCAGACAACAAACGTTTAATGAGGATCAGAGATTAATACAGATTGAATATCAGACTTTTTTCCCCAGTTGCTGTATTGATGTTTCTACATCAGTTCATTAAAAAAACACCTTTCCAAAGTACTTTCAGGTTCAGAGAATTGTTTAGGCATTTGAAATAGAAATCTGGGATCAGAAATTTACAGTTAAATTTGCAGAACACAATAAATTCACAGAACTAAAAGGCTTCTTAGAAAAGTAAAACCAACAGAAAAAATTAAATGCTGTTTGAAGTAGACAAAGGCTGCGAAAACCTTTCAAGAGCACTAGATGAATGGGCCCTGCTTGCTGTCCTTAGGACCAAGCACTTCTTTTAATTCCATGTGCAACTTGATTTATGGGAGTACTCCCATTCATTTCATGATGACAATTCAGATTTAGGAAACACTACACAAACTGAGGTCATGGTCGTGCAGTGGTCTCTCTGCATGTGAGGGTCAGTACACACATATGAGGCTCCAGGAAATCTTGGAGCTTTGGACAAGGCTCTGTGCTGATCAGCTGCACATGCTGTTGTGTAGCCCCTTCTTAGAAACTCAAAATGAACCCCACAGGGTGGCAAGACCACAGCTGAGGAAGGGTGTAGAAAAGGCAAGGGGCTACTTGCAATACGGATCATAAGTTTGGCCATGTTAGACCCTGCATTTAACTGCAGTGAATGGAGATAATGTCTGTCAGATTGGCACACTACTGTTAAAACCAACAGCAAAACTTAAAACTGGCTAGTTGGATATAAAACCTGGAATTTCCAGCTGTATTTCCACTGTGGAGTCTAACATAGTCATAGACTGGCCCTGTTATTATGAAGAACCAGTTTCTAGGTCCTACACATTTTTTGTAAAGCAAGCACCATGTCTGAGAGCCCTTATGGAAATGCTATGTGCACCAGGGCTATAAGACACCCAAGGTGGAAAGGATGCTTACCTTCAACAAGTGAATGAGACACTAAAACTCACTCAGGCTCCAAACTCCTGCAGGCAGATTCAACACAGGAGAAGCCCTGCCCTGCTCTGCCAAAGATGAACACCACCCTACCCAGTTCTCCTCTCCCCCACACAACTTGCAGGGCAATGCAAACCCCTGGTTCCAATCCTTATTTGCACAGCAAGAAAGGAGAAAGAGGTTTCTTGGGAAGCTGGAAGAAACAGGACCAGAAGGAGAGGTAGGATAGAGGCTGCGCTCGCTGCTCCCCCAGCTGTGCTCTTGTAGGCTAGAGAATGCATAAGCCACTGTTTGGTCTAATTTTTATTTGGACTGTATCACTCTAAATATTCCTCTGGTGGGAATGTCAGGCAAGGATTTTGTCGCTGGATAAAACTGGAGGGTCGTCTTTTCTTCAAGTTTTGAGAAAGTACTAAAATGTTAAGACAATTTAAGATTCCTTTTCCTTAAACATTGCAGCCGTGGCATGTCCCGTGAGATTGTGTCTTATTGGGCAGTGTTGAGTCTACCCGATCACCAATCTTCACAAGATGTTTTAGGGACAAATGTCGCCGAACTCCCCATCCAGACACCCAAACTGCAAGGAGGTTTTAAATATTTACTCTCTAGCACCACCTAAGCGCAGCCCCAGGTAACACAAACGAACGCTTCGCTTTCAGAGCACACCTTTCCCCGAATGTGGCTCTCCCAGTATCACCAGAAGTGTCCTCACCAGGAGATGCACACTGCCACCAAGCACCATCGCCTGCCACTTGCCACCTCCCCAAGTGGCCGGTGGCCTTTGGGCCCTGGCAAGGCACCCACAGCCCATCCCAGGTCACCATGCACCAGGTGCCTCTGTTAAGGTTGTTGGGAGGTCTTCTGCTGTCAGTGATGGTGCTGCATGAACTCCTCCACCAGCCACCTACCTACACTGCACTCCCTCAAGTTAGAGGTGAAAAATAAATGAAGTTTCCAACTCTGATATGTTTGGAGCCGTTCCTAAATCCTCCCCACACACAGGCTGGAGTGGAGAGCGGGGCCGAGGCTATAACTGACGTTGTGATGTCTGTGGTGCTTGAGCAGAAAACCCCCCATGATGTAAGTGCAAGGGTCTGAGCTGTGACTGCCCTGAATTATCCATACTTACTTCTGCGGGACACACCATAATTACACCACTGTTGCTCAATCACGGTCATTATTTGAAAGGCAACATGCCTAACACACTTCAACAGTCATTTTGCAGGGCCAGATGGGCTTGACTCAGTTTGCTTTGGTGTTCTGTATTCCCATATGCCCCTCAGGCACCATGTCGAGTGGGAGTCAAGATGGGCAGCAAGGCTGACCACAGCAAGGAGCATCAAGCCTGGCTCTCTGGAGAGACCCTGTGGGCAGCCCCTGATCAGCCCTTCTGCAAACCCAGAGTGAGCCTAAATCAGTGGTAGAAAAAGAGGGTTCTGGCTTCAGCAGCTCAGTTAGACCACATGAGGACACAGCTGTGCTGACAGGGCAGGTCAAAGTAAATTCTTTGCGCCAAATTTACACCAAATGAAATGGAGAGGTGCTCAGGTGATCCACATAAAAAGAGCTGTTGAGACTAAAGTGTAGATATTTAAATGGTCCATTTCAACTAGACCAGCTTAATCATGCTTAATTGTTTCTTTGCTTAGTTATTACTCATGCTTAATTCTATTTAAGTTCTCACCCAATCTGTACATATCACTACTCCTGCATCTTAGGACAGTGACTGAATTGGAGATGGGAGACAGGCTTGAGCACCTGGGACATCCCGAGATTTGAGATGTCAAAAGCTTGTGCTACTCTGGTAATGGAGAGGATAGAATTGAAACTCACAAGGAAAAAAGGGAAGACACAAGAGTCACTTTTGCATTTGCTCCTTTTTGAGATTGTTTTCATTCTGCACACAGTGGATATATGTGCCATTTACTTTGCTGAATTCTGCAATTTAAAATACTCACACTGCTAATGATCAACAGTGAAAGGTACCATGGGTCACCAAAGTAGAACTAGAGTACCTTCAAAAATGGGCAGATGATTTTTACATGTAATAAAAGCTCCTTTTATACTTTTTTTTGTATGGTGTAACACTAACCAAGCCCTTTTCTAGACAATCGACAATAACTTCAGACATTGATGTGAGCTGAAGGGTTATATGAATAACCGACCTTCTGGTGTCCTGGCCAGACTGGAACATAAATATTTTTATTTAATCAGAAGCACATTATTATTATTTTGCTATTATTTTTGCCACAACACATAGTCCAAGGGCACTCAAAAGACTTCAGGGCCTTGGGATGGTTGGTAAAGGAATCTGGAGCACAAGCTTTTTTTCCCTCTCTCCGTCCAGTTGCAGGCAGCAACTTTGGAAGAAACAGATGGACCCAGTCTATTAATACATGGCTTCATGGCTGGTGTCACTGACACAGTTTTGGGATTTTTCAGTAATGGGATGGTCTACACAGCACCAGGCCTGCTGGCATCAGATGGGATTCACGTTTCTCAAATGAGGAAAAGGGTCTTTGCTCACAGGCTAGCGGGGCTCATTGACAGAGCTTTAAACTAGACTTGACGGGGGAGAGGGATAATATCAGTCTTGCCTGTGAAAAGCTGTGGGACAACATGCCAAGGTTAGAGGGATGGGGTGCTAGTGAGGGCCCTCAACCTGTTGCTCTGAGATGTGCTGGGTACACAGCAGCACACCTGAAGTCTTAAGGAGATAAGCCAGGGGCTCCTGAGGTAATAGGAGACAACAGGGAAACATCAATGAAATACCCCAAAGGAATTAAGGGTTGTTCCTCTAAGAAGGTGACATGGCCAACAGCCCAGCTGAAGTGCCTCTACAGCAATGCATACAGCATGGGCAACAAACAGGAGGAGTTGGAAGCCACCATGCTGCTAGAAAGCTATGACCTAGTTGCCATTATTGAAACTTGGTGGGACAAATCCCATGACTGGAGTGCAGCTATCGATGGCTACAGCCTGTTCAGAAGGGACAGGCAAGGAAGGAGGGGTGGACGTGTTGGCCTCTACATCAAGAAATAGATAGTGTGAAGAGCTGTCTCTGAAGAATAGCCACGAGCAGGCTGAAAGCTTATGGGTAAAAATTAGAGACTGAGGCAACAAAGGGAACCTTGCGGTTGGTGTCCCAAATCAAGGGGAGCCTATTGAAGGCACCTTCTTACTCCAGCTGCAGGAGGCATCGCGCTCACAGGCTCTCGTCCTGCTGGGGGACTTCAACCACCCCAATATCTACTGGAGAAGTAGCACGGTGAGTTGTTGGCAATCCAGGAGACTCCTGGAGTGCATTGTGGATAACTTCTTAAGCCAGGTAATAGCCTTACCTGAGGGGATGCAATACTGGACCTGTTGGTCACCAGCACAAGTGAGCTAAGCAGTGATGTCAGGACTGGAAGCAGCCTGGGCTGCAGTGATCATGCACTGGTAGAGTTCACAGTCCTGAGGGATATGAGTCAGGCAAAGAGTAAAGTCAAGACCCTGCATTTTAGGAAAGCAAACTTCCAGCTGTACAAGGAGTTAGTCAATAGGTCCCCCAAGGACAAGGGAGCAGAACAGAGCTGGTAGATCTTTAGGGATGCTTTCCATAGAGCACCATAGTTCTTGATTGCCAAGTGTAAGAAATCAGGAAAGGAAGGCATGGCTGAGCTGAGACCTACTGGTCAAACTAAAGGGCAAGCAGGAAAGGCAGAGGCAGTGGAAGTAGGGACAGGTATCCTGAGAAAAGTATAGGGACACTGCCCAGTTGTGTAGAGATAGGGTCAGGAAGGCCAAGACAGGGCTGGAGCTGAGCTTGGCAAGTTACACAAAGAATATAAGGGCGGCTTCTACTGGCATGTCATCCAGAAAAGGAAGGTCAGAGAAAGCGTACCCCCCATGACAAGCAAGACTGGAAAACTGGTAACAACAGACAAGGAGAAGGCTGAGGTACTCAACAACTTTTTTGCCTCAGTCTTCACTGTCAACCTCTCTTCCCACACCTCTCAAGTAGATGAACCGCAAGACAGGGACTGGGGAAGCAAAGCTCCTCCCACTGTAAGAGATCAGGTTTGTGACCACATGAGGAAACTGAACATACATAAGTCTATGGGACCTGATGAGATGCATCCCAGGGTCCTGAGGGAATTGTCTGATGTAGTTGCAAAGTCACCCTCCATGATATTTACTTCCACGAGATTTACTTGTGGCGCAAGAATTGCAACTACTGCTGATAACCAATGCCCCAATGTCCTAGGCATCATCTGCAGGCAGGTGCATTGAGCATGATGAACGGGACAAAGAAGGAGGAAGGAAGACAGAGAAAAACACTAATAAAGAGCTCAGTGAATTGCATTGGTCATATAATGTCTCCTGCTACCGTAGTGCAAGCCTGCAGCCACTGTCCCTGTGCTGGCTCTGCCCTGTGCTCATGTCACACCATCTGGAAGGGATAAAGGCCACCTGAGCAACTCAAGAAAGTGAAGACTTTTTTTCACTTTTTGCCATAAACTTCCTAGAAAAAAGCAACTTTGTACTTTGGTTTCCCGTTGAAAGAAAATGGGTGTATTGCACTCTCTGTAAATACAGAAGGAAGATGTAACATCTTGGAAGACTTTTAATGCCACATAGTAAAAGCCTGTTTCATTTCTGACACTGAACAGTGCCTCGTGGGGTGAATGCAATCACCCAGCTGTCCCCACTCAAAGGTGTACTTTGAGTACTTCCCATTTGATAAAGCTGTTTCCAAATGTCTCCCTTCTGCTAAGCATCTGTGCATCCTCAAACACACATTTCTGCATCTTTGAAGGTTGAGTTTCAGTTCATTTCATTTTTTCCTCTATTTTCCTAACCCCCAAAACCACAGACCAAAACCACAAGGAGCCTCAGGCTGTCTAGATAGCTTAAAAAGTGGAGGGATGCTGACAGACCAGGACTGCCCATGGTCTCTCCTCTTACAGCTATTGATTGATCTGGGGTAAGAGAAGGGATTTTTGTACTGGTCCTCTGCCAAAAAAATAAAAGGCAAAAAGAAACCACTGACAAAGTGAAGATTTGGCCAGGTTCTACTTCAGATGCTGAAAAATACTTTTTTTCATCTTATACAGATGGAAGAAATGTTTTTACACACTGAGACCTTCCAGCAAACGTTCTTTTCACTTCCCAAACACCAGAATAAGATAAGCCTGGACCACCGACTTCATGTGAAAGAGAAGGGTCCAGCAGAATGTTACCTATTTGTCTTCTATACGTCTGCCTGGTGTACATTTCTGTTGCCAGTTCAGAAGCCTGCAGCGCTTTTCTGTTCTCTGCCAGATGTTTGCTGCTCACTGCATTGACCAAAAGCATCTCAAGGCAGTGGTAAGCAGCCTCTGTGGCCCTCCGACCCTGCACATGCAATGCCCTGCAGTCCCTGTTAACATTTCTTTGCTGAATTTTCCTCCATGGTTTCTCACAGGATGAAATTACCTCTAAAGTGCTATTGCAGGTCTGGAATACCTGAGAATTTTTAACTCTGGTGGTTTTTTACCTTTTCTTCAGCAAAAGACAAGGTCAAGCACTTTCTGGAGTCCAAAAAGACATCAAAGGTAAAGGGCGAGGGAAAAAAAAGCAAACCCTTCATATAAAGCATTTCAGAGTACTCATGCAGCATATTAGAGAGCAAAAGGAGCTTTCTGGCTCCTATCTGGCTGTTGTTGCAATTGTTAATGTGGTTTTTGTTCCATTATTAATGACACCAGAAAGAGAAATCAGGCCTCCCAGACAAACTTGAGAGACTCTCAGATGGCAAAGAGAAGGAAGGAAAAAAACCCTTTAAAATAATGGAAATAAACAAAAGGAAGGGGAAGGGAAACTTAAAATACCGAGCATGTACCAATAAAAATCTGCAGATGTCTATAGCAGTGTAGGGATGGTGAACCAAATCTTTTACAGAGCTTGTAAATCATTCCCAGAGCCTGCGAGTTTACAAGCACTTTGTAATTAGACAAGGAAAAACTAATTTCTTACAACCTGTACTGTATTTTTTGATACATTTGTGTTTCTTAGAACTGCTGTTTGACAAGCATAGAAAAATAAAATCAGAACAGAAGCATTAATGGATGAAACTATAACCTGGAATGGCGTATCATTAGCCTCATCTGAATGTGGTTGGACAGGATTTCAGTAAAAAGCTTTGTTAGGAAAATACATCATGACTATGCCAAGGTAAGTAATCTCAGGATTAACACTCCAATCTGTTTTTCCTGTAAAGTTACCCTGAGTTAGCTGCCAAAGCAGTATCCCTGCAGAAGAGCCGGGCAGGGCGCACCCCTTTGCTCCCACCCAGCAGAAACAGCTCCACTGCTGAAGCCTTGCACTGATGCTCAAGCGCTGAAGCTCAGGACCAAGCACCAGCTCATTCCCAGCATCCTCTTCAAACCCCATCCCAACAGCAGAAGAGATCTGCTGAAGCTCATCCTCCATTGCATTTGGGGTACTGGGAGGCAGACAGGTGCTGGGAGGACTCAGAGGGGCCAAGCATCAAAGTTAAATTTGGTTAGACTGGCTGCTAATCAATAATACAGCTGTCATCGGTACTCCTTGAAGTCAAGCTATTTGCCCTGCAGTCATCTGTTGATGGGGCTGCACCCTGTGGTCCCCAACACCAGCCTCTATCGTGCAGCTCACCACAGCCATGGTGTGCGGGCTGCTAGCAGGGAGCCTGTCTCGAAAATCTCCCCTGCCCTCCGTGGCTCTGTTGCTCTGCCAGCTGGTTCCCACCCTGCCCCAAGTGCTCCCCCATTGCTGCCATCTCACACCCAGCCACATTACTGCTTAAAAGAAACCTCCTCCCTTGCAGAAGGGATGTTTGCAGCACAGCAGGAGAAAGCGTTGCTTGCAGTGGGCTCTCAGGGAGAGAGAAACCAGCCATCTTTCAGATAAATAAAGTTTATAAATAAGTTTATAAAAATCTGATTAAATGCTTTCTTAATACTGGGCATTTTGTCATATGTGCCACTGTTTTTCTTGAGGTGCAGTTTATATTAAAAAAAACTCAAGCTCTAGACAATTTATAATTTTTCCTTTAAAAAGAAGGAATCTGAAAATTCTTTGCTGTTAATTATTGATGCTGAAAACAAACACTCATTTCTTATCCCAGGACTGAACAATTGACCTATACTGTAAGCCAAAACTGCCAATATTTGGGAAGAACTCCAGACCTGGATTTCAATTTCATGATTAACATCTGTCTTTCCAACACAGTGGATTAAATCAATGCAACCAGTGTGATACATTTTAAATTACTGAACGTTCAATTTAGTTTATATGAGTGTATGCCTCATATGTTGTGCTGCCAAAATAGGTCACTGGGCCAAGAGCTCAAAAATAGTTTAAAGAAATTTTAAAAGAAAATTACGTAAATTTACATTACCATGAGACCTTCTTTAATGCTTTGAGGAATAAAACCACCATGAAACAACGGGGTCAAGGAAGAAATTTTGCTACAGGGGGTCTCACTTTCAGCAGGGACACCCAGACACGATGTTGGCCTGGCGCAGCAGAGGAGATCTGGCAAAGCACAGGAGCAGCTCAGACAGATGGGGTGGAAGGGAAGCACTTTGTATGCTGCTTTTGCAGATGAAGTGCAACCATGCTTTCAGGCACCTCCAGCACCACGGCAGGCTGCAAGATCAAGTATTTGGGCAGTGTGTCTTCACTGATCTCTCCTCCTGCTGTCCCTCCACCTGACTCCCATTGCTGAAGCTTCAAGAGATGCACCAGGAGTCAGGGAAGCTGGAGATGTTATTGCAGCCTGAATAAAAGGTGGATCCTGGTAGTCCATGCAGATTGCACCCTCTCTTGCCAAGGCCTGACCTAAATCCTATGAAGTCCTCCCTGAGGTGTGCAAGTAGAAAACCCTAATGCCACATGAAAGTCAGCTTTCACCTGGCTGCACATGACAGCATCACCTGTGTTGGAAAGCCCCAGTGGGAGCAGGTCCCCTGCAGCCTGCCCAGGGCTGTGCTTCAGGCACCCAGACCCTCGCAGGGCTCAATTGTCATCCTTGCAGACAAGCAGCATGTAGGGAAACCTGCAGGGCGTTGCTCTTTCCTCCCCCCCACCCCAAGAAGCTTGTGCTGACCAGCAGCCTGAGGTGCCTCTCTTTTATCCACTCCCTACTAAAGAAAACTTAAGGAGAGGGAAACACGAAGAAGAGAGGGATGGAAGATCTGCGAAGGGGCCACCCAGGCAGGTAATTCTTCTGCCGGTCAGAGGGGCAGCTCTCCTGGGGGTGCCTATGGCCTCTGGCAGCATTCGCCCCTGAGCGAGGGTGAATTTTCAGGATTGGGGCACTCACAGCTTTTCCCTGACACGCTGTCCCATGTTTCTGAAAGAAGGACATGCATTTCTGGGGATCTCCTCTGGATGACAGTGGAATGGAGAGAGGAGTCCCCAGTGCTTGTGCTGGGTATGCTGGGATGGGAACCGGACTCATTTTCCAGCGTGATCATCTGAGGTGACCCCTGGGACCCCCACCCAGCCCCACCATCTCACCCGCAGCATCACCAGACTCCTCGGGGCAGTAAAGTTCTTTTGAACACCCCGAAGAGAAATTTCCCTTAGGGGTGCGTGTTTCCTTAACAATCACACACACACAAGCGCGTGTGTAACGCTCATTTCCTGGCTGGGGCGATGGCAGGCGGCCGGGCAGCACTTTCCCTTCCTCAGCCAATTGCATCTTCAACCCGTATCGGAGGATCGCGGGGTGTGAGGCGTGGGAGAGCCCGGGGACCGGTGCGCCGGGCGCCGCGGGGGGGCTGCGACCAGCCCCGGCGCCGCGGCAGGAGCGGGAGGAAGAGGAGGGAGAGGAGGGAGGAAGAGGCCTGGGGCGGGCAGCCCCCGAGGTCGGGCCGCGCTGGCCGGCCCAGCCGCTTCAATGCAACCCCTGGGGCATCGGCTTCTCTCTGATGAGACCGCTGCGGGGCTGCCGGGGCGTCGTCGTGGGGACCGTCACCCTCTGCCTGGCCGCCGGGTGGGCTCTGCAGAGTAAGTGTCCGACTCCGTCCCTGTCTCCCCTGCGCTTCCTCCCCCGGCCCTTTCCTCCCCCTCCTCCTCTTCCTCGCCGCGCAGCCCCCGCGCTGCCGAGCGGTGCGGAGCGGTGCGGAGCGCCCGGCCGCTGCAACCCGCGCTGGGCTGGCGGCAAACGGCGAGAGCCCTCCCCAGCCCGGCCTTAACCGGCGTGCCCGGAGGGCTGCTGGGGAGGGGATGGGGACAGGGGGCTCCGGCTGGCATCGCGCTCTCTGCAGGCTGGGAACGGGCTGGGAAGCCTCGTCCCCGCTCCCGCTGCTCGGAGCCAACGACAGAGGGGACGCAAATCCCGGGTAACCAGCCCGAAAGGGCTCGGGTCACGCTGGGAAGGGCGGCGGTGAGGAGGGAAGGTGGATTTCAGCCCAGCGCCCCACGGGGGGTGAGCGGGGAGGGGGCAGCACCTAGAGAGCCGGCCGGTCCCCTCCAAGCCAGGCCAGAGGAGGCTGCGGCCAGCCCCCGCGCCTGGGAACTGGGGCGGGCAGTGCCACCAGTGGGTTTGGTGTGGATGCGTCACGCCATCTCCTTCATCATCAAGGTGATGCACAAGCAGGACACTGACAGGCTGAGGAACTGTCCCCCAGAGTTTTATAGATCCATTTTAGAGCTGTCCCCCCTATTTTTGAGCTCCTGCGTGGAGGCCTCCCGCTGCCAGTCCTTGTCTACCCGCTCCCCAGCACGCTGCAGGCCCAGCTGCGCTGCTCCAGCCAGCTCTGGCACACAAAGCCGCGCTTCCAGCTTTGACTCTCGGCCAGGCAAATACTTTGGAGTGCAGCAGCATGCCAGGGTCAGCAAACTCACCGCACTTTGAGTGGCACTGGTGCTCTCTTCTCGGTGCATGTTTTACTGGGCGTGAAGGGTCTGGTTTTGCAACCAGCAGAGTACAGTGGCCTTGCGCGGGGTGCTGCAAGTGGGTGTGATGTTTGCTCCCAAGTCTGTTGCAGCTCTGTTTGGATTAGACCAGTTCAGGTGATCTAGGCGGACTGCGTTTTAAAAATATTTTTGAATGGTTAGATGTTGCATAGCCTTTTTCAGCTTTGCGTGTGCTCGACAGGGACAGAACACGTTTGCAAATAATTTAATTGAAGGATTTTTTGTTTTTCCATGTTTACCTTGCAATCACATATTCAGAACAAAGCCATGCCTTTATCAAAACATAAAAGGGTGAGACACTCAGTTCCTGTCTGGTCAGAAACAGTGCGAAAGGCCTTTAAATAAACACATAGAGCAGAAAACAATTAGAACTATTTGCAGCGATTACCAGAGGTTCCTGTCTGTTCTGTTTCTTTAGCTGGCACAAACCCCTTTTTCACAGCTCTGGTTAGTCTCTCCTGCACACAGGCTGAACTGCAGACCACAGCTTAGCCAAGGATGCACTGGGCTACCCGGAAAGCGTGGTGTGCCTGCAAGGGGACTGGGCAGCACGCACGTGACAAGACGTCCACAAAGGGGGAATCCCAGGAGTATTATCTTGGAAAAAGCCTAGATCCTATCTAGTTAAAAAAATACAGAGTGGCTGAGGCTTTCTCCTGTGCTGGTCCCATAGGTGAGGACCTGGGAATCAAACTGACTTCTCAAACTTCCCTGCCTTACCTTGACCAGCAGAGTTTCTGAATTCTGCTAAAGAACCCAAATAGAGAAAAGTCAGCTTGTAATTCATTTACCCATCTCTCCGCAGTTGTGGTTGCTCTGGGGTTTTGGCCATGGGCAGTTCTTTTTTGATAAATTTTTAAAAGATAATTTCTGTCCCTCAGAGATATTTTTTCATTGCCTTTTTAAACCATTCTTTTCCTTGGAGACTTTGCAGAACCTCCAGGATCATCTGCAGGGGTCCTGCTTTGTGGTCCTTCAGCATAGCTGAGACTCTTGTCCTGCCTCCCCACTAGGTCACAGACATTTGCAGCTCTGCATTATTTTTTCAGTTCTGTTCTTGCAGTCAGGCTGTTCCCACAGCATGAGAGGAGAGTGGGTGAGCTGCTCCAAGCCAAACCAGGAAAAGGCATTCATTCAGTGGTGAGGCTTACTCTGTGCTTTATCTGCCTTTTGCTTGGTTTGATTTTTGTGGGTAGATAACAGGATTTCAATCTCTATCCACGTGTCTCAAACATGCAACCAATTATTTAAAAAAAAAAAAGTATGCCATTTGAAACTCAGATGTTTGGTGTTCATCCAAATCTTCGTGCAGAAATACCCACACGCAAGCAGAAATTATTGCGGTTACACATTAAACTAAATGGTCAGTTCAGTTTCACAGCGTTATGAACAGCTCTGCAATCACAGCAGTAGGAACTAAGTGAGAATTAAATATTCTTTCATGTGCATTTTTGCCTGGAAATCATCAGGAACATGAAGTCCCTGACTTCACATGAAACTGTGTAGCTTTGATTACATACCGTTTATCTGTACTGGCATGTAACTGTCTGTCTTCACAAAACTGTTGTCTCAAACGTTGATTATGCATCCTGAAAATATGATGAAGTCCTTGTCTGCTAGAGTTCTTGCTTTTGAGGGATGGCAATTAATATCATAGGTTACCTTGGCCATGGTGATTAAACTTTCCATTTAAATGCAGGATTTTAAAGGAAAGCCAGTTACTGATGAATACAAAAGCATTGCTTTGTTTTCATAAAATGTTATTCTCCCTTACCCAAAAAGACTCTTTCAAACTGTCCTCTTGGGTATTGAAACACTGAAACACATGCAATTGTCCTGTGTGGTGGAAATGTTTCTCCTGACTATCACCGATTAAAAATGTAGATTTAGTCTTTAAGTATGTGTGTTCCTTTTATGGTCAGCAGAAAGAAAGAGAAACTGCAAAGCATAATCCATCCTCTCTTAAAACAGACCACTGAGATAGGTAGGATGAATCATGCCCCAGAGGTCCCATCCTGGGCTGGACAGTTGGTGCAGCATCACTCCCACACTCATCACCCTCCTTTGTCTTTCAGCTCCCGGAGGAGTATCGTTAGTTGTCCCACAACCCAACATCAACGCAACAGTGGCACAAAACATCCTCCTCTCAGTTGAATACTCTTGCAGAGGTGTCGCCACCATTGAGTGGAAGCACGTGTCAAGCTGGGGCACCACCAAAATTGTTGAGTGGAAAAGTGGGAATTATGTCAACATATCCACTGTCTACAAGGACAGAGTGAATACTTTTGAAAATGGTTCTATACAGCTTCTGAATGTGGGCATGGGAGATGCCGGCTACTATTTTATCACTGTAACAGAGGAGTATGGAACCAGCACCTACGGCACCATCATAGTCAACGTTTACGGTACAAACTAGATGGGAGTTCTTGGCTTTACTCTGTGTTTAAACATTAATCTGCTCATAATCAATTTTATATTTTTTTTTCTGTCCTCCCTGCAGAGATTATCTATGAAGATTTACATTTTGTAGCAGTTCTCTTTGCATTTCTTGCTGCAGTATCTGCCATTTTGATCTGCTTCATGTGGCTGTGTAATAAATCTCTGCATCTATTTCAGAAGATGACGACACACAAACTAACAGGTATCTCCCTAAGAATGCAGTCAAGATATAGGGTTTTCAAGTCTGAATTTTGAGCCTAAAATTCACTTGTGATTTGATCCATAAAGGTGCTAAGCAGGGACACTGAGAAACAAGACTGGAAGGGCTAAGTTCAGTTATCCCATTCAAGTCTTTACGAGATGAGGCAACTGAATAAGAGGTATCCACAGGACATCTACCTTATACATTTCACATCAGAAACCACAAAACACTTCCCAACACTGCTAACTGCAAAACTTAGGGAGAAAAGTCCAGAGCTGCAGAAACCTCCCATCAGAGGGCAGGAGACAAAGTCAAGAGCATCAGCAACGCTCTCAGGGTCTGTACCAGAAGAGTATCTCCCAAGGGAAAATACTCGAACGGCCCTTGGGAGTGGCCCCCACCTCACTTCATGGAGGACTGCACCCCTCCCTCTCCTATCAAACCCCCCCTTTCATCTGTCCTCACATTTGATCCAGTTGTAGACTCCAATGAACACTAATACCAAAGCCAGACTCCTGACATGTGCCAAAGACACCTGCCGTGAAAAGCAGATCTAGGGAACACAAGGGATGCACTGAAGGGAACATTCACATATTAGAGAAGAAATTGCCAAGCCACAGCCAAGGATATTCAGCCTAGGGAGCAAGACAATGTGCCACGCTATGGGCCTGGGCTCAAGTTCTGAGCACATCCTTGGAACAGGAGGTTTCTTTTACCACTTCAAGACATTTTGGGTGTTTACCTCCCTTCTTTTTAAGTGCAGATCCACTAGTGGTTTCTTACCCTATAGGCCTGTATTCTCTAATAAACGCTGTTTAAGCTGTTACAACAAGCAGCCTAACTATTTTGCTAGACCAACACATATCCTCAAGAATCCTAAGCCTCATGGCCCAGACTTTGTATCAACTCTGCAAAAACCTGATACAAAAAGAGATGAATTTGGCTTGAGCTGTCTCTTCTGCCACTCACCTACAGCTCTAAGGGCTGCTGCTGTTTTCATGGTGCACACACTGCTCACAAGCTTCTGTAGCTACTGAAAACTGTCCTATCATGCCAGAATATACAGGCTTTTGTTTGGATAAAGCCTGTTCTTCCTCCAGTTAAAGCCAATCTTCCTACAGAGCTGCATCAAATACAGTTTTTTGGCAGAGTTCAGGAAAATCACAGTTCTGGAGACTTGCTCTGTCATCTCCCAGCACATGATCCAAAGTAGGAACCTAACTTCTGCCCCAATTCCACCTTAGAAGAGCCCTCCTTTCAGAAGTCTTGAAGAGAGGCCCTATGGACTTTAGTTTTCATAGCACCTTTAGTCTTGTATTGGAAGAAACTAGTGTCACTTTAAAGACTGTGAGGGACTCTTTATGCAGTTAAATATTTTGAAAATAAGTATCTAAAACCTAATTGTAGATGAGTAAGCTTGAGCTAATATTAAAAAGTTCAAAATGTCTCAGCTATTAACACAGCGTTGTTAATTTTGGAATGCTGGCCTTCCAATCCATTTGCCAATCAATAATAATATCCTTTTATTTGCAGCAAGTACGACTGAAGAGATTGAATTGGAAACTATTGAGTGTTAGTGAAGGACTGTCTCGTAACAAAAATAACAGTTCTACCTCAGGAGAAAGTATTGGCAAAGAAAGCTAGAAGAAACCTAAAAGGTAAAATGTTTGTGACTACTGTAGAAACATCCTGACTTGCAAACTAATTGGACATTAAATCAGCAGTGTCTGATGGAGCTGTTTTGACCTGTTAAGTTTTCGGCTCTGTTAGCCAAGGTCAAAGTAAAAATGCTTTCATGCTGAGCACGAATATATTTTTGTGGCTAATTAATAAAACCTACAGCCTCTACCACTCTTGAAACCAACCAACCAAGCCTCTAAGATCAACCCATAAGGGAAATGATCATGGTCTTGAAGGGCACCTGTATTTTGGCTACAGCAAGTCTCCTATTACAGAGAGAGCAGCCATTAGCATCCTTCAACATAATAAATTTAATGTCTAATTACAGTATTACATTAAAAAAATTAATTGCAAGGATTGAATCCTGTTTATTGCACCTATACTGCTACTTTTGGGCATAAGGAATTTCCTGAAGCTCTGAAGACAAACTGTAATTTATGAGACAAAACTGACTTTGAAACAATGCCGAGCTGGTCAAAGTTCCCCCACTTACATTTCCAATTGTTTACACTGCCCCGGGATATTAACACACATTTTATGACATTGCCAGATAAGGTTGTTAAACAAGGAACCATGCACAGGCACTGAAGAGGATGCTGTCTATAATGATTAGAGGGATCAGATAAAATACTGACACATCACACCAGTGGGATGGCAAAATACTAAACAGTTCATTGTGAAAGATGTCGAGTCCTTTGCAAATTTAGCCCACCCACGAATAGCCTATCCGGTAAGAAAGAGCATTACTTTGAAATTTAGTATTTATAAATAGTTCTGAAATTGCTCTTATTGAGAAGCCACCTTTGCTTTCCTATGTTGTAAGAAGACATGAAGTGATCTAATGTTTTCTTGAATCTGCATATTGCACTTATATTTTCCACCTGCAGATCTGCTGGGTGGAATAACATTTGCTTTTGAGAGTGAGAAAGCACTAACTGACTGAGCTTCAAATTATTCTGTTTTGCGTTTGTAATGAGAAGAATTTTGCAATGTGAAATAAACTTTGAAAATCTAAGAGACCATGGACTAGTCTGTGTCTGCAGATCGCCACGTGGCTTTTGGAGCCGAACTGCTGCTGCTGCCTCTCTCAGACTTCAGCTCGCTTGCAAAAACCTCTACGATGCTCAGGTGAAGAGGTACTATGGGTTAGATTTGGAAAAACAGAGAATTTCTCACAAAGTGATGCAGATAGGTGCCAAACAGGCTTTTTTTCAAAGCACCCTGTACACAATACCTTTAAAAAGTCATCTCCAGATTGAACTGGCCATTTGTAGTACAAAGGGCCTCTTATCCACTCATAAATTCAGGTACCAGATTCAGCTGGTTCTTCCTTCCTGCATCTAGAAGAACAGGTCAAAAAAAGGTGAGAAATTTAAAAAAAAAAAAAAAATCCCAGCTACAGCAGTTTGGCACAGTAATAGTTTGTTCTAATTCTTCACTTTAGGTATATATTACCCATCTGTTGTATCTTTGAGTGAACTAAGCCTACACAGAAGTTGTAAGTGCGTCTGTTTCAATTACCAAGCTTGAAGTTCTTTGTAAAGTATACATACAGCCTACGAAAAACATTTTTTTTCTGTTTGTCCCTGATTTTTTTTTTAATCCCTAAATCTTAGAACTTGAATGTGAAGTTATTCATTAGGCTGACCATATAGCAGATGCTCTGCCAGACTTACTTAAAAAGTACAAAAAATGCAGCTTACACGTAGCACCATTACTGTCTGCTAACATTGACCTAAATACTGTAATTGCCAAAGAAGTTAGAGATCACTTACACTTTTAAAGTACAATATTTGAAAGCTGGGATAAAATTAGGAAATGACCACTTAAAATTCTTCAGTTTAAGATGCGCTATAACAGCAGTAAGAAGTTTCCAACTAGCACAGTTGTTCTACCTCTCTCAGCCTGGCTAAAGATACAGCAACTTCAGGCACCCAACCTTGGCTATTGATGCTGGTGCTAACCTGGCTTTTAGGTAGTAATACCTTAGATGAACAATGGGGATTCAGTAATATTGAGTGAAGACATACACTACAGTTAGCCTGTATACTGCTTTCCTTATCGATGATTCCTCACCCACAAATTTTACAGAATTTAACATGCTTACTCTACACAGGTAGGGTCACTTATAAAATATTCACATTTTCTGAAACTGATGTTTGTCAATATGTGTTACTAATGTCAATAATATTTGATATTCAGAACATGAGGCTAAACTGTCTGTAGTAGCCATTTCTTGCTACACTGGAGGTGCCTGAAGTATCTAAAGTCTTATGGCAAGCTCTTAAAGTAGAAGTTCAGAAACTAATAGCTATTCTTACTCCACTTGTAAACTCCATGCAGAACAGCAGCGAATTTAATATTTAGAGCATTCCAAGTGATCAAAAGGATTAAGCCATTTTGCTTTTAGACTTTAATTAAAGAGATGACCAAGTTCACAAGACTGCTTTGGCAATCAATTGTAAAGGTCTTAATCATCCACTAATGTCTTCATTTCACGTTCAAAGATGCATTACCAAGAATTTCAAGACTATCCCTCTGTTGGAAGCCTATCAGTCTGTTTCCATTAAAATTAGGAATCCTTGTGTATTCAACACTAAAAGACAGTCTCCAGGTCCCTAATCATTCTTTTTTTTTTTCTTTTTTTCATATAGGCCTAGAAGTCCTCACTGCTAATGTGCAGTGCTTGCACTTCTGCAACACAAGAGGAGCCCTCTTGCATCCACTGTTTCTTTTCAGAAGGGGAGAAATCCTGCAACCATGAGATCCTAATAGCTCCACCGTGATCCTGTTACTTTGTAATGAAAAGCTTATTTGACGAAAAGGCTATCACCACACACAGACCTATCAATTTAGGTTAAGAACAGTGAAGCGTAAAGACACGGTTAAGTTTCATGTGCTCATCTAGCTTCTAATTATTAGTAAGAGAAGATTTGTTGTCAAAAGCGTTCACCAAGGAGCAAAAGCCCTCTCTGCCTGTAATCATACAGTCTCTGCTAGCCAAGCAACATGGGACCTGGCATCACAGGGTTGCATAAGGTTCACCCATCTTTCAAGAAGATTAAGAGACTATTTTCAACTAGTATTTTTTCATTTTTGTAACTTGTCTTGGGTAACTCATCAGAACCTGAAAGGAAAACCCTTTCTCTCTCATAGTTCAGTTGCACAGAAGCAAGTACTTCAAGGAACCGAAATAACAAGATGTTCTACACTGGCAAACACCAATGTAAGTGCAATAGCTGCTTTAGAAACACACTGAGCAGCACCTTCCCACAAGCAGTTGCTTAATATGTATTTCCTATAACTACTCTTTATTGCTCAAGAATACAGCAAAATAACAACTGTTGCCATACAAGTATGATGTTCAATTCAAACATGTTCTATATGTGAGAAGTTCTCATGTATATACACATATATATATACACACACCCCCCTCATAACACACAATATGGACATAAGTCTGAACCAGTTCATACAGACAGGTTTCAAAAAGACCTTTAGCAATTAATCATCAAACAAAAGAAAAGCTTTGTGCAACACCTTACTAGAAGCTTCAAAAAGGCTGCAATTACAGCCAAAAAACCCCAAACCATTACTTTTTTATTTTAAAAGAACTCAAAATAGCTGATCTTCAGGAGGATATTATTGTTTCTCTGGATGATAATTAGTGACAGTGCAGAAAAAAAAAAAACAACCACAATAAAACAACAGCACAAGCATGGAGATCCAAGGTCTACTGCATGAGTTACTTGCTTCTATCTGGACACGAATTTACACAAGTCACCCATGAACTCAAATTGCCAGAATTTTGCAAGCAGAGTAAGACCCTTTCCTCTATGTGCTTGCAAAAAACAAGAACAGAAAACACAAGCAAAGTAACCGACACCACATAGGCTCATCTATGGCCATCGGAAAGACATGTGCCACGAGCTGTGACTTCTTAACACTCAAATCACTAAGTAAATATATCTCTTAAGAAGAAATGTCGCCCAGAAGCCACATCAGTGTATGAATAAACTTCAACTCAAGAATGTCACGCAGTGAAGACTGTTCCTTGATTCTTAAGTTTTGTTTAGCCTTAATTCTTGACAATGGTGTTCTGCTTCTCCTCTGGTATCCCACTGCTCAAATGAGTCCATTAGCTTCCTCAAAGATAGCCATTCCCTGTGTACAAGCCACTAAAAGGCGTATCAATAGCACAATTCAATTCTAGTAACGTTCATCTTTCAGAAATACCTGCAAAGATCTATTGAGAAAAAGTAGGGGCAGGAGCGGAAAGGGAATGACTCTGAGAAGACACCTTTCATGTAGCAAAGGACTACTGAATTTAATTTTATAAAAGAAAAATACATTAATTAGCTATGTTACTCTAGATAGCGCAATCTGCAAAGATACAGCTGAAAGCTGTATTTTATATGTCACTGAAAAAAGTTTTATTACAAACACTACAGTGGACATATCTGTACAGGAAATAAATTTGGTTTTGCTTTCTTGTATTGCCCCATAAGTTCCACTTCCCTTTGCTGCACGGGCAGTGCTCGTTCGCAGCACAGCGATGATTCAAAGCCCCCATGGAGGCTGACAGACCGTTAGCATGGAGTTAGGGCAGCCATGAGGAGTTCCATTTTATACACAAAGTTACGCCCTTCCATTTTATTCCACTGCACTTCCTTGAACGGCCCTCGAAGATGGTTCCACTTGTTGTCCTGCAGTACATCACCTTTGGGGAGATCCTTGCACTGACTCCGTGGAAACTGAACCATAACTTTGCTGCCACTTTCCGGACCATTACGTACTGTGATGAACAGAGATTTTTATGAGCATTTTTACACTGTAGGAATTCCTCATATTAAATATCCTTCCTCATATATGTTATACATTACTCCCACTCAATTCCAAACATGCTGAAAGCAAACAAGGGAAATTACCTTACTTTTATTTTCTCTTTCTCATCTCCCGCTTCTCTATAGTTTTGTTGCTTTAGCATTGCATGCTCTTCGTTAGAGCAAACCAGAGAAACACTTTTAACAAAAAACACCACACATACACCTTACAGGTACATTTATTTTCCCCTAATGATGCCAGGAAGGACAAAGGGTTTTTTGCCAATTCTTACCTTAGATGTATTCCCCACATTTTTTTTGAAAAACACAATCAAAAAGATATTGTTTCTAGTGGATTTGATGTAGGGATGGTGGTGTTCTATTGGCTTGGATAGGTTTTTTGTGTTTTAATGTTGGAGGGTGGTGGTGATTGTTTGCTTGTTTTTTAAATAAGCAGTTAGGGAGATAACACTTAGCTTTCCCCTCACCTACCAAGCTAGACTTTTACAAAGAGATGACTATCAGGCTGATTGAACATAATTTCTCCCTCATCAATCGATGCTGACTATTCCCACCATCACCTTCTTAGTATGTTTGGAAACTGCTTCTGGAACTGCTTTTTTGCCCCATCTTTCCAGCAATTGCAATGAGGCTGTCTGGACTGTAGTTCCCCAGATTGTCCTTGAATATAGGATGTGACATCTGCCTTCTTCCAGTCCTCAGGAACCCTTCCTGATCACCACAGCCTTTCAAATACAACCAAGAGTGGCCTTACAATGATATCAATTAGCTCCCTCAGCATTCATGGATACAGCCCACCTGGTCCTGTGAACTTGTGTACGTCTAGTTTATTCAAAGGTTCTCTAACTTGATCCTCCTCTACTGAGGGTAAGTCTTTTTTGCTCCAAAATTTCCATGGGTCTCAGGGACCTGGGATTCCTGAAGGCCAGTCTTAAGACCAAAGCAAATAAGGCATCAAGTACCTTGGCCTTCTCCATGTACTCTGCCACCAGGTCCTCTCCCCATTTAACAGTAGGCCCACATATTCCCTGTTCTTCCTTTTGCTGCTAACAAAGCTTTCGAAGCTCTTCTTGTTGCCCTGTACATCCCTCACCAGATTCAACTTCAGATGGGCTTTACCTTTCCTATCCCCATTAATACATGCTTGGACAGTCTATCTTCCTCCCAGGTCAACTGATCCTGCTTATAATCTCTTGCAGCGTCTTTTTTGTCATGAGTTTAGTCATGAGCTCCCTATTCATCCACACAGATTTGTCACCTTTGCACAAATTCCTGCACACAGGAATGACCATTCTTGAGCTTGAAAGAGGTGATCCTTGGAAAAAAAAAATAAATAAAAAATCTACCAGTTCTCTTGGACCTCTCTTCTCTCCATCCCATAGGATTCTTCCAAGAAGATCCCTGAAGAGACCAAACTCTGATCTCGTTCAGTCCAGAGCTGTGATCCTGTTTGCTTTGTTCCCTTCTCTCAGAATTTTGATGGTTTCTGTAATCTATTTTATTCTATGCTAATTCTAAGAAATATTTTCAAGCCTGTGTAAATTAAATCAGGTTAATATTAAGTTGCTTACTGGGCAAAGTATTACTTCAATTTCATGCACAAAAGCGGTAAGTCTCTAGGTTTTCATAGAATAATGTCAATTTATAGCAAAATACTCTAGAAACAATCTCAGAAAGACACTTAAAAAGTCTGCAGAATTCACTTAAGAATTTTAAGATTTTTCATTCATTTGCAATAAAAAACACTACCTGAAATGGCATAGTCTCCATTTGGTGATGCTACAGTTATTGCTGATGCATTGCCAATACTCTCCACCGGCCCCAGACCAACATGATTACTGAAACTCAGCACGTGCCATCCCATAACTTTCGCAAGCTGCTGAACTGCATGTACTTGGTGCTGTGACATCTGAAAGATAACAAAAGGTTCATCTTCTGTTCAGTATTTGCACACCACAGAAAGAATTGCTTACTGGTTTTACCAAGCATTTTTTCTTCTGCTGTACAGTAGTTTTTTATAAAAGTGACTTTGTCTTATAAGTTCTCTAGTTTCAGAGAAACTTTTTCTTAACATATATGCTATGTAAGTGCTAGTAGAGCTTCGTGTTATTTGAATTTAGACTAGTTCCTTTGCAGACAGAGAAGACCACTGTATTAAGCACCTATGCAGTTAATTTTTCATAGGTATATGAGCTTATGCATTTTATTTAAGTATTGCTTTCAATTTACAAAAACCTTTATTTAGGTCTCAAGAACTAACTCAAGTGATACAAACAGGATTTTGAAATAAACCTTTCTTTGAACCTGAGACCTCTGCTGTAAGATATATAAAATCTATGACAGTATATCATAGCAAATTCAGGAAAAAAAAATGTTGAGGTTCTCAGATGCATGATTATCTCCATTAATGCTCAAGTGTAAGCACTGAGCTTTAAAAGCTTGTAAGTTTAAATGCTAATGTTTTTCTGTGTTAAGACTGGAACGCTTGTAACAAGGAAGTATCTAGCACTGCTTAGCAGTTTTGTGTGAACCAACAAGTCTGAAAACAAAAAGAGATACCCTCAGCAGAATCTGTTTCAACTTGTTTTGTGTTGTGGAGTCTTGTATAACTGCAACAGGCCAACCACTGTTATTAAAGACCTGTATTTTGACTATTTATAATGCATAGCAGGTAGTCTGTCACTTCTGAATAAAACCAGCAGCTTGCTCTAAGCAATTAAGAAAACATAGTTCATTCAAATATCAGCTGATTTAGTAATGGCAGATGCAAAGTGAACATTAACAAGACAATACTGAAATGACAGTAATTGTGGGTTCATTAAGATCTTTACTGTAGATAGGACTTGGTTACACTAAGTTTCATATATTGAATACCTTATTGTCTGCTATGACTCTCACTGACTTGTTCTGAAGTAAGCAAAAACCTTAGTGTTCCCATAATGAGTAGCATAAAGAAATGTATTTTAAGTGGGAGAGAAAAAATATTATTATTACTGACCTTAGTAAAAACTGGCATTTTAGTAACAGTTCCTAAAGTCACTATACATACTGAAAAATTCAGTCATCCACCTTTCTATGTTCACTATCTTTATTTGAAGTTTTCTAACATTTTCTACATAGATAAAGGTGAGATTCTAACCTCCTCTGTTTCCCAAACACTACAAGAAAGGTAACAATAATGTATATGAGTCTACCTGAGATAAAAGGAAATCCTGTAGCTCTTGCTCTTGATGGGATAATGTAATAACTCTTCCATCTCTATGTACAACTCTGATCTGTTCAATTCCAATGTTCAGCTGTAGTTGAATGGATCTTTGAAAAGATGCATATTTATTCAAAATGCATTACAACACTTCAGAAAACAGGAAGCTAAGAACACAGAATCCCTCCCATTCACTGACAAGAACTCTTAAGATGAGGTGCAAAGTCTATAGAATACACAGCAATTCCAAACATTTCAGTTTCATCACTCACCACAACAGCTCCCTCTCTACTGCAGGGAACATATTCTGTACCATGTTCCCAGACCTGGACCACTGCTTGTTCAGGTCAAGGAACCTCCTGAGGTGCCTCACAGCTCCCTGCCTGCCACTGCACCCAGGTTTCCTTCCAGAGGTGCAGAGGAAAATGGTGTGTACTCATGGCCTGTTCTATCCTACAGCCAGTACCTGGGCAACATATGTACTCTGGAACTGAGACTGCAAATTGCACCAATGACCGCAGTCTGCTCCACACTGTGGACACGGCCAGGGAGGACAGCTCAAAATGGAAGAAACAACCTCATCATCCACTGTCAATGCATTAGTTAATTCACTGCTGGTCAGCATACAGACATTTGTTTCTGGAACATGAAATCTCTTTATTTTGATGACAATGTCCATAGCATGAACTACATGAGTTCCATATTTCAGTACCTATGCAACCAAGCTAGGGCTGAGCACCCACTAGCTCTCTATGACCAGACTGGAAGTTTAGAATCCAGCACATATAAAGATACTTTGGTTAGAGACAACTGAATATAAAGTAAATCCCCCCTTAAATGGCCACTTTCAATTCCTTCTTTGAAAGTAAACTGTGCTAGTTAATGACTTACTAAGTTTCTTCATTAAAGGGTAAAGTGGGTGAAGAGTTTTCTTAGGGCGGCTGTTCCCCCAACTCAAACACTCACACACAAATAACACAAAGATTTGTCTGTCTGAAGAGAATCTAAACCTGTAAAACACAACTTGAAAACACTCTGCCATTGCTGCATACTTCTATGAGAAAGATACATCCATTTTCATACTTACTTGCATATCTGTTCGTACCCTTGAGAAGTTATTAGAACTTTAACACTAGATTCATAAACATCATTTATATTGGACCAGTGGGCCTGAATCTGAGGATCCTCAATACGACTAGCCAGACTGTCAATGGTTCGAGCAGTTCTAGAAGATAAAGACATATTCCATGCAAAATAATCTAGACAGTTTGTGCTGTTATCTTGTTAAAATGAAATGAATAGGCTTATTAGTTTGGGTGGGGGTTTTTTTGTGGCACACCAAAAAAAATAAAAGGCAAATTTAACAGAACTTTGGTCCACATGGTTCTATTTCAGCAACATTCTGGCGCTAATGAAGCACTCTTGTTTACTCTGAATATTTCACATACATTCTGCAGCAGTATTAAAGTGCTATTACTCAGTATTGGCTACTGTACAGCAAAGAATACTAAAAAAGATTTATGCAGTTTAAGAAAAATAGGGACAATTAGCAGAAGCCTACGTCATAACTGTTACAGTTCTCCAAGAAATCTTGATTTTTTATTTTTTTTTTTTACTAGCTGAGTGTTGTTTGCTCATGTTTCATTATATGCTACTGGTTCTTAGTACTTAAAGACTATTTTAACAGTGAAGGAAAAAGTAGCTAGTTTTAAGAACACCGAAAAAAGATCAACTGTGTTCTACATAATGGTACATTTTATTGCAATTTTAACAAGAATAGCTTGTGACCTACCTGCGCCTCAAAAAGATATGTTTTGCCTGCTTTATTATCTTTTCCAGAAGTCCTTCGTTCGACTGTAAAGAACTGATATCATTTTTATCAAAAGCCTGGGGTCCTGCAAGTCTCATTCTCTTATGGCCAAAAGGCGCACTAGCTGGATGTGGCATCACTGTTGAGCTCAGGGTTTGCTTGTGACACTGCAACAAAAAACAGATGTTATAAACAGAAGTGACTAAATAACGCATCTGCAAGAAATAGTACGTATACTACAATATGCTGCGTCATATCAGGTTTAAATGTACATATTTTCAAAAGGTGCAACTTCTTTTACTTTATAAACTTGACAGCACTTTAAAGCCAGCTTTACACTCATCCTTTGTCCCCCATGTTCATGCAGGTCTTGCAAACCTTACTGAAAACGATTTTTAAAAAAAGATGCTAGCTAACAAAAATTTGGTAGGACGGCAGTAGCTCCTAACAAGTCTGCCCTGTATACATCTCTGGAAACAGACAGAATGGTCAAATAAAGGAAGCATTTTAGAGATAAAAAATGGAGGTACAAAAAGATTTAGTAACCTGTTCAAAGTCAAGAAAGGAAATTCGCATCAGAGCTGGGCACTGAGACAAAGCTTCATGAAACCTAGTTCAGTATTTTCAACACTGGACTATCCCACACAACTGCATGACTTGCAGAGCCATGCTCTAAGGAGATGAACACTCTGGAATATGGTTTTACAACTACTTAGACATCTAAAATTGTGCTCCCTTCCTGAACAGACGCAACCTCAACCTTTTACCACAGGTCCTTCTGCTAGATTATATGAGAATCTAAAACACTGAAGCAGAGAAGCGGACCTCAAAAGAAGCGAGGTTATTATGGTAATTGATTGGTCTTTCTTCATAGGAGGATGGTCTGAACAGATGATCACTTCAAGTACTTGACAAGCACTAATTATACACCAAGACAAAAGGGAGACTGATGAGTTGTACTGCAAAAACCTTGCACAGCTTTTCTGAAGTGAGCAGCTGGGCCTGAGGTTAAGAAAAGAACTAGCGTTCCATGAAAGCATTAACTGGAACTCCCTAACCACTTATACACACTAAAACTGAACGGTAGGTTGCCTTACACAAATGGATGGAAAGTGACTGGCCTCTAGTGGTACTCTGTTGTTACAACAGTGCCACACACTATGCAGAAGACTGAACAGAAGCCCAAAATCTCTTCAGTACTTGATCATAAATGCATTACCTCTCTGATAAGTTGATGCAAATTATGTTCCAGAACATAGAGATGATCCTCTGGATTCTGTTTTTCAGAAGCAGACTTTTGTGATTTTTTGTCATTGGAAGAGTGACACAAAGAAATAGACAACTGCAAACCTGTACGAAGCAGATTAAAAAATAAAAATGAGGACACCGACAATTTTCAAGGACACCAAGAATTGCTTTTCTTCACCTTTTATAGTCAGTAGTTTTACAACCAGTATTCGCTGTATCAGAGAAAAATCAAAGAGTGATGTTGCAGAGCACAGCACCAAAGGCAAGTAAGACCTGCTACTCACTGAAGCGTTGACAGGCCAACTATTAACTCACTAGGTCCATTTCACATCAATTTCTATGACTCAATTCCACACATAAAAGAAAAGGCCCCAGGACCCCATTCCTTCCCCAAAGAAGGAATGATTTACCATCATAAGGAATCCAGAAACATAATCTTCCCATGATATAATCAGTTGTGTACCCCTTGTAAGAACAGAGGATTCACCAACCAACTCTGAGCCATCTTCATGCTGTTTAATTATCCTCACTGAAGAATATGAGCCTCTGTTCTTCTGAAGACCTATTAACTGAAGTCCTAAATTTCACCTGCATGCAATTCAGGAGCAATGACTTATGCACAGCTCCAAACTGCAACGTGCACATACCATTACAGTTAACAGCTTTAAGTGCTGCTGACAAAAACCACAGTAACAAAGAAAACCAATCCAAAATCCACACAATAAGATACAAGTAAATCAGACACTAAAGTGCATTAGTTGAATTCTTCTATAATTAGCAAGCAAAATTCAAATTCTGGGAAATTCTGTTTTTCAAAACCTCTGAAAAACAAAGAGACTACTTTTTTCTAAAAAAACCTGAACACTAACAGAATCACATCAATCAGAATTTCAGTTCACGTTTAAGCAAATAATTGTAGATGAAAAAGTCTTAAAAAGTTTCCTACCCGGGAAAGGCTGAGAGATTATCTGATTTTTCACAACAATGTGAGGAATTTGTGATTTAATTTGAACAGCTTCTCGTGACAGTTGGGCAAAAATTTCTTTACATAAAAGAACATTCTGTGCAGTCTCCAACTTTGTCTGCCAGTGTGGAGAACCTGAAAAATACAAATCAATGTTTGCAGAAGGAAAGAGTAAAGAGAAGCTACCTTTTTGTTCAGACAGAAAGTACTGTGCAGTAGCTCTGAGTAAGCACTAAGGTAGTCAGTATCTTCTATACAAATTGAATATTTTCTGAATTTTATCTCAAGATTAAACAAGCACTTTAGGATAACACTAATGCATTTTACTTTGATTTTACATATATGTATATTGTGAACTGCAACTCCCTTCTGGAACTGCCTGTTACATTCACTGGCCTTTTGTGAACTCTGCTTATGAACCTCTGCTTCATAAGTTGCAATTTAGTTTTCAATTATACTTCTAGCTTTATCGAATTCACTCCACAATGAACCACCAAATAATGTTAAATTCATGTATGTGCTTTCACAGGATTTATAGGCCCAAAATTCTTGGAAGATTCTGGTCTGAGAAAGCCCACAAGCTCTACAGTGTACCCTGCGTACCACATGAAACATCTATGTAGTACAGCATCCTGTATATGTTCAAGACAGCACAAGCATCTGTGTCAGAGACCACTGTGAAATGAAATTCTGCCAGTTCTTTTTAATCCAAAAGGATGAGTTTTTCACATATTGACACTTATCAAATAAATCAATCTACTATCTGCCAGGCAAGCTGTTGGTAATTAAGGTGCATACTGCCAGCACAGTCTCAGATCCAGAGGAAACATACCAGCTACAGAAACAAATGATGCATTTTGGGCACAGTTAAGAGTGAACAGACAGTCATTCTGTTCAGTTGAACTAACGAGATGTAATTGGCTGAAACACAATACCTTGGTTTGCTTTTGGTTATGTGCTCAAACTTTTAATGACTAACAAAAGGTGTTCCAGAATACTTAAAATACAAATGTAGTAATTTTGTTTCAGAAACTGAGTAAACGCATATGAAAAACTGAAGAATTATGCTTTGAAAGCATCATATTTCCAAAGCCGAAGCAGCACCTAAACAGAAAATTTCAGTTTAAATGTTCTTGTTCACTCTTCTTTCAAGCTATATGCTAAAATTTTCAAATAAACATCATATGAAAACCCATTTCTTGAGACCATGCTCAAAACCAATATATAGCTAACTATACCTGGTTTTGATTTCGGCATGGGTCTTTTAAAGAGATTGACTGTCCCAAGGTCACCAATGTCCGGAGCTTGTTTCTGAATAGAAACCTAGGCAAAAGAGAACATTACTTGATGTTTGTTCTTTGTCGCAAGCATACAAATACCAAAACAAAACCCACATTACATTATTAAAGTTTCTCTGACAAACCTTGATATAGGCTGATCCCTCTAAATCACTTGGAATTTGAACATCTAAAGGACAGTAATCCTCAGGTATCTTTTTATCCAGGTCAATGTCAGTGTTCTTTATCACCTCAAATGTGCCATGATGAAGAAAAAGGGAGCCTAAGAAAGGAAGGACAGAGACATACATACTATATATAAAGCATCTTCTGCAAATAATGAAGCTCTTACCTCTGTTTTGGACAAACAGGTATTTCTAAGTCTCCAAACCTCCACAGTTGTGCTTGACTCAAATTTCTTAATGATTTATTAAAAAAAACAAGTGAATTAGAAAGCTCATTTCAGCACAACAGCATCTCAGTCCTCTAGTGTGTGATGTGTAATGTTTTACAGTAACTTAGCAAGTAGTATTTAATAATAATGGGAGAAAACCAAGTGTTTCAACATGGTGTCAGTAGATGCAGGGATGGAGAGAAAAAAAAAAGGTATCTGGTTAAAACAAGACAAAAAGTTAACTGTCCAAAGTTTTGCAAGCAAGTAGCTTAAGATGCAGCACCCTTACTGACTTAAAGGAATGCTGCTGCTGTTTGGCTTGAAGTCTTAAAACTATAACAATGTTCTGTCTGTAAAAGGCAACTGTACAGTCAGTCATTCAGGTGGGACTGATAAAAGCAGATGCTCACATCTGTCCTAGCTGCATCCTTTTTACATCCAGGGCACGGTTCATCTAGTTCAGGTTAGATCATCTAAAAAGAGACATATCCTGGGTTACACCTACAGCTTCTTCATGCACACAAGATAAATAACCCTAAATTTGTCCTTCCCCTCCTTCACCAACGACAACAGGAGCCCAACACAACCAGTTCCAGCCTGCTTTGTCATCTACATCTGAAGTTTTGTGAGATTCTGTATTCACTCTTTCACTCCATAATTTGCTCTAGAACTCTGGGCTGGTTACTTTCTTACTGTAATCTGTGAAAGAATGCATATTCTCAGTACCATTTCTCACAAGGAATAATAGATATCATAAACCTATCTCCGATTACACTCTTCTGGGTGGTTTTTTTTTTTTTTTTAGGTAGTCCTCCAAGGAGCAGGGAGTTAGACACGATGCTTATGAGTTCCTTCCAACTTGAGATATGCTTTTTGCTCAGAGGAAAATGCAGCATACTCCTCAATTTTGTTTTTAATGCTTTACAGACCAAATGTAGATAAAAGCCAAAGACTTACAAGGTCTACCTGTCAACTGATCAACTACACTGTAATGCAGAACTGTTTCTGTAAAGTGATCTTCACTAGAATCCTACGCAGTTAGCCTTTAAAATCACTTTCTAGGACAAGGACAGCACAGTATTTTTCCTGATAATAAAACAAGTCTCCTCCTTTTATAATCCTGTCTCATAATTACAATAATAAATAATATAATTTAATAAAAGTTTATTAGAGATATTCCACCAGTTTTTAGTTACAAAAAAGTCATAAATGTCCACTCTTAAGAAAAACAAAAGACCCTACTGTTTACCTGCACTTCTGTAGCTCAGATCACCAAGAATTTTGTCTCCCACTTTTCTTAGCTTCCAGTGTTGTCTCAGTCTTAGCAGCTCAGAATTGAAGTCTCTTTGTCGCTTATTTTCCTGGTTTTCTGCAACCGATTTGGATAATCTTTCTGCACCTTTCAGCAGGATTTGAGCTGCTCCAGCTAACGACTTCTTTTTTGAAATCAACTGTAAAAACTGAGGATTCTAGTAACAAAAAAAAAGAAAAAGCTATTTACACATTCTAAAAAAAATTATTATTAGTGGAAACGAACTGACAGTGACTGATAATTTGTTTTTGCTGGATATTCAATAACTTATTTAGAATAACTTTCACACCAGCATTATACAGCCAAAAATAGTATTTTAGCTTACAGCTTCAGCAGAGGCCTTTGAAATCAACATCACCTGCCATTCTCAGCCTTACCCTGACCCATAAAGTACTGTACCAGCACATCACAAGGAACATTTTACTAAATCTTTATGTATCATATATGAAAAAATCCAGTGAAATAAAATCTTTAGTATCAAGCCATACAAATGACACAACTAGGTACAATATACCTGTTTTGGAGGAAGGGGATCCTGCACAACTGGATCTAGAGTCATGAACTTTTTATCCTTGACAATGCTAAGAACATCATACAACACACACATCTCAGTCAAGGCACTTCTTAGGTTGTTCCTCACTGAATCCCAAGGCCAGAGGGATGGCTGAAACTTTACCAACCCTAGAAATAAAACAAAAGAAGGGAAAACAAAGGTACAGTGTAAGGCTCATTCTAAAACCACCGAGAGAACGTAACAGCATGAAATACAACACAACAGCATGATATCCGGAGCTATCCTTTTCCACTCTACTACTGTAATTGCTAGGACACGGTCACGAATATCCTGACCTGATCCACAGCCAACGGCGGGAATCCACAGGGGAAGGCAAACCACACCCAAGCGCCTGTGGGGCCACAGGCCGGGCACCGCCACAGCTCGGCGGGCCTCCGTCAGCCGCAGCCCGGCGGGAGAGCTCAGGCTGCGGGCCCAGCCGCGGGCCGACTGACAGGGAGCCGCGGGCCCGCCGCCCCTCACCTTCCTCATCCTCCGCCTCGCCCGGCTCAGCCCAGGCGCGGCCCGCTGAACCCGGCTCGTCCTCCTCGGAGCCGGAGCCCTGGCTGAAGTCGATGCGCTGCGCCAGGCGCGCCAGGTTCTGGGACATGGAGAGCGGCTGCAGGTAGGTCTCGCTGCCATCCAGCCCCACCTCCTGCACCTGCTTCTCGCACGCCGACTCGATGCTGATGCGCACGGCCGGCACGCCCGCCATCTTGGTGCGACCTCCGACCGCGGCCGCCGGGCGCGCGCGCGCCCCCCGCGCCGACTACGGGTGCCGGGCGGGCTCGGCGAGGGGGCGGGGCCAGCGCCGGGCGGGCTCGGCTGCCTCCGGAGGGCGCTCGGGAGGGGGCGGGGCCGGCCCGGCCTGAGGGGACGGTTGGGAGCGGCGCTGGGCGGCTGCGAATTATTTCCGCGGCCGGTCACAAGACGCCGCCGGTTTCCTTCTCCGTCTGCCGTCACAGGCAAGCCCCGCCCGGGGTTACTTCTCAGAGGCGGTCACGCAGTTCTGCGCTGCTGCAGTTTTCTTTTACAGCGTTATTTTTGACCAGAAGCTGCTTTAACTCCTCATTCTAAACATAAATTCACTTCTGGTTCCCCGTCATCAGCTACGACCACGTAGGAAGCTCAACCAAATAGCAAGAAAAACACACCATTAATAATATTGCAATGAAATTAGTGATTCAATTCGGTCATAACAATTTCAATTACATGTTCGCCTGGAATTTCTCCCTTCAACAAAATTAAGAAGTCGGCACTTTACTGCTCTCATATTTATTCTTCTCTCTGATAAATGTGCATAATTAAAAGCGTTATAAAAAAATCAGTATTTGCATTTTAGAAAGATTAAATTGCTACGCCTTCCCCAGAGCCCGCCTCTTTCAGTCTCTCCCGACCAGGTGCGTCTCCTGGGGCCTGTCGATGCGGAAGAGCAGCTCGGCGGGCAGCAGGTACCCCAGGTACTGCACGCTGTCGGGGCTGGTGTCCTGGTGGTAGTGCCCTCCTTCCCCGTGGTGGCTGAAACAGTGGGTGTGCTCCACGCGCAGGTCAAAGCCCTGTCACCAGAGAAAGGCCCATGAACACACACATTCATGTGAACTGCGGTTAAAAGTCCGAGGATAGTCTGTCCTTTATACTGCGTATTTCCACGCGTCTCAGAGCCTGCTCCAACCATTAAGCAGTGAAAACTTGCAAGATGCTTGTGAAACTAGTAAGACAGAAGAAGGGGAGCTGTACAAGGCTTTACCATAGGACATCAAAGAGAATTTCGAAACCCTGACAGCCCACGACTTTCAGAAGATCTCCCAGAGATTTTTTTTTTCCCCTTTCTTTCTATTGGGATTAAATAAAGCAGGTACACCAAGGAACCCCTACTGGAAATCAGAACCCCTTTGCTCTGAACGCCACAGACCCATGCGATAAAGGGACAATCTCTACTCCAATTCTGAGAGCCATCTTAGATTAAAATAGTAAGAATAGCAAATAAAATAACAACTAGTTTTATAAATCATAGACTCACAGAATGGTTTGGGTTGGAAGGGACCTTAAAGATCATCCAGTTCCAACCCCCCTGCCAATAGGCAGGGACACCTTCCACTAGATCAGGTTGCTCAAAGCCCCGTCCAGCCTGGCCTTGAACACTTCCAGGGAGGGGGCAGCCACAACTTCTCTGTCTCACCACCCTCACAGTAAAGAATTTCTTCTTTATGTCCAATCTAAATCTGCTCTCTTTCAGTTTTAAACCCTTGCCCCTTCTTCTTTCACTACCAGCCCTGGTAGAAAGTCTCTCTCCATCTTTCTTATAAGTCTCCTTTAAGTATTGAAGGGCCACAGTAAGGTCTCCCTGGAGCCTTCTCTTCTCCAGGCTGAACAACCCCAGACTCTCTCAGCCTCTCTTCGTAGGAGAGGTGTTCCAGCCCTCCGACTATTTTCATGGGCTCCTCTGGACCCACTCTAACAAGTCCATGCAGCTTTGGGTCCCCAAGAAAGACAAGCAGCACTCTAGGTGGGGTCTCTGGAGGGGAAGAACCACCTCCCTTGACCTGATGGCCATGCATCTTTTGATGCAGCTCAGGATATGATTGGTTTTCTGGGCTGTGAGAGGATACTGATGAGTAATGCTATGGCATTTGAATGCCATCTTCTACTGCTGTCTCTGCAGTGACACTCAAACATTTCCAAAACCACAGGCTTTGCCCAGTGCTGTTGAGCTTGCAGTGGATACAGATGGGAGCAACCCAGCTACATCTTGTCGCTGGTTGGTTCTGAATGGAGCAGCTGTTGATGGCTGTTTTCAAAGTACTGGTCAGTTGATTCTGGGAAGATGCCCACAGTTTAGTCTTAGGCCAAAGGCTACCACATAATGACACAAAGTCACACCCTTGAACACTTCCAAGCCTACAGCGTGTCTCATTTAACTTCGGAAAAATGTATTTTATATTACTTATGACTACATTGTTATTTATAAAATAGTCATTTTCATCTATGACTTCCTGGTTACTTTTAAATAAATAGTCTTCCTAATGATGAATATCTTAATGGCTTTTGAAACAAGACTGGTTTTTATCCTGAATTATTTGCTGTTGAATTTATTGCTGTGAAAGACGCTAATTTTCTAGCATGAGGCTTTGCAGACTTCAATTTTCATTGGCAATTATGAGATACATGCTTCATGTATTTCAACACAGCATCAGCAGAGCCAGTTGTTATGAAAGTGAACTACATGAACACACAGCTGAACAAGCTTCCATGCTCTTGACTTTTTTCCTGGCATGGCCAGCAGTGAATGCTGTGGGGTTTGTGATGCACACACTTGCACACTTGCAATTGGACTGGAACCATTAAATTCAATCCACTATGAACAGCCACTAGGTTTCAGAACAGATTGACCTAACCTCAATTCAAACCAGTGACAGAAATGAGAAGCTTCTATTTCATTACCCCACCTCTGGAAGAGTTTAACACAATATATACACACTCCTGTTCTTAAAAAAAAAAAAAAAAGAAAAAAAATCATATCCAGGACAAAATTCATTACAAGTCTCAGTTTACACTTAGAAATGAGGAAGAGACTCACTGGATCTCTGGAAACTATTACTGGCTGACAAATCAGTGGAGCCTTCATTTCAAAGAATTTGAGCCAGTTATTCACATCCTCATCGGTATTCAGAGGGCAGGCAGAAAACTCTGGAGGCTACAGCAAAAGTAAAAGCTTTATAAGCAAAAGGAAGACACTTCTATCAAGATACTTTTTCTCTAGCAACTTTCCTTCACTTTTCCCCTCCCCACTAATCTGTTTACACTCCTCCTTGCCTAAAAGAAACTCACCAGTGCCCATTACTGGGTTTCTGCTAGAAATGGAAATGACCAGGATATTGTTTCTCTCATTGCACAGTGAGGATTCTCCACCTGGTACATTTTAGAAACTCAGTTATTTTAAAAAAGTCTATTGCTTCTTTCCAAGTATCATGTCAGTTCATGTATTTAACTTTAATCCATTTTACAATAGTTCTACACTCCTTTAGCTGCCCATAGATTTCAAAAGAAAAGATGACAGTATTAAGGCTGAGTAATACAATGTAACTAGTTTTGTAATGTCAGCAACTTACTTCAATACACTGCTTATCCTAACAGTTTATGCATACATTTAAAAATACAAAACAAAGTGAAGGCACTAAGATGTTACACCCTGATTTATATTTCTGTTTTCAGAAAGATAAAGAAAGTTACATGAATTGAGAACAACTTACCATAACGTGAATCTTTGCTTTCCCCTTCTGAATGATAAATGTACCACCCATCCCAACTGGCTTTTCTCCATAGTGTTTCTCTAAAGTTTGTCTCAGACAAGACACAAAGTTAAGTTCCCCAGTTCTTCCATTGGCTTTCACTTCAATGACCTGGAGAATAAAGTTAATTTGTCACTGCAGTCTCCCACTGCAACAATCTGCAAAGGTCCACGAAAGTTGCTCTGAAAATCTCACAAGTTTACTTTTTGAAAATGTGAGTTTCCCTACAAGTGCTGCTCCACTTGCATTCTTCCAGTACCTGACCAACAATCTTTCCTGACTTTCTGTGTCAGGAAAAAGCCCAGCTTTGCCTGTGAAGGATGCTGGGCAGCAAGTGATACATAGCAACTCATACATGAGACAATGATATAAGCAACTCCTTTCTGTCCACCAGCTGGCTTCCACTCTGTTATAAAGAAACTCTTGAAAACAGAGAAGACTGCTCAGTTTCCATGCACTAGTCAGGTTGATGATTGCTTCACCAACACCTCTTTGTGCTAGATGTGTTGGGAAGAAGCATTTCTACAAAAAACTAGACAAGTGCCCAACCTGATTTACATGGGTCCATTGTACAACCATTACTTTAAATCACTGTTAGTTTGGACTGGATTTGGATAGATGATTTATGATGGAGAAGTTCTAGTAAACTAATAACTATCCGTCAAACCTATTTCTGTCTCCACCAATTCTTCCCCTTGTTCACTGGCATCAGTTCCTTATATTCGGATATTTCTTTCATGGAATTACTACTATTATCATAGAAAACTGATAGGGGAATGCTGAAACATGAGTTTCTGTACAGCCACAAAGCTCTACAAGCAAAGTCACCTTTGATCCAAGTACGTACCTTACCAGGTTGGCCCTCACTGGCATAAAGGTTGGCCAACAGCCCAAACTCACAGTCAGTATATTTACTGCTATACTTCTCAAGCAGGCACCCTTTATCTGCAGGATTTATCTGAGCAATGTAGCTCCCATTTACAGCAGGCTTTTTTTCACTCTTAGTTTGAACAATAGGGATAAGCTGAGAAAAATAACATGTAAGAATAAGTCAAGCAAGTCAGTAAGAATATGTAAGAGTCGGTCAAGTGAACAGAGCTCACATAAATGCAATATAAGCTTTGGACCATGACCCTAAGAAATAATCTCCTTCGTCACACAGCTCTGCCTCTCAGGATGAGGTCTGTACTGCTAAGAAAAACGCACTAATACTGTAATGTAATTGAAAACTCCAGAGACAGCTTTACTTTTTCTGGACAGTTAAATTTCATGTTATGTGAAGATGAATGCTAGTGTTAAAAAAAAAAAGTAAAAAAAGAAGAAAAAAAGTCTAACCATTGAGATCTGAGGCCTGCATGCAAGTACTGGAATTCTCTGGAATACTTTCTCAGTGTACAGTAACAACTACTATTATAGTGGCACAAATTTAATGCTGAGATGGACTATCTCATCTGCCAATAAATGCATCAAAAAGAGATTGCAAGACCAGAGGTTTACAATTGAAAAGGCTCTTGACTAACCAAAGCTTGCACAAGCAGTAGTTTTCATCTCCCGCCTCTCCTGCAGGTGGTTTGTATGTGTATCTTTAAAATTTACAAAGGTAAAACAAAGCCGTCCAAGAGGGCAAAAGACAGGGAGTATTTCAAAGGCATTTACCAGTAACTTTGTCAAGCATTTCTAAATCTTGTCATTAAAACCTCTAGTCAGGTCTTTGTCAATCAGTTCCAAAAAAAATCATGTTTCTTCCACGCTTCAAAGCAATCACATGCTTCCTGGAGAATTACAAGTTAAAAATTAATCTTCGGTATCTCCAGTGTATGCACCTCACTGGCTGGCCCTCATCTGAATTCCTTCTAATACGTTTTTTGTGCTTTTGGCACAAATGGTGTTTATTAAATGTTTTGTTGGAAAATGGAGATACCCAGCATGATACTGCTCTACTATTATAATACTTCCATGAATTCATTGAGAACCATCACACTTATTTACTGACCTCAGCATTTACTCCAAGAATCTTAGATGAAGCAGCTCCAGCTCCAAGAATGAAAGCTCCAGGCAGCTCTATGTCTTTTGCAACTGTATTTAGATCATAAACCTGCAAAAGAGAAACAATCCTTTGATTTTGGTGTGGTGCTCTAATTCGGAATTGTCATTCCGTTCACTGTAACCTCTGGATGCATTTAATTCACAACGCCTTCGTTAGTATTTTGGATAATTAGGTTGAACACAGTTTCTAAACAACACAACATTTGTTACTAACAAATCTGGTACATGTCCATTTGTTTTCTGAAAGATAGAGTCTGCCTGTATGTTCCCCTGGCATTTTACCCAAAACCAGAATTATTTTTCTTATTGAAATTTATATTTGTGTAAAATAAAAAATGGAAGGGAATATCATATAGAAACAGATGGGGTGAGGTGTCAGAAAGGAGACATAATATTCTTGGAAAAGGACAGTAATGTGAATCCAGTGTTGGCCTGAAAATGCAAATACGGACAGTTTTTACACAGAGATGTGGCTGTGACTTGAAATCACAGGCATGCAGCAAGCCATATATAAACATGCAGACAAACCCCTTGTCTAGTAGTTCCTTCCATGGCTCCTGTCACAGATGGTATGTATCCAAAACTATCTTGTATTTGAAGGCAGGAGAAGATGAACCATCAACCACGATATTGCTACGCTGTGTTAAGATTTCCTGACATAGTCTATGTTTAACACAGAATCAATTTCATGAAACGCTGAAAAGTAAATCTCTTTCACAAGTGGAATCTTACAGTATCCATTAGTCCTTAGTTTTGTTTATATTTCAACAAGATATTGCTTTTCTTTTGACAAATGTATTAAACCCCACAGCTGCAGGAAAAACTCACTTTTTCTTTTTGTACAACAGGTATGAGGTAAGGAACACCTCCCACATCTGCTATTCTAGGCTTTCCGCAGATTCCTGGAAGAATACAGCCAGTCAGTTTAGTAATCTAATAATCTTGGTAATCTAACCTAATAATCTTAAATGGGCATGCACTCTAACCCACCAAAGAACTGGTTCCTCAAACTTCTAAAACCCTTTGAGAACACTATTTCCCAAGCATGCTTAGATAAAGTGTTGCACTATTAAGAAGTCCAAGGACAGTAAGCTCTAAAATGATTCACAGTAGGATTTAATGCTAGGCAACCTGTTGTAAAATTAACATTCTCTAAGCACAAAAAAATATTACAATGAGCAACAACTGCCATTTGCCAGTTCTCCAGTAAGATGCTCTCACCACAGAGTGGAGACCCCCATTGGGACTCCAGTTGCAAAATTTCAGCAAAGCTGGATGCCCAAGTCTCAGGACAATTCATCCCACTTGTTTGGACAGGTATTTTAAGAAGGGATGAATCACCTTCTGGAGGTGTTTCTTTCACTACGTTGATGACAGAGGGAATCAGATAAGTAGCACAGATGACATGTCTGTCTTCCAAACAGCTAATGTCAAAGAAGATCAGTCCCACTTAGAATCAAACACTTTCACTTCACCAATGTACATGAGCGGCAGAAATTTAAAAATGAATGGAAGGTTCAGACAGTGATTGGCATGGATCTGAAACATTTCTCTATCTGCAAGATAACTTAATTTCAAAACCTCTTCAGTGCACTAAATAAAGCTTATTTCATAAGTCAGTATTGCAATAATAGGTTAAGAAAAAAAATTATGACAAGTACTTGGTAATGACTTGTCCTTGTTCATACATCAACTAGGAAGCAAATCCAGAAATAAAATGTAGCTTTCCTCTCATGCATATTCTTTACCTGAAAAACAATTTAAGCTCTCCCAACTCTTTAGAAGATCAACACCAAGTAGTATCAGGTAGAAAGAACTGGAGAAGTCTTAGTGGAAGACAGGAATGAGAGGTTACCTTTAGCAGGAAAGTTGAAGGGTTCCTGAGTCAGATCAGGACAGTCTACAACAGAGACTTGAGCATCAGCAAAGTTTTCTTTAAGCCCTTTCTGCAAAACTATAATAAAGAATAATGGCAAAGTTATCGACAATGAAAGGAATGAAAAATTATCAAGAGTTTGACAAGTTACTAACAACAATAAATATATCTGTTTAGGCTTTTTTCGGCAAGATCCATTAAAGGACTTATGCCTACCCTAAGTAACTCCATTGCTTTAAATGTTACTGTTTCTAAGTACTTGTTTACTGATAATTGTTAGCTACCACATTAATTCATTTTAAGAATTTTAAAAACCTTTAAATTGAAATACAGTAACTGACTGCTCCTAGTAGCACTAGGAACAGCACGATGTGAAGTAACACGGATAAACTTAAACCACATTCATCAGTGGTTTTGCTTCACAAGAGCAGACAATTATGATCACAGTCAAATATCATGTAAGAGCAAAGGAGGAATTAAGTTTTAGCTGAAGTGACAATCAGTTCTTTAAATATATTAACTAGACTGTTTGCAATAGCTTGATTATATTCTCAAACTGTCTCTGCTGTCTGGAAACTTCTGCTGTCACAGGATACTGCCTGTCATGTTTATGTTCATATGGAGATTTTCTGGCAAGTGACACTATCAGTACAAGACTGATAATGAATGGTTTAGGTGATAATGAACAGACCCAAATCTACTTTTGGTTTTGCTCCATATCAATGTTTTTGGGCTCAGAACCTACAAAGTCACTCAAACAACAGGGAGGATTCTGACTTAGACAAGTGCACTGTTTGGAAACAACTTCCAAACCTTAATTGAGTGTGGGATTGCCTTCACATACACTGCTCCAAATACCATGTTAAAAGGTCCAAGTTCTTTCATGCCTGGGGGTCGGCTTTAGCAGATGTCTCAAACTAAGGAACAGAAAATTCAGTCTGTGATCTCAAATCAGGCAGTTCCTTATTTACTTAGAAGACTTTCCTGTGCCTTTGTTTCCTCCAGTCAGAATTTCAGCTGTACCTTACTTTTTCAGAGCAGATTTACCAAGCTGTTGACCACAGGGCCAGTAGAAGGTATCTGGCAGGTTTCTAAATACATCTCAGTACCTTCTGATAAGTGAAACAGGACAATAAAAGGGCATTCCTCAAATTATACTCAAGAGCTGAACAGCAACAAAATTCACAGCTTACAGGAGGTCCTCAGGACAGACGGGGAAAAAAAAGGAAAATTCTGCTTCATGACCCGTCTTTTCTGCTACTGTTTTAAGCTGTTCTACTTCAAGTACACGCTGATCTCTGCTGAGCCCACTATAGCAGCCCTGGCCTACTGCCCCAGCCTGACAGCTACTGGGTGAGAAAAGCACTGAGAACCACTGCTGGGACCACACTTCTCAAAGCATGGAAATGTCAGACTGACACAGATTTGGGAGAGTGGCAGACTGAACTTGAGGACCTCTCAAAGAAAAACAACCTTTATTACATCTGCTGCGGGAGACAGACTGCCAGAAGGAATAGTGCCTTCCTACTAGGGCAAGGAAAGAAGCTCATAAGCAGGTGGGTTGGACCAAATCACCTCCAGAGGTCCCTTCCAACCTCAACCATTCTGTTAGTATGAGCACATTTTGTGAAGGCTTTGGAAAGAAACAAACTAAATAAAATGTTTCCTGTGACCTAGTTCTAAAGCAATCACCAAAAGAGGAGCCAACTAGGTTCAAGCAAGAGGACCTGCCATGCTATATACTGCATCTTCTCAGCTGTGTTTTGAGTAGTCTTGAAAGAGAAAGAGTAGAGGAAGACAGATGATCCAATATGTGTAATAAGTTTGGTCTGTAATTGTTGAACATTCACAACCCATGCACAAATCTGCAAATGCAGCCAACAGTTTTAAAGGGTTTGAGAGCCTGTGTGTGTGCTTAAATATCATTGGGGTTTGGGAGAGGAGTCACTGTTTGCTTTAAGGAAATAACAGCATATAGAAAAATACAGCTTTTCTTTACATCTCAGTGTGCTAAAAGCAGGAACATTCTGCATGTACTAGCTGTAGAAAGGTTTTGATAAGAGCCTTTAAGTTTGAAGAGTACATTATAAGTTTGTAACACTTACCCCCAGCAAGCTCCTCCAGACTTGGAACGTGAAAAGCAAACCTTTCAACTTTGGCCATTTCCTAATTGGTGCCAATTTCTTCAGGTAAGAAATTACAAAATATCACGCAGTAGCAGTGACTGATCTGTCAACAAGGATAATAGTTTAACAATTAAAACAGGCCATTTTCAGTATGTTACTTATTGTTTAATTTCACTCAAGAATACATAGACAACAGTAGAATTGTAGTTCTGCCATAAAGGAAAGACTACCAGCTTCAGTATTAGTTTTCTTCAGCGCTTTGGAAGAAGATGTGTCTGTCAGCTCTAGAGCTAGCTCAGAGCATTGCATATGCTAGTCCTCAAGCTTACAACTGGGTGTAGGCAAAACACATCCAGTTCAAGGGACAGGTCAGGAGATTTATCTGTTCTCTGTAAGCCTGGAGTCATAATTTGGGTTTGAAAGAAAACTGGGCTTTTCTGAGCACATTAGCCACCTCCTCAGGTTCTCCCTACCTTAATGTTTACTTTTCCAGCATTGGCTATGGTGGACTTTCAACTTCAGCTGTGACATGGTCTCCAATTGATTCTGGGCATGTGTTTCCCCTTCCAGAGGGGAACAGGCTAGCAGCAAAATAAGAAACAAACAGCAGCAAGTTCTGCAGTATCAGGCTCTGTAACTGTACAGAAAGTTTTGTTTGAACATAAGTTTAAGAATCCCTTTACAAATGAACTATATTTCAGTCAGCCTTGCAACAGCAAAGTCAGCTACTAGGGGAAACCACTAGCTCAGGGCAGAAACAGCTGATTATACACTACCTACATATCAGCCACAGCAATCATTAACTCCTTAGGCACATGTTTGCTGCACACAGCAGCAGAAGAAAATGGGTCCCCACTCATCCAGACTTCAAGCCTTGGAGGAAAAAGCCAAAAACCTAACTACAATCCCAGACCTGACAGAGCTTTTGTTAGAAAGGACTATGACGTGAGCTAGCCATTTATGTATACTTTTAGCTTCTATTTTTAAAAAATCCTAGCTTTTATGATTTTTGACAATCATAACTGTCCTTATACCATCAGCCTCTTGAGTCTGCATAAAGGAAAAAACCCAGCAGAAAAAAGAAATAAAAAGAGTTGGGAGATCATATCAGTCACCTAACTGAAGTCTTTGAGCTAAAAGTTCAGCCACCCCAAATTACTGCTGCAGCAAGCAGTAGAGAAAGGGAGAAAGACAGCTACCTATGTATAGTAATTCTCTATTAGTTGGTCTTATCCATCTCCACAGGTGATTCCCTCCCTCCTCTGGCTGTGGAAGAGAAAGTAACAGGCTGGATTTGGTGCCTCTGGGAGAAGCCTACTGTCAGATGGAGCAATTCATACCCTGAGACTTTAAGTGTGCACTGAACACAAAAAAGGGAGCAATTAGAGAAAGAAAGTGAGAAGATGGCTTTGGCAGCATTGTTTTAGATGACCCTCACCCCTCAAGTAGCTTTTGCCACTTCCCGAAGGAGGCTGTGCCAGCACTCAAGACACCAGCTGAAAAAGTCCTGAAACATACTGAGAAGACAGGCTAAAACTACTGTTGTGCAAAAGGCGGAGGCAAGACTTGGACACAGTTCAGATAAGCAGGCTCAGCTAGAACACCTAGACCATCACCTGCTGTTTAAAGGACAGGAGTCAGTTCCCCACAGTCAAGAAAGGAGAGAAAGACTGTGGGAAAAGCTTGACGTACCATAATAATCCAATTGTCAGACAGTAGTCCTTACCTGGAAGGACACAAAATAGAAGTAGATCTATGAGTCACCACCTCAAGGACAGCATTCACAGAGGAGTTTGTGTGGTGTGGGAGAGGGAGAACCTGGAAGGAGACAATAGACAACTAAGATCCATCATGAAGGGGTGGAGTGACATTGAATTACTACAGAACACTTCCAAAGAAAGAACACAAATGCTAAAGGGATGATAAGATTATTAGATCTGTGATGGTGCAACAAGAATGGAGAGAACAAGCATCTAAAAAGACTTTAAAAGTCTATCTTTTTGAAGCAGAAAGGAAACATTAGAGGGAGTAATCAAGGGCCAGGAGAATGTAGATGAAATGGGAACAACTATATTAATGGGGTGTGGGAGGGGGTTCTCTAGTATCAAAACCTGAATTAAAACTAGCTTGGAGGGTAGAAGCCAGAAAGGAGCAGTTATACGCAGGGTAGAGATGAGTCAAGGCGAGGGAAGAAGAAATATCAGGGAAAAGTTGAGGGTGGGAATCAGTAAGAAAAGAGAAACGTAGCAATGCCACCAAGAAGAGCAAAATATCTCCAGACGCATCCGCAGACGTTGTGTTCCTCAGCTGGGGCGATGTAAGGAGATCCCGTACGTGGCAGAGGAAAGCTGCGGGGCGGCAGAGGCATCTGCCCGAGCGGCTGGGATGTGGGGAAGGGACGGGGAGGAACGGGCGGGCCAGGCGAGACTGGGCTGCTTAGGGAGCATTCAGGCAGTCAAAGGCAGCAAAGAGCGCTGGAGCGAAGAAGCACGAGAGCTGACACTGCACTCGGCGTGGCTGCGGGAGGAACTAAGGAATTACTCAGGCTGGAGCCGCCAGCTCGGGGGAGATTGGGCGGCAGAGAGAAGGAGAGGCAGGAGAGCAGTAAAGAGAGGCCGACCGGTGCAACGAGCAGCTCCTCGGAGTCTCACGCCGAGCGGGGAGCCCGGACCCTCCGGGCGGGGTGGGAAGCGGTGGAAGGGGCAGACAGCCGGGAACTGCTCCGCACCACCCGAGCATGCAAAGGCGCTGGGGACGATCCCTGACCCCACACCCAACCGCCGCTCCCGCCTGACCGCACGTACCTGCCCCGCTGTCCGGGCTGCGCGGCTGCACCGCCCGCCCTCCGCCGCGAGCCGGCCCCGGGGCCCGCCCGCCCCGCCACCCCCAGCATGGCGGCCCCGGGGCCCGCCCGCCCCGCCACCCCCAGCATGGCGGCCCCGGGGCCCGCCCGCCCCGCCACCCCCAGCATGGCGGCCCCGGGGCCCGCCCGCCCCGCCACCCCCAGCATGGCGGCCCCGGGCCGCAGCTTCTTCCTCTCTCCCTCCCTCCCGTCGGCCTGCGCGGCTCTCGCGAGCTCCCGGCGCTATTTAAGCTCCAGGGCGGCCATTTCGCGCCCTCTGAGGCGGCGGCGCGCGAGGCTGGGGTAGGTGGCCGCGGGCACGCTCGTCATCCGCCGGCATCCGCGGTGCTGGGCGGCGGGAGCGGGACACACGGGTGGAGGAGGGGGGGAAGAGCCGCGGCGGCATCGAGTCGTGCCCGCCCGCCGAGCGCCTCCGCCGCGGAGCCCGGCTGCGGGGAAGGGCGCGGGGTGGGTTGACGGCCCGGCCTGCCCCGCCCCGCCGGGAGTTGTCCTCAGGTGGCGGCCGCTGGTGAGGGCCTGCTCGGGAGCGGTGCCGGTGGGCTGACCCCGATCTCTGGTAATTTGGTAGGTGCCCACGTACAAAATGTCTGCCGTGGCGCCGGCCCCAGCGAGCTGCTGGCAGCTGAGCTCGGCGAGGTGGGGGCGGGCGGTGTGTCCACCGCCTATCAACTTGAGGTAAATGTTGGTGAAGGAATTGATGGCTCTTTTGGGAGGAGAGAAGGTTGTGCGAAATACTTAGCCAGTTACATGTTGGTTCTTTTTTGTTCCCTAAGGGATCTGTGTGAGGTGCCAGCTGTTAAGAATAGAGCTGCTGTAGAGTTGGTGAGTGATGCTTGGCTGCTAAGTACCAGCCATAGCCTGTGCAGTCAGAGTGCTGTCACTGCGTGTGTTCCTGCTTCGAGGTTGGGCTGTTCTCTTTCGGGGCGTTGTGTAAACTGATGGTAGCGGTGTGTCTGCAGCTCATCCAGGGCATGGGTGCAGGTTGCTCTCAAAAAAACACCTCCACAGTGAAGGGCAGGGTGAGCCCCTGTGCTTATATTTTAAGTGTGTTAGGGTGAGTTTAAGGTCTAGTCTACTTCTAAGCCTGTATTTAATGCCATTTTGGAATGAAGTATTTTCATTTTGAAAGATGCAGGGGGGTATGAGATAAGGGGCTTAGTGAGCAAGCATATAGTTATGCAATATGCTATAAATATGTCATTATGCTTATCTGTTAGTTGTAAGTAAGAAGTGAGGTACCTCCTAATAAGGGAATAATTCGAAAAGCTGGTTAAAAAGCTGGTTAAAACTAGCTTTGTGGTTTGAGCCACAGCCTGAAACCTACTGAGACTGGGCAGAAGACAAAGGTAAAAAGTTCAGAAGTGAGGAAGAAGAGGCGCTTCATCCCCAAGACCCCATCTATGACCACCAGACAGCACTGTGCAGATTCAAATAGGAGGAGTTAAAGGAGGAGCGAATGGAAATGATTTCTTGGAACTTATTATAATAGAACGTGCCTTTTCTTGGAAAAGTTATGAATATGTAATGCTTTACTGTATAAAGCTTTGAGAAATTCTACCCTGGCGCACATGTTTGGAGGAATGATCCCCCATGTGCCCCAGCGCTGAATAAACATACCTACTCTGAAACCTTTTAGGCTTTGGAGTTTTGATTCCTCGAGTCAGGGTAGGTTGCAAAAAGTTGTCTAAATGTAGACTGCATAAAAATCAATCACTGATGTATGGCTGCAGCAGATTTGTGTTATTTTTATGCTCTTTGAGAATAACTTTGAGGTCACTGTAGCAGTATGGGTTAGAGAAGAAGTGGAACTTAATATTGTGAGCAGTCATGGCTGTTCGTGTTCTATGGCCATTTGTTCTGACATGCTGTTCTTATTCTGTACTACTAGTCTATACACATCTACTGTATTTTCAGACTTCTCAATCTGCTGTTGCACACCTTTGTCTTCCCATGCTTTTGGGAAGCCTTCTTCCTGGATCTGCAGTAATTGGTACGCTGAAATGTGAAACCGTTGTGCAGACAATAGCGGGTTTCCTGAGGACATTAGATGAGTTCTGCTATAGTGTCTTCAGATGGTAAATTTTGTGTAACTACATTTGAAATAATGGGTACGATGATGGGTTTGTGAAACTAGAAAGTATAGTGAAATTGAAAAGATACAGATCTATAAGGCTAGTAAATGACTAACAAGCAGGTAAAATAACTCGAGGCTATTACCTAGGAAGGACTGGTTCCTCTGCTGTGTGTTTAAGTCCCTTTTGTATAGACTAGAGCAGCTGAGGGGTGGCTTCGGTTGTCTTGCAGATTCAACTGAAAACTAACAGGTTTTTTGTGGCGCTAGTCCACGTTTTGATTGATAACCAGAGAACAAAGGGTTGATGGATTGTTAAGAGGAGGAGGCTTTAGGTATCATGTAGCTAGCAAAAGAACAGGGAAGACAGCGTTGCTTCTGATGGGAACAGTGTCCTAGATTAGTTTAAAAAGGTTGTAAACCACGGTGAAGTGAGTATTTGTTTAACTTAAAACTAATATCCTTTTAAGCTGTTGGCGACACATATATGTACTTGCTTAAAGGAAAACTTATATTTCTAGTAGGCAGAGGGTTAAAACGTCCAGAACTCACCTCTACGAGTTTCTGAACAATCTCATGCAATTCTGAAGTTAGCCTTGCTTTCAGCAGGAATTGGATGAAAAGAGCTGTAAAAATCCCTTCTGACCTAAATTATGCTATTATCTTGAGATAAGTGGCTGCAAAATAACTTACTCTGAAGGTTAATACATTTGCTCATGGTTCATAGGAAAATCTGTGTCGAAGTTCTTATAAGTTGACCCTATTAGATGGGAGTGGTGGAAGGCTTGTTACCTGATTAACATAGAATATTCTTTTATTTTTTGAATTGTCATTGATTTTTTTAGGGCAAACTGAAACATGACTGATGCAGATGAATCCCAGGCTTCTGGCTCTGATTATCTTGATGCAGATGAGCTTAACAGCATACCTAAATCATCAGTTGCTTCAGCTGAGGTTTTACTGGACAGCAGTGATTCAGAAATGTGAGTTTTTATCTCCAGTTCAGAATTTTCCATGTGAAGAACCTGCTATCATAAAAGTACACATTCTTTTGAAACTAAATATTTTTTCTTCTTCAGTGATTTCTCTGCTGCTAGTGGCAGTGAGCACCATCCTAAGTGCTCCAGTGCACCTTCAAAGCAAAAAAGGAGATCTCGATCTTCAAGGCAACAAGCTGAATCTGTTGCAGGAGCGCATGACAATGAAAGCTCTTCAGATTCTTCTCTGACCCCTCAAAGTCCAGTGAAATCATCGGAAACTTCCAAGAAGAAGTCAAAACTCAATTTGAAAGCCATTTTTGCCTATCACTTCAGGGGAAGGAAGTTTAAGGCTGCTGCACACCGAAAATACAAGTGTGGCTCAGGGAAGAAGAAGAAGAAAAAGTATGAGAGCACAGGGATGCCTAAGGGGAGGCCACGACTGACAGCCTCACCTCAAGAGCGAAAGAGAAGGCTTCAAGACAGAGGTTTTCAATTCCCTTTTGTTGAAAAATATTATGGAACAAAACATCTTCCCTTAAAGATGGTTCTTGAATATGAGGTGAGTCTTCTGTTTTGTGGGATAATGTATTATTTTTTTACTTGGTCTAAAAATAGTGAATTTAAATTAGCTATGTTGTGCTTCTGCCTGATGTGCTACAATAAAACAGCTAAACAGTTTTTCTGTTAAATGGGACGCTTCATGTCCTCTGTTTAATATTGTTAAGACAACCACAGCTAAAATAAGGGTGTCAATATAATACTAAAATTCAGTTTGTAATTTAAATGCTTTATAGTGGTATTTTTAAGATCTCACTTCATGTATTTTTTTCTTTAGCAAGCAGCTATAAAGGGATTTTTAAAGTATATTGAAATGCTCAAATATGAAGACCATCTTAAAAAATCTTTAAAAGCCCTTCAGGCTAGTGAAGACTTAGAAAGAGAAGGTCTGATAGCACGGAAACACAAATATTTAGATGATGAAGGTCCCATTTCCCCTATTGAGGAGACAAAGTAAGTTCGTCTTTTATTTTTTTAGGTGGTATAAAACTTGCTTTTTTGTTCTGAACTAAAATATAAGTTTGTGTGTATACGGGTAGGTGCATCACACCCCCCCACCCCTCCAAGCTCTTGGTCACCCCCAGCCTGTTTGCTGGCACGGGGAGAGCATCAGTGCTGCTTTAGTTGCAAATCCAAAACAGCACCATGCAGGCTGCTATGAAGAAAGCGAACTCCATGCCAGCCAGCTGCTACTCCAGTTGAGGCATTCAGGAGGTAGTACAGTTGCTTGTAGTAGCACGTGATTTTTTTGTTCCTACCCAGTCCTTTTAACCTGTATCAGCATTGTGTAATCTAAATGTGAATATCTGCTTATGAAAGCATTGTTTAGTTTGGGAACAAAATGCTCAGCCACTTAGGATTCTGTGCTTGTAAATGTGACTTGAAAGTTCTTGTTAGAATGAGATACTTGTAATCTTAAGACTGATCATTGTTTCAAGTGGCGATTTGTACTGTCTCATTAAAGTGACATAGAAATGTTTTTTAAAAAATAAATAAAAGAATTCCTGAAATTAGTACCTGTGATTATCCCACATTAAGAAGGGGAGTGTTTTATGACAAAGGCTAAAGGCTATTTTTTTCTTTTCCTTTTTGCTTTATTAAGCATTGAAGTATCATCTTGGGTCTTTCTTTATGGTCAAACAGTTACATGCAATAAAGGGATCAGTAAATCAGCAAGAATACTTAATGTTGTAAATATACTCAGCACCTTAAAACTAGAAAGCCTAAAGACAGTGTAAAGATACAGAGGTGTCTTTCAGCTACTGTTCACTTCAGTAGTCACTCACACTGCTGATTTATGTGAGTTGAAGTATTGGGGTAAGTCTGTAAAATGAGTAACAATTAATTTGATCTCTGACAAAAGAGCAGAAGAAACAAAGTTCTGTAGAATAAATGCAAGTCAGCTCACCCAGACACTCCATTCTTTATATGAAATGAGTAGTAGATGATGTTCTAGGTTTTGGAACCAGTCCTCTCTGCTGCTTATTGAAACCATAGTACTCAGATGGTTTCATCTCTTTCCAGGGAGTCCTTTCTATCTTGAGAGAAACCTGTGGTCGATAGTGGAATGGAATTTCATACTTGTGTTTCATGGCAGTATGAAGAGAATATTTCTCAGTTATAATATCGGACGAAAGCTGTGTACTCGTGTTAGCTGATGCCTGTCCTCTTAATTTCTTCATTCTATTCTGCTTGTTTTCTAACTTGCTTTCTAGCCTGTTTGCTGGTATAATCCTAAATATCTTGACACTACTATTGATGTCTGCTACTAAATCTTTGTTTTGCTGCGAAGCACTGCTTCTGTCCTGCCAGTGTTGCCAGTTTTGCTGTCGGAAACTATCATTTGGGAACAATCTTATGTAGAAGTAGTAGTATTTTACACCTATAAGCCATAGTACTTGTATATATATTAAGAGAAACCAGGGCTTGTGCTAGGAAAACAGTTTATGCATTTTAGCCTACTATAAAAGTACAGAGCTTGATGTGAATTTTTATATTTCAGTGATGATGACAGCTTGAATTCTGAAAATCAAGGCCACCTTGATGTCAGAGTAGTGGTGAGTAAATATTCCTTAACTTCAGAAACTCTCTAACCTTCTTTCTGTTCTGAGGTTAAAGAATTAGTAGATCATGTTTGGAATACTTAATTCTTGAGCTTAGATCCAGAGTTAACTGTGTGATACCTGTGAATCCTGATCTGTAATGCAGAAGGAAGTTGTTTTGAGAGTCCACGCTCCCCTCTTTGAAATAATGCTGGAATGTATAGAATTCTCTGAAGAGTTCTTAACATTTGCAAAGTTACTACCAAAATCTTAACCTTTGAATATTTCTATCTTCCATTTTCTTAGGAGAACAGCTCTTTCATTATAAGCAGCAAAATTCCCAGGAAGAAAAAATCAAAGCTAGGAACAAAACATGCAAAATCAACTGAAGCAATGGAAACAGAGGACAACAGCTCTTTCATTCCCAGGAAGAAAAAATCAAAGCTAGAAACAAAACGTGCAAAATCAGCTGAAGCGATCGAAACAGAGAACAGCTCTTCCATTATAAGCAGCAAAATTCCCAGGAAGAAGTCAAAGCCAGAAATGAAACATGCAAAATCAACTGAAGTGATTGAAATAGAGGAGGACGAAGACTGCTGCTGAGAACTCTGGGCTTCTGCAAGGTTCACCTTGGTGAACAGAGAACTTAGAAATGAGGTGACCCTGGTCACTCATCAGACACCTTTTCCACCCACTTGGTTTAAACCGTTGGTCTGAAGTCAATGTTGAGCTATCAGCCAACCAACCTAGTCAGATTGGGTTTAAGGTGAGCATCTTGGGCTTGTGTCTGAGACTGTTACAGAACAAGTATAATGTGTCTTTTTGCTAAGCTTTTAAGTGTCTTCTGTGCTGTCCTGTATCAAGTGTATAATATCCTTGATTCAGTGGCTGATAATCTTGCTGAAATGCTAGCTTCTGCAGCTTGTCTTCTGTTAACCAATGGATCATAGAATTTATGTAATTAAAACCCGGAAAACAAGTTCCAGGTACTGCAACGTAGCAGCAGCACAGTGATGTGCATGCATTTGCATACATACATACATATGCAACTTACAAAGGGCAGTTTGGATGCCTGCCTTTCATAGCTGACTTTTTTGTGAGTGGTACTTCAGAGATTATTTTCCTGTGTTTTAAGGAAATGCAGGTTATGCTTTGAAGTATTTTGAGAGCTAAGTAAGGGTTGAAGACAGAATTGAAGCTTTAATGCGCATCAAGTGCCAACAGTAAAAATGCAGAAGTGGTTAGTCAACTTAGACAAAGGTCTGTTGCAAAATATGGTTAATGCATTTGAAAGATGATAAAATCAATTTGTATTGATGTTGTGTATTCCATGCGGAATAACTTTTCAGAAAACTAATTCTCTGCTCCTGAATGTAACGCAATAATCTGAAGTTAAATTGTCTTTAAAATAACTGTAGCAACGTAGTGAATCTTGGATTAAAAGACACTTTTTCCCCTCTTGCCCTCCTCTGTCCAGAATGGCTTCTGAGGTGAACATGACTAAGCAGATGAAAGCTCTTTATAATGACAGTACTTATCAAGCATTGCCCCAATTGCAAATACCTTTCTCAAAAGGTGTTTTAGACAGTTGGAAACATGACTAGTGAATGGTTAGAAATGGTCTGAAATATGGCTAACTCCTAAATGACAAGGCTGTCTTGGTAGCAGTAGAAATAAAAAATTTTTTAAAAAGTTTACTTGTGACTCCACAAGATTTAGAAACGAGAGGGTGGTCTGCCTCACTCAAATACTCTAATAACCAAATCGCTGTCAGCAACAAACAACTGTTCAGCAGGTAAAAGTAGTCTGTGCCAAATTGGGGATGTTGTCAGAAAAATACTTAATATCTACTGGTTTAATTTTTTTCAAAAAGTAGTTGACAGTATGATGAGATTTATAGTAAGTCCTCAGTATGAGAGCAGGTCAAGTTGCATTCCCTGTATCCTTGAATTAAGGTCCCAAATCTTTGTAAAGGAAGTTTGGGGTTTTCCAGTTGCAACTTGGTAGCTCCGAGGACTAAAACTGCAAAAATTACTCTCTTCAGTAGTTGAAGATTACATTTAATATTGATCCGAAATTAATGGCTAAATGTAACTCTTTCAGGCATCTACCTGAGAAATACTGTATGGCTTGAAAGACTCATCCTGGATCTAGGAGTGGGGTTCTTGCTTGGTAAGGCGTAGCGAGGTGGTATGTGGAGTCCTGCTCATTCTGCAGTTCATGTGATGAATTTTTCTGTTCAACTGCTGAGTGACTCAGAAATGAACTAAATTTCAATTCTGATTAGAACTGGATAAACACACATGAAAATCAAGCTTATTACAATTGCTAAATTGATTGCAGAAGCCTAGCTTTTGGCTTTAGGAATCTTCAGTTATTTGACCATATCTGATAGTTCTTATCACTTTTCTTGCTTTTTTCCTTGTAGTTTATGTTGCTTTTGGAAGATGAAACACCGCTTAGTTTTCTTGATGTGCAAGGTAAGCTGTTACTTAGCTTGCAATTCCTATTTTATTAAGGTAGCTTTTTTTGCTTTGCTTCACATAACATTTTGGAGAAACAGTATTCCATAGTTCACTGTGAATACGTGAGTGTTTCATAGCTGTGCAACTTCTGTGTGAAGCTTCCAAAGTATTGAGTTCACTGCACCATCCCTTATCAGTCTGACCAAACTTAGAGCCTTTAGCCTCTGCTTGACTGAAGACTAAAACTTCCAAGTTCTTGAATACTTGTGTATTAAATGCAGGTTTTGTTAGAAGCTACTTTGTTTTTACTTGGTGTTGAATGCTGCAGGGCAGCCTAATCTTACCTGATTGGTTTGGACACTACCTGGGACCTTCTCAGCTGGAGATGCCGGAGAACTGCTGTACACTTAAGTCTCCTGGTGGTGCCCCACCCACACTTTCTGCACCGGGGTGTATTGTACAACTGCAGCTTCTGATCACTTCCCTGTGGTAAAATTTCATCTTAATGCATGTCCCATGCAAGAACAGGGGAGACAGCAGAAAGAAGCTGGTGGTTTTGCACATACCTGTTGCTAAAGCTGGTAACCATACTGCAGTGTGTAACTGTACTGCAGGGTGTGACCTTACGAGTTCATGTGGCTTCAGGAGAGCCTAGGAAATAGCATGGAAGAAAACGCCATGTCAGATGGAATAGGAAAACATCTTTAACGTGGGGAGCCCTGAGCTAAAGCTGGGCAAGTAATGAAACTTCACAGGAATGTGAACGTGCATGATAGGATCAGGGCATCTTCTTTGGCCATTGCTGCAGTAAGGGTGCTGGACTAGAAAACACCAGTTTGACACAGCATAAATTGTTTTTTATGTCAGCATATCTGATACTGAACCTCCTTGCCACAGTTATTAATTCTAAGTTTATAGCAGACTGACAAAATAACTTTTGATTTTTATGTACTGCTAAATGCTGTTTCAAAAATAGTGAAAAATAAGACAAAAGTTGATGCAGTCAATCTGTTCCAGCACGTGTTCAGTTTTTGTCTGTTGCTGTAGACAAAAACCTGGAACCTAGTGCTTAGAAAAAACCCTTCTTTTGCAACCCACAGCTGATGAACATATTAGTTGTGTTACTTATATGAAGGGACAATATTTGCATGTATTCAAACAGCAGTTCGTTTGAATGCTGATGAATCTAGGGCATGAGTTTCATGTTTCCAATTTGCAGAAGTGTAGTTCAGTTGTATCGATTTCTTTGCAGACTCTGCAGATGAACACACCAGCTCTGCAGCAGTGAGAAGTTGCAACTTTTTTGGTGTGCTTGAATTCTTGCGGCTGTTTGCCCTTCTGATGTACAAGATCTGGTACTTCGGTGGACTTTTGTGGAATGTGTTAGTGAAAGATGTAAGCTTTGTGTTTCTTCTGAGCTTCAGCATAAGAATAGTAGATTTCTTCAGACAAGTACTGTTTCTACAGCAAGTAATCAGACTAATTAGTGCACTGTATGGTATCTGCACCCAGCAGTGTCTTCCTGATGGGGTGTTCAAAAAGCAGTGCTACAGTATTTCAGCAGCTGGCATCGTTGGTTTTCATGCAGATGTGCTGGTTAAACTTGGTATTTCTGTTGAAACAAGTAGATTGAAAGTTTCTTACTGGGAAGCTTGTCAAATACAACATTAAAGAACTGTTGAACTGTTATCAGATAAAAGTAAGAGTTAAATCAATGACCTTATCCCAAAATATTTCTTCTTGAAGGGGCATTCCTGTGATGTCTGGAACACACTGGAAAGCCTCTACTTCAGAGTAAGTATTGAGGAAATAGTTGTTTTTTCCCTAGGTAAAGGTAGTTGGGTGAGGATATAAAAGCTCAAGTCTCTAGCTTTTTGACTGCCTTTTTACATGGAAGCAATGTTTTATTTTGAAACACAGATCCAAGTACTTGATGTCAGCTAGTGACATGTTTCTTTTCAAGTTAACTGGCTAGGCTTCAAAATGAGAAACTATTCTGCAGACATGCTGAAGAGTTAATTGCTATGCCTCGTTATTCAGCAAATAGACACAACTCACTGTGTGTCTGAAATGAAAAACGTGGCTAGAAGAGTAACAGGTTATGCTTTCCTCACTGTAAAGTTAATTGCAGTGGTGACAATGAGACCTGTAACAGGTTTACTTAGTGGGACAATTGCACAACCATAGTTCAAAATGCACCTACTGTAAAATCCCAAGGATTAGCTTGTTTTGATGTTTTTGAATTCTGCATCCTGCCTACTAATGGAAGTAGAATTAGCAGGTAGAGGAAGAATACAAGTAGTGCTGCATTCTTGTAGATAGTTTATTAGAGCATATTTGTAAGCTGTCTTAAAATGGTGTTGTGTATGCATTTTCTTTACATCACACTATCAGCTGACTGTTAGGTAACTCCCTTAGTTGTACCTTCTCTGCCATAGTCCTCTGATTTCTTAAATTGCAGTTAGATGTTCATAGTTGTGTGATAGACTGGGCTATGGCCCTGATTTCAAAAGGAATGCTTTGTTTCTGGCATTAGCATTCAGGCAGTGTAACTGGACTATAGTCTGCCTGCTTCATAGTGAGTATAAAAGTACTGAAATCTTAATAAATTACTGAATTACTGAAGAAATTTGGAACTACTACTCAGATGCAACAATTACTTTTCAGGAAGTCCACATGATGGTCAACTCTGAACTAGTATCTTGGTAAGTTACTGTGATTGTTCTAACCCTTGCCTGTTGTACGTTAGCTGTCTTTCTTTAACTTGGTGAGCTGGCTATATTACTGGTTTTTCTTACTGAGAAGATGCAGTGTTGCTTTAGAAGACTGATGGGCTTATCTTCCCCAAAACTTGAGAATGCTGTGAGAAACTTGTTGTGATGATTGGCAAAATGTTCAACTGCTCTGAAGAGAGTGAGTGAGACTAGCCTTTCTGAACAAATCTTACATGAGTGTCCTTTTCATGTCACTTCATTCTGGGCATCTGAGTATTTAACACAGTGTTTTGTGACAGAGAGCAAAGATCATGACTCTGTGACTTTCTCTTCAAATTAAATAGGATACTATTCAGACATTATGGTAGCTTTAAGTGTGATTCCAAATAGATGCTGTCAGGAATACCTTTAGGTGTTAGAACCACTGAAATACCAAGTACTGCTCTAGGTTCTGCTGGTTTGTGTGCACACACATACAGTTTGTAACCTTATCTTGCTTTTTCAGGCGGTGTGTAATTAGAGAAAATGAGAGAAGAAATGCAGGATGCCCTTTCACAGAAATCTGAAGCCCCTTCTAGGGTTAGTATGACATCTAAGGTTCCACATATTCCTTAACGATTGCAGGGCTTGGGTTTTCAGTGGCTGGAAGTCTACATCAAGTCAAACTTACTGACTTGTAGAGGGTTTCAGAGACTTATTTCAACACTATGTTACTGTATTTAATGTAGCATTCACTCTGTTAAGAATTTATTTTAACTTTGACTTGTCCAAAGAACACTCATACAAATTTCTCAGTCAAACAGGAGGTGATCACGTTAACTGCTTAAACTGATAGTTTTGCTTCTACAAATAAGTTAACACTTAGCAATAACGTTAGAGGGAGGATTCTGTTGGAGCACAATTTAGTAGTTCATTTCCTTTGTTGTCTCCCTTTCAGGAGTTACTTCATCTTCCCCAAATGTTAGTGTCATTTACCTTCCTTCCCCCAAATGTCTTGAAACAAGTAAAAAGACACTTAGTAGGATCTGTATGAGAGACCTTTCCAGTCTGCTTGATTTTTATCGATTGTGTTAATTTATAGCACCAGAAATCATAGAATCATAGAATCACAGAATTATTCAGGTTGGAAAAGACCCTTTGGATCATCGAGTCCAACCATCAGCCCTCCTCTACAAAGTTCTCCCCTACACCATATCCCCCAGCATCTCATCCAAACGACCCTTAAACACATCCAGGGATGGTGACTCCACCACCTCCCTGGGCAGCCTATTCCACTGTCTGACCACTCCTTCTGTGAAAAATTTCCTAATGTCCAGTCTAAACCTCCCCTGTTGCAGTTTAAAGCCGTTCCCCCTTGTTCTGTCGCTAATCACCTGTGAGAAGACACAAGCACCAACCTCTCTACAATGTCCTTTCAGGTAGGTGTAGAGAGTGATGAGGTCTCCCCTCAGCCGCCTTTTCCTCAAACTGAACAGTCCCAGCTTCTTCAATCTCTCCTCATAGGATTTGTTCTCCAGGCCCTTCACCAGCTTCGTTGCCCTCCTCTGCACTCGCTCCAGCACCTCGATATCCCTCTCGTATTGAGGTGCCCCAAACTGGACACAATACTCCAGGTGTGGCCTCACCAGTGCAGAGTACAGGGGGACTATCACCTCCCTACTTCTGCTGGTCACGCTATTTCTAGTACAAGCCAGGATGCCGTTGGCTTTCTTGGCCACCTGGGCACACTGCCGGCTCATGTTGAGGTCTATCCCGATAGGATCTCTTCTGTAGGTTCGTGTCGTTGGAAATGCCTCACAGAATAAACTTGTGGTTTCGCTTTACCCATTGAACTACCTGTTAGCTCTGTGGGATAAAACTGCAAGACAAATCTCTGCAGATGCAGCATCACAGGAACTGTAATAATGCGTTATGTTCTCCTTTAGGTACTGACTTACGCTGTTGATACAAATGAAAAAATTGATTCAAATGGAAAAGCTTGGTAAGAGTCAAAAGATAGTGTGTTCTGGGACTTCAAGTGTAACTAACATGTTGAATTACATGGACTGAACTTACTCTTCAGCCAGGTTTTTGTGTAGGTACCTGATTTCTAACACTTTCTTGTGGTTTGAGTTTCTTAGATGGCTTGAAACAGTTTATTCCCCTTTGATCACAAAGGAGTGATTCTTTTTTCTTGTTTTGGTGGCTATAGGTAGGAAGAGACAGCACTATGGTCTCTGAACTTGAAGTAACTTAAACATGCATTTCTGTTCTGTGTCAAGAGATACTTGATAGTTTCATACTGAGCAGCAGTATTTGGGTTATCTTTAAGTTTGGGTCTTAGAGTTAATTTCTAAGCAGCTTAGCCAGTTTACTACTATACAGTTAAAATTCCTGGCTTCTGTTCTATTGAACCCAGGGTTTAAACTAAAACAAGCAAAATATTCTGGAAGAAGTATAACTGCTTCACAGTAGGATTATATAAAAACTTAGAAGAATTCTGAAGCTGCTCTTCCTGTTAGGTGAAATTTGTGGAGTCTGTTTTCCCTTTTAGCTGCGTGGCTGCTTTTGGGAAATGAAGAGTACTTCAGTGTAGTTTATCACTAGACAACAACTGTGCATACAAAAAGTTTGAATGTTAAAATGAGCCGTTGCAGATGAACTACTGCAGCTCTTGCACTGTATGGTATCTGCACCCAGCAGCATTCTTCTGATGGGATGTTCAAAAAACAGTGCTACAGGAGTTCAGCATTTGGCATCGTTGGTTTTCATTCTGCTGTGTCTGTTAAACCTGGTATTTTTGCTGATACAGTCTTTGTCCTCCTCAAAGATTTGAGTGTACTTGCTTTCTATTTTCATGTTTCAGTTGAGAACTGAATACTGGCCTCTGGAACTCAGCAAGTCCATTCAGTTTGTTTTCTTTTTTTTTTTTAAACAAGCACTTTAGCAAAATCCACATTGTTTTGTTACACTAGGACGAGCGGTGGAACATAAGAGCCTGTTTGACAGGGAAGTGCTGAGTTACTTGTCAGTTCAGAAGGTTTCATGCAACTTTAAAGAAGTTTATGTGTTAATGTGGTGTGGAGGATTGTAAACATGCTCAAGTGACTTACAGCTGGAGTGTTGAAAAACACATCATACTAATTGCTGTTTTGGTTTTGTGTGCTTGACTGGTAGAACATCAGTGTTTAGATAACATAGGCCTGTGATAAGGTCCCTGAGTCTATTGAACATGCTTGGGATACCTGCCCTGCTGTGGGAAAGAGCAGAGTGGAAAACTATGCCTGTGAAAATCTCTGATATACAGATGAAAGCAGCAGGTTCAAGATCTTCTTTTCTTTCTGGCTAGCAAGGACTAAGCTCTGGTGCCTGCATCCCTGCTTGTGTGCCTCTGCCTGGCTGCTGCTGTGGAGATCCCTGGGTTGTGAGGTAACAAGAATAAATTTACTCTTTGCCATTTCGTCCATGGTTGTGTGGTTGTTCTTGTGTCCTGCCTGTCAGCTCACACACTTGGTATGACTCTAGAACATTGAAACTTTAGTGAACTGTTCTAGAAAAGTCTAGAAGTTGTCTAGTAGCAGAGACGGTTGGGCAGTGATCACCCCAGATTTTGGCAGTATCTGAGCCAGGGTGCTGATCAGAGTCATTCTAGTGTGTCTATCTACTTCAAGTGGATGTCACAGTTGTGCAGCAAACTGTAGTACCAGTTTCTGAATTGGACTGCTGTTGATTGCGAGGAATTCCTCTGTACTTGGAGCTTTTAACAAATTGTAGGCTTGTTGGTACTCAACTTGGCTTACATATTGACAGGACTGATTGGCCCTTAACAAGAAAGGGTAGGAAACTTGATTTAAGTCCCAGATTGAAGTTGGTGGTAACAGCAGTGAGAGGAGAGTACCTGGTCATTACCAAGGCTGCTAGGATTTTGCTGTTTCTAGCGAGTTGTGGAGATGACCAGAAAGCAAGTCCATCAGACTCTTGAATTGTCACATGATGTGGCACCAAGTCTGCTGGGAATAAAGCTTTAATGTAGGTCAGAGACACAGCACTCCCTTCTGCTGTTAGGGTGAGAGCAAGTTCCTGCAGAGGAGTAGGTATGGGGGTGTATGCTTGGGCAGCTCCAGCACTTCAGCTGCAGAGGAACAGAAGTTCTGGTTAGAACCTTTGTAACTGGGACTCTGGAAGCTGCTGTGAGGGTGGTGGTTGTGCACACACAAACAAAAAGGGGAGACAAAAGGCTGCTCTATGCAACTTACATCCAACTTCTATGTTGTTAACTCTTCACTTGCATGAACCAAATCTGACTTTAACCCATGGTGTCTGCTACCAGGTCACTGCATGCCAGAGGGCTGAGAAACACCACCTGAGTGCCACCAAAGCAAGCCTGAAGGTAAGAGTGCTCAGCAAAATTGCTGGTACTAAAAAGAAATTCAAGGTCACTTCAAAGAGGGTTTGCGTGGCTGAAAAACCAGCAGCTCTTAACGCGGTGACCACATATTGAAATCCTCTGCAGGATGCCGTGGACACTTGGTGTGTGCTATGGTCTATTTATGAGGAGATACACCTTATGGAGTGATGCCTCTTGGAGTGACAAAGGATGTTTATCTGTTGCCTTGGGTTTTTTGAGATGCTGATGTAGGGAAGAGGCTGTTCAGTTTATTCAGAAACGAGCTGACTTCAGCATGTGAAGCTGCGGAACAGCAGGTTGATACAGTTGTGGCATGAGCAGTCTTGTAACTTAACTGCTGCTTGTGTGTCCAGAGAAGGACAGCAAAGCTGGTGCAGGGTCTGGAGCACAAGTCTTACGGGGAGTGGCTGAGGGAACTGGGGGTGTTTAGGCTGGAGAAAAGGAGGCTGAGGGGAGACCTCATCGCGCTCTACAACTACCTGAAAGGAGGTTGCAGCGAGGTGGGTCTCAGTCTTTTCCCAAGTAATAAGTGATGGGACAAGAGGAAATAGCCTCAAGTTGTGTCAGGGGAGGTTTAGATTGGAGACTAGGAAATGTATTTTCACTGAAAGAGTTGTCAAGCATTAAAACAGGCTGCCCAGGGAAGTGGTTGAGTCACCATCCCTGGAGGTATTTAAGAGATGTAGATGTGGTGTGTGGGGACATGGTTTAGTGGTGGACTTGGCAGTGTTAGGTTAGTGGTTGGAATCAATCTTAAAGGTCTTTTCCAACCAAAATGATTCCATGATTCCTTTTCCCTCAGCACTGATACATTCCTAGAGTTGCATGGAAGTCTTAGAATAGATAATCCTGGAACAGCTAGGTGAGGGAGAAGTGCAGAGTGGGAATATTATGACACTTGGGGAGCTGGCACTGGAAAAGTCATGCTTTTGCCCCTCAAACATTTTAGTAAGGGGGGTAAGCATGTGCTCTGTGTATTACTGCATTTATAGCAGCACCATGTCCGCAAATTAAATTGCTTCAGAGGAAGCCATGTTATGCTAAGTATGAGGAAGACAGCACAGTTAAATAGCTTTGCTTTTCTAGAAAAAGTGCTAATAGATGCTTTTTCTCTTTCAGGTCCTGATGATGTTGCTGCAAGTCTGATGCAAAGACCAGCGCACAGCTCTTCCAACTAGAGACAGAACCTTCTCCAAAATTAAACATTCAGTTGCCCCTTACTGCTTCATAAATTGAAATAGTTAGTGCCTGTTATTTGGAAACCAGTTCAGAAGCACAGGGACCCTTTCAGCTGTGATGTGCCTGTTTTGCCCTCCTGGGAGATGCAGCAAAGCTGCCTGCTTGGTGTTGCAGAAGAGCTAACTATGCTGAGTGGATCAGGTTGTAATTTGACTGGAAAAGGCTTTACCAGCTGTTTTCCCTCACTTCCCTGTTACTCAACTCTACTAAAGTGCCACAGAGGTATTTATTTAAATAAAACCAATGTCTGAAAGCTGCAGCCTGAGATTACTTCCTGTTGCTATACTGTGAGCAAACAAGGAGGGCGAGTAGGTCATGGCTTACTGGTAGCAAAGTGTGGGCTTGGCCTCTTCCCTTCTGACCGTAAGAGTATTCATGAGTCCAAGCCAGAGCAGCCCTTGTGAACCCTGAGGGTGAAGAGGGGAGAACTGCACCTACTGTACACCTTTGATCTTTCACTGCAACAAGCTTCCACCTCACTTAACTCCACAGACCAACAAGCTCATTTTGGCTTTTGCTCTCAACTTGGCAGGGAGGTAACATTGCTTTAGCTACTGCACTATGGACTGAAAAAAAAAAAAAACAACAGTGAAAACAAGCCTAAGTTGTAGTTAATTCTCATCAGAAATAGGCTAAGACTCTTCCCTGCTTCATTTCAAACAGAGCAGGTTTAAGGAAATGGCCCTGCTCTCTTCCGTGTGCTGATAACCAAATGCAACTTTATAGCAGAAGTTGAACTTTGAATTTGTCCTGATGATATAATTACTTAGCTCTGAAGTGCAGTTTAGGAAATTTGGATAAAAGAACTACATTTGGAAGTAGTAACCATATGAGGTTTTTATTGTCCTCCTACCTTCAGGTGCTTTAAGATGTACATTGTGAGTGCAGGAACCCACACTTCCTGATCTTAAATCACATAGTGCAAACAACAGATAAAAATTTCAACTTTACAGAAGAAAGCAGTGTCTTGCATCCTGAGGATTCAAGCCTTAAAAAAAATTTATTTCAAAGTGTTTTATACATGTATATTACAAAAGTTAGTATCTTCTTTGAACACTGAAAAGTCTACTCAGTCAAACCCTCTTTAAAGCTGCAGTCGATCTGCTGTAGTGATCTTGGATACAACATGAGGGTACTCCAGTACTCCACCAATTTTCCTTACTTACAGTTTTCTGACAGCTTAAACCTGAGGATTCCTAAAGGCTCCACAACTAACTTAAGTCTGTGGTGTTCAGTGGTCTCTTGGATGGTACCAATACAGTAGTGTTCCTTGCTGCTTAAAGTCTTGTGCTAGTCACTGTGCTTCTCAAGTCTTCCTGGCTCGTAGTTTTTCCAGCATTTTCTGCAAATAAAACAAACCATGAGACTACAGTAGTGTAGCTTAAGTGACAACTAAAAACGAGCATAGTTAGGTGGGCGTAACTGAGGTACTACTTGTGTATAACCTGAGCATCAGTAACACAGTGCAAGTCTGGATCATGGGGCAGACTTGCTACTGCTCCAAGGTAGCATGCAGATTTCAGGGGAAAGGTGTGCTTATTTATCTTTTAATTATGGAATCTGCACAACAATATAAGAGCAGCAGCAATTTATTCCACCACAAAAAAGTTGAGGTGGTCAGTGCTAGAGGCAGGATTTGGGCCTGCAGCCCCCGCCTGTCAGGGTTATCAAGCATTTCCTTCCTTCAGTTGTCTGAGGTGCAGGAGGGGAACAGGTCTTATTGTGTGACACTCTGTTCTAGAGCAACTGCAGGCAAACCCAGGCAGGAGTCTTGCAACCTGAAGTTCAAGTGTGCTCAACCAGGCAGAATCTTAAGCTACCTGGAGTAGCCAAAGCAGCCAAAAAAACCCCTTAAAATCTGCCTTATAATGGAGATTTGGTCTAGTTTGGACAAATAAAACCCCTGCCTTTCTTTTGCCAAGTAGATTTTCTAGCAGCTGGAGTCCCTAACAGCCTTTTTGGAGAAAATCGCAGCTCAGTCATACTGTTAACAAGGAAATTTTTAAGTGGGATATACCAATAGCATCACCAAAAATCCAGAGTGGTTTGATGGTCTCAGTTTCAGCTGCACTCACACCACAGAACTATGTCTTAGTCTAATTAAAAGCTCAGTGAAATCAGAACAAACCAGGTAGGACAACATTGTAGCAGACTATTACCTTTTGAAACTCTTTAGCCTTTTCTCTGTTTTTAGCATAAGCTTCTTGCCTTGTTTTTTCTTCCTTTGCAATTTTTACTTCTGCAAGTTGATTATAAAGTCTGTCAAAACAGTAGGAAAAAAAATGTGTCTTGAAGAAGGTGGCCAAGCTGGAATAAGTTAACAAGTTTAAAGGTTTATACTGTCTCAATTGCTAGGAATTAAGAAAGGAAATTTTGACTTGGCTCTCCAGTAATCTAGAATCACTTTAAATTCTTCAGCTGCATGTAACAAACACCCCAGCCAGGAGCTGTACTTGCTGTATGTTACCAAGTGCCCACATGCAACTGTGAATTGCTTCAAATTTATTCCAGCTTCATGCATTAACTAGCACAACTGCCTTAGCATGAGGAAAGGAGCAGGCTGCCAGTTACATTTCTTACTGCCAGCTGTGCGAGGGAACTTCCCAGCAGACACCTGTATCAAACACACTTGGCTTCCCTCTCCCAGCTGTTCCATGTAGGCAACATTGGGTCCAACTGGAAGATCACAAACTGCTCTGACCCGCAGCTTTAACAAAACACAGATGAACTACTTATCCTTTTTTAATCCAAACTTCTCCCACTTGTGTTCATACAATACCTTGAAGTATGCTGCTGCATTTCAATTTCTCCAGACTTCTTGTCCTCTGGAGAAGACACTTTCACTTCTCCTACTTTCTTCAACTGATTGACAACTGTACCTTTTTAGGAGAAAAAGAAAAAAGCCAAACTTACCTTAAACTTCAATCTCTAGTCCAGCTAACTCAAAAGCATGAGAGGTTTTCAAAGATTTTTAAGTGACATTACAAGAAAGAAATCAGCTAGCCAGAATGGACACAATGGAGATGATGTCTTGTGTTAAAAATAAATCTTCAGTCTCACTCATTAGGCTGCAGCCCATACTTTAAGCCAGCCATGCTTCTCAACAGCCAGCTTCCAACTCCCCATTAACAGACATTAAGAGATGCACCAGTTCACTTAATAGGGTTGTTCTTTGATAAACAACTATTATTTGCAAGGACACTTTATGACTACAAAGGTGTGGGCAGATAGTGAAAATATGAAGAGGACCTGTAAGGGCATTTACAACACTGAAGAGGTAGCCAGACAGCAGAAACAAACTCCTCACATCCTTAAGAAAACAAATTAATATCCTAGTCTGCAATAGCAAAGATGCAACAAATGTGAAATCTGTTCTTCAATACAAAACAGCAACTGAAAGGATACCCAATACTATGTCTTTCCTCCAGATAAACCTACCAGACTCTTTTTGCCTGCTTAACTTCTCAGACTTTCCTCTTTGAAACTGTCTTGCTTCTGGCTTTTCATTTTCTCTCTCCCTCTTTTTCATTTCTTCTACTCTCTTCAGAGATTTCTGGATGAAGTTGTTCTTTCTTTTTAAAAAAGATTCTTGCAAACTTCCGGGTGCAGCAGCAAACTCCAGCAGCATCACTGTGAAAGAAAATGGTAAGTGTGAACATTTCTCACTTTTAGCAATGAGCAGTAACGCCTCTAGTAAGTCATACATTTCAACATATTTCTCCTGAAATGCTGAGCTCAACTACTTCTGTAAATCAGATGACATTGTGAATGATGAGTAATCTTGTAAAGCAAGCAGCAATTCAGACCTATGGAATCTAATAACTAAGCAGGTCTGACAAGACAAATACTGTGATAAATACGGCATCAAAAGCATCTTGATGCCTCAAAACTTATCAAAGACCTGAGAAGTCCTTAACACAGTTAAGTTCTGTCAATTCCTGTCTTTCATGTTACTGCTGTTCATCTTGGACAAAAAATATTTCAGTATTTACTTATGTTCCACACTATCATCAGAATAGAAAAAAAAGGACATTTTTTGGCTACAGAGCTTGGGGACTAACAGGAAATAAAAAATAAGTGAGGTTGCAAAAATTACATGACAAACCAACCACAGAACACCAGAAATTTTTTCAAAATTAAGTAGTGACAGCACAAAAAATCCAGTGTACTGTAGGTATTATGAACTTTCATGAAAGATAGCCTGGCATAGGAAAAGTCAATACTTCCTTGTCAATAAGGCATGTCTTAAATCTGGGTCAAATGTACTACAAACCAAGCCTGAACAGCAAGACGCATTTGCCCAAGTAAAAGAAGCTGTATGTTTTCCAAAGAAGTGGTGTATTTTATTAATGATTTTAAAATTATAAATAAAGACTTTCTCTATCTCACCTTCACTATATTCAAGTTACACACAATTACCTGCAGTTTGATGTGATGGCAAGTGACTGTCATTGGGACTCTGGGCTGTGGAAGAACTGTCAGGCCTTAGGAACACTGAATAATCTGCATCTGGAGCTAGTGGTAAAAATTCTTTCCCCTGTTTCAAAAGGAATCAGTGATTGGAAATACTTAAAATATACCATAAATTTGAGTGAAATGGTAGTGCTGTACCACTAGCATTAGACCCAATGCAAATAAGATATAGTCTTTATAGCAGATGCAAGAAAAGCATCAGAAAAGGATCTCAGTAGTAAGTATTAAAAAGCTACTTTCTAAAAATATTTTTAGATACAGAATTTTAAAACTTTAAAACAATCCATTAAAGACCCCTTGCCCACCAGATTTCAACTGCTGCTGCTTAATACAGGGCTGCATAATTTCAACAGAGGTGTTTTTCTTTCCTCCTGTTTGCTTTTAGTTCCCCCCCATCATTCTCTTACTGCTGCGTCTCCTTCCCCCAGCAGGAAGGTAACACTCACTGCAGCAGTACAGCTTCCAGCTGCCAACCTCCACCTTACCCACATTTCAATTACTTTATAAAAACCCATTCTTAGGCACTTTTAGAATCTTCTCTAGATGCCTTCTGCAATCGAAACATGGTTTCATCTAATCTATTCATCTAACAGACACACACTACTTGGTTCTATGTTGATTCAGCACCCAAACTATTCTCTCATTACAAACCAGTCCCTCTACAATTTACAGCCTTTGCTTTATATAAGCAAACAGCAAAAAGCATCCCACAGGCAAATTAAGCATCACAGTATGATGAGCTGATCATATTTTCCTCATAAACCTCAAACTGCTGTGTGGTCCTGGTGTAGCTCCATCCATTAGGTAGGAATTTTTCCTCTTTTACCTGTTTAGTTTGTAGCTTTTGTTTTGTCCCACCCTCTCCTCTCCTTCAAGTCTTCTACTAATGGGATACAATTTAGTCTTGCAAACACTAGTAAGATGGTTCTGTTTCTCAGCAAAAGTCTTCCCAAACTCTATCTACACTGACATAAGGTAGTGATTTTAAGGAACAGCCCAAATTTAAGATCTATTAGATCTGTTTGGAAAACATAACATCAAACCAATATGATCTAAGCAATTACTAAGCTTGGATAACCCTAACATTCTCTCGTTTTGCAACAGTGGATTAAGGATGCTACAGTGGGAACTCTCCGTAAGACTAAGTTAAAATCAGAATTACATTAGATAAAGACTCACCTCAGTAAAAACATTAAATTCAGACTGATCCACACATGCTGGGTGATTGATTTTATCCTCCTTAATTTTCTCTTGGTTAGTATGTTCAATGTCTGATTCTGCAATGCTGATGTCATTTGAGCTTATCAGAGTGAGTTCAGGTTCTTCCATAATACCACACCCTGACTCAGTCTCCTAGAAAATACATTATACAAGACATCAGTATAAAAAACAAATCACTATTTCCAGCAATAGCAACAGCTGTTATCTTGTCAGAAAGAGGAGGCTCGTTCAACATGTAGAAGAAAGAAAATCTGCTCCCAAGCAATAACTGAAATACAGAAAGAGCACTTTGTCTGAGGTTTTGATGTATGTGAACCCTGGAACTTAAGTCCAATGCAAAGTATTTTATATACAAGGTGTAAAAAAACAAATAACCCAAAGCAACCAAACCATAACAAAAACTCCCTCTCCTCCACTCACCTCAAGTTTAAATTACTTAGTTCTAGGGCTTTTTTTAAGCTACATCAAAACTATTTCCTTAAGTTGGCTTATGCTTTGGTTAAATTATTTACTTCCTTCAGACTTCTACATGGGGTTACTTTTAAGTAACTGTGCCATGTAGTACAGATGCATATGCTGTACCAACTGATGCTAGGAGATGGAGATGCAACAGAGACACTCTATAGCTCCTCCAACAATCATGGGAACTCCAGCTCATTTTAGCTACTGCTAATTATTTCAGTGCTATGATCTGAAAAAAGTAGTAAGGCAGAAGTCCAGGAAACATGCAAGTCTTAAACTAGAATTGTAAAATCGACATTTGCCAAGCTTTCAGATATTAAAGGTCTAAAATAACTTGGTGCCACAACAAAAAAAACCAGCAAAAAAGCCTGCACAAATTACTGCTTTTAGAAATCTGCTTTACTCACCCAGACTGGAATACAACAGGAGCTTCTGGGCACAGAACTAGAATGTTTTTCATGTCTTCCCAGGAAAGACACATTCTGTTGTACAACAGCCTGTAAATGGATGTCTGAGTCTTCCAAGTTGGTTTCTCTCGGAATCCCTGAAGATTTCTGTACTTCTGGAAAGCTTTGATCTAGCTCCTTTACATTTGTATTGCACTGAGAATCCAGCTCCACTGCTTTATCTGCTTCATGTACATGAACTAATTTTTCAGGAAGCTTCACATACTTCTTATCAAATGCCTCCACAGGTAGTTTTTCAGGAGACACAGTCTCTTCTAATAAGTGTTGAGGGAAAGTTTCATCCACTGTAACTGGTGTGGTATTTAGCTGATAAAATGATTTTTGCTCTTCCATTGGATTCAGACTTTCATTTCGCAGCTCTTCCATTGAACACTGGAGATTAATACATTCCATATTTCTTGCCAGTTCTTCATACTCTCTGGCAGATGAAATACAATTCTCATGGCCCCATTTTTTAATTCCAGGGGTTTGTTCAAAAGACCTCTGTAACGTAGTATTAAGGTCCACCGGCTGATCTGCATTCTGACAGTGATCGCTCAGAGTAGATTCTAATTGCAGTGGGTGAAAAGACTGTTCAGATCCTGTTTCAAAAATTATCAAGAGTCAAAATTCTAGCAAACACAACAGAATTTCAACTTTAAAAAGTCCCTCCATAATAAGACTCCTCAGTAATGTATAATAAGAAGCCTCATAAATAGGAAGAAATATTTTGCTTAAAATCTGCTTAAGTTTCTTCAAACATAATACCATTAACATTACATAAAACGCTTTCTTCACTGTACACAAAACAGCTTCAAGAAACAGCACTTTTTGCTGCTGCTTAGAATATGTTTAGGGACAGACTTTGTGATGGTGCTGACATAACTACTTTGAAAGTCAATGGATTTTACAATTTATACTCTGTAAATGGAATTCCTTTGAATCCCTTTTGGGCCTCCAACAAAGTCTCTAAAACAGGAAGAAAACAATCCAAAACACCATCACTTGGGCAAGAACTCTTTGAAGTAGAAGAAAACATCCAAATTGGAAAAATGATTGCTGTTCCTACAAGTTACAATATTGCACCCTAAATTATCTTTCCCTTAGGATCTACACACACATATCAAGAATTATTTTTTTTCCCCAGAAGAGGCTGAGAAAAGAGAAAGATCAGGTATCAACATTTTAATTACTGGGGAGGCATTTCAGTCGTACAGCATATGCCAAACAGACAATAGGGTTGTTTTTTTTCTTTTGGTTTTGAGTTTTTCTGTGTATTTTTTTAAAATATGCCTCTGACCCAAGTCTTACAAAATTGGTTACACACACTCCAGCATCATGCTACCAATAGGCTTTTTATACACATAGGAATATACCACATAAACCTTTAATGGTTTCTTTTAAACCTTTTTTTTTTTTTTTTTTTTTTTTTGCATTCTTTGACACCTACAAAATACTTAGTTCTACATGTACAAAGAATACTGTCTCCTGTTAATGGGGAAGGAGGAATTACACTGCAACACCAGCCATAAATAGAAAGTTTTCCATGATGGACTTATACATCAATCTAACCTTGAACTGACAACCCAAAATAATTTTTACTTGCTTAGCCTGTTGCTTGTATTATTTTTCCCCCCTTTTAAAGCACAACAGTAATTGGTTTGGGATTATAAAAACACTTAAAGAGATAGGGAGATATTGTAGTTATATTTAAAGCACAGATTGTTTCCATAAGCAATTTAGAAATAGAATTTTTTGAAGTTAGAAGGGAACTTTCTAAATCCTATTTGCTGTGACCACAGGTAGTCTCAATATCTAAGCCTCATCTGGCATTTTTTATTACTTTTTTTTTTGGTACCAGCATCTACCAGCTAAAGAGAAAGAGAAGTATAATAGAAACAGAGCAGTTGTTTGCAGCTTTAAACATGAATAGTGTGTGTTTGCATATATATACTTGTTTGGAAAAAACAAAGATAATTGACTAGGAACATTTACATTATAAATACATCTATTACTTAAAATATTGTGCTGCGTTTCCTGTTACTGTTCAGCTTTCTGGTGGAGAGCCTTAAAACATTGAAACACCTGATTCTTGGTAAATAATAGCTTCAGAAATATTTAGATTACTACTAGCTGCATTTGGAATTTCAGATTGGTCCTGTTCTTTAGAATACATGAAATAATAAGTTAATTTGAATTAAACTGCAAAACGTTAAAAAAAAACCCTTTTCCTGCTATGAGCTGCAGTTAACTTAATGCTCCTGTAGAATCATAAAACTTTTAATCTACTAAATTAATTACTACATTGAAATCTTAAAAAGTTCCTTCCTCTTTCTTTCCCCCCTTTATTTTGCAGATAGATAAAGCAATTCTGTAATCAGACCAAATATTGGACCGTGCAAGTATATAATGACTACTGGTGTGACTTAACAGTGGAAAAGGAAAATTCAGTGGTTTCTTGAAGGACACAATGTATAAAAAACCAAATCAGTTAAGACCAAAGAGATTCTAACACTTATACCTCAAAATTTTAATCAGTTTTTCAAACTTTCTTAATTTCCTTGAACTTACAAAATTATGGATATGCACAAATATTTGGAAAAGTACTTAAACTGACAGTTTCAGCCAAAGTTGATATCTATTCACTAAAATCATAATTACTGCCCAAGTAATAAGTAACATAATATCCATTACAGTCACTTGACTATGCAGGTCTGCTTTTGTATTAAAATCATAACTGCTGAGGAAATGAAGAACTTCACAAAACTTAGGAGTTCTAGCCATTTAAAGGTGGTGGAGAAGACAGTGTGTGAGAGAGCAGCAGCAGAGTTAAGACATTTCAGAGTAGGACTGATAGAGAAGTGAAGAGTTCCTTCCCAGTTTCAACACAGCAAACCCACCTTAAGGGTTGGTATTACATATTGGCAATAAGTTGATTTTTAAAGCATTGATCTAACTATACTGTACATACCTAGAGTAACATTTTCTTTAACATACTCTTCTGATATAATGTTGTTTGGCCCATTTGTTTCAAGACTAGAAGGCGAGCTGCTTCTTTGTATATTTAAACTGGAGTTTCCCACTTCTAGAAACATAGGTGTGTCTTGACTTTTTGTTGAAAGTTTTGAAGTCTTGTGTCAGAAAAAAAAAAAGAATCTTGATTAAAATTAATTTTTCCAGAAATATGAAGGATAAAAAAATTAAAGGTATTATTTGATTTTTGGATCACATTTCTACTACAACCAGCAAAAAAGCTTCCAGTCCTAACTATATCAAAACTGTGTTTCTTCTAAAGAGAAGACAGTATAGGGATTATACATTAAAATCTTACAGAAATCTTAAGCCAAAATATTTCCTCCATCAGAGTTTTTCTGTAGTACCTTGCTAAATTCTCTGTCTTGTGAAATTCTGTATTGAGAACAGGATGATGAAGTATCAGAGTCAAGTCTTGGTTCCAAAGGCTGAAAGAGCTGGTGATGGAAGTTTGGAAAATGTCTCTCCATCTCAGGGAAATCAAGTTCAGCTGCTAGAGCTATAAGACAAGAGGTTATTTTAAAAACAAAAAAACCTCAAATCAACCCCTCTCAAAAAAACAACAGACATATCACACCTTGCTTCTATATGCAGTAAATAAAGCATATAGAACTCTGCAGGTATACAAACACAAGCTTGTTAAAAAAAATAGTCTTTACAACATCCAAGTCTCACTCTGATTCAATGCAGGTACAAAAAGTAGCAAGGAAGAGCTACACTGATGCTTTTTTTTTTTTTTTAAATTAAAATCTTAAGTCCATAAGCTCTCTGTTCAGCACTTGTGAGACTGTACCAGTACTAGTGTGGGCTTCCTGGTACAAAACACACAGTGACACAGTGAAGCAAGTCCAACGAAGAGCCATAAGGATAATTAAAAGAAGGATGAAGCACATTATGTTCAAAGAGAAGCTAAAAACCTGAGTTTGTTCAATCCTAAGAAAAGGCTTGAAGGTGCAGGGGAAGGGGCATGCAAACCTCTGCTGTCTACTGCATCCTAAGGTACAGCACAGAGAAGATACAGTCAGTCTTGAACATGTTCAGTGAAAGAAAAAGAGATAATGGACACAAGATGAAACACAGGCAATTCTGGGTGGATACAATTTAAAAAAAAAAAAAAAAAAAGGAAGGAAGTTGTTAAAAGGTTGCCCAGCAGCGTACAGAATCTCTGTCCTTGGGAGATATTCAGAACTTGCCTGGACAAGGCCTTAAGCAATCTGTCTAAATTGGCTCTGCTGTGAGCAGGAAGGAGAACTCAGATTACATAATTAGAAGCCCTTCCTGGTCTAGATTAATCTATAATTCTATGATTCTATGTTTTCAAATATTCCAGGAGGAAGCGGTTCAAATTAAAATACTAGCGTTATCCCCACGCTAGGTCATACAGATGTTATTTTCACTAACAGTTATATTTTTCTCGAGAGCACAGAACTCCAACCAGTCTGTTAATCAGAGTTTCATCAGCTATGTCACCCTATGTGAATAATAAAGTATTATTGTCTCTACCTTCCTGAAGAGAAAGTTGCGCATAAACAAGTGATAAAATTGACACAGGTAACAGTCTAGCCACGGTAGGAGGAAGCTGCACAAAACTAGACTATGATCAGAGATACCTGATCAGACTATCTCTTATTTTTTGCACTACACTATGCTATGTGGACATGTACATAAAGCAAAGCATGAAGAACATCAAAGCAAAAGTTCTCGCATGTAGAAACCTTATTGACTTTAAAATGTAAGCTAAATATTAATACAGATCAACACAGAACACTGAGTAAACTCCTCCTCATTCTGTATGACAGCGCAGCACAAAATGCTTTAAAATGGGAAATACCTTGGAAAGATGTATTGTCCTCGGAGTAAGAGTTCAAGTGTTCAGTACATTTCCCCAAGATCTGCTGTATCTGACTTCCTTTATAAAGGTACATCTCTCCTTCAGGCAACTGAGTTTCAGAGGCTCCAGACAAATTCGCTTGCCTCTGCTGCAAGGTAAAAGGCAGCGAGGAGTTCCAAGGGCAGCTTGCTGTTTCTCTCAAAATTCTATCTTCTGTACTATCAGAAGACAATCCTGAAATAGTAAGCTAGATGTTCACAGTTTTGCATATAAACCCCTTACGAAGTCATCTAAAAGACACTGTTTAATATCCTGAAATATTCATACAGAGCTCTGCACTTGTTTCTTTAATTGTCTCCTATCAATGCTCCCACAAACCTTACCACAGATTTCCACAAATTCAAGTTGGCAATATCTAATTAGGTAGTAGTCAGTCTAGTTTAGCACTTTTAGAGTATGTAGACCTAGGAAATACTGAAACAATAAAATAAAAAAATGAATACTGTTATTTTATGCTAGCTAGCACATTTTTACCTCCTATCACATATAAATGTGCCAATCCTTTAATGGGATCTTGAGTATCTTTATGGCATCGAGCAGTAGTTTTACTCACGCTTAAATAGAAATTGCCTGATACCAACACAAGAAATCTGAGAAAAATCAAGGAAACCAGAATCGTGTTCCTAGTTAGACCACCAACCCCTCTTTGTCTATATGCTTACAGAAGAATTGCACAAAGCTAGCAGAAAAGGTCGTTATTAACCATTGAGTGTATAGCGAAGACACAGCCAGACTTGAAAAATTTATTCATGTAGCTAAGTAACCAAAACCTTCAGTATTTTTCTTCCACAACTGAAAAAAAAACAATAGAAAAGCTACAAACAAATGATCTTCGAATTTGCTTTAGCTTTCTTACATCAATAAAACACAGCTTTGTCACATAAGTTATAAAGTTTATTACTCAAAATGACACTTATCAGTTTAGAACATTAGGGTTAAAATGAACCACTGAAATCTCAGGCTGTAAAAACAGTAGCCTTCAAAAATTGGTTTATAAATGTGGAATAACTTATATACACATGTGGTTGTTTATGAGATCAGATGTGTGTCAGATTAAGACAATATTACGCCTTAAAGTAAATAAATCCACAGATCACTATCTAATCGCTTTCAAACTCACTTCCCATGTTCACAAGTGATAATGTCAGTATATAGAGGAGCAACTATATATTTATTAAAAATGAATTATTTTTAATTTTATGAAAAGCTAACTTAAAATCAAGAGGCAGACTACAAGCAAAAAAAGGATATGAACACATATTTCTCAGAAAACTATTAAAAGTCAGTATGGCATTCAAATGGCATTTTCACAAATAAGTTAAGAATTACTATGGTGACAAGTAGACATTGGAACAATTCTCTTAACAGCAAGACAACGATCATAGTTCTGTAACAAACTATGATATATATTGATTAGAGGACTTTTATCACTGTATCATTTGGGGATCAATTTTTTTTTTAAGTTTTGCCACTTGAAAACTGCTAGTGTTACAGTTGCTTAATAAAACTGAAAATATCCTTTGCCAAAGCTGACATGTTATAAGGCTGAGTTATTATAAAAGTAAAAAAACCAGGAGCACATAACAAAACATTCTAGTTACACTCGACTCTAAGATGTATCAGTAATTCTTAAGTGAAGTTCCACATTGACCTATTCTGCTATAAAATAAAGAGAATACACAATTTTCCTTTTACAAGAACAACAAAACTGAACACTTACCAGTGTCAACGGGGCTTACATCCAACATTTCACTAGTCAAAAAGCTTCCAGTGGAAATTGTTGAAGATAAGTCACAGGGTATTCCTTGCATGAAAGCCTTTGAACCTAAGTTCACGGATACCTCTTTAGAAAGTACTTCCTAGGATGAAATAACACACCTATTACCATGTATTCAGATATCCATAATGAAAGCTTTAAAACCACACATTTTATTCTGAGCTCAGTTCAAGTGTAGAAGCCTTCATGTTTTGCACAGTCAGGCAAATACAGATTCATCATTGCTCAGTACAAAACGTTCACACCCAGACACATCACTCCCCAACAGCCCCCTCCCCTCAACACACACACACACACACACACGCGCACACACACAGAGTTAAAAAGCCTCTCAGAATTGCATACAAATCACAACACCTGGAAGATTATGATATCTTCTGGTGGTCAGATTTGGCTATTTCTCATCACAGACCCACTTCAGTAGAATTGTAGATCTCAGAGGAACATACAGACAATGAAAAACTCAGGAATTTTACAAGTATTTGCAATACTGAGCCTTTTGCATGCAGGAGGCTGACTTAAAATTTTAATTCTACAAAGTTAAACTAAAAATATACAAACTATCCTAAAATATTATCTTCCTTAATTTTGAGGTAAGCTCTATGAAGTCACAAAACACAGAATGAGGGTTCTTGTACTTCCAAATTTTGAAGAATTAGATGTGAACATTTCTTCCCAAACTCTGAAATAAAATGTGCACTAAGAAAACAAAAGACAAAACTTTAAGAAACCCTTCCCCTACATTTCTCATCATATACTACTTTATATATTTAACATAAACATGTAAAACATGTACATTTAAAAGTAATTTTATATACACACAATATACATAGCATTTTTTAAACACTGTTTTTATCTCCTGACAAAATGATGGGATCTTTGGGTAAGGGAAAAGCAGTGGATATCACTGGTGTTGATCTTGGCAAGGCTTTTGACAGTGTCTCTCACAACATTCTCTTATCCCAGTTTGGATGTCACAACCTGGATGGATGGACACATGGGTAAAGAACAGGCTGGATAATCAGTCTCAAGAGGACAGCGATTAAAGGGCTATACTCTACCTCGAGGTGGGAAACAAGTGGAGTACAACAGTGGAGCTGGGCAGTGTGCCCAGATGGCAAATAGCATCCTGGCTTGTATCAGAAATAGTGTGGCCAGCAGGACCAGGGCAGTGATCATCCACCTGTACTTGGCACTGGTGAGGCCACACCTCAAATACTGTGTTCAGTTTTGGAGACACCGAGGTACTGGGGCATGTCCACAGAAAAGAAACAAAGCAGGTGAAGGGTCTGCAGCACAAGTCTTACAAAGAGTGGCTGAGGGAACTGGGGTTGTTTAGTCTGGAGAAAAGGAGGCTGAGGGGACACCTTATCACTCTCTACAAGTACCTGAAAGGAGGTTGTAGCGAGGTGGGTGTCAGTCTCTTCTCCCAAGTAAGAAGTGATACGATGAGAGGAAGTGGCCTCAGTTTGCACCAAGGGAGGTTAGATTGGATATTAGGAAACATTTCTTCACCAAAAGGGTTGTCAAGCATTGGAACAGGCTGCCCAGGGAAGTGGTTGAGTCACCATCCCTGGAGGTATTTAAAGGATGTGTAGATGTGGCGCTTGGGTACATAGTTTAGTGGTGGACTCTGCAGTGTTAGGTTAATGGTTGGACTTGATGATCTTAAAGAGTCTTTTCCAACCTAAATGATTCTATGTCAGGGCTCTGTCCTAGGACCTGTCCTCTTTAATACCTTTGGCAATGACCCAGGAGGCGACACCATACTTTTATAGTTTGCAGATAACACTAAGTTGGGAGGACCACCCAATACATGAAACAGCAGGGCTGACATCCAGAAGGACTTTGTGAGGCTGGCCCTACAGGAATGTTATGAAACTCAGCAAGAAAAAAAAATGCTAAATGCAGCACCTGGGAAGGAAGAACCCCGTGCACCAGTCCAAGCTGTGGCCTGGCTGTGGAGCAGCCCTGTGAAAAAAGGACTGAGGAGGCTTGGCAGACAGCAAGCTGAGTGTAAGCCCACGGTGTCCCCTGGCATCAGAGGGGCAACAACATTCTGTGCAATATGAACAGGAATAGAGCCAGTAGATCCACTGCAGTGATTACGTCTCTTTACTTGGTGCTTGTTATATGCTACATCTAGAATACTACACCCAGTCTTAGTTTTCTATGAGATGGAAAGATTTCATCACAAAATAAAAAGTTATCTTATATGGTTATTTTGATATGACTAACCATATTATCAAGTCTGAATGATGGTCCAGAACATGTTGCAACTCCCTCTCCAACTTCAGCAGCAAGAACTGGTGAATCTTGAGCCACTTGAGAATCCTGGGACTGGGCTGAACACAAATGTAAAATAAGTAATAAAGAATAGGCAACTTTCAAGTTCATAGTTAGCAACTTTTTGAACAAAAGATGGCAGCAATACTCTACTGCTGCTGTCCTCACTATGGGGCACTGATTTTGCCCATCCTTACCACTTTCTTCTCACCTACAACACACTTTCTGCTCAACTCTACCACCAATTTAATTGGCAACCAGTGGTTCTCCTTGACCAGCCTTCCTAAAATTTTTAACTAGCAGAGCATGCAGGAAGAGCTAGAAATTCATGCTTTGGCTTTACAGAATGAAACATGGCTTTGCTAGTGTTACTACAATCATTTAATTGGGGTGGGGGAACCTCTTGCCCTCTACCATTACAATGATTACAAAGAAAAGCAGATGTTTTAAGTAGATCAATCAGAAACACTGGATTACTTAACTACAGCATGACTACTACCACAGAGTTGAATCACCTTTGCCACAATGCTCTTATACATGAAAATAAGTAAGATCAGTATCTGTGCAAAAGCAGCACCAGAAAAATTGCAATTTCTGTATTCAGTGCTGATAAGCACCTTCAAAGTTTGACAATTCTAAGACTGTAAATCAATTGCCAACAAACAACAACTCTAAAATCAGAATTCTTCTTTCCAGTAATAATTTTCAAGAAAGAAGTACTAAATATCAAACTGCAATCAAACAGTAGAAGTGAAGTAGGTATGTTTTCTCCCAATTCTGCAAGGGCTGCAAGTGACAGAGACATTTCAAATCCCAGCAATTGTAAGACTCTATACTTCAGCAGTTCTCATAACATTTTGTGAATCCTAACACTAGTTTGTACCTTGTATAAGCTGAAATTTTTTCCTACTATACAAAAAAAGGGGGAGAGAGGTTTCCTTTGTGAGGCAACACCAGTGAAGTATCTATACGATGTGATACTTAAGCATCTCAATAAATATGAAACATTTTAAAAGTCATTTCAGGGCTGGGGGTGGTGGTGTGAAAGTCTAAGGTTTCCTATAGCTGCTATCATCCAGTAGTCTTCTAGGAGAAAGCAGAAGACATGAAAGGAAATACACCTAAAATATATTTATTGGGATTAAAAGAAAAGTTAACCTATTCTTAATTCATTTACTATGTTATTACATTAAATGCTGACTGATCTCAAAATAAAGGGTAAAGAAATTCTCAAATGCCTTATTTTTCCTCCACTCACAAATTCTCCAGAAGCTTTTAGCAGGCTTGATCCTGATCATTTATGACATTTTGATCTACTGATGTATATGTATACTAATGTCTAAAGTACATTGGTACAACTACTTTGGTTACTACCAAACAGAGCTGTTGGAAATAAGAGTTTGCAAATAATATGAAGAGTAGAAGAACAGTAAAGAAATGCAGTAGCACTGCAATGGTGAAAATTACCTCAACCTCCTGCAAAGCTGGGTATGTTAACACTGTTTCCATATAGATAAAATTATAAATCTAAGAGCACAGAACACTGGTTTCGGATCCCTTTACCACAAGTATGCGCAAAGGTCTTCATGTTCACAGGAAAAATAGCTTTTAAGGTTTGAGTAGAACAAGGTAGCAACAAGCTCCTTGGTTGGAGTAGTGTGACTTAGTCTAGATACACTGCAGAAGTCTGGTCCTCTTCTTTGGAGCAGAATATAGGGGACAGAGGATCCTGAAAATGAGCAAGGCGTTGAAGAAAATTCCTTGAATCATTATGAAAACTGCAATGATATTTCTTGGTATTTAAATATCTCCATAGCAGAAAAAAACATGGGTTTTCTAAAGATTTCTAAACTCAAAGAAATTGATAACAAGAAGCAGTGGCTAGAAATATCTGTCAGACATTCAGAAACTGGAAATAGACCATTTATTTTATAATTTGATAAAAAATTAAATGCTGGAACAAGCTACCAAAGAATTCTCCATTTTCTGATACCTTTACATCAAGATTAGGTATTTTTTGGAAATAAATGATTTTATTTTCTAAAGTATATCAGTATGACAGGTAGTAATTTAGGATACACATGAGATGAGATTCAAGCATTTAATACCCTCTTGTATATAAAGTCTATAGAGAGCTATGCTACAAATGTTTAATTCCTATACTGTAATAACATGCATTGTTCTTGTGATATGAACAGTGGCAGTTTCACACTATAAAACAAATTATCTAATTAAAAATACAACATGCTCATATCTCATGACTTTATTACCGTTTAAGAATATTAATGTATTTGGTGACTCAAAGGAGGGGGTTTTATTCTTCTCTCCTCCCTCCAAAATAACAGTGTAAGGTTCTTGCTCCTCATATCTTCCTGACAGCGGCATGGGACTTCCATGTTTTAACCTCCTAGCCACCACACTGTGACAAAGAATTTGTATTTAAAAATTGAGGCTGTAATATCCAGAATGCTTTTTTTTTTTTCCCCAACAGAAATTGCAGTAAAATAACAGCAATTATTTTAGGGTGCAATTTGAAAGAGAAAAGACTGAACGACAAACCACTCTGAAGACAATATAAAGACAGGGATTAGTCCAAATCCAACCATGCAGACAAAAAAGTTGTACTCCATGTTGGTTTGGCTAAATTGGTGATGGATAAGACAATCTGTCACAATAATCAATTATGGACAAGTATTTGGCACTACTAAAAGTAAACTGAAATCTTAGGTTAGCTTGGATCACAAAAAAAAAAAAAAAAAAAAAAAAAAATCACACTTGGAATAACTTCTCTGTATGGAGTAGCAATACATGAAGACAATCACATCAGGAACCCTGCTCAAGGGGACTGCTGAAGATGAATAAAGAGAGAAAAGCCTGTTGATATGTAATGAAGAACTGTGAAAGAGATGTACGTATCAAATCTAGCCACTGTTTTCAGGCTGACTTCCTAAGGAAGTGAGGTTTATGCCATCAGACTGTTTCATCTATAGGGTTACTCTGCAATTCCATATTAACCATTTGCATTCTATTAGCTCATTTTAACCAAATTGGATTAGGAAGAATTATTGAGTGTCCAAAGCTCCTAACTCATCTTGTCATACATCAGTGGCATGGTAAGAGAGACCAATCCAAATCTCAGCCTCACTGTCAGCACTTACTGCAACACCACTTTACTGTCATCTCTGGCTGACAACCAGCTGATCAGTTTGTGTAGCACCTGTAACTGTTCCAACACTGAATACAGGGATTAATTCTCTCCTAACTAGAAGCAGTCCTTAAGACCTGTTTTATGTTCAGACGTGTCTGCCTCTAAATTTGAGAGTTCAAGTTACTTTTCTTCTTGAAGTACTTGGAAGAAAGAAATACAGCTAATTATAGAAATTTTTTAAAAATTGTTTGTTACCCAAGGACAAGTCTCACATCAAAGGAAACTCACCTTTGCTGATAAAGTATCCAAGCAGATTTACCAAGTTTATCTTTTTAAGAACGTGTAAAACTATTACCTTTTATCTTTAATGCTTTATTTTAAAAAAGCATGTGAGCACTGATTAATAGGGTTTGTGCACATCTAGTGGTTCTGCAATCACGAAATCAGTACAACTCATAAATTGTAAAGCTTTACATTATTTGATCAAACAAAAACTACCAATAACATCACTTCAAAGCATAAGGTCAAAGATCACACGTAGAACCACTTATTTGCTCTCACATTTAGAGATACAATTACATCTTGAAAACATGGGAAAACTGCAAACATGTTCTGGTTAGAATCAAGTAGCAAAAAAAAAAAAAAATTAAAAAGCAATTAAATAAAAAATAATCAAAGCTACTATTGTAAGTAACAACTTAAAATGCACCTTAAATTTCCCCTTCAGAAATTTTATATTTAACACGGACTGTAGATTTTCTTGCTGAAGATACTGCACTAGTTACCAAAAGTACCACAGTTTTGGTAGTTGAACTGCTCAAGAGGACAATCCTCTTAAATACATAATCACAGAAAGCTTTGCTTTTTTTTTTAATAAATATAGATGTTCACATGTTTTCTCATCCTCTCACATAAGCCACTGCGCTGTTCATATATAATATCGACTAGTGTAAAAGGACACTACACTAAGATATTTCATATTAATTTGGTAATGGCTGATCTAGCAATGCCTCTACAACTTACTCAGAAAAATACAAGCCTTTTCTTCAAATATGGTTTAAAAAGACAAAATTCTTTATTAATAATTTAAGGTTAAATATAGGTATACCTCAAGAACAGTATTCTGAGAATTAAAGAAAGCAGTTGAAACAAAACGAGCTTATATGTACTTAACTTCAATTCCTAATAAAACCTCATTGAATTCAAAAGGGGGTCTAAACACAAACTAAATGAAAAGTTATCTTAAGATTTGGGGCAGAAATTTCTAGCAAAACCAGGAGGTACATACTACGTAGCTGTATTACTCATCAAGATGTACAGATAAGGTAGCAAAGTTGCTGAAAACTCCTTTGCAGCTCTAGTAATAAAACTTTAGATGGATACTGAAAACTGTACCGGACCATGAGATGCTGTCATCTTGTAATAAGCTTCAAAGCTGCTTTGGTCAATGTTTCACAAAGTTTGTGTTAACAGCTCCCAGCAAGTCAGACATAGCATTTCTCAGTTATAGCAACAATAAACTGCATTTCCATCTGTAGGAAATTTTGAAGAGAAGCAAGTGCATTGTAACAAACTACTGGAGCCTTTGAGTTAACATTATCCCAAGACTGGAGAGACAAGCTAAATTTGTACAGGCAGGAAGAAAAATTAGAAATTGAAAACCTTGACATCCACTTGTTACTCCAATCTCTTGAAAAACTTCTTAGTAGCCCACTTTCTTTGTTTACCTAAGACTAGTCACCTTTGTCCTTTTATAAGCCAGTCAGCCTACCCATAACATGCTTCCTAGGTTTCAACAACCTTGTAAAAAAATTATTTTGAACATTCAGAAACCACTTTATAACAAAAAACTTTTTTTTTTTAGTAACTAAACCAAGTTGGTTTAATTTATGGAAGCAGACTAACTTTGTCACATATGGACACAGTCTATCCTCAAAGGTGTGATCTCTAATAAAAGCTCTTCACAGATGAACAGAAGAGATCAGAATTTAAGTAATCCTTACATTATTGCACTATTTTTATTTTTGTCATAACTAACAGCTGATTCTTTCAAAGTTGTTTTGAGCTAAGGATAACACTCAGCCTTCTATTTTTTTTGTCTCAACTGTATTTTTAGACAATTTCTTATATGAACTGATCTTTCAGTGTACATCTACATTAGCATGTTAACACTGCAGAGTTCTATTTGAGCATTAGCTTCCTTTGTGTCAATACAAGGAATCACTGGGTACTGAACCAGGCACACCACTGGGCTGCTCAAAACAGGTTCCCACCTGGTGGAGCTGCAAACCTGAACACCCACAGTCTGGGCAGAAGGTACCTCCCTCAGGAGGAAGACACACCTGTGGCTTCTACAGCAGTTTGCTCCCTATGCATGCAAGGGACAGTGCTGGTAAGGGCAGGGCAATCAGGTACTAGAAAAGAAGTTTCTTTACAGACAATTCTACGAGGTACAGAGGTACAGATACAAAGCACATGACTTGGATGAGAAACTGTTTACTAGCAATGAAGTTTACTGCAGAGTGCACTTTTGTTAGTAGAATGGTAATAGATCACCAAAAAACAGTCACTCTGAGACACATGCTTACTGAAACACCCCTTTTTACACTTGATGTTAAAAGTATTTAACTAGCACTGCATGTTCTTTAACAAGTCAGGTCATATGCTACAAAATAAATAGCAGTAAAATTAGCAGTGCTGAATGGTAGTCACATAATTCCTTGAAGGAAGAGGTTTTCCTCACCTGAATCATATGAATTTTCAGCAGTCATCAGCAGCACCTGCTGCAATAATCTACTCGACTGCTTACTTTGCCTTGGACTTCCATTAGAGATTTGTTCTTCATAGTTTGTTATGCTCAAAGGTAACCTGCCCTCTTCATGAAGAGCATGACTGTAATGTTTTACATATGCAAACTCCCCAATGGTCGAAATGGGAGAAGATTCTCCATCAACAGAATCTGTTTTATCTGAATTTAAAACATCTGTAATCAGTTTAGGTATAGAAATGCAGTGTTTTGTACTTAATGAAAAACATTAAGATGCGCGTTCCATTCTACAGAAATAACCTGCTGAATTTGTACAGTGCTCCATTTTAATAAAGTTAACCATATCAGGTCCGTAAAAACCTTTGCATTACACAGTCTATGGATTATACAAATTGAAAGATTGTACAGGTCACAGACTTCTCAAAAACTAATTTTTAACTAAAATATTTCTTTCAAAAAATTTCAAACTAATTTTTCCACATAGCAAATCCACCAAAATTTTCAGTAAGTTTTCCAGATCCAGAGGCAATATAAACTTCTCTGCTCTGGCTTAAATACTTCTCCCCAACCCACCCCACACAACAGCCTTTTTTGGCCACACAATCCAATTAAAAAAAAAAAAAAAAATTAAGTTCAACTTTTTACTACCTGCCATGACCAACAGCTAGATAATATAGGACTACATCACCTGTGGATCATAATGGGATTACACAGCAAATGAATATTCCCTACTCTAGAACTCCACTGGATAATCTTTCAGAAAACTTTTTTGGTATGTATTTTGATTTTTAACCTTTTTTTAAATTAAGTTGTGTGTATTCTCAAAAATAATATTCTCAAAGCCAAGTGCTTTTGAGAATACAAATATATTCAAAACCTTCACCAACAAAACTTGTTGTCTAATCAAGATACCAAATTGGTCCAACAAGAATTATTCTGCATAAACTGACACTGACTAGCATTAATTACTTTTCTTTAATTAAAGTATGTCCCATATCAGCTGTTTCATTATTTTGCTCAAGATGAATGCCAGCCTGACAGGCCTTTAATTACTCAGATTGTTCCGCTTAGCACTTTTAAAAACACTGCGACAATATTAAAATTTTTGTAAAATACGCATTAAATTTTAGCTATGAAGAGACTTTACAAAATAAAAATAAAAATTAAGTGTTTACATTTAGAAAACGCTCATTTCTTGTATCTGTTAATTAACATTCCTTACAGAGAATTACAAAGCATTACATGCAGATTGTAACAAGCATACTTAAAAAATGATAATTGCTTTGTGTAGTTGCTCTCTGAAGTTTTTTACAAAGAATGTTTTGTAATTGAAAAAAGCAACTAAAAAGATGGTCCAAAAATTTCTTTAGAAACTTGATACTAACTCCTTATTTAAAAGATTTCACACTCACTTTCTTGGTACGCTCAAAAGCTAAACCTTTAAACACCATCCATCAATTCTGATGGTTCTCTTTACAATTTTTGTACAATTGTCTATAAACACTGACCCTGCCCAACAGAAAAATCACAAGGAACTTAAGTCATGGAATTACAGTGAAATTTCCTTGGTGAAATTTTGTTTCGATTATGTTTTTCTAGACAGACACTGACAGGATAAGCTTTCTCAATTATAACTCACTTTGCTAGTATATAAATTATAACTTTAAAAAAGGCAACAGTATCAGCTATTATTTCATAATCAATCATCTCAAAGACTCTTCAGAAAAGATTCATTTTCTCCAACCTCTATTTGTCAGGAACAGCAGCATTTATTATATATTTTATATCCATATATATATATATATATATATATTTTTTACCTGAAAAAGAAATGTTGCAACTCTTTGGTGTGTCTACCTCTGGTATAACACTAAGTTCATGTTGTTCCAAATCAAGCCCTAACTTGACTTTTGCCACAGGTGGTTTGGAAGATCTCCATTTCTGTTCTCTACATAGAGCTTTCTCAGACTGTTCTGTAAAACAAAGTTTTGAACGTTGCAATAATATATATACACATACATCAAATTAACTTGGGGAGATGGTAGAGAACTCCATCTCAGCTGCAAAATGAGAAAAATTATAATGAAAAATACTATGCAGCCTTACCGGTTTGCTCAGCTGAACCAATGCACTGTGAAATCATTTCACTTCCATGAAATTTACTCCTGCCACAATTCTCTTGCTGGTAGTTTTCTGAGACTTGGAAAACGTCGGTCTTATGAATCCAGTCAGGCTTTTGTGCTTCTATGATGTCTTCATTTGTGCACATATGTCTCACCTTAGAAGGGGGAGGGAGGAACCAACTGTATGTGAGATTTATACATATTTATCAAACCAGCATTTTCTTGATTGTGTATTCCATGCAGGACAACATTGAGCACTCTGGGAAAGTAGTTCAAGTATGCAAGATACTGGACAGACTTACTTAGCTTACAAAAACATTTGGACATAAAGGTATTTTATTTAGCTCTACAAATCTAATGTGCTAAAACATAATTATTTACATTTTCAAGGCCTTTGTTATATTAGAGCAGAATACTCAGTATTTTTAACAGGAACGATTCCTGAAGAGTCTGCTCTTAGTTTTTCAGCTCCTGAACTCAGGGATTTTAGCTGCTTTGAGACTGCAAGAGCAAGAGACAGGGACTCTAGGCAACAGTCACTTTTCTAAGATAGCTTCTATTTAAAAAGAAAAAAAGGAGCAAAGGAGCTTCTTTAGAAACGCAAAAATAAACCTGGATTTTTCTTCTATACCCAGAAACAAGCAAAATTACAAGTCAAGAGTGCAGCTGCCAAACCAATTTCCTAATGGATACAAATAAAAAGACAAACTTTAAAAAATAATCTATTCAAAATGCTTATGATATCCTTCGAGGTACTGTTAAGTATTTTTACTACAAGAACTGTTTTACACATACAGCTGCATTTCTAGAGCTGAAGAAAACTGTACCTGCAGATATTTTGGACAACATAACTACTTCAATAGGCACTACATTCAGAGACCAAGCACAGAAGTTCATACTATTTCTGTTAGACTGAACAAAACAGCACTCTCGGGGCTTACAGAAAACTACTGATTACAAATAACAAGTCCTAATTAAAACTTTCATTATGGTAAATCACCTAAAACTATCAACACTCCATGGGATACTTTGCCAATTGGCAGTATTCACTCCTAAGTCTGATCACCTACTAGATGACTCACCATACAAAGCATTCATAAAGCTTACCTTCTTGTTCAGAAATTCTTTCAAAGCCTCTTGCTGTCTTTGCATCCGTTCCTTCAATTTATCTTGCTTCTGTAAAAGTAGTTGCTCTTGTACTTTCTGTCTAGAAAGAAGAGCTTCTCTTCGTGCATCTAACTGCTCTTGCAATTCTTTCAAATACTTTTGCTGAGCTTGGATGCTTTCTGATGAGGCCAACACTCTGTCCCTTAAATTCAGTATACCAGAATAATTTAACAAAGATGCATCTCCCGTTTTTGGTATCAAGAATTCCTCCACACCCTGGGTTTTAGATTCTTCATGAGAGAATGTCATGGGTTCAGAAAAATTGAGGGGTTGTTCAAGGCTTGTTTTGATGGTGCTCTCTGCAGATCCCTGCCGATACGCCACAGAATCAACTGAGGCTGCCTGAACTATACAAGATTCCTTTGTTGCTGGTATGAGGACTGTCTTAAATGGAAGCTCTTCTCCAGCTTCTCTCTCTATTTGATGGTTAGACATCTTCTGAGATGACTCTTTAAAGTGCACTGTTTCTGAAGGCTCAGAGGAATCTTCTGCAGGCAAAACAAATCTAACGTGTTGTACATGTGCTTCCGGTTGCTTTCCTACTGCAGTGACATCTTCCATGGCTAACCCTGATGGTAACTGGAATTGAGATGGTTCTCTGACGTGATGATTGGAGGCTTCCAACATTCCCACTTGTTCCTGTGAAGGACAGCCACACAGCAAACAAAACTCTCCATGCTTCCATTTCGATACTTCTAAAAGCTGTGCATGTCTGCCAGGACAAGTGTTATGCATTTGTTGTTCATGTTTCTGTGAAGATGGTTTCTCCAACAAATGCAGTGTTCCTGAAAACACAGGTAGCAACTGTGCATGCTCTTGTGCATGAACTTGTTCAGATGACTGGTATTGTGTTGGTTGCACTCCTTGCCTCTGTAGAAGTGGTTCTGAGACAGGCTTTAAATTAAATGATTTTGTTTCCACAGAGCTCAAAGGTGTTACAGAAGTAGACAAGTATCTTAGCTTCAGTTTATTCTGATACTCCTGTAGACGTTTTCTAGCTTCTTCAATGCTCTGTTTGTGCACCCTGAACAGAATGAAAACATCAATCTTTTCAGAGTGGTGCAAAGATAAACATGGATTTCAATAATCAAACCAATTCAAATTATTTTGAAACAAGCAACTCAGTTCCATTTCACAAAGGAATTTACCTGTTTTGCTGCAGAAGACGTTGTTGATAATTACGAATCACATGTAAATGGCTGTCTTCTCTAGGAGTTCTGGTTTGTGATACGGTAGTATTTCCAGTCTAATCAAAATAAAATAATTTAAATGCACATATACAAATAACTCACAGAAAATTATTAAAGCAACAACTTCAAGCTGTATGTTGTTTCTCCTAAATCTACAGAAGCCACTCTGTACCACCGTTTGAAGACTGTGAGATTTCAGCCTGAGGCAATGAAGCTAAAGCAGTTTCTGGAACAGATGGCCTACAGCTACAGTCTCTCTTGGCAAGCCAAGCATACACCATCAAAGTTAATGGTGCTTACAGCAGCTTAGCTCAAAGAGGTAAATGCACCCAGTAGCAAACTCAGGGAACAATGATCCAACAGACTGCATTTTCAAGGCAATCAGATTCTCCGAAGACTACAGATTGTGCAAATGATCAAAGATTTTTAAAAAAGATTACTTTCCTTCAACATCCTCAATAAATTCCTCTCCTTTAAGTAGCTGTTTGAGATTTAGACGGACAAAAACACAGAGGTGGGGGCTTTTGTCTTTTTTCTTTCTAAGATTTTTTTTACTGCTTGCAAAAGGATATGTGTACATGCATAAGTATTATATGACTAATCAGATTTTCCTAATAGGTAACAGATATGCTGTCCCTGGGACTACACAAAGACAATACAATATTCAAAGTCCAGTGATATCATGTGAAATATGAGCTTCTACATTAGACAAAAGGAAGCTTTTACATGTACAAACTTCTGATTCATAACCTAAGAAATAAAAATTGAAAGATTGCCTTGATTGATATAGGTTAAAATTGGCAAATGGTACTCTTGATTTTTATAATAAGCAAAATTGAAAAGCTACACACAATTTTCTACAATTCTTCACCTCATGTTCCACTTTGTTCTGCTGATCTGTAGAGGGAACACTGCAGCTTTGTACCAGCTGACCTTGCTCTTCCTCCTCTTTTTTCTTCTTAGCCTCCTCCCAACAAGTTTGCATTTGGATCTTCAGAAAATCAGCCTCCAAACGTGCTCTTTCTTCTTCAATTTGTTTAAGCAAGGCCAGCTGTTCCTGTTTCTGTTGCTCTATTTGCTCCTTCTATTGAGAAGAAAAATGAGGGTGAATCTCCAGATCTGAATAACAAAGAAATCAAACACCCTTCACACACACACACAAAACTTTGTTCCAACTTACAGCAGAAATTTTATTGCTTGTGACAGGCATTTCCAAACTGTAAGAGGCCTTTAAAAATAGTTCCAAAGTTAACAAGAATAATTTTGGTTTACTGGCTAGATATTTCTAATAGTCTCTGAATCCCTTTAATATTGCACTATTATCTGTTCTCAAATTAATAGAACAGATAAAATCAGAATCTAACCACTCAAGACACATTATCATTTTCCAGAGACTGCAAAATAAGTCATTTTCTTAAACTGAATTCAGAAATCTACTTTGCATTTTACAGAGCTTTTCATCAAGAGTTCAACACATTTAAATGTTAATTCAAGCCTTATAAAACTTCTGAAATAGCTAATGTATAACCACTTTAAGAGCACTCTATAAATCTCTGGTTTGTTTATTTTTATTCTCTTTCCATGTACCTATCAGCTACAAATCACTTGGATCCCTGCATAGCAACAGCATATATACTTTTAGAATGGAAGCAAAGAAAAAAAAATCAAAGTACTAGCAAAGATGAAGTGGACAACAGCTTTTAATGAGACAGTCTGAATGGGGCTGTCAGGAAGAGCAGCCCGAGGAAACGCTAGACCCAAGAACAGTTAATGTGGACATAGCAATATATACACCTGGGCAGGTTCAAAGCACTTTCACAGAGGATCGGCTGACGTTTTTTTTTTTCCTAAAACAATATAATTTTGTCAAATTTTTGTTTCCTGAATTTCTGAACTTTAACTCTACCATTTAAGGCTGCACTAAGACCTGAATTTCAACTTTCTTTTTTTAAAAAAAAAGATAAACTACCACATAATAGCTGGTAGGTCTCTAAGGATACAATAAAAATGAAAATACAATGAAACATATACACAATACTTTTAATTAAATAATACACAAATTTATTATTTTCCAAATATATTAAGTGTAGCATTCCTGTTGACACAAAAGACTTCCTGCATTTGTTTCCTAGTTAATTACAAAAAAATCCAAAATACTCAAAGCTTTTCCTGTTAGTCTAAACACAATCCCACAGACCTTCCTACATTATTACACAGGGTTAGTAAAGTTTTCACAGAGTTGTGTACTGTTGACTACATCCTTCCTAAAGCAAGGGTATTAATCTACAATTCGGATTCTCATTTAATCATAGGCTGGCATCCCTTGCCTATAGCACTTGTTGGATTTTAAGAAACTGGGTTTTTCCACTCTATTCTAGATTCCAGCTAGGGCTTAGTCATTTTTACAAAGTTAACATGCACAGGCTAAGGAAATAAACTTCTATTGTAACATTTTCTATAAGTGTTACAAGCACATTAAAAGTCTATAGCTGCTGCATAACCTGAAGCATTTTAAAGTCTTCTGTAAATCACTTTTTTTACACTATTACTGAGATAGGAATAAGTACACACACACACTTACCCACTTTTGTCTCTCCTCTTCCATTCTAATTTTAGCTGCTTGTTCTTGAGGATGGATTAGAACTGGATTTTCAGCTGCAACTGTATTTTCCAACATTTTCACAGAGTCTAAAATATACATGTTATCTAACTGTAATTGCAGTCAGAAAGAGCCTTGGATCTTCTTTACATCTTGTTTTACAGTTTCCCAACCTCTCTAAACAAAATGTATAAACTGCTCTTGAAAAGATTACCATCTCTATCCCACTACTCTGCCTGTCTCCATAATCTGGAAAATTAATGGCCTTTTATCATGTGTCTTTCTTGAATATACAGGAATGGCCCAGCTCCAACAGGACTAAAGATTGCTTCTACCCAGATTACTTTGTAGCCTAATAGCAAAATCATCAGAGGAATAAAAAGCCACACATTGACCTCTTGGAACAAAGAGGGTGTAAAACTGACACTCTCTGGGCAAATGATCTAATATTTGGTTATTGTACAAAAACCAAGTCTTCATCCTGTACTATCAGCTTCAAATAGCAGCACATTCTCCCCAGAAGCATGTTTTCACTCATGCTGCACTCTCCAATGCCCAGGCATTATGCTGGTGTATCCATGTACACAACTGAACTAAATCACTTAATCTCGTTAAAAAAAACAAGCACCCTATGAAAGTTAAAAAAAAAAAAAAAATTGCCACAACTTCATCATTTTAATACTTCAGAAATCCCACTTGGCATACAAGTTCACCAACTTCAGCACTAGCGTAACCAAAAGAGCATAAAGGATAGAAATGGGAAGTAACCACAAAATTATCTGGTTACCAAACAAAATGAAATGTCTAATTGGTGTAAATTCCAGTTTTAGAAAGAGGCTTTTCAGAATGGTGCCTAGAAGCAGAAAAACACCACCATGATTTCAAATACATCGGCTCATGCTTGTTTTGTGCATTTCTAGCTGTGAATCCTTGAAGCATCTGACTTTTCCAGTTCAACAGGTACAGAACTTCAATGCCCAATTTTGCACTGAGAATTCTACTCCTGGAGGCAAACACCTATTAAAGCATGGCAACACCAAGTGTGACAACAATTTGGGCAAGACTTAAAAGATACAAAAGTATTTTGGACATCTTTACTCCACAAGTTGGGAGTTGGGCAAGTTGGACATAAGAGCAAAAACCTCTCTCATTTGTGGTTTCAACAAATCCACAATGCACTGTGGGCAAGAATAGGAGAACTGTACTTTCTGGCAACATGACAAAACACCACCACTGAAAATTCATTAAACAGTCCACCCTTACAAGTCTTTTTACTCCAGCACAACAAATTTTGATGCATGTATTACGTACCTTTGGCTTCACATACTGTATTTCTCTGTTGCTCATAGTTAAGTTCTAAATCACATAATGGTCTCTCTTCACTAGCAATTGTGCCTGATTCAATAGTCTCAATTTCACTTTGAATCTCTTTTTCACTTTTTGATGTCCACTCCTCTTTTTGACTTCTAATCTTGTTTAGCAATTTCTTTAAGGCAAGTTTTGACTGAGGTTGGTGAGTTTTCGCTTCTTTATGATCTATAAAGAATATATGCTGTTAAGAGTTTTGGGTAATGAATATCTTTACATCATAAAAACAAAAAACTCTTTTTTGCAGGGTTTTTTGGGTTTTTTTAACTGCTTACACAGTTGGACAAATTGCTCAGTTATATAATCAAGTTTTAAAAGCTTAACAATATTTTCTCCTACCTGCAAGAGAGAAGCAGTAATTTGTCTCTGCATGCTATAAAAGGAGGGCTAAGCTAGTTGTAGTGTTTCAGTCAGACTACTCCTAGACTGTACTGTTGCAAAAATAAGCAGTACTATTCGCCCTGTCTGCCTGTACGTTCCTGCCCTCTCTTTTGTATTAGCACTGGCAACACAATGCATCACAGACCAAAAAACAGATTGTGCCAGCAAAGGGATGCAGCAGAAATGCTTGGCCAAGCAGCAAAGTTCACTAACACACATCTTGTTGACATCACATTATCCTGTACATGCCACAAGTGAAGAGTACACACACACGCGCAACTTACACAACTTGTTGCAGCCTACTCACAATACGGAGCAACTCAATCACAAACCTGAACATAAAGCGCATACAATAAGTAGACCTTGTATTAAAGTTAAAGCTTCACTTTGAAATATTTCAAAACACAAAACAAAAAATATTTAAGTTCACATACCAGCATCATCCCATAATTTACACTAATTATATAGGAATAATTATGGCTATCAACAGTAGTTCTTACAACAATTAAAAACTATTCTCAGTATGCTAATGAAGTATATTAGAAAAAGAAGTCACATTTTCATTCTTAAATTCATAATCATTAGTGTGTTATCATCCATGAAAAACATCATAAACCATGTGACACCAAAGTACTTCACAGGCATTAAGGAATTTTAGTACTTAAAGATATTTTTAGTACTTAAAGATATTTTAGTTAAATCTAAAGTTAATTTATTTCCTATGTTAAACTAAAACTCTTATCTTCTACCATAAAACCAAAAAGTTAAATGTAAAGTTTAAAAGCTTTACTTTCTGATTCTTTAGGGACCTCCTCTTCTATTATCTGTCCCGATTCTTGTCGAGTATCACAAGCAGATTCTGGTTGAGTGTCACAAGCAGATTCTTGCTCCAAAGAGATATCAAGCTCATTATCTTGAGATCTATCAGAAGGGGCTGGCAAAGGCTGTGGCTCAAACTGCAAAATCAGGTCTCCTTTCATTTCTAATTAAATAAAACAACCAATTGAAATAAAAAGCAAACAACATTGCAAGACTATACCCATCATACAAATCCATAGGAAGTTCAGATATCAACAGCTTGTTTCACAACAGATTTAATTCAACTTTTCCCTTTTCCAAAACAGAAGATTCAGAATTACCTTGATCAATAGCCATCTATTAACTCAGAAATTCTACAGGCTTTTCCACTAGAATATGCTATATCTTTCAAAATAAAAGTTTATGTGATAAAAGGCTCATCTTTACACAAAAAGCAGCATACCAGAACAATTCCACACAGGAGGATCCCAGTAACTTCATCAGGGTAAAGACACACCCTGACCTGGCTGCTCACAGGGCTGTCACAGGAGAGTGATTGATCACAAGGTCCAGGTGTGAAATCCTGGAAGACCAGTCAACAGGAGTTCTCCCATGATCACCTTACCAACTGAGGGGGCTACTGCCTCCAAGGGGTGTGGGACACATGGGAAGATCATGTTGGGATTGTACACCTATAAATATTTAGGGGAGGAACCAAGGCAGGGAAAGGAAAGGATCAAGTTAATCTGGGGAGGAACAAGTGTGAGGAAAAATATAATAAGGGGATAAAAGGGACCAGTCAATACACTTGTCTGGCCATGCACTTTGCCTGACAGTCTGTCCTGTCATCTCACTAAATTCCATTTCTAGCTGTTTTCCTAGATGAAGAACCCTCTATTTTGTTTGCATGTGTGTGTAAGGATATATAGGGGCCAGCAACTGGAGTGGGGACCAAAAGTCACAGGGGCATCTGTGTCCAGATCACCGCCAACTGCAGATACCAGAATGAGTACATATTATGTGGTTATGAGTACCAGCATGCAGTGGCTAGCAAATTGCAAGCCACGCTAGACAGCAAGAACGGTAAGAGGCTTAGGAGCTACATATCAAGCAGCCATAAGACTGGGCTGGATAGTGGAGAGGCCAGGGGATCTGTGAGTTGGCTAGTGGAGAGATCAGGAGATCCAAGCTACAGGGGAGACCATGGGATCTCAAAGTCAACTAAGAAACCTTCCAGCACAGGTGTGTACATCTCAGACAACCAGAGACAAGAAGATCCAGGGTTCAGCTACTGGGTAGACTGAGTATAAAAGGTCAGGAATCCATATCATGTGCATGTCTGAGCATATGTTCACACACCCAGCTGGGTCTCTGCAGCAACAACTGGAGTGGAGCAGCAGGTCTTGGGGCTACATGCCCAGGAGCCAGCAACTCAGAAGACTAGGGATCAAGAGCCAGCTGCTAGGTACAGTGAGTGTCTAAAGCCACTTACTGAGTGACCCGTAGCACATATTTGAGCATAGCAGTGTATATGTAGACGTGTGAGGTAACTGGAAGGCTACAGAGTCCAGGATGAATTACTGGGTAGACAGGGTGTCTAAGACCTGTTCCTGGGGGATCCACAGTGTGACAGGTGGAGGAGACCTCAGGTACAGAGGACAACTGAGTAGACTGTCTAAGACCAACTGTTGGAGGGATCCATACTGTTATACAGACACATATCCCACTAACAGGCCTTCATGGTGAACAGGATGAGGCCATTTGTGTTGTTTGTGTTTAATGTGAGTGCTGTGTTTTCAGTGTTGGCCTGTGTGGCCAGCTGTGTGTACACATACCGAAAGCCTGTTCATGTGTCTGCCTCCTGTGATTACACACACAGCCTTTCTACCAGCTTGTAAGGAACTGAAGGAAGAAATGCCTCAAACATTCATGACACAGAAAACCTCAAGGAGAAGCTGTGGCCTTTGTGATTAGTCTAAGGAATGTCACCCAAGGAAGCGTGGAGTGTATCGAAGGATGCACTACTCCCTTGCAGCTGCATTGACAAACTCCTTAGATAAGTCTCAAAGGGGGGGACATGGACTGAGTGAAACCAAATGCTTCCCCGTCAAGCACATGTACCACTAATCACTGCCTCCACTGTGTAAGCCCGATACTATGTGGCTCTACTGTGCAAGCCAGACACCATGCATGCCTTGCTAATGACTTCGTGCCTTCACCACTGAAGAGGTGACAAGAACTTATAAGAGGTGATCACTTCTGCCCCAGGAGCTGGATGATGCTCAAGAAGCATGAAGTCAGCAAAATTCAGGGAACTGAGAAAAAAAAAGTATGCTAATCAGGTGATAAAATGAACTTAAGAGGCAACAAACTTTGCTGTGTGTGCACCCTCCACCCAAGATTACTGGACCTGAGACAAAGCTGGATCCGGGGGTGGTGATCCACATTTCTTTGACTCTTTCTCTCCTTTTTCTTTCCTTTCCTTTCTTTTCTTTCGTATAGATTTAAGAGACCACATTGCCTATTATCCTCTTCCAAGTTTAAATTGTTTTCTACTGCAAGTAAAACATTTTAACCAGTCGTTTGGTGTCATTTCACCTTAATTTAACCTGAGGGGATCACAGAACCGTTGTGACTCTGTGGGCTTCCAATCCAGGTCATGACACAGCTCGACCTGGGAATGGACAGCTGCAGCAACCTCTCCTCTACTGGGCTACCAGATTCAGCAACCTTCAACAAATTACTTACTCCTGTCTTCACTGTACATATCTTCAAATGCAAACTCCAATTCTCTCTGCCATTCTTCTTTTACTTCCATGCGTTTGTATGAAGGCACAAAATGTTGAGGTGGCATCTGCGCTACAATCTGTCTTCTGCGCATCCGATCCATATTCTGCATTTGCTCAAGTTCTTTCAGTAGCCTTTCCCTGTCCTTCAAGTATAGAGAGGGATAACAAACATTCAGAGTTCACATTCAGACAGCCATATGTCAGGACTGATAAAACACTTCCATTTGGTTACCATGAAGTTTGTTTAATCCTTAATGTTTAAAGTTAAATCTATTCTAGAGAGAAGGTGCTCCTTTGGGAGAAGGCTGTATCTGACCTTTAAACACAGGAGTCATCAATACTACCTAGAAGATCTAATGTTAAATAAAGTATCAGACTGTACACCTGCAGGCCAACTTTCCTCAACAGAATTAAATCTTCTGTTTTATAAGGTAAACGAGTACTTCCTTTGACAAGTTACTTTTTTTAGTATATACTTCAGCAATCGCTACTTTTTCAGATGTGAAATACATACTCTTGGCACACTGCAATTATATATGAAAGCTGTTTAAAAAAAGCTTTACTTGAAGTTTGGTTGTGGTTTTTTTTTTCCTGTTAACTTAATGAGCATTGTTAATATTTCCACAGTTCCCCATTTTAGTTTGGTTACTCATTCAGGGCCAGTTGTATCTCAACTAAAATAAACAAGGAAGCTTTTGCTATTTCTAGCCTCCAAAAGTACTTGTGAAGGTAACAGACAATAAAATGAATTTCAGAGCATACCTCTAGGTACAAAGACTTTTCTCAATAGTTCAGTTATTTCTTAAATGAAACAATTTCAGTATTTCCAGACTTATACACCAACAGAACCTTGGTCTCTAAGTAAGAACTTTGAAAAATTTTCCAAAAATGAAAAAAATAAACTGTTGCCTTCTAATAATAAACTATTTTTTTTCCCCTGAAGCACAGAATAATCAACTGCAGATAAAGCTGATGAGGAAAAGTAGACCTCATCACCCATTTAAAAAGTTTAGTTTGATTATTACTGATTGGTCAAACACTATGAAGGGGATACTTTCATTCTACCTCCTTCCAGATAGCCAAAATAAGCAAACAGAGTTTGATGTTTTTTAGACACGTTCTGAAAACTCCATTTAGTCCATCAATTTTAAATTCCTATAATTCTTTACTAATCACCTACCTACAACTCAACACTGGTCATTTTGACATTAAAAACAGGTACAACTGCCTACCTGAGCCAAATGGACCTTCTTCAAGGCATGACTTCCTCTGAGATGTGCCTTTTCAAGCTGCTCTCTTCTCTCCCTCTCTGCCTCTCTGTGTAGTTCCTCCAAACGTTTCCTTTCTTCTTCAGCAGCTAACCGAGCATCTGACTGGCAGTCAATCAATAGTTAAATCCATGAAGTTCTTTGTGGTAGTTTAAAGCATACGTAACAATAAATGAACAATTCTGCAGCAAAAGCACTTTATTATTTTACCTTTTAAAAAAAGAAATATGCATATTTACATATTCCATAAGCATGTCAAAGCGTTCTAGTTTCAAACTGTACTAGGGACAACCATTGGTATTTGTGTCCTGGTTTTGGCTGGGATAGAGGTGATTTTCTTCCTAGTAGCTGCTATAGTATTGTGTTTTGGATTAAGTATGAGAATAATGTTGATAACACACTGACATTTTTAGTATAAACACTACTTAGCAACAACTAAGTCAAGGATTTTTCAGCTTCTCATGCTCCACCAGCAAGAAGGTTGGAAGGATACAATAAGCTGGGAAGGGACACAGCCAGGACAGCTGACCCCAACTGACCAAAGGGATATTCCATACTGTATGACATCTTGCTCAGTACATAAACTGGGGGGAGTTGGTCCTGAGGGGCAGATTGTTGCTCAGGGACTTGCTGAGCATAAGACAGCAGGTGGTGAGCAATTGCATTGTGCATCACTTGTCTGTCTTGCATTTTAATTTCACTCTTTTTGTTATTTTCCTTTTCATTAAAAAAATAAATTGTAATTTCAATTATTAAACTGCTCTTATCTCAACCCCCAAGTTTTATTTGTTCTTGGTTCTCCCCATCCCCAGCAGTGGGGACAAGTGAGCAAGCGGCTGCATGGTGATTAGTTGTTGGCTGGGGTTAAACCATGACAATTTGTTACAGTGGAATGGCTATTTTTCCCACAATACAAGGTAAAATGAATAATACAGTTGATATTACAGATTGACTACTTCTGTCCTCATTGTTTTGTTTTAAACAAGGGCTGCGGGAATAAATCCAGAAGCTTTTTCACTCTCATATGGGAAATGAAAAACAATCTGCAATTTTTAAATATGAAAAAGTCTTACTAACACATGAAAATTAAAAAATACTTAAGAAAAAAAAACCTAAATCATTGCACATAAGCAAGTCTACAAAGATTAACATTTTGGAATTTTCCATGACAAAGCTGAATAAAGTATCTCTTCTTGTTGAGGCCTAGTCCTTCAAATGTTAAGAAAACCTAAACTTCATGAACAAAAACTTCATGAATGCACTAAAGAAAATATTGACAAAACCAAATTTATTGAGAGCTCTTTTCTAGTCTAAAAGGGGCTGATCCAGAACAGGAACTTAGAATGTGGTATCACGTCACCACTAAAACAAACTGTTGTTTGGTTCACTTTTCAACTGCATTACCCTAATTCAAAAATCACCTCTAAAAGCTAAGCTTTTGCTCCATCTCTCACTTTTCCAGGTCCTCCCCTTCTTCCAATCTGACTTTAGTCCTTGTTTGAGTGTACTGTGAACTTGAGTAAACTTTCCCATTTGGCAAAAATCTATTCATTGTTCTTTTTCCCAAATTAAACTTCTGCCATTTTGGTAAGCTGAAACTGCTGACTGCATGAACAGACGAACACAAATACGAGGTAAAGACTGGTAGTCTTTACACAGCTAAAAAGAGGGGAAGAGAAAAAAGCAGGGCAACTGCAATTATTAATTTAGCATAAACCACGAAGCAGAAGATTTAGGTGTCCTAACAGTACGTCAGTCTTGTGAACTCACCTCTTTACAGAGGTCTGTTCACGTGGGACTGTCAGGTGTGATCCCACAAGTGACTGAGCACATAACAGGTATTACAAGTCTCCCCATCTAAGATTCTGATTAGTAAGTTGTGCAATGGCTGCTTTATGTAAGTTCATATTTTTTAGACAAGTTCTAGAACACTGAATTGCTGATATCCAGACACTGTACACAATATAAAGAAAGATATATGGAAGCACATATCACAAACACTTGGGAGTTAATCACCTGCTCTCCATCCACTTCTCTGTCCACGTAGGGTTCGGAAATATGGTAATGTGTAACAGAGAAGTTGTCGGCACTATACAGCTTTACTGCAGGGGTCTTTTTCACTTCAAAATTCTAGGAAGAAAAGCACAAGTACAGTTGTATCAGAGAACAGTATCTCTAGAAAAGCAACTGAACAGAACACTTAAAATTAATATTAGAAGAAAGCCACACCCTCAAATTCTCTCCTGAAAATATTGTTGTTTAAACCTTTATATACATTTAATATTTAATAAATCACATCAGCACAAGGCAGATCTAGAAGGCTTAACAACTGAGAGCATGTAACAGCCTAAGGCAAACTCCTCCACACAAACTGACATTCATCAGAGTGCTCTACCTTTGTGTTTCTAAAGCATTACCTTAAATTAAAAGCAATTGAGTTTAATGTACTAATACAAATCCCACTTACAAGAGCTGTCACACTCACCTCAAAGCAGGGCAACCACAGATCTACTATATAATTATATCTCACAGCAAAATAACACTTCTCAAGTACAGGCTTTCTTTATGAAAATCAGAACCATTATGTCCAATTTCTTAGCTGACCAGAGAAAGAAGCATTTTCCATAACTTCACTGAAAAGTGTCTATTCGTTTAATATTCGTATTTACTTTTTTGGAAAGTTTTGGGTACACTACCACATTCCAACTCTTGTCCAAAAGAGTTTGAACACTGAGCAACCAGGCCCTCCCCCTTCTTTAGCTCAGCCTGATGTTCTCAGTAGTGAGGTAGCCAGGTTAAGTGACTCGGTATTCTGTAGGACCTGCCTTTGTACTTTCAACATCTCCTTCGTTAATTTTCTCTCAGCTTCCTCCTCCCTAGACTTTCTCCTAAAAAAGGATTCTTAGCCACATTAACTACAACAGCAAGTTTCATAGCCTGAGCAGTTTAAAACTGACATGACCATAAACCAATGAACATACACAACGAGCCACATTAAGTCTCAGTAGTATCTTAAACTTATCTCTATGTAAGATGAGGCATACAAAATTTCAGTATTGATTATGTCTTGCTGTTTTATAAAGACTGTAGAAAGTGAAGTTTTTAAATTAAAATCCCAAGATATGCAATTAGTTTTAGCCTTACCAACAGAACTTCAGTAACTTATTTTATGGTTCTAAGAACCATAAAATGCATGTTATTCCAGTGGGAAGGAAAAAAAAAAAAGATGTGTACAAATAAAAGCACACCATCAAGAGCTTCACTTTTATTTGTACATAACACTGTTTAAAACCTGCTAATTTTCTTAATCATTATATCATAGTAATTGTAATGTCAATATTAACCAAAACGCTTGTAAATACTGACTGTAGCTCTGAAAACAGACAAGTCCCATACCTAACCCTCATTAGCCAGATCACCAACTGCTTGACCTGTGTTATTTCCAGAATGTATAATTAAACCTGTCCACTGAATTATTTAAAAAGATGTAAAATAAATCAGTAGTTAAAAATTGCATTTAATCAATCAAATCTCCAGAATTTTATTCAAAAGTTGTGAAGATGCAAGAATTATGTGGGAGGCTGCAATTTTCCAATTAATGTCAAAAGCAATTTAGGTTGAAAAAAATAGTACTTTTAACATTATTATACCTCATGATGGACCCACTGCAGTTAAGAATCCATCCATACTTCCATCAAGAGGTTTGCAACTCCTCCCTTATTTTTTTTTCCCCTAAAAAAGCAAATAATTCTACAGTAAAATCTGACAAAACTGGAGCTGTAATGTATCATAAAATAAAAAAAAAAGAAAACAAAACTACAAGTGTTATGAATACTCAGAGTATAACATTTTTTGGTTGCATTTCTATCACATAAAAATCTTAGAGATCATATAAAAAAATTAAGTTCACAAGAACTCTGTGACACTTATGAACAAAATGGTGTTTACAGTTTAATTTCAATAAAATCACTTAACAGTTGGTCTAATTAAATAAGGCCTCAATTCCTAAAAGCCATCCTTCTGAGAATTGAATTTAATTATGACAATATATCTAGAGTAAAACCACTTCTTTTGTAACTGGGTAAAGTAACCAGCTAGAGTAACAATAATAGGACTATCATCAGAAAAATGTTTCTTGTATTCTAAGTAATCCTGCAATGAACAACACTGCCCTGGCTCCATTTTATGAAATTTTATTCAACTGTTGCTGCAACAGAGCATCAGATTATGATTACAGTTGTGTTTAATAAGCTCTTTATGTAAATAGATTCAAGAAAATAAGCACACTTACGCAGATGACCTTGTAATTTGCTGTAATTCACAGGATTTAAAGTTAAGCAATTCAAATTCAGTGTCTTGAATAATGAATTTAGCAAGACAAAGCCCAAGAGTTTTCCCCCCTGAAACCGACAATTAACATCTTTTGTTTTCTCCTATATAGAACTAGGAATAAGCCACAGCTCTAATCATCTCTGATCTTTCATTTACTTAGCATTTACCCCATGCAGTACACAGCAAACAGTTACTCTTCCAATAAAATAACTATATTCTTCACCCTGGGCCCTCCCAGCACATAGGCCTATGTCAAAAGGATTAAAATTCATAGAGATATGAAAACTAGGAAAAAGGCTCAAAGTCAACTAGTCTTTACATGGATTAAATTGACATGCTGTGCTACACTGAAACAATGCAATGCAATCTTTCCTCAACAAAAATCCAGCATGTCTGCAGAATTGTTGATTCAATCTGCCATTATCAGAGCATGAACTTCTTAAATGCAACAAACCCCACGTATTGTAGAAAGTCCAGGTGTTTGCAAACTCTGCTAAAAACAGCTAAAATCACATTTGTTGAAAAAGTGAATAAAGGACATTTGTTCATGAGTGGAAATGCACTAAACTGTAGAATTTCAGGAAAGGAATTTATGATTCTGCAATACTTAAACAGGGTACTGACCCACGCCTGTCATCCAATACAATCACAGATGCAATTGTACCAGAACCTGGGGAACCTGAACAAAGTCTTCTTGCTTGCCCTGGTGAAAAAAGACTAGAGAATAAGAAAGAAATTCTGCATTTGTAAAATGGAAAGAGAGAAGCATTACTGAGGTTGTTAGATGAAAAGTATTATATAGTACCGTGTCTTTTTAGCTGTTATAGCATCTACAGATACCCATATTAACTGCCACTGACTTTCAGTCACCAATTAGAAACTTGTTTTGTTTTTTAATAGAAAGCAACATAATACACATCCTTGCAAACGTCACCAGAAAGCAATGCTGCAGCATCTCATGCTTTTCCAACAATGCCAAAGCGAGCAACACAAGCATGGAAATGGAGATGAAGAGGAAATGAAGAGTCAAAGTTTTAACTGATATAGCCTTCATCTGCTCTACAGCAGATACACCAGGAACACACAGAACAACACAGAGGAAAACAGCACCATGACAGAGAGTCTGAATTTACCTGAACAGTACCATACAGGACCTTATTGCATCTAAATTCCAATTTTGCATACACTTCACCAAAAATAACCCCAAACTTTACCACTTCCTTACAACACTTGCTTTAATCCTCACTCATATCCAACTTCCACATTAAGAAAACACAATAAGAAAACTTCCACAATAAGAAAACTACAAAGAAGCATTGTACTAAAGGACACAAATGGAAAGCATATAGGCACTCCTTCTAATCATTCCAAAAACTGTGAGGGTCAAACCTTACTCAGTTTTTCCAGACACATCAGTACCAAACCCCTATCATCCAACACACTAACGTACACATAATGTACCTGGGAAAAGCTTTCATAACTTCACAGGGACTAGTAAACCTTAATCCTTTCTTTTCTTGGCAGTGGCCTGAACATCCCTGAACCTGATGGTCTGAAAGGGCACAACAACACATAAGGCAACTTAAACTCCGCATTAAAGAAGTTCCATTAAATTAAATTTAGTAAAGGTTAATTCCAAAGTAAAAATGCACACCATGTTCTTCCTGCAGTTCAGATCTGCAATCCTACAGTAACCTCTATAGCTATGCAGAATCTCTCTGAAATCAAAGCAGTACAAAGGAGGCACAAAGTCTCCCCCTAAAAAGGGTAGAGCATAGAATTAGAAATATGGTTTTTAATCTACTTTCCTCCCCAATAGCTTTAGGTACTGGTTTTCTATCAAAATTAAACAGCTTACCCTACATTTGGTAGTCTCTACAACAAACAAAGAAATTGGAGAAAAAAAAAATCCCACCAAAAAACCCCACAGCTAAACAGGTAGAACTATCTTTACTACAGAACTAAACAAAATGCTACTACTGTAACATTATGACAGAAGTCTGATGTGTGCATGCTGAGAAAGATCATCATAGAGTTTAATACCACTGTGGCTAGTAAATGAAAATGAGATAATGATAAAAGTTTGAAAGACACATTAACCACAAAAATAAGATCTCAGATGACAAGAAATAAAATCCACACATAACAAGAGATCAGAAACAAACAAATAATAAAGCTCAGTAGTAAGAAGTCTGCTAATACATAATTCATTAATTTTCTTCATTTTTGCTGAACCACTCTCCTCGTAGTATGCAAACAGCAGTTTTGGATATCCTGTTGTGTGGAGTCACACCAATAAAAAAATCATTACATTATATGGTACCCTGAAACTGTGATCACTATCGCATCATGGGTACATACCTCAAGGGGATGTGGTGGTGGAGGTGGCAGGCTTGCAACTCTGGCTGCTCTTTGTCTTTCCACTTCCAGAGCATGTTTACGTGCATTTATTCGTCTTGGGGGGAAAAACAAACAAAAAACCACACACACACAAAGAACCCAAACACAGGTGAGAGAAAGAAAATTATTCAAGCAACAATGACAGCGCTGTGCAAGATAAAAGGCAAACCTAAAATTAAACAAATTCAGATGTATCTGAATTGAATGCTTGGGGGATAGGGATGGGCAAGCAAACTGAAAAGTCAACAGAACTTATGCTGGAAGGCAGCACTGGAAAATTAATTTCTTGAAGTAATGCAAAAGTGTTAATATACACAAGCTTCTAAAGAAGAAATCAAAATCCCTATTTTTCACTTAAGTTTTCAGAAAGCACTGCATCATTTCAACATATTTTAATTGCTCAGCTGTGGACAAAACTAAGTATTTAATCAGTAGGTCTCAGCTCTACTCAAGCACAACTATCCCCAAGAGTACATAGTTCATTTTTCATGCCAGCTCAAGTTTGGTCCAATCTGCTTAAAAAAAAACCAAAACAAAACAAAAAACATGCTAAGAAGGAAGACCATAACAAATGCAGTAGGTCTTTTTTTCAAGCGGGTAACTCTCCATCAGGAACTGGACTGAGAACATTTCATTTCATATGTCACTGAATAGCTGTCAGCCAACAATCTAGACTGAGAATAGTGATATAGAGGTGAAAGGCCTCAAACTCCTTGAGAGTCTGTAAGGCCAGCTCATACACTTGACATTTTTGTCTTGGTTTTAGAACTACAGTTCTTATCTAAATCCACAAGCTTTGTCTGCAAGCATTAATTCCCTAATGCACAAAATTTCGACATAAAAAAAGCTCCAAGCAAGAAGCATCAAGATTTTTGCCTTTCACCTTGTGATACTGTAAAATGCATTCTATGCTTAATAAAACTAGATAACTACTGCATACCGGGCGTGCTCACAAAGTAATTTTTCTTTTTGGTACTTCTGCTCTTTCAGGGCTTTCTTATGTCTCTTCTCTGCTCTTTGCTTCCTTTCTTCTGCTTGCTTTGCCAGAGCTTCTAAGTCAGGTTCCTTAACAATAAAATATTGGAAGCAATTAATACAAGATTTTACTCATACTATCAGTGTGATAATTCAAATTAAGTACTGCTGGTAAGACTCACAAGCTCAAGATTACTTTCTACTGTATTAGAGTAAAATTACTCTAAATAATAACCTCTCCTTCTCTGCCATCTTCTTTATTCTCCTCTTCTCTACCACATTCCTCAGCCAATGTAACCAAATATTGATGTGGAAACCTTACCTTCTCTCTACATCTCTTTGATAAAGGGGGTAATATAAATACATTTTTGCAAATGCTGACTAAACTGTACAGAGAAAGCATGTTACTACCTTTCTGTCATTAATTACAACAAGCATGTATCAATTCTTTGTAACAAGCATGTATCCAATTCTTTAGGATTAGTTCTCTGTTCCTATGGCATTGGTATCACAATTTTCCTCAAACTCACCCATCCTAGCATTGAAAAGGACTTTACAAAGAAGTTGATTTAGAGACAGAGACATGAAAAAGTACAACGTTATTTTACATGACCAAAAAACCTGACTAATTCAGGAAGCAAACCAGTCCGCAAAACTCATGCAAGAAATCTATGGCACCACTGACTTCTATAAACCTGGTTCAGAGTCAAATCTATGGAAAATTTCTACCCAACAACCTCAGTGATCTCTCAAAGAGAGCCTACACAAGTTGCAGGATTTTAAAGAAAGTAAAAATAGTTTATAGGCACAGAATTAAGAAGTGACACCAGTTTGCAGTCTAGGCAAAGGCCTCTGAAGCCCTTAGCAAGACTTTCCATGTCACTTAAGTACTGAAGAAAAAAAAAGTTGTGTATGTTCTTAACTGTAGAAAAGCTATTGTTATATGGTAGAGAGAAAAACTTGCGATATTACTGGCATACTTGAAACAATGATCATTCACCAGGTGCAATTTAGTCAAGTACCAGCAAACACGATTATATATGTGTACAATCTAACATAAACAAAGTAACTTTAAGAGCTTGCACAGCAAAAGCCTTGGCAGACAGGCCTACTAGACCATTTCATCCCAGTCTTGTGGAAAGATATCTGCCAAAAAAATACATAAACATTTCTAAGTTTCCACTCTGAAAAAACTGTTCCTTTAGGTATTAGGACTGCAAGATCAAGAATATAAAAAACTAAACTGCAACCTTGGTATTTCTAGAACGTTAAAGAGTTTCTCTGACAATAATATTAAGCTGTTTCACTTACGTTCTCCTTGGCTTGTCGGTGACCCTCACCAATCGCTCTTAAGCTTGATAAATACAGTTTTTCTAAGGCTTTCATCTTTTGATCCTGTGCTTTCTGCCATTCGGCTCTCAGTGCCTCCTCTAACCGATGTAGTTGTTCTTCTCTCCTCTGCTTTACTTTCTGTCTTATCTGCAAGGCGATATACTTCTGTTGCTCTCTAACCTGTAGAAATAACATTTATGTTTTGTCAGCAACTTAAAAAAGCACGGTATTTTTTGCAGCAAGTCTTTCTACAACATACTCTACCCTTCTTTCGGCTTTCCATCTCATCTGCTATTTATTCCATTAATCTGTCCAGAAAATACTTTAAAGTTGCCGTTACCTTTTTCCAAAAGTAATATATTAAATAATAAATTTAATCTTAGTTAAATGTTTCAGTTCAAGTCCAAACAACTGATAAACAAAATGTAAAAACTGCTTGGAATATCCTTCCCTCCAAAATGCAACACAGTAACTTATTAAAGACTCCTATCACAATGCAAAATGGTTTAAAGAAAATCAGCAACTATACTGATAAATTAAAGTCTGTTTACTAAGTTTTTGTCTTCTACTTTGTCAGCAAAATTCTCTTTGCTAAAGAGAAAAACATAGCAAGAAAAAAGCCCGAGGGATGAAAGACAGTACATAGTAAATGTCTTTAAGATACGTATTTTTTGAAGATGTGAAAGACCTGAACAGCTCGTGTAGGATAAAGCAGAGGAAGGCTAAGAAACAAGTAAGAAGAGAAATGGAGAAGTAGCTTTGTGGTCTAACAGCAGAACAGAAATGGAAGAAAGAGATGCTCAACAGACATGTTTTGAAGAACATTAACTCTGCTCAGACATTCTAAAAGGAGCAGTACTTAAAGCATTTAGAGCTATGACACATTGCAGCAATCCAGTTTGTCTAGTGGAAAGCTCTGAAGTTCTGTATTAGCAGTAGTTGTCTTATTTCTTCTGCATGATCACTGTGAAAACAGCTGAAACACTCTTAAGAGGTACACATCCTTACACAAGTGACACATCAGCAGAAGAGACACAGCTGCATGTTCACAGCCAAATAAAAACGGTAGTTACCAGGAAGCTGGTGGGAAAGAATAGATTCTGGAACAGATGCCAAAGTGAATATAACAAACAGAGATGGTATCACAAGCAAAATATGCACGTAGTAGTAAATAAACATGAGAAAAGGAAAATAATTCGCAAACTAAATAGAAACCCAATATACATTATGACCCTGAAATTTAGTTTACATTAAATATTTTTGTTAATTTCCCTAAATTATTTGTTACATCATTAAATGCACAACGTGCAAAAATACATGCATACTTGCTGTAGCCTCAGTTTTCTTCTTCTTTCATATTCTTCTTTCAGAAGCATGGTTTCTTCATTAGGACTAAGCCTCAATTTCCCAGCTTTTGCAACCTTCCTCTTCATCTTTGGAAACGCTGAATAATCAGCTTCTATGAGAACAACATGAAAACCAGAAAATGAGCATAAATTATATAGGTAAAACCAGGTATTGACATAATCATACAAATCTATCATGGTATCCAGGAGTGTCAGCTACAACTGTTCACGTCTGTTCCAACTGTACTCAACAATATTGGCACTGTCTTTGTCACAGTCACAAAACGTACTGCTTTTGAACTATTACGCTATGTAAGAAACTCTGCAAGGGTACTGCATTCACATTCTACACTGTAGAGCAGACAGGCACATCTGCAAAGTGAACAGCAAACACTATTCCACTCCTGAGAAGATAAAAAACCACCCCTACTGATAACCACACCACACAGTAAAGCAGGCTGGTCATTTAGGTGATTTGTACTGAAATATTCTCATAAGTTATAAGATATTGTGTTTGTTAACATTTTTGATTGCTGTCCAATTTCTTCTGCCTTGAAGACTGTGAAACTCCGACAACAGTCTGCATGCCAAGCATTTCTCTAGAATGCTAAAATTGCTCACTGACAATTTTTTATTCAAGTTTTCTTAAGCAGCCATTTCAAATGATGTTTCCCCTGTAGATTTTACTGTAGAATCAGGATCTGCTGGTTCTACAGACTGCTTCCCATTTCCCTTGCAATTATAATTTTCATCTGCACAGCAAAAAAAAATACTTTTCCAGCCTGATATGCAGCCTACTCCAAAACTGCCCCCTCCATCGTTATTTGATCTTTAAATTATTACTTTCCTGAAAATACTCTCCCAAAACAAACCAACAAAGACTTTCAAAAGCCACTGCTTAGTTTTAAAAATCAAAAGCTTATTGCTAGTGAACAACCCACATAGCACTAACAATTTAACTGGAAAGATTTCTTTTCAGCATCATAAAAAAAAAATAACAAAACTCTAAAGAAATCAGGTGAGGTGTAAAAACAAAATAATTATCCATAAGATACTTCTGGTACAGGGTTATTAAGCCAATGCATCCTAAGTTCATTAGAGAATACAAAGGGACAGAATATCATGGTTCCTGCTAGCCCTCCCTTATTCAGCTGATTAGATACAAAACATAAGTTGATCAATAAATATAGTTAAAGAGCAAATGACTACATTTCCTCCTGCCCCCCAAAAAAAGGAAAAAATTAGAGATCGAACAATACGAAATCTAGATCTAATAATTTTAAGGATAAGACCAAAAGCAGAGAACGCAACCGCCACGGTAAAGCTGTCAACATCTGCAGAGGTTCAGCTGCGGTACAAAGCGATCAGTAAATGCATGACAGTTAAAGCTGAGCCACCCTTCCCCGGGAACACTGCACCAGAGCCCCCGTAAGCCACGTTCACAGCTCTTACCGCGCTGCCCAGGGAAGCGACCAAACTGCAGCTCCCCGGAGCCGGAGGGAGAAGCAGCACAGTTAAAAGGCAGCGACGAGCGCAACGCGCCGGCCGCGGGCTGAAACCTGAGGCGGCCGCCTCGGGAGCGGAGCACGCAGGAGCACACGCAGGCCCCCCAGGGAGAGCCCCGCCGCCAACGGGCTCTGCCCAGGAGGCCCCGGGCCCGCTCGGGCCGCTCGCGACCAGTCACCGGGAGCCGCTATCGGGACAGTGTGGAGAGAAGAGAAAGGAAAGCCCGCTCCCGGCCAGCCCCCGGACGGCGGGAAGGGAACGGCGGACCTGCCCACACCTACCCGCCGCTTCTCCCGCCGCCGGCTGGGCGCTCCCAGACACCGTCACCGCCCACGGCTGTCGCCTTCCGCCGCGTCAGCGCCAACGCTCCCCCCGAGCGGCCAATCACTGCGGGAGCGGCGGGAAACAAAGAGCCGCGGCGGGACTCGCCCTCTGCCCATGCGGAGCGCTGCCCTTGCCGCCACACCGCCCACAGCCCCGGCCTCACCGCAGTGCGCATGCGCCACCGGGCCACCCGGCCCCGCCTCCCGGAGCGGTGGGGCCTCGCCCCCGCCTCCTCGCGACCAATAGGGACTGAGGAAAGCCGTGACTGGCCGAACGCGACGCTTATAAAAGGGGCGCTGGGGTCCAGGGAGGGTTTAGGCGCTGTTCCCTTTCTTGCGGGTGTGCTGCTCTCGGTCTCTGCCTAAGAACTGGTTTATATGGGGTTAACGTTTTGCTTGTTTAACCAGGCAACCTCAGCATGGAGGAGTTCATAGTTCTGATTTTCTCACAGCAGTACAATGGCAGGCCTCGGGGTTTCCCAGTGCTGAGGCTCCTGTGGGAGGGGTATTAGCTAAACTAGAAATGGCGGGGGAGCAGAAGAAAACTCAGCACTACTAGTTTTACCTCTATGTAACTTTCCGGTTCAGCACTCTTTTTGGATGTGCTGTATGAGTAGAAGGAGTAAATTTAGGCTATGTCAGTACCCCTGGACTTGTAGTGCTGCTCTGCCTTCTAGGCTTGCATAGGGCTGGTTGAGCTGAACAATGAGCAATGCTGCTCCCTCAGCCTCGTAACTAGTGCTGATCCTCCTTTCATAAGCCTCTTTTCTAACTAATATCTGTTCCTTATAAGTCTAATGCAATACTTGGTTGCTTCTTTGTTTCATCCTCATGTTTAGTTTTCTTTTTAAAAGGGACTATTTATCATACGTGTGAGACTTGCAGCAGTTGGGATTTGAAAGTGGAGTCATCTGATATCCTTGATTTATGAGGAACATAGCACTGAGCAAAAACTTGTTATTCATGTTGAGAGAAACAATTCTGCTGCACATATGGATGAAGCAAGAGAGGCTGTGCTAGACTTTCTTTGCATTGAGTATGTTCCCAGGGTCTGAGCTGCTGCTGCAAAAATGGCAGAAATGCCCGTGACTTAAAACCGATCATGCACAAAGGAGATAATCGGTTGTCTTGTGCTGAAATGGGAGTGCAAAATATAGCTCCTTTCTATGGAGTTTCTTCTAAAAAGAGGAAAAAAAAATTTTGTACTAGGAGCTGTCATAGTAGCCCATCATACTGTGCCTTACAGGACTGAAACCAGGAAGGCTGAGATTACTTGGTAAAACTTTGTGGTTTGGTGCATGCGGATGCATGGCCACACAGGAAACACTGGAAAAATACACGATTGCAAAACAAGAGATGTGAGCACAGGAAGAAGAGTTAACATAGCATTTGAATGTGCTTTCTTCTCTGCCTGCTGCATTTTACTGCTAAACTGCCTTCTTATTCACAGACTTCTGTGCTATGGGATCAGTTAGAGAGATAATTTGCTTTCTGTCAAGTGCTTGCAACTTGCTGCAAACTGCTGACTCTAATAGCTGGTACCAAGTTAATACCTGATTGTACATTAAAGACACCCAGATGTTTCACAGTATGCATCCTCAATAAATTAAATGTGAGCAGTGTGCTTCCAAACGTGTTTTCCAGTCTCCTTATTGGATTTTTTTGTCCTTCAGCATTTTCATTATGGCAGTGCTCTCCACAATAACATGTTTTCTAAATAGCTTTATCCTTCAGGTCAACAGGTAAAAAAAAAAAAAAAAAGACAGTCTATTAAGAGAGTAATTGAGATTATAGATTTTTAGAATTCTCTACTTATAAAATGTGGAAGAGGTTAAATATATGCTCCTCAATTATGCTGTTGGAAAAAAGGGATATTATGAAACCTATACATGCTGGGTAAGAACTTTGTTTCAAGGGTGTTTTCTAGTCAAGGTATTGCAGAACTATTTCTGATACCACTTAAATTACATACATACACTGAAAAACAGGGATTTAGGAAACACTCATTTTAATACTGTAATTTTTACTACACCTGTTTGAATTACAATACTACAGGCCTGCATTAATTCTTTCCCCTTGTGAAAAAGATGGTGTTCCTTTTATAAAAGGTGAATAGTGATGCAGCAGCATCAATGCATCTAGCCAGGCATATATAAAACTGGAGATAATGACTCCCCTGTGCATCAATTACTGGTCACATTTCTCCTGGGGAGAAAGAATGATACTTGGAGGAGTTATCTACAAATTCCCAAGATAGTTGGGAGAAAATCTGAATTTCTTTTTCGGAACAGAATCCTTTCCATACACAGAAAATATCTTGTAGTGTAAATCTATGTGAAAATGTAGATTTGAAAGAAATAATTTTCATTTCATATGTTTGAAGTTGAAGAGGGGTTGTATAACTGTGAAATCCACTGCTGAGGTGGCCTGCAGCATGCAGTCAGAAGCTCAAATCACAGTATGGGCCTTCTGCTGTCCCAGAAAATGGCTTTTGAGAGTGGGACTGTCCATACTTCCCTATCACCAAGGATGTTTATTCCATCAGCAGATGAACCACTGCAAGAGATATTGGCACAGGCACATTGCCTTGGTGTGCTCTGCGGGACTATTTAGACTGGATATAAGATTAGTGAGACTGGAGTTGCTTTCGTGTGCCCTGAGAGAACAGGTGCCCTGTCTCATAAGCAGGTGGAGTAGCCCAGCATATGCAACCTATACCTCTTACTGCCACACAGGAGCACTTGCTCCTTTCTTCATTAGAAATTCTTAACTGGCCACTCATGTCTCTCACTCTCACAAGGGAAGGATGACCTTGCAGGCTTTTCTGCATCTTCAGCAGAGAAGCGCTGGTTTTATAGGTTTTCTGAGATCCAGTAATGGAACAGTACAACCACCTGACAGCTCACCCTTGTGCAGGACTTGGCAACCTGCAAGAATTAAGTATTCTCCTTGAAAACGTCTGAAGGAAGAGCTTTAAAGAAAGTGTCATATTCAGACACTAAAAGCCCCGCCCTGAGACCTCTAGCACCTCATTAGACAGTAATGCAGTTTTCTGTTTCCTGTCTTCTTCTTGCTGCTTACTGAAGTATTGGAATGAAATGAGAACTTGTGTTTGAATTGGCCTTTCTCTGCAGTCAGTATTCCTCAATGTCACATACCACGTTATCATATGGTCTTAAATGTTTCCCTATGGTTCATTTTGTTTTGATCTGTGATTACTTCTCCCATGCTGTTTTATCTCTTTTAGCACCTGACACCAGACATCTAATTATCATGACCACCAGGAACTAACAGGATATGGTTTTACAAAGGTTTGTAATCTTTCAGTTCGTACAGTCTCAAAACTGCAAAGTGCTTTTGTTAAATAGTTTGCCTTAAGTGTGTTTTCTACATGTAAGCTTTGCATAGATGGAGTTTCCTAACAAGGAAAAGGGGCTAATTTTTATTTTTGAGACTGACTGATCTACTATGGTCAGCCCATGCAAGCACAGCCTATGATAGTCTCTGCCTGAGACTGATTGGAAGATAAATTTTCTTGACAGATGTGGAAGGGTAGCTTTCGTTATTATACTCCATGTCATGTAATAGAAGGCTGCAAAGCTACACTTTCCAGTACCAAGCAACTGTATCCAGAGCTGTGCCTGTATAAATTCTCAATGTGCAGATTCTATTCACAAAAAAGATGCTACAGTTAAAAAAAAAAAAAAGCAGCAAAATGGGGCATAAAAAGCTAAGTAGCTGGTAAAAGGATAATTACATGTAATTAAATTAAATATAATGTACATCCTAAAATTATTGTCATGGTAAGACAAGAGAAATGGCTGTAAATTCAGATCTGGTTTTAGATATAAATGGTGTTGTCTTACAGAAAAAAAGATGCATGCTTTCTTATGACATTGGTCCAGAAGCTCTTATTAGGGAACGAACAACAACCTTAAGCAATGCCCGTTCTCTGTCACGAATGCTCCTGGGACTTCACCCAGAGTCCTTAGCCCAGCTTAATGGTTTGTGTCTCTGGAAAACAACCAGCCTTGGGATGGTAAGAGCAGCACCAAGTGCTTAAGAACTTATTATTTATGCATGAACCACAGTGCTGCGTAAGGTCATTTTAAAATGGGCTCTCAAACAAACTAACTCTCCCAAAGCTTGAAGCCAACAGAACTGAGCTGGCTTCAGGTTTATACAGACAAAAAGAGGCTCTGTGTAGCTACACTGCTGCATGTCCTCAGAACTGGTCTGCCTAACTAGTCAGTGATGTCAGTGTATGCAGAATTCTACAACACAAACTTGGTGTGTGCGCATTAATTTACTAAAATTCTTGTAATCTGTGTTCAACCTTCTAAAATATTTTGGAACCATACATAGAATTTTCTCCAATTGTTATACAATACGCATAGTAACTATGTGCACAAATAGGCCAATTATGCTCAGTCCAGTGAGTTTACAGCCGGTCTTTGCCAGCTTTTCTCAGCTACTGTGCCATATCTCGTTTGGCTCACCTTCCTTTGTTTCTTCTTGTAATGTCTACTTTTGTTCAATTTCAGAAACTATACTGAACATTACTTGCTTTATTGCAGGTAGTTTTAAGCAGAAAATAGAATGGTGCTGGGTTTTCTGGTATTTCCTTTAAATAATAGATTCTACTCCAGCAAGATCTCTTAAAGGCTTAAAATTTTACCTTGTAGAAAAAGACCTCCATATGTGACTAAAAATGCTTCTTTAATTTAGTCCCACATTCATAGTAAGCATCATATTTTCAGCATGTAGCACAGTAACTGGGAGAAAACTATTTTTTTTCTAATTTTAAAATGATTACTTTTTCTCCAACCTGAATTGGCTTATTTTGTATTGTCTGCCTCCTCCTTTTGATTGCTTATTTTTATTACATTGTATACAGGAGGTGATGGAGTTTTCACAAGCTTGTTTCCCTCAGATGTACATCCAAATGCTGTGCTGTAAGCAATAAAATTAATGTAAGAATAGCTTAAGGCTTTAAGTCTACAAATTACCAAAGAAGAGGTTAAAGGTTCTGGATGAAATCATAAAGTAGAAGAAGTAAATGGTCAGGTCCTGCCAACTTAATGACTGATTCAATCATAAAATCATAGAATCTCAGAATCCCTTTTGATGTCTTAATAGTCATTTATACATAAAGCAACTAAAAATGTGTGCTAGATACTCCCTTTCCTTACTGCTGGCTTCTGCCACCTCTCTGACAACTTCTACAGTGGGTGACAGACAGGATAAGATAAGGAATGCAGATTTCTCAGGAAAGTACATGCCATTATCCTTGGATATCTGTTATAATATCTTAATATTGTTTATGAAATACCAGCAAAATGTTCACAGTGTAAAAGAGTGGATCCTGGTTTGATCAAGACCTTCACAGTCTAAATCAAACAGACTATATGATCAGACAGACCTGTGATATACCAGATTACGCTTCTACCACAAATTAGCTTTGATGTTTTCTTTAGTAGAAAGAAACTGATTATATAGATGGAGTCATTAAAGGGCTCTGTGAAGGAAATACATTTCAAGGAGAACCTTACAAAAGGAACGGATGGTGAAGAAAAATTTACAAGGAGTGAGAATGAATTTGCACCAAGAGGAGGAACTTGGAAAAGGCTGCAGAGTGAACAAACGTGTTTAAAAGAAAGCAGTGAACATGGAGCTCTGATATACCGGTTCTTACTGCTCCCATTTTAATCTTTTTAACAGAAACCAGTCCCTTTACAGACTTGGAGATATTTTCTGTCACAGTTTTGCTAAATATTATAGATACCAAGGAGGGATGAAACGACAAAGGGTCTTTAGTGACTGGAAAGAGGTAAACTTAGAGTCAAGTCTGAGAGAAGAAAATGTGGAAGGCAAGCTGATTAATGACATAGATGCTAGTTTGCTAAACTGGAGTCTGAGCTTCAGTTTTCTGCAAGACCATAGATTTTTGTGTGTGTGATCTTGGCTTAGTCTCTTTGGGACTGATCTGATAAATGGAACTAAGTCCCAGAATCCTGATCCTGAAAAACCTCGCTAAGCTATTAAAGTCTAGAAGAAGTTAGCATTTTTTAATCCTAAAGGTCCCTGAGCTTCAAGATTTGCTGACCTTTACATGCTCAAGCTGTTCTAATGTTGACAGGACCGAATGGCTCAGAATCTAGACCTGAACAAGATTGAGGAATTACATTTTTTTTATACAGGTCAACATCTAGTATACTCAAAGTACATGCAACACAACGACTGCACAGGGTTCTGCACAAAACATGATACTATTTTCTTTTGTGAGTGGAGAGAAGAAGCAATTGGAGGCCAGGCCTCCTATTTTCCATGTTTTTGTCTGAACAACCCGATTAGAGTCATCTGCTCACTCTCTCTATGGCCAAATTAATAGTGAATTACATTTTGCACAGCGGCATTGCTTCACAGGAAGAGGCAGATGATTCCATCTTCCAAGAAAGAGCTATGCCTGGTGGTTAAAATGTCTCTGTGAGAGTTGACTCTGACTTGTATGAAAACACATTGAATCTTTCCCACTTCCTCCACAAGTGCTGTGACCACCAAACTGCTGTTAAGTTGATGCAGTTCCTACTGCCTGCTCCTGGGGAAAAAAAAAACAGCTTTGCCCAGCTTTTTTTTTTTGACAGTGTGGGTTCCTATATTTAGTAGAGGTTTGGGGCTAAAGATATATTTTCTAAAAAGCATATCTCTACAGGTCTGAGAGGTGGAATTCAAGATGTATTCCTTTTCTCAGTATTTCCTATAAACTAGTGCTAGATAGCTGCACCTTTGACTTTTAAGTGGTTCCCTAATGGTGTGCTCACTTCCTTACATCATACTTTGAGGTGCCAGTAATGCCCAGGTGATGCACCAGCATGAGCCTACATCAGCCCTAAAATCAGAGGCATCTATTGAATCTGGCCCTTTGTTTCAGATATTAAAGTAATACTGAAGTCAGTAAAGGGGACAGCAGCAGTAGTGGAGAAAGACTTGGACAGCAGTAATATCTGCCCCAGTAATGTCCTTTGTAAAGCAAAAACTTTTTTTTTTTTCCCACTGGCCCAATAAAATTGCCTCAATCTGCTTCCTTGGGTGATCGATGCTCATCTGGAATTTCATCACTGTCCTTTTTAGAGGATAATTTAATTGTTTTACATTTATAGGGACAAGGTAATAACCTTAGATTTACATAGAGCTAATTTCTTTCATTGTGAGTGGATTCTCTAGGATATGAGCAATTAAGCTTCTGTGGGAGGATACAGGAAACATGATTAATAGATCAAAGAGACCCTATCTAAGGGAAATGGGTATAATACCAAGGGAGATAATGCTCCATTTCATAATAGTTATGCAAATATGCCAAATGTTGGAGAATTCAATTAATATTTGACAAACGGATTTTCTGTGATGCAGAGTAAACACATACTGGGGAAAAAATAAAGCTCTATTGCACATTATCCGTTAGCTTCGTTTCACGCAGGCTGGGTCGGCTGGTCAGGCATCTCATTCCACTGCAGGTGGCAAAGAACAGCTAGGCATGAATCAGTGCCAGACAGTGATATTGTCTGGATGAAAAAGACTGACCAAGGTTAAATTCTATGCACACAAGGCCAGTCATCGCTTCTCAGTGTGCTTAGGTCTACTGCTCAGCCTCTGCTAAAAGTTAAATTTTATTCCATGTAAATGAAAAGTGGTTAAAGAATGAAGAAGATAGAATTAAACAATATTTATGTTCTTGATTTTTGCTTTCACTTTTCTTATCTGTAAAAGCAACATTAGTATAAAAGCCAATAATCAAGTAAGAATAGAATGCCCAAGTTAGTAGAAGACATGGGCTGCGAGTCAAAAAACCTGAGCCTCAGTTACTCAAATATAAAATGAGGTTAATACTAATGATATAAAAAGGTGTCATGGATGAGTGTTTTAGGTCACTTAAAGAATCACTGTCACAGTTATTAGCAAAAGTGATTTTAACATGAAATTGTAAAAGTGTGACTTAACAGAGTTTGATGGCAAGGTTCACTCACTACATGGAAGAAACATACAAGGGAAAATTGAGTTAGAATTGATTTAGAATGATTTACACAGATATCGCAGATGCAAAAAGGTAGGGGAGACCCTCCCGTTGGGTCATGAGGGTCAGGTAGGATCCCCTTGTTTCTAAACTCCTTCTCAGAGAGGAGTCTAGGTGCAGCTGGATCCAGACTTCGTCCCAGACTTGGTTTACAGCTAATGGCATTAGCTACATGGATTTCAGTAGACATGCATTCAGCATGCTATCAGTCACTTACCAAGGATCTGTGGTGAATAAGGGGTCTCTCCACCTTGGGTAAGGAAGAATCTCTTAGTCTAGGTAAGGAATCTCAAACCTTGATGTTAAAGCAGCACCTTTCATCCAGGCATCAGGTGTTAGTTTGCTCTGTAGTTCGAACCCTCAGTTTCCCAAAGCGGAGTCTCCAGCATCGAATGTTATAAAATAAATCATTTAATAGAGCAGTACCGCAGCAGGGTCAGCTTGAGTGAGGGACCTCTGGAGAGGGACCTGAACAAAGAAATCCCTGGGCAGTTATACCTTTACAGACTGTTCACCCACCCCTCACACACTCTTCACACTCTCTTCACGTACCCTTTGGTCCAGTGGTGACTCTGGTCTGAGCTCTTCTGACACCTTCTGATCCCTTCTTGGATTCCTTTGCTATCTCCAGGCAAGCCGTGATCTTGTCAAGTTGCAGCTGCTGTTGACGGCTGTAGCCTTGAAGCTTCCTTATCTTCTGATTTACATGGGCTCTGGAGGCCCCTGTTTTGACTAAGTAAGTACATGGTCAGTAAATCTAGGTGAAAGTTTACAGCTTACAGCCTAAAGTTGCAGCAAATCTAGCTACTCATGCTAAGTCAGTTCAGCTAAGCAAACAGCATACTAAATCACACAACATTGTAACTCCAAGTGATTAATTCTATTTAAAACTTACTTATTTAAGCTAAGCGACTAATATCTCTTAACACTGAGAGGTGTCCCTGCTCAAGGGGAGAGTTGCCTGGCATGCAGTCCAGTTGCGTCCAGGGAGAACTCAAGTTGGGCTCATTCAATGATCTGTCGTTGTTAAAAGATCTTGTTGCTTCAAGGAGCAACCTTGAGAGGTGTCCCAGCTCAAGGGGAGATCACCGCCTTGCAGCTACGCTGCCTAGCAGGGAGAGCTCAAAGAAGGCTCACTTAGGCTGTCATATTTACGGGATAAAGTGGTTGGCTTGTAGTCAAATTGCATACAATGGGAGAGGTATGCACAAGACTCCTTGTACCCACAACTTTCTTTGTTCCTCGATAAACGACACTTGGAATCACATGATCGGTGTTCACTGTGTTGCTCTGCTCCTTTGTGGGTTTCCTGGAGGAGTTTTTGGCCTGGCTATGGCTCACACCTTTACCTCCTTTGGAGCCTGTACCAAACTACCGCTGGTTCAGTGAAGGGAGTTCTCCTTCACAAAAAGCAATGGCTCATTCAGATACTGTAGTGTTGGGAGATGCATAAATATCTAGATTTACTGAAAACATAATTTTCTTGTTTGTTTGCTAGCTTCCATACTGGATATTGTATTTTAATCTCTATTCTAAAATACTCTGTTCTCTTACTAAAGATTTAATATGAGGTTTTGTTCTGAGAAATCCTGATCCAGAGAAGGAAGGCATTTGAGAAGCATATTGAAGCATACTGAAGTGTCTCTGACCATACAGACTGGGCACTGAGCTAACAAAATGTGGCAAGAGTTATGGAGCTGCAGTTGCAAGTATGAAAATCAAGTTCATCCAACTGTGCCATAGCTGGGTATCAGGGCTATGCCTGTGCACACCCAGAGCCCTTAAATCATTAATTCCCTGGGTGGTCTAGGAGCTCCCCAGCTAGTTGTGGGAGTGTCAGTCTTGCGCAGCTGTGGGAGATTCAATATATTAAGAGGCAAGTCGGCATTGGCCTGTCAGCTCTGCACAGCTGTGGGAGATTCAATATGTTAAGAGCCAAATCAACATCGGTGGGTCAGTTCTGCACAGGCCTGGAGAAGCAGCAAGGCTGAGAGGAGAAACAGGCCTTAGGAAGAAAGATAAGAAACTGCCAGGCTGTGCTAAGGTGGCAGGGAAAAACAATGGACAGCTGCAACACTGAGCTATGGAAAAGTACTGAACTGTCTGATGGGAGAGAGGGTTGATGGCTGTCTAGTTGCTGATTTGCTTGTTATGCTGATGGGAGCTTTAATGAGAGCGTAAGTATGTATTATTGTATAAGTGTGTATTATTGTAAGAAGAAAAAGAGAGACTAAAGAAAGTAAATGGCCCCTGCCCTGCAGAAGGAAAGAAGAACACTCAGGACTTGTTATTTTGGCCACTACAGCTAGTCATCTGCATGAATGATTTAGACTGATTTGAAAAAATGGACTGACTTGAGCCAAGGCGATTGACTTCCAGCCACTTTCACAAATAAAAATTGGACTTTCACATAAGCTCTCCAGGTAGGAATTTTGAACATTTCTAGAGATTTCCTCAAACAGCTCCTGCTGTCCCTATATCAATTTATACGCTTAAGTGTGTTGATTAACTTCCTGGGTGGAGAATTTGGTTGAGAGACTCCCTTACATGGTTCTTGCTGCAGAATTGACCAAATGTTACATAGATATTTGTAAATAGGCAGTAGAAACTGTTCCTACATATGCAAAAATTGTCACATAAGACCTCTGTACACAGTTACAACAGGAGATGTTTTGTATGAAGTTTAAGATAATCTGTAGGAATGGATCATATATGTGCTGGAGTGGTCACATGGCACCACAGGCCAGTTAGATTATCTTAAGAATTGGGCAAAACTGTGGTTTAAGAAGCTGGATCACATGATCTAGTTAAGATGCCATTGCAAGGACCCCTTGCAACAGCAACTCCCATTGCTATCTCAACATCAACAAACTGTCCTGTTTGAGAGATCCAATTTACTATGCAAGCGTTACCCTGTGCCAAAATCTCAAGAAGTTATTTCTTTTTAGCCAATACTCTGAGTGTCTGTGCAAAACAAATCATGGGCTGTTAGGACATCCTGTGCCTTGCAGCCAGGAGGAGGTCTAGGGGCATTCCTTCAGTGCCTAGAGACAAGAAGTTGGGAAGGACTTGAGAAATTCTCTTCAAAATCCTGTGTTCCTCAGAAAACCTGATCTTGGAGATGGCATGCTCCTACTTGACTTGGAAGCTCTCCCAGTTCTTCAGATGAGACTTCTGTTTATTGCTCTCGTCTATGAAAGTAGGTGCCTACTCTGTGAAAACAGCAGTCCACTGTGATGCAACCAGAAATGACTAGGTGAGCTATAAACTTATATATGTATACCACAAAAGGACTCTATTTTTTTTCAATGTAAAGCATGACAGCCAAGTTACCCTATTTAAAAGTGATACTACTGTTGCTTCTTTAGTGCTGTTGCTTAGTGGTCAGTTACCCAGGGCAGTGGAGATTTGGGGTTGATTCTTAGCCTGAAAATGCCCTGTCTCAGGCTAGAAAGGTCTCTTTGAGGCATGCCCTGTGCTAACTGGGCTGCTGTGCATCTAGCAATGAGACTGGGAAGAAAACGGTCAGGGCAGTGCCAGGCTCTGGAGGCATGGAGAGAAAGGTAAGGGGACCTGGAAGTCAGGCAAAGATTGAATCTGCTGTGCTCTGAATTATCAATGCATTTTACATTAGGTAATCATGAGAACATTCAAAGCTAACAAGGGAGTTGAGACCCCAGATTGGGCTTGTCGTTCAGCCATTACACTCCTCTACAAAGAATGAGCCATGCTCAGTTAGGCCACTACAGTGAGGGGAAGGCTCTGTGCTGTGTATCCTGAGTGGGCAGAAGCTCCAAAGTCCAGGAAAAGAGAAGTGCTCAGACACGTGTTATCCTCAGAATTTCATACTGGCCAGCCACCAAGCCCTTGTGTGGTATTCTGGGCTACCCTGGGAAGTGTCTAATTCCTTTCTTTGAGAATATGGACGTTACACATGTACTTTCAGTTCTTTGATTCACCCTGCTGAGACCAGACTTTGTGATGCTTGAAAGAAGTGCATAAACAAGCACTCTGGATCTCATCCTCACATCATTTAAGTGTGCATTTTCCCTTTGCTTTTGACCATAGCAGAGGATATGAGCCCTATTTTCTACTTGAAAGGCATATGTTCATTCATTTTGATTCACTACGGTCAAGTTACAAGATCTTAAGAAAATCCTCATCTCTTCTACTAAGCCATCTATTTAAATCAGAGATAATAAATTTTAATAAACATTGCTATTTTCCCAAGTTTATAATTTCTTTTAACAGGCAATTTTGCTGTGATCTTTGAGTTATTGCCTCTAATGACTTCCCTGTTGTCTGGGCTGATTCTATCTCAAAATGTATTAATCTAACCCACATGTACACTTTAGTTAAATGTATCTTGGCAGACATCCACCATTGGAAACAGTTGAACACCACAGAGTGTTTTTCTAATTGGACATAAAATTCACAGTTTTATCATATGATTCTTTGCTATACAGTGTGTCCAATTAGATTTAATGAGCTCATTTTCAGGACAAGTTGACCAAACCAGCGCTACTGCTGACTTAGAGGCTACAGAAAAAGTTACTTGATTAATTTCTTTCTTAAATTAAAACTTTCTAGGAAATATTGTTCCTTCTTTTAGCACATGAATATACAAAAGCCTAATGTTGGAAATAAAATGTTTTCCCACTGTGTAATTTCCAATGATTGTTGTAAAATCTTTGTTTTTTCTTGTAAATGTTTTGGCAACAAAGATAAGTCTAGCATATTCTTCTATCGTGTTAATAAAACCAAGCTAAGTAGCATGATGACTAAGGAACCAGTAGCAATGTAGCTATCACAGCATGAATTGAACAAGCCAGATTGAAATCCTGTGTAAATACTCGGCAGCTGGTGCCTAAGCTACTCTAGCTACACTGCCAGCTCAAGAGTTCAGTATAAAAACATTCTTGGTTAATACAGAACTGGTCTAACTGTGGTTTTCTCTGGAAAAATTATCTCACTGGACACAATCATGCAGGCTAGGACAGAAGGAAGCTTTAACCATTACTATCTGAATTCAGTAGACCTTGCAAGCTACACAAACCTGAGCTGGTCCACACTGGAAAGCTGTGTACTACAGACCTAATTCAAGAGATCATAGTTGAACCCCTGGAAAGATTAGAGCATGGAAAACTACACGGAGGAAGGACTTCATTTGGTCTCCTCGTCACTGCAGCACTAGCAGAGGGGATAACAAAGCAGACTGGTAAGCTGTTAGTTGACGATGCAATGCAAAATGTCAATGTTGACATACGGTTGAGAAGAGTGGCATTTGGGAACAGAAAAGGAGATACAAACATTTGAGACAGTCATTCACAAGCAAGGGTTCTCTAACAAGCTGATGCTATTTTATGTGGTACCCTTCTGTCTTCTACCTTTCACCTAATGTCAGTGGATAGATGATGGGAGCTGCCAGACCAAGGTTCTCTTTCCAATTGCAAGAGCTCCATGGGATGGCTGCTGCTGGAAATGGCAGCCCCACTCCCACTCTTTTCTTCCCTGCTCTCGGCTGCATGACTTCCTCCCACCTCATTCACTGGCTGATTTGTTTAGGGAAGGCACTTGTCCTAGTGGGATCACTTTTCACAGCTGCAAAATGGGAATAATACATCCGTTTTTTGCGAACTACCAGCATGAACCTCAGAACAGGAGTGGAAATAACTGTTATTGCGGTCTTACTCACCTCTACTTGCTTTGTGACAGTGTCCCAGGCCGTGATCGCTTCATAAATTGCTAGTTCTGAGTTACTAAGAATTAAACAGTTATGTTCCTGTTTGCATTGGATAGACATATACCAAGGCTTTCATGCCTGTTATCTTTGCTACTTCTTACAAAGACATTTTGCAGTTATATACAGAAATAATGAGACAGAAAAAGGTTAAAATGATTACCTGAAAGCTGCAGATCACTTCTGGCAATAATTATTTATCTGTCCACCATTTTGTCTGTCTATATTTTATTCTCTCTATATATAACAACAAATTACTTAGCAGAATCAAAGGTGCTTATTTTAAACTTACAGTGCTCACTTTTGACCTGTACACAAACAAGCAGCATAGTAGAAGACATATGCACATCTTACACTTGATAATCTTTGGTGTTAATTTATTTACATCCACATGGTTGCTTTCCTAATAGAACAGACCAGTCTTCCTTCCCTAATGAAAGTAGTAAGGGGGAAATTGCTTGAGGTGCTATAATGGAAGCCTGCTATGATGTGTCTTTAGCAGAGTGGGTTAAGCATGAGTGGTTAAGCATGAGTACCTTGTGTGTTAACTGTTTCTTTCACCTGTACAGTACAAATTTTGCACTGACAATGACAATGTATTAGCATTTTACACAATGGAGAGTCAACATAACTAAATATCCTTGCCATATCTCCTGAGAGAGGAGAATGTCATTAACCTCTTACAGATGAGGAAACAACATTGGATTACGTTGTAACTCCATTGACTTCTGTGGAGTTATTCCAGATTTACACCAGGAGAAATAAGACTACTCCTCAAAAGAATAAGCCATTTGCTTATGGTTATCTAGTCACAAAGCCGCACACTAGGGAGTAGAAACTTGAAGACATCCACGTTTCCTTTGCTGTTATAATAAGAATTTCTATTTTAGCTAGGATTATTTAAAAAAAAGCACACCACCACAGAATCTTACATTGTTCTCCCACTTGTGTCTAGAAATAATTGCTATGTCTAAATAGGTCTGCATCCTATGGAAATAAATTAACAAGAATAAACTATTTTTGATGAACTTCTACTTGCCCAGAAATGTGAATGTTTTTCTGAGTAAATTTAATAGTAGAAAAGAATAACGGCCTTCCAAAGATTGCCAAGGAACAAAAAGGTAAGTTAAAAGCCTTTTTATATGCAAATACATCATTATGTTTGGGGGTTTTCTTTTTTTCCTAATTTTTTTGAAAGCAAAGGCACAATGGGACATCAGTTATTTCAATTTACATATGAATACCCAGAATTCACTTTCCACTTACAGTTATTCCAGAGTCCTGGTGGTACCTGTCAGCATTTGAGGTCTGGAGTAAAGTGGGAGTCTGCTGACTTCTCTAGACAGAGTGCTCTGCAGAAATTAGGGGTCTACGCTATTTCTGCAAAAACAGAAAATCTTTTTGCAAGATATGTGTTCATTCCCAAGTAAGTGGTGGCAACAGCATTATTTCTGAAGCAATATGACTTGAAAACATTTACAAATACAACTATCATGTCTCCTAGTTAAATTATTTCTAATGTATCCATTATAAAAATGCATAGCTGTTAGTTGTAATATACTCACTGCAAGTCTGGGAACTAGAGCGGAGATTCAGCCTTAGAGGATCAGTACCCAAGCATCACGTTTAAGCCCCACTCAAAACAAGGTTAAAGTCCCACTCATTAATCTCCTTGCTCTGAGTGGCCCTTATGCACTGGCCAGTGGCCCCTCACCATGGCTGAGCAGTACCCTAAGAATTCAAATTCCTTTTTGAAATCAGGTTAGAAGGTAACTGGAACTAAATTTTGAGTATTCCAGATGAAATAATATCAGATCTGCAGACTGAAAAACTGCTTTCTGGGTCAGAAACCAACATGGAGGCCAAATTAAAACCAATATTCCACTGGAGTTTGATATTCTTCTGAAAATTTAAAGTATTTAAATATTTAAAATCTGAAAATCTAAATAGGAAATAAAACATTTATTCCAAAATTGTTTTTCACATGAAACTCCTTCCAAAGTTAAATGTATAAGAAAACCAATTATGTAAAAGTCTTTGCAAGACCAACTTTGAGCCAGAAAATTAAATCCATTCAATTTTAGCACAACTCTAGAGATTGTAGTCCATTTCCAAAAACTGCAGAGATAAGAATCACAGGTTGAGAAAACTTTACTAAGTATCTCAAAAATCAAAGGCAGCATTTTAAAAAGTATGGATTGATTATTTATAGTAGCGTGTAAGTAACCATCACTGTCAAGTTGCCAAAATATTCACTAATAATTAATATTCTAAAGCTCAATTTGCAAACGGAATTTGGAAAATACTTATTGCTGTTTCATTATTTCCATCATCCGTGAGTGCTGCTTTTCTTTCTCTGTCAGGGATGCCTCTTTCCTAATACAGTTTATCATCAGGTGGGATCATTATCTGGCTCACATGGCAGCACTTGAATGCATGAGAGATGCCGGCAGGTCTAACATGTTTTCTGTGGAAAACTTTTCCTTTGTAAACAGTAATAACAATCTTTCTGCACAATAAATTAGAAAGCCTATGGATTTCCTGGTTCTTGAACTGTGTTACCAAATAGCCATGAAAGTGAACTCTATTTCATTGGCTGATGTTTGCTTATTTAAGGTAAGGCTTATTCACCTTATTTTTAATTAATGGCACTAGTAAAACATAATGGAGGGCAGATGTTAAAAGCAGAGATACAAATAATGAGATACATTCTCTCTAGGAGAAATCTCTGACTTACATATGGATCTGTAGTCTTATGTGGGGGGATGTGTTCCCATCACACACCTGAGGAAGCCCCTCAGGGACTCCCCCCACACCTGTGCTGGGTCTCCCCCAGGTCCTGGCTCCGAGCTCCCCTGGGCTTTGTCACCTCTCTGGCCCCGTGTCCGTAAACACCACAATGGGACACTTTCTTGGCCCAGAGCTGCTCCTGCCAGAGCAGGCAGGGACTGTGCCTGCCTGCACCCTGCCTCCTGACCCCCTCCAGAGCCCAGGGGCTGCGGGGCACCAACTGCAGTAACAGGGTGATTGGACAGGTCAGGTCATTGGCTCTTTTCACCTAAAATCCAATCCCCTGAGGCACACAGCTGACTTCTCCATCCTTCCCCCTTGCCCACCAAGTGCACCCGGGTCCTGGGGCAAAAGTAAACCCACCCATGGGATTGTGCACTACAGGGACTTTATCCCCATCTACAGTAAGTCGGGGGTTTGGTGGAGCCGGGCCACCCTGCTTGGCAGATCCTCTGCGATTGACTCACCAGGGGGCTTTTGCTAAATGCAACTCCCAGGGTTTGTTCCCAGTTCCTTAAAATACATCCTAATGGAGACTTTATCACAATAGTTTTAGATTGGTTTGTGCCCATCTCAGTTAAACCTTATTAATATACAAAGCCACAAGCCATAATCCAATGCACAAAGTCAGAAACCGTGATGCACGTAATCCAAAAATCATAATCCAGTACGCAAAGCACATAATTCAGAATTACCAAGACCAACGGGTGGGACTGGAATGCACAATTCCCCCAAAGGGGACTCAAACCCCTGTTCCAGTTTCAGACCAGCTGACACTCAAACACACAGTATTTCAGACCAGGCATCCTCCAAACTTTCGTCTGGGAGAACTTCTCCAGGAGGGACTCGAACCCCTCAGTACCCTTCTGGCCCAACCTGGCGAGGCTTTCGCCACGTCTGACAGGCAGGTGACCGGAAATCCTGACAGAATGCCTTTCATCTTACCAGGGGATTTGCTCCGAGCTCTTCGACCCAGGGATCAGAGACTCTCCTCGAGAATCCCTCGGTCCCGGCTGCAGGTCCTGTGATCCCACAGATCCGTAGAGATTCAGAAGCAGTGTCCCACCTGGGTTCCCAAATGTTACCGTAAATTCAATCTCAGAAGAAGAACCCTCTAAGGCTTGGTTTGAAGTTTTAGAAGGCAGGCAGTCTGTGCTGCAGCGCTGGGTGCACGGGGGATCATTCCACCCAACAGCCATGCCCAAAGACAAGGGCACACTTCTTATAGACAAGAAAAGAAACTAATATTCCTGTCATTTCTGAGAAGTACACACCTATTTCTAGAGAATCTACTGCCTATGTCAATACATTGTTTGGAGGAGAGTCCCTGAGAGGCTTCCACAGGTGTCTGGTGGTTTCTCTGCCCTCCCCAGGATGGAGCCATCAAAGCTGCAAAAATGATGTCCTTGGGCACAATCCTGTCTGAGGCCCCTCACAGCAATGAGCACCAACTGCTGGCAGCCAGCAGCTAGCAGGCATCAGCTCCCCACTTTTCTTGAGACTTTGGACTCACAAATCCAAGCTCTCTATACTCAATACACAAACCTTCTTTTCAGGCAGAAAAAGAGCTGCTGTCATGGTGGCGGAAGAGTCAGAGGTTCCTCAGCCAGAGTGGATGCGGTCGTTCCTTTAGCCAGTGCTGATCAGTAAATGGCAAGTATCGAAGCACAGGCTGTGGCAGGTACGCCTGTACCGGGAGTTCAACGCGGGCCGAGGCCGGGCGCTCCCACGAGAAATATCTGGGCGCCTTCCGCTTCAAGACGCTGTATTTCCTCCTGACCGAGGCCCTCCATGTCCTGCGCCACACCCAGCCCCGCCGCTGCCACCACGTCTACCGGGGCGTCCAGGGCATACGCTTCACCGCCCAGCAGCACCAGTCCGTCTGCTTCGGCCACTTCACCTCCGCCTCCCTCCAGAACAAGACCTGGGGCGGGGGGGGGAAGGTGTGTCCCAGAGGATCCTGGCGGGTCCCGGGGGGGTTTCTGCTTCCAGTCGCAGGACCCCATTCCCCGTAGAATTGGGGGGGGGGGGGGCGAAGATGGAAGCCGGAGGGTTCGGCCAGTCAGTCGGAAACCGCCCCCCCCGAGCAGCCTCCTGGTAGAGAGTTTAAACTGCGCCAGGATAAGTGAAGTCGGTTTGATGATTCGGACAGGAATCCTCTTTGGCAGAAGGGCGGGCACTGGGGTACCCCGGGCAATATTATATGGGCAATCTAATGGTAACATCTCGATGTTGGTGCAGTTGCTGGAGGGGAGAACTCGGGAACAAAAGAAAAATATTAGGGCTTGATGTTTTGGCAGGGAAACAGTGGTGTTTACCAGATAGCAGAGTGCGGAGTTTTGGAGTTAGGGGGACAGAAGTTACCTGTGTCTCTCAGTATCCATCGCCAACTGCTGCCAAACAGGGTATTTTTGAGGTGATTAATGATATTGAAAAAAAGATTATAAATCCTACGCATTCCCCTTATAATTCTGCGGTGTGGCCAGTCGGCAAACCACACCAAAGGTGGCAATTAGCAGTCGATTATGGGCGGCTGAATGCCCATCCCGGCCCTTTGTCAGCTGCAGGGCCTGGCCCGGCTGGGCTGGGCGCGGCCCTGCAGGACCTGCCTGTGAGCTCCGGAACTGGCTCTTGGTGGTTCCTGTGCAGGAAGCAAACAGAGATGGCTTTGCTCCCCCGGGGGAAGGCCGCCATTTCCATTTGCACCTCTTGTCCGGGGATAGCGGCACTCGCGGACAGGTGCTTGCTATGCACGGGCTCAACAGCTCGCTAAAACCACGGCTGAAACTGGGAGGAAGTGCTGTGTGCAGTGAGATCATTCTTGCCACCCACGGCAGATAGAGAAGGAAACACCCCAATCAATTTAATCAGGTAACAGGAGCCACTTTACTGCCGATGTGGTCTGCTGCTACTAAGCACTGTTCAAATTGGGCCTGGGTGTCAATGGAGTCCCCTGGAGCAGTCATTTGGAGCTCATCCCCTCAGGCAGCCATTTTGAGCGGGGGCGGGGGGGGGGCACGAGCTGCTCCCTTCTCGCCCAGCTATTAGGGTTGTGAAGAATATGGTGGTGATTCGTGTAATAAAACATATATGGTATTTGTTATTCAAATCTCAAGGGGAAAAAGAAGTTGTAGTCAGGACATCCACCTCCCCCCCCAACTCCCCGGGGCTGGGGAGATCCCCCCCTCCGGGGCACCGTTGCCTTCGGGGTGGGGGGCAGATGAACTCCTCCCGCTGCTGGCTCCAGCTGGGAGAGGGCTTGTTCCCGGGGCGACACCGGCCTGCCCCGGGGGGGTTGGAGCTGGGGCAGGGGGCACCGAGCAGCCCTAGTGAGGCTCCGTAATGCCAAATTAGCGTTTAGGTTTCTGCTCAGAGACAGGCTGCAGTAAACTGTCTCGAGGGGGCTCTGTGCTGAGCCCCCCCCTTCTAACCCGCTCATTCTTGTAACCACGTTCTGTTAATACCAAATTGCGTTGTACCTAAACTATGTTGTGGCCGACCAGTTTTGTAATTCTCTTGTGTAAATAAGAAATAAGATGTATGGATATAGTTTCTATTGTTAAAATCAGTTGTTAGAAGGGAGCTAAAATGGCCCCCATCTTCAAGCCACTACAAAAACACCTGTGCTGAGTCATCCCCCCTTCTATGATGGAAACCGGAGAAAAGCCGCGAAAACCGGAGAAAAGCCCGCGAAACTTGTTTACAACTTTGCAGACCCCTCAGGGTACGCCCATCATGAATATGGATAAAGCCTACACTATAAAGGGACTCAGTTCTGTCGTGTAAGGTGTGTGTCCTGGTAGAGCAGAGATTCCTGGCACACCGAGCGCTGTTTTGCTCACTCGCTGCTTGCCAATAAAATTTTATTGATCACTAAAAATTGAGAAGTGGTTATTTCCCACTAAATTACAATTAATCAATAACAATTCGTGTTATGAAATATAGTGACTTTAATGTGAAGAGCAGGTATGCTGCAGGTACTTTGCAATGTATATAAGTTAAAGGGGATTTACGGTGGTTTTGTTGTTAAAATGGTTCGGAGTTCTTTTTCTGTAAACACAGACTCCTATGGACTGTTGTTGCGCAAGTGGAAAAGTACTGGAGGGATCCCTGTCAGAAGCCCCCAGCAACACCAGAGAGACCCGGGAAAGTTCGATAGTCACTACTGCGCATGTGCGGATGGGGAAGGTTCGAGAAACTCTATTGCGGTTGCGCAGCCAGGAGGTGGAAACTTTTGGGGGCAAATTACGCCCATTTTGTGAATATGCATGAGGGTAGACTATAAGGGGGGTGGCACAGCTCCACCTGGTGTGCGTCGGTGTGGAGTGGGAAAGCCCCCCCCTTGCTCCCGGCGTACCAAGCCTTTTTTTTTGCTTGTTCTTATTTCAATAAATTAAAAAACTATTTTCTGGCTCTGCCTTTGCATTTATAATAATTTGGTGACCCCAACGTGATACTGCGGAACCCGTGGAGTAGTGGCTTCCAGGAGAGACACGTCCCACCTTTTAGGTGGCTCCCGGATTCCATTGCTCTCTCGGACCGGCAGTATCTCGAACAAAAGGCAGTAAGAACAAGCAAAAGGGAAGCGAGATCCCAGAAGCAGCTCCCAGAGATTTCCCCGTAAAGGATCCAGGCGAAGACCTTGGACTGTGAGTGCCACTTGGTGGGGGAGGGTTTCTGCTTGAGTGTGCCTGAGTGAGCGTGGTGTGACTGAGACATGACAGCATCACGAAGCGAGTGCGGAGCCCTTCTAGCTGCCGTTCCAGGAGCCTGGCCGGTGAAGGGGCGAAGCGAAAGGAAAAGTTTGAAAGGACTCAGGCAAGGTAATTGGGCTAGGTTTTATCCCAAGACTCAGGCAAGGAAATCAGGATAGGTATTATCCCAGGACTTAAGCCTAGGCAAAGGATAAACGGGATTAGTTTTATCCCAGGATCATGGGCCAGAAGGGGAGTAAGTCCCGCGGCTCGGGGAACCCACGGGGAGGTTGCAAGAAAGGGAGCGATTTGCCCAATATTCCCCAGGACAGTGCCCTGCGTTGCATGTTAAGAAATTGGTCTAATTGGTCTGAAACAAAAGGAAAAGGTAAAGAAAAAATGATTCACTATTGGAAACTTAACCCTATCCTGGTTAAACCAGGACATATGGTCAAATGGACCAGAGAACCTATTAAATTTAATCATTTATTTTGGCCGAAATTCAGAACTACTGACGGTTGGACATGTCAGGCATTAAATTTATATGTAAATAGTAAAAAAACCTTACAATCAAGAGGAATGGATTATGCACACATATGGAAAGGTTTTCGGACAATATCAAAAATCCTAGTATTGAAAAATAAAAATGCAGATAAGAAAACTTTTAAAGAAAAAGAATGGGAACCTTCAGAAAATCTTACTCCTCCTCATGAGGGAAGCTCAGAGGATGAGGAACCGCAACCTAGCGCTCCTTCCCCTTCACCAGCTAGCAGAACCCGTAACCGAGAAAAACAGAAAAAATTAGAAAATTGTGGAGCAGAGGTTTGGGGAGGCGTTGGCGGCGGCGGGCGGCCCCGCGCCAGGACCCGGCCCCCCCGCGGCACCGCAGGGAGGGGGCCCGGCCACGGCTGCGCCCCCGCGGGGGCTGCGCTGAGCGCTCCGGTCTGACCGCGCTGCTGGAGGAGCCCGGCCGGGGAATAAAGCGGCGAGAGAGCGAAAGATTTTACAAATGTATTCGGGAGTAGACTCTACATACGCGGTGGGGGAGGGTTTATTAAAAACTCGATCGGTGGCCAAATTATAGGGAGATACTAGAAAGAAGTTAGAAAAATTCGATGATTGGCAAGACCGCGGTCTACAGGAATTGTTAAGAGAAGCACAGGAGGTGCATGTTAGAAGGGATGAGAACAGGTTTCAGAAACTAAAAGAAACACTGGCTGAGCCTCCAGTGTTAAGTTTGTCAGATGTTAAAAAGCCTTTTCAATTATTTGTAATTGCCTCAAATCAAACTGCTTATGGGGTTCTGACCCAAGATTGGGCTGGAAGTAAGAAAGCAATTGGATATTTTTCAAAATTACTAGATCCTGTGAGCAGGGGCTGGCCAACATGCTTACAGTCTTTAGTGGCAGCAGCCTTACTAATTGAAGAGGCAAGAAAGGTAACTTTTGGAGCGATTATCACAGTGTTTTCCCCTCATGATGTGTGTGGGGTACTGCAGCAAAAGGCTGAGAAATGGCTCACTGATAGTTAGGACTATCTTAATGGAAGCACCAGGATTGGAACTGAGAGTAACCGCTGCTCAAAACCCTGCTCAATTTTTATATGGGGATCCTGGAGGTGAATTAAGTCACAATTGCATTGAAGCAATAGAATTACAAATGAAAATAAAACCTGATCTAGAAGAAACTGAATTATCTGAAGGCAAAAAGCTGTTTATAGATGGATCTTCTAGGGTTGTAGATGGGAAATGAAAATCGGGGTATGCAATAGTCAATGGAACCAAGTTGGTTAAAGAATCAGGCCCTCTCAGTCCTGCATGGTCAGTTCAAGCATGTGAACTATATGCTCTATATCGAGCTCTTGAAATTTTAGAAGACAAAAAAGGCACTATAGGTACTGATTCCAAATATGCCTTTGGGGTGGTTCACACCTTTGGAAAAATCTGGGAAGAAAGGGGAATGATTAATCCTCAAGGGAAAGACCTGGTGTATCAAGAATTAATAGTTCAAGTATTGCGGGCACTGAGAGGTCCTGAAGAAATTGCAGTAGTACACATAGAAGGACATCAAAAGGGAACAGGATATCAAATCAGAGGTAATAATTTAGCAGATGAAGAGGTAGAGAAAGCAGCCTTAAGGGAACCAATAAAATTATATGTAATTGAGCAGGAAGTAGATCATGGGAGAAAGATGTATAGTCCTCAGGAGCTAACCGAGATTCAGAAATTGGGGGCCACTATGGTAAATGGGAAATGGATCCTTCCAGACAATAGGGATACAGGGAGAATTGCAGAAGACTCTGCAAACCGGACCAGAATTGAAACGAAACTTGTGGGTGATGGGTGCAATGTAAAAGAGATTAATGAAAACCACTTAAGTATTCAAGCCACAAACAATAAGAAAGATCTTGATGGCTGTGCAGTGCATATCATTAATGACACATCATGGATAAAAAGCAGGCACTCTGATCTTTACCTGGTAACACAAATGTTAATAAATGTGATCCTAAAATCAATATGTTAGAGAAAACAAAGTACGTCATGTATTTCTACCAGCAGAATAATTTCTGCAATGAATGAAAGGATCCAAATAGGTTTCACAGAACTACCGAAAATTGGGAGATAGAAATATTTACTGGTAATAGTAAATCAATTAACTTACTGGGTAGAAGCCTTTCCTACCACCAGAGCGACTGCTCAGTCAGTAGCTAAAATATTACTGGAACAAATTACACCACGATTTGGAATTGTAAAAGTGTTTGGTTCGGATCAGGGTACTCATTTTACATCTAAGATCATAGAGTTAATTACTGAAGCTCTAGGCATTACTTGGGAATACCACACTCCATGGCATCCACAAAGTTCTGGACGGGTAGAGCGAATGGATCAGACCTTGAAACAACAGTTATCTAAATTAATGATAGAAACCAAATTGTCATGGATTAGATGTTTACCCTTAGCCTTACTTCATATTGGAACTACGCCAAATTCAGAGACAGGCCTCTCAACTTTTGAAGTGTTATGTGGGATGCCATATTCCCAAGGAATGCCCTTAGGGCTTCCATTAATAGAAGACATGACAATTCATCAGTATATTGAAACCATTGGAAAAAACCTAAAAGAATTAAGAATGAAAGGAATATTGGCCCAGACAACCCCTTTAGGATTTGCGGTACACATAATAACAACCTGGAGATAAAGTAATGATTAAAACCTGGAAGGAGGAAGGTTTATCTCCTAGATGGGAAGGACCATTCCTGGTGTTACTAACTACAGAGACAGCTGTAAGAACTGCTGAAAGAGGATGGACTCATATTTCCAGGGTGAAAGGACCAGTCACAGGTGAACCCAGTTGGAAGATCGAGTCAGCACCTGGAGATCTGAAACTTCGAATGCGACGAAGTTAGAATAGAACTGGACTTACTGAAACAGACTGAGTAACATCAATAGTAGTGAAGTTCTAAATTCTATATGAACCCTGTGTGTATGTATATATGTTAAATGTTTATTTTTAAAAGGTTGTGATATCTATGATTTTCAGTTTTAGACTGTTTTGCATAGAAACATAAGTCATTTTATACAGTTGAACAAAGGAATTGGAAAAAGGTAAAAGGTGGGAGAAAAAAACTGAGGATAAGTCCAAGTGAGGGCAAGACCGGATTGGCCTCCATTTTTGCCGTTAAGAAGATACGAACCTGACCGTTGGGAGCAACCCAGTGGGTCCAGGGGTAAACAGGAAAATGTGCCATACCGGACCTCACTCTGGTAGCTGGCTTTTTCTCCTCACTGTGTATATTAGCCTCATAATGACTAAAAAGGGTCAAAATGCTACCAACTCATATGACCCCTTTGAAGATAATGAATTTGTTCTATTAGCAAAAACTATAAGTAAAACTTTCGACTTAAGTCACTGCTGGGTTTGTGGGGGACCTTTAGGATTATCAAGCTGGCCGTGGGTCTCTGTACCATTTCCCTGTCACAAATTGTAAGTAACTACAGTGATGTTAGTAATGCTACCTGGGAAGATCCTGGGAAGATAGTGAAACATGGCCAGTTCAGTTCCCCAACAAAGGTAAACTTTGCTTGAACTGAACTCAGAAAGGAGGAATGGATGTGGGGGAGAGTAAGTGCCAATGGACACTTACACATAAATCAGTTAACAAAGATAGAGGTATTTATATATGGTTGTGGCTTAATGAACAAGGACGCGGCAAAGAATTCAAGGGGTTCTGGTCAGACAAAACTGAAACTGAATTTGCCAAATTATGAAGAAGCAGTTTTTATAATCGGACTTGTGAATGGAAAATGACACTGGGTCCTGGTATTGTACCATACGGATAAATAATTAAGTTTTCAACCCTTTGGGAGATAAAAACACAATTTATTTTCAAACCCCAAGGACTGCAGATGGACCATTTGCTAAAGGTACTAAAGCCAAAAAGGGCCACTGGATATGCGGACATACTGCCTACAAACAATTACCAGCGAAACATCAGAAAACTGGCTCATGTCCCTATCCAAACGTAGAGTGGCTGGAATGGCAGTCTGTGGTCCTGGTTACCTGGAACACTGTGGGTAAAACAACTTTTATCTCGTGTGCATTTGTTACCCTAATGTTTATACCATGTATGATTCCATGTTTCATTAGATTGATTCACTCAGTGGTTCAAGGGATGCAAATCTCGGCAATACCAATGGATCCTGAATTGGCTAAAGGAGGAAAGATACACCCACTAATGATAGTTAAAGAAAACGGAACACCCAAATCTCACAACAAACCCTAGCATGTTTTGAAACCCAAACACAATTTAGTAAAAGGCGAGGGATTGTGAAGAATATGGTGGTGATTCATGTTATGAAATATAGTGACTTTAATGTGAAGAGCAGGTATGCTGCAGGTACTTTGCAATGTATATAAGTTAAAGGGGATTTACGGTGGTTTTGTTGTTAAAATGGTTCAGAGTTCTTTTTCTGTAAACACAGACTCCTATGGACTGTTGTTGTGCAAGTCCCTGTCAGAAGCCCCCAGCAACACCAGAGAGACCCGGGAAAGTTCGAGGGACACTACTGCGGATGTGCGGATGGGGAAGGTTCGAGAAACTCTATTGCGGTTGCGCAGCCAGGAGGGGGAAACTTTTTGGGGCGAATTACGCCCATTTTGTGAATATGCATGAGGGTAGACTATAAGGGGGGTAGCACAGCTCCACCTGGTGTGCGTCGGTGTGGAGCGGGAAAGCCCCCCCAGCTCCCCAGCGTACCAAGCCTTTTTTTTTGCTTGTTCTTTTATAAAACTATTTTCTGGTTCTGCCTCTGCATTTATAACAGGGTCCTGCAGAGGATGAAAAAGACGGCAAGTGGTTGGAGAAGGACAAGAAAGTCCAGATGGAGAAGCCAAGAGTTGCATAGTACTGGCCCTGAGCACCCTGCAAACGGCTGACACCCCACAGTAGCCCTGAGCTCATGCCATCTCCTTCCTTGGCAGCTTCTCTACTGAAGCACAGAGGAATGAAGGAGCCCGCACCGACCCTGGAGACATGGTGAGTGCCGGGGGAGACCCCCAGATCCTGCCCCAGCCTCTCAGCCCGTGTCCTGCCCGTTCCGCCAGAGGGGCCGGGGTGCAGCAGGTTCACTTCCCTCTGCTCCTCTGCAGTGCCAGCGCGAAGGCACTGAGCATGGAGGGCCTGTGCCCGCTACCTGAGATAGAGTCCGTGGGCCCTGCCTCAGCGAGCAGCTCCAGTCCCATTGACACACTCTTCTACATCCCAAGCACGGAGGGTCTGTGCCCGCTAGCCCGGATATCCTCCCTGAGCCCCCTCCCGACCAGCGGCTCCATTTTCATGGACACCCTCCTTCCCGGAGCCCTGGCCCTGTGCCATGGTGGAGCTGGTGGCGCAAAAGCGTTGGGGACCCAGCCAGTCCCCCAAGGATGATGAGGGGCTGGTTTGCCCTGGGCCAGGACCCCCCACAGGAGCGGTCAGCAGGGACCAGACGAGCATGTCCCTGGGGACAAGGGGGACAAGGTACAGACACCCAGGGATGTGGAGCTGGCCCCTGACAGCCCCCCCGACCAACGGCACAGCCAAGTGGCAGCATGTCTGGGAGCTCATCCAGCACGTCTCCCCCAGCCAGGCCGTGACTGAGCAGTTCTGCAAGCGGCTTCAGGTGGAGATGACCCAGTGGCAAGTGGCAACGGTGCGACACTCCACAAGGACCCCTCCCAGACCCCCCCAGAATGCAGGTGCAGGCCCAGCTGGGGCTGGCAGGGGTCATAATGTGGCTCCAGGACTGTAGAGCGGAGCTGCCGTTGGTGCTCCTGGACACGGACAAGGCTGTGGATAGGGACAAAGAGAGAAGGGAGAACGTGACAGCGGACAGGAGCAGCCCCAGTGGAACAGAGCCGCTGACGGAGATGGACACAAGGCGCCCCACTGCAGCCATCAGCTAGCAGGCATCAGCGCCAGCCCTGTGCACAGCGCAGCGAGCTCAAGGACACCCCCCGTGTCCCCTGCAGCCTTCCCAGCCCCCCCATCACCCACGGGTGTCCTCTGGCCTTCGGCCGCTCTCCCCCTCCCCACTGGCTGAGGGGACCATCGTCCAGGGCAGAGACCCCCCATTCCCCATGGCCACAAGCCCCGATGCCTTTGACGGCTGGTACATGGGGTGCGTGGTGGCAAGGAGGGCGGGGGGTTTGGCCCCCCCTGGCCTCGGGGATGAGCCCCTTGCAGGGGGAAGGGTGTGGCAGGGGGGGCTGCCGGGTGTCACAAAGGGGGCTCCGCACACCTGCTGGAATAGAAAAGGCTGCAGCCGTACTGGGCCCCACAGTCATGGCGTGTGGCAATGGGCTCACCTTGGCCCACCTGTTCCCACTACTGATGCTCATCCTGCTGCTCTTCCTGGTCAGTGCCACGTTGATGGCCCAGTGGTTATGGGTGGGTGATGGCTGCAGCGTGCTGCACCAGGGCGTGGTGTGGGGGGCTGTGGTGTGGGCCTGGGAGCTGCTCCCATCTCACCCAGCTCTTGGGGTCCTGCAGAGGATGAGGCAGAAGGCAAAACAATGGAGGACAATGAAAGCTGAGCTGGAGGAGACCAACGCTGGAGATATGGCGAGTGCCGGGGGAGACCCCCATATCCTGCCCCAGACCCTCAGTCCATGCCCTGCTCGTCCTGCTGGAGGGGCTGGGGTGCAGCGGGTTCACTTCCCTCTGCTCCTCTGCAGTGCCCTGGACAGCCTTCCGGCCAACCCCATGGCCAAGCAGCATGCGTCTACGTCATCTCCAGCAGCCAGGCCATGCCTGGGCAGCTCTGCAAGCTGCTGCAGGAGGAGCTGTTTAAGTTGCTGGAGGCATCGGCGGGCTGCGGTGGGACTGTTCCCGAGGAGCCCCCCCAGCCCCCTTCCAGGAGAGAGGTGCAGGCCCAGCTGGGGCTGCTGGTGGCCAAAATGTGGCTCCAGGGCCGTGGAGTGGAGCTGCCATGGGTGCTTCTGGACACGGACAAGGCTGCGGATGGGGACAAGGACGTGGCACCGGACAGGAGCAGCCCCACAAAGTCAGGTAGCACCATCCCCGCGGCTCCGGGCAGGAGCGGCCTGCTGCAGCCCAGTCCTCAGCAGCGGGTGCCCGCGGGCAGGACGTGTGGCTGGGTGGCCCCGGGCTGTGCAGGGTGGGACAGTGCCTGCAGGAGGGCTGCACCCGTCTCTGGGCCTGTCTGTTGTGGTTTGAGCTCAGCTGGTAGCAAATTGCCACGTGTCCCCACAGCGACTAGCCCTATATAGAAGCGGGGTGGGGGCACAGAGCCCCGAGTCCCTGGGGGACAGGGCAGTTGCTGGCACCTATGGGCAACGCCAGCATGGTCCGGTACTGCCGCAGCAGGGGCCGCAGTCAACGCAGTCGCTGTAGCCAGTTGTGCTCCCTGAGCTGTCGGACCAGCGGGAGCCTTGGGATCCCATGGAGCCGGGCTGGGTCCAAGCATCCCCCCTATGGAGGAGCCGCCATCAGCGGGGGACATGCAGCTGCTGTTGCTGAGCAGACCCCAGTGTCCCTGAGGGCCCCAGCCACCACTGCCACGATATTACTGCACCACTGCTGGGCCCCGCTCATCAAATAAAGCTGCAGTGATCACACGAACATGTGCGTGTCCCAGGGCTCTCTGTGCATCGGTCACGTGTTTCCTGGGGTCATGTCCCACGGGTGGGGGGGGTGCCCAGGACCAGCACAGCTCTCCAGGGCTGGCGATGCCCCAGCCTGCCTGCTCTTGACTGGGCCTGACCCCATCTCCATGTGCCCAACCCTATGTCCCCAACCTGTCCGCATGTCCCCAATCCATCCTCATGTCCCCAGCCCTTTTCCATGTCCCAGGCATTTCTATGGGGAGAGACAGGCTGGGGACAAGGAGGGGGATGGGTTGGGGCCATGGCGGTGGGTTGAGGGCATGGAGATGTGCTGGGACGCAGACACCGGTGGAGGTGCCGGTGGTGGTGCTGGTGCCGCCGACTTTGCTCCCGTGTGGCTTTTGGTTTCCCAGTTAAACTGTCCTTGCCTCAGCCCAGGGGTTTTCTCACTTTCACTCTTCTGATTCTCTCCCCAATCCTGTGGGGGAGAGGGAGCGAGGGACTGCGTGGGGCTGAGCTGCCGGCTGGGCTTAAACCACAACCCTGCTCCATCCCTGAGCCTCCTGGGGCTGGGTTGGGCATCTGCTCCATCCAAGCCCCCACATGTCGCCCCACACTGTGGCCACCAGCCTTCCTGTTGCTGTGTCCCTCCTCCCCCTCACAGCCCCTGGCCTTTCCTGGGGTGACCCCCTTGCCCATCCCTGGGACCCCTCAGCTGCCCCGTGCACCCAAGTGTTTCCCCCCCCCGACCGGCTGTGGCACTTCAGGGCAGTTTGGGCACAAGTCCTGTGGCCAGCCTGGTGGCTGCCAAAGCGTTTGCCTTGGCTAGCAGCCCCGACCTTGGCTGTAGCCTGCTGGGGCTGCTCAGGGCAGTGAGCCAGGCAGGCGACACCGGGTGCAAGACACCGGCATCCCCGGGGACAAGGGATGCTGCAGGACCCAGCACGGGGAATGCGGGGCTCAGCCATTCCACCCCGAGGGAGAAACCCCTTTTTGGTACCCCCCAGCACTGGGAATCCCTGGGGGGGGCTTCACCCCTCTGGAGAGCAGCAAACTTACCCAAGAGCACCAGCAGCGGGGGTGCCCCCAGCTCCAATGTCAGATTGGTGGGTTCGGCTCCGCTGCCGCCCCCATTCTGGCTGGGGGGTGCCGGGGGCACCGTCCGGTGACTTCCTCACTGGGATGAGCACTGGTGCCTTTAAGGCATCTCCCGCAGCAGGATCTGGCAGCTGGTGCGGCCGTGGCCGGCTTGACTCGCAGCCAAGCTGCATGGGGAAATTCAGAACATCCCTGGAAGTGCTGAGCGGGGCTGAATCGGAGCCTGCCAAGCTGTGTGCCTTGGCCCTGAGCAGCTGGGAGCGGGACCAGCCCCGCTCGGCCTCTCGTGCCCCGGAGCCAGGCACTGCACCCAGCACCCCAGCCAGGAGGGTGTGGAGAGATTCCAGGTCTCCAGCAAACCTCGAAAGTTCCTTCACGTGGGACTGAGTCACGCCAGCAAGGGTGGCCGCCCCTCCTGGGCCCTCTCCAGAGCTCTCGGTGGGATGCGGGAGATGCCTCAGCTCCCAGCAAAAAACCACCATCCTGCCCCCGGAGATGGGGAGGAAACGAAGCACCATCCTCCATGCCAGACGGCTGGGCCCCGCGCCAGCACCAGCCCGTGCCCAGCTGTCCCCCGCTCTCTGCCAGTGACAGCAGGTGCTGCAGGGCCAGGGGACCCCGTCCCACAGGAGCACCCCTGGGTCATCCCTGGGACTGGGATGGGGACTGGGTTGGGGATGGGAAGGTCCTTTTGGGGTGGAAAATGAGCTCATGGGGGGCTGGCGGCAGCGCCAGCAGCAGCGCCACGGTTGTTTGGAGGATCCCGCTCAGGGTGAGGGGAGAGACAGGACCCTCTGCCCCAGCACCCCAGCCTGGCCCCCACCTCCCACCCTGGGCACCCACCCCCTGCCCACACCTCTGCCCTTTGCGGTGGTTGTGGTGCTGACCCCGGCTCTGCCGGTGTGATCCGGGCTCTCCAGGGAGCGCAGGGACGTCAGTCCATCACCACCTGGCCACTGGCCACTGGCTCTGGCGTGGCACACGCCACACTGCAGGCTTTGGCTGGAGCATGGCGGGGGGTGACGTGGGGCAGGGATGGGCCCGCTCACACCCGCCGCGGTGCTGGCACCGCGTTCCGGCAGCGCCCGTGCCCGGTGCCCGCCGGCGATGCCCGCGGGGCTGTAGGCACTGCCGGCACCACCTTCCCGGGGTCTCCCCTGCCTCGGGGCAGAGCACCGGGCAGGGCCAGAGGCCAGCACTGGATCCCTCTGCTCGGCGCCGGCGCTTGACTGCTTGACGATGGTGGCTGCCGGGGCCTCCCGGGTCCCCGGGCTCGGCCGGTGGCCTGGCCGGCTGCGGTGAGGCGGGATGGTGGAGCCTCCTGCGCCCCTCCCTGCCCGCTGAGCCCTTTCGGCCACGCTGGTGGCGAGCGCGGCCGGGTTGGGCCAGGGTCTCCTTGCCCAACCCGGGGGGGGGCGGGGGCCACAGGAGCATGGCACGGGGCCCACGGGGTGCCAGCACATTGCAGCACATGTGGAGGAAGGGTGATGGGTTTCCAGTGGGACTGAGGCCAGCGAGGGGCCACAAGCTGGCAGGATCAGGCCCCCGGGGCCAGCAGCCCCCTCCCCTGTGCAGCCGTGCCGGGGGCTGCCGGTGCGGTCAGTGCCGGGGTGCTGAGTGGCTGGTCCCCCTCGTCCCCGGGAGCAGGGTCAGACACTGGCTGTGCCAGGACAGCGGGGACACTGCGGGGTTCTGGGGACAGTGGGGACACTGGAGGGTGCTGGGGATAGTGGGGGGACTGCAGGGTGCTGGGGACAGTGGGGGGACAGTGGGGGAACAGTGCTGGGGACAGTGGGGACACTGGAGGGTGCTGGGGATGGTGGGGGGACAGTGGAGACACTGGAGGGTGCTGGGGACAGTGGGGGGACAGTGGGGACACTGGAGGGTGCTGGGGACAGTGGGGGAACAGTGGGGACACTGGAGGGTGCTGGGGACAGTGGGGGGACAGTGCTGGGGACAGCAGTGAAACGAAGAAATTCACTCAACAGTCAGAATCCAACAGAACTCTTAAGCAGGTACTCTTGATTAGCAGCGCTGGGGTCACCCTGGGGATTCTCCACCAGAAGGGCTCCCACGAACTAGCAAGGGACATCGGTTTACATACACACAAATCACAGCTATTTCCTGGAAAGGGGTGTCTTATGACAAGGGTTCCCGGAATTCATTTACATAGTCCCAGCATGCGTAGTGAAAATAGGGTGAGGGTCTTCGGTGATCGAGGGAAGGAGTCTGTGGTCATCTTCACGGTGTCTGCTCTTTCCAGAGCATGGCTGTGAGGTAAAGTCCAGGTGTCTTCTTCCTAAATCGGCGAGATCACCCTCCCCAGATGGTATCTCTATGTCCTTCTGTTCAAGTTCCCCCTTATCTTAGTTCGTCCAAGTGCCCGCTGAAGGCTGCTACCAGTGAGCTCCATGGGGAGCGCTTTTCTTTTGTCTGGATAGAGAGGCCTGGGAAAAACTGGGGAGTCCTTGGGAAAGAATCACAGAATCAACTAGGTTGGAAAGGACCTTGAAGATCATCTAGTCCAACCATTAACCTAACACTGACAGTTCCCATCTACACCATATCACCCAGCGCTATATCGACCCTACTCTTAAACACCTCCAGGGATGGGGATTCCACCACCTCCCTGGGCAATCCATTCCACTGCCTAATAACCCGTTCTGTAAAGAAATACTTCCTGACATCTAGTCTAAACCTTCCCTGGCGCAATTTGAGGCCATGCCCTCTTGTCCTATCACTTGTTACTTGGTTAAAGAGACTCATCCCCAGCTCTCTGCAACCTCCTTTCAGGTAGTTGTAGAGGGCGATGAGGTCTCCCCTCAGCCTCCTCTTCTCCAGACTAAACAACCCCAGTTCCCTCAGCCGCTCCTCGTATGACATGTGCTCCAGACCCTTCACCAGCTTCGTTGCCCTTCTCTGGACACGCTCGAGTAATTCAATGTCCTTTTTGTAGTGAGGGGCCCAAAACTGAACACAGTAATCGAGGTGCGGCCTCACCAGTGCCGAGTACAGGGGTAAGATCACTTCCCTGTCCCTGCTGGCCACGCTATTTCTGATGCAAGCCAGGATGCCATTGGCCTTCTTGGCCACCTGGGCACACTGCTGGCTCATGTTCAGCTGGCTGTCAATCAACACCCCCAGGTCCCTCTCTGACTGGCAGCTCTCCAGCCACTCCTCCCCAAGCCTGTAGCGCTGCTGGGGGTTGTTGTGACCCAAGTGCAGCACCCGGCATTTGGCCTTATTGAACTTCATACAGTTGGCCTGGGCCCATTGCTCCAGCCTGTCCAGATCTCTCTGCAGAGCCTCCCTACCCTCAAGCAGATCAACACTCCCACCCAGCTTGGTGTCGTCTGCAAACTTACTGAGGGTGCATTCGATCCCCTCGTCTAGATCATCAATAAAGATGTTGAACAGGAGTGGCCCCAAAACCGAGCCCTGGGGGACACCACTCGTGACCGGCCTCCAACCGGATTTAACTCCATTTACCACAACTCTCTGGGCCCGGCCATCCAGCCAGTTTCTTACCCAGCAAAGCGTGCGATCATCTAAGCCTCGAGCAGCCAGTTTCACCAGAAGAATGTTGTGGGAAACGGTGTCAAAGGCCTTGCTAAAGTCAAGGTAAACTACATCCACAGCCTTTCCCTCATCCAATAAGGAGGTTACTTTGTCGTAGAAGGAGATCAGGTTTGTCAAGCAGGACCTGCCTTTCATAAACCCATGCTGACTGGGCCTGATCCCCTGGTTGTCCCGCATGTGTTGTGTGATGGTACTCAGGATGAGCTGCTCCATCAGCTTCCCGGGCACCAAAGTCAAGCTGACAGGCCTGTAATTTCCTGGATCATCCTTCCAACCCTTCTTATAGATGGGCGTCACATTGGCCAATTTCCAATCTGTCGGGACCTCCCCGGTCAGCCAGGACTGCTGGTAAATGATGGAAAGCGGCTTGGCGAGCACCACAGCCAGCTCCTTCAGCACCCTCGGGTGTATCCCATCTGGTCCCATAGACTTGTGTGTGTCTATGTGGTGTAGCAGGTCTCTGACTCTCTCCTGGATTGCGGGGGGGTCGCTCTCCCAGTCTCTATCATCTGGCTGAGGAGGCTGGATTCCCTCAACACAACTAGTCTTGTTATTAAAGACTGAGGCAAAGAAGGCATTAAGGACCTCAGCCTTCCCCTCATCACTTGTTACCAAGTTTCCTTCAGCATCTAGCAGGGGATGGAGACTCTCCCTGGTCTTTCTTTTGCTATTGACATACTTATAGAAACATTTCTTGTTATCTTTGATTGCTGACGCTAGATTAATTTCCAGTTGGGCTTTGGACCTCCTGATTTCCGCCCTGCATAGCCTCACAGCATCTTTGTAATCACTGTGAGTGGCTAGCCCCTTCCTCCAAAGGCTGTAAACTCTCCTTTTCTCCTTGAGTTGTAGCCAAAGCTCCCTGTTCAGCCAGGGTGGTCTTCTCTGCCGCCTGCTCCTCTTAGAGCACCTGGGGACTGCCTGCTCCTGAGCCATTAACACTTCCTTCTTAAGGAGCGCCCAGCCTTCCTGGAAAAGAGACACAAGCAAAAACTGTTATGGTCACAGTTTAGACTTAATCAGAAATTCACTGGTTTGAGCCCTTTCAGCAGGGACACTGGAGGGTGCTGGGGACAGTAGGGGGACAGTGGAGACACTGGAGGGTGCTGGGGACAGTGGGGAGACAGTGGGGACACTGGAGGGTGCTGGGGACATCAGGGGGACAGTGGAGACACTGGAGGGTGCTGGGGACAGCGAGGGGACAGTGGGGACACTGGAGGGTGCTGGGGACAGTGGGGGGACAGTGGGGACACTGGAGGGTGCTGGGGACAGTGGGGGGACAGTGCGGACACTGGAGGGTGCTGGGGACATCAGGGGGACATTGGGGACACTAGAGGGTGCTGGGGACAGTAGGGGGACAGCGGGGACACTGCAGGGCGCTGGGGACAGTGGGGGGGCAGTGCGGGGACAGTGGGGACACTGGAGGGTGCTGGGGATGGCAGGGCCATGGTGGAAGGGTGTCAGGGACACTGGGGGTGCAAGGACAGTGGGGACACCGTGGGTGCAAGGACAGTGGGGACGTGGTGTGAGCGTGGCAGCGACACCGAATGGTGGAGTGGGGGTCAGTGCTGGGGACAGTGGGGCCATGGTGGGGACCCTGGTGTGCAAGGACAGCGGGGACACGGAGCTGGGGACCGTGGGGACACTGCGGGGTGCTGGGGACTGTGGGGACACGGCAGGGACATGGTGCAAGGACAGCGGGGACACTGCGGGGTTCTGGGGACAGCGGGGACAGTGGTGAGGCCATGGTGCAGGGGTGGTGGGGACACTGCAGGGTGCTGGGGACAGCGGGGACACGGAACTGGGGACCGTGGGGACACTGTGGGGACACGGTGCAAGGCCCGCGGGGTGCGCGGGGGGGGGGGTGTCACACACACACAGTTTTACTCAACACCCCCGCAGCCCCCCGGGACCCCCCCCGGCCCCAGCGCCCGGGGCCGCCCCCCCGGGTGTCCCGGCCCAACGGGAGGGGGGGGCGGGGGGGGGGGCGGGGAGCGCCGGGGCAGGCAGGGCCGGGGACCGCTCCGCTCCGCCGCGGCCGTGCCGGGGCTACCACTCGCCCTGCTGCTGCTGCCGCCCCCCCGGCGCCCCCCGCCAAAGGTAGGAGCGGCGGGGGGCTGTGGGGGGCTGTGGGTGCCTGAGCTGGGGGGGGTGTGGGGGGGCACCCCCGTGTGCGGCTCCGTGTGCGGGGGGGGCACAAGTGTGTGTGTGTGCAGGGCTGTTTGTGCACAATCGGGCGGTGCGTGCACAGCTGCCTGTGGAGGGGTGTGTGCGCACGGGGTGTGTGTGTGTGTGTGTGTGTGTATGTATGTGTGTGTGCGCACAGGGGGTGGGTGGGTGTGTGTGCGCGCGCGCGCACAGGGCTCTGTGTGTGTGTGAGTGTGTGTGCGCGCGCACAGGGCTCTGTGTGTGTGTGTGTGTGTGTGCGCGCGCGCACAGGATGTGTGTGTGTCTCTGTGTGTGCGCACAGGGCTGTGTGTGTGTGTGTGCGTGCACGCACGGGGCTCTGTGAGTGTGTGTGAGTGTGTGTGCGCGCGCACAGGGCTCTGTGTGTGTGTGTGTGTGTGCGCGCGCGCACAGGATGTGTGTGTGTCTCTGTGTGTGCGCACAGGGCTGTGTGTGTGTGTGTGCGTGCGCGCACAGAGCTCTGTGAGTGTGTGTGAGTGTGTGTGCGCGCACAGGGCTGTGTGTGTGCGCGCACAGGGCTGTGTGTGTGTGTGTGTGCGTGCGCGCACGGGGCTCTGTGAGTGTGTGTGAGTGTGTGTGCGCGCACAGGGCTGTGTGTGTGTCTGTGTGTGTGTGCGCACAGGGGTCTCTGTGTGTGTGTGTGCGCGCGCACAGGGGTCTGTGTGTGGAGGGGAGTGGCTTAAAGTGTGTGCACGGGGGCGCGTGTGCACGTGTGTGTGTCTGTGTGTGTGCAAGTATGGACACGTGTGTGGTGTGTGTGTGCATCGGGGTGTGTGAGTGCACTGTGAGTGTGCACTGTGTGAGCATGCACTCTGTACACTGAGTGTGTGCACCGTGTGTGTGAGTGTGCACCGTGTGTGTGAGCGTGCACTGTGAGCGTGAGTGTGCACTGTGAGTGTGCACTGTGTGGGGGTGTGTGTGCACAGTTTCTGCATGTGACTTGCATTGGGGGGGTGTTCACACGTGTGTGTGTGTGTGTGTTCACACGTGTGTGCACATGCGCGTCTGTGTGTGCTGGGGGCCGTGCACACCTCCGGGGTCCCCGGGAACCCCGGGGGTGCTGGGGTGCAGGGCCCCGCCCCAGCCCTCAGGGGGTCCCGGCGCTGCGGAGGAAGCTGCTGCGGGTGAAAGTGGTGAAGAAGCCGAAGGCTCCGGCCAAGGAGGCGGCTGCTCTGCAGGAGCCTCGTACATACACGGGGCACCACGGGCGCACACGCGAGCACACACACACACACACACACACACCTCGGCACACGCACCCACGCGGGAACAACCCCCGCAAACTCCGCACACGTGTGTGCGGACACACATCCCACCTCCAGGGGCTCCCCCCCCCCCAGCTCTGCTGTCCTCCTGCCCCCTGCGTGACGGGAGTGGGGTTTGCGTGACACGAGTGGGGTTTGTGTGACACGAGTGGGAGGACATGGAGGGGGATTGTGTGACACGTGTGGGGTTTGCGTGACACGAGTGGGGTTTGCGTGACACGAGTGGGGTTTGCGTGACACAGGGCAGGGTTTGCATGCCACGAGTGGGGTTTGCAGGACACAAGTGGGATTTGCGGGACACGGAGGGAGTTTGTGTGACACAGAGCTGGGTTTGTGTGACCCCAGTGGGGTTTGGAGGACACCAGTGGGGTTTGTGTGACATGAGTGGGGTTTACGGGACACGGGGCGGGGGGGGTTGCATGACGCACGGTGGAGGTTGTGTGACGCAGAGCGGGGTTTGCCCTGGCTGCCGTCACGGCTGCGGTGGTGGCCGCGGGGCCCGGCTGCTTCCTGCACTGCACGGGGGCTGGAGCTCGGGATGTCTCTGACCCCCCAGAGCTGGGGAGCGGGGCGGGGGTGGGCGGCAGGCAGGGCTGCTGGGCCTCACTGGGCACACGTCCTGCGGCACGGCACCTGCCCCGGCACACGGCGAGGGGCACAAGGTGGGGGGGGCAGCTGGGTGTGGGGGTCCCTGAGCGAGCCTGACCCCCTCTGCCCCCAGAGTGCCCCCCCCGGGGCTGGAGTCCCTGCAGGTGCTGGACTCCGAGCTCCGAGCCTCCAGCGACAAGCGCTATGGGCTGGGCGCCCACTGCAGCCGCCTCTACATCCAGGTGGGACGTGCCGCGTGTGCAGGGCGTGTGCCGGGTTTGCGGGGCATGTGGCACGTGCATGGCATGTCTGTCCTGCGTATGTGGGGGGTGTGATGTTTCCATGGCATGTGCATGGCATGTCTGTACTGGGTGCATGGCATGTGTGTGGTATGTGTGTGGTGTATACAGTGTACATAGGACATGTGTGTGGCGTGTGTGATGTTGTGTGGCATGTGCATGGCATGTATGCAGCGTGTGCATGGCATGTGTGATGCTGCGTGGCATGTGCATGGCGTGTGCGTGGTATATACAGTGTGTATGCTGTGTGGCGTATGTGACGCTGCATGGCGTGTGCATGGTGTGTGCGTGGCACACGTGTAGCAGGGGCTCTCCATGGACCCCTCCACCCCACCGCGGCCGGTGAGCACCAGGCCTGCCGGCCACACTGGCTCCATCGCTGTGTTGGATTGACGGGGAGGGGTGGGGGGGCTCTGCCACTGGCCCCCCCAAGGGTCCCGTTAAACCCACCTGGGTTAAACCCACCCAGCCACATGGTGCCGGTGCTGCGGGGGCACAGCAGGACTGGGGCGCACATGGGTGGTGTGGACGTGACCTGGCCAGGGCCCTGCGTCCCCCCACCTCGTCCCCGGCACTGCTGCTCCCGCTACTGATGCTCATCGTGCTGCTCTTCCTGAGCAACACCACGTCGAGGGCCAAGAGGTTCTGGGCAGGTGACGGCTGCACCCCGCTGTACCGGAGGGTAGGGCGGGGGGCTGTGGTGGGGGGGACTGTGGGGGGCTGTGGTGTGGGCCTGGGAGCTGCTCCCATCTCACCCAGCATTTGGGGTCCTGCAGAGGATGAGGAAGAAGGTGAAGTGTTGGAGAATGAGAGTGAAAGCCCAGATGGAGAAGCTGAGAGGTGAATGAACCCAGGCCCGAGCACCCTGCAAACGGCCGGCACCCCACGGCAGCCGTGAGCTCACTCCGTCTCCTTCCTTGGCAGCTTCTCTACCGAAGCACAGAGGAATGAAGGAGCCCGCACCGACCCTGGAGACATGGTGAGTGCCGGGGGACACCCCCAGATCCTGCCCCAGACCCTCAGCCCGTGCCCTGCCCGTTCCGCCGGAGGGGCCGGGGTGCAGCAGGTTCACTTCCCTCTGCTCCTCTGCAGTGCCAGCGTGAAGGCGCCGAGCACGGAGGGTCTGTGCCCACTACCTGAGATAGAGTCCGTGGGTCCTGCCTCAACGAGCAGCTCCAGTCCCATTGACACACTCTTCTACATCCCAAGCACGGAGGGTCTGTGCCCGCTAGCCCGGATATCCTCCCTGAGCCCGCTCCCGACCAGCGGCTCCATTTCCACAGACACCCTCCTTCCCGGAGCCCTGGCCCTGTGCCATGGTGGAGCTGGCGGCACAAAAGCGTTGGGGACCCAGCCAGTCCCCCAAGGATGATGAGGGGCTGGTGGCCCTGGGCCAGGACCCCCCACAGGAGCGGTCAGCAGGGACCAGGCAAGAGCATGTCCCTGGGGACGAGGGGGACAAGGTACAGACACCCAGGGATGTGGAGCCGGCCCCTGACAACCCCCCCCGCCAACACCACGGCCAAGTGGCAGCGCATCCTGGAGCTCATCCGGAACTTCTCCCCCAGCCAGGCCATGACCGAGCAGCTCTGCAAGCTGCTGCAGGTGGAGCTGGAGGAGTGGCTGGTGGCAACAGCGGGCTGCGGTGGGACCCTCCCCCAGGAGCCCCCCCAAGGATGGAGGTGCAGGCCGAGCTGGGGCTGCTGGCAGTCAGAATGTGGCTCCAGGGCCGTGGAGTGGAGGTGCCATGGGTGCTCCTGGACATGGACAAGGCTGCGGATGAGAACAAGGAGAGATGGAAGAATGTGGCACTGGACAGGAGCAGCCCCACTGAAAGGGAAGGAAAGGGCTCAAACAAAGGAATTTCTGGCAGTTATTAAGACTAAACTGTGATGTGATGTCTGGAAGCTTTGCTTGTGCTTTGCTTGATTTGTTTTAAAGCTTTGCTTGTGTTTTGCTTCATTTGTTTCTCAAGGACTCCTGACACCTCAACTGTTTCCTGAGGTCCCTTTGTCTGTTTAGGTAAGATTGGAAACGCTTGTTAGGCTCCCTATGTAAATCACTGATAGCAGACTCAAGGCCTTCAGTGGACACTTGGGCAACCCCTGGAATGGGAAAACTAAGATAAGGGGGGCTCGAACAAAGAGACACAGAGACCCTATTGTAGGGAGGGTGATTCTGCCAATTTAGGAAGGAGACACCTGGACTTTACTTCACAGCGCACGCTCTGGAAAGAGGGTGAGCTAGCGAACACTGTGAAGAAGAGTACTTACTTCTTCCCTTGACCACCGAAGACCCTCACTCTGTTTTCACTATGCATGCTGGGACTATGTAAATGAATTCCAGGAACTCCTTACCATAAGACACACCTTTCTAGGAAATCTAATGAATATATATGATCTGTGTGTCTTTAAACCAATGGCCCTTACTAATTCTTGGGAGCCCTTTTGGTGGAGAATCCCCAGGGTGACCCCAGCGCTGCTAATCAAGAGTACCTGCTTAAGAGTTCTGTTGGATTCTGACTGTTGAGTGAATTTCTTTGTTTCAGGTGGAATGATCCCCCGTGCATCCAGCGCTGCAATAGAGAACGCCTGCCTATTCAGACTAAGCCTTAGAGGGTTCTTTTGAGACCAAATTTACGGTAACATTTGGCAACCCAGGTGGGACACTGCTTCTGAATCTCTACGGATCTGTGGGATCACAGGACCTGCAGCCAGCACCGAGGGATTCTCGGGGAGAGTCTCTGATCCCTGGGTCGAAGAGCTCGGAGCAAATCCCCTGGTAAGATGAAAGGCATTCTGTCAGGATTTCCGGTCGCCTGCCTGTCAGACGTGGCGAAAGCCTCGCCAGGTTGGGCCAGAAGGGTACTGAGGGGTTCGAGTCCCTCCTGGAGAAGTTCTCCCAGACGAAAGTTTGGAGGACGCCTGGTCTGAAATACTGTGGGTTTGAGTGTCAGCTGGTCTGAAACTGGAACAGGGGTTTCAGTCTCCTCTGGGAGAATTGTTGGTTCGGTTCCCACCCGTTGGTCTTGGTAATTCTGAATTATGTGCTTTGTGTACTGGATTATGGTTTTTGGATTACATGCTCTGTTTGTTGGATCATGGTTTCTGACTTTGTGCATTGGATTATGGCTTGTGGCTTTGTATATTAATAAGATTTAACTCAGATGTGTGCAAACCAATCTAAAACTATTGTGATAAAGTCTCCATTAGGATGTATTTTAAGGAACTGGGAACAAACCCTGGGAGGTGCATTTAGCAAAAGCCCCCTGGTGAGTCAATCGCAGAGGATCTGCCAAGCAGGGTGGTCCGGCTCCACCAAACCCCCAACGTACTGTAGATGGGGATAAAGTCCCTGTAGTGGGCATTAAAACTGTGCTGGGGCAGACAGTCTGGGTTATTCCTGCATCAGGAAAGGTAAAGCCATGTGTGGGCTTACTGTTGCCCCAGGGTCCGGGTGTCCTTGGTGGGTAATGCAGAAGGGCAGAGAAGTCAGCTGTGTGCCTCAGGGGATTGGATTTTAGGTGAAAAGAGCCAATGACCTGACCTGTCCAATCACCCTGTTACTGCAGTTGGTGCCCCGCAGCCCCTGGGCTCTGGAGGGGGTCAGGAGGCAGGGTGCAGGCAGGCACAGTCCCTGCCTGCTCTGGCAGGAGCAGCTCTGGGCCAAGAAAACGTCCCCGTTGTGGTGCTTACGGACGCAGGGCTGGACAGAGGTGACAAAGCCCGGGGGAGCTCGAAGCCAGGACCTGGAGGAGACCTGGCAGAGGAGGGTGGGGGGTCAGCAAGGGACCCAAAGGGGAGGTTTGGCAAAGGGACGGGGGAGAAGGCACATCAAGGGCTGGATGGAAGAACCACGGCACCAGGGATGGAGAAAAGATAATTTTTTTACATTTCAGGTGGGGTCACCTCAGGATGGTTCCCAGCCCTACAACCCCCATCTGCTGTCTCCGGGGTGCCCGTTGCTCCTGTGGGACCAGCGTTGCCACCACGGGGTCTTATGGAAGCAGCTGTGGCAGGACTGGAAGCACTATTGCCACCAGGCCTTGAGACACTCCCAGAGCTGGGCGCAGCCCTCCCGCAGGCACCATCCCACCCTGCACGGCCCTGGGGCCACCCAGCCACGCGTCCTGCCCGCGGGCACCCACTGCTGGGGACTGGGGTCTGCTGGGCTCCTCCTGCCCAGAGCCCTGGGGATGGTGCTGCCCAGGTCCACGGGGCTGCTGCTTTTTGGTTCCGTGGGGCCCCCTCGTGTCCATCTCCGTGGGCCTGCTCCTCTCCAGCCCCACAGGGCTGCTCCTGTCCGGTGCCACATTCTTCCTTCTGTCCTTGTCCCCATCCACAGCCTTGTCCGTGTCCAGGAGCACCCATGGCACCTCCACTCCACGGCCCTGGAGCCACATTCTGACTGCCAGCAGCCCCAGCTCGGCCTGCACCTCCATTCTGGGGGGGGTCTGGGGGGGCTCCTGGGGGAGGGTCCCACCACAGCCCGCTGTTGCCACCAGCCACTTGGCCAGCTCCACCTGCAGCGGCTTGCAGAGCTGCTCGGTCATGGCCTGGCGGCTGGTGAAGTTGTGGATGAGCTCCAGGATGCGCGGCCACTTGGCCGTGGTGTTGGCGGGGGGGCTGTCAGGGGCTGGCTCCACATCCCTGGGTGTCTGCGCCTTGTCCCCCTCGTCCCCAGAGACCTGTTCTTGCCTGGTGCCTGCTGACCGCTCCTGTGGGGGGTCCTGGCCCAGGGCAAACCAGCCCCTCATCATCCTTGGGGGACTGGCTGGGTCCCCAACGCTTTTGCACCGCCAGTTCCGCCATGGCACAGGGCCAGGGCTCCGGGAAGGAGTAGAGGGTGTCTGTGGAAATGGAGCTGTTTGTTGAGAGGTGGCTCAAGGATGATATCCGGGCTACTGAGCACAGGTGTTCCATGCTCAGTGCCTTTGTACTGGCACTGCAGGGGAGCAGAGGGAGGTTAACCTGCCCCACTCCGGCCCCTCCGGCAGGATGGGCAGGGCACGGGCTGAGGGTCTGGGGCAGGATCTGGAGGGTCTCCCCCAGCACTTGCCATGTGTCCAGGGTCAGTGCGGGCTTCTTCATTCCTCTGCTTCAGTGGAGAAGCTGCTGAGCAAGGAGACGAGTGAGCTCAGCATGTAAACAGGTGGAAATAAATGAGGAGCTTGCACATAGTGCAGCGGCATTTGCTCTTGGCAATGCTCCCCCTTGAACAAACTGGTGTGAGTTTGTCATTCTTCTGCACGTTGCCCTGATCCCGGCTGGACCGAGACACACATCCGACCGTTTGCAGGGTGCTCAGGGCTGGGGCCACTCACTGCTCGGCTTCTCCATCTGGGCTTTCACAGTCCTTCTCCATTGTTTTGCCTTTTTCCTCATCCCCTGCAGGACCCCAAGAGCTGGGTGAGGCAGGAGCAGCTCCCAGGCCCACACCACAGCCCCCCACACCACCCTACGCCATCCCCCCCCTGGCGCAGCACACTGCAGCCATCACCTACCCAGAACCTCTTGGCTGTCAACATGGTGCCGAGCAGGAAGAGCAGCAGGATGAGCATCAGCAGTGGGAGCAGCTGGGCCGGGGTGGGCCCGTTGCCACGTGCCATGACTGTGGCCCCAGTGCGGCTGCGGCCTTTTATCCTGGGGCAGGCGGGTGGAGCCCCCTTTGTGACAGCCGGCAGCCCCCCCCGCCATGCCCTTCCCCCTGCGAGGGGCTCAGGAGGGGCTGGGGTGTCCCCCTCGAAATCAAGGACCCCTGTGTCGGCACAGCATGGCACGGCACGCTTGGAGGCTCAGAGCCAAACCACTCAGGTCCCTGGGGCCAGCGTAGCTGAGAGACCCCTCAGCTGAGGCCAGGCCCCGGCGTGTTGGGACGTGGCGCTTTCTGCCTGCCTGCGTGTAACGCCTGAGATCCACGTAGGAACCTTCACGGGACGATCTTTGTTTCCCGTCCCAATGGGGGGGCAGCGAGTAGCGGGGCGTTGCCTGCTGATCCCTCTGCGCTTCCATACTTGCCATTTACTGATCAGCACTGGCTAAAGGAACGACCGCATCCGCTCCGGCTGAGGGACCTCTGACTCTTGAGTCACAGCAACGGCGGCTCTGCTGGACTCAGCCCCGAGGCCAGGGGGGGCCAAACCCCCCGCCTTCCTCGTCGCCGCGCACCCCATGTACCGGCTGTTGAAGGCGTCGGGGCTCGTGGCCATGGGGAATGGGGGTCCCTGCCCCGGATGATGGTCCCCTCAGCCAGAGGGGAGGGGGAGAGCAGCCAAAGGCCAGAGGACACCTGTGGGTGATGGGGGAGCTGGGAAGGCTGCAGGGGACACGGGGGGTCCTTAAGCTCCCTGGGCTGCACACAGGGCTGGCGCTGATGCCTGCTAGCTGATGGCTGCGAGCAGTTGGTGCTCATTGCTGTAAGGGGCCTCAGACAGGATTGTGCCCAAGGATGTCATTTTTGCAGCTCTGATGGGTCCATCCCGGGGAGGGCAGAGAAACCATTCTGTCCCTTTTCTGCCTTCTCTCCCACACCCATCGCAGAGCCACAGGGTAAGAGACTATTTGACTATTCTCTCTCAGGGTCAATGTATCACCAGATCTGCAGTGTGAATAACTTACCCTGGGGTTACATTCACCCACATTTAAAGCACTCGGCCTCCTGTTAAGCTTCTTTCTAGCTAAGGCTTGTCATAATATAAAACAGCAAGTCAATCTGGGATATGACAGGGTCAGGCTCATTCTTAACCAACAGTACAGGCTTTTGATTCCTTCAGAATTGCACTCTCTTAGCTGTCCTTGAAGCTTTCAAAAGCACAGAACAGGAACAGAGGAAAATGCATGCTGCCAAGTTGAGTTTACTCACAGGATTTACCTTATGAGTTCATAACAAAACAAAAAGTAAAGTGCTGTAAGACACTAGTTCACACAAGCACTGCAGTAGTGGCCAAATGAGTGTGCACAGCTTTATCACAGCAAACGTGGTCCCAATTTCCTATACCCCTACATTTATGCAAAATTTATTTTGATAACAAAAGATAGCTAGAAGCTTGAAACAGTTCTAGGATAAAGTAATGCTCCCAGTTCAGAAACAGGAATTTTCATGTCCCCTCTTTTCAGATTCTTGTGGCTGCTCTGCTCTATCACAGACCTTTTTTCTGGACTTTGACAGACCAAACAAGGACCACTCCAACTCCTTCTGCAGTCAACGGGAACAACTCCAGTTGACTTCAGTCAGACTGGTTCAGGCCCTTGATCTTTCTGAACCTGTTTCCATTTGAACAAGCAGCAAACATCAATATTACCAGAGAAAAGAGGGGTGACATGAATTTATTTCCAAACAAAAGGCATTTATGGCCCAGTTGGAATCACAGCACATTTATTTTCTTTAAAGTTAATGAGCGGCATGATCCAATAATAATTGTATCTTATGCTTTTCATAAAGCTCTTAAGGCATTTCATAATCAATTAACAGCTCAAGCACGTCATCATTACAGAACATTTTGCAATAATCCATTAGGAATTAATGTACACTGAGCTTTCCATCATCACTAAACAAACCGTTACACAGCTAGGATCCATGCCAAGCAGACAGGCTTTGAATTTTCTAATGAAGATTATACATTCCCTGCAAGCATATTGCCAGGACCTTCTATTCGCCACCTCCCCACCACCTGCAAAGTTTTTGATGTTTAACCATTTCTGTGTACTCTGGTGAGATTAATAAAATCCAGTGTTTGTTTCTGTGCTGCATTACCTTTAATTCAGATATTTAGGACAAGATGGATCACAGAAAATGCAATATGGAGTAGTTATACTGCTGGAATGAAAATCAGTCCCTAGAGTGACTTCATGTATTTCTGAAGTCAGTCTTAACATGAGTAAGACTTCCAAATAAACTTTCCCTGCACCTCTTTAAATCTTGCTACTCCTATTTTTTCCAGTTAATAATTCTGGACATATCCCTACCTCCTCAGCTCAAACACAGCAAAGAGGGAGAGAGCACCTATGTAAGTTTTTCCAAGCTGTGTCAGACCTAGCAATTAAGTGCCTGGCTCTCACTGATATTTTAGGGCAGCAGTAATGCGGTCAGGCGCCTTATATTCCAGAGGTAACGGCTGGATCTAAAATTCAAGCTTGCACCTAAACAGCTCCCTCGCCTGGCAATAGCAGGCTATTCCCTCTCCCCCAAAGGCACTTGTGGCTTTCCACACTCGTCTGCCCAGCAACAGTTTGCCCCTTATCTGCAGCAACAGTCTGGTGTAAGCATCTCACCCTGAGATCAGCAGCAGGAACTTACAGTATGATTTACAAGGAAAAAAAGCTGCTTCTTCAAAGATTAAAACTCCTTTAGATGTCTTGACATTGGGCCCCCACACTGACAGCATCACACAGGCTGTAACTTTTAAGCTGTTCAAGCGAGACATGTTTTTGTTTTACAAAGACAGCACACAGTCTATTATTAATCTTTTGCATGAGAAACATGGCAGTTTCCCCACTGCTGTGCCAGACAATATGGTTTGATTGCTTCTGCCTCCTGTCAAGTCTCCAACTGGAAATGTGTAATATGAAAGGAAGTGCAGCAAAACAGATAAGGATGTGCTGAGGTAGTTAAAACAATACTGGGGTAATTAAGGATCGGTATCTATACTGGAAACAAAATAAGCCCACTGTTTGGATGGTTTGATTAACACTGCAGGATTGTAAGGCTACCGATGACACATACTCTGTACAAAGTAGAAGGAGAAAAATCATCTTAAAATAGGAAAGTTTGACACTAAACTGTACACACTGGGAATATTTAATTTATTTAAAGGTTTTCAGGAAAGATTCTCCCCCAAGCAGGAACAGGAATAGCAAATAGTTCTTGCAGCAGCTATAGCAGCAAGTTCTATACTGAGAGGCCACTCTGATCTTTTTGCTAACATGTGCTGCATTTTTACTATGCACTTAGACCTGTGGCAAAATAATGAAGGAGACTGAATGCCAGGGGCAGAAGAAATTAGCAGCAACTGACTACATAAAACATGGAATTCCTCCTTGCTTGTCGCATTTTTTTAAAAAAAGCCAAGAGCTCCTTCCTTCCTTGCACCAAAAAATGAAGTACTGCCTAGAAGAGCAGTGCTGTACCATGAATTGCTCTTATTAATGCTATATCATGCAACTTCAAAAAACAACCTGCTTTGCTCCAGAAGTCACCAGAATCCAAGTAATGGAGTGAAGCTTACTACTAGGTAGGTAGTTACTTACTACTATCTGATCCATAACTCGTGTTCTTTTGAATCTTTTTAGAGATGACATTTGCCCTTGGTATCCTGTAACTTTACAAGGATCGGTCCCTTCCTGTTTCCCGCTGCACTTTGACTATCAAAGAGAGTCATTAATTCGTGAGTCTTTAATTCTATATTTACAAAGTAATGATCCCTCTTCTTTGGAGAAGAAATACTGTCTGTGTACAACTGTTAAGTTACACTCATAGCTGCGCAGTGTATGCAGTGTACGTGAGAAAAGGGAAAAGGGTGGAAGCATAGATTCCCATTGGCTTCAAATGGGATATAGGACCAATAAAGAAAACAAAATCTCTTTCAAAAAGATCAAGGAAAAATGAATGAAGCAATTCCCTCCAAAAGATTTATTGCCTCTTGGTTTTCCCTCCTGCTAATCACGCCTTGTCTTGTACACAGTCATTGTCTCTCTTTTTGATGGGGGAGATATTCATGCAGTGTAGTCTTGCTCAAACTGGGAATATTCTTATTTTATTTCCCAAAGTGAATGTATCAATTGAACCAACTCATCAACTGGAAATTGCTGTGTGTGAGCCAACCCCAGCTTTCTGTGTTGTCAACTGAAGGATGCACATTGCTGACAAGCTCGACAAAACAGGCCATTTCACAGTTGTGAGCTGCAGAGTGATTGAGCTGATGTAGATTTCTAGCAGTATGCTTTCCTAAAGAGCTACTGCTTCGCATTCCCCTTGTGACACAGCAAGCGTTAGGGATGCTCTACCCTCATTCCTTCTGCATGAAAGAAAAAATACTGCAGCGATTATTTCTAAGTAACAATTAACACCAGAAGAAAGCATATTAATATCAGCAGTGGTCTTGTGAGTAGTGTACTGCTAGGAGACTGCTTAGATTAGGTTCAAGGTCTGCTGGATGCTCCTGGTAAGTGTTTTACCTAACAGCTCGCTGATAAGGATCCCAGTTTGAATGCAGCCCAGGACACAAGTGTCCCAGTTGCTTCTTTTGCCTTAAAGGTTTGAGCTTGTTTCCCCATAAAAGTGCCATATGTCCAAGTTACAGAGCACTCTGAATGTCTCTCTTGGCCACTTTTGCTGAAGCTGTTCCACTCTGCATGGAATAAATAATATTCACAGGGACCTGAGAGAGTATGGCTTGTAACTTCGTGGTTAAGGTAGGCATCTGGAGAGAGGATGGGTTTTTTGTCTGTTCTCCAGGGAATTATATGAGAGTTTTAATTTACTAAGTATGTAATTGAAAATTTAAGATGAATGCTAGGCAGGCAATGCACAGTAACACAGACTTCAGTGTGGTCACAACACTACTCCGAGATGAACTGCTGTGGTAAAGGAGCATCTTTACCACTCACTTCTCTGATGTGAATCACAATTGGATGATGGTGCCTCCTGAAGTGACTTCAAACTGCGATCAGTGCAACACTCCAGGGTAATCCACGTTTTTGTAGGATCAAATGCAACTGCACAGGTGTAGTGCAGTAGAGTAACTTCCTCTAACTGCAACTAAAGGAGAAGAACTGGGCAGCTACATGCTCCTTGCATGCACAGAGAGTTGTTCGATCGTTTAAATCAGCTCCCATTACATTGCTGGGCACCTAAGTCAGGATATGGCAAGCTTCAGTAGGTCTCTAAGATGAAGTGAAACCTATTTCCAGTTGGTGGGTTTTTTTGTAATGATCTTGACACATAACACTTAGCAAAAATGATTGATTCAATCTTCAGAAATTAGTAGAAGATTCCCATTGATTTCAGAGGGTCACAGAAACTACTCATTCCAAACCAGCAGTTTTACCTTTAAGAATCAGTGATAAACTATACCAGTCACACTTTTTAATCTACATAATTTTCTTTGGAAAGCACCATTTCTATAGAAGTGGGGGTTTTATGTGAAACTATCAATTTCAAAACAATTTCTATTAGGAAATAGTGAAAATCTTCCTCTTTCAGTATTCTCCAACTGAGAAATGTTTAATTTCAATACTGTTCACCATTTAGTAACAAAGTTTATATAAAAGAAATTTAAATTGAAACAAAATATTTGGAACAGATTAAGGTAAAACATGGGAACTAATCTAAAATGAATTTATTTTTATTTAATAATTTAACAGAGACAATTCTCATCCCACTCATCTTCCTGCCTCTCAAAAAAAGGAGAAGGAGGTTTTGTCCCACTTGGAATAAGGAAAAATTTTGTCCCATTGGGAATAAGAGCTTATTTCAAGATTTTCACAGAGTGAAAAAAGTATTTCCCAGTCAACTCTACCAAACAGACTACTGTGTCTCAGAGCTGTAAACACAGTTTGCAGATCTTGCATCTGTTTTTTGTTTACAGTGACAGTAAGATATCCGTATAGGTAAGTCAGGTTTTCCATGACAACAGTGTGTACTTCTACATTTCTAGGTAGTGGTGGTTCTTGAAAACACAAGAATAAGAAAAAACAGAAAGAGAACCTTACAGAAAAAACAGCAAGAATCTAAAGAGGCAGAATTAGGTAATGCATAGAGTTGCTGAGCTTGTTCAAGTAGGTAATTGTATTAGTATTGACTCAGTGTAACCATCTCTCTTTCATAAATGAATGCTTTGCATGACTGGTTTTCTGTAAGTTTAAATGCATTGGATTTTTTCTTCTTATTGAATTTTATAGAAAAAAACCCCAACTACATAGATGGAGGTGAAGAGAACTAATCCCTAATATTTTATATAAGAGGAAGTATGAAACATACATAGCAGTGAATCCAAATGTAACTAGAGATTATTAGAACTGCTATGGTGCATAATCATGCTTATCTCCACTGGAAAAAGATTCAAAACCAGAACTCCAAATCTGAAGCCATCAGGAACACACTATTTCAAATACCCCCACCCCTGACTGTGAGCTTCCATGTGGGTCCAGTTTCAAAACAGAATTTCATGCCCACTTCACCTTTGTGAGATTGGTCCTGTAGTCCCTGCTCATGCTGAGTAGCACCTACTCATGCAAGTTATTAGACTGAAGGAGAAGGGGGTAAGAGTAACTCCCCCCTTCACTTTTTGCAACACTGCAAAAAAAGGACAATATATATCTTTGCATTATAAATATAAAACCTTGGGGAAAAAAAAAAGAAAGGTTATGAACCTGATCTCTGGGATCCACAGGACTGAATCAATAAGAGTGTCCACAGATATAATATTAGATATTATATCCAGGGATACACTGTGGAGAAAGACTTTGGAATTAAGCCCAGAAAAAACTGCTGATACAAGACAGAGTTTCTCATGCTTCTCCTAAAATCTCAAAGCCTGATATTAATAAATAAAAATGGTTTTAGGCTGGAATTAAACTTGCATAGTTTTATGAGGGACAGTTCTTTATTGCCTGGTTCAATTTTCCCAAGCTTTCAAGAAATGTGAATGTGATAGTTGGGAAGGTCTTTACAGTCAAGTTACAAACTCCTTTTCAGTAGCAGATAAACAGGATCCAAACATTCTCTTTGTATCCTGTTATATATGAAGATGTCTTACAGTGACATTATGAATGATACTACTGGAACCAGTCGACCTACAGCCCGAATCCACTCCATTCCTCCACCCACCTGTAAGCACATACGTCCACCTTACAGTCCAAGCCTGACCGATCTCACTTTCTAGGCCCAAAACTGGCTAGTGAACAAGCCATCCTGGCCAGCCAGTCTGAAATCTTCATCCTCTCTAGCCACCGGTCCATGCAATCCAACATCTCACTTTTGATGGGTTTGGTGGAGGAAAAGTAAGTAGAAGTACATCTGTCCAGTTCTGCCCAGGCAAGTGAGGGGGCAAGGATGAGAAAACTTCCTAATCACTTCAGGAAGTCATCGGAAGTTCTGAGACATGAGATTTAATTACAGACATTGGCCTAATACAAAACTGCAAGTACTACGAGCAAAGCAAGGACTATGGACACAATTCTGCTCGCTATGCCATGACCCACGAAGAAGGGAAACACTTCACAGATTCATAGTTCCTGAGACCAAAAGGAACTGCAAGGTCTCCAGCGCATAATCTCAGCACACAGGCTGCAAATTTCTTCCAGATGATTAATGCATATTTTGTAAAAAAGATATTAACTCCTACTTTTAAAAAACCTAAGTTATAATGATCTACTGCTTCCTTGTTAAGGCACCCTACTGTTTAATTATTCTCACGGATTGCATTTTACTTCAAGGTTGAATCTATCCCACTCTGACTTAAAGCTTTTGGATTTTGCAATGTCATCAAATGTGAAGGCCCATCACAAAAAATTATAGTGACATCTATGTCAAAAAAGCACAGGACCCATCTCTGCTAAACATGCTAAGCACAAAGCTGGATAATACCGCTGTGTGATTTTCTAATGTCATCTGGAGATACTTACACTCCGTTTAATTGTATTATTTTACTTTTCCCCAGTCACTCAAGGTGATCATCAGGGAAGCAGGAGGAAGCAGAAGGCTCTGTCATGTGCCAGAAAGAATAAAGGACGTGCTGTAAACAATATCTATGTGCCAAATGCTGCCTGAACTTTCAACAGATCATTGAGCAGTCAACAGCTCCAGTCTGGAATTAGGCTGATTGTTTAGAGAACAGTCCACAACCAAATCAGCTGTTTGGATATTTGGCTGCTATGATTTAGAAAAAATAGAAAAGAGCATTAGTATGCTTAGATACATAAGGGAGGCAACTTATCTGCTGAAAGTCATGGAACTGAACATTAACTTTTAAAACTAAAAGCTTTTTACACTTGTTTCTCCAAAATATTTTGTCTTCTAACACTGAAGATAATATCAACAGAAACAGAAGAAGTTGATGGCTGGTGTGAGAATCTTAAAGGAAGTGACAGTAGGTGTTTGCCAGTTAAGTGTATTTTTATGTCAAGAAGAAAAAATAGAAAATGTAAACTATACCTAAAAGTAACTACAAATGTGTAAGCTAATAGAATTAATTTGCACTTGATTCTTTAAAAGTCTCAGCTCTTCCTGTAAATAGGCAACTTCCTTCAATTCCTAAAAGATCAATAGGAGTTGAAAACATTTAGTAACTTGCAGGAAGTTGCTCAGCATTACACCATGGTGTTTATAGTGCAGTTTTTGAAAGTCTGGCTGGTATGACAGGTTCTTCAGAGAGAAAGACATCTTGAAGCAAAGAAAATGTTTTCTCAAACATACGTCTTCAGGGAGTCACCGTAAGTCACATAACTGTTAATATATTTATGATGATGGAATGTGAAAATGTTATACGTAGACATCAACTTTCAAAATGGTTGTGATTTAGAGAGCTGCAGGTGTTGCTTTTATAAATTTCATATAGTTCAGTGCCAAAAGAGGAGACAGCATGAAAAATTATAAGCAGATCTACTAAAGCATTTATATCAATAGTCTGTACTGAAGAAAGCTTTGTCAACGTCTGTGACTTATCTTTCCACTTCTGTAAAACATGGTACAGATGTAACTGTCTAATCTGACTTTTAGTCACAATATTTAGCTACCTGAAAGATAAAGTATAATGTAACACTATACATTTCTCCTCTTTCAGTGTTTCTCAGCTTTAGAACTGTGAGCCTTTGAAAGCAGATGACATACTCCATTATTATCAAGTAAACTTCTTATCTGTCGTTTGATAACTTGTGACAGTGAATGAAATGTAAAAAGACTAAATGTGCACTACAGAATTAGCCTGCAAAATTTAATAGTTATTGTAGGTATCTAACATACAAAATGTAAATTATCTGTCAGAAGATTCTGAATAATATTTTTATACTTTCTGGATAAGATCAGCCAAAGTTCTGGTGATGTCACATTTCTATAATAACTTTCAGAATATTACACATCATGTCCTGCTGAAAAAGGAATTCTAAAGACCTCTGCTGTAAACTGAAGTTCTAGGGAAAAGACTAGAGTCTTAGTGGGTTTTAGTTTTAGCTTCAAATGTTCATAGATCAGAATTTCTCCTTTTGTAAATCAGTATCATTTCACTGACTTCAGTGAAGCAATGCCAAGTTAATAGCAGCAGATGAATCCAGTCTTTTGTTTTCTATCACAAATCACATTTTCTCCTAAAGGTTATTTTGGGCTCTACACTGAACAAACTGTTGTGATTGTGAAACTGTTATCCAGAGTTCAGAAAAAAAAGAGTTCTGCAGGATGGTGACAGTGCAAAGCACTCCTTTTACCTTGTCAATATGGACCAGCGTTCTGTTTGAAGAATTTATCCCATAGTTTGTAAAGACAGAAGAAAGCACAATGACAATTTACTCTGACTTTCTGTATATATAGAGAACATCGCAATTTCTGGGCTCAACTCTTGTGTGAACTACAGCAATTTTTTAAGGAAATTATCCCGGCTTGATTTAGACATTGCCAGTATTGACACTTTTCAAGTTATACTGGATGAATATTACTCTCCCTATTTATTTGCTTGCATGTTTTTAATCTCATTCTTAGTGTGAATATGCCGAGCTTTAATCTTGGAGCCTGAAGAGTCTGTTCCTGAAATCCTGTTCCCCACATAGGTACTTCCAGTTCACTGCTGATTGACTCCTTAAAGCATCTCTTTGATATGCTCATTCTATCACAGTTAGACTGAGCTCCAAAGATCTCCTCTCCAGAAGAGAAAGAGTACTATAGTTTCTGGGACAGTTCAGTGAGTGACATCTATCATGAAGTCATCTCTGCGAATACAGATTAAGAGCCAGGTGGATTTCTCATTTTTCAGAGACTACCAAACTACTTTCAGACAGTAATAACTAATGGTCACTTCTGTTCTGAGGTAGCTGCTGAGCTAGAGAAGGCGGCATTCGTTATCCATCACCTCAGGTACCATTGTTACCAGGACAAAAAATTTCTGGGCCTTATCTTTCAGTACTGAAATTACTCAAGAGTTTGTCTTTGACTTCACTGGCAACAGAAAAGTCTCACAAAATGGAATTAATTTCACCCTACTTTAAATGTCTAAATCTGATCTACTTCTTATGTACTTTTTATTGTCGGTAAAAGATAAATGGACACTTCCACGGCACATCCCTCCCATCTAAAAACTGACAGATGAATATCACCTAGCTTGAGTGTTTCAGGTAACTGTACGGGAGATTTCCATGTTAAATCTCTCTATTTAACACGAGAGAAAGGAAACTGTGATGATGAGATTCAGGGGAGGTGCCACAGGAGTATGGTATGAACAGAGAATAACGAAAACAAGAGCCCAGAGTAAATCTGGAGAAAGTGTGGAACCAAAAATAAATCAAAGAAAGAAAAAGGACTTCTTGAGAGGTAAAGACACCACCAGAGGTGGAACCACAGAGAGGTGGGAAGTATTTGCTGTGAGAGTGCTGTGGCTCTGGTACCCTTTGGAGAAAAGGAAGTCCAGAACTGCCAGAGTCTGTGGAAATCACAAGTCACAAATCCACAAAAGCAAGCAACATTTGTTTCTTGTTGTAGGAAATATTTTGCCAGTTGGGAAAGATATCATCTGGAAGGTTTTGCCACTGTAAATTCTCCAAGAAGGATAAAATTCTACAGGGAAGGGCCTCTTGTAGTGTGTATACATATATGCACCCATACAATTACATATTTGAACTTGTAACTGCTACCACAGTTCCTGCACTTCAATTACTGGTTATGTGTGATTTTTTTCTCTTTCTCTCCATCCACACACATATGTAAAAACATACCTATTTATTAAAAGACTAAGCTGCTACTGTCACAGAAGTAGGATACAACAAAAGGAAGTAATACTGAATTTGGTAACAGTATTTCCCATCCTTTTACGTACTACATAAAAAGATCTATCAATTCTGAGCAGGTTTAAGGGCAGATTACTGTGCACTGATAGCTCAGCTTGGAAAGATTTTTTTCCTAGATTAAAAATAAAATAATAAAGATTATAATATAATCCTGGCAGCAGATTTTTACATCTACATCCAAAGGACGTGCAGGTTTATTAAAGAACAGTGCAATGTCTTAAAATGTGAACCGAACCTTTTACTGAGCCGTACTGCAGACTCCACTGCTGCAATCAATACTCCAAACAGCCCTATTTTTCTTGGACAAAAACCATACATATATCTGACATTTGAGGAAGCCAGGTGAATAAATCAATAGCTAAACAAAAATGCACTTAATCATATCTATCCTGGACAGATGCAGATTGGAAAATCCTATATGGTCCACATAATGCCTTCTGCTTAAAGCTTTGAAAAGAATTCCTGTTTCCTAAATGGCAATGTCCTGTTGCTAGAGCATTGCTGAAGCTGGAGTGATTACAGTAGCAATTAACTGTGTGACAGCCAGCATTAGACAGATCTATTGCTCAAACTTAAGTTCAGGTACAGTTTGTTGTTAGAGTACTTCAGCATAAATACATAACTTCATAACCAACAAACTCTGTATTTTAGAAGCGTAACAGCTTTACTCGAATACGGAGCAAAGATTCACACATTCACTTTAACCTTACATCTACTGGGCTGCATTTTCTTACCTAGAATCAACCCAAGGAGGAATTTAATATATATACACACTTTATCTTTCCTTAATGGTTTTAAGCGGCGACCATTATTGGACATTTCTCATGGCGTTGCAGGTGATCATTACCCATACATAACAGCCCTGCTAAATGAGTATAGACAGCTCTAATGCCAAAAATCTCTGTGTTCAAAGGTACATTTGTGCATAGAACAGCTGCTATGCTTAAAGGTGCTCCTTCAGTTGACATTACTTCATAAAGCCCTTTGAGATAACCACAGTGCGAGAGATGTTTCAGAAAAATACAATTTTATTTCTTCTCTGCTTTAGCCCTAAGCAGCTCAGCGTTATTTGAACATCAGCAACAGCACTTCTTTACAACTTCAAAGTCAGATTCTAACCTCAAATTGGCAGTGCACCTTGAGATTAAAAATCTGCCTGGCACTGGAAGAAATGGATGTTTTCAGCAGAAAGAAGAGCAATAGGAGGTAACAACACGGCAGTCTAATATCACTCAATTAGAAGGTATATTAAGGTTACACTAAGGTACCTGACATGAACGCTCTTACAGGAAACAGTTTAAGAAAGGTGTGAGGGAAAGGACGACACCATTAAGTGTGGGAAGTTTTGTAGCTGTTATTAACCTGGAAGAAGGGTGAGCTTCCTCCCAGCTGAGCTTTTCAGCGAAAACCTCCGTGTCAGGCGTTCTGCAACCATGAAGCCCAAGTAATGTCTTTTATTTTCAAAATGTGTAATCCCAAAAAGATGAAAATGCAAATAGATGCCTGAGGTTTTTTGTTTTCTACCAGTTACAGCTCCTGTCTGTTTAGGAACACGGTGAGAGGTCTCTTCTCCTCAGGATGAAGGAAGAGTGTCTCTGTGGCGGAGCCAGCCTAAGCCATGGACACGGGGAAGCAGCTACAGGGGTTTTGGGGTCCTGCTGGTGCAGAGAGATCGGCGGTTGGGGCCGGGTGCGACAGGGCTGCTCAGCAAGTTGCGACCTCCCGCTGTGCCCAGTCAGCTCCTGTTCCTGGGGGATGTGGAGACTGCTCTCTGTTTTTATCCGAGGCCCATTATCGCAGAGTTTGATCAACTCAACAAGCGTTTCCATCCTGCAGATACTCAAGCAAGCCACCGCTGTTGTGACTTCACCTACTCTGGCGTTCTCCTGTTTAATTCACCAGGAAGTGCCACATCGCATGGCTGGGGGTGACGCTGTCCGTGCAGCCCCGTGGGGGATCTGCAGCGGGGCTGCCGGTGACGCCCGCACCCGCCTCTCTGGCCCCGTCCCGCGCACCGGTCCCGCACAGCCCGCGGGACGATACCTGGGAGGTCCGAGATGGGAGGGGGGTCGGCTGTAACTCCCCCAACTTCACAGCCGCCCGGCGGCTCCCTCAGGCGGGCACCGCTCGCCCCGCTGCGGGTCGCCGGCTCCTGCCCGCCGCGGCGGGCCCCGAGGGACGGCGGCGGCGACTCCCCCGCGCCCGGTCCCTCAGCCGCCCGCCCTCGCGGCGGAGCTCCCCGCAGCGCCTCGCGCCGCCTGGGGAGGGGAGGGCGCGGGCCGCGCCCCCTCGGCGGCGGCAGCGCAGCCGCTGCCGGCGGGACCGGGGCGAGGCTCGGGGGCAGCGGGTCCCTCGGCGGGCGGCAGAGGGCGCCCCGCGTTCCGCCAGAGCGGGGCCGGGAGGAGCCTCCGGCGCGGGGCGGCGCGGCTGGGGAGGGAGCTGCCACGTCCTCTGCGCCGAGCGGAGCCCGCCCGCGCCTCGGCCCCACGTGTGGCGGAGCGGGGAAGTTGCCGGCGGCCCGCTCGGGCTCTGCCCCTCTCCTGCCGCCGCCCGGCCCTTCCCGTCCCTCGGCGGAGCGCAACTCCAGGTAAGGGCGCGCGACGGCCCGCTCCCGCCCGCTGTCCTGGGGGAGGCCGGCGGGGCGGGAGGCAGCGGAGGGGAGCGCTGGGGGGGTCGCGGGTCGAGCCCGCGGTATCCCCGGGGGAGCCGCGGGGCAGCGGGCTCGGCTCCCGGGCGGGCCAACTTCCTGCGGACTTTGGCTGCGAGCGCTCCTTCCCGGGGCGGCGGGAGCGGTCCGGCGGCCGGGGCGCCGCGGTGAAAACCGGAAAGTTTTGAAAGCCGGTGTGCGGGCTGGGTGCCGCGGCGGAGAGCCGGGAGGCGAGCGTGGCGCGGCGGCGGGCGGGCGGGAGCCGCCGCCTCAGCGTGCGGCGCAGGGGGGGCCGCGGGCGGCTCGGGGCGCCTCCCGGCGCCTCTCCGCGGGGCGGCCCGGCTGGCGGCTGGCTCCGGGCCCTGGGGCGAAGCCGCCTCGGGGAGAGACCCCGCCGCTCCGGGCGGGGAGCTCAGGTGTGCCGCCGGCTTCGCGGAGCGGGAGGCGCCGGCGGGCCCCGCCGCTGGGCTTGAATCGCAGCCCCTGAGAAGCACCGCTGAGGGATTAAGGAGGAAAATAACTCTTTAAAGGACTCGCAGAAGACTTTGAGGTTTTGTGGTTCTGCCCTTTTTTTTTTTTTTTTTTTTTTCCTTAATTCGGTTCCCCAGTCGCGAGTACAATTGTGCTGAGCAACGATCAAGACCTGTGTTTAAGCAGCCTATTGAAAAAAAATCTCAGGAAAGCATTAAAAGGTGACCCAGGAAAAAATCAAGATAATCCCTTCTGAATGTAAAACTGTGTCTTTTGTCTCTGTTTTTTAAGCACCGTGCCTTTATTTGTGCGTGTTTTGTCCGTACGATGCGCTGACGTGAGTTCGGTTCGTAGCTTTTTGCTTCTTATTGTTGGTTACCTGAAAAAAAAAATATTTTCTGTTACGTTTCTAAACCGGTTATGGTTCAAACCTCCTTTTAAAGCAGTAGAGAAAATACATGTTCTCGTGGCAGAGATTTTACATTCCGGGGTCCCGGTCCTGCCTGAAATTTGTATGAGCTTTTTATCAGTCTGTGTGGTACCACCCTGGGCTGGGACCTCCTGGGGTTTGCATGTTTCTCTGAATTTTGAAAATGTGATTGTAAGTTATTTTTAGCTTTGTTAAAATTTCCTCCTTTAAATGAACCAGGAGTCTTGTAGGAATTCCCTGATGGCCTGTTAAAAAAAAAAAAGTGAAATGAGTTTCTCATTAGTACATCTTTAATAACTTTTTTGCTCTCTCTTAACTGCCTTTTACTGGCCTATTTATAACATACAGACCTCCTAGACTGAAGTTAAGAAGAAAGATGATTTTGGACTGTTCTCAACCTTTGTAGGTAGAAATTTCACTGATCTTTGTCAGATAAATGAACTGCTCCTTGTCACAGCAATTTTAGCTGCTGCTTTCCCTTATGCTTTGTGGGATAGAAGGGACATCTACCAACAGGAATTTTGGGTGCAGCTGTCAAATACCCCTTATTGTGTGGGAGCCTCTAGGAACTATCGGTTTCATTAGTGCTTTTTCCATCGTGGACTTGCACAGGTCTCTGTTTCTGCTCCAGAGGGTTTTGGTGGAGCTGTTGACCACAGATGCAGGTGATACAGAAGAGCATGGACAGCACTGGCAGACATACAGAGATAAAGACAAGCCATTTACCGAACTGGACATCTTTGGATGCTGCCAGGCTGGACATTGGAAAGCCCTCCCTTCTGGGTAGTCTTTAGCACGCATAACACCCTTTTGGGATGTAACTGGTGTTCACAGACCGATGGGACTGCTTTGTGTGAGACATGAGATATTTAGCAGTGGCCACATGCCCTCACCTCTTGTCTGTGGAACACCACCCGAGCTTTGCAGCTACCCCAGAGCGTCAGACTTGTGTGGAAATTGCCCTGTGTGAGGTGACAGCCCTCAGCCACACTCCCTAGCTGACCGCTGGCTCGTTGCTGCTCGTGTGGAGGTGTGTACAGTAACAGTAGACTGTTTCATTGCTGGTCGCTGCTGTATCTGTATGCTAGCAAAATAATCTTGTTTTTTTTTTTTTTTTTTTAAATCTAACCATGTTTTTCCATGCATTAAATAGAGAGTGAAATGCTTTTGCGTCTGTATGATAAACATGCTGATTAGGTGATATGAGCTGTCTTATGGGACTGTAGGTGGACTATACACAAAATCTTTTGGCCATGACACTTAATGTGTAATATAATGCTGTTTCCTTGTTAATTTTTGTTACAAATTTTCATCCTCCATGGTCTTTCTCCCTTGCCTGTTACTTTGTAGCCCCACAAGGCTTGTCCCGATGGTGTGTGCACTACCAAGAAGCAGTGGTAGTGTAGAGGAGCTGAAAGAATTTCTCCATGAAGAGTCACAGGAGACTTGCCCTGATTCAGCAGGTAGAGCTGCTGTCATGGGGACTGCACTCAGAGATCTTTTACAGAGGTATCAGGGTTTGAGGGACCTGAGCATAACTCTCTCTGCTGAATTGGGCTGGGTTTTGCTTTTACTGTTACAGCTGTGCCTCAGCTACTCCCAAAGCCATCTGAGCCCTTTGAGAATGGATCTGGCATCTCTTGATTCAACTACTTTGGTCCAGGTGCTCCAGAATAAAATGATCTCTGTCTAGTCTCTCTATCATGCACTGCAAGAAGCGTCTAGGGGTGGACTGATGTCCATGATGCCTAATAGCAATTTGTATTGCATGCCAATCTGAACTTCTCCGTTTCTTGACGGATTATGGAAATCCTATCGTGCTTGGAGAAATGTCCTGCAGAGATCTTGGCTGTTGTCTTCTCTGGAGATCCACTAAGGTTGATTGTTCTACAGGGTCACCAGAACAAGGGCAGGGCTGCTCTGTAAGACCACAAGTTCTGTAACCAGGTGACATTTTTTCCTCACAAGGTAAGAGATCCTGAGGGGTCTCCATGATTGTGCTGTTCTGTGTTGTGCCCTATTTGGTTCGTTTTGGTTTTTTAATTACTGCAGTATCAGCTTTCCAGTAAGTGCTCCTTAAAGCTGAGAAGTTACCTTCCTTTCTGCCCATTATGCGAAAGAGTTATGTTGACAGATGTGGGCTCTGTGAGGATTTGCTGAGCTCTTAATCCTGTTTGTGGCTAATAGGCCATGCTAATGTGGAAGGGCATCTCTTTCAGTATATAAAGGTCTTAACTGCTTGCTACCTTAGGGAAATGTGCTGTTGAAATGCTGTAATTGCCTTAGCAATAGTGGCAGGCCATGAGGTTCTCCATATAAAACTCTGCAACAGTGCAGGCCTCCCCCCACTTCTTTTTTTTGAGATAGATTTTTACATGGTAAGACAAACCCTAAAATAATTGCTGTAGGCAATAGAGGAAGCAGGCTTTGTATGTTGAATGTGGCAAACAGCCAGAGATCAGATATTTGTGAGCCCTTTAGGCACACGTGTATCTTGAGGGGATGAGAATGTGTGATAATATTCTCTTTGTTGTCTTTTGGCCTACCACTAGTTTAGTTTCAGGGTTTTTTTTTTTTGTCTTCTCCATCTTGCTTTGTTTGATTTCTTGCACCGTTTTTAGTTGCAAAGAAGTTAGTCCCTTCTTTCTCTCTTTAAAATGCGAGCTCTGTGCTTTTAGATGTCAACGTGCCTAGAAGTTTCTGACCGCTTTTGTCATTAGAAATCTCATAGAGTTTCTCGACGCGTAGGGCATGCCCCAATCGAATTACTCTATATTAAAGTTCTGAAAGTATAAGCATAATTTTAAGTATATTAGCAGCTTGGCAGAGACTTCTCTGTCTAGTCCATCAGTATACTGGTCAAAATAATATAAATAAGTAGTGATAGGACTTTCCCCTGCAGTTACATGTGAGTATGGAAAACACCACCGTCCATCCTGTGTAATTAATGTATGGTATTTAAGCAGCTGCTTTGTTGAAGATGGGGTTACATTCTTGGAATCAAAGGAGTTATGTTGTGTAGTTTGCTGGTGAGTTTCTTTAGGGCTAAAAAGCTTCTGAGCAAAGTAACTGCTTGCCTTCCTGTTTCCTAATACACAGTATTAAAGGCACGTGCAAGATAGGGACCTTAGTTCTTTGTTACCCAAGCATTTGATGGAGGATGTTGATAAAACCAGAAACTGGAACTGGCTTTGTAGATGGAAGATGAGAGGGTAAGTGATTTGTGACAGTGACTTGCAGTATGCAAGATACTTGATTTTTAGGTTTCTTTGGAGTGGAGGTTGCTAACAGTGCCAAAATACTTGTATTTGCCCCTTTATGGCCCATAGACTAAGGGAATGATATCTGTGTATATATCAAGAAACAGGAAAAGGGATGGTGGTTAATTAGAATGTACTGGAAACACGGAACCTGAGCATAATGTAAATGGTATGGTGGATACTGTCTTGGTTTTGTCTGGGATAGAGCTAATTTTCCTTCTTAGTAGCTAGAATAGTGCTCTGGTTTGGATTCAGTATGGGATTTGGTATGAGAAGAATGTTGATAATACACTGATGTTTTTACTTGTTGCTAAGAAATCAAGGACTTTTGAACTTCCCACGTCGTGCTAGTGTGCAGGTGCACAAGAAGCTGGGAGGGAGCAGAGCCAGAGCAATGGACCCAAACTGACCAATGAAATATTCCATATCATATAATGTCATGCTCAGTATATAGAGGAGGGTTGGTGGGGAAGCTGGCTCTCTTGCTTTTCCAGGATTGTAGTTTTGGGATTTTCTCTTCTCTGGGATCGCTAGTGGGGAACAGGCTGGGCATGGGTTGGCGGGTGGTGAGCATTGTGCATCACTCGTTTGTATATTCTATTATTATAATTATTTTAATTTTATTTCAATTACCTATGAGTGTCCTTACCTTTACGCCTCCAATCCTCTCTCTCTCCCATCCCCCAGGTGGGGGGGGGTGTACGAGCAGCTGCGTGGTGTTTGGCTGCCCACCGGGTTTAAACCATGACAATATCAAGTACTATCTACAACAGCTGCAAGGCTGCTTCTGTGACCATAATGTATTCTCTCTCTAATTGGCTTATAAAAATTAGACACAGTAATAGGGAAACTCAGTGAAAGTGTTGGTCTTGAGGAATTCTTTTCTTTAAACAGGTGGTAACAATAATGCTGCACTTTTCTCAGTCCTTTGCAGGTGCCTGTGGACTTCCTGAGGTGAAGGGACAGAGAAAAGGAGTCTGACTGCAGGCAGAGTGGGTGGGTTCTGGCCCACTCAGGTGGGTATTGACTTTCTGCATTATGACAGAAGGTCAGAAGAGATAAGCGTACAAGGTTTTGTGAAATGGCCAGATATGTCGTAGCAGGAATGCTGAAACTCATTATTGGACTTACCAACGCCTGCGAACCAGGCTAGAACATGAACTTGTGACTGGTGTCTTAGTGCCAGCTAGCCTCTTATCTGCTTCCTTTCATGATTTTTATTTTATCTTGTTTGGATTGCACATGTTTTCCATTAGACTTTTTCTAATGATCCTTTTCTTTGCACTATAGTTATCTGTATTTTTCTTTCCTTTTTACCCCCAGCTGTTGTCAGTTTGTCTGATTTCTTTTTTAATTGCATCGTTAGATTTTTCTCCTTCTGTGTATCTCCCCCATGTTGTTTACATTTGTTCTTCCTTTATTCTTCTTATATTTCTCCCCTTTTAACTCTTATCCTTAGAGGAACCAGTTTTACTTTTGGAGACCAGCCCTTTCTTATTGATTGCCAGCTGCTTTTATTGAAACTAATTTGCATTCTCTGCTCTTATTGTGCTAGACAGAGGACTAGTGATTTTGAGTAAAGCTCTTTCCCCAAAGGCTTTGCTCAGAAATTGTCTCTGTATTCCACAAAAAGAGTGGAAAATAAAGAGCAGCATCAGTGCAAAAGCTGCTTCTGCCTAAACCAATGTGTTTGTGTCTTTGTCACGTGAAGAGTAGAAATGTGGCCTGCCCTGCTGCAGGCACAAATGACTTCTCCAGGCTGAAATGAGCTGGTGGGGTGGGGGGAGTGCAGAAGGATGTGGCTTTATATTTACTTCTATTGGCATCCCTTAGACTCCAGCAGTAACAAATCCAATCCATTTTGATTGGGACTGTGTATTGCCTTGGTACTTTTGTTTACAAGCACTTGTGTAGCTGTGATTTTTAATTTTTTTTTTTTTTTTTTTTTTGGCGGCCATAGGCAGCTCTAAAAAAATTTATTAAGAGTACAGCTATACCAGTGTTAAAGAGCTGAAGAGCTGTGGCTGCATGATGGTAAACTTGGAAAAAAGTTAAATCAGAGCAGGTGACTGGGAGGGCTTTAATGCTCAAAATACTATCTGCCTTCACATTGATAAGGGTCTTCTAATAAGGCTCAAGGAGCCTTATTAATTGCTAAACATAAACACCTTGTGTTTGGGTTGGCTTTGGGCTTTGCATCATGCTAGAGGCATGGATGACTGTGATTTGGATGTACCAAACCTCAGGGTGTATACCCATCTCCTCAGACTGGTTTCTGTCTATAAATTGGTCTTACTGCTTTTTCACCCAGTGTCAGTTTGGTTTTGTCTGAGAGCTTGGCTTTGCTCGTATATTTGGAAAGGAGTTTTCTGACCATGGTGCAGTGCTTACTATCAGGTCTGGAGAGGAGGTGTGCTGTATAAAACTGTTATTAAAACTCACTGAAGTGCTTTGCCTCTAAAATGTTTGTTCCTAGCATGGCTGCTTACTGGTAGTGAGATGTCAACAGCATCTTACACTTTATATAGCATCATTGCGTCATGAACGATCTTGTGCTTGACTTTGACACCCAGCTAGAAGGATAACAAAAATACGGAATTGTTCAGGTGAAGCTGCAGGATACAGCTTTTAGTTATAAAAGTGCATCCGTGAACATAGCTTAGGTGTATGGCTGTCATGATATAAATAAGATTCAAGATTGTAGAGACTTTTATTAGACCTTACTGGAGCCAGTATAAAATATGACTCTGAGCCTGCAGCCATGCCACAAAAAGGCTCAGGAAATTCACCTGTAGTTGTTTGTTTTTGCAAACTTAGGTCTGCTAATACGCCTACTATGCTGGGTCTTGCCTGCTTTGGATGGGAGAGCATACAGTTAAACTCTAGCATAGGTTAGGACAGAAACTGAAGGATAAACATCTGTCTTAAGTGACTTGAGGGGTTTAGGTGCTGATGCTGCATAGCATCAGAAAAACTGAAGTTTACTGAATTGATAACTTTAAAGGAGTGGGTTGTATTTATACTGTTATAACCTGTGAAGTATGTTTGAAGGCTTGGAGTTACTTGTGGTGAAGGACTTTAGCATGGAGGAAAGGGGTGCATGTGAACTTCTTGCCTAAATGTTTGGGTTTGATACCATTATTCAGAAGTCTTGATGCTGGTTCCTGCTGCTGTATTGAGATAATTTCGGTCTGCAGAGCAAGCCTTAGCCAGTTTCCCTCCATTGTTTAAGTCTTTCCCACAGTGGTAAGAGAAATATTTAACAGGATAGGAAACAGTGTCTGTAAAAGTAAGATTTGCTCTGAAATCTGATTGACTGCCTGAACTATTTCTAAGTCTTTTATGTTGAAGCTGACTTGCTTCTTTCTGTTGATAATTTATTATGTTAATTGATTGTACAATAATCTTTAACAAACATGCTTTTGCTTTTTTTTTTTTAGATGACATTATAAATTGGGGAAGAGAAAGGGAAATATTTGTATACAATCATTTTATTGTTTTTTCCATGTCTTCCAGCTATAGCACTGCCTTCCTGAGTGGGGGAAAGTGAGACCTTTCTGTTTGGTATCCAAACAGAATAAAATGCAGAAGCCAATAGTAGAAGTAGGAGGGAGAATCCATCTGACTTTTAAAATCCTTGCTTTTGTTAATAACAGGATGTTATTACTATTGAAATGATAATTTTTTTTAAAAAGGTTATTAAATTTAGCGTGTGCTTAAGGGTGAGCAAGGGGAGTTCCAATCCCCCAAACAAACCTGTAGAAATAAATCTTTGAAGCAAATTCAGTAACAAGCAGAAATATTCAAGTTTGTCTGTATGTCTTAACATTGACCTCCTCCTGAACTAATTATGGCCCCCCCTAACACAGAGAGGGTGTAGGTATACAGTGCCTTGCAGACTGACCTGCACTTCTCTGCCCATAGTCTCAAATAATTAGACAGGAGTTGGATCTTCTCTATAAGCCTTCTAGCTTTGTTATTTCAGTGCTGTGCTCAATTTAAAATGCAGTGCTGAGAGACTGGCCTTTTTTAGCTTAGGCACAGCACCAGTCTAACCAATCACTGCAGTTTTTGAACTGGAGCTGGTTTGCATCTGATCTTCTGAGAACAGGAGTGAGGAAGATTGGGTCTGCCTGTGGTGTATCACCCCGTCATGCCCCATGACTGGTTTTGGTAAATCAAAGCTGTTGACAGCTGGTTTAGCTTTTTTTTTTTCATGTTCCCTTTCTCTGTATGTGTTCATGAGATGCCCAACTGCCAGTGGGAGCTTAGTCTCAGCTGTCCTTTGTGACTTTGGAAAACTTCAGTGTTGTTTTTTTGTTATGGGTCTTTTTTTGGGGGGGGGGGGTGTGTGTGTTGGTTTTTTTTTGGGTGGTTTCTTGGAGTGTTGTATTTTTTGGTTGGTTGGTTTGGTTTGGGGTTTTTGGAAGAAGGTACCTGTGCAGTTGGTACTTCAGTTTTTAATATCTGGATGTGTTTTCCTGGCAAAGATTGGTTTTCCAATGCCTCTCACAACAGTGAAAAGAACCCACTGGCCCCTAAAGCTTTTCTACTTAATGTACTTCCTTGACCTTTTCAATCACTTTGTGCTTTTGCAAGGGTATAAACCTGGATATTTTACATATCCCATGTTGCTGAACTAAATGACAATTTTGGGGTTTTGAGAGGTATGAGCTTTGATGATAAATGCATATTTTTTCCCTGTATAACTTTATACTCAGTGCTGGGCATTCCTGAAAGAGAAATGCAGTGTGAAGAGAGGTCTTCTGACAGTTTTGGCCTTAGCAACCCTTAGAAACACAGGAGAGGAAGAATTAAAGGAAAGAGCTGCAGTGTGCAGAGTCTGAAGAATTAACATCAGTCCCTTTTTCATATCATGTAAGGAAAGAGGTGACTGGAGGAAGAAATCTTTCCCATGGTACTAGCAGAGAAGCACAGACAGTATTTGGGAGCCAGATAAGAGCCCACAAGCAGCAGAAGCTTATTACATTGCCGAAGCTTTCTGGGCTGTGATCAGTGTTCTAAACCAGTTTAAGAAACAGTCAACAAAGTATGTTTTCCAGGGGTTGAAAAGACTTCTAGTTAGTGATTCCTCTTCATCTGGAAGCTTCAGATGTATGTGATAATCCCCATATAATGCAATTCAAAAATATTTTTAAGCTTAACCTTATTTTAATTAAAAAGAGGGATCACATCAGGATATTCCACGTTGCATGTTTGTTAAACAACATATACTGTCTGGATAACTGACTGAAAACTTTGCTATATGGCGTTTATTTACTGCTGTCTTTTGTGCCAAATTTTAGTTGTTGCTAGGTTTTTTCTTTTTTTTGTGAAATGAACAAGTATGAGTTTTTCTCTGAATATTTTCATTCTGTGAATGTTTTTATTCATTGTGTGAAAATAATATGATGCTGTGTTACTAAAAACGAAGAAAATTTAGGTTGTAGGCATATATTGTAATGTCATCAGCTTTTTTTTCCCCTGTAAGAATTATAGTAGATGCTGAAGGTTGGTTAAGCTTGAGATATAGTTGCTTTCCAAAATAAATACTATTTATGAAAGTTTATTTCAAGTTATCTACAGGAGAGTGAACATGCAAGGAGGGGGTATGTAATGTTTTCTTTGGAACATACCTTTGCTAAATATATTTTTAAAGGTTGCTAATCTGTTTCCTGCCTAGGAAACCAAAGAAGTCAAAGAGAGAAGGAGATTATGGACATATCTGTTACTTCAGTGCTGTGGCGTTTCTATGACTTCCATCTCCTACGCAGTTACAAGCTCTGCAGGAAAGGGATATGCGACTTGTGTTGAAAACTTTCAGGTTTCCTGTTTCTCTGAGCAAGCTGGTTTCTGGCTGAGCCAGTTAACTTTTACTGCTGGGCCATGTCTACATATTTTCTGTTGCCCTGGAAAATCTGTGGTCTCCACTGTTCCTGACCACCTTGGATAGTTAGTGATCTCTTCCCTCCAGACTCACAATACCAGCAGTGTAGTGGCATCAGCTATGTGCAAGTCCCTTTGAATTCTGCTGTCAGTTGTATTTCTTGTGAATAAAGTGTTGCTGTTATAGAATTCCAGGGAGCCCTGAATATAAACGTATCAATTATGTGTCAACACAACAGCATCTGTCATTGAAATTTGGTATCATTTATTTGGCATCAGCATAGCAAAGATTTGGCTGACAGCCAGAGTAAAATATTCCAGCAGAAACTGCTGCAACAGGAGCCATCTCTGAAGTAATTCTCTGAAATTCAGGTGTTCTAACATCATCTTTTAATAAATTCTTAGGACATTAGGGACCTTAAGCAAAAAGCCTTTCAGGTTCCACATTCTTGTCTACTTTTATTTCTTGTCCATATTTTTTTTTTTGTTATTCCTGCTCTCCAAAGAGATACCTATAAGGTTCTGGGTTGTATATATCCTGTGATTTAGTATCCTTTTTTGGCTTTCCATTTCATATTCCAGCACTTGTTTACATAAAAATTCCAAATGAATGCAATCAGTGATGGCTTCTTTGGGGAAACTCTGCTTAACTGTGAAAGAGGCGAGGCTTTCAAAATAGGAGAGTAAGAAATTATATCCCTTTTCTCGTAAAAGATATGTGGTTGGTTGTTTGGTTTTTTGTATTTTTTTTTTCCTGATTAACTTAGTCTCTCTAATCTTGCTTGCTTTTTCTTAGACTTTATCTAAGTAAGTTTCATAATCCCAGAGATGTGAGTAAGTCAAAACAGTAAATTTAGAAAGTTAGAAAACCCCAAGTATGTAAGACACTCCATTTGTCATGGGCATAATTGCCATGGTTCAGTAAATATTTTGGAGTACCTGTGGGAAATAGGAGACTCAGATCACTTTGCTTTTATGGATGACCCTTATCATGCTTGAAGGAGGTAAAGAACTAACTCTTCTGTATAATGGTATAGCTTGCAATAGTCAGCTGACTGATTCCTATATCTTTTTAAAATTGAAATGGGGAAGATCGGAGTTGGAAAGCAGAAAATAGGGCAGAAAGACTTGGTGTCATGTAATGTATCCAAATGTTTACCTCATGTTTTTTCACTGACTAGGCTCCAAACAGTCCCCATCCCTTCATCAAATTACATTTAATTTTCATTTGTGTGCTAAAGAAACTCCTTTCTAGAAAAGGTTAAGAACAATACAGAGATAAAAGTAGTTGGGAGAAAATATGCATTGGATTTTCAGTGCTGGAAGAAAAGCTTGTAGAATAAAGATGAACTGGGATTTTTTTGAGGTTTTTGGTTTTTGTTTTTTTTTTTTTTTTTTTCCCTGAGGTTTGAAGTCCTGTGAAGTTCAGTTTCTCTTGGAGGGAAGAGAACAACGAAAGGGAGGGAGGTCTGTCATATTGTCTGCATTTTAAATGGGTTGGTTTCTGTTTGGGTAGAACAGTAATAGTAAATTTGGATTAAGCACTAACTTCATACTCTCAAAAGAAATCACAAATCTAGAGTGAAGTAATGAAACCTCTTTAGGAAAATCAATGCTACCTTTATCCAAGCTCAATTTATTCAGGAGGTCAGCTTTGTTGCTGCCCTGGCATAGCTTGAATTTAATGATTAACCTCTTAGTGACTGTTCATGTAACTTCTGGCTTTCCATCTGGTACTTTATATAAGCGTAAGCCAAGATGATAACAGAATGCTGTAGTAGAGTGGTATGTGCTATTTGGGGAAAAATCTCTTTCCAAATCCTATATGCAGTATGCATCAGCCCCAGTGAAACTGAGAGAAGCCCATTAAGAAACCTGATTAGCTGTCTGCTCTCTAGATGAGTTAAAATCTCTGTCCAGTGTGGTAATCAGTGATGTCTAACTGGTAGCTTATCTGGTAATAGTGCTGTCGCCTTTTATAGAGGCGCCTTCTCTTGCAGTTCTGCCAGGCATGTGTATTCATTTCAGCCACGTATAACATTGAGTGTTGAAGTGATACCCTGTAATAAATTTTAAAATCCTCTTCAGTGCTGAACCTGGCACTGTCTTGTTCTGTTGTGTCGCCCTTCCATTCAGCAAATTTCCTTGTGAGATCTAAAAGTGTCATGTAAGCAGTAGCATACAAGAGGAGAGAGAGTGTGCTTTGTGTGAAAGCAGCACTGAAAAGTGCAGCATTAAGTTCAAGGTTCAAAGCAAAGTATTGTCAAGTACTAGACAGTGTGCTTGCTCCAGTGGTAATCATCTCTGTAATTTTCTGCAGGTTAAAAAAGAAAATCCATATAATTTTGGGAAGAAAACATGAAAAAGATTTTAAAAGTACCTATAGTTAATGTAATACCCTCTAAGGTCCAAATTGTTTTCCTGTTAAAATGGAGAATGTGAGGAAGAGCAATTCTAATGCCAGCAGTCTTTGATGTATTTAGCTCCATAAAATACAGATCTGCTGTCCACTCCATACCCACAGATGTTTATGTCCATGGAGAGACCTGGCTGAAGCCTGTGGAGCGCTGTAGTAGCAACAGAGGCAAGTTGTCAGATGGGAACTGAACTTCTCTCAGGTCTGCCCACGTGTACCTAGTCCTGTATCTTTTGAAGGTGTCTTCGTTGGTAGTTCTTGCTTTCCATCAGTGTTTGTTCATCTTCCATCTTTCCTTTCACTTGAAGGAGGTGAATTTTGACTGTGGCTGTCCTGATGGTTGTTTTTTTAACTGCTGTACACTTTTTGCTCTTGGGTTCCATTAAGTTACTGTGATCTTAGCCAGTGCTTTCTACCTTATTTTGTATTCCATTCTAAAGTTGCTATTTTGAAATATATTAATATTGTGTCATTTCTGTCTAGAGGTTTATGAACAATTTTGACCTGTTGCTAGCATGCCCAGTTGATTGAAACTTTAGCTCGACCTCAAGGAAGTTCAGATGATACATATGATACAGTACAATAGATAAAAGGCTGTGCTGCTCCCTTCCCCTTCTCAAAAATCTGCTTAGTGGTTGTAGTTCGAGTTTCAAGGCTCGGTTAATTTGTGAAAAAAATTCTCACTTCTCTGTTGGACAGAGGGGTGAGCAATGGTGGATGGCCTGTATCATAGGAGGAGTAAGTAGATCTAGTTATCTTCTGATATCTCTAGCCCTTTGTAGGAAGAAGATGGTTCTCAGGGTCCTGCTGGAGGTGGTTTGTACTGTCCTCGCTCGCCTTCAAATGCACAGAATGTGCTTGTTGATTCTCTTGGTTTTTGGAGAGCCCATGGTTGCATTACACTTGGCTTTATTTAGAATATTTAGGTTCTGGACTGGCTAGTAAGAGGCTCTGTTAAACCACTGCCTTGTTTTCTGTCTGGATATTTGGTTTATTTGACTCTCTGTGGATCCTCCATCCCTTCTCTTAGTCTCCTTTCCTCCTCCCAGTTCAAATTAGTTGCAGTTTTTGTGGAAACTAACATTTTCCTTTACTAGAAAATTCAGAGGGCAAAATGCCCCTTCTTCACTCTTAGGAGTGAAGTGCTATTTTATAGTATCCGCAGATTAAATATTGGGGTCGCTGAATCTACTTCTGGCACCACAGCTCTTGTACTGAGGAACAGCCTGTTCGGAGCAGCGTTTGCAAAACCATTTCAGTACATCTCACTATTACCAAGTCAGTACTGCAACCTTATATAAGCCAGTCTCCATCCACTTAACTCCAGGACAACTTTGATGATTAATATTTATATAAAAGCTTTCATGTTTCCACAGTGAAACTGTCTCACTCTCAAAAGAAAAGGTGGCTTTTTCCCTGTTGACTTGGTGTGAAAAAGCTTGCAAAGGCTTTCAGCAGCACTGCATCTGAGACAGGCATCAGCAGAAAAACTAGGGTTGTCTTTAATTCGGTATCTCATTTTGTGAAATTGCCTACTCTGAGAGAAATAAAACATTTACATGTATATTAACCAATGTTTGCCAGCTCTTGGAATAAAGCCAGTTCTCTCAGGGCCAAACAAATGCTCTGAGTGAATGAGTAATAATCTGCTATTGTCACTCCTAATTTATGGATGGGTAGATAGAGCAATGTTTGCCATTTTAAGTTGTCCTATTCGCTTGAAAGACTAAAAATCACGATTAGCTATCAGCTTGGAGTATCTATAGCATGTCTGTTTATAGCTGATTTACTCAATATAGCTGTTGCAAAAGTTCAAAACCTCCCCATGTGATAAGAAATAATTGTGGAAGAGGATGAGAATGCATGAAGGTTACAGATGTTTCGGACGGTAATTTGGAACCTGCAGCTAGAGGCTGAAAAGATCTATGACATCTCCTCTTTTTAAATGACATGCAAGGTCCCTGTGCCTCATTTATTTTCTGAGGAAATCTGTACTGTCATCTCTCTCATGTTAATAGAAAGTTAAAAATCCATGGATTCCCAAGATAATGGCTGTATTGAGCTTTTGTTGTTGATAGATAAGTAAGAGGAGGGCATAATACTGAGTACCTTACAATGATGTTCTCCTGTGTCTCTGAGCCTCTTCATTTGCTTAATTTTTCAACAAATACAGTTAAAAAGAGTTTTTAAAACTTTGTTTTATGCATTTATGAGCATGCTTTTCCCATGAAGTTAACGACAATCTTGGCAAGATTGGGGTGAATAAAAATAGTAAGAAGACTTTCTTTTGTTGAGAAAGATGAGTGTTTTTAATGGGAGTACTTAAAATCCTACCCCTATAAAGCCCATATTAAATACTGCAGAGGCAAATAGTACAGCATCCCTCTGGAGTAGGATTGAGGCATTATGAGTCACTCTTGAGATGAAATTGTTCTCAGAATGTCCTGTGAAGTCTTCCCTGAGATCTCCTTGCTGGTTGTGGAGGAGTGTGCTATACCACACCTAAATACATAGATAGGAGATGGATGAGAAGTACAAAGCTCTTTAGTCAGCCATGAAGAGTAAATAAACACAGTGCAGAGGTGAGACTGATAATTGATGTCCGTCTTCTCTGACAGGTTGACTCTTCCATCCACTCCTTTCAGTCTTTATTTCACTTCCAAGCAGCTTTTCTTCCACGCATTGGTTTCTCTTTCCTTTTGTTTCACTTCCTTTCTTGCACACTAAGGGGGTTTTCCTGCTCTTTCTGTCTGGGCTTCATTATCTCACTCCCCTACTTGCACTGCATCACAATTTTTATTTTTTTGGTTTTTGCCCCACTGCATTAAACTTGCTATCTGTGGTCTTTTCAAATGAAATAATGGCAAAAGCAGTTGGTGTTGATGTTGTAGATACCAGGATGTCCGCAGCCCAGGGCGCAGCCATTAATATTCTGTCCGTAAGCTGTGGCAGACAGACTTAAGAGACGTCTAAGGACACGATTCCTCAGCCCCTCTGAAAGGTCAGACGTAGGACTTAACTTCTGTACTGTGCAGCCTTAGCTGTCACTTGGTGTTCACAGGAACTTTGATAAGATTAAAAACTAATATATTCCTGTTTTGAGAAAAGGTCAAATAATACATGATCCAAACCCTACGTCTGCTGGGTCATGGGCAGGCGCCTTTAAACACCCATTCCCTGCACACCCACAGTTCCCAAACTGTCCATGGGCCCCAGGACTGACTTGACTTCTGCTGTTAAGGGTTCAGGGTACAACTGGAAGTGGTTTGATTGTTGGATGCCTGCTGTTGCATTGACAAGAGGGATCTACTGAATACATCAGAAAACTTACTACTGGATGTGGCTGATGTGAGCAATGAAGCAAAAGGAGTTGTGTTTTTAAGAGGTGGTCAACAGCATCTTAATAAAAATAGAGGGTGGGGGAGAAACAACTGCACCACAAAACCAACCAAAAAACCCCCCTCAATACAAAAAAAACCCCAAACCTGCAAAGACAAAAAAAACCCCAACCAACCCACCCAACAGCTTGGAGCAGTGTTTCTTGAAATTGCTTTAAAATATGAAACTATTAAGATTAATCTGAATTAATCTATACAAAGTAAGAAAGATACCTGCTTAGATCTCAGCAGCAGCAGGTGCTTGCAGTATTATAAATAGAAAGCAATACAAATTGAGGTGCTTATTAAATTTGCCTTTATGATGCTTTGAAGAATTGCAGTGGAACAGAAAAGAAAAATTACCAGAGGCTCTGGATTAGAAGGGTGACTTAAATAGCTGTGCTGCCAAAGGAAACGGAACATAAACTAGAATAAATGATAGACTTGTTCAAAAAAGGTTATCTAACAGTGATTTGTCTCTAGCATAGAGAGGTTGGCTGAGAGCTTTGGAGGGATGTGATTGAACGGGGGAGGGCTTCATTTTTTTGGTCTGTTTTAATACAGTATTGAATTTTAATATATTTTCCAGGAGATTGCACTGTAATCCTTTCTAGCACTTATGTTTTTCAAGTTTTTCCTTGTTTCCATTTTCCCCTTCCCCCAGCTGACAAAAACTAATTCTGCAGGAAATGTTCATGTTTGGGAAATGGACTCATTCAGAATTTTTGCTGCCTTTTTGGATAATACTCTGGTGAGGATCCTGTATGTTGTTCAGCATTTTCTAAAATTCTTGAAATGCTGTAGGGCCTCTGCAGAGAGGTGGCTGAGCAGAGCAGGTAACAAATCGTTGAGAAAACCAGATCAGAGCAGCAGGCTCAACTGGCAGAGACCTATTAAAAATGAATCAAAATCTGCAAGGTTTTTTTCTTTAATGAGATACTGAAATTGATTTAATTTGTCAGGGAGCATACCAGGAAATTGTAGCGTGGGAAAATAGGTGCTTTGGGGAGCAGCGAATCGCCCTGCGTGAGATCTGAGATCCTACTTTTTAATGTAGTGAAGCACAAGCACGCGTGCTGGTGGAGAGGAGGTTTGTGGTGGCACAGTGTCCTGCACCCTTCTCATCTCAGTTAGTTACTCTCTTGGAAGATGCCTGGCATGCAAACAGTGAAGGTGTCTAGGTTAGAAATGGTGACAACGTGCACAGGCAGAACAGAGAGTCATTAACACAGAGTGAAAGGGGAAAGGGAATGCGTATGGACAGCAGGACTCCTGGACTCTGTGCCCAGATCTCCTTGGCACTGTGTATGGGCTTATATGAGCTAAAGTGGCTTGTATGCCATACAAAGCATTTGATGTATGTTACCTGTGGTTAGGAATTCAGTTGCATCCATATGCTTATGAGTCGCATGAAAAGGACGACTTAGTGCACGAGCATGGCTACCCTTGGAAAAGTTTGGATCTGTTCAGCAGGGAATGAAGCTGGTATCTTGCGCTAAGTTTACTGGAGTTAATGCACAATTGTGTATCGTTGTGCTCTCTGAGAGCACTGTGAATGTAGCGGATTCCTCTAAAAATAACCCAAGTGGAAAGGGAGGCTGTACAGGAATAAATGAGAAGGGACAATATGAATACTGTTACGTAGGGGGATGTAATGTTTTGGTCTTGGTAAGTGATTTAAACTTGTACTTTACAGTGGTTGAACTATGGGACTGATCGATAGCTGTTTGCTGAATGTTGCAGAGGAACTTCTGAGACATTCTTCTCTGACTACCTGGGCTTGCTCGTAACCGACTTTGTTACACACACGGCTCCATAGCATTTGTTTTTGCTTCCGAGTGTTTGAGCTGGTGCAAAGTCCTGGCAGTAGGACTGTAATAGGAGTACATAAATAGCTGGTGCGAAAACCAGTGTTGCAGAACTGATTAGGCAAAACAGGGCTTGTGTTTAGAGGGTGGCTTTGCTGGGAAACTCCCTTCGGTTAGACTGTGCAAAACGTTTTTTCTTTCTGTCTCTGTAATTTTATTAAGTCTTAATTAAACTTTCTGCATTTAAATTAGTTTGCATTAATGTCACACTGTCTTATTTTGTGTATACTGACAGACACTAACAGGGATTTGATCAACCTAATCCAGCTGTATGTAATTTTGTGCCTTCTCCTTAAATAATTGCAAACAGAGTCTATCAATCATGGCAGGAAAGCCTGCTGCTTTATTATAATGTGGGATTGTTTAGTGAAATGTAATAAGACTTCAGGTTTAAGCTGGGGAGTAAACAGAATGAGATTTTAATGAGACCGGTGATAGGAAGAAAAAACTCCCCACCCATCCTGTGTTGCAAGTCTTATCTTTCCTTCCCCCCCAAAACCAGTGTCCTGATTGCATTGTTGTCACGCTGATGTTGAGACATTTCTGTGATTTGAAAGGATTTTGGGAAAGGTGCAGATTTCTGGCTGCTGGAGGAAGAGCTCTAGCCTAAACCTGTGGTGCCATTCCAGTGTAAGGTGGAGCTTTTTATTTCATTCATTGATATCTTGATTACCTGGATCAAATGAGAGCCTGTAGAAGGCAACAGAGGTGGGAATGGAATCTGCCAAATGGCAGCAGCATTGCATAAGCTCTGAAACACCTGCCCCGCTTGGAAAACAAGGGAGTAACACAGGCACCCACTTAAATGATTGTATTTGGGTTGATTTCTGTGTGATTTAGTTACTCTCCAGTGTCATGCAGCCCTCCCCTGGCACGTGTACAAGCAGGGAGAGACAGGCATGGTGCCAGCAGTCTTTCCTCAGTCTCCTACTGGAAAACCATCTGTGCCAAGAAAAGCTTGAAAAACCAGAACTTCAGACAAGCCCTGAAGGGGATGAGTTTGAGATCTGAACCCATCATTCAGCATGCTCTGGCATTGCATCCAGTTTGCTTTAAATCTGTGAATGCCTCCAAGTTACTTCATAAAATAAAATGGTGAGTGCCACTGTCGGTGCAGCGCTGTCTATTTTCCCCTGCAGGACTGTCTCAGGACAGTTTCAGGAGTCCAGGTACACATCTGTTTTGCTTTCTGCTCTGGCAGATACTGCTGTATCTTGAGCTAGAAGAGGGAGATTTCTCTTCATGCCTCTGAAGAAACAAACTGTTTCAGAAATAGTTTGAGTGCAGCATACACAGACTGTCTTGTGGTCAGGAAGCACACGTGCTGTTTCTGGATGTTGCCCTGGTACCTTGGGAGCTATTCTTTCAGCTTTTTTCTTCTGTTGGTCACTATCCATTGTTCATTCCTGTCTCTGGTGCAAACACACGCGTGTGTGCACGCGCCCCTGCTGCCCCAGGCTCATCTCTTGCCTTTGTGTTTTTTGTGGTTTTTAGATTTAACAATCTGTTCTTACTGTGGGCATGGATTTTTTGCCTGCCAAGCTTTAGCCTGGACTCAATTTTCAGTGCCAAAGTTTTAATGACAGTAGAATTGCAATGAAAAGCAGCGAGAGTCCCTCAACTCTCCTGTTTGCATTACAAAACTGTAACATCAGGCTTTGGACTTGCTGGTGTTCTGCCTGGTGTGTGTCTCGGGGATCTGTTTCAAAGACGTTTATAGTGATGCTGTCTCACAGAGGGACTGTGTTGGGAACCCGGTAGTTTGAACGGGAGAAGTAACAACGAGACCGCACGCAACGAGACCGCACGCTGGATCGTAGGAAAAGTGTGTTTCCCATCTAGGTCATCATCAGCTCAGAGGATGAGTGCTGCTACCCTCTGGTGACTGTTCAGCCTGTGGTGTGAGTTAGCAGCGACAGTCCAGGTCTTGGTGGGCTTGTGACCCTGACGCAGCTGCACTGGAAAACAGAATTTTTTTTTCACACCAGATTCCTATTGCTGCACCTTCTTGCAGATGCCATTGGGTTGGTCTGGGAAAGCAACACAAATTTTGAGGAGCTCTGACACCAATGACTTATTTTTATTTATTTATTTAGTGTTGCTTTTTAGAAACGGAGTGAATTTCCGTAAATACACTGGAAAGATAAATGTTTTGTATCCAAAGGAGTCTTGTCAGGAACAGCTGAGAAAATCACTTTTTAAGAAAACAGCTGAGCAAACACATAATATAGTCGTATGCTAGGTGTTGTGCTTTACTGCATTTATGCGCAAGATCATCTGTATAGATGGAGAATGGCAAGCTCTTTTACAGCCTCCCCTAGGAATTGAATTCATGCAGTGACAGAAATTACGTGTTTGTTTTTCTTGTGTTTTCAGTAAACATTAGTTGCATTTCTTCATTGGACTGCCTGTTGCAAAAGTTGTCTTGATGCTGCTTCTTTATCTACAAAGAAAAATACGAGTTATTTATCCATCTGTTCGTGGAGCAAAAGGACTTGCCTTTTTATTTATTTTTTTTAATTGAATTGCTGCATTCAGGGCAGATAGGATTGTACTGCAACATGTATGCGCCAAAAATACCATCACCTCATCTCTGTTTAACAGTGCCTTCCCAGATGCAGAGATCATGGCTTTTTGTTTCTAATTCAGATTACTGGCTATATCCAAGCCCTCAGAATTGTGAAAATCATATTGAAATAGCTTTCTGCTTCGGCAGCCTTGCTCTCTCTGACTTTCTGGCAGCATTCAGTGCTGGCTTTCATTTTCCAAATGCTGTGAGTAGTTTTGAGACTCTCAAAGCTACATTTACAGTAAATGTGATGTTGCAGTAATGATGGGTCAATTCAGATTTAGGTCTGTAATTTGGAAGAAAAGCCACCACCCCTCACTAAAAGATAATGTTAAACTGACTTCAAACAGCATCTTAATAGTTCCATATTGTTATGCGTGTAATTAAAAGCTTTTACCCTTGAAAACAAGGTTGTTTTGATTTGCTAATCATAATTCCTTGCTACAGTCAAATAGACTGAGGTAAATTTTTATTATATTAAGAATTGGCCACATGTGGTAATGTGAAAATCCATTTTTCACAGAGCAAACAATTTTCTCTTAATGCTTTTCTTCGTTTTTAGCGCACTCTGAAATCATGACAGATAGTGTCACCAAAACATGAAGATCTCAAATTTACCATTGCAAGCATTATCTTCAGGTATGCATCAATTCTGCTCTGCAACTTCTGTTTAAAAGTAACAAGCTGGGTGACCCAGAGCATTTGATAGTGCAGAAGCCAATTATTTGTGTGGCTGTTCATGCAGAGTCCTTGCATGCTTAGGTTGCTTGTGTTTCATTAGGGGGATGGCTTATACAAATTAAAAGTTTCTTTTTTAAGCAGGAGATAATCATTTCCCCTTGTTAGTGGTCACACACCAGTTGTGTTTCAGTACCAAAAGGAACTGTCCTGCAACTGGAACATTCACTTCACCATGGGGCCAATTTTGTGTTGCTGAAAGTGGGTTGGCTGGGGAGTTTTGGGGAGAGGGAGGGAGGATGTGACTGGGATTATTGTTTTGTTAATCCTCTGGGCAGGCTTGCTCTTTAGGGTTCAGCTTTCTTAGTCAAATTGGCAAATCTCTGCTCTATCCATCTTTGTCACCCACACAAGTGATTACACAGAACATTTTGCTCCTGTAGAGCCTGTCAAATAATGAAGATTTTTTTTTTTTAAACTATCATTTTACATTTAGTGTATAAAATGGAGTGTAATAATTATGCTTGAATGTGATGGAAATAGTGCTGGACAATCACTACTGCAGTTGCATAAAAACTGTTACAATGGGGTTTTTTTGTGGGTTTTTTTTGTTTTGTTTTTTTAATGTTCCTTCCTCAGAGCCAGGTTCGCAAGGCATTAGGTGATTAATGCATTTGACACAAACACAGGAGCAGGTTTAGGTTCTGTCTCGGTGTGGGAGTTGGGTGTAAACTGCTCTAAGTGCTCCTGCAAATCTTACCCAGGTAGCAGCCACCCAAAGGGATGAAGGTGTTCTTCAGAGAAGATCTAAGGATTGTTATTTTTATCTCTTACACCTGCCAAAACTGAAACACAAGGGAAAAAACAAGGGACAGAGTTGGACCTGGGTAGATGAAGAGGCTCCGTGCAAAACTGAGGTCTCTGGGGACTCCATCTAGAGCTCCGTGCACAAGTATTCCTGTTTGTAAATCTGTCCCAAGCTCCTACTGAAATACTTCCTTAAAATTCTCTTTCAGCTGCATTTCTAAGCTGGCCAAATCACCTTGAAATTGGTGACCTTGCTGATGCTACTCTAGAATGGCCAGACCTTAGAGCTGCAGGAAAGAAAATTCCTCATCCAAAATGTGGTATTTCACTTCAAGGTAAAATCAGTTATAGAGTAATGATAGAAAAAGTAGCCTAAAACAAGTCTTGTCCTTTATTACATAGTACCCAGGGTTTGTGTAACAGTATTACATGCAGTTCGATAATTTATTAAAAAAGCCCAGAACATTTGCATGGTTTCAAAGGTATGAAATAACATGTATGTGTTGATTAGACCCAACTTTAATTAAGGGTACAAGTAAGAATGACATTACTTCAGCAATGTGTTGGTCCTGGGCTCCCTGTGCTGGCTGGGGCAGCACATCAGGTTTCCTTCTGCTCTGTCAGGAGCTGCCATCTCCTTGTGGTGACCACAGGCTTGGCCGCAGTGAAGTTGAAGCTGTGTGAGGTAAGGGAGGAGGAGTAAAGCTTTTTGTGTAGGAGATCCTGCACAGCCGCTCCTGGCAGCCCAGAGCTGCTGTGTTCATTCTGCTGGGACCATGGCAGCACAGCAAGGAGCAATCCATTTTCACTGCTGGGAAGGGTGGTCTTTATCACGAAGCTGGGGTGTGCTCCTGTTTTAGTGACCGCTGAGTGCTTCCCTGCTAACCAGGCTTCCTCTTGCCCTTTGGGTCCCCACTGCAGCCTCTTTCCATACTCAACTCTTCTTCCAGCCTCCTTACAGCAGCTCCAGCTGCAGTGCCCTAAACAGTCATCCCAGTAGCAAAAACAAGTAACAAGCTGATAAGTTTGTTGGTTTTAGTTCTTGACTCTGCTGGTGTGCTCTGGTGATTGGGAACTACTGGTTTTGGGGCTTTTTAATGCTCAAATAACCTTAAGAGTATTGTCTGCTTAGGTGTCCTGTGTTCTTTTCCCCTACTGCTGGCAGGCAGTTTGAATACAGTGTGTGCTGGTTGTCTGCTGGTTTGTTGTTTGGTTTTATTTTTAATGCCTTAGTAACATCCATGGCCCTAGGGGAAAATTTAAATGATAAAAATTAATTCTTGTCAGATTGGTTGTTTGAATTTCAAGATGTTTTGCTGTTCCAGAAATGTTACCGTGCTCAGTAGCAGGATCATGAGGCCAGGTTAATCCAAATTGGCTTACAAACACTTGTAATTTTGGATTTGGAGAAAAATTACTCAGCTTAACATGGCTAATACATTCATGCTGTAAGGTTGGTGATAATAACTTCTTTAGACGTCTAGACGTGTGATTATACTAAGTGCAGATAAACAAAACCTTTTGTGCATGTGTAGCGTGTAGAAGGAGATGCAGAACTGCAGTACTCTGCAAGTGCTGGTGTAGCTGGAGTCAGCGCTGCCGTTCCTGGCTTGCAGGAATAGCCATGTGTGGTGTGAGGAGCTTTTAATTGCAAATTACTAATGGTCAGAGTTAATTTTACAAAAAAAAGGAGACAGTGGATTGCCATAAATTCTGGTTGGAACGTTGTGATATGTTTTGAAGGATAGCAGTCCCCACAAGTTTCACTTACAGCCTTCTGGTACAAAATTATCCCTGCTTAACCACAGTTGTCTTGCTTTAGGATGTTGGCAAATGCTTCAGCACTGGTATGAATGACTTCAGCAAGTCCACTGATTTATGCTTTTAGGTTTTGAGGTTAGCTCTGCAAAAACAGTCAGAGTAACTTAACCCAGAAGGTAGAATGAAGAGCACTTTTATATATAAAAAGCAATTTGGATGATGGGCAAGGAGGAATGTAATTGCTCTAGATGTCAAGCCAGGGTACTAAATTTGCGAATTTTTGTTATGTTGAAGAATGACATCTTTAGGCTTGTCTTCAGTAGCTTGAACTTTTTAATGTTTTTTTCTGCTTGAAACCTTAGCTTTTCAGTGTCAAGTTGGAGCCCTGCAGTGTCAGAGAGAAGAGGTAGACTCTGTGAAATGGATGTTTCAAACCAATATATGAAGTCAACACTCATTTTCTTGACTTGGCAATTGAGATGGTTCTTTCTAGCCAGCACATTCCTGCTTTGGGGGGAGACTTTGCTATAGTGAACTTAAATAATCTCACCCCATGTAATTTTAATATCAAATTTTAAATTGCATAATTCATAAAAGGAAGGTGAAGTTACAGTCTGGCTAGTGCCACGACTCCTGTCACACTGTTGCGGACTACAGATGTTCTACTTTTGCTAGAGTCTTAATCCCTTCTACTGCTATTCCTACAGATGTCCCAGTTGAGAAAGTTGGGGACTTTCCAGTAAAAGCAGTAGTTGGATTAGTTTGGTGATCATGCCCAGCCTTGGCAGACGCTTGGGCCAGGTTGGGCAGTTAACAGAAAGGGGAAGCAGCCTTAGGAGGATGCATACAGTCTGCAGCGGTGAGCCCTCTCCTGTTCAGGGGAGACTAGGAATGGAAAAGAGACTCAAAGCTTCTGTTTCAGGAGAAGAGGTGAGTTTCCAGTTCTTCTGCAGAGTGAGGTTAGCTGGTCATGAAGGTTAGAGTCTGCACAAGATTGAAGTATGTGTGGGACATGACTTTCTCATTGACCTCTGACAGCGACTTGCTCTAAGATGTTTTAAGTGGGCAGTGCTAACTAGGCTGTTAATTACACCCATCCCAATTCTATATTATTTCCTTCCTCTTTTCACTTGAGTTCAGCCTTCCAGTGCACAAGCAGGGTGATTACTGGCCGAAGGAGGGTATAGCTCAGTAACGTGGAATAATTTGTTTTCATGGGCTGTGTATGGCACAGGGAATGAGACCCTAACGTTGTAATCCAGACCCTGGCACTGACTTGCTGTACTTCATGTATCTGTTTTTTCCTTGCTGTAATTGTCAGCAGTCACCTGCCTTCCAGTGAAGTCCACAGGTGGCCAGTAAGAGGCTTGGCAGCAGAAGGAGATAGCAGTGGCACTCTTACTCCATTTGCACAATGTGGGGTGTAGAATTTTGTCTTCTGCAACTGAGCACTGGTTTTTAAGTGCTCTTTCATACCAACACGAACATAGCAGCATGTACAACATCCTGGACCTTTCCTGTGGGGGAGTGTTGTCTCTTGCAGCAACTGTCTAATACTGGCAGGCGTGTCCGGGCTCCTCGTGGCAGCAGGAGCCTGGCAGCAACTTGCAGAGCTTCGCTGCTTCCATTTTTATGGTTCAGTTAAGATGAACCCCAAGGCTCATTTCTCTGAAAACTGTGGACCAGTTTCTGCGCAAGGCCATCTCTGCCAGTAACAAAGCCAAGTAACCCAATCTATTGGAAATGTATTTGGAGATTGATGCCAGATTCCCAAACTGCAGAGCATCAGCTTGCAATTCAAGTGGTGCTGACATTTGCGGGAAGGCTTTCTGTACTAAGCCATCAGATGTTAGCTAGTGTATGTAATTAACTTGGTATAATTTTGCTTCAGAATGAAATATTCATTCAAAAGAGACTTAAAAAACATCCTGATGTTTTTAATGTCTGAGTAGCAAGTGATGCTGTGTAGAGCAAGGCATACATTTATTGTTGGAGAGACTGGTTTCATGGCAACTCCTGTTTGTTACTATGGTACACAGAAAGTCCCAAAGGCTTTTACTGTCCATCACTTCTTGGGTCTTGTGAGTAATCTGGATACAAAACCCACTGATGTATGTTAACAGTGGAGACGGAAAACAGTATGAAAATAATGTAGCCTGAAGTGCTTTGGTTGTCTAATTATCTCAAAGGGCAAATGTAAAACTTAATTTTGCATAGTAGTTTTTCTAAAGTTTGGTAGTAAAGCTTGTGACCAGAGCAGGAGGAGAGGGAACAGAAATGGAAGGGGTAAAACAAAGATTTCTTTTGCCCCAGAGGCAGTTCAGGAGTTAGAGAAGTGATAAACAACAAAACAAACCAGAAGCCCATAGCTTGCAGCAGATGGAATACCAAAGACTCTGCCCGGAATCAGTAAGACGAGTTGAGGATTTGCTGAGAAGAAACAGTTATGAAAATTTAGAAACGAAGTAGGGTATTGTGTGTAGTTGCTTCATCCAATTCCTATTTACCTCCCCATTATGGAGTTCACTGACCACTTCTGGTCTCTCTAAATGTGCTACGTATTTCGATTCTCATGCTGCAGCTTGCAGAAGGAATGGGTTCTTTCTCAGACTTGAACTTCATTGTTTCCTCTTTTGAAAATCATTCCAGGCACCAAAATTGCCCTTTTGTGCTTTATCAAAACTGAAATGAAGTGTTTGCTTCAGAGTGCAGGTTGAATTTGCAAAGTTTATGATCAGAAGAAACAACTACTTGAAAGATGTGTGTGCATGGGATGCAGAATCAGTGAATCCAGCTGAACACTGAGATCCTGTCATGCCTTTTTTTTTTTTTTTTTTAAGATTATAACCAGGAAGGACCATGCAAAGACAGAAATACTGACACATTGATTTGCTATTAGTTTCCCAGTACCACATGGTTGCTCTATTCACTTCTGTAAATTCAAATTAGTAGAGTTATTCCACATTTTACCCTAATTGATGCAATATCTCACCAACCTAATTAGCTGGATGAGAATCAGAGCAGGCAGGCTGCTGCTGTTACGAGAAGGGGGGAACACTCTGTTGTAGGTGCACATAACCTGTAGCTGATTTTTGTTTTGTACATGAGCATTTTAGTTTGGTTTTGCTTCTGTGGTGAGGCTGACAAATAAGGTTGAGGGCTAACTCCCAACAGAAAGCATCACACATTCAGTGAAAACATCTTTTTTTTTTTTTAAAAAGTAGTCATAAGACAACCTGTAACATTGACCAGAGATGACAGAAACATCAAGAGGAAATCATGTCTGTGATGAACTGAGTGAGATTTGCAGCTTTGCTTGTTGACACATGCTCCTCACCTACAGCGGCAAGCTAAAATCACCTTTATATTTTGATATAAAGAAGAGAGAGAGAGAAGAGGCCGTTGCATTAACCCACTACTTTCTACAATACGTTTTATTCTGAGGATATCAGAGTGATGGAAAAGCATCAGTTCATAGTTTACTTCAACTCAGTATTTGACATCAGTAATTGTTACCCTCCATATCTGTGTTGAGATACCATCTGGCCTGTATCCAGATATTGTGCTGTTGCAGAAATAGAGGTTGTGGCTAAGAGGATGTAGCCAAACAGTTGGCATCCTCCCTCCCCCCACAGGCAGTGAATTACACAGCTGTAGGCAGCTTAGAGGCAAAAAAAACTTAGGGTATGGAAATATTAAGGACCTGCTAATTCTCCTTATTTCAGAGAGGCTTTCATGTCATGCAGTGGCTTTGTTAATCTCACTTTATAGATACTTCTGCTTTTAAAAATTGGTCTAGTAGACTTCAGAGCACCCACCTTATTAATGACTGCTTGTCTACACCAGTGATTTGTAAGCAGGCTGGTTATCACTTGGGATCTTTTTCATATAAAAATGACAGCTGTAGTAAGAGTGACAGCACTGAGTCATGTTATGATTTAGACTTTGTTCTATGGCAGCAGGGCCAGAAGGATAAGTTAAGCAGCTCTTTCCCCACATTTCTTCCTGTTAGAATACCCTTTATTCCAGTACCTGGTGTGGATGATAAATGCCTAATGCTTTTCCTTACGGCAGGGTGTGTGCTTGCCCGCCCTTGTTCTGCAGGTTTGTGGGGAGCTGCAGACCTTTAGCTGGGAGCCTGCTGCTGTTACAAGCAGGGGCAGCTGGTACTCTGACGCAAGACTAATTCATATTATTTTCATTAAGTCTTTAGCTGTGTTATCTTCTTTGCCTTGGAGGATAAAATGTATGGTGCTGGGCTTTGTTTCTGGCTTAACAGAGTGCAAGTTCGGTGCTCTTGGACAAATAAACACACCGTGATGAACTGCTGTAGTTTTTATGGGGAAAGTGTTACTGATGAGCTGAGCAAGCGCACCGCGATTCCGTTTCCTTAAAAGAAACTTCATAGATATTGGTGCCAGTTAGATAAAAGATTTACCAAGTGGAGCTGCAAATAGTTTTAATAACTGGAATATGTGTCGCTCTTGCTCAGAAGAGTTGCTTTTTTCCTTCTCTTGCAGTTTCTTGCACAGCCAGCCACTTGAAAGAGAAGGAATTCTTCAACCCCTTGTTTCAGAAGACCTTGGACTATTTTCTGCTGTTCAGCTCCTTTCCTCCCCCATTTCTGTGAACAAGATCCTGAGAGGAGGATGAGGCAGCTAAGAGGAAAACCCAAAAAAGAGACCTCCAAAGATAAAAAGGAGAGAAAACAGGCAATGCAAGAGGCCCGGCAACAAATCACCACCGTCGTGCTTCCCACGCTGGCTGTTGTAGTACTGCTGATTGTTGTATTTGTTTACGTAGCGACTCGTCCAAATACAACTGAATGATGCAGCTTTTCAGACTTTATAGCTTTGAGGTATTAATAATTTTATCAAAAGCCGAAAGGAACTCTCTGCCACCCTTTTACTACTCTACAAAGGAACTTGCTGGTATTTTCAGTCTTTCTCTTTGTTAGGGTCCTGCAGATTCTATTTAGGAATGTAACATAAAACGTATTAGTGAATGTGCCAGTACGTTTTATGGTCCAGTTCATGTGCCTTTCAGACTTTTAAAATGGTGTTTTTCTTAAATCTGTTTGAAGCTCTATATTGTAAAAGGAAATCGTGTTCTGCTATAAATTTGTAAAAAATCAGCTTCCAGCTTTTATCACTGTTACGGATAACGTTGCTCCCATGAGCTCTTGTCTATTTCAGAACTTCCAAAGAAGTACATTTCTTCTTTGTACTTAATGTCATATGAAGTGCTTTGATTCAGAAAGGATATATTTATTTTTTGCATAAAAGAGAGAAGTCTTACTTGGAATCTTCAAATTATTTTGCAAAAAATGTGACTTATTGTGAAAGCCTACACTGTATAATAATTTTTTCATTAAACACTATATAGTTCACTCAAAGAATTTTTTTTTTTTTGCTATGAGATGCCAACATGCAAAGTGAATACTTCAGGATCTGCCAGAAGGAATCTTCCAGAACTTGGAAAGGAAGATTTTACCAGTTTATGGTGAAGTAACTAATAACAAACTACATAAACACAGATAGTTGTTTATCTGAATGTTAAATATTTAAATCTGTATAAGTGGCAATAAAAAGGTGATTTTGAATACAGCCCTTGATATTTTTTTTTAAGGAAATAAAAGTAACATTAGTGTAACTTAGGTCTCTGATCTACTTGCTGAAGTGAGATGCTGTCCTGTGACAAGCCCCTCTTCCCCGCACTTAAAGGAAGCTGTGAGCACAACTCAGAGGCAGTTTTATTCTAGGAAATGAAGCTATAAATTCGGATCAAAATGCTTCAGTAATCCTGTGTTCTTTTACAGCCATTTCTCATCCAAATATTTTAAGGTACTCAGTAAGCATTAACCTTCAGAAGACTTTAGGGAGGGAATTGGAGAACTTTTGACTGCTGCTTAAATACAGACCAAGCAGGGAAGAATGTGATGCTGCAGTGCACTGAAGCGTAGCAGGACATATTTCTGTGCCAGAAGTCAAAGACCCCTCCAGTCTTTAATTCATGTGCTGTCTTTTGACACAGGGATAGTCCCAATGAAGTCACAGGATCAGAGTGGTTTGGGTTGGAAGGGACTTTATAGATCATCCAGTTCCAACCCCCCTGCCATAGGCAGGGACACCTTCCACTAGACCAGGTTGCTCTAAGCCCCGTCCAGCCTGGCCTTGAACACTTCCAGGGAGGGGGCAGCCACAGCTTCCCTGGGCAACCTGTTCACCACCCTCACAGTGAAGAATTTCTTCCTTATAGCTAATCTAAATCTACCCTTTTTTAGTTTAAAGCCATTAGCCCTTGTCCTATCCCTACATGCCTTTGTAAAAAGTCTCTCTCAGGCTTTCACTGTGTATTTCAATTCCCTGAGATGTGCAATTTTACTGAGTGCTAATTGAGAGGAAAATAGTGTTATGCATTCTGAATTGTTCCTTATGCAGAAGCTAGAATTGATCTCACAGTTTGACTCTTAAAAAAAAAAAATTTTTTTCTCTAGTAAGCAGTGAAGTTGGATTCTGACATTTTCTACCAAATTCCCTTTTACTGGTATTGGATGTGAGAATGTGCATTTGGAAAAATGTTATGAAGCCTTTGTAGACAGAAACTGTCAAAAATCACTGGGAAGTAATTGGGAAGTAAATTACTGGCAGTTGCCCAAATGTCAACTCCTGTGAACTTCTCAGCTGAAGGTGTGTCTCTGTTTTTTTAACTGTATGTATTACTCCAACTGTCAGTTGCCTTCAAAAATGTTTTAGAAATGGGGTTTCAAACCTTCTCCCAGAATACAGTAGCTTGTGGGCAAAATGGAATGATTTATTGCAAGCATTTTACCAGAAAACCCATGCTGAGATACTTCTGCAGTGTCTTATGATATGGTTTCCAAGAGTGCTCGTTATCAGGTGAAGTAATTAAAAATCTGCCATTGCCTTCTGATAAATCAAGTGACAGAAGCAATTTTTTAAAACCAATTTCTCAAAGCATAGATCAAATCTGAATCAAATACTTAAAGATCAAGGCTTGAATGGAGTTTTATAAATGTCTTCGAATTACTAAAAAAATAAAGGAATCTTGTCAAGTATTCTTGCAATGGGTAAGTGCCCACGTGTGTTACATGTGGCACCAGCTCCCTAAAACCAAGTGAGAGAAGCCAACGACACTGCCTGTGGTCTGAAGGAAGAACTATACGTATTTTCAGAGCTCAGACAAATTGTCTCTCGGTCTTCTGTTTCAATCCATCTACAAGAAAATGCTTGTTCATTCACATCCTGATGTTCAGTAAACAGCATTTTAAAATACATACAGCAGAGAAAACGCACCGTTCTTTCTTCAGACTAGTTATGTTTGGCGCCTGGATGTTCAGGTTTGAATGCTCCCGTAGCTCTGTGATGTAGATGTGAACTAGAGCCTGCGCTTTGAGCCTCTGCATCACAGAGACGTTTCTTACCAGGGGAGGTAGTTTCAGTTCACGTGCCATACACCAGCAAAGCAAAGTCCTGCCATCCATGTCCCAGCCGATCAGCATCACTATGGATGGAGCTGTTAGCTGATGCTGCCTTCTGTGCACCACCTTTAATCTGGTTGAAAATACAGTGCTTACATGGGATACTGAGGACCAGGACTTCTGTAGGATTTCTTGCTCTATCTGGGATTGTACAAGGGTTCACGCCCAGTAAAGTAAATCCTACATCTGTCACAGGAAATCAGTGGCAGGATGGTTTAGGACACTTCTTTGCACACAAACATGTTCTTGGAAGTTAACTGGGCAAACACATTCTTGATTAATCTGTTTCAAAGCCCCTAGCAGTTTGGTTATGAGCAGAGTAGAGGAACAAACCGACTGGTTTGTTGGTTTAGGAAGGGACACTGGAGCACATTGTATCAGTGTCTTGGGGCATTGCTCAATCCACTAGTGGAAATTTAGGAGTGATACATTAAATTGCAGCCTCTTTATGGATTTGAGAGTGTCCATCTGATTAAATAGTAACTCGGACACAGTGAACTTTGAAATCTGAACCCTGCAGTGAGGAAGAAAACAACACACAATTGCCACATTCGTTTGGCCAATTCAGATGAGTTCTGCTATGAACAATCTTTAACCTAGCATTTTCTCAGCAGACTGCTGTGTCTGAGAAGAAAAAAAACTTCGCTAGCACAAGGCAGTTGGTGTAAAATCTAGTGGATAGCTATTTTGCACAGAATTAAATGGGAAAAGAAGTGATTGTGGATGATACAATTTGCTGTTGCAGGCTGTAAAGCCAGATGGGAACGTAATGCCATCCTCCATATGATGCAGGCTAAGGACCTTCCCCCAGTGCCGTCTGCCTCCTTCCACTATTTGGTCTCTGGGAGACCCACGGGCAGAAAGCTGCAGGACGTACCTAAGCTGGCTGTGTAAATAAAACTTGGATGACTGGCATGACATACCATAGATGTAAAATCACCTGGGGGTCATCTCATTAGACAGCTCTGTTGATGACTTCTTTGTCATTCCCACTGCTGGTGTTTAGTGGTGGTGGGCTTGATTCTGTGCACTGTTGTACCCCCATTAAATCAGGAATTATAACCAGTTACATTACGATAAAACCAGAACAGTGAGACTGGAGGGTTAGGCGCTTTCTGTCGCATCTCTGATCACAGCACAGATTTATTAGCCTTTGGGTAAGCTAAAGCCATTGATTAAGTCAACCCCTCAGAAAAGTAAGAAGGCTTTGCCTGTAATTTTTCATAATGTTTGTCCATTTTTGTTTTCATTTGGCACTGTACTTTGCTGCTGTTGTTTGCATGGTTCAGAGTACCCACTGTCTGACACTCTCCCATAATCATACTCCTAAATTTCCCATACAAAAAAGGAGGAAAAAATGGTAGGAAGAAAATGCGCTAAATACCCAACTTTCCTATGAGCCACTTTTAAATGTTTCTGTTCAGTTACTGTCATTTCACTGACAGCCCCTCAGAGTAAGTTTCGGGAAGTGAGCTGGACAGCAATGGTCTGGCAGCTCTTATACCACTAACTATTTCAAAATTGTATCTTGATGAAACATGTTGGCAACTGTGTGTACATGACCTCTGGTTTTCCTTCAACAAAAAAAAGCTGGTGGCAGCCTGAACCATTGTTCTCTTTATTTAAAACAAGTCTTTCAACTGGGAGCCAAAAAAATGCTTTTCGGTAAAGCTTTGAAAAATCATAAAAGAAGTCCAGCAGCTTACAAGAATTTTCCATTGCCCAGCTATTCACAAAGTAGAACAGAAATTTTCTGTATGTTTTGGGTAATCTGTAGCTCCTGAACATTGCACCTTGTCCTGTCAAATGAAGTTATGATTAATAATTCATTTTTTTCATTTTTATTGGTGCTTTCAGGCATTTATAGACTTGGACCCTTCTGATTATTCCTTTTTTGACAATATACATACATCTCCAATCCCTGTTCATAACGTATGTAATTTCTCAGTCTTTATTATTTCTGCTGTCCATCATTCTTTAAAAAATTTTCCAAATGACTTGAAATGTGGTACATGTTATACAAACTACTTTTGATGATAACATCAGGAATATGTATCCTCCTTCATAAACCTCTCACCAGTTCATTTAGGTTTCTACCTTTAAATACAATTAAAGTATTCGGAACCAGTGGTGTGGCTCATCTATATTCTGGCAGCAATGGGCTCTAAATTGGGGATTGTCAGATGAGCAACTTTTGCTATTTTGGCTAGCAAGAGAAGGATGACCTTTCAGGTAAGTATGTGCTAAACAAATGGTGCTTTGAGCCATAACGTCTCAGTACATTTGTGGCATAATATGCTCCGAGCAGGAAATAGCAGTGAACAAGTAGGCTGTTCACATACAGGTACTTTGCAGTTTTCAGTGCTTTTCACGGGGAGTTTATTATATGGCATTAACACAAAAGCCAGGCTGAAACTAACTCTGTTATTTCATTAGCCAAAGTTAGCTTGGCTAGACCTTAAAAAGGTTTAGAAAAAAATATTCCTGTTTTGATAATTTCATTCATTCATTCTGTATCATCTCACAGAGCTGTATCATGAGAAGGATCCTCAGGCCGGGACTGGGGTCAGACACATATGTTTCTTTGAAGACCTGGAGCATGCTGTCTTGTATGTTTAAATCTTGCAGTGGCAAAAGAATCTGGCTAACTGGCTAATATCCCATATTTTTTTATCTTGCCCTTCTGAAAGACCACATTTTGCTGTCTTTTTGCTTCTACAGATCTTTCCCAGCTTAAAATTTAGCTTTGTTTCTAGAGATTCCTAAACTTCTTCATTAGTTCTTTTAAAACTCCCAGATGCATCTCCCCTTAAGTTGAGGACACATATATATTTAGTTTGTTCAGATGTCCTTCCATCATCTTTTTATTCAGTCCTCGTTCCTCCAGCTGAGTCTAGTAATTTTCCTGAATTTTCCTGTAAAAGGTTCTTTGATGTCCTCATTTTCATTACTCATTTTATTGCAAACCGAGCCAAACTGGTATTTAAAATCTTGGTATTTTGTGTAAGTGTGAGGTAGTATATTTTGTCTTAATGGAAATATAGCTTCCAAAAACAATTTACATTTTTGCTGTGGTCTTGAATATTAATGAGACTTCTTTTACTCACAAACTGGAGCTGTTTGACAGTCTGGTATTATTTTTATCCAGATTTTTCCAGGAAGTTGGCAACATTATATGCTGGAAAGCAGTTCTTCAGTATCTCTTTCACTGAAATTGGTGGTTCATCAACACTGTCTGTAATTTCTGTTTCGCTTGCACAGCAATAGAATTCAGTATGAATTGCAAATAAAAGGAATCTCAACATTATGCAGTTTTTCAGCACATGCAGTTGAATTAACTCTGCCCAGTTTTATAATGTTTTCCTATGTTGTAGAAAAATACAAAGAATTTAGGCCCTTACCTAAGACTGATCACAAGTTGTCTGAAGTTAAAGGTTTCTACCCTGTTCCAATGTAGTTAAACAACAAGCCAACATAGTGTCAAAACATCAATACCAAAACAGGTGCTTTGGAAGACAGGATTTAAAAATGGTAAAGTGTTAATGTAAAGCATGTAAAGCACTTGAGATCAGGCTCTGCCCCAGGTGAAGTCTATAGGTCTGGTAAAAGGGGCAGTATGGGTGGCTTCAAAATACCTGCTTTGTCTATTCATGTTCCTCTTAATGGACCCACATGGCTCAGAGGTAAGAAAGAAAGAGCTCAAACTTCTCTTTCAAGAGTCCCAAGGGCTATTTCTATAACCAAGAATAACCAGAGCATAGATAAGCTCTTTATGCTAGGAGCTATGCCATAGCTAAAGGCCCCTATTGTTCTTGTTGTGTGCAATCTAGAGAATTTCTCTTGGCTGATTATATTTTCAAGGGAATAATTTGACTTATTAGCCCTCTGTACATCACAGAATTGAAAGTATCTTACTTAATTTACAATGCTGCAAAAGGGTCTCTGCTGCACACAATTTAACTATGCAAAACCAACCTGTATCTTTTAGTATATGTATAGAGTATGATATTTTGTAATATAGTCAAGCTGCAGTATACCTAAATCTGTAAGATAATGATTATCTTATTGAAACTTCGGTGTTAAAAATACATGCTATTGGCAATGTGCCTAAATACATTAAGCAGCTAGTTGCAGATTTTAGCTCTAAGAAACTCATGGGTGATTACTTGGTTTTATTTTCTTAATTGTGTCACTGCCTTAAGTGTGCCTGCTTTGCTGCATCCTGGCATACTTTTTTAGAGTATTTTCAGAATATCTTTGCAGTTCTTCAAGGTGCGAATTTAAACGTTCTTCAAACTCTCTTGTATGTTTCTCTTCCTCTTGAAGGTACTTTTCTGTTGTCACAAGGAAGGATATCTCAGGGGGAGACTGAGCAAGGAATAGAAAATCATGGTTAGTAAAAACCAGCAAGTACGACCACATGTTTGCATTATCAAATTTCAGATTTGAAAAACATCTTGACCTATAGCAGCTAATAACACTATAATGCTTTATAACTCTCCAAGAAAACATGAATTTGGGCATACATTTTTAAAGGCATTCGGGTGCCTAAATGACTTAACGTGAATGTGATGTTTGAATACCTGTGATATTCACAGCATTACGACGTAGATTTGCCATTAAAAATGTAAATATCCCATTAGACGGAATTAAGCTGCTTCAGAACCTCCAAAATCTTTGCATCAGCTAAAGGATATGTTTGTCACTTGTATAATTTAGACCAGGACAGAGGACAATAATCTGGGTTTTGGAATTACAGAATGTAAGTAGTGTTGGGTATTGCTGACTGTCTCCTGTAATTTTAGCTCTGCTTCTGTGATGCGATGCTTTCCGAGGAAACAAAGAAAACCTATGGTCATTTCAGTACTATCAACTTCAAGCCATGATATTTTGGAGAATGTACTAAATATTATTCGCTACAAGTAGTTCACTGAAAAATCTTCTTTCCATTTAATGAACATTTAGTAGAGTGAAACATAAACCATACCAAAATTGGTTTTAAAATGGTTGTCATGGGATGCAGAGTGAGTGAGTCTTTGCTGGAACAAGTTCTAAATTTTTAAGCAGCAATTTTTGTTAATTCTTTTTGCTAATACTTAAGATGCATTCATTGGAATGTCTTTATCAAAAGAAATATGAAATAATTTTTCTTTGCCTAAAGATATTTTGCTTGCTTAAATAAATCCAATGTTTATTTGTATAGATAAATACAATTTTATGACATGAATTTTTAACAGTTGCCTGAGAAAAAATTTAGTATAGGAGCTGTAATACTGAGTCAGAGAAAGATAATTCTCAGTCTTTATATGATCATATATTGAGGAAGATGATTGACATTTATTATCTTAATTAAACCATATGTTAAATAGTTTTAATGACTGATTATTAGTCTAGAATCTCTGGTTTTGTTTTTCCTAAACTGTAAAAAGGAGAATTTATCTGTCAGCACATCAAACAGGAATGGCTTCAAATGATTTAAATATTCAAACGTTTTGTGGAAAAGGCCAATTCTATTACACTTGTAAATTTTTATTCTAGGCTTCATTGTATTAGAATGGGGTATTCCCTATTTCCACGGCAACTAGAGGCAGATTTGGTCTTTGCTTTCAGCCTGGTTTAAAACTGCCCTTTAGCAGCTTTTCAGGCCAAAAGACACTAAGTAGAGAAAGGCTTTAAAGCACTATTCTACTATTCAAACTCTTTGCAGCAGACCTTGAGATGAAGTTTAGAGATTTCCTACAGGAAACCCCTTTTCAAAGTACAGCAGGTAAGCGGTAACTGGAAATAAATTCTGAATGTAATACCATCCTTCTAGAGTGAGACAGGCTTTCTGATGTATAGGGCTCCTAAAATGAAATTCACAGATAAAGCAGAATCTTCCTTTTCTCAATCCCTCCAAATTAGTGTTTTAACAGGGCAGGGAAGAAAAAGTGATTTAATTTGCCATGTAAGAATAAGGAACCCACATGTATTGGAACACTTTGTGCCACAACATTCTTATGTCAATCCCTGCACTAGCAGGGCTAAGAAAGAATGTTAATCCTCCAGTGTTTGAGACGCTTTGGAGGGACATCACTTGCCACCTTCTTTTCCTCATAAACGCGTGATTTCCCATCCATAGATCACCATTGTTTTCATATGAAGAGCTGTTCTTAAGATTTTGAATGCCATGGCTACATGCACATTTATTCCTTCATGGGCTAGATCACAAATATATCTCCTTGTGACATTTGGATTCAGTGATAAAATTGGCAGTACTACTTTGAAGTGTTTGAAGATGCCTTTCATATTATGAAGAAGACACTGGATTCGGAGGCTTTACTTAAAGAATCACCATGTGTTTCGCTTACTGAATATCAGCTCTGAAATCACTGATTCAATACCGAGCAAATAAAATACTTCCAGTGAGAAGTGTGAGGCACTGGGAAAATGTGAATCTGAAATAAGAATTTAATAGGTGTCATCACCTAGAGAAAAAAAGTCATGTCAGGCTTTTCCATATGGATAGCAGATTTACATGTCTGCTAGTGTTCAGAAATGTTATAGCAAGTTATGAGATATTCTTGGAGATTCACTATAACAATGTTTACAATTGCTGAGTTGTCATTGGAAACATTTGCCTCATGATCAAGCTATCTTCCTGAAATGCTAGTGTCCTTGCTTCAACTGGTACTTACTTTGATGTGTTGTTTCTTGAGATACACTGCAAACTCTAAACAAGACACTTCTGAATCTCCTCAGAGTTGAGAGAAGAATGTTTATCACTTAGAATAAGCAGATCATGGTTTCCTACAGCTCCTTACCCAAGGGTCAGATATCACTGACTCTCATTTTAGATAGGTCCCTAATGCATTGGGTTTTATGCATTTTGAGAGAAGGTTGTATCTAAACAGGTCTAAAAGGCAACATTTCTTGTTAGCAACTAAGCTTTGTTTTCCAAGCCTCTGGTCTGTTCTTTCACTATGTTCTTTATTGTCTTTACTTGCAGTGCCCGAGGAAGAAAAAACATAAAGTAACTGCTTTAATCCATGTCTCAGATCAGATTCATGGTCTCTAGTTTTTAATTTCTTCCTCAGATAACACTTCTTTTATGTCTTGCGGTTTTCTAACTGGAGCTGGATCGATATGGGTTCACTGGTAAGCTTTCAACCTAACTTGTTTGGGTAGTTAGGCAACAAGGACTCTCTTTTTTCATTTCTACAGTCTCAGTTGATCCCATATTTCTTTGGTGTATACCAGTAATGAGAATCACCTTTTTGCCTCATCATTTGCTGGAAATGAAGGAGTGCACCTGACAGAGATGTATATTTCCACATATGAACTATGTCCTAAATATGTCTTCTCCTTAAGCAAGAACAACCCAAAGCGCTTATGAATTAACTCTGGATTGCTGGGGAGAAGCACTTCAGGAAGCTAGGTCTATTCTCTCTCACAGACTACCTAGCTAATTTGCCTAGAGTTAATCTCTTTCTTGCCCCATGAGTTGTCCCAGCGTTCTTGGATACACCTTCAGCAGGGCAGCAAGAAAGAATATCCCAGCACTTGGGATATTCTAACATTTAGTGGCCAAATCATGAATGGTCAAATCCCAGACTGTTAAAGTCTTCTCATATTTAGCCCCTTCTACTTTCCAGGAAAGTTCTTACAACACCAAGACTAGAAATAGGTCTGGCTAATTTTAGTCTCACTGTGACTAAACCTGGGGGCTTTGGGGAGTAGTTTCCTCTAACCCTACACTGCAATACAACTTAGGTAGCAGGTACAGATGCCTGTCTTCAACACTCTTCTGCTCATGTATGAAAATCAAAATTGAGATGCCTAGGAAATTGCCAAGTGACATAGGAAGGCTTTTAGAGGGCCTAAGTACCTGAGCAGCTAGATAATAATACCTAAGCGTGAGAGGCATAGACCACAGCATGGCTCAGGGTAGGATCAAGACTGTCAAAATCATTCCTAATAATGCCCAGTGTCAGAATTTTCACAGCTTTCCATTGCAATCTATTTATTAAGCAGTTTCTCATCCTTACTGTTAGAAAGTTTCCTAATGCCTAATTTAAATTTTCCTTGCTACCACTTAAGTCTTTCTTGTCTTTCCAAGTCTTGAAAGCAAGAACAGACAATGTCTGTCCATTGTCTGAAGAGAAACGTGAGAATGTAGTTGTGACTAAAAGTTAAAGATCCAGATTGGAAAGCACATTGTACATAACTGCTTGCTCCAGCTGAGATGGAGAAATTGTGTAGAAATGGACGATTCTGAAGCTGGAAATAATCTTATTGGCTATTTTATTTATTTATTTGTTTATTTATTTTCTGAAGCTGGAGATTGGACCATTCTATGGAATAGTCTTCCCAGAGAATGGGAATGGATCAGGCAACCATTTTCTGAAGTTGTTTATTTCAGAAAGAGAGCACAGCCCAAAGTACTGTTCAGAGAAAAAGTACTTCCCTAGATTTGGAAAGCCTTGAAACAAGAATTTTTTGAGTTATGGGAATTTCTAGTGAATCCCAGCTGCACTTTCTAGTTTACTCTAAGGCAAGAGCGACTTTCTCTACAAATGTAACCTCTAAGTAAGAATGTGAAGGGACAAGCCCTAGAGACTATTTTAACTCTTCCCTGAATACCAACAGACTAATTTTGGTAGGTATCAAGACATCACCTGCAATTCTGACCTTTTCAATTAGTGCTACAAATATTCTTCAAAAAAATGGCCCCTTATAACATCTTCAGAAGTTTTGAACATATTGAAGATTTCACTTAGGTGAAATATCAGTCCTGAAAACTCTGTCAGAGAACTCTGGTTTACAACATATTGTATGTTTGTTAACTCCTTCTCCTTGATGCAATGGCTTGCCATTTGAACACAGAACTCTACAGTAGCAAACTGTTGAATCATCTCTGCACTAAAGCTGTGATATCCAATGTCAGTGTGAATGATGATTTCATTTTGGTGGTCTTCTGAACTTGTACCTGATTCAGTGCCACTGATTTGGACTTAGACTCTGTAGAAGAAATATCCCTTGCTTAATAGTTTCATTATGTACTTTGCCCACACACCAGCTGGAAAGTGTTTTCCTTATAATCTAGTCAACTGCCTTGGCATCGACCCTGTCCTGAGTGCCAGCTGGGAAATAGTTTCCCTGCAGCTTGCTAAAGTATCTCAGAATAGGAATTTTCCCTGGGCTGGCTGGAATCAGAAGCTTTGTGGTCTGCTGTCTCTGTCTGAGACTTCTGACAGAAGAGAGGAGGAGAATTGGTGTTATCGGACTCTCCTGAAAAAGTCCAGACGGTTCTTTTCATGATTAGCACTTTAAAGAGGGAAAACTCCCAAGACGTTAGAAGCCAAAAGTAATTTACTTAAAATTCCTGTGAAGCATAAGAATATAGAAATGGAAGTGAGGTCAAACACCTGGGATTATGTAGTTCTCACTGTTCTCTGAGTACTGGGACCCAGCCGCTGGGACCATGGTCAGTGAAGGGCTGCACTGCAATCCCAGCTTCCCAGGCAGGCCATCACTGTGGTGCTCCCTATCTACAGTGATGTTCTGGAATACAGAGACGGTCTTCCAGCAGCCACGTCTCTGATAGGAAAGGATGTGTGTCCATTTCTGAAGAGGACAGCAGAACCCAGGTATGACAACCACAAACTGCTTGAAGGTGATTGTCGGTGTCATGATGCCTCTTTGCTCCTACTTAAGGTGATGAGTGGCAAGAAAATTGCCAGTAAATGCTGAAGTCTTCCATCTTCTCCTTCTGCAGGCTTAGCTGTACACCTGCAGTTCAGGATCTCCTGGGTACAAAGATGCATGTATCACAGCTGGACAGAGAGATGGCTACAGTCCATTCCTTACTAATCAGTTAGTTCCCTTATTTAATGATGATGTGGTTCCATGGTTTGAGGTCTGGAAAATAAGTGCTGCGTTTTCAGGTGGAAAAAAATAGTGGCCTGTAGTGGAGGCCTAAAGAAGAACAGAAGATACTAAGGAAGAGGATAAAGCTCAAATTTAAAGAGAGAACTAAAGCCAAAGTATTATGGAAAGTTTTTCCTAAGAAGTTGCCCTAGGCAAAGTGGGATTTATCCCACTTGTCATGGAGGTTAGTAATCTCCAGCCTATGAAGACTGAAAGAAAGAATGCTGCACTATTAATCTCTCATTTCAAGAAAAATAAGGATTACAGCAGCTATAATTTCTGTTCCTTTTCAAATACAATAGCTAACACATAGAAAATAGTTGCTGCAATTGCTCTAATTTCATCCATCAATTGAATGCTGTAGAAACTTGATTTGTCTAACAGCACTTAAGGCAGTAAGTTTGCAGGCATTATGGAAATACACTTAAAGCAGAGTGCCCTTACAGAAGGCAATATGAAGCAGAGTGCCCCAGTATAGAAGGCAATGAGCTAAAATGTAGAAATCTCTCTCACAGTCACATAATGGCAGGTAATTATCATCATCGTTATTAGAACAGAGGTATGGCCCAGGAGGGGATGTTTAATCTCCAGAAAAAAATGCATTTATGTTAGGATAAGGTATTCCCATTTTTGCTGGGCTGGCACTGTATAAATAACGATGACAACAGGGGTGATCTAATTTTTGGCTCCTCCAAGGCTGCATTTGGTCCACAGATGGATTTTCGAGAATATATGTGTTATAGGAAGATAGTTACTTACTGGTAATTTGTTTTCTTCTGCACTGTAAGCAGGGCTCAGTAAGATGCCTGGTCTGCCCTTTTCAGGAAATGGCCCACCAAAGCCCAAAGGATACCCCATTGGTGGTGATGGAGATTTATAAACTATTTTCTTTTCATGACCTCTGTGAAGTGTATGAGAAGATAAATTGCTATCACTTTTTGAACCCATGATAGTGCCTTGGCCATATAAAGCAGGACTACAGTTTCTGTGGTATCCACTGGCTGTGAACATCGCAGTCTGTTGATGTTCCATTTCCCAGGCATCTTTCTTTTGGAAAGTTCTAAAAGAGAAAGCGTGTTAAAGCTAAGCTATCACAGCAAAGCAAAAGTTTTTTTAGTTTTATTTGTTTGTGCAATTTTGATTACTCAGCTGTTCAAACTGCTTCATGCATGAAGTTATGGGCATAAGATTAAGCATTACCAGCAATTTAGCAACTTTCCACCTAAGTTACTGTAAACGTCTGAGTGTGCATTCTCTGCCTTCTTCAGCTATGACTTAAATCACACTAATTTAGACCCTTTTACTGGAGCTTGAGTAACCTTGCCATATAATTGTGGCAGGACAAGAGCTAAAACACAAACTCGCTTCAGGTATTGAAGATACCAATACTCCTTAAGTGTTTGATACCCATCCTTTGCCAAAGGTTATCATTCCTTTAGCTTTTCAGTGGAAGAAGCTATGTAAGCACTCTTCAGCCATGTTTTGGTAACTTAGCTTATAGTATGATAGGAACTAGAGTGAATTTAGCCACACTAATAGAGAAAATGAAATATGAAAGTGTGAGATGGGAACAAAAACTGTTATTAGTGGTTGGATAATCAGTCAATTTTGATCTAATATCACTGTAAACAACTATGTTCAAATAGCTAGAATTTCAAATAAATGTTTAAATAAGTTAAATAAAAAAGTAGTAAGGAATCTTCGATCCTGCATTGTTACTGCAATATTAATTTTGCCACTGATTTAATGATAACATGCTGGAGATTAATATGAGAAATAAATTTTTAAAATACACTTTTTAAAAAAGTGTACAAGAACATGCTTTTGTAACAATAAGTGACATCTTCAAGCTTACAAAAGAACTTTTATGTATTTTAGTATGATGTTCCATAATTCTTGTATCCCACTTACAGTGATCAGAATGGTTGTGAAAGCATGTATTTGTATTCATTTGTAGTTCTGTAAAGCAAAACCTATTATGGTTAACAGCAACTTAAAAAAAAGAAAGCTATTTTCTTCCCATTCAAAATACCTTCTTTTCCTGACAGTTAACAATTCTGAAACCATACTGATAAGAGCAGAGAATTTTGAGACTAGCTTGCCCAGATGTCTGCTGAATCAGACTAATTTTCAATTGCATCTTTACTTGTATTATATACCAAAACATGCAAAAAATTTTAAATTATTTCTGGTTTTATTACATTTCTGTTACAATATTTCTGACTGAGGTAAGAATTTCCGTTGTACTGAGGTCTGTGCTTATGATAAAATTGAAATTTTAGTGTTGGGAGGTAACTACTATACTTAAACATGATAGCTGTTTGAAAAGATCCTATCATTGCAAGTATCATAAAACACTACTAATTTGAAATGCAGCTATGAAAGCTTTCAAAGATCAAGTTCTCTGACATGAAAATATAATTATTATAAACATGCAAGAGTATGCAATGCTGCTCAGATCCAAAGAAAACTGCTTTTTTTTTCTTTTTTTAATAAAAAAGAAGAATTTGCTAAGCATGGGGAAATGCTGCAGAAAGATCACACCATAATTTTCTAATCTTAAATATTTGGTGTTGGGAGAGTGTGGCTGCGCAGTCTTAATGGATCCTGCTGTACATAAGCCCTGAAACATGAAACTGAAGTACTCCATAAATGGACTGCAGAAAAACTCAGAGAACTAATGAAGAACATATTTTTCTCTGCTTATAAAAGAAGTAGTGGTTAAGATATTTTGAATGCTACAGGAAAGCAAATCATAAGCATGATGAGATAATATTATTATCATTATCATATTATTATACATTCTAACATAAAACTGACAATTTTCACCAAACCTTCCAGTTTTCTACATCACCTAAAACGTTTACCTTTATGGGGGCAGAGTTTTCTCCTTTCATTCATACTTTAAATAAATACACTCTGCTCTTTGGGCACAGGAGAATACATTTTTTCTTTTAAAGTCCATTCTATCTATTGTTTGGATGAAGGGCACAGTGAAAAAAACTGCCACAATTGAAGATAGATGGCATGAATAAGAAAATCATAGATTTTTTTTTCATCTTGTGTTCTGACCTTTTTGGAAGTAATTTCCTCTGTAAACCCACAGTAAAGTCTATGTGTTCTGTGTTCTTTTTTTTTCCCCCAGAACTACTTCTCTATGTATTTAATAACAGTTATTACTGTTATGTTATAGCTTACTTCCCTAAGACCAGAATTTTCAGACTTGGGTGCCTACAGTTACGGTAGCTTTTAGATAGTAAAAACAGATACACCCCCCCAAAAGGACTGATTTTTTTAAAGGAACCTCACTTCCTACTGTAATCCATATGACTGCTGAGGCTGTTTGCTATCTTGGAAAAACATGACACCTACATTTAGGTGCTTTGATATGGATGCTGTGCCTTCACTTCAGACAGATTTCACAGTTAGGGTTTAAATTTCTGCCAGTTCAGTGCAAAATAATATCTAAGAACAGAGTTCTACTTTGAATACAAATGTAAAGGTAGGCAAATATCTGCAAATTTGTGAAAAACTGTCCATTTGTTAACACTGACAATGCAAATACACTATAACTGCAGTTGAATAACTTATGCTTTCAGCAGGATTACTGTCATAGAGTATTTAACATATACACATACTTCGCAAAAATAATATCACTGTTGACATGACGACATATGGGACAAAAAATGAAAGAACAATGTCCTCGCAAAGGGAATTTATATAGACAGGATTGATTTTTCCAGATTTATATATAAAATCAGCCTGGTCCCTATGCGATCAATGACTTCAGTGGTGCAAAACAAATTCCTTACATAGCTTGTGCTGGCTGACATACCTAGTCTTGAGAAAGAAAACAACAGACCTTTAATGACCAGAATGTCTTCAGAATTCGTGTTGCTGCTTTTATCTTGCAAGTATGACTGCTAGCTTGATTTTAAAAATTGTTAAAAGGTATTTTCCTGAAGAGATTGTTTTCACTGCTTCCAGTTTATCTATTGCAATAGCTGATACAGTGGTGAGTATGACTAAGAGTGTGTGACCTCCAAAGGGTAGTGAAAACCTCCTTTAGACAGATATGCCACTGTCAACACAGATGCTTTAAGAGACCCCCAGCTACCTTAGTAGGCATTCAGTCCTAGCCTTTACCCCCTCACTTTTGCCACATGATGAAAGTGCACTTTGGCTTGACCAGTTACCTATGTTGTGTATATTTTTATGGTAAATAAGTACCCTTTCATTTGGGAACTCACATGCATATTTTAATTTTGAAAAGAACAGGCTAAACATGGCAGTTTCATCAGAGAAAGCCCTCTTCGACCATGCCAAAATTTAAATGAACTGTACGTAGCCGACTGATAAATAAAGGATTGAAATCTTGACGGTGGGGAAAGCTTATGTAAACAGCAATTAGAAGTGAGTCAGTTATCATATATGAGAACAGTAATTAAAGTAGTTATAGGTAGGATGTGGCAACAGAGTTTTTTAGCAAAAAAGATGTTACTCCTGTGTATCTTACTTTGTAATATTTAGAAATTCACTGTAGACTGCAAGAAAGAAGAAATCATGCCTCTTTCTACATCTCCAATGTAACTTCCTGCAATTTCCTGTATTTTCTCTAGAGGTCTCCTATCTAACTAATGGCTATGTCCATGCCTAGGATTCTAGTACTTATTGTGAGATATGCCTGAAAAATACTATAGAATATACTTGGTTGAAGACATTTTTTTTTAAATTGTGCAAACTCTTCTAGGTTTCTGAATGAAAATAGGAAAACCAAAAAGTACAGCTTCTGAAAATTACTATTTAAAACACAAACACACCCCTCCTTGCACAAAAACTGCGTTTTCTATTTTTCTACTATGCAAAAAAAGTCTTTTTGCCCTTTCTCCAGTGCCATAATTACCATGGAAACAGAACTGCAAATTAAAACAGAAATAACATGGTTTATACTCACAATAAAACTCCAGAGTTTAACTCAACCAACATCAATTGCATGGTTTATCTGCATACATTTGATGGTTGAAAATTTAATTTTAGTTTTCTGAGAAAACCTCGAGGTAGTTCCCTGTTTGGTAACAGAGAAATGACAGTACAGAAAGGGCCCAATCTTAAAAAGACCGGCTGGCTGATGTGTATATACAGTACATGTGGAATTTGCACATTTTTCGAAATCTGTGTATGTATTTATTTAGCTAAATAGCTTTTCATTTAGGAAATCAAATGCATGTTTTAGATCCTGAAAACCAGGCTCAATGTATCTGTTTCATCAGATTAATTAGAATAATAATTTAAATTGTGTTCAGTAGTGTGGCTGAAAGTTCTGTTGTGAGAAAGGTTAGCTTTCCCAGGTTTCTCTCTCCCAGTTTTGGTTTAACATTTGTCCTCAATGGCTATGAAACCAAAATCCTGCAAATTACCTGCATAGTTCTATTGTCTCATACGCTTAAATTCTCATGAATGAAATTTCACAGTTCCTCATGTACAGCAAGTGTAATTCCTGAGAAAATGGGAAAAAAGTCTTACTTTTTCTCACGCGAGTGGAAGCATGAGCAAAAATTGCACTGACCATTTTTTTTCTGAAATTATGAGACCTACAGGTGCAGAATAGTCTGTATATTGGTTTGTAAATATTTGTTTCAGCAAAGCCTTCAACATAATTTGGAATTTAGTAGGAAAACAGCCATACCTGCCACTTCTATATATATGTGTGTGTATGTGTGCGCATTATGTATATGCATGTATGTATATGTACATACATACTTATGATACATATGTATTTACATACACATGAATACTACCTCCAACACTAAACATCATATTTAAAAAGAAATGTTAGGCAAGAATGTAGCTGCATACAACTGGATGCCTTTCTGTTTTGCAGAAAGAAAATCACTTTAAATTTTGCCATAGAATGAATGTATGAGTTTGAAATCTTAACCTGTATGATTTTGGCTCCAATTATTTAAACTTTGCTTCACAGAACTGTTTTACATTAGTGCTACCATGTAAGTTCTTTATTACAACTGATCAAAATATTTAGCTTCCTATGAATTTTTACTCTCCTGTACTGTGAACTAGTTTAGCAGGGAGTTTAATTTTCTTTTTATTACTGCAACACCATGATTATAACATGTTTGAAGGTAATTCAGTTCTTCACTGAATACAGGGAAATAAGAAGGAAGGCTTCACTATAATGTTTACTATGAGTCTGAGTATTCTTAAGTTTCATTATTTTTCCCTAACAAGGAGTTTATTGTAGTAATGATTTATTCAGGACATCTGAAATGATGTTTCTTTTAAAAATCAGGTCACCCAAGAACACCAAAACTAGACAAGGCATTAAAATACATTTAATGAAACTTTCAACAAATGAAACTGGCAGGACACAAAGCTTTTCAGCAGGGGTTGTAGTTCAAACTGCTTATTAAGATAACCTCCTGTGGAGCAGTTTACCTCTCATGTAGGTTTTTATACACTTTCCTTGTCTTGTTTTTATTTGGCAGTAAAAATACATTCTATCCTGTTTTGCAAAACCTGGAACTAAGAATAACTTAAGCAGCACACAAAAAGTTTTTAAAGTTCTTTCATGTGACTAATATTAAAATAATGATCAAACATTTCTGTGACTTCATTTATTGCCAAATTCAGTTAGCCATTCAGAAAAATGTAGGAAATTTTTACAAATATACTAACTAGGTCTGATATTTATGTTGGTGGGAGTTCTGAATTAATAGAAACAGAAAAAAAGCTTAACAGTTTGGCCAGGTTAGATGCTTCCAAAAAAATTACAGGAAGTTTCATATATGTGTACAGTATAATTATTACCTCTCTTCCTTTTCTTGCATCTTTGAATGGGTTTGGTAGCTGTGCTTTGTTTCTCCATATGTATCCAGGTGACCCAGTATCGATGTTGCTGTGTCATTTTGTAGTTTAACATGACTGTTTTGTAATCTTATATTCTCATGTTCTAGTTGGTGAATGGAAGCTGTGAAATTTCTATGTTCTTCGTTAGATAAATCTATACTCTGTGAAAGGAGATAAAACCATCATTAAATACTTATTTCTTCCACAATAAATGGATGTTAGTATTTTTAACAAGCAAACACAAAACAATGTTCTATGCTAAAGAAAACTTAACTACCATATATAATCATGCAGCACTTCTAGCAAACCAAGAGAATTGCCTCCAGAAAAACACAGCACTGTAGATAAATGGAAAAGAAGGGATAATAGCCTCTATAACACAATAAAACAAATTAAAATTTCTCAACAAACATGCATTCGAAATATTATTGTTGTAAATTCATTGCTTGCTTTGTAAAACTTACGACATAAAAGCAACCATAACAGCTATAGCTGCAGACTGTATTGCTCCCTCCAGTAACAATTCCGCCAAAAATAACAAGAAAAATTATATAAGTTCATTACTATACTAGATGCAGGGTATGTCTACAGGCACAATTTAATATCTGTGTCGAGATACAGTCACCTTCAGTTTCAGAAGCAGTAAAGCCACATTAGCACAGTGCTCTTCATCTGTGTTACTAAACCCTGCTTCTCAGTTGGGTTAGCCCACATGGTATACAAGTCAAAATACTGAAAGTGCAAGCAACACATGCACTGTGACTGGGGCTAAAGAGGCCCATCCACTAGGATATCAAGAGGGGAAGATGGAGATTAGCTCTGGAAGCTGACTAGCCAGGATACCCCATTCCTTTTTTGTCCTATCACTTATTCCATAAAGCCTATGCTGAACACTTCGTCTAGCTAATTTGGAACTACCTCTCTGCAGAATTCTGCCATGGCATTGTGTAAATATATTTGCAATAACAGTATACTGTCATCAACAGAAAATTCTCAAAAGATTTATCAGATTACACATAAAAGACTAAAAACGCATACATTTTATTAAGTTGTGCTTTCATATATTTCCAGGTTTACCTTATTCTTTTGGAACCCAGTAATTCATGAGTACTGAGGATCTGGTTCTTAGTACACTGCTAGCCCAACTGGGGTCCTGAACCTGAAAGCTTGTCTATCCCTTGCAATAACTGGTCTGATGCTATCTCTCCCTATAAATCTTGCCTTGCTTAGCTAGTTTTAGGGGAAATTTATAAGCCAAGCTGGCATGGAAGTGCCAGAAAGTATAAAAAAATTTAATATCTTGTTCAAGGATGGGTGACAGGGGCTCAGTTATGCCTCCCAAGTGGAGAAGAGCTGCAGAACAGAGGAAGAAGGAGAGTACTAAGTTACCCCACCACTAATAGCTCTAGAATCAGCAGTACAGCTATAATGGCATGAACCCCAAAACTGAGCTGGCACAGCTACATTGCTTTTGAAATCTAAACAGGTAACCCTGCCTGATGATGCATTACACAACACTGACTTAGGCTGGCACTAGTTTGAGGGGTCTGTGTAGTGCTGTACAAACACATCCATAAAAATCTGTCCAGTCCCTGCAATCTAAGTATCAAATACCTCACAATCTTTAATATTTAGATCCTCACAATACACTAGTAAAGTAGGAAAGAATTATTAAGTCTGCAAATGCACTGATATGTGTAGTGACCTTGGTGTACCTGCTAACTGGATTTGGCTGTTAAAATTTAACAAATGTGTTATCTATAAGATACCATGTCAGACAGCTCTTCTTAATCTTCATGAAGAATATCAGTGTAGAGAAGAGCTAGACATGCATGCACACATCCATCTATGTTTCCACAATAATATATCATATATACACATATATCCTTAATAGTGCATATCTATGTATAGGTAAAGCATCACTGATAGACATATATGTGATTTTAAGGGTGTGGAAAAATGTGACATTCTTTCATGCGTTTGCCAGTCTACAGTAAGACAATTAACAGGCTACAAATCCCCCAAAGATGTATTTACAACAATATTTACAAGCAACATTCCAGTGTTTTTTCTAGTGATAGATACAATAACTGCAGATGTTCTGTAAGCAGGGAATGTTCTGAAGCTTTCTGTGGAAGGCAGCATATATAGTATTTATTATATCCATATAAACTATAGTTCTACAAGATATTATGGCACACTTTTTATGAATTAAACTTTAAATATCCTCTGGTTGGACAGAAATAAATACTAAACTCTGAAAATAAGCTGGGTGGGGGCAAAATGTGTCAAGTTTTTTGCACTGTTATTTAAATATCATATGAACAAAGGGGTAAAACAGTAAAAAAAGGACATATTTTTGTATCTGTGAGAATGATTGTTTAAAAATGGGTATTTTCTGAAATACGTGATGTCACTTACAGAAAATAGGCTTCCAGAAACTGTTTAGTGTCTAGACATTTACTGAAAAATTTAGCTTACTTTTAGTTTACTACAATTAAGGTCAAAATTATTCCTAGCTATACCCATCTTCAGACTGTGTGTGAATAACACTTGGTTTTGATTATGTTACACACCTTATTTTTACTTATTTATTTTTATGCAAGCCAGAAATCTCTAAATCTGCCATGATCTCAATCCACATTTACTATAAATATAAGTAACTGTTCTGCATATTGCATAGATTAAAAAAAAATTACTGTGCAACTTCTACACTCCTGGTTTTCCATCATCTCTTTTAGATGTGTGTTTTCAGATTTGATAACTTTGTATTGGAAATCCAACAACTAGGAGAAGATTCAATTCTTAGTTAAATACAAGAATATTACTGTTAATTTGAAATAACTGAGTATAGATATTTGTAAGTTTAATTTTACAAAATATACATAATTATGAAACTAACTATAATAATTTTTTAACAAATACAGCAATACTATAGCAGAAAGAAGTCTTAAACCATCTATAATATATATACAATACCTCTGATTCTATTTACCCTTTTGGAAGAAGTAATCACTTAGGAAAATAAGGGAGTTCACATGCAGTTACAGAGGGACAGATTTTGCAGGCCACTGAAACTGGATGAAATCCTAGTCATGAAGCCTAGGAACAACACCCACTCTTTTAGTGATATGATAGTGAATATGGCCTGTGAGTGCCACACAGTAGAAGATGTCTTTCATTTTCCCAAACACTAACTTTTCTATTGTCCAAAGTAAAGTATTACATTAATCACAATTTTCAATATGCAATGACCCTCTCAGAAAACCCAGAGATACCCAGAAACCTCTAAATATGAACGTTCTTTTGGTTTACAAAGCTAAGTGATGAAGAGAACATATTTGGTTTTAAAACTGAAATTTGCCATTAAAACACTAGTATCTTACAGTTTTCAGCTTTGAAATTACTGGTATTTTCTAAGATTTGTAACATTCTTCAAAAAGCTTTAAAAAAACCTGAAAAATTAGGAAACGTTCTAGGTAATCTAATAAATGGTTCTAATGATAGAGCACATACAATAGTAACAAACTGTAAGTTTTGAAGATCTTTTGTATGTTAAAATTGTAACTACATTTGATGGTCTGAATGAATTGTAATTTAGATGTACAGTTGACATTTACTGGTGCTTTCTTGTTCCAGTATCAATTTGGCTGCTTTAGTAATACTTCACAGATATTACAGCACTGCTGATGAAAACTACTGCAAGAAATGTAATGTCTTTTTTCACCTATAATGTATGTCATTATCAGTAGTGTGGAGTAAAATGATCTAGGCTGGTTTTGCCTGCTTGCATACCTGTTGTTTTGCTAACAATTTGTCTTTTATCTCTAACTCCATTTTTAACTGTCTTTCCAGAAGACTAGCTTTCTCCATGATAGTTGCTATAGTGATCTCCTTCTGATGAAGCTCTTCTGTCAGGTCAGAGATTTCTGTCTTCATTCTTTCCTGCTCAGAGCAATGGGACTGCTCCTCCTCTTGATAAACATGGTTTCTTATCTGTAGCAAATATGTTTCAAAATGAAAAAATGTTGTGCAATAAATATGATTGCATCACTTGCTACCTATCAATGACTTTTTTTGCTGTTGCTTCCAAGACACCAACTCCTCTAACCAAGTCAGAGATTTTTGAGATTGTATAATAAAATGTTTTCGTGCGTCAGTGCACATAGTTTTATTTATTTTTACATCTTTTTCAACCCTCCTCTTGTGCTTTCATTTGCCTATTTAGTATTAGAAATGAACAACATACAAGGCATTTAAATTAACATTTTAAAAGAATGTAATAAAAATAATGTTAATGTTAGGAATTGGAATTTATGGCAAAGAATATCCAAGGAAATACCCATTCAATAAAGCTAAGTATGATTTATTTATATTGCTCCTAAGTTAATTTAGGTTTAAAATAAGTTTAATGCAGCCTAAATTAATATAGAAGCAACATAAATAAATCAATTTAGAGACTCTTTAATGAGAAACTATGTTAGAAATAAAGAGTATATATGGTAAATTACTTCACGAGAATTATTCCTGCTATTATATATAAAATTTAAGGTCAAACTTTCTGCACTATCTCCTGTGCAGAGTCCTCCAAAGAATCAACACAAAGATTGTTTTCATAATCTTTCTACTATAACCAACAATTTAGTACTGATAGATTTTTTTATTATGTAAGAAACAAAACTACAAAAAACAGCATAACAACCTTTGAATCCATTTTAATAGTTCCTCACAGAACTGTACACAATCAGTAACAGATGGCATTTAATTTTTATTTATTCAAACCACACAGAAATACTAGAATTGTAAACAAATAGATGTAGATGTAAAAAACCTAAGAGCTAGATCATGACTATCATGCCAAACTTGCTGCATCCAAGTCAGCTGCATCCAATTAGAGATATTCCTGCTTACATTGCTACTCAGCGAAACCACAACATGCCTGTAAGAGTTTTGAGCATCCTTTACTCCCAGAGTGTTTTGGCCTGCCAAGCCATAAGCCACTCCACAGTGCCATGCCACTACTGCCTGCACACAGCACTTCTGAAATGTGCAATGCAATGTGATGATGCATAGTTCAAACAAAAGAGCACTGCCCTACACTGTGCAGCAGAGGACTAATCTGAAGTTTAGCCTTGTGTAGGTACCTGCCACAGTGACCCGTATCAGTTGATCTGTTAGCGTATCTTACATCTGAGACCACCAAAAACTACTTACCTCCTATAGCCTATTAATTACTCATAGCCTTGGAGGGTTTATTACTTGCAAGGTTTTACCTGAATCACAGTGATGCTTAGGCATGGTCTCTTTCATTATTTCAATGAAGTAGCTAACTCTGTTGTTAGTGCACAGAATCAGTGTCAGTTTTACAGCTATACAACTACCTCCAGAAATGCAACCATATATGAAAACTTCATACTCTCCTAAAGCCACAATTTATCCTCCTGCTCTCTTCTGCATATGAATATACCCAAGGTCAGTACTCTGCTCTCTTTTTAAAATCCCATATTGCAGCTAAGATCTGGAAATACATAACAATACGAAATACCTTGTTTAGCTCTTCTCGTTGGTGTTCTTGACTTTGTGCCAACAGTAATAACTCAGTGTTTTTATTTTCTAGTTGCTCAGTAAGATGTACACAAGATGATTGATGCCTTTAAATAAGAAATAAACAAAACATGAAACAAGCAGAACATTCGATGACCTTTACCTTACAGTATCCTCTCCTCAGTGTAAAACTGTGAAAGACCTGCTTGCTGATGAAAAAGCCCAAACAACTAAAAGATTTGGCCTAAACCAGGTTTGATCTTGGAAGGTATCTAGAGATTAAGGGCAATGCAAGTGTGTACAGAAAGAATCCTGAAATGTCTTGTAGGTTAGTATTTCATATAATCTCAAATAGCTATGGTAGATTAGATAAACCATAAACAGATGAACATTTTACTCAGAGGAGGTTAGGGAGAATCTAAATTGCAGTACCTCCAAAGTGTTTTAATGCTGAGAAAAGGAAAGGCACTGTAAACATATAAATAGAAATAAATGAAATGCATTGATTTGTAAAGATCTAAGCATCATTAAAGCCTTTAACAGAGCCTGCATCTATTGCCTGCAATCTTGGCATAGATAATTGCTAATGAAAATGTTCATTCAAAAATCTGACATTTGAATCCAGAGTATCTTTTTAAACAGACTTAATTTAAATCAAATGTAAGAAAAGTTATTAGCTCAGAAGTACTGTTAATTTAACTATTGTCTTCAACATACATACTTTATTTTATTTTCCTGCATATCATTATACACTCTGAGTTTCAATAATTCTGTATGCAACTGTTGGCATTCCCGTTGTAACCTTCTCCAGAGAGCATCCCGTGACTGCAGCTCACTTCTCATTTCTGAAAAGCCTGCCTCCATGTTCTAAAGAAACAAGCATATATGTAAATAGTTAAATAAAATGAGACAGTAGTAGCTCAAAATGCTGTATTTTAATACATAATTTTTGATACCTGTATAATTTGTATGAAAGGATGCTTTCATTTCGAGTTTAATTTCTGAAAAAGGCATTGCTTTCATGTTAGTTCCTTTCTCCAGAAATGTCATCTAAAGAAGCAAATGCTGAATATTCTTTAGCTCTGCAACGTTCCAATGCATCTGTCTGAAACTATCATAGGAACCGTCATTCAGAAGTTCTTTATTGTACTAAATAAATCTAAAATACATAGTCTGCTTGTTTCAGCAGGTTCTGTATCCTAGAACATGTTCACATGCTGGAACCAGTGCCATAAGTACTCTTGCATTTTCTGTTTTCCTAACCGCATTTCCAAATTTGTAAGTTTGAAAAGTACAAGGCTATAGAAAGGCAGGATTAGGTGCATGTCTTCATTAAACATTGCCTGGAAGCTTGGAGCAGATACATCTAGACTTAAGTACTTAAATCAGTTTTGTGCTCAATCACCTCCAAAACTAGTTCTATCTGCATGGAGCTAACTGGTTATTTAAATGAATATCACAAAATTTTAAACAATCATAAAAAGATTATTCTCAGGGACTCCACAAATCTCATCTCTACTTTACCTTTAATTTCTGATTGGTATGATAGCCAACCTGAAGATACATGTTATATTTGGCAACATAAAATCTCAATTCCTCAAAAAATCAGGATTCCCCAAAAATATACTGAAAACATACTAAAGATAAGAACTTGGAAATATAACCCACAAATAACAGAAGTAGCAATAATAATCAGATTCTTGCAATAATAATATCCAGAGAATATTTATTTCTTCTCACCCAAGATCCAAAAGCATGTTCCAGATTAAAAAAAAGGATTTTCCAAGGATGTTGATCCTTTGCCATTAAAACTATTACACTAAACCCACTAATATTTTTCATAATTTCTTCATTTTATTTTAATATGGTTTCCACGTTTAAAAGCAAAAATAAAGCCTTTAAACTTTCAAAAGACAACTGGAATCCAGAAATGACACCGCAAGCAAGGAACTTCAAAGGTTTATTTCCCTTAGAGCCTCATATGAGAATGACCTTCCTTCCAAGAAGCCTGTGGTTTTCCTCTGGCTGAAAGGGCTGCTGAAGACAGATATGAAGAGCTTTTGTGTTTTTATAGGGGCTGCATATATACATTCATTCATCTTAGCCTTTGTTAAATTAAGGCTGAGAGAGCTTTTTTAAACTTTGAAATGCAAGTCTGGGCATATTCAAGTGAAATAAAGCTTAATGAACTGGTAAAATTGTCTGCAAGACTTGCTTATGATCATCTTCATGACTTCAACATTCAAGAAATAGCCACAATTATTTTATAATATATGAATTTGGGGGAGGGTTACCCCTCTGATTTCATTCTGCATGGGTAAGGGGAATGAATGCTGCACAATTGTGTGGTAGAAGTCATATCATCTGTGGCAGACTGCAGTCATCATACATATTTACATAAATTGTATTTTCTTCTGTGAATTATAATAATAGCAGGAATAACAGCAGCCACAGCAGCAGCCGCAATAAAAATTGAAACAGAACTTCAGGTCAAGAGTTTCACACATTACTTCAAAAAAATCATCTAGATACATACCACTTACTATTTTAGGAAATATCTATTGCATCTAGTTAAAACACCAAAATGAAAATTAATTTTGAACCAGAAAACTTTAGGTTTTGTTTAGAAAATATCTAATGAAATAGAACTTTTTGAAGAGTCTGTTTCAAGTTGAAAAATTTACCAAGTACTCTCTTTTCTTCTGTGAAAAGTTTTGCTTTAACTACCTTGCCATGTTTGATATCAAAAGGAAGTCTCAAAAATTTCCTGAGCAACTCCTGTTCTAATTCTACTCAAAGCTGTTTGTGGTGGGTTGACCCTGGCTGGAAAAAAGTATAACAACAGGCTCGTGGGTTGAGATAAGGACAGGGAGAGATCACTCACCAGTTACCATCACAGGCACAACAGACTCAACTCGGGGAAATTAATTTAATTTATTGCTATTCAAATCAGAGTAGGATAATAACAAATAAAAACTAAATCTTAAAACACCTTCCCCCAATGCTTCCCTTCTTCCTGGGCTCAACTTCACTGCTGATTTCTCTACCTCCTCCCCCCTAGCGGCACAAGGGGATGGGGAATGGGTGTTGCAGTCAATTCATTGCACGTTGTCTCTGCCACCCCTTTCTCCTCAGGGGGAGGACTCCTCACACTCTTCCCCTGCTCCAGCGTGGGTCCCTCCCACGGGGTGCAGTCCTTCAGGAACAGGCTGCTCCAGCATGGGTCCCCCACGGGGTCACAAGTCCTGCCAGCAAACCTGCTCCAGTGTGGGCTCCTCTCTCCACGGGGCCACAGGTCCTGCCAGGAGCCTGCTCCAGCGTGGGCTTCCCACAGGGTCACAGCCTCCTTCAGGCATCCACCTGCTCCATTGTGGGGTCCTCCCCAGGCTGCAGGTGGGTCTCTGCTCCACCATGGACCTCCATGGGTGCAGGGCACAGCTGCCTCACCATGGGCTGCACCACGGGCTGCAGGGGAATCTCTGCTCTGGGGCCTGAAGCACCTCCTGCCCCTCCTTCTTCACTGACCTGGGTGTCTGCAGAGTTGTTTCTCTCACATATTCTTACTCCTCTGTCTGGTTGCAATTGCACAGGCTTTTTTTCCCTTCTTAAATATGTTATCCCAGAGGCTCTACCACCGTTGCTGATGGGCTCGGTCTTGGCCAGCGGTGGGTCCATCTTGGAGCCGGCTGGCATTGGCTCTATTGGACATGGGGGAAGCTTCTAGCACCTTCTCACAGAAGCCACCCCTGTAGCCCCCCCTGCTACCAAAACCTTGCCACACAAACCCAATACACTGTTCAACCTTTGAAATACAAATATATGCTGTATTTCTGTGTAAAATAGTGTCCAGCAGCTGACTTAATGCAGACTTTCTAAGAACCAAGCCTCCTGTGTGATGTTTTGAGGCTGCCTCTCATGTATGGCTGCAATTAAGTTTGTCAGACAATTCATAATGTTGAGAAATAGACTGCAGTCTCCATTTGGATCTTCTAAAGTTTGTATTTTCTGTACAGCCAACAAACTCATCTTCCATACATTTCACTTTATCACTGTTTCCTTGCTACTTAATAGTATGAGAGAAACATTTAGAAACACACATGAAATGGTCATAGGCATATAAAATATATGAGTCACAATAGTAGGCTTGTTGCCATTCTTATCAGCCTTCTCCCCACCAAGATTCCCATCTACTTCTCCCTCCTTTACCCACATCAGGTCCAACTATTCCATCCTCCACCTAGCACTCCTTCAGGCAAACCTTCTTATTTCTTCTGGCTGACAAAAGACCTTGCACTTCCTTCTTTCTCATACAGACATTCCTAAAATAATATTTCCTTTGAGCAACATGTTTTCACTATACATTGACTTTACCTCAGTGTTTCCCTTCTGCAGCTATTTGCAAATGTGGCTTTTCTAAGACAGCAGAATTCCACACCACCAGCATTTATTCTGCAACTTTCTACCCTTTAGCTGATAATGTTATGTACATCTAGCTCCACTTCCACTTAAAATGTTTTCAGTGCTTCCTACAGCTCATGTATTCTATTCACATGATTCCAAAACTCCTCTTGCTTGAAGATTTTCTTAAAGGCTACAGCACAGTAAGATGTACTTTCTCCGTTGTACAGCATCTATCCACCTGCTCCAATCACCATGATTTGTTCCACTCTGTATTCTAGTTACTACTTTGGATGGCAGGCTTTCTAACAGGCCCCAAACCAGAGGTTTTTGCTTGCATACTGGTAACTTGGATACAGGCAAATGACTCAGTGAACTAATGTGCAAATTAAATGTATAAACATCACACGCGTTAAACTTGGCTGTTCTGACAACACCTGAAATTTATCTCCACCACACATTCATTAATTCCTGTAAAGTATATTGCATATGAAGTTATAACTCTGCAAGGTTGTCTGTAAACAGAAATAGATTATCTTTTTCCAAAAAGAGATGAATTTACTATAGGCCACTCAATATATTACTGAACCTTGAAGTGCTTAAATAAAGAAGCAAAAGCATAATTTATATATGTTACCAGAGAAAAATAGCAACGTGAATCTCATTCTTGATCTGTTTCAAACATAGCTAATAAAAAAGGCTGTAAAGATCTTGTATTATCTCAATCTTGTCAGAACTCATATATCACGACCAAAAGAAGAGGCCCAAATGGCTGTCTTCATAAATCAGTGCTACGTTGAAAACCGGTAAACTAGAGATAAGATAAAAACTGATGGTTCTTCACATGCCTGGCAACTTAAAAATTCATTGACTGCAAAATCTTCTCTCAACAATGATAAAGTATACCATACACTTTTCTATATACTTAGTTACTAGCTATATGGCACAGTGTACGACAAGGTGTAAATCAGATAAAGAGATTTCATAGAAGTCATTTATATACAAGTGAACTAGGCTAAGTGTCTGTAGATGGTACGGATATAGGAAAGTTATAAAACCCTAGATAATCTGACAAGAATAAAATATACTACTACATATCAAACATATTTCTGTTTTCTCTTTAAGTGTTACTCAAAAAATTGTACTGTTCACAGCTAATTCTCTGTTCCTGCAAAGAATATACCTAATGTACAGATCTTTTATATAGGCATCTCAGTACAACTTTTTAAAGTATACTCCTAAGCAGCGAATTCGCCAACATTAATTCCACAGTCATCATGAAAAACTATTACTACCTGACACTGGTTTTGGTACATTTTTAGATCCTCCCGGAGCTTCAGATTTTCCTCTTCTAGTTTATTCTTGTTTATTACTATTTCACTGATAGTTGCCTTTAGGGTTTCAATAAACCAATCATCCTTTTCACTTTCAGTCTGGCCACAGGTAATTACCTCTTCTTGGTTTTGTTTCTTATTGCTTATTTGGAATTGATAATTCTGGGTCTGTTTCTATAAAACAAGAAAATATGTTAAATGAAATTCAATAATTATATGTAAATTGCTAGGACCAAACCATTACTGCTAAAATCATAAAGCTATTTCCATCTTCACCAGGATTTGCTTAGAAAAGATGGCACAATTGGAACAGTTTGCATTACTTCTCTAAAGGATATTTCCTTTATTTTAGTTTCATGTTCATTTGTAAAAAAAAAGTTTCAGAAACTTTCAAGGGCATAGAATTTTTTCAAGGATTTTTCTCCTCTACTGTTTATTTCCCTAGCACTTAATGTTAATTAGCCTCAAATGTGAAAAAGGTGAGTATGATGACCTACTCAAAGCAGTTACCTATAAAAAATAATTTGAGAGAAATGTTCTTCTTTGATTCACTGAACTTAGTAGGAGTTGTGTGTGTGTGTGCCTCAGGATAGATATTAACCTTTGACTAGAGGGCTAGCATTACATAGTTCATGTATAAACAGCTCAGTTACTACAGGAACTGTACGTCTTTGATACCATTATCCTTAAACTGGGGGAAGAATCCTTTGCACATTCTGCAGAGCTCCACACTCCATTCAGTTTGTTGTACTAATTAAAATCCTAAAACCAAAACTTCAGAAAATTGGTATTGCCACTATTTGTGAATTCAGAGGCATCATGAAGAAGCATAATTACTATGGTAACTGTTTTTGCTGTTTAAAAAACTATCCACATGGATCCCTCTACTGGGAGATTAGCAAGAAGCAGTAATCTTTCAGAAGACTGAGAATTACCTGAAAAATGACATCAAAATATAATCTGGAAATGATATATCATGTGCAGAGATCAAGTTGAGCAAGGAAATGTATATTAAAAATAAATTGGATTACAAATACCATATTTCATTGACCAGGACTGCAAAAAGGCATGCTTTAGACAGCTTTTGATGACATTGACTATGTTCCCATAATTTGTGTTGGCTGAATACCTAAGCAGAACTGACCACTGGCTGCGTATCAAATAAAAAGCCAGAAGAAATTTGCAGGTAAGTTTCATTTCTATAGATAACAAATTAAGGTTCCCTTGACATCTAAGTTATGGAGTCTGACATACCAAAATGTCAAAGCATTCTGTGAAAAATACAGTGCAAGACTCCATCTGGAAATCAAAGAGTTCACAAAAGAGGAATCAGAAACAAAGACACAGGACCAACTAATGCTTTTGAAATAGTTAAGGGATAACAGTCCATCAGACTCCTGTTTAATAAAGTAGTCAGCATTATGTTACAGTTATGAAGAAAATTGTCTTCAAAGAAAGTTCTCTGATGGCAGTGAAAGCCTCAATAGAAAAATGTGGATGATCACCTTGAGTATTTTGATTTGTCTAACTATATAATCAACGTGCATCAGTCAGTAGTTTTGTCTAGTCAAAGCCTTGCTTTTTTTAACACATTTGTATGGAAGTTCAATAGTTGTAATATAATGCTTTCAGCATCTAAACCCAAAACTTCACTGTCATCTTTGGAAACTCTGGATATGGAAAAGAGTCTTATAGGAATTCTTAAGAAAGTGTTTCACTAGATTAAGATCCAATGAGTTTACTAACAGTGGAAAAGGGGATTACCAGTCAGCAACGTAATTGGCTTCCCCTTAATTTTCAAGCTGTCTTGTGGCCCAGTTGATTTGTAAGTTATTTTCTAATTTTTTTTAGAGCAGGATATGTCATCAAGACGTCATTAAATATTTTGTTCTGGATTGGAAGGAATTAAAAAAATAAAAATATGCTAGATAATAGACTATATATAAAAAGTAATAAGCAAATTGGCAAGTAAAACAGAATCACAAAGTCAGCCAAGGACTAAATGGTAACTTGAGAGCTGAAAAATATGATAAAAAAGGGATAAATGATCCAACAAACAACTCCAAGTGTGATTTTGGAGTAGCATATAGAAATTCATTTTTCTGCATAAATTATATGAATGTATATTTATGATCTTCAAATGTAATGGCATGTACTACTTACTTGATGAGATACTTTGCAATAACTTGTCATCACAATTAATTGCATATTAGTAAATAGCATAGAAGATAAAAGTATCTCCACAGTATACTTAAAAAGAAAAAAGGAACATGTACTGCTTTTTTCAGGTTTAAAATCAGAAATATTGTAATTTTCATCATGACACTTATTCAGTTTCTCACTTTCATGAGAAAAATAAAATTAAAATAACTGTATGCATCATTAGATCTTTCAGTATGGGTATGCCTTACCTTAAGCAATGTATTCACTACCAATATATCCGTGTATTGTCAGATTCACTATAAGCTTAGTGTTGTTCAGATTTTTTAAATTAAATTAAAATAACTCTAGCTGGGCTAACAGTTTTTCTTCCTAAAACAGGATGATAGGAATTTTACCTGAAATAAATTACATTTCTCAGATAATAATTTTTGTTGAGCATCTAAATAAACAAGATAATTTTGGCAGATTGTCCCATTCTTATCCCATTCTCTTGATTTTGCCTTAAATTCCTGAAAGACAGCAAAACAAGGCTAGTAAACACAGGGAAAATAACTTTTTTCCTTAATCTAAATAACTTTGTAATTGGTATAGTTCTAAGAAAAATCTAGTTTTTTAATGAATACATAATCTTTCCACAATTCTGGAAAGAAGAAAAAAAGAACAATGATATAAACCAGTCATCCAGTCATCCCCACCAGAAAAAATTCAGTCTTAAGGCCTGCTAATCTGAAAAAAATGGGTGGTAAACATAATCATTGAATAAAAATGATAAAATATTTTAAGTCACTTCTGCTGCTGAAGATCTTAGAGTTATGACTACAATGCACCCATTTACTGGAGCATAGTTCCTGTGACTTTAAAGCTGTTCAGTGTCAAGTAGAGTAATCAGCAGGGAATCAAACCCTTAATATTCAGACAACTGTTTTGAGTGCTTGCTTTTTTCTTTGTTTTTTTTTTTTTTTTAACAAATGCGACAGCAGCTACTGCGAATAAATTTTACTTCTTGTTTTCTTTACAATTGCTAGTTCTGGTTCTCAGTTCACCTAGTTTAAACAAAAACTTGTTTAACAAATTCTATTGTATCAATTTATCTGTTTTTTTTTATTTGCACTTATATTCCCATTTACAGTGTATCTTAATTTGCTCTTAAATCATACCAGATCTCATATGTTCACAACTAGACTTGAAAGGCAGTATCCCACAAAATAAGTAGGAGAACTCGTTACTACAGCTGTTGCTCTTTTAGTTTGAAGGATTAGCAAAATAACAGTATACTGTTTTATACAGTGAAAAATATGCTTATAAGCTGTTACGAGAATTTCCTTTTTCACAATGGAAATGTTGGTTCCTAAAAGATAAATGCTTTTTATACTTATCCTAGACTAGCGTATCCCCCAAATTCTAAAAAATGTGATTTTATTTACTACTAAACCAAAATAGAATGCTTTCCAATATAGATTTAATACAAATCTTCTCTTACAGCTTTCCTAATATCTGCTTCGGTATTTTAAACCAATAAACATCTTCCCATTTTACAAAATGTGATACAAATGGAGTTTCAGACTACTTAATGAGGACTGCGGGTTCAAGGCCTTACTAAAGCAATGCTGAGCTTAGTGGATTTTCAACACAAGTAATTATTTCCTGAATACTAGAATTTGCTGAATATATTCCAAGCACTCATTTTTCATGCTGCATAATTAATCAAATTATAGCATTGTGTTACATTATTTTCACATTTTAATCTTGAATAAGGTCATTCTCAAATTAGCTGGATCAGACAGTTTCACAGTAGTGATATATTTAGTCAATGATAGATGTATAACCCATTTATTATTCTTGTAGTAGCAGATGTTGGCAGCTATGCTGTGGTCCAAAGTGTAGCAGCTTTTCTGATGGTAAGGACTCTTCCATGTGGAAGAGACAGAAACATTATATAGAGCTAGGATGTGTCTAGGATGTGTCCTGTTATGTAGGTGCAGTCACCTGAAGGTAGCAGAAGTTAAGTCTTGTATCTTACAGAATAACATAGAAGATAGGCAAGTCCAAAATAAAGATCCTAAAACCTTGCTTAATTGCAGCTTAAGTATGAAAGTACTTAAAATCTACTAGATTTTAATTTTTTGATTGTAAAGTTCTCAAAGTGTCTAAATCATCTACGTCATAAATCTATGTAAATCTACATAAATCTTCATTATAAGCCTGTAAGTATTCACAATGTTTAGCAGCTAGGCAACTACCTCACACTTTCAACTGGTATTCCTCTGCTTACTTTCTCTACAGGACCCAGTTTAGTAAACGCTTGAAGCACACACTACTATGCTCTCTACAAAGGATGGCCAGAGAAAATGCAAATTTTTTTGGTGATCCTCCTACACTTCACCAGAGTAGTGGTTAGACTGTTCTCCCCATACGTGGAAGACTCAGTTTAATAATCTTCTTTCCAGACAGAATCTGAACCAGAATCTTCCCATGTTAATTTTCTACCTAACAAACAAATGTTATTTTTCAACAGGCCCTGGAATTCTTCCTTTTGAAGTTGTGTCACTTTGCACAGGACACCAGCAGTGTAAGTAAAAAAGCAGCAGCAAAAAAATAGCACAGCTAGAAATTATATTGCTCAGTTATAAGAAATGAGACTGGATATCAGTTTCTGCACCAGCAAATGTAGCCAGAAGAGCACTGGGGAGAAGCCACCACTTGGAGGCACACTCTATATACCAGTTCTCTGTGCTGGCTAACTCTCCTGTTGGCCCAATAAATATTTGATTATTCCACAGATCATAAAGTAACTTCTAACTTTGAGAAGTCAAGGCTGGGGAATTATGACCAGGGATCAGTATCTTCCTGCATCCAAAAACTGTTGTGTGTCCAGAGGGATGGGGAATATGACCAAATCCTGTCCTCAGCATCTCATAAACTGGATTCTGTGGAATGTATTTTTAAGTGCCTAATCCTTCCTCATGCATTACCTAGGGAAGCTAGGCACTGAGGTCAGGGTTGTGAACTGCCTCAGGCACATGCTCACAAGCAGATTGTAACAAGCAGTTTTCCAATCCTAAATCATTTTTCTATCTAGCCTTACATGGTCAAAGTTGTCCTGAGGTCTATAAAACTTGAATTAATGGTAGGTATTATGTGACGGTATCCTGCATATGTAAAAGGTCTCATGCCTCAAGAGATTATATTATCTAGTACATATATTAATCAGGAAAAAAGTAAAATTTATTTATAGTTACACTTATGCAGATAGTTATCACCATTACCTCATAAAACTACTAAAACCACTAATAAAACTTGGATAAAAAAGCAAAACCTGAATATTAAACTATACACCTTTTCTTGCCAGAGCAACAAAATGATATTATTTTTCTAGAATTATCAAGAAATTAAAGTTTACAACTGTAAACCACAAATTAGTTCTAAAGGCATATTAAAAGTAGAATATAATAACAAAGTATTCTTACCTTCAGTTTCTTGCATAAATGGCTCAGTTCAGATGGTATCTCTAGGCTTTCCTCACATTTTTCTCTACTTTCAACCTTTTTTTGTTTTAACTGGTGTGACTGTAGCTTTTCATAAATATGTGTCAACTTTGAAAACTAAAAATGAAAGCAGAGTTGAACATACAGAATCTATCAAAGATGACCATGTGGCCAAAATTTTCTTTAAACTAAAATCACCAACTGCAGCTTCAGCATTCTAAATGTTTAATCAATGTAACAAAGAATCAATGAATAAAGTTAATTTATTAGAGATGAACAAGACTAAACTCTCATTTAAATGTTAACTAACTCTTCAAACGGTTCATTTGACAGCTACTTAATTCTGCTGAAGTTCTTCATGGCACCGTTACTCATAGTGCCATTTCTTCTACAATATTTATATGACATGTTCTATACTTGTTTACTGCCATCTTGTGTTGACGTTTTTAAAGGGTGCTTCACTAGCCAGAATGAAGGATTACTGTTAACGTATTTTAAACTTGCATGTTTCTTTTTTATCATGAAAATTGTTGAAATGTCATGGCTGTCATGACTGCACTCTTCCAGAATCATTAAGTACCAAAGAGTGTCTGTGAGAATTATACACTAAATACTGTTCTGCTATTGATCTTACCATGAAAGCATGGCTTAATAGTCAGAGACAAAGGAGTCAGAGGCAGAGAAGGGAAGGTATCAGTAGAAGTACTAGCCTCTTCAGAAGATACCAGCCTCTTCAGAAAGATGGCCGGTCTGATCAACAGTTAGATGTACTACACAAGCAAAGGGGCTAGTGGCCATTAATAGGTTTGATACAGCAAACTGGCATTGTCTGGTAGAGATATGTACCTCTGGTTTTGAAAAAAAGAAAAAAGGAAAAACAAGAATATTGACAAAGGAAACACTAAAAATATGGTCTTGTAGGAAGCCGAGTGAAAGAACTTTGCAAAGAGTGTTGAGTAAAACAGAAGCTTACAGCTATGAATACTGATCATGTCTCTTGTTTTGTTCCTTTAAATTCAGGTATATACGACTTTAAAAATTCTGATTCTAACATGAAGTCCTTTGTCTAACCAGACAAAATCCATAAAATCTCATATTACTGCTCAAGTGAACTACTGTCTGGAACAGAAATTACTTCCAAGGAAGTAATTGGAAATAGAATGGAATCCTATTGAACCAACCTGGAATGAGCAGATAAAAAAGATGGCCAAAGAAGTCCAGAAAAGATACAGAACAGGTACTAGAGCTAAAAAATCATTTGGAAACTTCCTAGAGACATTTGAGATTATTTTGGAAACTCATAATATGGAACACCAAAACAGAACTGAAAAGATGACCAGAAGATAGATTGTCCTAGACTAGAAAGTTTCATGAAATGGGGAGGTCCAGGGATAGATTTGACCAACTTGGAATTTCTGAATAGAAATCCTGTAACATGGATTTACAGAGCTAAGATATCACCTTCAAAACAAAATCAAAAGTCTTGCAGAGAAGCTGCCTATATTTGAAATTGACCTTGCCAGAGAACATGGTTAAGATAAAATATCTAAAATGGGTCAGAGTATCCAGGCTCAAGCAACATGGATGTCATTGCCTTTGGAAGAAAGATATACTTTTTCAACTAACAGGAGTTTTGCTCTTGCCCTTATTATGGCATAAGTGAACTGCCTGGGAAGAGCAAACTCAGATGAAGACAGGTATTAGACTGTTCATGCTAAAAAGGCTAGGAAATACAGGATCCAACACTTCAGCAAAACAGTCTAAAATGGAATAGAATGGCCAAAATGAGAAAATTTAGTTTGAATATTAGATTTATTTAATGAAAGTAGGATATTTCAGACAGATTATAGTCTGGATGTTAACACGACTGGGAACTAGACAAAAAGCCAAGAATCCTTCCATTTAATGTTAGATATTTGCTTTAAAAATAAGGTCTAAGTTCTATTTGCATGTTGTACAAGTGAGTTCTGGGGTGGAATTCATCTAAGTTTAGGTTTCTGATGAGCTACTCTGCATTAGAAAAAGCTGCCTCCAAATGCTCAGTCATTTCAGCTATCGTAAATTCTCGTCATACACTGACATGAATTATATTCTAGGGTTGTCCATTTCCCTCCATTGACTCTAAAGGGAGCCTGAGGTAGCTTAGACGTAGTCATCTAGCTTTTAAATGTCTAAGTGGGGCAATTAGTTGCTAAAGTGCTTAGAGCAAGAATGGATTCTTGTTCTTCTGCTGAGGGATTTCTGTCATTTTCAAAATGAGAATAACTACTAAACATTAATATGGAAAAAAATGAAGGAAAAAAGTAATGAAGATGAACCTCTAAAGTTTTTGCTATTTAATTATGACAAAATGTTGTACATTTGACTGAGTGCAGCAGTGTGGCCTAAGAGTTTCAAGTTACGTATCAGGAATTTTTACCCTAATATAAGGAAAATACAGGTTTTACTGCATTCAACAGGCACACAATCAATTCAGTGGGAATGCTGCTCATTAAACAGCTGCTTTTATCAGTAGCAAGGGTAAAAAGCACGGAGGACCACAGAAGCAGTATATCAGAGAGACATTTGTTCTGAATAGCCTAGCATTCTGAGAGCTAGAAAAAGTGATTCTTTCTACCAAGATTAGGAAGGAACAAAAATTGGGAGGGTTTTTAAGAATACATCCACAGAGAAAGATACAATGCTACTGCTAAATTGTAACACACCATTTGTGGAAAACTAAATTTTAGCTCTTAAGATTATACAATGTAGAAGGAGGTATAACTTTAAAGTGAGAATAAGAACCAAAAGAAGGGAGACAAAGGAGAGCAGGCAAAGATTAATATTGTCAAGGAAGCTCTGTATTTTAGATACAAGTTTGTGCAGCTAGGAATTGGGGACATTAAAGTCACGCTGTTGTAAACACTGCAGCACTGCAATTTTAGGAAGAAACTCAATAAGGAGATGTAGTAAAAGCTAAAGGAGCAGAGTGGGATAGTCCTACTGTCTAGCATAGGTGCTTGGAATTGTTCTGACAGGCAAACTTTCTGTTTATCTCATAGAGAATCTAGGCAGGCCTCCTAACTTAGGCACTTAACAGTTTACGTCTTCAGTCAGTGTGTACTGGATGGGTATTTCATGAAGAAGTATAGTTTAGTGAGAGGAATAGGAATTGGAAAATAAAATGCAGACAGCATCAGTGCTGGAACCTTTGGTAAAATAAACAGGATAACTGAGAGCGAAGGAAATGTTTGGAAGCACAGATTGGGAAAGTGATTTATATTCTTAAGAGCTAGAAATCCAAACTTCTTGCATAAAGATAAAAGAAGAAGCAATCAGGAAACTCAAAGAAAGGTTAGGTTAGTCTGAGTGGTAACTAAAAAGGAGAATCTTAGCAAGAAGTATAACCAAGTTTACAGAGAGAAGCTTGTAGGTTAGGAAGTGTCAGAATCTTTAAAAAAACACAAAGAGAGAACGGATTGTGTTTGACCATGGAAAGGACTTGTAGGGCAATTAACAAGTTCAAAATCAAAATCTTTATGAAGAATGACCTGGAGTTTCAATTTCAGAAAGGTCCATGTCAGTGAAGATCTTAGCAACAACATGTACCATAAACCCAGTCATTTTTAGTATGTGATAAAAAAAATTAAGAAGAGAAAAATATTGCAGCAAATGTGAAAAAGGATGAGAAAAGAGATCTGCTATATATTGGGGGATAGTTCTGCATAGCTAAAGGTACCTTACAACTTATATGTAAAAAGTCACACCATTTTTCATTGTATGATGTTTATCTTCTCAATAATGCTAAGATGCTGTTTTACTTTCTGTAATTTGTGTAAATTACAAAATAGCTTGTTTCTAGCTACTTTCTCAAATGATTAAAAGTGTTAATTAAATAACAACCAAAACATTCTCTGCTTACTCACAGAACTATTTGCCAAATCAATTTCTATATATCAAAAACAAATAATTAACGACAACATAACCTTAAAATTAAGTTACACATTTATTCGTTTGATAGATTTGGGTGATGTTATCACCTCTAAATGAAAATAATGATATCCAACTGATGCAATCCAAGATGATTCTATGATGTGTGATTGGAAATTTTTAATTATAACACTCAATCTCTGGTAGGAGAATCCAGTGAAGGAAACAGCAGAAGAGCAGGAAAAACAATGTAGAATTGTGTATGTTAACTTGTTAAAGTCTGAGAAATGGAATAGACTGAAGTTTGCTAAGAATTTAGATTCATGATTGAAGTGGAAAATAATGAAGAAACAAAAATACAGGCACAGAGCAAACAAGCAAAATAGAATCATAGAACCATAGAATGTTTTTGGTTGGAAGGGACCTTTAAAAATCATGTAGTTCCAACCCCCCTGCCATGGGCAGGGTCACCTTCCACTAGATCAGGTTGCTCAAAGCCCCATCCAACCTGACCTTGACTGCTTCTACTGATGAGGCATCCACAACTTCTCTGGGCAACCTGTGCCAGTGCCTCACCAATTCTTCCTTATCTCCAATCTAAATCTACTCTCTTTCAGTTTAAAACCATTGCCCCTTCTCCTGTCACTACAGGCCCTAGTAAAAAGTCCCTCCCCATCCTTATAAGCCCCCTTTACGTATTGAAAGGCCACAGTAAGGTCTCCCTGGAGCCTATTCTTCAGGCTGAACAACCCCAATCCTCTCAGCCTTTCTTCACAGCAGAAGTGCTCCAGCCCCCTGATCATCTTCATGGCCCTCCTCTGGACCCGTTCTAACAGGTCTGTGTCTTTCGTGTGCTGGGGGCCCCAGAGCTGGATGCGGTACTCCAGGTGGGGTCTCACCAGAGCAGAGTAGAAGGGGAGAATCACCTCCCTCGACCTGCTGGCCATGTTTCTTTTTATGCAGCCCAGGATACAACTGGCTTTCTGGGCTGTAAGCACACTCTATAATAAATAAAGCCAAAACAAATTCCCAGTGTCAATAATCCGGGTTACTCTAGTTTTGATACTATGTTTCCTTATGGAAAGCTATCAGATCACTTTAATAATCCCTGTAAATCAGACAAACTAAAACCAGAAAAAATTATAGCAAAGACATGATAAGAACAGTTTAAGTCTTAAAATTCCTAATATGCAGTCTTACTAGCATGAATCTCATTATCTGTTTTATTAATTTGCCAAGGTTTTAGTTTATTAGTCCAAAGTCGGAAATTGAGTATCTGTTTTCATAACAGATGTCATAATCACACCAAGATCCATCCAAATAGTTTGGACATGTCAGTACAGAAATGATAATGGAGACTGGTAGGAAGCTGTAGTCATAATCATTTGTATGGCATGATCCATCTTTCCCAAACCTATAAAGGTACATCTATACCATTAGGCATGTATAAGCTCTTCATATGGCAATCGTAAAATAATGAAACTGACATTTTTCTTACTTGAGATTGCAGTGCTTGAAGCTGAGTTTCATAATTCTGAGCCATTTCATATTTAGTTTTCTGTAAGTCTCCCAGTTTCTGTCGAAGTAGTCCCACCTACAGTTAGAATAAGCCTTCAAATTTACCTTTTCTGAAATGTTCCAAAATAGGTCATTTTTGGAATAGTCATTTGAAGCTTTGAAAGAAGACTGTTACTTAAAAGATAGATATTCAAGATACATATTCATTCAGTAACAAGAATGAAATTGGATACCACAAACCCAGATCGTGTCAACATCAAGTTAGGGATTTTATAGTAAAAAATCTCGTTGTATGCTTATGTTATGATTTAATGATAATACTGTATGAGTCTGTCATGAAAGACCATTTAATGAAAGCTTTTCTGACCCAGCTATACAAATGAACTGTTGTGCCCCATTGTGAAAATTTTGCTTGAATCGTTTATATAATCATATGAATGACTTTCAACTACTTATGTACATATTATCAGGAGACACTGTAGATTCATTTTGGCTCCCTAAGTACAATACCATTTGAGATATCTTGAATTATCTGAGTTTCAAAGAGATCTGAGAAATATGACAACGAGCATACATGACACCGATGTTTTTCCAGAGGGGCAGCTGAAGCTAGGTAGAATATGCTAAAATATTTCAGGTAACATCTCTGTACAGGCTAATAAGTTCATGCTTTAAGGACTGGTTAGCTGAATTATTCTCTTGGCTCCTCTGACTGCAGTGACTACGGGCAAGTTCCTAATTGCTCATTAGGGAGAATTACTTAATTTTCCAAACTCCCACTGTCAGTTTAGACACCTAGCTCACACAAGGATGCCCGTGTGTAAACACCTAACTTCAGATGTCTTGAACTAGAACTGAATGCTGTGCTAGGATTTATTGATGCTTCTGAATGAATATTCAGCAGACAAGACTGTGAAGTATGGACAACATCAAGTACCCTGGGGCTTTCAGTTTGATAAGCACGTCTAAGTGGTAATATAATTTGAATCTTCACTATTAATAATCAAATTATCATACAAAGACAGTATATCATGTAAAACGATAAAAATCAGGTATAAACAGGAATTACAAAGAAATAATTTTGTGAAACTTTTTGAACTGTATATTTCCATTTAAATTTTCTGACGAAACTAGAAGTATTGGCATTTAGAAAAAACATCAAATTATCTTTTTACAGCTAAACTGAGAATATTTGATTTAGACCTTAGGGAAATAGAAGAAATATGAGACTTTCAATGACATTTTTACAATCACTTTCAGAACAGAAGCACACTATAAAACAAAACACTAAGGATAATTAGTGACCTTTAAAGGGTGTTTGGTATTTTTACATGATAGAACAAACAGGTCTCCTTATAGAGCATTTAGAGCATACTATTAAGTAACTACCAGAATAAATACTTTCTGTATAGAACATGATATTCTTAAATACCTCTTGACCTTTTTGATCCAGTTTGCTTTGGGCACTTGCTAATTCTTGATTCTGGATATCCATTTTTGCTTCTAAAACTTTCATCTTCCTTTCCCATTCAACTTTCTTGCTATTTACCATGATGTCAATTTGATGCACTAATTTCTGAAGTTCAGCTTCACATGGAGAAGCTCTACTAATATAAAAACAGAGAGATTTATTTTTTCAAATAAAGAGTAAGGGAGAAAACAAATTTTTATTTACATTGCTAAGATTTTATTTTAATTCTGATGTCAATAACCATTTTTCAACATCTGAAAGAAAGAAATGGGAAAGCTAAATGATGCCTTCAAACGTCACTGGAATTTCACTTCATCTATCTTAAGTTTGCCTGAAGTAAAAATCAGAGTATTTAGCGTATTCTAGACTATTTGCCTAGTTTAAATGCTGTTTGATATTCTCTCACGCTTTCAGGGATGAACTGTCAAATGAGCGTAAATTCAGCTGAAAGTATCCAGGCCCAAACCTCAGTGGACAAGAGCATGAGAAGCTGTATATTAAATTGCTTATGGGCACAGGACTTCCCACTAAGAGTACATAATGATGGAAGCAGAGTTTGCTGGAGGAAGTTATTAAACAGCTGGCTTGAAAGCGAGCCACAAGTCTTAATTGCTAGTTCAACTTTTACACCCTGTTTTCTCATTCTCTTTGTGGAAAGTGAACTTAAATAACAAGGTGACTTGTATAATATGTCCTAGTTTTGGCTGGGATAGAGTTAATTTTCTTCCTAGTGGCTGGTACAGTGCTGTGTTTTGGATTTAGTATGAGAATAGTGTTGATAACACACTGATGTTTTAGTTGTTGCTAATCCTTAATTTAATCCTAAATTCAGGATTTTTCAGTTTCCCATACTCTGCCAGCAAGGAGATGCACAAGGAGCTGGGAGGGGGCATGGCCAGGACAGCTGACCCAAACTAGCCAAAGGGATATTCCATACCACAGAATGTCATGCACAGTATACAAACTGAGGGGGAGTTGGCTGGGGCACGGATCTCTGCTCAGGCATCTGTCAGCAGGTGGTGAGCAATTGCATTGTGCATCACTTGTCTTTTCTTGGGTTTTATTTCTCTTTTATTATATCCATTTCTATTACTACTATTATTATTATTATTATTACTACTATATTTTTTATTATTGTTGTTAGTGTTATATTTTAGTTTATTTATTAAACTGTTTTTATCTCAACCCACAAGTTTTACTTTTTTTTTTTTTTCCCATTCTCCTCATCCCACTGGGAGGGAGGAGGAGTGAGCAAGTAGCTGCATGGTGGTTAGTTGCTGGCTGGGGTCAAACCATGACATAAAAGTGAGCTTTAATTCTACTAGGAAGCAAAGAAGTGAGTGCATTTTGAAAAAGATCTTCACTTTCAGGGACCATGTGCTGGATTTCATAGAGATTTGCACAATATCTGCAGCATAAACATTAGATTTTTCCCCAAACTTCTGAGATTAAATTTAGAATACATCCCTTACACTATGACTTCATTGTCAGTAATAGACAATGTTTTACACTGTTGTTTTAGGAATATGATGTGTCCTAAGTAACAAAATAATGATATATAGTTAATTTATGGTATATTAGAAGGGCTATCAGAAACTGAAAGCAGTCAAAGTTGCCCTCTTATACTGCCCCTTACAGAGGAGCAGTATATTAATTTTAAAAAATGAAGCTTTGTCTGGACAGTGTCAAACAATGTTTAAATCAGCTGGTGTATACCACTTAGCACATACATACAAGGTATCTGAATTTTCGTATGGAGATTTCTTTATTCCATATCCATTCCAACTTTGTATTTGATGATGAATGTAAAAAGAAATTGAAATAACAAAGATACAGATTAAAGAAAATTTGGCTCTGGATACTTTTTTATGCAAGAAATTGCATAATTCTTTCTGCACTCTAAAATTCTGTATTTGTAGAAATGACTATTTCACATCAAAATTATACAGTCCTTCTAGGTTATATGAGATTTCTTCCTGAAGTATTTTGGACAGTTTATTGCCCAGTTAACCTTGATTGTTTTATGAACTGATAGCTTCTCTCAATCTGTAAATTTAGAGCTGTCATTTCAGATTTGCAATGATTTATTTAAAAGTCAGAATCTTTTCAGAACTCATGGATCTATTCAACATTCAGTGAAACATCCCAGTTAGAAAAAAACCAAACATAAAACTGTTTATTGAAATGTTCCTGAACATTTTATTTTCCTGATTTACTTCTTCTTATCCACTTAACCTAGGATTTTAGGGTTTGGAACAAAAGATAAAGAAGACAGTGTACACTCCTGCCTAATTACTCCCCATAAAATAAAGACAGGGAATTTTATTCCGTTAACACTCAGAGCTGCTTTTGGACTGTTACAAAGAAGAATTAGCTATTGAACAAATTGCTTAACTATGTACATGAGCCCATAAATGTTTTATAAAATGTAATTTTCCTAGAGTCACATGGAAATAAAAATCAGACTGTTTTCTATCAATATGATTAATTACACATCACCAAAAAAAACCCCTGACTGTTTTTAGCCAGTGGAACATGAGCCAGCAGTGTGCCCAGGTGGCCAAGAAAGCCAACGGCATCCTGGCTTGTATTAGAAATAGTGTGACCAGCAGAAGTAGGGAGGTGATAGTCCCCCTGTACTCTGCACTGGTGAGGCCACACCTGGAGTATTGTGTCCAGTTTGGGGCACCTCAATACGAGAGGGATATTGAGGTGTTGGAGCGAGTGCAGAGGAGGGCAACGAAGCTGGTGAAGGGCCTGGAGAATAAATCCTGTGAGGACCAATTGAAGGAGCTGGGACTGTTTAGTTTGAGGAGGAGAAGGCTGAGGGGAGACCTCATCACTCTCTACAACTACCTGAAAGGACATTGTAGAGAGGTTGGTGCTGGTCTCTTCTCACAGGTAATTAGTGATAAAACAAGAGGGAATGGCTTTAAACTGCAACAGGGGAGGTTTAGACTGGACATTAGGAAAAAATTTTTCACAGAAAGAGTGGTCAGACAGTGGAATAGGCTGCCCAGGGAGGTGGTGGAGTCACCATCCCTGGATGTGTTTAAGGGTCGTTTGGATGAGATGTTGGGGGATATGGTGTAGGGGAGAACTTTGCAGAGTAGGGCTGATGGTTGGACTCGATGATCCCAAGGGTCTTTTCCAATCTGAATGATTCAGTGATTCTGTGAATATGTTGAATTTTTAAAATTTTGAGGAGTAGCATTACTTTCATTTTACTTTCTGTAAACATTTACTTTCCACACAATTTTTTTAGTGGCATCTGTTATCTGCATATCCTGTTCTCATATGAGTTAACTGTTGATAAACTTTTCTACGTCTTTTGCACTTATTTTTTAGAGCTTTTTTTATACCTTTCTCGTTTCCTGTTCTAGTTTTAATTGCTTTACTTTTTTTTCCTAAATAAGAGATCCTATCTATAAATTACCCTAATATACAGTTTTATTAATTTATGTAGAACACATACTTTTATCTTATCTTTATAACATATTGGAATGTATTGAAATGTGTCATCTTTAGTCGGTGCAACCTTATCTTGGCCATGAAAAAAAAATTCTCATTTAAAATCTTCAAATTACTCTTTTCAATGGTATGATCTGATCATTGTGAAGATTTCTGCATTTTTCTCTCTGCAATAATTTAGAGATTAATGTGTCCAACCACTGCTATATCTAAATGAAGGTACAAATAAAACCAGTGTTGTTTCTCCACTGTCAACTCTCTCTCCCTTATCTCAACCAGTTACACTGTTAGTAAACTGTCAGTAGTACACCTGCTTTCTCTTCACTTTTTAAATCTGTCATAGTGACTATTCATTGTACAACTGAAGTGTAATCTGCATTTAATTTCCATTTCCTCATACTGTTGCATAATTTTCAAGTTTCTTCTTTATTTTTTTGGTTTTGATTACAAATCTATATTGAATTTCCAGTTGATAAAACCAGCAATTGTGTTCTTTCATAAATTTGTTAACTATCCCTTCTGATAGCCAAACTGATGCAAAAAAAATGTATTGTAACCTATTACTTTTCATGATGATAAATTTAGCCTTCTGATAAACAAGGTTCTTCACTTAAAATAATCTAAGAATGTTGGGACATTGTTTTGAGTTATGACATGTTCCATTTTCCTTTTAATAATATTATTCATCTCACTGACATTCTTCCCAAAAGTGATAGCCACTGGTTAAAATTTAATTGGTTCTGTAATTTATAAAAATTTAAAAGCTATGTATTCTTTTGACTGCTGATGGTACACACTGCTGTGTGCATCTCTGTATGCACATAAAGTGCCTTTATGATCACTAATCATTTTGCAGACATTCTAGTATCTCTATGGCATGATGGTTTGTTAAAATGAGCATAGCTATTTCCTTAAAATGAGCATAGCTATTATTTTATGAAATAATTGCCATAGAGACAGTCACACAGATACAAAAGATGGTGCAGCATCTGAATAATGTAGCAGCAACTTGCAAAAGGGTTAATGATAAAAAGCACAGCAGCATGCCTGTAACCGCACCATCTTAGGAAGTGTTGAAGAGGATTTCAGTTCCCAAAATTAGCACAGAATGCCTTTTTGTATCGCAAACCTTACAATCTGGTGTATGTTTTTGGGGGACATTGCAACCGAGAATGCGCCAAGCAATTAGGAACTCTACTTTAGCAGAGCCACACTTAACCAAACACAAACTGAGCCATGAACTCAGAGGTAATACCCCTATTGCCAGTAAGCCTTCAACTGCTGAGCATGCTGCCAGCACATCGCTGAAGAACAGTAAACTAACTAACATGCTTCTCTACTGTAAATGACTGTGCAAATTAAGCCTTAATATAAGCAGATGCTTCTACTCCTGGTAGTTGATACCACCACCTTGTGTGAATGCTAGCATGAAAATGTTTCCTTTCTTTTCTGGTAATCTTTCACATCGCAGCTGCTCAGCCAACCCTCCCAACATCTGTCCTCCCAGTGTCCATGCACACATACTGAAGTCCCCTGTCTGTAGGCTGTGCTCTGGGTCAAGTGCTGGTCCCGCACACTCTGCGTTTCATAGCCTGCATGCTCAACATCTGATTGTACTACACTACAAAAAAAAAAAAAAAAGTTCCTTAACACAGAATCATAGAATCACAGAATAGTTTGGGTTGGAAGGGACCTGGGTGGATATGTGTTTATTGAATATCTTATTTTTGGTGCTTAATGGTGCATATCCCTTGTTTGGATAATTATTACAGGAAATTGGAGCAAATACGTTAGATTTAAAATATCATAATTACAACTCAACATTTTTTTTAAAAGTAAAATTCTTTAAAATTTTTTTATATCAGTAAATGCTTGAAACTTTAACATTATTGATGTTAAGCTTGGAAAGGCTTTTTAAATACTCACATAAATCTTAATGCCTTTTAAATGTTAAAACTGTTAGCAATGCCATTTTAAAATTTAATATGAGTCATAGAATGATAATAACCAAAGTGCAAGCAAGTAGTACACTGCAATGTATGTATCACAAAACAAAAACAGCCCCCTCCCAAGTGCCTGAAACTCATCTCAAAATAGCATTAATGATGCAGTAAACTTTGATTCCCTCTGGGTGGAATATAAAATGGGATTTTAAAAACAGAAAAGGCAGCGATGACTGCATCAGGACTACCTTTTCTTTGGTACTGCTATAAGGACCCATGCCCTTCAAGCCTCATGCAATGTCAGGTGGCAACACTTCGGTGAACCACCAGCAATGACTATCTGATTTTAGCTTTCAGAAATAGGTACTTTCTTTATTGTGTGTCACATGGATCATCTAAATATTGCTATGCAAGTGCAAATGCAATCTCTAGCCTGGATCATCAGGTTACCCTTTCAGATCCACCATGGCTGACATCCTTCCCTCTTAAATTTCACCTGTCTCTTTCAGATCATCCCACACAAGGCAAGTTGTCCACCTGTTGCTAGAAAATTTTCTCTCAACAGTTATTGCATGCTTCTTGAACCTAGAACCACCAATATAGAAAAGGGAGCTGTTGAAGGAAAAATCCCTTCTGAAACAGCTTCTCAGTCTATCTTCACCTTCTCTGTCTAATTCCTTACCTAGATCCTCTAGGTATACCTGCAGCTGAAAAAGGAAAGCTGTACCTAAAGCTGTAGATTACTGCTGCTGTTCTATTACCAGAACTATTCTCTTTCATGGCTGTGGTATTACAAACAGATCTGCATAAAGGTGTATTTGTCAAGTTATCCCCACCTGCTAGCATACAGGTACTACTAGCTGCTGTAACTATTATTTTAGTCTATTCAGTGTTTTGAAAAGTGTGCTAACTATCCCCCTCAGAATATGACCTATCACCTGGTATCACAATCATGAGAATTTATTTTGATCACTGGATGTGCAATGCAGAAAACTCTTTTGTTTAATAAGCCATCAGGTAAACAAACACTCAAAGAACAAGTTTTCCCATAAAATGAAGTATGCATATGGGTAAAAAACCATTCCCAGTTTGCTGAATGTATACATCAAGTGGATTATTCATATGTGGAAGCAATGACTTGCACTTAAGCAAGTGGCAGCTATTGTTTTTTGGTTGCATTTACTTTGAAACAGCTCAAAACACTTCAAGGTATCTAATTTTTAAAGAGATGTATGCAAGCTCTTACACTTCTTATATTCTATCTCTATATTGGTGAAAATAGAGATGATTCATATTCTGCTGTCATTAATAACTATCTTCATGTAAAATCTACATGTTTCCAAGTCTCGACAACTTAAAATCCAGATAATAGGTTTTACCAACTCCAGGCCTTTATCACAAAATTTTTTTTGCACTAGTTAGACCTTTCTAGCTCTATTTATCTGTCTTTTGCTTTGGAGTTCTGCACAGATCTGTATTTTTTTCGATTGTTTCTTAATGGACATAGAAAGAATATTACTGTCCATACGCTTTAGAATAAAGTTGCAATTTAGAAACTGACATTTTAAGAAGGTTTGGTTCATACTGTCAGTCTCTACTTTGTGCCTTCTTCCCTTATTACTCAGGTTTGCTGACAAATAGGAAAATATGTATGGCCATATTTACGCAAACACAAGCAAAACCTATGCAGAACGATGGTAACAAAGATTTCCATCTTACATAGTAATTCATTAGTTTTTGATCCTTAACATGGCTTCTAGAGCCAATATTAACTCATTTTATCTTAAAACTTGCTTTAAAAATAGGAAATATATAAAACAGTTGTGATACAATCATCCATTAGAATCTTCTATCCCAAAGTTCCATTATACTAACTACAACTAATTTATTTAACAATTGTCAGCCATACAGAAGCATACACATCTGTGGATGGGTAATTTGCGATTTATGAGTTCTTGCAGCTGTGATGTAATTGTCGTGATTGCCACCACCATTATTCAGCCATCTTCCCAAATTTTAAAGCTATCTGCACTATCTCTGGAATACTGTCAGCACAGACTGGAACGAATGTCTGTCATTGATGTGTATTCTAAACTACTCTTCCAGATTCTTTGTATAGTTAATGGAAATAAACAGCTACCAAAAATACCTGGTTCATGATGGGACAAATCACTCTCTAGATTCATCTGCAATGGCCTTAAATTTCACATATGTCAATTACAACGAAGGCCAGGCAGGATGTGAACTCCTGAAATAGGCTTCTGATTTGTTAAACAGTATACAAAGAATAGCAATGTTTTGATTTCTTTTTTAAATTCAAGTTTTTATACGACTATATTTATCAATCGTATCACTTACAAAAAGCCAGAAAAAAAGGCCACATTGTTCAGAATATAATATTTTACTGCAGCAATTTTTTATATCATGGAAACTGCTCATATTATTCTTCATACAACAGAGCACACTTTCAAATCCTATTAAAACTTTCCTGGGCCAGAGTAAGGTGTGATAGAATATGCATGTTTCTGTTATTTTAAAAAATAGTTTTACACTTAATATGCATTAGATTACCTTGGACTGCTTCTTGGTAATAATGATGAAAGAAACTGTTCTATGAAAAACAGGTAATACATTTATTATGATAGATAAATATTCCATTTAGTGCATTATATGGCAAAGTACTTTTTATATTGCTGTATTCCTTGAACAGGCTGGATGGGATGAGGTCCTACCTCAAATCTCATCCGTGTTTACACTTCTTTAGAAAGTTTTTGTGCTGTATTAATATTTTTTTAGATTAACACTAAAAGAACTAAACTTGGATTATGTCAAAAAAAGGTGATTGTGTTGTGATGAAAAGTGCACTTAATACTTGGGAAGAACAATTGTGGTTATTACCTGTGCAAAATAAGACTAGGGAGTTAGCAATTAATAGTCTTTTTTTAAAGATTTTTGAATCTTTTAAGAGCTGAGATATGTAAGTTTATACTGCTGTAGCCTAGCAACTTCAACTATTTTTTAAAACAGTTTAAAATAACATTTCTTAATACCTTAATAAAACCCCACACAGCTTTCTTTTTCCCCCCTTTTGTTCAGGTATGAAGATTTTAAAAATGTAGATAACTAACAGTCAGTAGATTATTAGCTAAAGCAGCAAGATGTGTTGTCTTAATTATCAGTAACCTCTCCAGTTTGCATAGAAGCAGCAGCAGAAATTGAGAATCACGTTTGCCTCTAAATTCATTAATATTTTGTGTTTCAAATTTTCAATAAACCCACATAATTCAATTACATTATATATTCAACGCCCAGACAATAAGTCATTACTTACTTACTGACAGCTTGTTCTTGAAACACTTCTATGTCCTGCTCCATATTACTGGTCGTCCTTTTAATCTGTTGGAACAGCAAAAATCAAATAATTCAGATTCCTAAAAGTGTGCATTTACACAGCCCAAGTAGTGCATATCAGATAGTTTTACGCTTTCCTTTCAATTCTGTCATTCTCCCATTGTAAACAACAGGGGCAGGGGAACGCAGCTCTAATTACAGGCTGGAATGGGCAGGATGAAAACTTCTGGAGGAAGCTCAGCTCTGTGTCAGTAGCTCTTGCACTGAGATACTGGAGGTGGTGCTAGCTTGAGGATAGCCCTGGATTTCCAAGAGAAAGTTTGGTTTGGATCATTCTCTGTTGTGTGGTGTCAATGATTTGCCAAGACACTTTAAAACACATAAACCTAAATTTGTCATAGATCCATGGCTGCATTTCTCATACCTTCACACCCCCTAATTAATGTATACCTAGGCTGTAATTGCTCTCAAACAGAATGCTGGACTCCTGTTGACTATTTGCTCCCTTGGTAGATGCAACGCTGAGACACGCAGCCCTCAAGTACCTCAGCAGGAAGATCAGAACAAGGCTGTTGCTGGGACCAGTCTGGTTCTGTGGGTCCAGCAGAACACAAGGATGTGGGGCAAGCCTGGCTGTGTGCGAGAACAGGTACCAGCCACATGACGACACAGTGACAGGGCGGCATGAAACAGCCCTAATTTCTCATGGGGGTGAGCAGTGGGGCTCTCAAGGGCCTGGGTACCAGTACAGATGTGCAGACACTGCCACGTGGCACTGCAGCCCTGGCTCCACATGGACCAGCGCCTGAGGTGACACTGCCACAGGGGCACTGGCTCCACAGGGGACCGTCTCCTGAGGTGACACTGCCACAGGACGACCTCCCTTGGCTCCACAAGAGAGTGGCCGCTGCGGTGACACAGGCACCGGGGCAGCCTTGGCTGCGCCGGGCACCTGAGAACACCGGGGCACGCACAGCAGCACCCCGCGGGTCCCCGCGGCCGCCCAGGCGGCGAGTCCGGCGGTGCCGCGGCCGCCCCCTCCCCGGCCGTTACCTGCCGCGCTCGCCCCGTCGCTCCTTTCGCACCCGATGTCGCTATGGCCGCGGCAGCCCGGTCACCCCCGCTCCCCCATCCCGCCCCAGCTCCCGCCCGTCGCCGCCCCGGCCCGCCGCTCCCAGCGGCCGTTGCGGACGGTTCCGGGCGGCTTCTCCCGTCGCCGCGGTAACGCGAAGGGCGGCAGGGCGAGGCGGGAAGGCGGCCGGGGGCCGCGCGGTGGGGCGGGGCGGGACGGCCACCGGGGCAAGGCAAGGCGGTGGGGCAGGGGGCGAGGCCGGGGCGGTGGCCCGAGGGAACGGACGGGCTGCGGCTGGGTGCCGGAGCGGGCGGCGGGGAGCTGCCGGAGAGCTGAGGGCAGGGCCCGGCGGGCTCTGGGTGCTGTCCGCTGAGGGACAGAGGGCGCGAAGAGGCCCCGCGGGGCCGGAGGGGAGCTGCCGTGCGCGGGGGGAGCGGAGCGGGCATCCCCGTGTCACTCGTGTCTTTTGCAGGGCCCTGGTCCCTCCAGTGCCCGCCGTAGATTTGAAAGGAGCTGGAGTGAATTTCACCTCAGGAAATATCACCCGGGGTAAAGAGCACGTACTTTTGCTTTAACATAATTTAAGAGATCAGTAGGCAGGGTGTTTCCTTTTTTCTTTTCTCTTTTTTTTGTATAAAACGCTATTATTACTAGATAATGAAAAGGCTGAACATTACCCTTTTCTTTCTGAATGACTAGCTATGCTTTTGTAAAATGACTTCAAATGATTTTCAGACTATTGTGCAAACGACCTAGGTTTGGATGACACTTTTTATGGACTTCAGTCTGTCTTATTCAACAACAAAACACTTTTAAGAATCACAGCTATTTCAACTTCTTACAGTAATAATTTGTGCTTCCAAACTTAGGGTTTATAGACCTGTTCAAACACCAGGGAATTTTTCTACCAGGACAGTACAATTCACTTTGTATTTATTGCCCTGAAATTGCATTGACCATTTTTGGGAGCTGATAATGTATTTATATACACTAAATTCCAAGTGTTTGATTTGCTTTGTTTGGACTGTTTACGTAAATTAGCTAAGTGAACTGCATTCTTAATATCAGTTCTGAGGAATAATCTATTTCATTTGGTTCCTACCTCTGTGCTAAGGCAGATGGTTTTCATGTCAGCAGGAATATCGTTTCAATCTATGAATTATGAAAAATATTTTTTTTAAATGAAAGATTAAAATTATATGCAGAGTGTCAGGAAAGTTCCTGATAACATTTGCTTACTCACTCTAGAAAATAACTGCAATTTTCTTTTGCAGTTTCTTTTTGCGGTTTTCTTAAAAATTACTAAAATTGTTTGTATTTTTGCTTTACACTTTTTTCATGGTTGTATTTAATCTCAGGAATATCTCAGGAACGCTTTAGGTCTTTTCCAGGCAGCATCAGGAGCAGCTGCTGGGCGAGGGCAGGCGAGCCAGGAGCTGAGGGCAATGGTGAGGTGTGGGGCAGTGCTCTCCCCAGCACCGCGCAGTCCCACAGCGCCCAGCCAGAGCGCACAGTGGGGACAGGGATGGTGACTGGGGGCTGCCACAGCCAAGGGGTGGCCAGACCAGCGGTGATGGGCGGATCTGAAGTGATTCCGGAAGGCAGGTCAGCAAAATTAGGAGCAGCGAGGTGTGGTGCTGAGCACAGGCATAGCAACAGCTTTGCTCAGACAGGGCCCAGGAGCGTGGCCCTGAGCTGAAATGCTGCTCCTGAGCTGAGGGTCTAGGCACCCAACACAGCATCTCACAGCTGTCTTCCAGCAGCCTTGACCCCAGGTTATGGCTGTACCATGTCAGAGCTGGCCTTGAGGATAGGTCATCAAACCCTTAGGGAAGAGAGAAGGAAGGACCTATTGCTGCAATGAGAGCCCTGAAAACATTTTTGTCATTGCACTGTAATTACACTTTTCTTCATGATTTACTTACTGTAGTAGAATTAATATGAAGAAATTGGAAACATTTGATTTTTGATACCTGAAATGTTTCAAATATAACTTCTTCTAATTGAAACAGTTTTAAGATTTTTTTAAAAAATAGCAAAATTTAGGATGATTTATTTTAAATACTTAAATTTAGGATGATTTAAAGTATTATGTACTAGAAATAATTTTTAATGTAACTGCCAGCAAATTTCCATTTGTTCATCTGCAGCAACTGAAGTGAACTTTTCAGCCATATTCCCAGGGCATTTATTTTAATTTCCTTCCTGTCTCATCCTCTCTCAGTGGTAATCAGTTATTTAGAAATTTAACTTCCATCTGTCATGGGGGGCAACTTAAAAAAAATAAAAAAAATAATTATAAATTACATACCGACATTTTCAAAGCTTTTGAGAAGGACAATTCCACTGCCATTAGCCAGAGCTGTGTTTCTAACTCCCTGATGTGCCTTTAAATATCTCATTCACTATATTAAAAAAATCCCTCATCAAATTGTTGACATTTTCTATTTGCTTTTGCTCATCCACATCATCTCTTGACTAGAGCCTGTCTTATGAGACGTAAAACTTTTACTTGTTGACTTTAAAGAACATGCTTTACACATGCATTACAAATTATGATAGCCAAGGAAAAAGTAAACTACTTTCAAATCAGCTTATAGACTAAAATTAATAGAAAGCTATAAACAAATTTCTGCAGAAAAAAAGGAGGTAGATCAGGGCAGGGAAACAACAGAGTATGACCAAATGTCAAACAAGACAAGGTACTATATTGATACTCATGTAAAAACAAGGGGAATTAGCTAGGAAGATGCCTTGCAGAGGGATCTAGATAGACTGGAACACTGGACAATGATTAATGGAATGAAATTTAACAAGTCGAAATGCCAGATTCTGCACCTAGGGCAGAGTAATGTCAGGCACAAGTATAAATTGGGAGAGGAGTGGCTGGAGAGCAGCCCTGCATAAAGGGATCTGGGGTGCTGGTCGACAGCAGGGTCAATATGAGTCAGCAGAGTGCTCTGGCAGCCAGGAGGGCAAACCACATCCTGGGGTGCATCAAACATGGTATAACCAGACAGTCAAAAGAGGTGATTATCCTGCTGTATTCAGCATTGGTGCAGCCTCACCGTGAATACTGTGTGCAGTTCTGGGCCCCACAATTTAAGAAGGACGTGAAGGTCCTTGAATGTGTCCAGAGGAGGGCAACAAAGCTGGTGAAAGGGCTGGAAGGCATGTCCTGTGAGGAGGGGCCAAGGGCTTTGGGCTTGTCTAGTCTGGAGAAAAGGAGGCTGAGGGGCGACCTCATCCTCTCTACAGCTTCCTGAGGAGGGGAAGTGGAGAGGGAGGTGCTGACCTCTTCTCCCTGGTACCAGTGATAGGATGCACGGGAATGGTTCAAAACTGCACCAGGGGAGGTTTAGACTGGACGTTAGGAAGCATTTCTTTACCGAGAGGGTGGTCAAACACTGGAACAGGCTTGCTAGAGAGGTGGTCGATGCCCCAGGCCTGTCAGTGTTTAAGAGATATTGGGACAATGCACTTAATAACATGCTTTAACTTGGTCAGCCCTGAATTGGTCAGGCAGTTGGACTAGATGATCCTTGTAGGTCCCTTCCAATGGAAATATTCTATTCTATTCTATTCTATTCTATTCTATTCTATTCTATTCTATTCTATTCTATTCTATTCTATTCTATTCTATTCTATTCTATTCCATTCCATTCCATTCCATTCCATTCCATTCCATTCTATTCTATTCTATTCTATTCTATTCTATTCTATTCTATTCTATTCTATTCTATTCTATTCTATTCTATTCTATTCTATTCTATTCTATTCTATTCTATTCTATTCTTCACTGTCACAACTAGCTGGTAACAAGAGAGTATACGGAAAGCTAAGTAATGATCCAGGGAGTATAATGTTCTATACCTTCAGTAGCATGACCCTTGCTCAGCCTGGCCCTGGGATGCATACACCAAGGGAAGATTAACAGCTCCAGCAGAAAAACTTGAAGAAGCAATGTAAAGAGAAATGTTGATCTTTCCATACCCATAACTCTGAATTTATTTTCCACTTTTTCTTTTATGTCGCATTGCAACACATTATGGACAGGTATCCTGTCACCAACAGAGTATATGAGACATTTCAATTTTGGGGAGAACTATGGAAAGTGACTCTTGTCATGCAAGGTAGCTTTTGTCACTGGTGTGGGCATTGCATGAAGCTGTTGAGCTCTTGCTGATAACATTTGTGAAGCATATAGCTGTTTTAACAGACTTTGCTGAGAGGAAACATTAATTCTGTTAACAAATCTATTCCACCACCAAATTGTAATATGAGATTTGAAAGAAGTCCTAAGTAAAGCAAAATGCTTTTAGTCTAATAATAACTCTGAGAGTTTGGAACATTTCAAATAATAAATCAATAATATACAATTCAATATAGTGTATTTCCAGAGCAGAATAAAAGAGGTGGTGTTAAGGGAGTAGCATAATTGAGATGTAATTTAAGTGATAAATGGTTATATACCTACTGGTTGTCCTTCCTGGATATTTGACACTTGAATTCTTCAAGATGTGTTATTTTTGTAATGTAATATGTAATAGTAGGTAAAAGCTAAGTGCATTTGTGTATTTAACTTTAAATACAGTTTTTATTTACAGGACATATTCCTACCTTACCTTGCAATCTCAGATGACAAATTTGATTGAACATTTTGTTGCAGTAGGCTCAGTGTAGCTCTCATAAGAAACACGCTCATTTCTTTAGCATAGAAATCACATGGGTTTAGTGGTATTTATGTGATGGATTCATAACAGCTTTATAATAGTTTAAGAATTACATTCTGTATGTTAGTTTAGATGTTTATGAACATACCAACTTAATTTACAGAAGCTCTGTTAGAAGTGACAGACAGAAAGGAAAAGGAATAGCTCAGTATAAGCCATCCATCAACAAATATGCAGAAGTCACTGAGAAACAATAAAACCTACGAAAAAATCCCTGAGACATAAGCAATAAGACAAGAATGACATTTAAAAACGAACCTTTGCAAGAGGGATTTCTGCTTGTGAAAATTAGACAGGCATAAAATCTGCCTGAAGATTTGGAAGGTGCCTAACTAATTTACTGGCAGGAGGTGATAAATCCTGACATAATACAGACATAGATGCAGAGTGCTGTTTCTAAATATTTTGTTTCTAGTTTAAACTGAAAACTACTCTCTTCTTAAATAGCTTATGAGATCACTGAAGGGAAGAACAGAAAGAAGTTGGATTTAGTTGGATTTTCCAGGTAAACCGATTGATAAGTCATACTGTAGGCTGGGACCTAGTCTAAAAGTGGAGAATTGTAAGAATTTATCCTGTAATAGGAAACCTGAAAATTAAGGGTGGTACTCTGAGAGAATGCAGAAGGGGGATAAAGGTGCTGCTGTGACAATTACAAGTTAATCTTTCTGTGTCAATCTTTAATGATGACAAAAATAAACATAGAATCATAGAATCATTTACATTGGAAAAGACCCTTAAGATCATCAAGTCCAACCGTTAATCTAACTCTGTCAAATCCACCACTAAACCATGTCCCCAAGCGCCACATCTACACATCCTTTAAATACCTCCAGGGCTGGTGACTCAACCACTTCCCTGGGCAGCTTGTTCCAATGCTTGACAACCCTTTTGGTGAAGAAATGTTTCCTAATATCCAATCTAACCTCCTCTGGCACAAGTTGAGGCCATTTCCTCTTGTCCTATCACTTGCTATGTGGGAGAAGAGACCAACACCCACCTCACTGAAACCTCCTTTCAGGGAGTTGTAGAGGGCGATGAGGTCTCCCCTCAGCCTCCTTTTCTCCAGACTAAACCCCCCCAGTTCCCTCAGCCACTCCTCATAAGACATGTGCTCCAGACCCTGCACCAGCTTCATTACCCTTCTCTGGACACACTCCAGCACCTCACTGTCTTTCCTGTATTGAGGGGCCAGAAAGTGAACACAGGATTCGAGGTGTCATTAGGGCCGAGTACAGGGGGATGATCGCTTCCCTAGTCCTGCTGGCCACACTGATACAAACCAGGATGCTGTTGGCCTTCTTGGCCACTTGGCCACACTACTGGCTTGTATTCGGCTGGCTGTCAGCCAACACCCCCAGGTCCTTTTCTGTTGGTCAGCTTTCCAGCCACTCATCCCCGAGCCTGTAGTGGGGTTGTTGTGACCCAAGTGCAGGACCCGGCACTGAGCCACGCTGAATCTCACCTATCTAATGCTAGATAATGTATGCAGAAAAATCTGTTTTTTAAAGCTTTCTGCTTATGTTTTTCTGGAAACTTAATAATGTTTAGCATTACTGCAACATCTTTTAGCATGGCATAATCTTTCCTTTGTAGCTATTGCTACTGCAGCATAAAAATAATACTTTATGTTTTAATAGCATGGGGATGGTTTCTAGTGCTCTATAGACAAAAATATTTCTTGGTTAACTTGTTTTTACTTATAAAACGAACTAGTCTCTTGTCTGTGATCTTCTCTGTAATTAAAAAAGAGAAAAGACTCTGTTAAACTTCATATTGTGCATTTCATCTGTTGCTATATATCATGCCACAGTTGCTTCAGTTGCTACATTGTGCCACACTGATGTAAGGATTTATTAAAAATTATTCTTGTTAAAATAGGCAAATTATAAAAAAATATAAGCTCTCTAAAGCATAAATATAGGTTTGTACTGTCTGGAGGGATTACAGGAAACAAATTATGCATTTTGTTTAATCTTTATTTTATGATATCGCTACAATTTTAATTTTCAGTGGCACAAAATGTGATAAGGATTGTAGAAGCTGCTTTTGGTCACATTTAAAATTGACAACTGATGGGTGGATAATTGGAACTTTTGTAATCTTGCATAGATTTAAGAATTACTTTTTTTGACTCAAGCACATTAAGTGAATATTCTGTTGAAATAACTTGTAGAGGAATAATTAACAGTGCTGACATTTAAGTTGTCATTCAGGGTTTCAGAGTTAGCAATTGAGAAGATGACATGGGAGTTCACATTACTCACTTGCATAAGAATGGATTCATATAGAATGCAACACTACATTGGTTATATTAAGATGGTATTTTCAGGTTATGGTTGGATGATCGTGTAGTCTGCCCTAACTAATTTTATTTATCTTTGGGTTCACTGTTTAGTTTTCTAATGATATGAATGTAATTATTTTCAGAATTAGCATTGGGGTACAGCAGTAGTGCAATTAAAATGTATTGCTATGTTGCCTTCTACAGAAGTTCATTATGAGGCCTGAGCTATTTGGCTTGTCTGGCAAAGTTAAGCCCCCATTTGACTTGACTGTACAGGGGTATTTGGTCAGTCAGGTTAGGAACTTAGAGGCAGGCAGATATGATACTGGCTATGTCACTCTTGCTTTTCTCTAGAAACAGAAAACTGCTTTTTAACAATCTAACAACTCAACCTGACCTTGAGAGTCATCATTCTATTTAGAGTGCAAATAACAGTAACACAACATTTGCTTACTTTCTTTGCTTTCTGCAGGTTCGTGATAGTTTATGTGCTCGAGGCTGAGTTTGGGCTGAGCAAATACTGCACCTACTTGAACATCAAGTTCTGCTTAACTGTTGTCAGTTCACAGTGAAATTTCACGTAGTATGAGTGCTCCTTGCAGGGCTGACTGCATTCAGATATGTAACAGCAACAGCAACAATGGAAACTTCCTTCAGCTTGCTGGAAAAAGCAAAAGCAGGCAAGGCTTTCCTATAGAATTTGAGATAACAGAAGTATTCTGCATTTTCTAAAAGCTGAAAATGAGGGCTGAAGTGCTCTCCCACTCTTCAGCAGAGGAACCAGATGACTTCTAAGGGTAGAGCCTTAATCCTTGACTTTCCCTCCCAACCTGCACACCACCACCTCGTAAGACCACATTACAGCTTTATTGCAGGCATCACTAATTATTATATTGTAAGCACTATGCTGTTATCCAAAAGAATAACTGGTCAGATATAAGCCACAGTCGATTTAGTTTTTATTGAGAGTAGTTGATCAAATTAGAGGGGAAAAATGTGCAGGACCCATGGGGAAACACAAACATATGTGAGCAAACACACACAAACACAAATGTGCACTTGAGTCTTTCACCTGTTCTGGCTGATTGACTGGCCAGGGCAAAAGATTCTTCGAGAGGCAGGACTCTTGAAGCATCCAATCTCCCAACTCAGTAGGCATGCCAAGAAAAATATTACAGCTGACTGATCTTTGCCCTTTCATAGCTTTGGGGTTGCTTGGCCAAGTTGCTGCTGGACATTTCTGGGGCATTAGGCAGAGTTCTCCTCAAAGCATCTGCTCTTGCTGACCTCCCTGGCTGAACTTGGCTGAGCCCTCTTGGGGTGGGAGCTCACTGGTACATTCAAACCTGCTACCTTCTGCTACTTGCTGGTTCCAACCTGACCTTGACCAAGTCTCAAGGCAAAGCAATGAAGATACCAACAGCAAAGACAGTGTATATCCAGAAAATGGTTTTCTGATGCTACTGATATCAAAGGCTGTTTTTACCTGGACATTGTCCAATTTTATGTTTTTCTCATGAAGGAGCATCACTGTTGAGTTTCAAGAACTTCAGTCTCTGATTAGTCACCTTTTCCAATGCCCTTCCTAGGAAACAGCAATTCGATCTGTTTTTCTTTTGTGTACATACTTCAGAAGCTGATACCATTACTGTAAAGTGTTGACAAGAAAGTAGGAAAGAAGTCAGCCCTGGTTTTATTCTCTGGCCTTTGAGAAAAGAGATTTATTTTCTGCTTCCTTCTTCCTGTCTGAAACACAAGACTCAAGAAAGAAGATGGTCCTGTAGCAGCCCTCACAGACATCAGTGTGATGTGTGAACGAAAAGAGGATTAAGGGAAGAGCTGGGAAAGGCTGAGGAAGGACTAGGTAGATGAAAGAATAAGGGGAATGGGAGCAGTGCTGGTGCGGACAGGGTAGATAGAAAGCACATGTGTGAAGGGAATTGGGAGAACACTAGTTTGCTGTGAAGTAAGAGGAATGAGATTTTGCCAATACGGATCAAAAGCACCTTTGTATATTTGGGGCTGTTTGGGATGCTAGTTGCTAGCTATATGCACACTGGTGCTGGGCAAAGGAGCATGCAAAAGACATATCCCTAATACAATGTATATGCTTTTTGATCCAATTTTATGATGTACCTCTGTTATATAATTGTTGAGTCCATCGTGCATGCAAGCTCACTGTCTTTCATTGCTCTGTTGCTGCTGGAGCAGGAAAGGATTACAGGTCACTGTAACAGAGGACTGAACAAATATGAAATGGAGAATCAATCCTCCTTTCAAACTTTTACAAGAGGTATGAAGGAGAAAGTTTGAATGGTGAATATAGTTTTATTTCCAGAACTTCATTAGCTACTGTCATAACGTTCCATTAAAACCAGATGTACTGTGGACATAGGTCTGCAGAGAAGGTCTTGGTTCATTAAGAACTTAATTGTTTTCTAAATAACTAAATAACATGGTTATTTAGTAACATGAGAGCGCCCATGGAATTGCTCTATAGTGATCCTTTCACAATCTTGAATATTCTTCCTCTGCCTTATAACAATTCCAGTTCCATCTCTTTATATCAATCCTTCACAGCTATCTTGTACATTCTTGTTTAGGAACATTCAGATAAAAAATAACCTGTGACTAGAAATGCTGTATTCTGCATCCTCTACCATCTCAGGAAAGGCTCCACATTTCTTCCCTTTCTGGTGCCACTTTTCAGATCCAGCTGTAGAATAATTATGTTATTGACTTTAAGGTTGTCTAATCATATGCTGTAAGCACGGGGGTTTGCATAGGAGATCAGTGCCCAAAATGTCCTTGTTTAGTCTCTTGTTCTGACTGGTTTTGTATTCCTGACTAATATCTGATTGCTGCAATCTATAATTGAGTGAATATACTTTTCTTTATGAATAGCTTGTCGGTGTCCTAGAATCCTCTGGGACAAAGGCAGCTGCATACATATAAGGTGTTATTAGTATTTTCCATCTTATCAAAAAAAGTCCACAGCTGGGGAGATATTAAAGCAATATTTTCAGCTCTCCACATTCCCAGTAGTTTAAATTGAAAAACCAAATATAAAATTGCTGACTAAAAATAGCTTTCCCTCCTCAATACATAGTATTATAAAGAACCTCCTGCATTACCTACTCTCTTAGGCCATAATGATCTTTAAAGGCCAATTCTAATGATCTTTATATACAGGCTAGATTTTATTGACTGAAAGAGTGGCGCTCTTCTGGAGATTTCCTTCAGCAGGCAGATAGAGCTCACTGGTGTAAGTATTTTTTGGGTCTTTGTCCAAGATTTTCTTTTATTTAGTTTCACTTTTCCCACCCAAAAAATTCCTTCTCCTACATAATGTGTAGACCAGTGGGATGGGGTCAGCCACACCTACATTTCAGCAATTTTCCTGAAGCATTTAATGCTTCATGCCAAAACCGTGCACTTTTGTCAGTGGAACTATTCAATAGGATAACTGATCACCTGAAGTATCAGAGGATGCTTGAAAACAGTCAGTATGTGTGGATTTTAGGACTTCGTATATATGGTTACTGCAAAAAAAGAAACTGTGAAGGCCAAATTTATACCGTCATAACCTGTAGCAGATAGAGAAAGAGGGTGGTTCTGTGAACTCATGAGTTCTGGACTCAACTCTGAACTTTGTCATAGGCTTCATAAGCTTTTCAGCAAACCACTTGGATTAATTTCCAGAAAAGGAAAATTGATATAATATTAATTATATTCTCATTTGTCTATCTGTCCTTTATCTTTGTCTGTTGCAGCAATGACCATTTCCTATTTATTGTACATGCAATATTTAGGGAACAGAGTCCTGGCTAAGTTAGCAAGTCCTCCCATTACATCCAATAATTCTCTTGGCTGGGATTCAATAACTCAGTGGCCATGACATTAATTATTCATATACATTTTTCATTCACGGATTGTTCTTCTTACTCACTTCAGCAAAAGTAGTTTAATGAAATTTCATCTTGCCTGATAGAGAAAGATAAATCTAAGCCAAAGTAACATTTCTGTTAATATGCTATAATGAAAAGGCATTCTGCATTCTCTTCCTGTTTTCCAGTGTAGTTCAACACATTTCATCAATCATTTTACAAAATGACTCTTAGAGGTGTATTGAAATCAGAAGGATTGCATTCAGATTATCAGAATCAGTGGGATATTGGAAATTTTCATATGGTCTTTAAGCATTGCTACATCTGGAAATTAGTTTTTTAATATGCTTTTCAGTTTATTTGTTTAAATAATATTTTCTTTGTGTAGAAACATTGTAAATGTCTTTGTTGCAGTTTAGCATCTTTGTGCTGAAAAGCAGCCAGTTTCGACCATTTAAGATTAAACTTCTTTGATGGTTCTTGTTATAGTGTGTAAAGGGTTTTTCCCACAGAGTTTTCTGCTGGAAAAATTCCACAGAGCAAGCATCAACTGACATGCCGATAAAGATTTCTTTGTGTTCTCCTTGCATTTTTTCAAACCTTGGGAAAAAAAGCTTTCATTCTTTTGAGGTGTTGAATTCTTTATCAGTGCATAGAGAGTAACCATATTTGCAAATTTACAGAGTGCTTTCCAAAAAGATTCACAACATTGCTCTTCTTTCCTTAAGGTTTGGGAAGTGAATGTTACTCTTCTTTTAAGAGCACTCCCAAGCCACATGGCTAGTCATCTGTTACTGCCACATGGAGCCAAATCTGTGAATATTTCTGTTTCTGCCTCCTGCATCTTTTCAGGGTGTAGTAGGTTATTTTTCATAGTTATAAAACTTGACATGTGTTGTTGTACAAATGGTGGATTCGGAGATATCTTCTGTCACTTCTAGTGTGTACTCAGGCTTATAATTCTTCATCCTTCTCCCTGTCTGGAAAGCCAGTTATTATTGGTATATGTTTGGTATGTGCACAGTTTGTGTAAGGTACAGTGTGCATAGTTGGTGTAACGCAGAGTGAAGCGGCCTAAGGTGAAATCTTTGAATCAAGAAGAGGATTCTACTCAGCTATATTTGAAAAAAATGCCTGGTCAATTGATAATACATTATTTTCCTATTAAGCAGTTCCTTTTTACAATTCCCTTTTTGTTATCTTTTTGCACACATAAACGCTGTACTATTAGCTTCAATAAAGACAGATTGTCTGTTGCTACTAAGGATTTTTCCAAGGTCTTATCATCTTTGTACCTCAATAACCCCTTGCAATGATTTACTTGAAAAAATAATTTTGTAGCTGTTTAACTTACACAAGGCCAAGCATAGATTTAAAAACTATTTTATAATTCTTTCAAGCCAACTGTGTAAGCATTTTTTATTTCAGTCAAGTCAGGTTCAACTGCATTACTTTTATTTCATTAAATATCTTTTCTATAGCAGTAGGTTCTGGGTGCCAAGTTGTGTTCTAGACATTTTAACAAGTTACTGTCTAGCAGCTGGTTCATAGTATAGCAGCTGTTTCATAGTAATTTCACATTTTTGTATTCTTGATATGCAACAAATGGGAAGTAACTTAAGCTGGTTTAGCCCTCAGTTAAGGAAGTTTCTGTTAGATTCCTCCCATAGAAATTTTATAATTTAAGAAGACGAATCATAGAATCATAGAATAGTTTGGATTGGAAGTGACCTTTAAAGGTCATCTAGTCCAACCCCCCTGCAATGAGCAGGGGCATCTTCAACTTGATGAAGATGAAGAACAAAGGAGGAAAAAAAGAGGGTTGCTGTATATTCCATGATTTTTCCACTGTCTTTTTGAACCCAAGATAAATGATATGTAGAAAGTAAAGAAGAATACAGACAAACTATGTCAATTTTTTTACTTACATTGTATCAATTTATGGTGGGTTGACCCTGGCTGGACATCAGGTGTCCACCGAAGCCTCTCTATCACTCCCCTCCTCAGCTGGAGAGGGGAGAGAAAAATATAATGAAAGCCTTGTGGGTTGAGGTAAGGACAGGGAGAGATCACTCATCAATTACCATCACAGGTAAAACAGACTCAGCTTGGGGAAGTTAGTTTAATTTATTACCAATCAAATCAGAGTAGGACACCTTCCCCCACCCCTCCCTTCTTCCTGGGCTTAACTTCACTCCTGATTTCTCTACCTCCTCCCTGCCACCAGCACAGGGGGGATGGGGAATGGGCGTTGTGGTTGGTTCATTGCACTTTGTCTCTGCCACTCCTTCCTCCTCAGGACTCCTCACACTCTTCCCATGCTCCAGTGTGGGCTCCCTCCCACAGGAGACAGTCCTCCACAGACTTCTCCAACGTGAGTCCTTCCCACAGCCTGCAGTTCTTCACAAACTGCTCCAGTGTGGGTCCCTCCCACGGGCTGCAGTCCTTCAGGAACAGGCTGCTCCAGCGTGGGTCCCCCATGGAGTCACAAGTCCTGCCAGCAAACCTGCTCCAGAGTGGGCTCCTCTCTCCACTGGGCCACAGGTCCTGCCAGGAGCCTGCTCCAGCGTGGGCTTCCCACAGGGTCACAGCCTCCTTCAGGCATCCACCTGCTCCGGCGTGGGGTCCTCCCTGGGCTGCAGGTGGGTCTCTGCTCCACCATGGACCTCCATGGGTGCAGGGCACAGCTGCCTCACCATGGGCTGCACCACAGGCTGCAGGGGAATCTCTGCTCCGGGGCCTGGAGCACCTCCTGCCCCTCCTTCTTCACTGACCTGGGTGTCTGCAGAGTTGTTTCTCTCACATATTCTCACTCTGTTCTGCTGCAGTTGCTGTCGTGCAGCAACTTTTTTCCCTTCTTAAATATGTTATCCCAGAGGCGCTACCAGAGTTGCTGATGGGCTCGGCCTTGGCCAGTGGTGGGTCTGACTTGGAACTTCTCAGAGAAGCCACCCCCTGCAGTCCCCCTGCTACCAAAACCTTTTTATGCAAACCCAAACCACAGTTTTGTAATATATGTATTGCATAAAAACATATTTGGTACATACGTGTGTTTAAGATATCTATACCATTAAAGCACCAATTAACATTAATACCTAGATGTCATTTAGGTATGCAACAGATTGCTAAAAATCTGGTTTAAAATAATGCTTCTTTTCAATTATTCTAGGTCAAATGAAGTTAATCAAAGTCTCAAGATTATAAAGGTCTACGTAGTAGTTATCTACAGCTGAAATTTCTGTCTTTCTGTCCCTTGACAGTCCATGAGAAGAGACAAGCATTTCTAGGCCCAATTCATCTCTTCCTAATATATGTATCTAAATTGAGGTGGATGAAACTTGCCTTCAGAGTCCGTGTTTCTGTGGGAAACTATAAAGGGAAGTTAGGATGCCTAGTTCACATGTAAAACTGTATATTATATGTCTAAAGCTAAATGAACTAAATTTTAAACTCAGGAAACACTTTTCACATCAGTGGGATACTTTCCACCATCTAAAGTAATTAGAATAGCAGTAAATACTGCACAGGCAGTTTGAATATATAGTCCTATTACTTAATGTGTCATTCCTTTCTTTAAAGATGCTGCTGCTAATGAAATGATATGGGGAAGCTTGTCAAAACAGCGTGTCAGGAAGTGAAAAATGTGATTTAATAGAATTTTGATTCCTTGACTTGCTGTTTGTTTTTTTTTTAAGGACTGCTGTTTTAATACAGTTTTGAATGCAGGGGAACGGGAAGTGATACGTACTTAATCTCAGCTTGAAAAGCAACCTTGTGGCATTTCTAAGAGTTAAGTTATTCAAGTATTGTTTATTTGGTTTAACTGTAGAGGACTGTAACTTCTCAGAGGACCCCAAAGCCGGATGATTATTGACGTTTTATTTTAGACATTTAGTTTTGAGTTCTAAGACTTTATATTGGGGTGTTTCTAAACAGCAGATAGTGAAGAAGAAGGTTTCCCCACTTAGAAGTTTTCTTCTAGATGTATTACACATAAATAATTCTGATTAAGAAGATAGTACTGCAATTAGGGTTGTGTGACTTTTGGAGTATTTTTATATTCTATCATTTTCACACTCTTTTCTGATGCCTTCAGAAATTGTTGCTACTTAGATGTGAATTGTTTGGCAAATCTGGTATCGGTTACTTTGGATGGTATAGATCTTACTCAGACATCATTGTTTCTAGAATAGCATTTATCCTCAGAGAACAGTTGTTTGTGAGTGGGACAGCGAGCTCTACCTGTTGAAATTTTTTGTTCACTTTAAGGCATGCATTCTCTTTGAGTAAAAATAAATTTCAGCTTTTTTATCCATTACACTTCACTTGGGAAGCTGAAGTTTTTATTCTTATTTTATAATTTTGGAATAATTTTAACAAAAGGAAATATTGAAACAAACCCATCAGAGAGTGCTACAGTTCATTGTTTTGTGTATGTCTTTACTTGTGAATTTTCAATAACAACTTTGCTGGTAGGATCACTAAGTCACTCTCTTTCTGTTGTGTTATCGGCAGATCTTTTGCCAAGGTTGCAGTCATACCAATAATCAGTGGTTTTGATAATTCTGTCCTAATCCATAGGTTCTTTTTCAAGAATCCATATATTACATCTGAGTTTTTTTTCTAATATCTTGAACAATCATTATCTTCTACAATATTATTGATTAGCTTTTACTTTTGACACAAAGTTAGTGTGAGTATATGCTGCTTTCTCAGATGATTATTCCTCTGTGATTGCCTTGCTTATTGAAATCTAAGGAACTTTGTGTTATTTTTTGAAGCTCTGTAACTACCAATAATGCAATGGTGTGTGCCACCAAATAATTTCTTTTTCATCTGGACGTGTTCCTCTGACCTTGATTATTTTCCTCTATGTTTCATATATTCTAGTAGGTATCTCAGTTACCTTATGGTGTCTACTATGGTACCAGAAATCAGTGCTTAGGCACCTGAACCCTTTTTTTTTTCCTGTTTATCCTCAGCAAAAGAACTAACTGATTTTTGCTGTTTTGGAAATGGGATGAAAAGATCACTTTGGCCTTCTGATTTATTGGCTCTACATCTCCGTGGTTTACGCAGATGTTCCAGCATGCTATAGCTCCCTTGAAGTTCATGCACCAGCCTTCCATTCCTTTTCCTTTTCCATCCAGAAAGACTGACTATGCTTTATAACACCCTTTCCTCAAGGCAAGGGTGTTATAAATAGAAGAGAAAGCTGTGTATCTTCTGTAGAGTAGCTGTGTATCTTCTGTACAGTAAGTTATGAATTGTCTTAGGTATGCAATATTTTTAGAGATTTTTTCCTGAAATTTATTTTCAACTAGAAAGACTGATTAACTTACATCAATTTTATTTCTATTATTTCTTTTTTCTATTTTTTTTTCACCTTGTGCCCTCTATGCTTTACTTATTTATTTGCATTGTAGTGACTCCTACAAGATACACACAGGATCTGAAGCCTTGTTTATCAGACATTATACAGAGATCCCTGCTCTAAAAGTTTATATCAAGAAACAGAGAAAACAGAATCAGAAGGCATGGACTTTATTCCTAGTTCAAAATTCAGCATTTTATTTTTCTTTGCTTATCTATAACAAACATCATAGGAGTTATGATATATTAAAAATGTATACTTTTTTAGCAGACTGTTCAACCTGACCATCTTCATTTGGCAGTTACCATTAGGTATCTTTGCCTCAATAATAATACTTTCTGTAAGCTTTGAATTTTCTTAAGGCTTTCTTAAATGAGAAAGCAAGGCCTTTAAAAGAGAGCAGAATTTGTATTTCCTTTGATTTAATAGTCTGTTATCTTTTCTCACAATAATACGTTCTGATGTGATTCAAGATGATTGATACTCTTAATTCTACAGAGGATTTTGGTTTCCAGAGCTACATACTGTTTCTGTAGAAACATTGTGCTTTTATTTCAGTCCTTTGTGATACTAGGTTTTCTCTAAGACCAAATTGCTATTTTATTTCCTGAGAATGAGGCATTCAGCATGTTTTACTATGTTTTAATTCATGAATGCAGTCACATTTGGAGAAATGAGTTGATTTTTCATTGCTGTTTTGTCATAGAATCACAGAATCATTTAAGTTGTAAAGAACTTCTTTAGATTGTCAAGTCCAATCCCTCTGCTCAAACAGTGTGAGCAAGAGCAGATGGAATTTCATGGGTTTTAATTTGTGCCCATTACCTCTTGTCTTCTCAGTGGGCACTACTGTGAAGAGGCTGGCTGCTGCTTCTTCATTCCCTCCCACCAGGTTCTTCTTCATTCCCTCCCATACACGTTGATGAGACCTCCCTGAGCCATTTCTTCTCCAGGCTGAACAGTCCCATGTTTCTCAGTCTCTTCTGGTATGAAACAAGTTCCAGTCCATTAATCGTCTTTGTGGTCCTGCTCTGGACTCACTCCAGTAAGTTCATATCTGTCTTGTACTTGGGAGCACTGGTCCCAGTACTCCAGATGTGACCTCACCAGTTCTGAGTAGACCCTCACCTGCTGGCAGCACTCTTCCTAATGCAGTCCAGGAAGCTGCTGACCTTTTTTGCCATGACAGCACATTTCCTGGCTCATGATCAGCATTGTTGTCTACCAGGATGCCCAGGTCCTTGTCTGCCAAGCTGCTTTTCAGTCAGTCCCCAGCATGTACTGGTGCCTGACATTATTCCTCCCCAGGGGCAAGACTTTGCATTTCCCTCTTTTGAACTTCATGAGGTTACCCTCACCCGATGTCTCCAACCTGTCCTGGTTCATCTCAATGACAGCACACCAATCTGGTCTATCAGCCACTCCTCCCAGTTTTGTATTATTTATGAACTTGTTGAAGGTGCACTCTGTCCCATCATCTAGGTCATTAATGAAGAGGCTAAAAAGTATAAGCCCCAGTATTGACTCGTGGAGCACATCACTAGTGACTTGGTTCCAGCTGGACTTTTTGCAGCTGATCACAACTCTCCGGACCTGGCTGTTCAGCCACTTTTCAATCCACCTTGCTGTCCACTTACCTAACCTGTACTGTGTCAGCTTCTTGATGAGGATGTTCTGGGAGACAGTAAGTGTCAAAAGCCTTTCTAAAGCTGGGCTAAGCAACAGCCACTCCTCTTACTTCATCCACCAAGCTAGTCACCCCATTGTAGATGGCTATCAGCTTGGCTAAGCATGATTTCCCCTTTGTAAATCCATGCTGACTAGTCCCAATCACTTTCTTGTCTTTCATGAGTTTGGAAATGTTTTCCAGGATTGTTTGCTCCATCACCTTCCCAGGGATTGAGGTGAGCCTGACTGGCCTATAGTTCCCTGGCTCTTTCTCCTTGCCCTTCCTGAAGATAGGAGTGATGTTTTCTCTCTTACAGTCTTCAGGAACCTCTCCCAGCTGCCATAACCTTTCAGAGATAACGAAGAGTGGCCTTGCAGTGACATCAGCCAGCTCCCTCAGCACTTGTGGGTGCAACCCATTAGGTCCCATGGACTTCTGTATGTCCAGTTTGTTTAAGTGCTATCTCACCTGGTCCTCCTCCACTGAAAGTATGTCTTCTCTCTGGTCTCAGACTTTCCCTCTGGTCTCAGAGGCCTGGGATTCCTGAAGGCCAGGCTTACCAGTAAAGACTGAGGCAAAGAAGGCATTGAGAACCTCATCCTTTCTCATGATATTTGTCAACAGTTGCCCTGCCCTGTTCAGCAGTGGGCCCATGTTTTCCCTGGCTGCTAATGTACTTGTGGAAACCTTTCTTGTTGCCCTTCACATTCCTCACCAGATTCAGGTCCAGGTTGGCCTTGGATTTCCTAACCCACCCCTGTTTCCACCTCTTGTATGCTTCTTTTTCTGTCTGAGTTCAGTTAGGAGCTCCTTCCTCACCTATGCAGGTCTCCTGCCACCTTTGCTTGATTTCCAACTTGTTGCGATGGATCTTTCTTCAGCTTGGAGGAGGTGATCTTTGAATACCAACCAGCTCTGCTGGACCCCTCTTCTCTCCAGGGATGAGCCATGGGATATGGTCTATCGTCACATCTTCGTGTCCAGTGGCTGCCACATTTTTACTACATTTTGAAGCTTCTGGTTAGAGTTTATTGTCTCCTATTTCTGATGAAGAGATTCTACATACAAAAAGACTGACTGATATAATGATTAGAAGATTTTAGAAGTATTTTAAAATTATCACATTTTATTTAATGTTGCTATTATTTTCCTGTCTTACACTGCCAGATGTATTAAGATGAAAATTATTTAACACTGCTCCTTTACATTACAGTGACAATCTTCTGACTTTACATATGACATTGAAGGGCCCAACTGGAGAAGGCAATAGGAAACACAAGATGCAGAGCTGTATTTGAGCTGGAACCTGGCTTTACCAGAGTGTGGTATTCCTATGTCTTTCAGGAATCAGAGTCAAATGTGGGATTTTGACAGCAATAGTGTGAGATATATCTTCCACCACAACCTTGTGGTTAGAAAATTTTAGACAAAACAAATTTGCAAAATTACCCTGCCACCTTACATCTTATCCTTTCGAAGTCTAGAGGATCTCTGGCAGGGTGTGCTTTCTATTGCTTTTATTGGAGCTTGATCAAAGTACTGTGTGTAAAAGAATTCAAGATTAATGAGACCAGAGGAAGAAAATAAAGAGAGCTGGATTCTGCAGAGTGGTGAGTAGAGGACATGCTCTGATGAGAGGAAGGGAGTCTTGCATCCTGATCCTTGTTGCCTGTCTTCATATATTTTATATGACTTAAAGACTAAATGACTTCTAAAACCCTTCTTATCATTGGATTACAGAGCCTGGAATGTAAGAATACTCACAGAAAGAAGAGGCAGTCTAATGGTACAGTGCTATCAAAATAGGTGGGTTAGACAAAGGCTTGAAAGAAAATCACAGCTAATTAGTATCATGGTTACCTGGTGCCTGCTGGCTTTAGCTCGTGTTTCATCCACTTTTGTACAAAGTTTTTTTCTGAAAAGGCTGTCTGGATTTCTTCATGTTACTTGGGGAAGGTGGAAAAATTTTAGGTAAATGTGTTTGAATGTGTGTGGAATATTTCTCCATTACAAGTCATTAGTCTTTCTAGTCTATATTGCCACCCAGCTGTGATCAAAGAAACTAAGATATTACAGGGCTTGAATATTTCGCTTTTGCTTCTGTTCAAGAAACAGATTACAGGGTGTTCTTTATTTGCAGTAGGAGAGAGTATGAACAGACCACAACATGAAGGATTGAAACAGGGCATTTGTAGCATTAGTAGTCATAGTCTGAACTTGTAAAGAAAGAGAATTCCCTCTAAGGACCCAGAAGCTGTGGGGATCCTTATCCTATAGGACATTGTACTTGAACATGACAGCTGTCTTTTGCTGCCTATGATAGCTCCTCTTTTCTCCCCTTCCCTTTGAAACATCTAAGCTCAAGTCCATAACTTTAGTATGCATGTACATTTTAGTTTCACTAAGTCCTAAAAGCATCAAAATATCCAAGTGCTTTGTTCACTGTGGTTTATAGTGAAGCAAACTGTGTATCAATACATCAGATTCTCTGTTCAGCACTGAAGCAGGACTGGAAGGAAAGAATGAACATATGTGTATGATGAAATGCATACTAATCACTATACGAATAAGAATATTGTAAAACTTGCATCCAGTTTCCAGGTTTATAAACATACAGGCTTAGAGGGTACAGAGAAAAAAATCATTACCCATATTTGATGAGTAGATAAAGGAAGGAATACAAAATAAAGACAATTATGCATCCATATTTTACTTATACATTTTTCTTTCAGTTTTTTAGCTTTGTTGAAGCTACAAACAAAAAAAGAACTTGCTGTAGATTTTACCACAGCTGCAGAGTAGAAACTGTCTTGCCACACAGGTGTGTAAGATGTACCTCTATAAAGGTAGCCAAATTACAGAAGTGTATTTGCTACCTTGCTAGCTGCATTATTTTGTCATGTGTTGAACCAACTACCTTGTATTATGATAAACTTAAAAAATAATGATGTCCTTGTGACATCAAATTCCATGAATACAAACTCCAGTGTTAGTGGCATATTTTTGCACAACTTCTCTCAGATCACCTGCACTCTTCAATCAAGTGCTTTTTTCTATTTGTTCTTTCAGGCTCTCTTCAGAATTTATCCACACCTCATGTTAAGTTTGTTGTATGGCAAGCTGATTTCCTTTTCCAAATTAACTGTATATTGACTCTGAGATTTAGTAGCTCTCATATGCTAGGATCTCCAGCACAGGAAAATGAGTCACACTGGTTCAGAATGTGACCAAGGAAATATGCAGAGTAATTCATCAAGGACCTGCAAAATTTGAAAGTGGATGCAAATGGTAACCATGAGCTGAGTTCTTCCAGAGGAACATCAACTCTTTTTATTTTCATTTGTTACAATTTCACCTGAAAAATCACTTAAATGTTGGGGGAAATATGTGCAGGTAGATTTCTAGATTACATAATTTTGAGTCTTCCTCGAGTTTAATTTCTTAAAAGCAGAATACAAGTTTATAATTAACAAAGGAGTGAGACTAATCTTCCTGGTTTTGGTGATCTGCTTTTCAATGTGATCATTAGAGCATTTTGTCCTCAGTGGGCTGAATGCATCTGTGTCAAGGACTACTCTGAAAGTACAGTGAAAATCAGAAAAGTGGACAAAATAAAATGGTTACAGTTGTGTGAATTCAGAAGTACAACATATAGGAACCATGCTGAGTGTTTCATAGCACTTTCTGGACACGTAACATTGATAAAGTTCTTTCACTCCTACTTCTGCAAGTGTTGCACAGCAAGAGGCATTCCATTCCTTTACCGCCACTGATAAATGGGTTGAATTATTAGGACTGAAGACATCAGAAATAGAAAGAACTTGGCATGATTATCAAATCAATCTGCAGCAAGTTTTAGGACAAATAACAGTGTGGTCTTTCAAATATGCCAAAGTAAACAGCTTGCTTTAGAGGCACCAAGGAGACAATAAAAGGTGCATCCATACAGTGCCATTTGAGGTTTCTTTTCAGAATATTAGCTTTCAGAATATTAGTGCCCTTTAAACATTATGACCATACTCACAATTCAGAGATGAATTGTTAATGCACCAGAGGGCAGATGATGTTCGATATGAAAAGAAATGTGAATTCCCCAAACCAGTAAAGCCTCTGAAGTTCTATTACAACAGGGACTTTTAGGGATTCAAGGGTTTGTTCATGCCCTTGAGGAGATCATGGTATCCAAATACCAAGCTGGTTATGAAGAACTGGGAGTGCATGGACATCTGGTAATTAAAATCATGATATAGGGTAGAAGGGGTTTACAACTGTGTAGAAGGCTCTGTGTCTGCTTGCTATAAGCCCTCCTGCTTGCAGAAGAGAAAGAGGATTCACACTCTCCCTTTGCTCCAGTATGCACTGCCTTTTCCAGGCTGGCCTGTTGATGTTTTGGAGAAGAGAGCATCCTGTTTGTAATTACATATACAGAGTAGCTCACCTACCTGTCACCAGAATTACATTTTTTGTCTTTGTTTTCCCCTCTGTAATAAATGCAGCATAAAATATTTCCTATGCTTACTTTGTACTTCATCTCATTCGTTTGTCATATCTATCATTTCCTCTTTTTTCTCCTTGAGAACAAGTTTGGTTATTTGCTGTGTGTTGGTGGAGTGCCTAACAAGTTGAGGCACTGCAGTGTTCCTGCAGTACAACTAATCAGTTGTACTAATAGTGGTAGTAGTATCAGAAGGACTACTTTGTTTAATAAATTTAGAAGGGAACTGGTATCGCTGACTTAGAGTGGAGTGAATGCTGCCTGACGTTTTCCAGGGAGATGTTAATTATATTGTTTTCCTAGAAGAATTAAACAAAACAAGAGAAAAACATAGAACTGCAGACTAGTTAGTGCCCTTGGGGCAGAGAAAATATATAGCTCCTACTGTGAAAATGTACAGGACACCAGAGTGCACAGAGATGTTAAATAGCTATTAGATATTATTAATAGATATTTTATTAAGCTGTCACAACAATGAACTGTTCTGGGCACCTCAATATCAAAAAAAGGTTGTGAAGAATTCAGAAATGAAATAATAAACACCATTATGTGCTTAAAGATACACTTTTTTCCCCAAAAATATCACAGATACAACTCACTTCTCTTGATTGGTTTGTTATATTTTCTTTTGCAAAGGAATATATGGATCCAATTTAATAGTAATGGTTTTCAGTTGAAAACTTTTCACTGAAGCAAATTTAAGACATTTGAAATCTGTTTGCTTAGCTACCTTAAGTGGGCCTCAGAGAAGCAGTACAGAGATGCCCAAGTGAGCACTGAAAGTCACTGATATAACTTCATACAACTACTTTGCACATTAATTAATGTCAACAGAGGTAAAGCAGAGGTGGACAAAACCTACCTGCGTATATTGTGCTAGGTGGACATAAAGCTTTTAGTTGCCACTGAGGAACCAGGGTCTGTTCCCATCTGCTGTATATCTGTTCTCATCTGCAGTTATCTGAAGGGCTTGTCATGGTTCAGTGTCATCAAGATGGGGGACAGGATATGATCAGCTGAATAGATACAGCTTATAAGATATATCTTAAACCAGCAGCAAAAATGTTAATATCTCCTACGGTGACATTTTGGCCAAAGAGTTGGTGTACACTCATTGTTAGGGTAATTTGAAATGGAATTGTCGAAACATTCAGAAACATCCCCTAAAAATGAGTCCTGAATGACAAAGAAAAATTAGATTTACTGGATTACAAATAGAATCATTATGCTTTTTTTAAAAAATCGTTAATTTCTGTGCTGTAATAGGTATGGATGATGTCTAGCAACAGTAATGCAGGAACCTAATATAGTTTTAAAACTGTTCAAGAGACAAAAAGGTATTGAAGTCAGCTAAATATAAACTTAGCAAAGATTGACTCACTAGGATTCACCAAAATGAAACTATGTCTGATATGGTTTCATTTCTATAAAGCTATTTGAGAGCAACCTTGAAGACTGTTTTGAGAAAACTATTTTCTACTCTGTCATTCAGAAAGCTTTGTATGTCTAGACTGACGGTGTAACATCCCATGTAGTAACTGAGCACATTAATAAAAACATTCAATGTGGTGTTTTATCTTCTGTGTGGAATCTAATGAGACAGCCAAAGAAGTCAAACTTGCAAATCACTGTCTCTGAAAAGACTCTGCCGTAATGAGTTTTCTACTCAACCTGTAGATAATCCATTGTTATTGTTCTAAATATATGCAGGTGGACAGCAGTTGAATACTTTAAAAATCCTTTCTATTCCTTAATTTTAATTAAAGAATCGGGTACCTCAGTTCATGAAGTAATTACATTATTGAAAGATGGTATTAGCACAGTGAGGTTTCTGTATTGTTACCTTGTCAAATGGACATCCATCCTATTATGGTACTGCACAAATAATATAATTTCCACATGCAGTTTAGAAAGCAAAATATCTTGCAGCTGACCTTTCACTGCTTCCACTGAGCCTGGCTCTCCCTAGTGAGGAATTCTGCTTTCAGCTTCAGTGAATTGGATGCTCTGGAAGCTCGATCTGATGAAACACCAAATCTGTGTGTTAAAATTGAGACAAAGGGCAAATGACAACAGAAGTAGAAATGCCACACTTTCCATCAATTATTGCAATGTAGTGGAATTACTTCAGCACAATTCTGTCATAAATAAGTAATCATGATGTTATCATGGTTAGAGAGGAAGCACTGTCTAGTGAATAGAAAAGAATTATTTAATCTGCTCTAATGATAGCCACTTATTTTCTGCATGATCTTGAGAAAGTGACTTAGTCTTTGTCATTCTATTTCCTGTGGTTTAAAAGGGCCACTCTAACACTTTGCTACCTTGTTGGATTATTGTGAGGATAACTAAAGTTTTTAGAGAAGTTGCAGTTGGCTGAAGTTTATAATTTTGGTGGTTGGCATAATGATCCCTTTACATCAAAGTCTTGTAGTGCAACTGGTTATGTGAAACTTATGATTGAGTGTATAAATTAGATTTCAATGTCTTAAAAGGGACTGGATTGATGTGGGAAATCCTGTATTATGGGTTCATTATGATAAAATGTACACTTGAAGGGTATAGAAAAAGCAGATCTAAGTCACCACTTACTTTCCACTTTTCTGCCTTCTTGATCTTTTCACTTTCCACAAATCAAAGAATCTACGTAATTATGCAGATTTACACTTGAATGCCTTACTCTTTTTTTCTGTCAGCAAGAATATAAAGACTATACAAATGCCCTTTTTCCCTAATATACATTCAGTGGTTGGGATTGTGAGGGACAGATCAAAGGGCCAAATAAAACCATATCAAATTACATTTACTAATATGTAACCTAAATGATCCTTCCTACAGCTTAATCCTGTGACTTCTCATCTTGTCCATCACAGGAATGCAGAACAAGTTCGTCCTTTCCACTTTTTGGCAACATTTTATATAAAATCACTCAAATGTGCTCTCTTTTCATTCATTTAGGCTAAACAATCCCAGTTCTTTCAACTTCTTAGGGCAGGCCATGCTTTCTGAATATCTTATCATTGCTGCTGCTCTCTTTTTGAGTGATTCTGCTAAAGTGACTCTGCGGATACTGCCTGGGGTTCCAGTCTTTTTTGAGACTAATGTATATCTCAGGAGGGGGATAAAGGGACTGCCAATAACATAAGAAAAATTGCCTCACAAACCAAATTCTACTTTCAGCCCCAAAATTACATTGATTAACATAGCAGAAATGAGAATATAATCATATAATTATATAATGAGAATATAATAAGGCCCCAAGTGAAGCAAGCATAGCCTTTTTGTATCCTTAACAGTAGTTCAGTGCTGCTAAATCCTAATAGTTCCAATAACTATGATTGGGATAAAAAACCCTACAGATTTAATTGATCGTTTTGTAAGCTGCTTGATTTTTATCCCTTGGCATGCTGCTTTCTCTTTAGCTCTAGGGATTAGAAACTTAATTTGGCTTTCGATAAAACCTGGAATTACTACATTATTACTGTATTCAAAGAATGTAGAACTAGAAGAAAAGCACTAAATATCACAACATTTATGATTAAATTTAGAAAATCAGTAACATTAGTAATTTTCCTAAAGAATATCAATCTAACAGCCACTGATTTGTTAAATAAGTCTACCTGTATATAATTGTTGGTAATCTACAGAAACATTTTAAACAACTAAAAATAGCTTTCTCTCATACAACTTCAGACAGCAATGATTTATTTATTTTTTCACAGAATCACAGAATCATCTAGGTTGGAAAGGACCTTGAAGATCATCTAGTCCAACCGTTAACCTAACACTGACAGTTCCCAACTACACCATATCCCTAAGCGCTCTGTCGACCCGACTCTTAAACACCTCCAGGGATGGGGACTCCATTTCTATTTAATTCAGAATGTTGAAACTATAAGGTATATTTTTTTACCAACTTTCCTACTTGCTTTCAGGCTGCTGTGTTTCAAGTTGAAATACACTTATGTAAAATGCAGAAAACAAAAGATAAAACATGAAGAATGTTTATTTCTGTATGCAGATTTGCCTGCATATGTGGTTTCGCACATCAGAAATATGTCTATAACTTCCATAGAATAGTTTTACAACTGTAGGAGATATAAACCAATGAAGGATGATTGAGATTGCTTTTTGTAGTATTTTCTATTTACTATTAATCTGTTTATGATTCTGAAAGACTTGTTCCAAAATCTGTTGAAATAAGTGGCACACTTCCACAGGCTTCAGATCCATCCTTAAATAATTAATAACATTGATGATGTATTTTCACTTGAAAGCATAAGGTTGGCATAGTGTTTTTTGTGTCTCATATGGGAAAAGCAGTTGATTGAGAATTGCAATTTGTCTAAGCCAGCTCAATGTTAATAGAAAAGTTAAATTTGTGACTTATAGCTCCTCCAAGGCTGGTACGTTTCTGTTGCCTAGCACTGACCAAAATCTGTCTTGATTTACAGTCTACAAATTCTCAGTAAAATACTGAGATTTTACTGTGTTTATGTCAAGGCAGAATTTGGCCCAATATCCTAAAGTTTATTTATGTGTGTTCTCAAAGAGCAGTTTCTGTTCATGTATGGAAATCTACATATGCATTTTTTAGAAAACAGTGATAATTTCCTAACAATTTGACAATAATTTGGATGGCCGGGCCCAGAGAGTTGTGGTGAATGGAGTTAAATCCATTTCGCAGCCGGTCACAAGTGGTGTCCCCCAGGGCTCGGTTTTGGGGCCACTCCTGTTTAACATCTTTATTGATGATCTAGACGAGGGGATCAAACGCACCCTCAGTAAGTTTGCAGATGACACCAAGTTGGGTGGGAGTGTTGATCTGCTTGAGGGTAGGGAGGCTCTGCAGAGAGACCTAGACAGGCTGGAGCGATGGGCTGAGGCCAACTGTAGGAGCTTCAATAAGGCCAAATGCCGGGTGCTGCACTTGGGCCACAACAACCCCCAGCAGAGCTACAGGCTTGGGGAGGAGTGGCTGGAGAGCTGCCAGTCAGAGAGGGACCTGGGGGTGTTGATTGACAGCTGACTGAACATGAGCCAGCAGTGTGCCCAGGTGGCCAAGAAGGCCAATGGCATCCTGGCTAGTATCAGAAATAGCGTGGCCAGCAGGGACAGGGAAGGGATCTTGCCCCTGTACTCGGCACTGGTGAGGCCGCACCTCGATTACTGTGTTCAGTTTTGGGCCCCTCACTACAAAAAGGACATTGAATTACTCGAGCGTGTCCAGAGAAGGGCAACGAAGCTGGTGAAGGGTCTGGAGCACATGTCGTAGGAGGAGCGGCTGAGGGAACTGGGGTTGTTTAGTCTGGAGAAGAGGAGGCTGAGGGGAGACCTCATCGCCCTCTACAGCTACCTGAAAGGAGGTTGCAGAGAGGTGGGGATGAGCCTCTTTAACCAAGTAACAAGCGATAAGACAAGAGGGAATGGCCTCAAGTTGCGCCAGGGAAGGTTTAGACTAGATATTAGGAAGTATTTATTTCCAGAAGGGGTTGTTGGGCATTGGAATGGACTGCCCAGGGAGGTGGTGGAGTCCCCATCCCTGGAGGTGTTTAAGAGTCGGGTCGACATAGTGCTGAGGGATATGGTGTAGTTGGGAACTGCCAATGCTAGGTTAAAGGTTGGACTAGATGATCTTCAAGGTCCTTTCCAACCTAGATGATTCTGTGATTCTGTGAATTTTGCATTTTAAATACCTTCTAGGCTCTAAAGCACAACCTTAGAACATCAATAATTCTCATTATATGTAGAATATAAAAAATTAATCTAGGGTGTGTTGTTCTCTGTTTCAGAGTATTTGCCACAGAGGCAATAATAATAATAATAATTTTTAAAATGTTTGTTTTCAATATACAGGATGGAAAAGCACATTTGAAATCACTGGAATTAGATGCCTATAGGCCTTTTTGAAAATCTTGTTAAGTACCCTAGCTGCAATTTTGCACATCTAAAAACCCTGAAAATCTTGCAGCATGACATCAAACAAATATAAAAACTCTAGTGAGCTGTGAGGTGTCTACTGAGATGTATAGTAACATCTGTTAGTGCAAGGTGTCTAGTTCACAGCTTGCTGAAAAAGCAAATTCTACATCCATGAAAAATAGTTCTGAGAACTGGGACGAGAAGTTAATACCCCAGAAATTTTAATGGAGCCAAAATTCCTCAATATTTAGCTGCAGATACTCTCCAGGGATCTAGAGGGCTCCTGTTTCACAATATCCTGCTTGGTGGACTGTGAAAGAGTCGGAGAGCTTTGGAATTGGAGGTCCAGCAAGCTTTCTTGTTTGGGACAGGATGAAGCTCTTCACCTGAATGTAGAGGTAACTACTCACATGCATGCTCTTTCATTAGTCAGACAGCAATTTTTCTGCAGAAACAGTGAATTCAACTGTCATGTTTAATCCTCTAGTCACAGAGCTAAAAAGTTGAGGAATCTGAAGTTTTTTTGGGTCTCGATGGCTGCTGAGAAAGCAGGCAAGCTGGCATGAAACCAGGCATGTAACCATCAAAAAAGTTATGTGAATGAAAGACTCCAGTACAACAATTTGTTACAGAAAATTTCTGATCAGATCAGATGTAATTTATAGATTCTTGGTATGAATGAAAAACAATCAAAAATAGTTTGCCTGTACTGATGTATGAAATTATTAGGCACTAGAAATTCAGTTGCTCCAATTTGGTCATGAAAGAGAAGACTACACAGAAATGCATTTCTGGACCATCTCATCTTGCTGTCTAAGGTGTTCTGCTTATGTGATAAGAAGATCCATGTTCTGCTCCTCTCCAAGCATACACTGTGGTAATCTGAAATGGAAAAACAGCAAAAACCAAGACTCTCCCAAGTAAATTTCTTCAATGTGTTTGGTAATATTTCAAGCTACTTGAATTATTTTCATGGTGTTCAAACAGTCTGTAATTGAAATTATTTGCAGTTATGTTTAAACGCTTTGAAAAGACCAGACATCAGTAAGAGTTTCTTGGTACTATATGCTAGTACAGTCAACTGGTAGATGGAAGCTAGGGCAAGGAGCTTGTGAAAAAAAATTAGGGCAAACAGATGAATTAATAATTTAATCTGAGCAAGCCATGCTAATTCCTAACTTTAATGTTTAGAAGAGTCTTGGGTTTGATCTTGTTTTATGTGATTAAATTTTGGCATATACTAGAAAAAATGTCTGCACTTACTTAAGAGGTAGTTATCTTCGACATCTATTTTTAAGATGGGAGGAACTGCCCTTCATTGTCGATAGAGCCACAAGAGACATAGATGTTTATATTAGTTTGGTAAAGTTGGGTGAAATTTATCCTATATGTAAGAAAGAACACTTTGAAAACAAGATTGAAGTAATTTTTATTTACCAAGTTATGAATATATTTCTACTTGTTCTTGAACAAGTAGTAGGTCTGTTTTTTCTAAGCTGTATACACACACACACACACACACACACACACACACACACACACACACACTTCATTCATTTAAATTCACCTTTAAATTGAGTTGCAAACAACAAATAATTAGAGAAGTTCTATTCTTGTTTGTACTGTCAAGCTATGTACTGATGTTCATTTTTCCTGTGTGGACAAATGTTTTAAATGAACCTCCTGTCATGTATGACAGGTTAAACCAGCAGATGTTAAGCATTGCTCCAGTTACTAAAGAAACATGTGAATACTGGTGAGTAACCAGTTTCTAGGTGTGTTTCTCAAAAGAACTGTCCATCAGAGAACTTTGATATTATCAGGAAATAATGTCCGAGGTTTATGACACCAATACATTTCCATCTATCCCCAAAACTGATGGTGGCATGTGTGTCTAGGCCTGTGCCATTTTGTAACAAGCTGGAGTTTAGAACCATAAATCATTCTGTTGCCGCAGTAGTGACAGATGCAGCCTCCAATATATTAAGAGAATGCCACAGTTTATTTTCATTAAGGAGGTCTGGGGTTAGCAATCTGCTTGAAACTAGATAACCATATGGTGCATGGCTGCTAGATGAGAATATTTGCCTGTAATAATGTACTGTATTAAAATGCAAGCTCCAATATTTAGCCTTGGAAAGTGTCTCTTGACACCTGTGTCAGCTCCTTGAGATGCCCAAAGACTATGTTATGTGAGCTGAGCTGCAGAATGTCACTAATCTTGTGACAGCAAGCTTGGCAACTGGTTGCAAGTGTCCAATAGAGTGAAGTGTCTAAACATGCAAATTTTCCCACTGGCCTCTAAGTCATGTACCTAACAACCTAACTGTGTGAGGTTGTAAATGAATCTACAAAAAGAAGTTTTCTGATGAAGCATTAATTGTTGTTGTACTTCTCAGTTTTTAGTAAAGATGATGATGCTGAACATATGGGCAAAGGCAGGACAGCTCTGTGATTAAGAATATAGAAATAAAAATTACCAGAACTGAAGTGCACACAAAAACATCAGAGATTGATGAGTTCAGGTGAGGGAGAGAGTGTCATCTCCATTACAGAGTTCTCTATAAAGAGACCTGAGAATACACAAAGCTATTGGTCTAATAACAGTACTTCCAACACAGATCTCAAGTCAGGGAAAGCATGAAAATGCAGTGATGTTATTTAAGGATGGTTAAAAGTGTTATTTATGTAACTACAGGCCCATTATTCTGATCTCAAAAGTATGAGAAGTTTAAGAGCAAATTGTCAGGGAACAGCCAGGGTTGATGGTTCCTGGAGGAGCTGGCAGAGGTGGGTGGGGGCCTCAGGCAATGCTGGTCAGGGCAATTAAGGCTTATTAGTGCCCTCAGGGCCCTGACACATATTTTGAAGGAAAAAGAGACTGGAGACAATGAAAAAATGGAGAATGAGATGAATTGCAGCTTGGGTTTACTGAATGTGAATCACATTTGAATAGCCTGACATCCTTCTTTGCTAACTCATTTTCTAGACAAAAGAAAAGGCATCGATGTCATCTGTCTGGCCTACCGTGCCATATGGGAAATTGGAGAAGATGCAAATTAGCAGAAGAAATTTCAGGTGAATAAGGAATTAGTTAGAGGAGAGACAGCAGTAGGTACTTTTGAAAGGGAATGTACTGTGTGGAGGAAAGTCAGGAGTGGAGTTCCTCAAGGAGTAGCCTAGTGACTGATTTCTTAAGTATTTTCACATCATTTTAGGATTAGATGTGGAAACATGCTGACAAAACTTGCTTGTGACATTGTGTTATGGGAAGTGATTAATATAGAAGAGGTTCAGGCTATCGCCCAAGAAATAGATAGATGATCTTTAGATTCAAAGTACTGGAAATGGGGAAAAAAATTCCACAGCATAAAATGTCAAATCATGAATTTAGGTAATAGTAGAAAGAATTTCTGCAGTCACACGAGAGGACATCTCTTGAAACCAACTGAGAAGAAGGATTTCAGCAGACTACTTTCTCACACAAAGATTATGAGCAACCAAAGAGATGCAACTACAAAACTGTACGTATAATGCTAGGACACTGCAGATACAGTATGCTTAGTAGATAAGCAGATACCAGATAAAGATGCCATTGTGCAGGGTAGTATCCTAACAGTTGGATGGATTGCTGTTCAAGGAATCTGTCTTTCCCTCTCAACTACAACAGGGAATTAGATGTCTGAATTAGACTCCTACTTTCTAGATGGGTAAAACAGGTGAAATAACTCACACTTCTAATAATTAGCTGGGAATCAGGAATGTTTCATTTGCACTGATTGTATAAAAGAACTGTAGCAGAACCTGACCTCTCCACGCACTTCCAGCACTTTCCCTCCTCTGCTGTCACCAAGCTGCTAGATTTGGTGAAATGGAATAAACTGATTTCACAATGGTCTAATTTTAGGACCTATTTGTTCATAAAGATTTCACTGTCAAGAAGCTGGATCTAACAAAAAGCTCCCATACTTACCTAAATCCCTTCTCATCTCTAGAGTCAAAGTACTTTGCAGACAACAGTAAGAACCTGGTATCAGTGCTCTTTTTACCACAGATAAAGAAACTAAGGCACAGAGGTGGCATAACTTGCCAAAAAACACAGGAAAGGGAATCATGCAGACAGGAATAGATCCCAGCAGTCTTGAGTCTTAGTACACTGCCTTGTCTACTGGTGCATGCTGCCTCCCACAAAAGGGTAATAAAACAGTTTGCAGATATGACCAGTATCACTCCTGACACAGTAACTATCCAGTAGGTATCCTTCCAGGCTGCTAGATGAAAGGAAGAGAGGCAGAAAGCAAGAGAGGCAGAGAAGACAGTTTTTTGAAAGAAGAAATGTTTGGCACAGAGAGAAAGATACAGCATTTTGTGGACAAGAGTTTTTAAATGCAAAAAGAACAGAGAAAAAGCAGCAAGACCTTTTAGGCTCATTAGGCATTAATTCAGAGGAAATTCTTACAAACCTAAAAGTGGAAACCAAAGGCACCCTAGGCACCAGCAATAAATCACTAAGTGACTGATTACCCAGCTGGTTTATCCGACAACATCCACACGGATGTTTTACAGAGAGTGTGTCTGGATATGACTGATGATATAAAGAGCCAAGGGATATCAGGTCTGGTGGGAATGGTCATTTTCAAGGAAAGACTAAAAAAGTCATATATTTAAGAAAGGGGAAAAGAGAGAAGGGTAGAGGAAATGGGAAAGGAAAAAAGGAAGGAGAAAAAAGATATGAGAAAGGAAAAGGAGAAAGGTAAAGAGAAAAGGAAATTTTCCATGGCAGCTAACTGGGAGGTGAAGCAGTGGTGGTGGTGGTGCTGGTGGTGGTGGTGGGCATTCCTGGACAGTCTTCCTCTCCGGTGCAGCTGGTGATCCTTCCCAGATAATCTTCCTACAGTAACTATATGGTTCCGCCCTGATGTGCTCCACCTCTTTATTAGTCACCCTTATTCTTTACGCTAATCCTACTGCTCAGAGCACATTTTGATCGCACACGTGTTGCCCATGCTAACTGGCTCCTTAGCTTTTTGCAAATGTCTTACTGGGCAATGCTTGTTGGCTACCTAAAACACTGTTATCTCTTACATGTTCCCTAATGTAATATTATACACTAAAAGCCACAAAACAAAGGTTGAAAAAGCCAAAACCAGTCGTTCATGCAGTGGTAGCAATTGCTTCTTGTGAGAAATCCAATGCAACAGCTATGGCTGTAGTCCAGAACGGGGAGTGCAAAACTGGGAGGATGACAGCATTTTGGATAGAGGGGTACAAAATTCTGCCCCAGCACCCTTGGGGTATGAAGGTGCAGAGATGCCCAGAAAAGTGACTGGTAGACCACAGCATTGCAATTGAAAAGCAGCAGAGGTGCAAATGGAAAGCCCTTGGCACCACACAAATTGCAGACTCCTCTGACTGGGGCTGCAGCACTGCAATAAACTGCTTCTGACCCTCCAGGGAAGCAGCTGATTTCTGCAGTCAGGGAGAGACCTGGAGTGCTTTCCCTAATGCCGATGCCTGAGCACTGAGGACATCCCAACAACCTCCCCTCTCTCTGCCTGTCACCCTTCCCATCCATCTTGGCTTTTAGAAAACCATTCCTTCTCTTACATCCTCCCTAAGGCACACTTACATTTTGCTCCCTGCCTTGTGGAACATCTTTTCAAGTTAGTATGTGCTCAAAACTTTGTGACTAAGGGATTGTTTCATTCGAAGATGCCCTTGCCTTCTTCTGTGTCTTGTGATGGCAGTAAAACCAGTGCTTACATTCTGCAGTCACTGTTGCTGTTTATGTCCTGACAGAGCTGTGAGAGCTACAGGATTTATGTGAAATCCATAGTTTGGAAGGAGGGATTTGGTAAAAATAAAAGAAGCAGTCATATTCCCACTTTTATCATGTGCTGGCAGCAGCATAGCTGCAATTCTGTGCATGTATCCCAAGTTCACAGCTTCCAAGTAGGTCATCCAGAGGGTAGCAACAACTCGCAAAGTCTTTGGCATATGATTACAAACTCTTTTAAGATGTGCAAGTGGGCAGATAGAGAAGAACATTGTTCTTTTAATACTTCAGGAAACATAAAGAAGATCATGGTATGAATGACAAGCAGTTGGCTTTGCACAGGTGTCGTCTGGTATTCATAGATTCACAAAGTTTAAGGCCAGAAAGAAGTCTTAAGTCATTTTTATTGACTCACTGCCTGTTAGAGGTTAATATGTTTCACCCAGAGAACTGAGCAATTTATTCTTTCAGGCTACAATGAATACCATTGAAATACCTTTGCCCACTATAGTTTCAGGTGCTGCTAAAGCTATTTTTCTTGCACCAAGGTTCTCGGAGATCCTTCTGTTTATAATTCCTACAGGAAACTAAAAGCAATAGTGAAATATGTTTGACCTTTTGATCCTTTGGCCAGCTGGGCTTTTTCTCAGCTCTCACAAATGTTCCATCTTCTCTTGTTAGGACAATTTTTAAAATACAAATTTCTCCCATTGCACTAACAGAGTGTTCATTCAATTTCCGTTATTGTTTTTAATTAGACCACAGAAGTGTGTTACTGGCTCTGACTTCACATGCCATGGGATTCTACATAATGTTTGAAACTCAGTGGCATCCCATTAGCCATCATCATTTTGGCTTGGCTTAATTGTGGTCACCTTCAGGGACAGAATATAAAAATGATCATCAAATATTCTTCTGTCTCCAGTCAAGCTGAGTAATGAGGAACTCCTTTGCTGTCCATTTATTTTACAGTTACTGCTGACCCCAAATGGCTCTTTCATTGCTGCATAGCAATGCACAAAGTGCCTGGCTTTGGAAAGAGTCCAGTTTCCCTGAAATAATGATGGGCAGCAGAGAATTAGTATTCACTGTCTTTTTTCTAAGTCATCTTTTTTTCTTGCAACGTCTCTGCTAATGACTGTTGTCCTCTTGTGTTCCTGTGCCATGTGAACCTGGATTTTTCTGTCTCACAGTGTTCTCACAATCATTGCATTAATAAGACTACTTACTGTTATTTAAGGACATTTTTTAGGATGCAACTTACTTTGTCTCCTAGTACACAAATTCCTATATACACCTATATGCACCTCTGTTACACAAGACTTTTTGATTTTAGTTACATAGGACTGCATACAGGAAAATGAGTAAAACAAGCATAATTCAAGTTAGGGCAATATGATCTGAATGGGGGTAAAACTAAATGGGTAAAATTGGTTGCATGATTGAAGGGTCACGTTTAATGGGTCACACTCTACCTTGGAGGCCATTAACAAGTGGGGTGCTGAATGGGTCTGTCCTGGGACCTGTCCCATTTAGCACCTTTACCAACAATCTGGAGGAGGAGACAGAGTGTGCCCTCTTGTCAAATTTGGAGAGGCCACCAAACTGGGGGGAAATGGCAAAGGAAAACATTTTAAAGGAGAAATGCGGTGCAGGAGAACATAATTTTGAAACTCTAAAATACTCTGAATGAGAGAGACTTGGGCAAAGAGAAAGTCATAATGAGAGAGGCAGGGGTGTGTGCGTGTGTGTACAAGTGCATGCACGTGTGTGTGTGTGCATATATATGTATGTACACATATAAGAAAAACTTAGCTGGATTCATCAACCCTGCTGTTGTACTTGTCAGCTTCCGGGTGCACAAAGCTACAATGAAGCAACCAGTAATTTCAATGCCTGATATGCTTACTGAGATTCAAATCTCCAAAGTATTTGAAAGTACCTTTAAAAAAAGGTACTTTCAAAACAGTGCATCTTACCATATGCAAAGACATACTGTATATTTTAGATCAATTAAGGAGTGAATGCTCTATCATTTAGTGATCTGAGATCTCTCTGATGTGTGTTACTCGCTCAGAAGTAAAAGAATGTTATTAAAATTGCAAGACTAGCACTAAAAAATGAAACACTGCACAATTCTATGTCAGACTTCTTGGCCAGCTGCATTATTACATAGTTTTTAATTATCAGGTGTATTATCATATACTTTTTCTTCTCTGCAGGACCTCTTTTATCATAAGCTTTTCCCTCATACAGTGAGTGACCCCCATTCCTTATTGCTGTAAAACTTTAAAAACCTGCTCTGAAAACAAAAATTATTCATTTCCTTTTGAGATTTTCCATGTGGCTTTTTATACCACTTCATTTCATCCAGTCATTTCAGAATATCCAGGCCTGTATTTACTGTCACAAAATTCTTCAGGATGGATGGGAGCTATTCTCATTTTACAGAATGAGAATTGAGGAACAGAGATGAAACAAGGGACCTTCACATGGTGAAACAAGGGACCCAGGTGGCACTTTCTGAACACCCACCTAGAAGTCACTGCTGTGTCAGTATGACCCTCCACTTCAGAGTAAACCACCAGGATCGGCTTCCCAGTTGCTGTCCAACACCTGACTTATTTTAGACCTCTTCTTTAGGATGAAAGCTTGTAGACCTCTTCTTTAGGATGTCAGCCTTACTGGGGGATTTCCAGTCTAAGTGGCTGGCACTGCATGGGAGCACTAGGTAGAGGTAAAGGTGGACTACTGCACTGCAGGGCAGTGCTGGGCTTCCTTCATCTTGAGCCCCCCCATTCTCTTGGCTGCCCCCTTCCCTGCCACCTTCGCTACTAACTGTGGCCACCTCTCTTCTTTCTCCACACCTACCTGCCTCTCACTATTCCTCTAACAGTAGCATCTTTCTGTGGCATAAATGCTTATGGCTGCATGTCATTCTCTACCGTTTTTCTCCACCCTGATTTTTCTTCCTCATTTTCCCTCCCTTCATGCAGTAGCATGCACTGAGTTGAAAAACTAGCCCAAGTACTTCAGCAGTGTGTTTTGTGTCTCACTGGGCACATTTCCAAGTGTTTTGTAGCTGTAATTGGAGCCACAAATTTAAGTGAGCTCAGTAGCTCTAAATATGACACTTCAGGCCCTGATTAATATTTAATTAACATAGTCCTTAAGTGTGAGTCATTGCATAATGTTTCTTCTGCAATCTTACCCTGCTTTTCATAAAATCATAGAATGGTTTGGGTTGGAGGGGACCTTAGAGATCGTCTAGTTTCAACCTCCCCTGCCATGGGCAGGGACACCTTCCACTGGACCAGGTTGCTCAAAGCCCCGTCCAACCTGGCCTTGAACACTTCCAGGGAGGGGCAGCCACAACCTCTCTGGGCAACCTGTTCCAGTGCCTCACCACCCTCACAGGGAAGAATTTCTTCCTTATATCTAATCTAAGTCTACCCTCTTTCAGTTTAAAACTGTTACTCCTTGACCTATCACTACACTCCCTGATAAAGAGTCTCTCCCCATCTTTCCTGTAGCCTCCTTTAAGTACTGGAAGGCTGCTATAAGGTCTCCCTGGAGCCTTCTCTTCTCCAGGCTGAACAATGCCAACTCTCTCAGCCTGTCCTCATAGGGGAGGTGCTCCAGCCCCCTGATCATCTTCGTGGCCTCCTCTGGACCCACTCGATCAGGTCCATGTCCTTCTTATATTGGGGGCTCCAGAGATGGACACAGTACTCAAGGTGGGGTCTCACAAGAGCAGAGTAGAGAGGGAGAATCACCTCCCTCGACCTGCTGGCCACACTCCTCTTGATGCAGCCCAGGACACGGTTGGCTTTCTGGGCTGTGAGCGCACGTTGCTGGCTCATAGTCAGTTTTCCATCCACTAATAGCCCCAAGTCCTTCTCCTTGAGGCTGCTCTCAATCCACTCATCACCCAGCCTGTATCTGTGCTTGGGATTGCCTCGACCCATGTGCAGGACCTTGCACTTGGCCTTGTTGAATTTCATGAGGTTTGCACAGGCCCACCTCTCAAGCCTGTCAAGGTCGCTCTGTATAGCACATCCCTTCCTTCCAGCGTGTCCCCCCACCACACAGCTTGGTGTCGTCAGCAAACTTGCTGAGGGTGCACTCAGTCCCACTGTCCATGTCACCGACAAAGACATTAAACCGCACTGGTCCCAATACTGACCCCTGAGGAACACCACTTGTCACTGCTCTCCACTTGGACATCAAGATGTTCACTGCAACTGTTTGAGTGTGACCATCCAGCCAATCCTTATCCACAGAGTGGTCCATCCATCAAATCCATGTCTGTCTGATTTAGAGACAAGGATGTCATGCGGGACACTGTCAAATGCTTTACACAAGTTCAGGTAGATGACGTCAGTTCTTCCCTTATCCACCAATGCTGTAACCCCATGGCAGAAGGCACGATTGTCAGGCACGATTTGCCCTTAGTGAAGCCATGTTGTCTGTCACCAATCAACTCCTTATTTTCCATGTGCCCTAGCATAGTTTCCAGGAGGATCTACTCCATGATCTTGCCGGGCACAGAGGTGAGACTGACTGGCCTGTAGTTCCTTTTTTCCCTTTTTAAAAATGGGGGTTACGTTCCAGTCAGCGGGAGCTTCAGCAGACTGCCATGACTTCTCAAATATGATGAATAGTGGCTTAGCCACTTCATCCACCAGTTCCCTCAGGACCTGTGGATGCATTTCATTGGGTCCCATGGACTTGTGCAACTTCAGGTTCCTTGGATGGTCTTGAACCTGTTCTTCTTCTACAGTGGGTGGTTCTTCATTCTCCCAGTCCCTGCCTTTGTCTCTTGGTGTGGTGTGGCTGGAGCCCTTGCTGGTGAAGACTGAGACAAAAAAGTCATTGAGTACCTCAGCCTTCTCCATATCCCAGGTAACCAGGTCTCATGTTTCCTTACAGAGGGGGCTCACATTTTCCCTAGTCTTCCTTTTATCACCGATGTACCTATGGAAGCTTTTTTTGTTGCCCTTGACATCTCTGGCCAGATTTAATTCTATCAGGGCGTTAGCCTTCCTAACCTGATCCCTGGCTGCTTGGACAGTTTCTCTGTATTCCTCCCAGGCTACCTGTCCTTACTTCCACCCTCTGTAGGCTTCCTTTTTGTGTTTGATCTTGTCCAGAACTCCTTGTTCATCCATGCAGGCCTCCTGGCATCTTTGCCTGACTTTCTCTTTGTTGGGATGCATCGCTTCTTGGCTTGGAGGAGGCAATCCTTGAATATCAACCAGCTTTCTTGGGCCCCTCTTCCCTCCAGAGCTTTATCCCATGGTACTCTGCCAAGCAGATCCCTGAAGAGGCCAAAGTCAGCTCTCCTGAAGTCCATGGCAGCAAGCTTTCTGTGAACCCTCCTCACTGCCCTAAGGATCTTGAACTTCACCATTTCATGGTCACTGCAGCCAAAGCTGCCCTTGAGCTTCACACTACCCACCAGTCGCTCCTTGTTGGTGAGAACAAGATCCAGCACAGCACCTCTCCTTGTTGGCTCCTCTATCCCTTGGAGGAGGAAGCTATAATCAACACATTCCAGGAACCTTCTGAAGTGCTTATGCCTTGCTGTGTTGTCCCTCCAACAGATAACGGGGTGGTTGAAGTCCCCCATGAGGACCAGGGCTTGTGAATGTGAGGCTGCTCCTATCTGTATAGAGGGCCTCATTCACTTGGTCTTCCTGGTCGGGTGGCCTGTAGCAAACACCCGCTATAATGTCTCCTGTCCCTGCCCTGCCTTTAATTCTGGCGCATAAGCTCTCGATCAGCTCCTTATCCATCCCCAGGCAGAGCTCTATGCACTCCAGCTGGATATTAACATTTTTGGTGTGTGATTCATGTAATCTTTTCTGAACTCTGTCACCCCCTTTACCACCATGGACAATAAACTCCCAGTTACAGTATTGCACAGTTCCAGTAACAAAATCAGCAGTTGTTGACAGAGGAAATAATATTTTGACAATATTGAATATTTGAAGTTTTTAATGCAGCTGGGAATCAGAAAAAGGTACCAACTATATTTTTTTACCTCTACAAACTTCTAGGAAGTGACCCATGAACCAAGGCTTAAGAACCTCTTTCACTTTTACACTTATTAAAGCATTATCATCTTTTTATTTGGTAATATACTTAATATACTTCTGAAAGTGGCAAAAATAATTACTTTTTTGAGTAATAATTAATGAAAAAGCTGTTACAAGTGTTATAAAAACAGGAATTTCCCCTCCTTAGCCTGACTTTTCTTGGAGTGCTCCACACACTGGCTCTTCGACTCTACTGACACGGATTTCCACATGGGGCTTATGTATCACAGAGCAGATTTTCAAGTACTTTTTCAAGGCTACATATTCAAGTGAGACCAACAGCTGTCACCATGATGCTTAAGAACCCAACTAAAGACTGAGGCTTCAAAAAAAGTTTAATCAGTTTAATTTTCTCTCTGCTCATTTTAGAAAAGAAAGCAGAATAATGGTACCAGCCCATTCTGTAAAGATGTAATGAAATCAGCATTGAGTGGGGAGAGATGAGTTTGAGGAGCAACTTCACCCCCATGCTGTGCTAAATGTTTATACAGAGTGAAGGGAAATATAAAGTATTGGTGTTTGATGGGCTTAAAGCTATTGAGTTAACATCTAAATGAAGTTATGTTCGTTTTCCCCCTCTCTACTTCTCTTGCTTTAAGATCTTAGCAGGTTGCCTTCTGTTTATTTACTGACACTGCTGTTTTCAACAGATCTGAATCCCTACATAAGACAAGAAGAAATAGAGTGGACTAGTATGGTACTTTGATAGGACAAGCTATCATAACCTTACCAATAGGGAAATAAAACAGATAATATCTGGGCTGTTAAAGCCTCCCAGAAGGGCAGCTGCTGACTTTCCAGTAGGAACTCAGAGGAGCTCTGCAGACATCAAATGTGACATTTTTAATAGGGTTTGTACCATTGAAACACAGCTGTGCTCAACAGGCAAAGCGGCCAAGCTTGTTCTTTCATTAATTCTGTTTCATTGCGTTATTTGCACTAACGTGCTTCAGAACAGACAAGTGGGTCAGATCAAAGGTCTGTCTAGCTCAGTATCCTTCCTCAGAAAATTTCCAGAAGTACATCTGCAGGGAACAGAGAAAGCACACAACAATCATTCACCAAAATATTCTTCTGTCATTCAACCGTTTGCAGCTTGGGGACCTCCCGAGCCAGAGGTGATGTCTGTGCTTTTAGTCATCCTCTAAGGTTTCTTTTCCATAAATGTATCCCTCTAGTCCATGTAAACTTTTTAGTTTCCGTAATATTCTGTACAAAGGAACAGTGAAACTAATTTATTTTTTTTTAACCTGTCATCTGCTACCTATATTTGATATTTATTAGCTTTTATATTGGGAGAAGCAGATATAACAACTGAATCTTGTTCAACATCCCCATTTTACTCATCATTTTGCTGATACTGCTATCCACCACCTTTTTTCCCAGGATGAAGAGTAAGATGAGACAGATCCAGTAGGTAGATATGGACAATTTTCTGAGAATTAGTAACTTTGTCAAAACTGGACATTTCAGTTGAGCAAACTGCAAGGCCACACTGAATCTGATAAATAGTTAAGACTGCAAAAGAGGAGGATAAACTGTGAAAATGTCAAAACATTTCATTTTGACATTTTCAGGATGAAGTATTCTGTATTGCTGAAATGTTTGTTTTGACTTTATCTATCTGAAACCTACAGTGTTCTGAATTCTTAAATGGCATCTAAAAAAGACCTCTTTTCTAAACAAGAAAGTGGAGTGCAAGACCTACAAAAAGGCCAAGTAATCAAAAAGAGAACAAAATTAAACGCTTAATTTAGGATTGAATAGGAGATTTCCACTTAAACCAAAACTATTCGTCCCAGTTTACTTTGTAGAAACATTTGAATAGAAATTATATTTCAGTTCAGACCAAATTACTGCTGTGATTTTTCAGTATGGCTGTGGAACAGAGACATCTGTCATGCTCCCATCCCTATTTACAGGACTCTGAGTGGCTTCCCCTTTTTCCCAGTATTTTTGGTCCTTATTTTCAATTGACATTCTTTTACTTGGTCATACACATTTGTGCAATGGAAGGCAAGTACATGTTGATTTGATACTACTAATGCAGAAAGATCTGGCAAGATCTTGGCTATTTAACCTTCCAAACCAAAGGTTAGCAAGAAATATAGCAGCTCCATATAAATATGTCAGGACAGATATGCCAGGGAAAAAAGAAAATATTCACTGAGTGAAGATGATTTAAACTGAAAGACAAAATTGACAAAAAATCCCAAACCACCTCATGTGAAGAATTTAGTTAGGAAATTATAAAATTTTTAACTATCTGAGAAGCAAATTTATGGAGACTAAAGGGGATAGAAAAGCATATGTTTAGGATGGAACCTGATCAGTTTGTGAAAGACATATGATATAGTAGCCTGAGATAAAAAGTAGAACTTTGTGACTGTTTTGTGCCTTATACACACTTTACAGAAGTATAAGGGTCCAGTTCTCTCATTTGCTACAAATCTAGCAGCACTACCACCACGCATCATATTAATATTGTCATGGATGACTATTTTGCTGAATTGTATCTGTATGCTGGACTGAATCCTTAATGATTGAATCATCAAGGTAAATATGAAGCAGAAAATCTGATATGTAGTCTCATTCCCCCAAAAGTTGAGCTTTGCAATACAAATTGTCTACACTAAACTGGAAACAAACTACCTCTCAGTGGGCAACATTAATCCTAAACTTTTGGAACTGTAGTTTGGTCTGCAGATGTGATTTCCATAAATTGGTTTAGGAAAAAAACCCTAGAAGCTGCCTTTGCCTCCCAGGAAAAACCTGCTGTCAGAAACATGGGCTGTTCCCAGCATTATTGTTGTGAAAGATAACAGCTGAACAGTGATTTTACATTTCAGGGTGCTTGGGTGGTCACTGTCAGTGATGGTGTGATTTGTGCTGGAGTGGTGGCCACCCTTGTCCCTGATATCAAAAGGAAATGGCGTCGCTCCTGCTTGAGAAACAGATGCCTGCTGATTGCTGCTCTCCTTGCACTCATTGGATGATGTGTAGGAAAGATTTCTACACCATTTTCAGTCTTTGAAAACATGTCCCATCCTCAGTAGTGGCTATATGCAGTACCTATTAGCACTAAAAGTCTACAAGGCAGAAATTATTTTACTGTTTTGTTTTTCTTATTCACATCTGTGGGGTGAATGAAACTCTAAATGTTGTAGGACACAGAAGCCAGACAGGTAAGTCTCCATGTGCTGTGAATGGTATAAACAGAGAAGTTGCTCTCTGCACTGAAAAGATGATGTATGAGAAGTGTGGGTGCCCCAGAGGGAGAGGAAGCAAAGGGGAGCACATCATTCTGTCTGAGTGCTTGTGCATAATTTGCTGCAAAGCAGCTCAGCTTCAACAGCATTGATGAGAAAATATCTCCTATATGTGCTCTTTGCTCAGGTTGATGGGAAATGTGAACTTAATTCCTGCCAGACTGAGACTTGCCCATCACTGCGGGCTGGTCTGGGCTGTGACTGACCCTGTCCCCATCCCTGTCCCATCCCTGTCCCTGCTCTGCTCTTCTGACTGGGCGCTGTGGGACATCACCACGTCGGGAAGGGCACTGCCCTTGCCCTCATTGTCACCCTCGGTCCCTGGCTTGCTTGCCCTCACCACACCCCTGCCTGACACTCTGGAGGGACATCTCAATCTATACATGTTTTTAGGTATATGTACATGTATAAGAAATGACCCTGCTGACTTGAACACTTTGATGAGGATGAGCGATGCTCATTTCTCACGAAGAACGGACTTGCACAACTACTCATCGTTGCCCTAAGGCACGGTCCTCAGCACAGCATTTTGGAGGAGCTGGCTTTGCCATCAGCAACCAAGGGCGGCTGCAGGTTGTCCATCCCCGTGGCCTCTGGGTGATACCTGAGGCATTAATACACCAGCACCCCCGGGTTTATGAGATGGGGTCCTTAGTGTTTGTGCTGGTTTCCACTTGATGGCAGCAGAGCCCACAGCAACAGGGCGCGGGCAGGTCTGTGAGCATTTTCTGTTTATTATTGATGGGGGAATGGAAGGCAATGAGAGCTCACAACAAAAAGCTGGCTCTTAAGAATAATATTCAGTATTTTGGACTGTGAATGTAATGGTGATGAGACTGGCTCTGACAAGCACTAGAATCCTCCTGCCTGTTTCCCAAACTGAGAGGCACAAATACGGTGTCTTTTGCAAGAGATGAAATCTCCACCACTGCAATTATAAGACCATATTTACTCTAAATGAAGTCCATGTTCATATAAAAATTCAGTAGCTTGGGAAAATATTTCAGATTTCAAGTTTGTTTTGTCTGCTTTCAGTACAAATGATTTGTTATGAACTTCTGTGTGCTGTGGAAATAGAAAGCAGCCAGAAGTTTATAATTTCTGAGGCTTTACAATTGTTTTCAGGCAAGTGTCCACAGAAGAAACTAAATTACAAGAATTTCAGAGAGTAAACGGAGAAGTGCAGAAAGGACATATAGTTAGAGAAAGAATATTTTCTGCAAGATAATCAGTTGCTCTGTAGGCAAGTCTGTGTTTTAATTAGGTCTATATTTGCAGGTGTTTCCTAAGAGCCTGATCAGTTTTGGGGGAAAGCATTATTTGGTGTAAACTAGAGGAGCTTGAACTTTTCTCAGCTCTATCTCCAGCTCAGGACTCACACATCACCTGGCAGCTGCATCATTTACTGTGGCGTTGGTTGAACTCTTCTGGCATATTGCAAGGTCTGGAAATGGAGGCTGCTCTTTTTGTTCTTGTCTTTGTTCCAAGGTTATGTTAACAGAAATAGTATATAGTCACATCAGACACCAGTATAAAAATGAGACTTAAACATTATTCTTGTCTTCTTGGAAATGTTTGCCATTGCTAATTAATCGCTCTCCATTTTCCTGCCAGGATAAATAATAGTTTTTTAAAAGGCTGACTTATTCCTCATTGTAAAGATATGCACTTTGTAAACTGAAGAGCCAGAATGTCAGCTGCATTGGATGTCTCTGTTTCATGGATTTTGGTGGAAATTGCAGCTGCCATGTTCAGCCTGGTGCTTGGAAGGCAGGGCAGAAAAGTTCTGATGGAGAAAATCAGAAGTTCACAGAAAGCCCATCTACCTCTTTCCCTGACAAGTCAGTATTTGAAAACGTTTGCTCTTTGTGAAGCTAGATACAATATGCCACTCCACCATCTTGTGTCCCTTCAAAAGCACATAAACCCTAGAAAAGCAAAGCCATGATAAAAAGGAATTTCTTAAAAGAATTAAAGAGGCAAACAGATGGGCATATGTTCCCTTGTCCAGTCTTACCTCTATTTATTGCAGGTCTTTGTCTGGAAATCTGGTGTTTCATGTATTGCAGGGGCCATAGTCAGCAGGAATAGCAGTGATATTTGAGACTGAGTTACTTTCTTTCAGGTTCTTCATCTGTTTTTCATGAGAAAGGCTCAGGGAAATGAAGTAAGACTCTATAGAGTGGACATCTCATGCCATCCTTTCTCCTTTTGTTTGGGTTTCTTCCTGCTTCAAGTTCTCCACAGGACTAACTTCACAGAGACTTTGAGAGCTTAGGGGATGTGGGGTGGGATAGTGGTCAAGGGAGCTGCCAGAGGCACTGGACTAAGGCATGGAGAATGAATGATGTTTGCTTTTTTTCTCTGAAGCTTTTTAAAATTATCGCTTCCAAAGATGTTTCCCTGCCTTTTTTTTTTTTTTTTTAAATTTACTGAAGCATATATTTGTGTTTCAGTAACTTCTGCACTCTACAGGTATCTGTATTAACTCTGAATTACTTTTTCAGCATTAACTCTGAATTACTTTTTCACTGCTTTGAGACAGGGTTATGAATAGTGGTGTCTGTAAGAAAATCTGTCCATCATCTATATTGACATGCACTGTTTTTTGACCTAAAATTATTCTATGACTGCAGTGCATGACACATTTTTAAAATTCCACGAATCATGATTTATTTTAGTCTTTGGGGAATGTGGGAAATATGTTACAAGCCTCTGACACAACTACCACAGCCAGGAATGTCAGAGTTTTACACTTGCCTAGGTCTTTCGATTCTGTTCATGGAGGGTTTATTAAAGGGTTAATACAGTATTGTTACAAATATATTACAGTTGTAAATCAAGCACAGGCACATCAAAAGTGTTTATAACCCATGGTCATGGACAAGCTGTTCACCTACTGGAATCACAAAAAAACCCCTATATTGGCTGAAATAACCATTTATTAGAACATTTATTAAACATGCAGTAATGTTTACAGTCCTCCTTTGCAGGCAGTTTTGATCCAGATTTAGTTTTTAAAGTTTGAACTTTCTTGGTAACATTTTCTGTGAAACTTCTCATGAGGCAACATTCAGTGTTAGTATGAGATCCCCGAACGCGGTGTTCATCAGGCAGCTCTGTTTGTGGTTCCAGCAAACACACAGCACTATTGCCAGTGAAACAAGATCAGATCTAAAGGAAAGTTGGTGGCATGTTTCAAAGGGGAACAGCTGGAAAAGGCATTTTTTTCTCCTTTGCTCTACTGCCAGATTAGTTTGTTATGTATAAATAATTATTTAATGCTGTTGGCTATATGAAAGTTTTGCTCTCACCGTAATATTTATTGCTTCTTGGTGAATATCAATCTATTGTTGTATGTTTAATTACACATTAAGGCATTTAGTGATTTCATAGGTATAATTTGATTGTTATTCAAATCAAGAGAATGATATAATAAAACTTTCCTTTGTCACTTAGTATAGTCTGCTTTAAACATAACTATTTCTCCTTATATAAGATTGTAATCTTTAATTTAATTAGACCCTTCCATATCTTCATTCAGGCATCTATTTGATCCTTGATATTATTTATAGGGTAACTGCCTGTGGCACGAACAGATTTCAATTACTCTTACAAAGGTTTGAAATTGTGCCATGAATTGGGAAGTGATCTGCAAAGGCGTTTAGGTTAGAAGCTACTTTTCTAATAGATAAAGAAAGCTAGTATTAAAAAGCAAACAGCTTTTTTCCACATTCAATGCTCAGGTCTTTTGAACCCTGTATGGTTCTTTATGTTTTTGATATTTGTGAAAGTATATCAAGAGATTTGGAGAGGTTTTTTTAAATTCAGCAGAGGAATAAAGAAGTTCAGGAACTGTGAAATGCTTTTCTGGATCGGTGGGTCCAGGTTCTCGTGGTACAGAGAGCCATCATATATCATCCTTTTTGTTACTGGCAAAGCTTAAAACTAATTTTCCTTCCCTTCCCTTATTAATCCTCTTCGAAGCTTTTTCCAACCTCAGTCAGAGTTTAAAAACATTCTTCCAATCTGAAGACTAAAACTTAGTTAACCAGTTATAGTTCTTTCCTTACCTTAAATATTTGTTCTGCTTGCTGTTTATCTCCTAAGCCAGCTATGTCTCAGCTCTTGTTTTGTTAGACTAAGCAAGCCCAGCTCTGAGCTTTCCTCTGAAAACAGGTTTTCTCCTCCTCTGACTGAAATAACCATCCTTCAAAACACCTGTTTCAGATGAATTTATCCTTCTTGGCCTGGGGTGTGTGAAGCTGTATGATGGGTTTTGTATCAGAGCTCACTGTGATTTCTACAGTGTCATTACCACCTTTCACTCCTTGCTGCCTTTGCTGAATGACACTTGTGCCAAAGCTGAATGACACTGTGAGAGCAGTGCCAAGCTGAGTTTGCCTATGACAATGCAAAGGCAAGGATGCTCGACAGGAGCTTTTCCATGAATCCACATGAGAGGGATGTGAGTTCCTCCACTGGAGAGAGGACTAATTCTGCTCACAGAGACCCCTTCCTAATGATAAATCATCTTTTGGAGATGGGTTTTTCCACCTTGTTTTCTGAAGCAAATAATGCCACAGTTGGGACATTTTACCTGAGAAATGAGTTTCAGGTACTAAGGAGCAGCTTATTTTGAGACCTGCAATGGGGACTGGGCCACCTGCATTTTGCTTTCTCTCTGGTTTGGCAGGAGGTGTCCCAGGTGTTCCCCAGGGAATGACACAGTCTTGCCCATGGAGAAGTGTAAAGCCAAAGGGGAGCGGGGGATGACAGCACTTCAGCACAAATTTTCAGTATCTTCCCTCATCTTCTTGTGCCACTGCAGAAACAAAGACTCTCCAGGTACTTGCTGGTGAGTAAGCAGAGCTGCTCTTACAACTCATTGCAACCACCCCCACAAATCATGATACACCCTGAGCTTACTCCTCCACACTCTACCTAACATCTGTATAAAATACCATAAAATTTCCTAATCTACCTCTAGTGTTTTGTGTGGTTTAGTCACTTAGAAAGGGTTTGAAGGAACTGCTCTTGGGGACTTAGAAGTACTAAATAGTGTATGAAAAGATGCAATCTTAAATTATCAGTCAGATGTGGGCTCTGAACTTTACTGCTACAACAGCTCTAGAATGAAATGTCAGTAGGCTTTCTACCTCCTTGGTTGCTTAGTGTGACCTGGAAATGGGTGGTAAAGACAGCAATAGAAACACTGCTGCCTAATGCATAGCAAAATCTAGACTCTGTATCCTTAGTATCTCAGGGAGTGACTGCTGCCATAGAACAAGGCAAATTGAGGGTTATCCTGAATAATGGCAACTGCTAGTTCTTATCCCAGGGCTTTGTTAGGCTGCTTTCTCAGAGATTGGCAGGATCTAGGCCCTGCTGTCTTATAAAATTGCATATTTCAAACCTTTCAAAACATTACACGACAATCTGCCATTCAGATCCATCCAGCAAGGCAAGACCTATATTTTTAAGTTTTTATTTGCCAAGTATGTAATTTTCTTGTCAGACCAGAGTCTTCTTCATACATTTACACACACACACATGTAGAAATCTCCTGCTGTAGACTTTCTTTTTTTTTTTTTTTTTTTTTTTTCTGGAAAGAATTACTTTTATTTTCTTTTTAGGAATAGCCTAAGTAACCTAAACACTTATTTTATCACTTACTTATTGGTAAGTGGGAGGTATTAATTATCTACCAATTCCATCTTATAGAGGTGGAAAGTTTTTGAAGTTGCTTTATAGTGACAGAGATATAAGAAAACCTAAGTTACAGCTAGGAAGTTTTGGAGACTAAATTTCTTTTATTCAGTTATTATAGGGCTTTTATGCCCAACACTTTAAATAATTTCTGGGTAGATTAAATAACAAAGATCCAGTTAAACAAAATAGAGATTATCTTCTGCTCATGCAAAGTCCTGTACAGAGTAACAGGAGCAAGAGAAATTATAGAAATTATTCTGGTCAGAGAAAAAAAGAAAATAATGCAAAGAATTTCTATATCCATTTCTTATGGAAATTAATTTCTTAGCTGGATTCTTTCAAGAGAGGATGGTTTATCTCTCCTCATTCACACTTCTACTGATCCTTAAAATGGAACAAACTCTTGTTCTTTCAACTTTTAGAAACAAAATATGTTAGAAGTTTTTGTAGTTTGGATACTATTATCTTTCTCCTCCTCTTCTGGTATTAGATGTAATAGAATGAACAATCTTATCAGTTTTCAGTTTTATTTTTTGCAATTTTTAAATTGAAAAAAACCAAAGCAGCTTGGCAAGAGGGAAGTGAAACTCTTCTAAGTACAGAGAACATAAAGTTACAAAAATGAAAAAGAAAAAAAGCAGAAAAAAGGATGAAAACTTCCTGGGCAGCTTTATTCCACTGAATAACTTGGCCAACAAACCAAAAATCTTCTCTTTCAACACCTTTGCATGAGTTAAAAAAACTGGAGAAGAGAGTATGGGGAAAAAAATCAAAATGCCGATGAATTCAACAAATATATGTTTGGAAACCAAATGTCAAATATAAATAATGTATTTCCAAGAATATCTAGATCCCACTTACATCATTGTAAGTCAGAAGTTGTTTAACTGAAGTCATTTGCACTGGCACAACATTTTTGTAGTACAGTTAAACTTGGCTTCCTTCATACATATTTGTGCTATCCTCACTGCCTGGATTTTCTGTTAGGAATTAAACTTTATTAGTCCACTAGATGTAAAAGCTGAAAGTCTCAGTGTGCATCTCTGAGTCTCCTTTCTACATGCTTCAAGTTCTAGATTTGTTTCATGCAGTAGTGATATAAGGTGTCACCAATCAATGTGCAACAAACACAGCTGAGAAGGAATCTTTGTCCTACTTTTAGTTAGAGAACAAGAATCCCTCTGCTGGTCTCCACCATTTTCAAAGCTGGACTATCCTTCTGACCTTCAACTACGCTTGTGGAGAGCAAGGGAGCCATAGGATAAGATCATTTACTGCTAGAATAAAGACCTACACATGTCTAAAGATGCTCTGATAAAATTGTTCTCAGGTAATTCCAATTATCTATATTTTTAGACCATTATTAGCTTTTAAGTCTTAATTGGTGCCGGATGCATCCATCATGTTATCTGTTATATCATCTGGCTGACAATTTAAAAGTAATATAATGGGGCATAAAAGCCTAAACTTAAAGACTGCTTAATGATACTTAATGTATTGATCTAAAAATAAGAAATCAAAAGGAAGAAATAGTACCAGCTGGGCTAGTTCATAAAAGACCTGTACCATCAACCATGGATGTGTCTAACAAATTGCTGTACTTTTACAAATGGACCAAAGCAGCAGCTGGTGTAAATTAGTACATGTTGAGCTACTTCAGTAGAATGAAAGTAGTATTGGCACAGAATCTGATGCTTTAAACTCCACTGAAAGCAAGATGAGAGGTGATTGTTACGTAGCTTTTATTCATGAATGATAAATCATTAAAAATAAAGGGTGCTACTATAAATGTTCTGTTTATATTATGTAGCACACTTCTGGGCTTATAGCCTGGTAAGGCTGTTGGTCTCCAAACGGAACTAAACCAATTCTCTTTGCTCTAGAGAGCTTCACCATCTAAACAAGGAGTAAGTTTGAAAATAAAAGTAGTTAAACTGTACAAAACTCTCAAACTGAAGATGCAACCTTAACTTAGCAGTTTTATCATGCTTTATGATTCAGTTGTTGTAGATCTTGCTCCTGCAGATTTTCTACAAGTTTCCGTACTAACTAGAGAGTACACCTCAAATGCATCCGCAGGCTGTGAAGAGGGCTGAAGTCCTGAGACCTATATCTTGTTACCATCCAGACTGTATGGTGAAGTTACATTTACATGATTAAATGAGTGTGATCCTTGATCCTGGACTAAGTCCACATAGCTGAAGGCAAGTTGCCCATCTGCATCCACACTGCCTTGCACTTGGGCATGGTTCTCCCCTGGATGACATTTGGTGCCCCTGTAGCCCAGCAACAAGTTTAATCTTCTGTGTATTCACATTCTGGGGTGTCTGTAATGTTGTAAAAGCTGATTCTGAGCCTACTGGTGTGTTGTCTTCATAGCTTGAAACTGCAGGCCCATGTTGTCAGGCCTAACACATGGCATGAGGGCACCTGGGAGGTGTTTGGTCTTTCTGCAATAGCACTGGAGAAACCAGGCAAAAACTGGTGTAGTCTCTCACCCATACTGTATGTCCTGGGAGTGGGCTCTTCCCCAAATCACACTTGGGTATTGCCTTGCAGAGAGCTAGCTGGGATTTTTCCAAATGTTTTTGGCAGACCAGAGTTAGCTCTATAATCAGAACCACATCACTGAAAGTTTCAAGCTCCAGGAACATCATGAAAATAAGGTCTCAAAAAAACCTTCAGCACTTGAAATGCACCCAGAAATATCTGACCGTGTATTTTGGGCCTAAATGGAAACTAAGTTATTTTGAAAGTCTGATCCCGTGTAAGATGAGCTTTGAAAACGCAGCGCGACCACTCTGACATCCAAATACATGTTTTATGGGAATTCCAAACCACCAGTCCTCAAATCATATCAGTATCTATTTACTTCCTCCACCTTTTGTTATTCCAGACACTGGCTACCAAAAACCAGAGAATGGTTATTGATGCTGTCAGAGTCAGGTCGCATCATATTCTAATGGGAACTGGTTTTAAAATTGACATTAATTATACTAATTGGGTGACTTCATGTCAGATTGAAATGGATATTTCTAATTGTATTGGTTCCAGCCTTAAAATGAAGTTTATTCAACAGTTTTGTTAGGACAATAAATGAGGGAAGGAGAACTGTGATAATTAAAAAGACACAGTCACTGTGTATCAGATGAGAATTATTTTTCTTAGTCCTAACTTGACAACACATCTTCATCTGGAAGTATTGCAGCTATCTTTGTTGCATTTATCTTCTACTTAGTCCAGTAAGTTTTGACTGGTCCAGGCAACTTTACACAGAAAAATATTACTTCATCTATTTGCTTTTATATTGCCAATTCCACAGTTAATCAGATGGGCAATGCCCTTCCCCGCAAATGTGCAAGATAACCCTGTTTCAGAACTAATATCAGAAGATTTTTAACAGAAAAGGAAACATAAAACCCAGACTATTTGCCAGGGTAATTAGGAGAATAAACAGGCTAACAATTTTAAAGAAAAAAGATTTAAAGAATTGAATCTTTCCATTGCACTTAAGTACTTCAATTTTTAAAATTCCAATGGATAGTGTCACCTTAACTTTATGCTCTGTAGTTGTCTGCCAGGCCCAAATACTTCAAGACTTCAAATAACCAAAAATCCAGTCTCCGAGTGAGAAATGTCCACTCGTTAGGCACTGTCAAATTATTGATACCTGCTTGTGGCTGTCCACTCCTGGATGACATCCTGCTGAAGCAGCAGCAGTAGACTCATCTAGCCTAGCCCAAGTAAAAATAAACTATAGAAAAATTTCCTTCACTTTTTGTGCTATGCAGAGTTTCAGTACTGCATAATCTAGAACAATTCCAGATTCAAACAGGCTTCAGTTGTTCAGAAGCCTAAATCTAAAAACATATTTTAAAGGATTCTTACATGCCTGAAAACACAAATAACTATTTGGATTTTCAGATGCTCTTAGATGCTTCATACCATTGCCATGATAGTTGCCATGATAGTTGCAAATAGCACGATAAGAGATATAGATGTAAAGTAGCATGTATTATGTACTATATATTATATATAGCATATAGTATATATAGCATATATAGTAGTATGTACTATATACCTACAAATACTATATATATATATTTGTATTAAAAATAAGGAAATGGTTGCTAGGACAAGAATCAATAAACTTGCATTTGAGCATGGAAGATTCAGACTGAAGATAAAAAGAAACATTCTAGTGGTCAGGACGGTGAAGCACTGGAATATACTGGGCTGGCAAACTGCTTTCCCTCAAAGTCCATAAGAACAAGTTAAGAGAATCCCAGGACCACCTTCCAACTGGATGATTTTGCGTTCCTATAAATGAATGCTTTTGCTTTTATGATGCTAAATTACATACAAATAATTTTCACTCAATTTACTGGAAAATATACTTCTAAATGATAAGTGTATTGAAATAGAAAGTTTGCCAAAAATATTCAGATAAGCAAAAGCATTGTCTGAAATAATCCAGAAGTCTCTGATTCAAAATTAAATTTGCTGTGCTCTGGGAATATTTGAATACCTGATAAGAATAATCTATTAGTGTTTATTACTGAGGGAATATGTTATTTATGCCCTTCATTGTTATAGATGGGTTTTCAACATAGTATGGTGAATAATTACACACATACTATTTTAGGAATATTTGGTATTTTTGTTTCTTTTTGGCATATGTGTGGCATGGTTAACCTTAAGTAAGGCTGGACTATTCTTAAATTTGTTCAAACAAATTCAATTTTTGTCTTTCTAACAAGTCTAAAGCTGACCAGGCTAGCCATATTGGTGCTTTTCCTCAGTGTAATTCATTCTTTGCTCTTGATAATATCTTGCATCTTTTTCTAGCTCGTTACATAAATTTGGGGGTTATTTATCTGCTTGCAGAAACATTTGCAGTGCTATTTTGAGGTCTCTGGCTGGTTGATGATGAAGAGAGGACTGTGAGCCAGCAGTGAGGGAAAGTGGCTGTGGGAAGCAGTACCACTGTGAGTGGGGTGGTTGAACAGCTACCTGACATTTCATGGCTACAGGTAAGCAGGCTAACGTGACTGCCGGCAATCATCTATGGTGTAGGAGGCTACACGGTAAAAGAAGCTGTGACATTCAAAGGATCTGAACAAAAGAACTAATGTCAATGTTGGAACTTCTGCTATAGGACTTTGGTTCTGCCATAAGAAACTGAACTGCCTTAACGGAGAGGCTGGGAACTGATCACAGTTTTGACTGTGACCCCTCCTGGATTCCTCACACATCTCTCCAGCCCACAGGTGTTACAAACTTGGGGGGCCAGAGTGGCATGGACATCCAGGGTCTGCGTTATGGCTCCTGATCTTCCTTTCCTTCACCTGCAGAGGAGCAGCATGGGAGGCAGGGTTTCATTGGAGGCACAGTTAGTGCAACACCAGCTGATGCCATTGTGCACGATGCAGGGAGCAGGCAGAAGAAGCAGTGTAAGTCACCAGTGTCCCTGGTCACTCCCCTGTCCTTGGGTGCCTCTCTGGCAGAATCCTGGGTCTTTCAGTCTAGAGCCAGGGGCTGGACATGGCCAGCGGGTGCATGGAGGGAGTTGACAGTGTTTCTACCCTGGGAGGGTTGGGGGCACCACGCTGGTCTCTCCTTCCTGTGCTGCTGACTGTCCTGCCTCTCCTTACAGCTTCCAGCACACAGTCAGAGATAACCATGTCCAGCACCATGCATCAGGCTGCCCCTTCCTTCAGCTCCCAGCTCCTGCGAGCAGCAGCCAGTTGGGCTAGATTGAAGTCCAGGCTGCTCACGGCTACCAAGAAATGAAGAGCCAGTGCTGCCCCAGCTCGGACAGGCCAGACAGGGCATGCAGCAGCCCCAGGAATGGGACCAGTACCCAGGCCCTGCAAGAGGAGTCCCACCGGGAAGGCTGCAGCACTCGAGGGATGCTGCCCTCCCACCACGGGTAGCCACACTCTCTCTTACTGTCAATACAGGAAATTGTTTCACTATCATGGCAAGAGCTTAAGAATTCAAATTATAGTGGAGGTATAAGGATGAAAGTTGATTCTGTCCTATAGTTAAAAATTACAGTGTACCTGGGTATACACTGAGTACACTGAAGTCCTTCACTCCCTCGGTGGCCCAGAAGCATCCCAGCTGGTCTCTGCATGGATGAGACAATGGACTGACTGTGGACGATAGACCCACCAGAGAGTGAACTCCTGACTGAACCAACTGGCACAACTAAGCATTTCAGTAATTGCTACAAGAGCTCTCCAGGTGGGAATTTCAAACAGCCATGGAGATTCCCTATGGTATCTCCTGCTTTGTCTAGATCAATCCATAGGCACAATTTGTGTGCTTCAGTGAGTTGACTAATATCCTGGGTGGAGGACCTCGCCATCCCAGAAGATCCTTCAGGTGGCTTCTGCTGCAAGATTGATCAAACTCTACATTGATAAAACACCTGCAAATAGTGTAAATTCTTCGTACAGAAGGAGAAATGGTCACATAGGACATCTTCTGTTGATAGTTATGATAGGCGATGTTTCTTACATAGTATCAGGAGAGATGGATCTTGTATGAGCTGGGCTGGTCGTGCAGCAGCACATGCCAGCTGGCTATGTGAACATTATACAGCTTTTACAGTTTGCCTAAAGGTTGTTTTAACAGTCTTTTATATGATCGGTTTGTAATTTCTGAGGCATTCACCTCTTCTTAAACATTGTTTTAAAATCCCCTGGTATTTCAGAACCTGTTTTGCCTCTTAGATCAACAGCTGAGGCATGCTTGGATAGTATATCTAGCATCATTAACACCACCATTGTGTTTGGAAAACTTGCATATACACAAATTCTGCCTGCCATTGTGCATTGACCTCTGCCACCATCACCTTGTTTCTTTTAAAGCCTCTCATGGCAATGTTTTTGAGACTGAACCAGTCAACTCCAAAGGAAGGACTTAAGCAATTTCACCTAGCTGTCAGTACTATTTCAGTTATTGTAACTCACCTCTGGTGAGAGGTTACCCTGTTACATCTGTCTTGTGCTCTCCTAAAATGAGGGCAAAGAAAGTGAAAAAAAGAGTACGTAAGGGTAAGCAAGCATTTCTGGAAGGAAGGGAGCAGCTATTCTCTTTGCTACCTGAAACCACTTCTCAGACTTCATTGAACTTCTGAAAAACTTTTGAAATGAAGATCTGGCCACCAGGATTCTTCATTTTCTCAGAAAGAAGTAGTAAAACCCACCACACACTTCTCTACCTCACAAGGTTATCAGTTCACACGTCCTTGGCTGGCAGTTAAGCCTTTGGCTTGGGTGGGTTACTAGGACTACAGTCAGGGTTAGATAACAAAGCAGTAGGAAGGATGAGGACAGATGATTCTCATGTGCATGTGTATATATGATGTACAAAGAAGCAGGCTGAAGCCCTTCCCTTGTCCTCAAAAGACCGATTCACAAACATTCCCTGCCTGGTTATTTTCACTTTGGTCCTAACACAATGCTTTACTTCGCAAGGCTGTGGGTCATGTGGTATGTTCTGGCAAGGAGCATGTGCTAACCCTACAGATTAACTCCAGGAGGTCTCTAGCAGTCCTTCTCTGACATACGCAGAATTCATCATCGGCACTTGGGCTCTCCTCTCGGCTTTGGCTCTACCAGCTCATGCCATATGAAAGGAGCTATGCCTTCTGGGCATCAGACTCAGCTGTGTTAATTAATCCCTACAGGCTAACCTATGTCAATAAAATTTCTTTATATCCCATTCTAAATAGGGTCAGTAAATAGTTGGCAGGATTTTATTTTTTTTTTTCTGAAGGGGGACAATTAAAGAAATAATTTGAGCATTGACCCCAAGAATAGCTGGGAAGAAAATGACAATGCTGTTATTGGCAGATTTCCACCATTCATCTGTATTAGCCACGTGTTGACTTTTGTCAATCAGATTTTGGTTTTGTACAGTTTTTCCTTATAGGTATTGGAATTCTTTACAGCCTGTTAGGCTACTATGAGATATATTTAGAAACACACTTTGTGTTTCCTAACGCTCCGTTCCTCTGTCCCCAGGGGAACTCCATTGAAATTGTTTTAGGTTTAGGCCTGTGCAGTAAAATAATATGGCTTATCACATGAGGGAAAACATTTTGTACAAATAAACAGAAATTAAAATATAATCAGTGGAAACTGCATTCTTCTTGGGCACAGAGAGGCAAAAGATTATGTGTCCAGTGTTGTAATAAATGCATTGCCTTCCAGAAAGGAGGCAAGAACCAAACAGAACTAAAATGCAAAAGCTATATGAGAACTTGCTTTCCATTCCATGTGAGTTTGGAAGATTGTATTTTAAAAATAATTTCTGTCCAAATAGCTTCTCACTTACTTTTAAGGAGTATTTGAACTACTTGTAACTTATAAGGAATGTTAAGGAATTATCAAACATAATACTGAGGACTGAACAAGCACGCCACAGCTTGACTCCTCCGTCATAACACAGCTTGACTCCTCCGTCATAAGTACTCTCTGGTTTGTCCCCTGTGCCCCCTTCAACTCCGGGCTAAGTCACAGTACAGAGGTGAGAAACTAGGTTATTGTGACCTATCTACTGCAGATCTTTTGTTGGTGAAAGACCAGTTCACTGAGCATTAAATAACATAATCTGTCATAAACCCAGGATTTATCTGGCCCATTTAATTTGGAATAATGGTTCCCACTGCTGAGGGTAGAACTGGACATTTCATCTTCCAGCTCTAGGAAGTGTGGGATAGAACCACCAGGGAAATATTTCTCCAGATTTACCGCTCTTACAATTCCTGATGAAGTTCTTTTCTTCATAGCAGGTTGGAAAGGCAGAAGAAGCTTTCTTCTGGGAGGAGTGGGATGAGCTTTGCAAAGGCAACATGGGAGCTACCTCTTCCATCACAGTGGAGACATACTGGAAACATCCGTGATGGCCTTAGATTGGAGAGATCAAGATGGACCCAGGTGCACACACTTGTGCAAACACACACATACACACATCTTATGTACTGTACAAAATCTTACACAGGACATACCATCTGCAACCTCAAATTTTAAAGACAACTGATAGAAAAAACTGTCTTGAAAGAGAAGGTATAACATGACTTGAATCATAGGATCATAGAATGCTTTGGGTTGGAAGGGACCTTAAAGATCATGTAGTTACAACCCCCCTGACATGGGCAGGGATGTCTTTCACTAGATCAAGATGCTTAAAGCCCCATCCCTCAGTTGCTTTTCCCAGTCAACTGAGGACAATAATTTTTAGTGAAGCTGATTTTGGATTTGAGGACAATTTCAGTAAATTAACCGAAATCACAGAAATAACTAACCCTAATAATTAAACGACTAAACATCTTCTCCCAGTGAAAGTGTGTGCATGCTGGGAAAGCATTCAGTGGAAAGAAGTCTTTGCCACGGGGAGTACTATACTTGCTGTAGCAAGCCCCATCCATCTGCAAGACATTCCTGGCATCCCTCTCCCTTTCATCCCTGTGCTGTAGCATGGGGCTGAGCCAGGGACCCCCTCAGGGCTAGGCTGGCCAGGGCACTGCCTGGGAACAGAATCTGACCCTAAGGAGTACTCTAAGGTGACTCTGAAAGAGCTCAGCAAACTGAGGAGGGAGAATAAGTGTTTAGATGTTGTGTATTTGAGAAGTTGAGGCTTTCTATTGAAAATTACTCTTTAACCATTTTTTTTTAATGATCTGTTCCAGTGACAATGCAAAAGGAACAAAGTTAGGATAAACTTAAACTCTGTTTAAAGATTAGACGGGAGACAGGTACTACATGAATGCTCAGTAATGAAGTGAATTTGCATTTCTTGCTAGACATAAATACTAGATAGATAGTTTTGGTATTCCAAATACAAGCCAATGAGAAGCACCTTGCAGGCAGAATTTGAAGAGAGGGAATAGCCTGTATAAATTTTTGCCCAGTGCACCTGTGCATGAGAAAGGCATACATAGAGATATGAACATTACTATGGGTATGTGAGAAAAAAATGTGCAAAGTTACTGGAAATCAGTCAGGAAAAATTATTTCCACACTGCATGCTAAATGCGCTATCTTGACATTTGTGGAGGAGGTATTTTGAATTAAAAGTAGATTCTTTCACCTTTTTTTTATTTTTAAAAACCACTTTTTCTTAATGGAAAAAAAGACATTTTTTTCAGCACACTAATTTTGGAATTGAAGAGGTATTGTTATATTACTGTGGATAATGTTGCTTTATCTATTTCTGCGGATTTCATTGATTTAAGAGATCAGCTCCTTTCAGTGATTTATTTGATTTACAAGATCAGATCTTCAGAAAAGCTGAGGATCCTCTTACATTCTTTTAACTGAAGATCCTTAAATTATTGTGCCATAATTCCATGCCTTCTCACATGGAGTAAGATTTTCTTGGTAGCTGAAGTTTTGTAAAACATTTTTTTGATAAGAAGAAAATGCATTACCCTAAAAAAGTGTTGTCTAACAGTCACAACTGAATTTTTTTTCTCATTCCTGTCCTAACAGTTTAATAAAACACTAATGTATGACTGGTGTTGTGGTTTAAGCCCAGAGGGCAGCTGAGCACCACAAAGGTGCTGGATCACTCCTTCCCCTCCAGGGATGGGGAAGAGAAAATACAACAAAAGGCTCTGGAGTTGAGAGAAGGATAGGGAGGGCTGACTCACACATTATGGTTACATGCAAAAGACAGACTTGACTGGGGAAGAAAAAGAACACCAATTTAATCTGAACACCACCATCACTTAATTTTCCAATCAGAGTAGGACAATGAGAAATAAAAACACATCTTAAAAACACCTTCCCTCCACCCCTCCCTTCTTCCCAGGCTCAGTTTTGCTCTTGATTTCTCTACCTTCTCCCCGCCAGCAGCACAGGGGGATGGGGAATGGGGGTTGAGATCAGTTCATCACACACTGTCTCTGCCACCCCTTCCTCCTCAGGGGGAGGACTCCTCCACACTCTTCCCCCGCTCCAGTGTGGGATCCCTCTCATGGGAGACAGTCCTCCATGAACTTCCTCAGACGTCAGTTCTTTGCATGGGCTGCAGCTCTTCCTGTGCTGGTCCAGTGTGGGTCCCTCCCACGCGTGGCAATCCTCGCAGTGACAGACTGCTCCAGCAGGGGCTTCCCTCAGAGTCCCAGCCTTCTTTGGGCACTGCCACCTGCTCCAGCATGGGGTCCTCCACGGGCTGCAGCTGGGCATTTGCTCCACTGGTGACCTCCATGGGCTGCAGGGGCACAGCCTGCCGTCTCACCAAGGGCTGCAGGGGAGTCTCTGCTCCTGCACATCTCCCCCACCTCCTCCTTTCTTCAGCTGACCTCTGTATTTGCATAGGTATTTCCCTCACAACTCCAACTCCTCCTCCTAGGCTCCCCTTCTGAAATACGTTATCACAGAGGTGCAGCCACCATTGCTAATTGGCTTGGCCTTGGCCAGAGGCAGGTCTGACTTGGAGCTGGGGGAGCTTCGAGAAGCTTCTCCCAGGGGCCACCACTGTAGCCCCTCCCCAGCTACCAAAAATCCCACCACACACAAACCCAACACAGCTGGAGCAAGCCACACAACCAGCATGAGTCTGACATTCTTTATCTGTAAAAAAAGCTACCAAAATATCTCAACAGAGTGTTATGGGACTCAGCCTTTCAAGTGCCTGTGAATTGCCTGGGGACTTCTGCTGAGTGTTACTTACCTGCCTGCTGTTTCATGAGTTTTGTGTTTCAGGAGTGGCAATGCTATTTACCTGTGCTCTGCATTCACCAAAATGCTAATCAAAGAAACATAGCCTCAGATGTAGACTTTCAATTTCTTTGACTCTTCCCACTTAGCAGACAGGGGCAATCCTCCAGGAGGAATTGGCAGGAGAAGAAATCTCACTAGTTTACGACTGAGCTCGATGACTCTGCAAATGGCATTAAATGATAAGTCCATCCCATGATTGCAGCCCAAATGTCCCACTGAGTCTCCTGTCCTCTAGTCTGTAAAAAAAAAAAGAATTGGGGAAAAAAAAGGTATATCTTTTACTGACTTTGGAACAGTTTTGCTAGGGTTCATCACCTGCATCACATTAGCACTTTGGGATAAACTTCCCTTGATGTTTATGATAGCATTGCAATCACACTGGCTGACTGATGACAGAATAGGGACCTTAGCAATTCCCTTACTGCTAAATGGTACCACAGAGCAATACTGTTTGCAGCTGTTTTCCTCCACATGAGACATTCGCCATTTTGCTCTAATTTGTACAGTTTAACTCCTATAATGTGAGCCATTACAGTATTTCATTAGGACTGTTCCTTAACCATAAAATCCTCAAGGAACAGAACATTACCAAACAGCCATAGCAGCTAAGACCAAACAGTCCTATTTATTGTTTGGCTATGTCTTCATCCTGTAGGGATTAAACCCATTAGGATACCATTGAAGAAACTGGTCTAGCTATGACTGAACATTAATACAAGCAATTAGTAACCACAAAGTAAACCCGTATCTTTAAATAAATGCGAACATGTTTCCTTAAGCAAACGTCACTCATGCAAATGATGCCATTGGAACCTCCAACTAATTTTCTTCCAGAAAAGTATCCAAACACATGCTTTGGAAGCACTACTGGCTTATATTAAAACATGTGCTCTTACCATCCTGTCCTGCTTTATCTAAACAGTATATAGGCATGTGCTCTCTAGGAATATTAAGGCTTTTTTCTCCCTGCTTAGAAGGGCTCCCATATTTTGTGGCCAGCAATGCACTGGAATAGATAAAGACACTTTTATTAATTATTAAATGGTAAACCAAGTATTACAAGCCCAAAAATGCCTATAACTACTGGCATATTTATATCTATTACTGACAACTCATTGCTGAAAGGAAACTAATTCCAAGATCAGGCAAGGCCTGAAAATTTTGGTTTTTTCAGGGTTGCTTAAAATGATCTGGATGGATATGCATGGATGTTGCAAAGGGATATTTCTGTATGATGGAAGAGAATGTTTTAGAAGGGATACAGCTAATTGCTGTTACTTGCCTACCTATATCTACTGGTCTGACTGTCCTAAGTTTGAGATGGAGCAGCTCAAGACGTAGAGGTGTACAGTTCCTATACATAGACATTCTTTGCAGAATATGTGTACATCTGAAGTAGACTTTTCCAAGCAGAAGAAAGGCACCAAGAAGGGCATGTATGTAGTTCTTCACTCACTGTTTATCAATCAACCCTATGTTTGCCACAACATCATTGCAAGCAGCACAGATGAGAGCTGTGTTTTGATAGAAAGTCCTATCTTTTATGGATAAAGTCTGAATGTCTATAATACACCAAAGGTAGCTGGTTCAGCTCTACAGAGGATTCAGTAATTCTGCAGCAGAAATCAGAATGGTGTTTCATGGATTTTTCTTCTCAAGTGCTTACTTGCATAGGCTTGTGCCACTTGCGCATCTGGTGTCTACACAGAAATCTTGAGCTCACTTAAACTTGATTTCCAGAGCTTGACTTCAGGCTGTGAAAATCTTGCACCAACACTGAGGAACAGAGTTCCGTTTTCCTGCATAATGCTAGAAGAATATGTAAAATAGCTAATGCTCAGGTTCTGAGCAGAAACATCAGTTAATGATGCTGATTTCACATAAAAATCAGTTCTGGAAACCATGCTTCTATAAGGAATATATTTCACTATATTACGCAAACTCTGGATCACTTGAAATGTCACCAAGTCTCAGCTTCTAGAGGTTTCCAAGATTTCTGCTTTCTTTTCAGTCTGCTAATCTCTAGCTTTAACATCCAATGGTGATTTTTTTTTCTTACTTATTCAAAACGGAACTTGAAAACATGAAAGTGTATCTGCTTCCAAAACTCCCCTCGATGGACCTATGAGCATCTCACTGTTTGTGCCAGGAAAACAGTCTCCTGTGTCAACACCACCAGTGATTCCCAAGAGTGTAATGTGTATTAATCAAATATGCAACCAAGACAAAGACAAAGGAAAGAATACCTTTACAGAGATAAAAGGAGTTTAAAAGTCTTTGGAACTAATTGCTTAGAGGTGGTTAGAAAGGTGAATAGAGTATAACATAGCGATATATATTTCCTCCTTCTCAGTGGAAATATCATTGCTTATCTGTATTTACACTACAGTACACATCAGCACAAAACCATTATCATCACTAAAAAATCACATGCCATTTAGATAGGCTTCAACAGGTAACGTTGTATCTTTTGGATATAAACTCAATGTGCTTGACGTGCAAATGAGCTTGATAGCTGTACGCTATCTTTGTGTAGACATCACACTAAGATCCTCATTTGCTGAAATCTGCAAGGATCTTCTTCATTTTCCAATCAGTCTCAACACAAAACTTCTACCAGTTATAAAGAGACAGCTGGGGTTTTGCTGCTAGTAATGCTTCAAACTCTATCACAGCACTAGTCACACTATGGCCACCACTGTAGCGTGGTGTCTAGAGGAACTCAGTTTCTAGAAGAATAGCTGGTTTCAGTGGAAAAAAGGAAAGTATACCATGGTGATTTTTAACATGCTTTTAAATTTTTTCCCAAACAACATCTTCTCCTGAGACCTAGATCTGGCCTTTGACTACTACAAAGGTTACAGATTTGCACATACATTGTTCATTAGTGGAAACTGGATATAAGGATCTTTGGGCTCTAAGGATATTTTGTTTGGGGACTCTGCCTGGAATATAATTTATTAAACAAAACTGGTTGGCATTTATGATGATTGTATGTTATTTTCCCAAACTTGCTTGATTACGCTTCTGCCTTGGAACAGCTATGATAATATTTATTCCAATGGGATCTCATTAGTTGCAACGCAGGAAATTATTGCTAAATTAACTGGCTCAGAATATTAGTTCTGCACATATTTAGTCATAGAGGTATTTATAAAAATCATTGGGCTCAAGTAAGTATAAGATTCATTAATGAAGTGATGCGTTCATATTAGAACTTCGGTCTTTTGGATCTGTCACTATTTAGGGCCTGACACTAAACTTACTGAAGTTGTAGGAACATTCCCATTATCTTTGGCAGACTTTGGATCAGACTGCTTATGGTGAAGCTCCTTTAGATCACGTCAGATGTAAAAGAGAATAAGGGTTGTAAAAAAGACTCAGGGTCAGTTTTATCCATTTGCAAAGCTCCCGTTTAACTTTCAAAGCAGAAATAGATCAAGTGAGATTTGCAAAGTGAAAAAAAATAATGGCTGACTTCGGAATAAAATTTAACTAGGTAACTTTTTAGGGAGTTTTAGAAATTTTAGCATATCATTTTCAGTACTTTCTTTTTACTACTTTTGTTTCTTTACAGGCTGATTGTACTTCAGATAGTACTTTTTAAATCAGGATACCTGGTGCATTTAAGGGCAAGTAGTTAGAGGACTCTACAGATTTCCAACTTCTTGTGTGTTCACTTATAATCATCCAATATTAATTCTTTACACACCTATGATACACTGGTCACTCCTGTAACTCTCCAGGCAAAAAGCATGTTTTTCTTTATGCATGGTCTTTATTAGGTATACAGCCTAACCAGGACTACTTAAAAACATTGGACACATTCTCAGAGTTATTACTTAATCTCTTTGGAACTAAATTAACTAAATTGAACTAAACCGTTGGCTTTATAAAGGAATTGCTTCCCTATACCACTACTTCATAAAGATCCAGAACACTATTCCTTACTGAAGAATACGCACCGCCAGTGGATTTCTTGTCCTTTATTTAAAGAATATCAAGACTAATAAGAAATTAAATCTACATTTAAATTTTATTATTTCCTTTCATTCTCAGGAGAGAGGAGGACTTTTACACACAACTGCTCCAAACACTGATAGCACTTTTGGACTCTGCAAGCTGCTTGCTTCAGCAAAAAAATGATCTGGTATCTGCAACCCATGATGAAGAGAAGCCGATTACAGCAGCTCACAAAACTCTAGAGCTGATGTATGTAGGGGGACATTATTTAAACTTTCAGTTTGCCTCATTTATTTCCCGGCATTGTGGATGCAGCCAAAGGAAATACCACGTTAAATGCCTTCTCTGGCATGAGGGCCAACTTTCGAACACTTTTTCCCTGAAAGTACAGCGACCATTTAATTGTAAATGGTGCATGGCCTGTGCCAACTCCCAGTTTATGCCTGGGAGTTGTTCAGGAAACTTTGAACGTAGGCTCTATGCTAACAAGTAAACGCTTTAAACAATCACTTGCTTTTGTCTGTTATCACTTGCTTTTTACTGTTATTGCTAACAGGAGCACGTGCTGGTAGTACAAATTATCTCAGATTATATAAATTCTGAGTCATGCTTAGATACTGAATAAATTCAGAAATAGATAGGCCCTATATTGGAATAAACCCAAAGGAGATATTTCCTATTTAAGAACTAGAAATACCTATTGATTAGCTATACATGTCAGCATATTCTCACATGGGATAACTCCCTGCTTTGTATTTTGCTCGCTATACTCCTCAACAGGGTGAATGATTAATATTTAGAGATGTCCAATAGAAGTTGTATTAATTTGGGTAGTTATCCCAAATGGATGAGAACCCAGCTGAACCATGGCAGCCAGAACACCCCCCTGGTTACCCAGACCCCACCCTGGACCCTGTTATCCCCTAGCAGCATCTTTGCTTTGCGTTCCCTTTCCCACATACAGAACTTCCTCCCAGATGTCGGGTGCTATTTCTAGCTGCAACCCTCTCTGTGAACATGCAGTTGCTTTTTGGGACCAGCGAGAAGCCGAGCTCAGCCGTTTGTCATCCTTCCCACTACCTCCTTGCCGCAGCTCTGGCATTGTGTTCAATGCTCAAGTCTGACTTAAGCCAGTGCTGTTCTTTGTTCAGATGCTGTAGCTACATATTCTGCCTCTTCGGGAGACATCTTGTGCAAAACAGAGGGAGGTTGGCTCATAGTCAGAGGGAGGGAATTCCTTGTTCACTGGAGGTTTTCAAGACCTGACTGAACAGGGTGCTAGATAATCTCATGTAGGCTCCCCTTCCCATGAAAGGTTGGATCAGATGATTTTTGAAGGTCCCTTCCAGCCTGGGCTGTTCTTTGGTTCTGTGGTTGTTGCAGGGTATAAAGTCAAGAGTCTGTGCTCACTCTTGGCATTTTATTGTCGTTCTTTCAACCGCTCAGGTTTTCCCTTACAGGCCACTGTTCTGGAGGAAGTTTTTCCACACAAGATTTTAACCTTGCACTTTGAGATGAAAAATAAACTTTCTGTTTTAATGGTGGCAGTGAAAGGTTTGTGAACATGGCTTCCTTACAGGGCTCAAAATCATGGAAGTAATGGAAGAACTCCACATTCAGATTTATTTTTTTAATCATCCAGAGGGTAGTGGTCAACTGTGGGAGAGAGGCAAGTTGACATCGGCCTGTCAGCCCTGCGCAGCCCCTGAGAAGCAGCCAGGCTTTGATGAGAAACAGGCCTTGGGAGAAAGATAAGAAACTGCTGAGTTGTGCCAAGGTGGCAGAGAAAAACAACGGACAGCTGCAACGCTGAACTGTGGAAAAGTACTGAACTGTGACAAGTTACCGCCACGTGAACAGTGCATGAACAGCAGCATTTAACCAATGGAATGTAACCTTTAGGAGCGCGATAAGGCATGAAGAGTATATAAACCGCTTGGGTGAGATTAATAAACGGCTTTGCTTGATAACTCTCATAGAGTTGTGGAGGTCCATTAATCTCCTGCAGTCAACGGCTCAATGTCCAGGTGGAGATCGGTGACAAGTGGTGTCTCTCAGGGGTCCATACTGGGACCAGTACTGTTTAATATTTTCACCAATGACATAGCAGTGGGATTGAGTGCACCCTCAGCAAGTTTGCAGATGACACCAAGATGAGTGGTGTGGTTGACATACCTAAGGGATGGGATGCCATCCAGAGGGACCTGGACAACTCGAGAAGTGGGCCTATGTGAACCTCATGAGGATCAACAAGGCCAAGTGAAAGGTTCTGCACCTGGTTGGCACAATCCCTGGTATCAATACAGGCTGGAGGACGAAGGGATTGAGAGCAGCCCTACAGAGAAGGATTTTGGGGGTATTGGTGGATGAAAAACTAATATGAGGCGGCAATGTGCACTCACAGCCCAGAAAGCCAACTGTATCCTGGGCTGTATCAGAAAAAGCGTGGTCAGCAGATCAAGGGAGGTGATTCTGCCCCCCTATTCTGCTCTGGTGAGACCCCACCTGCAGTGCTGTGTCCAGCTCTGGAGTCCTCTGCTGACGCGGAAGTCCCGGACACAATTTATACGACCAAGGTGATCAAGTTGATGCCACTTTATTAAAGGCTACACAGCAATTTATACACTATCACAAAGCACACACGCTGCTATCTTATTGCTAATAGGCTAAAGCTACTTGTCCACGCGCCCCTTTGCCCTCTATGATTGGTCCCGGTGTGGTGTCCACGCGCTGCTCTCCTACGAGGTAGGCATCCTGTTTTCAACAGTCCAACTTCTTTATCTTTTGGCTACGCACACAGTTTCTTAATCTTCCTTGACCTTGCAAGTGTCCTTCAACACAGCTGCAGCCTGTTACAGTGAGGCCCCTCGGTCTGGATCGCTTATAATATGTCCGTCGTTTTCCAGCCATTCCACAAATCCCCCTTTTTGTTTTTGAGCAATCCAGACCTCTCCTTTCTTAAACATTTGCTCAATTAAACCATTCAACATCCGTTGCAAACACTGAAACAGACAGGGAAGAAGCAACATCAAAATCAATAAAACCATTAGCACTATCAATTCTCCTTTAACCAATGTCTGCAACCAACCCCCATCCCGAGTCCAGTGAGCCAATCGGAAAAGGGATCATGTCCTTCAGTAATATGTTTCATATTCTCACGCAGTTTTGCTAATTGCTGGTGTATGTTTTGCGAATGGCCAGACAAATTAAAGCAACACATCCCTTCAAAGTCTTCACATCCATGCCCGTGTGCTAATAATAAAAAATCTATGGCAGCTCGATTTTGTAAAGTAGCATGTCTAACACTATGAACATCAGTGAGTAACACGCTTATCATCTGCGAAGTCAAATTAAATTGTTTTTCACCCCAACAAGCTAATCTGTGTATATTTTTTGCATTTATGGCAGCCATTCCTCCCGGAAGGAAAAAGGATGTGGCTATAACAGTGGCTAACGATGGCAGCCGTACTTCATCGTTGCATGTTTCATTAAAGTTTCGAACAGATCTGCGTGATCTTCGCCCCGACTCTTACTGGGATTTAGCAATTCTCTCATGTGGGCAGCAAACAATGTTAGTTGCCCAAGGTAGCAAGGACCACCGACAGGTCGTATAGGAATACCAGGCCATGCTCTAACCCCACAAATCAGAAACACTCCGGGTGGAAGTTTAAAACCCCCTGTGGTTTTTACGGAGAACCCTCCTGTTTTCAAATCACTCCAAGAAGAATGCCCTGTTACATTTTGGTAACCTACAAACAAGTCTTGGCGTCCATTCTGCACCAACCAAATATGCCATGGGTCACCAAACCACTCCTGTGCCATTCACTGGCTGTAGCTGGGGAACCGCATTATCACAGTTCTGCATCCTGGTAACATTAACATACTCAACAGGTGTAACACCAGCCAACAAATCCAATTCTTGCAAGGGTAAAGAAGTTAACCGATTTAGATTCTCAATGACTGTCTTTTGCCAAGCTGCGCTATGCATAGAAGGCCAATTTGAAATGAAACAACCATCATCATTTTGACTGCTATTCAGGTTCACTCTCTGTTGTTTCCAATATCCATCAAAATCAGTTTCATTTTCCCACAATGGAATGCCAATTAAACACGTTTGAAAAGGATCATTTGCTTGTTGCAGACTCAAACAAAAATCCTTTATCCCAGATGTGTTTCCCAGGTTACCCAAATGTTTGCTCTGGGTACGATGTCGAAAATCCCTTCACTACCTAATATGAAACAAGTCGAAATAAAAGAGATCCACGATATCCACGTTTGACGTGTTGTCATCATTTCACCTCCCTTTTTCAGTTGTCCTGGTACACCTGCCAGCTTCGAGGACCGTTTTTCCCAACACCACAACTCCTATCTACTATCTTGTTGTTCTAATTAATACACTGCAAAGCTAAGCGTCTACAAAACTCAGAGCTAATTTCTGCTAATACCCTTTGTCCAAGGTTTTCAATTGAGCCTAAAACTTTAAAAAACTACTGTTGCTCTCTAAAAACTCGAGCCTGCCTTTCTGTGTTAATAGCAAATTGCTGATATGTTGGCTCACCTACAAAGTCAGACAACCAACTTGCTTCAGTATAAAATTAATCCGGGCAGTGCATGAGTGACATTTATACACACTTTTCCGATCACATGCGCGTGTGACTCTCCAAGTCCTCTTGTCTCACCATGCACAAGGTATTAAAACCTAGGGTCGACAATTCAGACCCAGCCCTCTACAAGCTATGTCGTGTCCCTCTGTCTGATCTGTGGTGAGGTTGTATTCGAACAGCCGCGCCAAACGACTGCAAACCTGGTAAAAGACACAAAGCTTCAGTTTGCTGGATGTAACGCTGTTAGCGACGGGGTCAGAACCAGGTTCAGTCGATGCTGGTGTCTCTGAAGTGCCTCAAAACACAGGGTTATTATCATCATTCTTGGCAATCCATGGCTTCATCCAGTTCGCAGGGACCTACGTAGATGAATTGTTACCTGAAGAGACACAAGCATAAACCCCTGCCCAGGACCTGTGAGTAAGCCTAGTGCTCTGTGTTATTCTTCCTGACTTCCCCTTTCCAGGGCCGCACCCATCGACTCGGAACCCATCTGACGCCGGTATCTGTAACAACACAAGCATATCCACGACCGGTCATTTTTAATTCTGCAGGTCCTCTCCATTCTCCTGTAACGACATCTCTGTATTGAACAAAAACACTATTTTCACATTGGTTTATACCAGATTTCAAGCCCAAACTATGTATTAGTACTGGTGGTTCATCTCTGTCACCTGTAAACCGTAAATAATTTAACACACACACCGCTTTTGCAAGTCACTCTGCAGCAGCCAAGACCTCTCCCCCTTTTTGTTTTTGCAAAAGCACTTTCAAGGTTTGGTGTGGTCTTTCCACGATGGCTTGTCCCGTGGGGGAATGCGGTATTCCTGTGATGTGACGTATACTCCAGAGTTGACAAAAATGAGTAAATTTTCGAGAAGTGTAGGCCGGACCATTGTCAGTTTTGATCTGTGCAGGCACACCCAGTGCCATAATTGCAGCATGCATATGTTTAATGACATGTCGCGCTGTTTCTCCTGTTTGTGTCGTTGCCCAGAGCGCTAGAGAAAAGCTATCGATAGAGACATGCACATATTTAAGCCGGCCAAATTCTGGGATATGTGTCACATCCGTCTGCCAAAGTTGTAGGGGTTGGAGTCCTTGAGTGTTCACTCCCAAACCGAGGCCGACTCCTACCTTCTGGCAGTCGGGACAGGATTGCACAATTCCTCTAGCATCAGCCACAGGAATGTGAAATTGTCTGGCTAACATTTTTGTCGACTGGTGAAAAAGCTCGTGCGACAGCCTGGCTTGTTCAAAGGTGTTAACAACAGGACCCGTCCAGGCTGGAGCGACAAGCTGATCAGCCTGGGTGTTTCCCAACGCAAGACCTCCACATTGCTGATGACTGCGAATATGCATAATAAAATATTCATTCTGATGTTGGTTCAAAAGCGTCAGCAATTGTAACAACAAAGTCTGTAATACAGGATTTCGTACAGGTTTCACCATGCAGTTTTCCAGATGTTGTACCGTACCCACAACATACAATGAATCTGATACTATATTGAGAAGTTCTTGAGACCAGCGTTGAAATGTCCAAATAACAGCTCGAAGTTCTAAAGTCTGTAAGGAGTCACCAGGCACTCCAGGGAGTATTTTATGTTCCCAGGTCTCCCCTTCCTTCCAGGTGACTGCAGCCCTTCGAGATTTTCATCCAGCATCAGTGAAGACGGTTATCCCTTCTACTGGAACCTCTGATCGTAAGGGTGTATGTACAAACCGCTGATGGGATAATGATGACAAGAGCTTGTCCGATGGATAACTATTGGTGATAGAACCTAAAAAATCAGCAATTGCTATTTGAAAGGCTGTTGAAGCGGTTAGTAACCAATCTAAGTATAACTGAGATACAGGTATACAGATGACTGCTGCTTCGATGCCTGAGATGTCTAAAATTTGCTGCCTCCCTTTTATGATAAGTTGTGAAAATAATTCAGGGTGTGTAACAACTGTTTTTCTGGGCTGGGAGAAAAATCCATTCTAAAATTCGTAAATTGGTTTTGATTCACTCAACTGAATAATAAGCCCTAATGGGTGTTCACGTTCACCCCCAGAGTTAACTAACATAAAGGAAAGAGCTTTATCATCCAGCTGCCTGTGAGTATAAGTTGTCATTATTTTATTGGTAATTACTTGTAACACTTGCTGTTGATCCTCATCCAGTTGACGGCGCTCCTGAGCTAGTACAGACGTCCCCAGGAGCGGCATCAATGGTTTCAGATCATCGTTCGTAATTCCACAGATATTACGAACCCACTGGATATCTCCAATTAATCTCTGCATATCAGACAATGTTTCTATTCTTGTGTTAATTTTTACCTTTTGAGGACGAATCATTGCATTTGTAGTAATCCAGCCCAGACACAGCCATGGTCCCTGTCTCTGAATTTTTTTCTGGCGCTATCTCTAATCCCTCTCCCTGAGACTGCATGTTAGCTGACCCAATATTGTCTCATAGTCCAGTTGTTTTCCTGCCACTAAGATATCATCCATATAATGATAAATAAGTAAATGAGGATACTGTTTCCAGATGGGTTCTAAAGCCCACGCGACAAAAGACTGACAGATCGTGGGTGAATTTTTCATCCCTTGTGGTAGCACCACCCAATGATACCTCTTTGCTGGTTCGGCCTTATTTATCGATGGCACCGTAAAGGCAAACTTTTCAGCATCCTCTGGATGTAAGGGGATTGTAAAGAAGCAGTCTTTTAAATCGGTAACCACCAGGTCCCAACCTTCCGGCAACATTACCGGGGAAGGTAAGCTGGGTTGTAAGGTGCCCATGTCACACATAACGGCATTAATTGCTCGTAAATCATGTAACAGACGCCACTTCCCAGATTTTTTCTGAATTGTAAAAATCGGAGTGTTCCATGGGCTAGTTGAAGGCAGGATATGTCCGGCATCTAGCTGTTCCTGTACCAAATCATTAATAATTTGCAGCCGATCCAGTTTCAGAGGCCACTGGTCGATCCATATGGGATCATCAGTTTTCCAAGTTAATTTTAGGATTGGCTGCTCTACCATGGCCACGCCTAAAAAGGTGAAGTAATCAATCGAGCTCCCACCTGACTGAGCAGATCTCTGCCCACCAGCGCCACAGGTAAGTGCATTACATAGGGACGCGTGGTTACTACCTTGCCATCAGAAAACATAAATGCTATTATATCTCTACTGACGGATGTGACTTGAGTTCCTCCAACCCCTAGAATTCCTGTAGTCGCTGGCATTAAAGGCCACTGTCTAGGCCACTGATAAAAGGGTACGATCGTGACGTCTGCTCCAGTATCAATGATCATTCGTAATCTACTTGTCTGTCCATTAGGGTGTCTCATCTCCATCTGCTCCTCTGGCTTCCCCTGACTAATGTCCATGGCTAACAAAACATCTGGTTGTCCAGTGGACCCAAAGCCTTTTCCCCCCCTCCTCCTTTGTTCTACATTGGGCACTTTTGATTCAAATGGGATTAGCTGAGTAATTTTCGATCCTTCCATGATAGTCAAGGGGGGAGTAAGTGTATATACCATGATTTTAGTTTTTCCCTCAAAGTCGGCATCAATAAATCCTGGGACAACAAAAATACCTTTTGTAGATGCCGAAGAACGTCCAATTAATAAGGCACTTAAACCATGTCCCAGAGGCCCCACCAGAGTAGATTCAACCAGTTGTACCGCAGTATCAGTAAGAGTAACGGCTACTGCTGTTGCCAAGCCCACCCCTGCCCTTCCGGAGGTGGCGGCGGAGCAGCGGTCCAAGCACCCTGGATTTGTGTCGTCGCGCGAGGGCGGGGCGCGCTCCGCGTCCCGTTTCCCTTCTTTCGACACACACGAGTGTTATGGCTATCTGTTTGACACTGCTCACACCATTTTCGTCGACATTCTGCTTTAAGATGGCCCAGTTTTCCACAATTAAAACACTTCTTATCTCGCTTCCCTTTATTGTGTTTCCCTTGCACAACTGGTGTCACTGCAGCTCCCACCGCAGCAGCCACGGAGGCAGCTTTCTCCTGGTCAAGCATTCGCTCAGCTGCCTCCAACAGCTGGCCAGCCGTAGATCCTCGCGGTAAGAGGCTTAAGGCTTTCTTAGTTTTTGCATTAGCATTATCATAAGCAAGCATATCAAGAAATTTAACTTTCATGTCATCATTTAAGTCAGGGTTACCATTAATAGCGGCATGTAATCTGTCAATAAATTTTGGATAGGGCTCCGTGGGCCCCTGTCTTACTCCTGTAAACGCTGGCGCCGCTTTGTCATCGTGTACGGCTAGAACAGTTTTTAGGGCTAATTCTTGGGTTAACCGTAACGCTTCGGGTTGAAATCCTGCTTGCCAGTCTGGGTTGGCAAAAGAGCCTGTGCCCATCAGCATTTGAGCTTGCACCCCATATAGAGGATCTCCTTGCTGACGGGGCGCGGCTGCCGCAGCCTCGCAGGCCAGTTGCCAACGTTGGAAAAATTGCAATTGTTGGGAAGCTGTTAGTAAGATTTGTATAATCATGCGCACGTCATACGGCGTTAATAAATATGCTGTAAAAATATACTGAATTACTGAATTTGTATATGGTGATTTCAACCCATATTGTGTTACGGCTAATTTTGCCTCCTTAATCATTTTCCAGTCTAAGGCCTCCCACTCGTTGCCTTGTGGGGTTCCTATTAGCGGAGCCGTCATTGGTCCCAGCTCGTTAAACCGCCCCTCTATTATCGCATCCCGAATAACCCCCCGCCATCGGTGTGCTGGATTACCATTACCACCCGCGCCTCCCAGTGCCCCCCCCCCAGCTGAGCCGACGATGGCGGCGGCCCGATGGCCGCTGTTTGCCCCTGACCGCCCCCCCCCGCAGTGTCGCGGCGGAAGGGGTTAATCGGGAGAGGGGGTGGCGGCGGTGCCGTAGGAACAGGCCGAGCCGCTTCCTTCACTCGGATCTCAAGTTGCTCTAGTTTTCTCGTTAGCTCTCGCAAGCGCGGATCTTGTAAACCATCACGAGGTTGTTCCTGCACCGGTCGGGGTGACGGGGGCGAGGACGGGGGCAGCGCTGGGTCGGGGCCGTCCTCTGACGAGGCGGCGGCGCGCGCGGGGTCGGGCGGGGGGCGGCGGGAGCGGGGCGGGGCGGGGCGCTCCGGGGATGGTTCCTTTGAGCTTGAGCGGGGGGACTCAAGCGGCGGGAAATCTGTTGATTTTTGCTCTTGACTTCCCCGCCGCACGGGCGCTGCGCGTGAGGCGTCCCCGTCCCTCCTTTTCGGAGCCGCCTTGGGGAACAGGGATCCCGCGAACGTCCCAGCAGTGGCGGAATCCTGAGCGCCAGCGCGTTCGGCCTCTGCTGACCAGGCAGCGAAAGCGGAGGCGGGGGTCTGCCGTTCCGCTTTCAGTTCTGTCAGCGTCTCCAGGATCAATCTCCACACGGTGGAGAGTTTCCCGCTGTCTCTAGAGCCTGAGCTAATGTCGTCCCACAGTGCCGCGCCGATGTTTTCCCAAGTCGCTACTTCAAAGGCTGCGGTCACTGAGGGGATTAATCCGTGCTGCCGAGCCCACAACAGCAACTTCCTCAGGTTCCCCTCATCATCAGATAATCCTGTCTTAGAGAGTGTGTGTTGGAGGAGCTTAACCACTGCCGCTTCTTCTTTGCTTAGCGCGGACCCCATCTCCTCCCCAGCCGCTCACCTGATCAGGGCGAGAGTCCCGACGATTGCGCGCGCGTCTTCCCAGGCGCCGGGGCCGCGTCTGCTACGGCCGCTTCTGCCCTCGGAGCCGTCTTCTCTTGCTCGGGAGAGCTCCGACGAGAGGGTCCCTACTCCCAGGGTACAAGCCCCACGTATTTTGGATAAGGCTCTGCGGGTCCCTGCGGATGTCCCGGACACAACTTATACGACCAAGGTGATCAAGTTGATGCCACTTTATTAAAGGCTACACAGCAATTTATACACTATCACAAAGCACACACGCTGCTATATCTTATTGCTAATAGGCTAAAGCTACTTGTCCACGCACCCCTTTGCCCTCTATGATTGGTCCTGGTGTGGTGTCCACGCGCTGCTCTCCTACGAGGTAGGCATCCTGTTTTCAACAGTCCAACTTCTTTATCTTTTGGCTACGCACACAGTTTCTTAATCTTCCTTGACCTTGCAAGTGTCCTTCAACACAGCTGCAGCCTGTTGTTACAGTGAGGCCCCTCGGTCTGGATCGCTCATAATATGTCTGTTGTTTTCCAGCCATTCCACAGTCCTCAATACAGGAAAGACATGGACCTGTTGGAGCGGGTCCAGAGGAGGCCACAAAAATGATCAGGGAGCTGGAGCACCTCTCCTGTGAAGAAAGGTTGAGAGAGTTGAGGCTGTTCAGCCTGGAGAAGAAGGCGGCTCTGGGAGACCTTATTGAAGTCTTTTAGTATTTAAAGGAGGCTTATAAGAAAGATGGTGACAGACTTTTTAGTAAGGCCTGTTCAACAGAACACAGGGTAATGGTTTTAAACTAAAAGAGGGTAGGTTCAGACTGCATATAAGGAATTTTTTATGATGAGGGTGGTGAGGCACTGGCACAGTTTCCCAGAGAAGTGCTAGATGCCTCATCCCTGGAGACATTCAAAGCCAGGTTGGATGGGGCTCTGAGCAATCTGATCTAGTTGAAGATGTCCCTGCTCATTGCAGGGAGGGGTTGGACTAGATGACCTTTAAAGGTCCCTTCCCACCCAAACTCTTCTATGATTCTGTGATTCTATGATTCGATTCTAACTCTGAAGCTCCTGTGAAGACTTTTGAAGGTACCAACAATATTTGAGTAGCTGGGTTTAGTGATACATGGCAAAGTTATTTAGAAAATTCTGAGAACGTGGGCTATTGCCTTACATTATTCTACTACAGACAAGGTTCTTACTTGTTCAGTACATTAATTTAAAAAAACCAGAATAAAATACTTGGTGCATGGATATAGCCACTAGATGGGAGGCAAGAGCTGGTTACAAACTGGGAGAATCGGTGCCATGGGATGCACTTAGGGACCATTCAGCTGCCACCAGCAGCTGCGACATGCCACACTGGAGCTGCACACTAATACATCTGGGATCACTTTTATACATGTACACAAGCAGGTTATTCACTGAACTGGAAACTTTTTTTATGAATTGGTAGTGGTGGTGATGAATTGTTGAGTGAGTGGGATATTTTAAAAATAACTGTGTTAATTCTCTGCCTCTAAATGGCTTTGCCGTAGGAAACCCTCTGCTTTCATCTGCAGTGCTGATGGAAAGGAACATCTTTCATGTTATCTCATCTACATGAGGTCTATTAAAAATACAGCTGCCAGAAGCTTTTATGGGGCAAGAGTGGTATTAGCCTATGCGTTAAGAGTGTGGAATTAAAGTCCTTACAATGTCACAGACTTTCTGTGTAGCTTTAGGCAAGCTGCTTTTTTCCTCTGTATTTCAGTTCTTCCTCAGCTTCTCTTTTTTTTTTTTTTTTCCCTATTTAAGTGGCATATAATGGAACTTCCTTTCTTCCCCAGTGGAGATTAATACTATAGACTGTGCTATCATAAATATAGAAATGTCTTTGAGCAATTTGTGGATATATTTTTTAACAAAAAGTCTGAATTTTTCACAGTTTCGTGTGGCTCCTTGTATTTAACTTTAGCCAGGATAACAGAAATTTGGTACAGCCTGTTGCCTAAAACCATTTGTAAAAACTGACCAAAGTAAAAAGATAAAGAAATGTAATAATCTGAAACAAAAAGACATACTGATCTCAGCCAAAAGGGGTGAGGGTTGAGTAACCAGTCGACTAAGCTGGTCATGTAAGAAATTAAGAGTAATAGATGAATAAAATAAGAAAAAAGGCAGTTTAACTCAAAACCCTTTGCTGAAGTTTTTAAAATAGCGACACAGATAGAAAGAAGTATAATTTGACACCTCTGACAAATGACTTCTATAACATCCTGGTAGGACCTCAAAGTGCAATGCAATACAAGTGTTCTTTCACATCCCCATGTGCTTTCACATCTGTCTTCACTGAGACAGAGGGACCTGAATGATCCCTCACTGACACCCTTGCCAGCTTTGGCAATGTCTTGATATTTGACCTGGAGATTCTTCTGCCCTTTTTCTTCCCTCTTACCTTTTTTCTATCTTTTATTATTTTCTTACCTTTTTCTATGTTTTTTTTTTTCTTTTCTTCAGCCAAGAAAGTGTGTTTAGTAACTTCTGGCAGAGTTTGTCTGGGGATGGAGCAGCTAACTGAATCATATTAACATATGTATTCTTCAGTAAAAAAAGTAAAAATAAGAACACCAAAACCAGAACCTATACATCAAGGTCCTTGTTGGGAGTCTGGTTGCCTGTGCTCAAGGCCAGGTTTGATGTGGCCTCATTGGGGACCTCTGCACTTAACTCAGGCTCAGGCCCTTGGTTTTTGCTGATCCTGAGCTGCTGACTTGCTTTGCTGACTTGCTGGCCCTACTCTGCTCTTCTGGCCGGGTGCTGTGAGGCGGTGCCATGTCAGGGGGGGCACTGCCCTGTCTCTTGCTATCACCTGCCACTTCTGCATCCCCTGCCTGCACACAGCACCTGCTCCTGGTGCTCCCTGACACTGTATTTTCCATCACTGCTGCCTCCTTCTTTCTTCTTTTGAAAATTTGTCTTGTTTTGTTCTCAGGAAAACAGGACAGCAATGTTATCAACTTCAGACCATCTCAATGAAATTGTCTTTCATCTTCTTCCAAAAAAGGACTATTTAAATGACAGTCAAATGTGGAAAGTTTCCATAAAACCCCCCCTCTTTTACAAAAGGGAAAGGCATTAAATCATGCTGTTAAAACTAAAATTTCATCAATATTTTCACTGTTTTTCCTTTAAGAAGTTTTAATAATGTTTACCATGAGTCGAAGCAAGCCCAAATCTCAAATCTTGACTCAGACCTTCATATCATTTAATATTCTAATATTAGCTTTGGGCTGAGTCTTACCAATGCCTTTGACTTCTGTACCCATTTTTGTCCACAAAAACTACCATAAAACTGATTATTTATCAAAGAAACAAGCCTTTTTGAAGCACTTTGTCTGAGAAGGTACTTAATCTAGTCACACTGAAAAGATTGGTAATTAATAGATCTTGGATACCTGTTGTTGAAATTATGCTTTAAATATGATACACAGAGAAGGTGGATTGTACTTTGGAGAAGCAGAAGCATATTCTGGCAGACCAGATACAAGCCTGGGCTTCCAAAGCTCAGTCCCCTGACATGTACAGTGTAGTCCCATCTCCACTTCAGATATTTTAATGATTGTCCAGGTGCAGTTCTTTGCTAACAGTAAGGGTTAGCATCCCTGGGCTAACCACTGCAACCCCACTGTTCATTGCTGTTCATTCTCTGCTGCTGCCCAAATTCAGACAGATGTGTCTGCATCCCCAAAAGGAATAATTGACTGGTCTGACCCTGGAGCTTCAACCTCTAATAATGCTGTAGAGCTTCATTAACGGTATATGGAGATGTCCCAAAGGAGCTGCTGTCCTCTGAAATACCTGTGATATCTAGGAAGGGTGAGGCAGCTACTTTTGTTACATGACCCACTGTGATGCTAACACAGAAGCATTAACACACAGTCCTCAGTACAGAGTTTTAAAACCTTCATGGACTAAATAGCATTTCAAGCCCATGTACTCTTTGACTAGTCAACTAGTCATGAAGATAGCCTTTCCTTTCTCCTTCTATGTTCTTAAACCAGCTTTATTATACAGTGAAGGGATGATTTGTCCAGGAAGAATTTGTCCAGGATCATTTCTTAGCTCAGCAATGCTTGGTGTCCTCCTCTGCTTCTGCCTCTCCTCTCCTACATTAATAGACTTTCATTAGCAAATTTTTACTTCTGGCTAAAATGTGACAAACTACTGTACACCTAGAACACAAATACAGAAATATAAATGGACCTGGCTCATGCGTTTCTCTCCCCTCCGTTTCCCAGGAAGTGATAGCCTTTCTTCACAGAACCTCAGGATGCTTCCTTGACCTGGATTATCCCTTAAGAGCAAAAGTGTTGTTCTGAATAGGGGAACAATTTACACAACACTTTCACTTGTGAAATGTTGTTGAACTGCTACTAAATTGTAGTGCTGTAGTGTACATAGGGGAAGTTGACCCAGATGGGATGAAGTGAGCAGAAATCACATCCATACTTTCCTTAAAGCCTCCCACTGCTGTGCTACCAGAACCAGCAGCTGGTAAATGTCAGCAGCTAGTATTTTTATTTTCATAACATCTTAATTTGTCTGAACAGGCCAAGGTAAAAATAACTATATGCTATTTTCGCTAGTGTTTATCGCTGAGTCTGGTGCTATGGAGCAAGCTGAAAAAAGACATTACAGACACTTTTACTGGGAATGGCAGGGAGAACTGGACTCAGGAGATTCTGACCTCCATTTCTGTGTCCACTGACTACACCAGAGGTGGTTAACCTGTAACTCCTGGTATGATTCAAAACATTTCTTTACACAGGAAAGAAGCATCTTGAACAGCAAGCATCTCCTTCCTCTCTCCACATTGCCCATGCTCTGCTCTTGTTCCAGCTACAGACAAAGGAGACTGTGCAACTTCTTGGCTCCTTCAGGAGCCACCTGCTTGCTGATCGCCTCTTCAATGCATCTATACCAGTGAACAAAATCTATACTAGCAACCAAAACAGGGAAGGGTCTTTTCTTCTGAGCATGAGGTAAGAAAAACTAACATAACTAATAGAACACAGCCCATTGCGCTAAAGTCCATCACCCTCCAAAATGGGATAGCCACAGCCAGTCTCCTTGTTGGGAATGGTCCACATGCAAGCTGTGCCTGGGAAAGTGCAAGCTCAGGTCTGAACCATGACAGGTTTTTTATTAGAATTTAATATAGATAATCACAGAACAGTGGTTGTACCTGCCATCTAACTGCCATCTTATTGGTATAGACACGGTCCAAATGGCTATATAATGGAGCATGTAGCCCAACCACAAACCAGGACTGGCACACATGCACCAGGCTATCACCCTTCAAATTTTCAATTCATGATTGCCCCTTGCTAATCAATAGTAGATTTAAAACTCTCCACGAAAATCTTCCTATTTAGAACATAAATTGGTGATGTAAATTAGTGGATTTTCAAAGATACGTATTTTTACTTCCAGACTGGATGTAACCCTTTAATGCAGACCAACAGAGGCAGAGACCACACTGGAAGCAGCAATGGCTTCCACCAGGAAGCAGCTCTTTCTCACTTCAGTCCCTCTTTGTAGTCTCACCTTTGTGTAACTGTTAAATACTTTGTTATTTTGTTTCTGACACCAAGTTTATCTCAGGCCCTAAGCTGAGAAAAGAAGAGGAAGGAGTGAGGAAAGGGGTTAGTAAAAAGAAAAAAGGGATGAAGATAGTAGTGTCATTTCTTTTTATGTTACATACAGGACTGTAACTGTAAATCAGTACCAGCACTGCATGAATCAGGTTTCCATTCTATTGTCAGAAGTCCAGAGCTAAGTATAATATTCAGCATTAAATGAATACAAATTCTTGTTATTCACCCCAATCTAAATATACAGCATGTGTAAAGATGGATACACTCATTATTTTGAAAATTTCTGTGTGAAGTAAAGAACAGAATGAACTTCTGTGTAGAAGAGGAGGTGTTCACTGTATTGATAAAGTAAATGCCATTCAAGGTAAGTACTCCAGAAGATGACACCAGTTGTTAGCATATCCATTTGTTCCATTAAATTCTTTATTGATGGGATTTGGAATACACAGTTTTATGCAACTGACAATTCAAAAGCAAATGTTGCAGTCCACAAAGAATGAGGAGAAAAATGTTTTTGTTAGAATGTCAGAATGTGGTAAGATTTGTTTCTGACAGAAACCACCCCTGTAGCCCACGTGCTACCGAAACCTTGCCATGTAAACCCAATACATCCACTTTCATTCATCCTATCCCAGATACCTGGGATGATGAACTGGTTTTGGCTGGGATAGAGTTAATTTTCTCGCCCACGCTGGAGCAGTCTGTTCCTGAAGGACCACACTCTGTGGAAAGGACCCACACTGGAGCAGTGCATGAAGAACTGCAGCCCATGGGAAGGACTGACATTGGAGAAGCTTGTGGAGGACTGTCTCTCATGGGTGGGTCCCCCACTGGAGCAGGGGAAGAGTGTGAGGAGGAAGGAGCGGCAGAGGTGAAGTGTTATGGACTGACTGAAACACCTATTCCCTGATGCAGTGGGGGGAGGGTGCAGCAGGAGGAGGTAGAGGAGCCAGCAGTGAAGTTGAGCCAAGGAAGAAGGGAGGGGTGGGGGGAAGGTGGTTTTTAGATGTGTTCTTATTTCTCATTACCCTGTTGTTTAATTGGCAATAAATTAAATTAACTTCCCCAAGTCGAGTCTGTTTTGCCCATGACAGTAACTGGTGAGTGATCTCCCTGTCCTTATCTCAACGCATGGGCCTTTTGTCGTATTTTCTCTCCCCTGTCGAGTTAAGGAGGGGGAGTAACAGAGTGGTTTTGGTGGGCACCTGGTGGCCAGCCAAGGTCAACCCACCACAGTGGGTCCAACGTTGCAAAGCAGAACAGCTCAAAAAAGGAGCAGAACCTGAATCCGTACATATGCAGATCGGATGGGCAGGAGCCTGCATGCAGGGGGCAGAAATGGTGGCCAGTCTCCAGTACCACAGCAACAGTGCAGTGGTCCAGATGGACTATTGCTTGCTTGCAGTTTCAATATATTATGCAGGCAGAAACAGGCCATCAATTATTTTCTGAATTACTCACACTGGGTCCAGCTATAAAGACAGTGCATGTGATTGATTTTTATCCTGTTTAATGGGATGACTTCTGTGGATGGAAGGACAGCTTCTAAACACTTCCTGAATATGAGTGGCTGACCTGAATTTCTAAGATAAATGCCAAATGGTACACTTTTTAGTTTTCACAGAACATTAAATAAAGCTAAGAGCAGATGAAAAAGAGCTGGATGACCATGCTCACTGAACAGATCAGTAATACTGCAAGTACTTGTACATACAGAGCAATTGCAAATTTCAGAATAATAAACCGATCCTGGGAAAATCCTACAGATCCTTACTCCAGTGCTCAATTGCCTGATGATCACAGATTTCCTAGCATCTAGTACTTACTGGCTCTTTCCCGGACGTGCTATTTTTTGCTGTTTGATTGGATTCGGTTCTTCCTCATGATTAAATGCAAATGATCTGTGCAGCTATTTTTTAATACCTGCAGCTTTAAAAAATATTTTCAGTATCATCTTTTAATCGCTAACTGGCTATGGTTTTATGGTGTCCTACAACTACTTTTACTTCAGGAAGCTTAATAAGGCAGATAATCCTCCTCCCCTTCACACTCCTCTTTGAACACTACTTCATACGAATACAAGGGCCGTGAAAGCCTTGCAGCTGGTGGAGGGACAATCCTCCCAAGATGCTTGAAAGGAGTCCCCGCAGTGCATGCTGCAGTGTGGATTTTCAGTTGCTCTGAGCTCTAGTTCTCTGGAGGTTTTCTTAAATTAGGGCAGACTCTGGGAGTAATGCTTCATGCCATAGGCTATACTAGTTCCCAAAGCCGATGTGAATCATAGGAGTTGGAGGGTGGCTGACAGCCACCTTAGGGTTCTGCTGGTGGGCCACACATTTCTGTGATATCACAGCCACGGGCATCAAAATAGACCTGGGCCGATGTATTATATCTAGCTGTGAAAGCTACGAATGGTAGAATTCCCTTTTAAAATGGGAGGGATTTGTCTTACACCACCACAATTCTTTTCCCTTCTTCTGTCATTTATTTTCAATTCTTGTGTGTATACTAAGTGCCCTGGAAACATTGCATGAGGACATGGGGGCTGTCTGAAGGTGCAAAGCCTGCTGGAATAGTGCTGGGGGCCTGTGGAAATGGAGGGAGCCAGACTTTGTGCATTCTTGTCCACAGTGCTTTTTGGGAGCTGACTCAAAGAGTACTGTCCCCCAACAGTGCCTTGACATAGTCTTGGACAAATTTGGTTAGAGGTCCAGAACAGGGCCACAAAGTAAGACCTCCCTGGTCCTCATTTATTACTAAATACTCTAGTACAAGACACAACTGACCATAAGTTGGAGACAGATGTCAAGACCTGAAGTGTCTCTGGTCATGTGCAGAACTTTAGACATCTAGCTAATTTCACAAGCATAAAGATAAGTCCATGCAGATGCTTAGAGTAAATGGAGTGTTGCACTTCTAGGACACCCTCAGAATTCAAGCACCGTTTTTCAGATTGTAGCACTGGTGAAGTTAGCAGGATAATATGGAAAAGTGTTGTAAATCTGAAACACTGCCCAAAATTATTATATGATCTCCTTTAGTGCAACTTGGTAAGTTTGTCATGCATAGCATCTGTTTTTGTTTAAATATTTAAGATAACTAAGAACTGATAAAGATTCACAAGTATCTGAACATTTGTGATATTTTCCCAAGTGACCTACTTACTGAAGGGATGCTGTACTTCGACTTTGAACTGTACAGAAAGAAAGTTGACACTGGCAGCCCACCAAATTAAACAACAAAAGTGAACCTTGATGTTGGCAATGCTTGACTGATAAGTCCCAGTATATACAGATCTATATGCAAATATAGATCTTTTATTTTCATTAAGTGACAGCAAAATTATTTTACTTTAGCCACGTGATAATGATTCATGCTGGGAAAAATCCTGGTGGCATTCTCAAATATTTCTGATATTTGAACTGTGCTGAGAATTTGAAGTATGAACCACCAATAGCACTTCTGACAGCTGCAGCATCTTCTGCAATCATATTTATTATTCATCATAGTTTAGAGAGAGTCAACACGTACCAGGATTTTAACAGCTATATTTTATAGATTCCAGTGGGGACCATCTAACATTTCTGTGTTCATCACAGCTGTGGCAATCAAACTTGTGAACAGCAGTTTTGGAATTTGAAGCATAGCTGTTGAACACAATGGTCCTTTTATGATATCTGTTCTTAATTGGTGACATTGACAACATGACTGCCATCTTCAGCCACACACTCATGAACCACCCTGGGCACAAGTATATGCTGGCAGCCACCCAGCTGGAAAGCAGCTTGGCAAAAAAAGACCTGGGGGTCCTGGTGGACACCAAGTTGAATGTGAGACAGCAATGGGCCTTTGCTGCAAGGAAGGCCAATGGTATCCTGGTCTGCATTAGGCTAAGTATTGGCACCATGTTAAGGGAGGTGATCAGTCCTTCCCCTCTGCTCAGCACTGACGTGGCCACACCTGGAGTACTGCATGCAGTTCTCGGCTCCCCACTACAAGAGAGACATGGACATACTGGAGAGAGTTCAGTGAAGGGCCACAAGGATGATTAAGGGCCTGGAGCACCTCTTCTATGAGAAAAGGCTGAGAGCTGGCACTGTTCAGCCTGGCAGCCTGGAGAAGAGAAGGCTCAGGGGGGATCTTGTCAACATATATAAATACTTGAAAGGAGGGTACAAAAAGGATGGAGCCAGGCTCTTTCTAGTGGTGCCCAGTGACAGGACCAGAGGCAATGGGCACAAAATGAAACACATCAGGAAACACTTTTTTACTGTGAGGGTGACCAAGCACTGGCACACACTGCACAGGGAGGCTGTGGAGTCTCCCTTTGTGGAGACACTAAAAAATTGTCTGGACAGGTCTAGGTGGCCCTTCTTGAGCAGAGGACTGGACCAGATGACCTCCAGAGGCCCCTTCCAACCTCAACCATTCTGTGATTCCATGATTCTATGCATGTTTTCATGTCAGTGATGAAATGACAGGAGCTATTGCTTTTTGATACACAGATGAGCAATATGGTATCCAGGATCTAATGAAATGCGGATGCCATATTTATATTCAAGGTGATTTCAAAATGTGCTCTTAAACATAAACCAGGGATATATATCTTGGAGGAATGCCAATCATTTGCCTATCAGACAGGATTATAGTCTACAGACAGATGGCAACATAATTGTGGTCTACCAATGACTCATTAAAACATCATACAAAGTAATCACCTTGTAACTTAGTACCTGAGTAAAAGTTAAAATACAAACTGTTATAAAAAGCAGAAGTAAAAAACTGTCAGATGTACGCAGGATTTTCAGTGTCCTTGTATGTCTGCAGTTCTGGTGTCCTCATATGCAAATGAACACAGGAGATCTAGAAAGGGGACCTGAATGATCAGAAGCATGGAACGGCCTCTCTATGATGGGAGATTAAATAGACTAAGACTCTTCAAGCTGGAAAAGAGATAGGAGAGAGAGTATGACAGTGATCTGTAAAACCAAGAATGACTTACAGAATGTAAATGCAATAATTATTTTTACATTACAAAACTAGGGGTTATCAGATGAATATCAGGTAGCAGGCTCAAAAGGCACACTTTTTTGCACAGTGCATAATTAAAGTAGAGGAGTCACTGCCACCAGATGGTCTAGGAGCCAAATATAAAGGATTGCAAAAAAAGATTCCATGAAGA